>NC_133508.1:16125000-17375000 GCF_049354715.1 Callithrix jacchus
AACCATGATACATGGCAGCATCAGAAACGGATTCCACTCTCACAGGTTTTGAAAGGGAGCATTTCTAGTTCTCTCTCCTAAGAGGAAACTTTCAACTACCTGACAGTCAAGGATTAAAGTTTGCAAGTTAGCGTTAAAACATGGATATACTGAGTTAGTGTTAAAATGTGATTTTGAGGCAGGGTGGTGGCTCACAGTCATTGTAATCCCAGTGACCTGGGAGGCTGAGTTGGGAGGATCACTTGAGGGCAGGAGTCTGAGACCAGTCTGGGCAACATAGCAAGACCCTGTCTTTACAATTTTTCTTTTTTTTACAAATTAGCTGGGCATGGTGGTGCACGCATTTTGTGCCAGCTACTCAGGAAGCTGAGGTGGGAGGATTGCCTGAGCCCAGGAGTTCTAGCTACTATTGTACCATTGCACTCCATCCTGAGTGACAGAGCAGGATCCCTTCTTTAAACAAACAAACACTACCACATGACTGTATCGTTTGAACAGAAGTCCCAATCAAACCATAATAGAATTTCATCTTTCTTTACAGAGTTTGAGGTCTGGCGCTGCAATGAAGGTGCTGTCACTCTCAGCATCAACTGTCAACCCTGGCAAAATACAGGGGGGCTGTCAGCTAACAGGCAATATGAAAGCTGTGGCTGTCTGGGCACCCCCTTTGCTCCTGTCGTGTGTGGAATACACTTGCACTGTAATATTGGAATGGAAAGAACTTTCTTTTGGAAACCATTTAGACCAGAGGTCTCACAATTTTTTTTTTTTTTCTGTAAGAGGCCAGATAGTAAATATTTTTGGTTTGCGGGGATGTAAGTCTCTGTTGCAGTGATTCAACTCTGCATTGTGGTGCAAAACACTCACCGACAATATGCCAGCAGATGGGCCTGGCAAGGTTCCAGTGAAACTTTATTTAGGGATGCTTACATACGAATTTCATAGTTTTCATGTGCCATGAGCTATTCTTCTCCTTTTGATTCTTTATTTCCCTCGTATTTATTGACGTATAGTTGCAAAATAAAAATTTTATATAATTAGGATGCCTGACCTGATGTTCTGATATATACATTAAGCTAATGAATATATCCCTCACTTGACAGTTACCATTATTTTTTCATCTTCTTTTTCTTGGTGGTGAGAACACTTCGAATCTACCCTCTCAGTACATTTTAAGTATACAATACAGTTGTATTAACAACAATTACCAGGCTTTGGATTACATCTCTGGAACTTAATTACCCTTTGATCAACATTCCCCCATTTGATTTTTTCCTTCGATCATTCAAAAATATAAAAATGAGGCCAGGCGCAGTGGCTCACACCTGTAATCCCAGCACTTTGGGAGGCTGAGGTGGGTGGATCACGAGGTCAGGAGATCGAGACCATCCTGGCCAACATGGTGAAACCCCGTCTGCTAAAAAAAAAAATTGGTTGGGTGCCTGTAGTCCCTGTGACTCAGGAGGCTAAGGGTGGAGAATCACCTTAATCCAGGAGGCAGAGGTTGCAGTGAACCGTGATCACGCCATTGCACTGCAGCCTGGTGACAGAGCAAGACTCGGACTCAAAAAAAAAAAAAAGTAAAAATGATTTTTAGCTTTCAGGCCACAGTTGTTGGCCAATGCCAATTTGGATGATAAATTATTAATAGATTCACAAGTTGCTATCTGTGCTATTTCTGGCTGTTAAACAACTTGGAAGTAGCAATTATTTTAATTTACCTCAAAAATAGATAATTTGAAGTATTAAATAATTTGAGGTGATTACTGTAATCATAAATAGCAACTAATTATTAAATTGTTTTATGTGCTTAAGATGTGTTCGTGCATTCCCCATTTTTTTCCTGATCTATAATACTGTCTTTAGAATTTTTCAACTAAAATATTTTAATTTCTACTTAGATAATATTATTATTAATTAAATGTAATAGCAACAAAAGCCTTATGAAATATGTGGGCTTCCATTGAGTTTAATAAGTTAAAAAACAGATGGTTTCTTTGAAATGCCTATCTTATCTTAAAGCTTTCAGTAAAACATACCTTAATTCATTTGGTTATTTTTGAATGACTATCCACAAACGTTGACTTTTTCTCTGCATACATGCAATCTATTACAGTCAGGAATTTGGCAGTTACATTTTTCGCAGTAAATGCAAAGTTAAAAAGACCATTTAGGCTGGGCATGGTGATTCATGCCTATAATCCCAGCCTTTTGGGAGGTAGAGATGGATCACTGGAGGCCAGGAATTTGAGACCAGCCTGGGCAACACGATGAGACCTTGTCTCTACAGAAAATAAAAAATAAAAAAATTAGCCAGGTGTGGTGGTATGTGTAGTCCCAGCTACTCGGGGGGCTGAAGGTGGGAGGATTGCTTGAACCTGGGAGGTCGAGGCTGCAGTGAGCTGTGACTGCACCACTGCACTCCAGTCTGGGCAACAGTTAAGATCTCATCTCAAAAAAAAAAAAAAAAGACCATGGTGAAACCCCATCTCTACTAAAAATACAAAAAATTAGCTGGGCATGGTGGCGCGTGCCTGTAATCCCAGCTATTCAGGAGGCTGAGGCAGGAGAATTGCCTGAACCCAGGAGGCGGAGATTGCGGTGAGCCGAGATCGCGCCATTGCACTCCAGCCTGGGTAACAAGAGCGAAACTCCGTCTCGGAAAAAAAAAAAAAAAAGACAACTGAAGTGGAAATAGATCAGCTATGCAATGAAGATTCCCAATAAAATAAATAATAAATAAAATTTAATAATAATTAATAAATAAATAATAAATTTTAAAAAGGACCCATTCTCATGAGTATTTTTTTTCTAGAGAGGAATCAGAGAATGGGCTAACTATACTTCAGAGGCTTCCTAACAATGCACGCACCTCTGTCTTCACCAACGTCTGTATTGCATTTCTTTCCTATTGCTGCTGTAAAAAATTACCACAAATATAGGGCCTTAAAACAGCACAGATTTACTTTCTTACACTCCTGGAGGTCAGAGGTCTAAAATCAGTTTCTCTGGTCTCAAGTCCAGGAGTCCGCAGGGCCGGTTCCTTCCAGAGGCTCAGAAGGGAGAATCCCTTCCTTGCTGTTTTTGGCTTCCCGTGGCTGCCTGTATTCCCGCATTTCCAAAGTGCGTGGCTCCAGCCTGCACTCCCGTCATCACCCTTCCGTCTCCTCCTCTGATTTTGGCTCCTCTTGCATCCTGCTCTTAAGGGCCATTGTGATGGTCGTGGGCCCATCTGGGAAGTCCATGAGAATCCCCCCATCTCCAAATTCTTCATCACTTCCTCCAAGTCCGTTGACCATATAAGGTAATATTCACAGGGCCCAGGGATTAGGATGCAGAGATATTTCCAACTGCCATGTACATCAGAAACTTTTTAAAGTAAGGTTGTTTGTGAACTGTATATAAAGCCCACCAAGGAAAGCAAAGATGCTTCTTTTATACAACTGTGCCATGTGGTTGTGGTACACGTGACCCACACAGGAATCCCTAGGAACGGCTTCCTCGCAGTAGGAGCCCCAGCCCTATTCCTCCATATTCAAATACACTCATTAAAAAAGAGACTGCGAAAACGAGAAGGAGAATACAAACAGCAGGGATGGAGGCTCCAAGACGGAAGAAAATCCAATAGAACTGCCCTCCCTCTAAACAAGAGCTTAAAGCATCATCCTATAAAGGGCACGTATACATAGATATATAAAGGTAAATTCTACGTATAGAGTAAACCTAAGTACAGATGTTATATCAGAGTATCTTAAATTGCCTTTTAAAGATAACTAAATTGACTGGGCATGGTAGCTCACACTTGTCATCACAGGACTTTGGGAAGCTGAGGCGAGTGGATCACTTGAGCCCAGGAGTTCGAGACCAGCCTAGGCAACATAGTGAAATCCCATCTCTACTAAAAAAATTACAAAAATTAGCCCAGAGTGGTGGCAGGTGCCTGTAATCCCCGCTATTCGAGAGACCGAGGCATGAGAATCGCTTGAACCTGGAGGAGGAGGTTGCAGTGAGCTGAGACCTTGCCACTGCACTCCAGCCTGGGTGACAAAGTGAGACTCCAACTCAAAAGATCCCCCCAAATTAGCTGGGCATGGTGACCACACTTGTGGTCCCAGCTATTCAGGGGGCTGAGGTGGAAGGACTGCTTCAGCTCGGGAGATCGAGACTGAAGTGAGCTATGATCTGTCACCACTGCACTCCAGCCTGGGTGACAGAGGGAGACCCTGTCTCTTAAAAACAAAAGAAAACAAAAAACCCTAAAATAATTCTTGGGTGATTCAACCATTCAAGAGACATTTTAGTGGGTACCTAACATTATGCCAGAAACTGTTCTTGATCACAAGCATTCAAAGATAAATAAGACTCGGCGAGGGCACAGCGAGTAACCAGTACCCGAGTAGACTCACGGAGGGTGCAGGGAGTAACTTGTACCTGCACAAACTCAGGTAGGGCAAATGGAGTAACTGGCAACCGTACAGACTTGGCAAGGTTGCAGGGAGTAACTGGTACCAGCACAGACTCAGGAAGGGGACAGGGATAACTGCTACCAGGATGGGCGCAGGGAGTAACTTGTTCCTGCACAAATTCAGGTAGGGCAAATGGAGTAACTGGCACCCGTACAGACTTGGCAAGGTTGCAGGGAGTAACTGGTACCAGCACAGACTCAGGGAAGGGGACAGAGGGTAACTGGTACCTGGATAGACACAGGGAGTAACTGGTACCCGGATAGACTCAGAGGGCACAGGGAGTAACTGGCACCCACACAGACTCAGGGAAGGGGACAGAGGGTAACTGGTACCTGTGTACAATGCCCTTGCAAGGTATGCAATGTGCTCAGGATGAGGCCGGAGAGGGGCTGAAAAGGATCGACTGTGCTTGTCAAAGTGACCAGCTGTGAGGGGATGTCAGCAAGCCCAGAAGGGGGAAACATCTTGTCTGGTGGGAATGGGTTGGGTCTGAGACAGTGGCTAGGAAGAGCTGGGAGGCTAGTGGGGCGTCTCTGAAGACACCTGTGGGTCCTGCTATGGCATCTGGGCTTCCTCACAAGGAGTTGCCCTTAGATATTCTCACAAACGAAAGTCATTTGTGTTTTTTTGTTTTGTTTTTTTTTGTGGAGACCAGGTCTTTCTCTGTTGCCAAGGCTGGAGAGTAGCAGTATAATCTCAGCTTGCTGTAGTTCAACTTCCCAGACTTAAGCAACCCTCCTGCCTTAGCCTCCCAAGTAGGCCCCTGGCTAATTAATTTTTTTGTTGTTGTAGAGACAGGATCTTTGCATGTTGCTCAGGCTGGTTTTGAACTCCTGGGCTCAAGTGATCCACCCACCACAGTCCCCCAAGTACTGGGATTACAGGCATGGGCCACTGTGCTTGTCACAATCAGCTGACTCTGAATGAAGCAGATCACTCTCCACGGTGAGGGAGGGCCTCATCCCATCAGTTGAAGGCCTTAAGAAGAACACCAAAGTCCCCCGAAGGAAGAGGAAATTCTGCCAGCTGACTGTCTTTGGACTCAAATTGCAGGATCAACTCTTCTCTGAATCTCTAGCCTGCTGGTCTACCTTGCAACTGGGGACTTGCCAGCCTTCCCAATTGTGTGAGTCAATCCCTTAAAATCAATCTCTCTAAATATAGATATCTCCTGTGGGCTCTGTTTCTTTACGGAACCCGGAAACACTCATTATAACGACAGTGGGTACTATTATTATTGCCGCATCACGGTGGAAGAAATTAGTACAGAAACGTTAAGTAACTTGGCCAGGGCCACACAGCCAGTGGGTGGCAGAGCTGGAACTCGGCCCCACTGTATGCCTAGACTCCCTCTTTTAGCCACACTCCCCGCTGCTTCTCAGTGCACTGATCTGGGTGTGCCTGTGTCCCCCTGGGAGGGCAAATGGGGACAGGCAGAATATACAAGGGGGTGTATATTCATACCTCTTACAAATGCAAATACAGGTATGTAATTTGTCCAAGGTGGGACTTACAGTTTTTGGTTTTTTTTTGAGATGGAGTTTCGCTTTTGTTACCCAGGCTGGAGTACAATGGTGCGATCTCGGCTCACTGCAACCTCCACTTCCTGAGTTCAAACAATTCTCCTGCCTCAGCCTCCCGAGTAGCTGGGACTACAGGCACGCGTCACCATGCCCAGCTAATTTTTTTTGTATTTTTAGTAGAGGCAGGGTTTCACCATGTTGACCAGGATGGTCTCGATCTCTTGACCTCGTGATCCACCCGTCTCGGCCTCCCAAAGTGCTGGGATTACAGGCGTGAGCCACCACGCCCAGCCCGGGACTTATAGTTTTATAAGTAGCAGAACCAGGTTTTCAGAAAACAAAACACAAGCTCTTTCCATTCTCTTGCCCACTTTCTCTGTGTGTTTTTTAAATCCATTTTCTTCCTCCTTTTAGAATTTCTGCATTCTTCAGAGACTCTCGGTCATAACCCCTCAGGCTGCTCCCTCCTGGATGACCTTGATGCCCTCCAAATGACCAGGCTTGCAGAGAACACACACCATCGATAAAGTGCCCATCTCACCTAGAGCAGGATATGTGAACAGACAGCATCGCGATCCACTTCACAATGTCAAGTTCACTACGGCTGGTAAAATCAATGCATTCCACACAAATAATTAGAGTCTCTACTAATTACTTGGAAAGTAAAATAAAACAAAACAAAAATGCCCCCGGCCCAAAAGCCCAACAGGTATTTCTTTTCAAACATAATTCCTAGATCTCTGTTTTAACTGATTCAAGAAATTAGGTATCTTTGAAAATACACCGATATCAAAAATCTCCTAGTTAACTCCATGCATGGTCTAACAGTTTTAAATTCTGAACTGGGTTATTTGAAAACTGATATTTTCTTTTTGTTGAGACAGAGTCTTGTTCTGTAACCCAGGCTGGAGTGCAGTGGTGCAATCTCGGCTTACTGCAGCCTCCGCCTCCTGGGTTCAATCGATTATCCTGCCTTAGCCTCCTGAGCAGCTGGGATTACATGTGCCCACTGCCACACCTGGCTCCGGCTAACTTTTGTATTTTTAGTAGAGATGGGGTTTCACCATGTTGGCCAGACTGGTCTTGAACTCCTGGCCTCAAGTGATCCACCTGTCTCGGCCTCCCAAAGTGCTGGGATTACAGGTGTGAGCCACCGTGCCTGTCCTACTATGCCATTTTAATTTACTCTTGGATCACTTGCTCAGGGGAAAGCAAACTGCTATGTAGTAAGCAGCTCTAGAGAGGGGCCCACGTGGCAAGGAGGTAAGCCCTCTGGGCAACAGCCGTCAAGGAAGTGAGGCCTGTTTTCAGCCGTGTGAGTCACACTCACTGGCCCCAGCTGAACCTTGCTGGAGGTGACCACAGCCTTGGCTGACAGCTTGACAGCCGCCTTGTAAGAGACTCTCAGCCCTACCACCCAGCTCAGCAGTACGTGGATTCCTGACCCCCAGAAACGGTGAGATGCTGGAGCTCACTGTTGTTCTTAGCTGCTAACTGTTAGGGTGGTGTGTCAGACAGCAGCCGGTCACTAATGCCTACGTGCACTGTGAGAGCCCTAGAGAGACAGAATTCAAGATACATGAGTGATTTTCTCTAGGTGGTAAGACTTACCAGGAATTTTTATTTCCTTTTGTTTTGTACCATTTTGGCAAATATTTTCCCTTTTTCAGAAAACAGGAAACACACACACACACACACACACACGACCAAGAGCAACCACATGACCTTCCAATGAATTAAAGGATAAAGATTAGGAAAGCTAGTATTAGCTCCGATAACCTTTATAGATTCTTTTCAAGTAAATTAGGTTAAATGTGCAAAACGAAAACGACAAACAAAAAATGAATTCCCAAGAGAGAACCCGAACGGCATGGTGAAGGGCGCCTTCCCCACGAGGAGCCACACAACGCAGCGTGAGCAGCAGCACTCACTGACTTCAAGGAAAGGAGGCTTCCATGAGCTTCTTAGAAGGAAAACCGAACAGTTAACGAAGCCATCTGGCAGCCGATCGTCAGCATAGAACTCTCGCTTACCCAGCTTCTGGTCAAACCGCCACGCCGCCACATACGCATTGTGCCTCAGGCTGCTCTGCGTGGCCAGGGGCACAGTGACATAGATGGGACCATCCACCAGCACTGGTGTTCCATTACTGCTCAGCAAGTGGACGCTGACGGCTGTGACTGGAGTCAGGTCATGCCTGGTGCTGTTTCCTAGAAGGAAGAGGCATTTTCCATCATTTGCATGTAAAGTACCCATGTGGGGCGGTGGAAACCTTTGCAAAAAAAGTAGTCGCAGCTGAGTATAGCTCCCCCTATATGCAGGGACTGCATTAAGCACTCTATATACATAACCCTCACCACAACCTGGGAAGCAGGTAAAATCCTCATTTTACACATAAAGAAACCTGCTCAGAGCGAGTAGTAATGGTAGGTGGTTTAAGGGCATACACTTACTCCAGGCTGAGCTGGAATCTAGGCTCAGGTTTGCTAATTTTTTTTTTTTTTTTCTTGAGATCAAGTCTCATTCTGTTGCCCAGGCTACCGTGCAGTGGCAAGATCTCAGCTCACTGCAATCTCCACCTTCTGGGTTCAAGCGATCCTCCTGCCTCAGCCTCCCAAGTAGCTGGGATCACCACTCTGCCCTGATAATTTTTGTATTTTTAGTAAAGATGGGGTTTTGCCGTGTTGGCCAGGCTGGTCTTGAACTCCTGATCTCAGGTGAACCTCCTGCCTCAGCAATCCCAGGACTGCTAGGATTTGCTATTTATAATTATTGTGTTTTGCTTTCAAAAGGGATCTCAAAAGAGAAGGATTTTTCTATAATGTGAGACAAAGGTGTACGTGGAAATCACTGGAAATAATTTCTACACAAAGTGAGTCCCATGCAGGTGTTTAACTGCTTGGCAGATTACCTTCATGAAACCAAATGTTTTAGAGTAGAGGCTGCTTTTTTTTAAACATAGCAAATTTCTTCAAGGATTGCCTCAAAAATATTAACTTCTGCTAAAAAACACGCTACTGAGGACTGGACTTGAAATAGTTATGCATTCTTTTAGTTGCCATTGTTATTTTGGTCTGTTTAAAAGGACTCCAATATACTAATTATTCTCCATTAAAGGCCTTTGGTCCAAGCCAAAGCTTTAATGACTGCCTGCAGATAAATTAAGAGAATGCTTACGAGACCGATATATTTATGCACTCGAGCGATCCATTTTACATTTTCCTCCAGTGAAATACGGTATCACACAAAATATGCCATAACTTTACATCTTTCTTTGAGCAGAATGACAAAAACACAGTGACAAAAAATTTAAGCTGCGTATAATCTATATGACTTTTTATTTAGCTACTTACATACTTACCTACCTACCAACCTGAGCTAATGTAAACTTCCAATCTGGTCTAAACTTAAACATTTAAAGCAAACGTAGTGAATTTTAGAGTCTCAACAACAAGTTACATCTAAATCCTTTATAGAGCAATTTCCACACAGCTAACACCACTCTACCTTCTACCATTCATGTCTGTCTCTTTCTTAACAAAGGCCAAGGTTTGGGAATAGCGATTTCATGGACAGATCCAAGTTGGAATCGCAGGTCCAAGATTTGAAATCTTTTAGTCTGGTTATGTCATTTTATAGTTTAAAAAAACAAAAAAAGGCCGGGCGCGGTGGCTCATGCCTGTAATCCCAGCACTTTGGGAGGCCAAGGCAGGTGGATCACAAGGTCAAGAGATCGAGACCATCCTGGTCAACAAGGTAAAACCCCATCACTACTAAAAATACAAAAATTAGCTGGGCATGGTGGTGCATGCCTGTAGTCCCAGCTACTTGGGAGGCTGAGGCAGGAGAATTGCTCGAACCCAGGAGGCAGAGGTTGCGGTGAGCTGAGATCGTGCCATTGCACTCCAGTCTGGGTAACAACAGCAAAACTTCATCTCAAAAAAACAAGCAAACAAACAAACAAAAACAAAAAACCTCAGAATTCACCATGTTTCTGGTCCAAAGATTGTGTGGCTTGAGACATATATGCGTGAGCTGCTCAAAGGTGATGGGGAAGCCAAGCCAGGTCTACACTCTACTGCTCTAAGTTCTGTTAGAACGTCTCGAGAAGATAGAACTTACAACTACAGAAAAGCTGGCCAGGCGTGGTGGCACACGACTGTAACCCTGGCACTTTGGGAGGCTGAGGCAGGTCACTTGAGCCCAGGAGTTCAAGACCAGCTTGGGAAATATAGTAAAACCCCGTTTCTACAAAAAAATTACAAAAAATTAGCTGGGCATGGTGGTAGATGCCGACAGTCCCAGCTACTTGGGAGGCTGAAGTGGGAGGATGACTGGAGCCCTGGAAGTGAAGGCTGCAGTGAGCTGTGATCACACCACTGCAATCCAGCCTGGGTGACAGAGTGAGACCCTGTCTCAAAACAAAACAAAAAGAGAAACTAAAGAAGTGTTAAGTAAGTTTACACTTACTAGACTGTGTAAACAACTGAGAGATAATGTTTTCCATCAGAGAGTGCTGTTTTCTTTCATCAAACTCTAGACAGGATGTCCAAATAGGCAGGTAGCAGGTAGGAGGCAGGTAGAGGAGAAAAGCGCTAGAAATGGTGTCTCCCTTCTCTTCCCTCCTCCCCTTGCAATTCTCCCTTCCCGCACATTCCCAGCCAAGGAAGACCGTGTCCCGGTACCAGATCTGCCACGAACTGCCTATGTAATCTCCGAAAGTCACTCCATTCCTCTGGGGGTCTGTTTTTCTTACCTTCAGAACCAAGGAGGGTAGACTAGATGCCTTCCTGCACCTATGGAAATAAGTATCCTCAGCTTGAAACATTCAGAAGTAGAGCATTGCAGAAATGAGCGTATTAATGGACAGCAATATGCATTAGGTTCCTGGAATTTGTGTTCCTTTAATGTCCTCTAGCTGTCTTAAGACATTGTGGGCATTCTATCTGCCTTCTTGAGGCTTCTGTCCTTCCTCAGGGCTCCACTAAACGCCTGCTTCTCTATGCCTTCCCAATGGTTGTCCCTCTATATCCCATTTCTTTATTCTGCAACAGTTTTTTTTTTTTTTTTGAGATAGAGTCTTGCTCTGTTACCCAGGCTGGAGCACAGTGGTGCAATCTTGGCTCACTGCAGCCTCTGCCTCCTGGGTTCAAGCAATTTTCCTGGCTTAACCTCCCGAGTAGCTGGGACTACAGGCCGGCTAATCTTTTTTTTTTTTTTTTGTAGTTTTAGTAGAGATGAGGTTTCACTATGTTGGTCAGGCTGGTCTTGAACTCCTGACCTCAGTTGATCCACCTGCCTCAGGCTCCCAAAGTGCTGGGATTACAGGTGTGAGCCATCATGCCTGGCCTATTCTGCAACAATTCACACTTTGAAGGGCTAAACTATTTTCCTTCTCTCTGTTACAAAACTCTAATTTTACGCAAAGTACTGAGTTCTATACAGAAAGTGGTTTTCCTTCCTGTTTCGTCTGGATGTTGCCTGGCTCCCTTTAAAGTCTGCACAAAGATAAGCAGGTGTCAGGCCAATGCCACAGGACTGGCATTTGGGAGATGGAACGCCACTGGCCCAAGTAAGGAGAGGAGTTGTGTAACCTTGGGCCACCCGTGGTCACTTGTCACACGACAGGTTCTGCTCAGCTGACATCTAAGGTTCTGTGGGGCTCTATATTCTACCAACTTTTTGGAATTGCAGGAAAAGTCTGCACCTGTCATTTTCTTCACTCCTCTCTGTCTTCCTGGGGTTATCAGTGCAAGCAATTTTTGTAAAACCCCTTGGGAATGCCACGGAACAGTTCTATGCTTTCTCAGCAACCGGGGGAAGAGTGTGATGCTCTCTGGTGAGGGGAGGGGGCTCCCAGGAGCTAGAGAAAGAGAAGTGGCAGAAACCTCCAGGCAGCCATGCTTCTTTACTTACAACTCTGGACCCCCCTCTAAACCAGAGGCACCCCCACAGAAACAGCCTTCATGGCACCACCAGAAAACAGTCTTTCGGAGCCCTTTCTAGCCTCTTCTGCAGACTCTCTGTTTCCATCCACCTTCACTGAACTCTGGGTATGACTCTAGTCTAGATACCTCCTGTATCTTCAGGAGATGAACTTGTGTCATCTCAAAGACACGTCTGGTCCAGGCACCCTCTCCTTAGGATGCGAGCTCTTAGATGCCTTTAGTAGAACAGGAGGCAAGTGACTGTGAGGAAAAGACAATCTGTGTGCAAACTGAACCTGGGACCAGCGTGGAGCTGGTGAGTCACTGAGGTGTCTGTGCTCAAGGGAGCCCAGGTTCCTAGTCCCCGAGGGTGCATGTGAATGCACTGTGGGTAGATATCTTCACTGCTAGGTCTCCGAGAAAGCCTGGTCATTTCTAGGTCAAGTCATCCATTCTTTCAGTGGAAGCGAAGTTTCATGTCACTGTGCAAAGACCTCTTCCCTCTGAACTCACGGAATGATTTTAAAATAAACTCTAAAATCAATAGTTCTGTGTCTTTGTGTTCTGCTTCCCCCATTTTCTCAGAATGCATAATTTATTCAAGAGCTACTGGAAATGGGGCACAGATAAAAATTAATGAGTCCCAAGGATGAATGCTCCAAGTTAGGTTTTGTGGATCATGCACCATTTTGTCCCGGACACTGGGTGCTGGTTACGATGATTTTAAACCACTTTTTTTCTTTTTTTTAGAGAGTCTTAATCTGTCGCCTAGGCTGGAGTGCAGTGGCACAATCTTGGCTCATTGCAACCTCCACCTCCTGGGTTCAAGCGATTCTCCTGCCTCAGCTTTCCGAGCAGCTGGGACTACAGGCACCTGCCATCATGCCCGGCTAATTTTTGTATTTTTAGTAAAGACAGGGTTTCACCATGCTGGCCAGGCTGGTCTCAAATTCGTGACCTCAAATGATCCACCCACCTTGGCCTCCCACAGTGTTGGGGATACAGACACGAGCTGCCACACCTGGCCTTAAATTACTTCTTCATGCTCCCCATAGTAAGACTTTTCTCCCAGACTGGCACATTTCAAATAATAGTCAACATTTTTTTTTACTAATAATGTTTATTTGAGATGACTTCTATGCCATCTTTCTGATGACAAATTACTGACATGTTAATCGCACTCTCATCAGCACACAAAAATTAAAGAAGAAACGTTTTATAAAACAGAGGGAAGAAAAATGAGTAACAAGTCACCAGGTTACCTTTAGTCTAACCAGAAACTTTTTAATGTGCTACAAAATGGATCAAATGTTTCAGGTTTAAAAGCTTTTTCAGAATAATGGGTTTACGTAAAGTACTGGAAAATTAAGTGAAATTCAATCAGAGTATCCCTGGAAAACGCTGTAAGTTACTTGCGTAGCAGAATGGAACTCAGAATAGCCTCTGATTTAAAATTTTAATGCTGTAATTAGTCTAAAGTGTGGGGAAAAGGAAAGCAGGGTAGATAAGAAAATAATTCAGGACTCCAGAATCCTGACACCTCTTCTACCAGGAGGACTGGGACCATTCCAGTGCTGAGAGCTCCAGAGAATGGTGCGGTTACACACGGAGTGAGGTGTAGGGTACCCGTCTTGGGTCTTTCTCCGCTAAGGAATTTCACCTGTTTTCTGGTGGGCAGCTGTTAGTTTCTCTGATCGTTTAGCTGTGGAATGCAGTAGTGATACTGACCAGGCTGACTTAGAGACCTACCAGGAGAGGGCGGATTCCAACGCTTTTTCAAAGCCTAGCCACTCTACGCCCAGTTGAGAGCAGAGAGAGCAAGTGCAGAGAAAGAAACGATGTGGGAAAGAGCTGGGAAGACATGGATGGCAGAGGGCGGAGGCCCCCCCATCTTAGGTGGTCCCCCGGTCTCTGAGTTGGACAAAGTGCCACCTCTTCCCCTCTTGGCTGCAGCATGGGTGGGTGGGGTTGTGCGTCTCTACCAGCCACACCCACCCACAGGCTACTCTCTCAACTGGGGGCTCATGGGAGACAGAGGGCAGCTGTGCTGAATCCCTAACTCTAATCTTATACTTAAAAAAAAATTGCAATTTCAATGTTAAGAATTTCTCTGAACTGGACATATTTAGTTCACCAAAGGAGAGCTCAGTGAAGGTGCTTAAGGCAATTGGTAACAGCAGAAAAGCTCAAGGAGACAATGCACAAACATGTAATTCTGTGGGGTTGCAGGCTGAATTCCCTAAATGTACTGACTTAACTCACTTTCAATGCACTTGAACTTGTACCAAGAGTTCCCTTCTGCCACTTCAGTGCCTTTCTCCCACAATGGGCTAACACTTCCAATCATACCTAAGATCCACACGTACCGATGAAAACACAGAAACCCCGACTGAAAAGAGAAAAGACTCAAATTACCTGTTCCATTTCCGTCTAATCCTCGCAAATAGGGAAAACTGTCCACCTCCGAGGGGGAGCTGGCGGCCGTGAGAAACGCGGTCAGGTCACTGTAGCTGGTGTTCTCAGGCAACCTCAGAGCCCTTCTCTGGAAATGAACACGAGGCTGTGGCCGGGCACCTGCAGAGATTAACCTCCAAGTTACCTCCCCAAGGAGCGGTTTCTGTTTTTAGAAAATGCAAAACCAGGAAGTGCCTCTCTAAGGTTTCTGCATGCCTCCCCCACCCCACTCCCTCTCACAAGGCCTCCCTTCCCCCATTCATGCAGGCCGCAGAGATGTGACAACATGCTATTATGGGGAGAGAAATAATAGCCCATTGTCACATTTGTTTTGACACAGGATGTTATTTAGGTTTTTAACAAAAAGCTTTTTCCAAGTTCTATGTGCGAGCAGTCTTTTCACTGGCCGGCACTGGCCTGTGGATCTGGGTAGCATTTGGGGAAAGTCCGTGTAAATGAAACAAGTAGATGACATTAATCTCTTTACGCAAACAATGTAAGAGATACTCTGATACCGCTGCAAGCCCATCTTTAATCTCCCTGGAAAAATCTGGTTTAACGCCATGAGCCAAACTGAAGGAGGGCAAGGGAATTAACTGTGCAGCCTTGGAAAGAATTGCAAACAATACCCCGGCGGCAATGACTCTTCTTTTTCTGTGGAAGCTGCCATTTGTCATCATCCAGTCTATTCCGGAGGCGTGCTTCCTACTTGTGACGGATTATGTCACAGAATTTGTGATGAGACTTTTGAGATGATGCAAAATGATGTTTCTTCACCAAACTCAACTCCTTTGTGTAGGAAGACGGGTTGAGCCGACAGGCCCTAGACGGTTGTGTTGTGCTGTCATCTGCAGCTTAACCTTGCTCCAATTCTTTTTTCTTTTCTTTTTTTTTTTTTGAGATGAAGTTTCGCTCTTGTCACCCAGGCTGGAGTGCAATGGTGCGATCTCGACTCACTGCAACCTCTGCCTAACAAGTTCAAGTGATTTTTTGTATTTTTAGTAGAGATGGGGTTTCATCATGTTGGCCAGGCTGGTCTCAAACTCCTGACCTCAGGAGATCTGCCTGCTTCAGCCTCCCAAAGTACTAGGATTACAGGCATGAGCCTTCTGCGCCCTGCTCAGATGTTGTTTTGATCATAAAATGTGAACCTGTTTTACCTAATGCTGTGGTGATATTCACAAGACGTAAAGGTGCTAGGTAATTTTGTGCAAACCTGGCAAAAGCATCGTTAAGAAAAAAACCTGTAGATCCAACCCCAGGCTTGAGGCAGACCACATTCCACCTGTTGACTGGCTTAGAGTTCCTTCTCTAGACCTGTTCTAGAATAAGGGAGTTTTAGAGCTCTAAGAATCTACTAGTTCAAGTCTCTCTTCTTACAGGCGAGGCCCCTGAAGCCCAAAGGGATTCCACAGACTTATGTCTGGGCAGCCTGTCTTGGCGACATATTACCTAACGGGCAGGGAGTCACAGTGCTCCCACTTCCTCCTAAAAAGCACCAGCTAGACTTCTCCTCCAGGGGCTGGTTCTCCACTCTGTGAAATCCAGGCCCAGGTTTAGGGCCCAGTGAGCAGATGCCCAAAATCCTGAGAGTCCTGTCTAAGCCTGGTCCCCTCTGCTGAAACTAAACAGATACAGACACTGGACCACCCCAAACCATCAGTTCTCTTTCCTCATCCCTAAAACAAACCCACAGCGACACCCAGCCTCTGGGGATCTGAATATTTTTTTTTTGAGATGGAGTTTTGCTCTTGTTGCCCAGGCTGGAGTACAATGGTGCGATCTCAGCTCACTGCAACCTCTGCCCAGGTTCAAGTGATTCTCCTGCCTCGGCCTCCCAAGTAGCTGGGATTACAGGCATGTGCCACCATGCCCAGCTAATATATATATATATATATATATATATATATATGTATGTGTGTGTGTGTGTATCATATATATCTATATTTTATATATAGATGTATATAAGATATAGATATCAATATCTATATAATATATATGATATAGATATCTCTCTCTATATGATATATATATATAGATATATATGATATAGATATATATATATATCTTTTTTTTCTTTTTTTTTAAAGAGATGGGGTTTCACCATGTTGGCCAGGCTGGTCTGGAATTCCTGACCTCAGGTGATCCACCCGCCTTGGCCTCCCAAACTGCTAGGACTACAGGGTGAGCCGCCCCACCCGGCCTGCCATTCTTCTCTTCCTAGTGTGGTCTTACTTTCCTTCAATTTTGCAGAATACTGATGTCTTATTCCTGCCACCAACTTGGTCTGCAGAGGATTCAAACTCCTCAGGTGCCCCACAAGTGCTCCGTGTCCTGCGGGGGCTGTCTTTACCCAGCCCCTTCTCCCCCTTGCCCATGCACACGGCACGTGGCTTGCTTTTGTTCTCCCTTTCCACGCTGCCCTCCGGGATGGAAGGTCAAAATCAGCACTCTTTCCTATTGCCTCACTCCGGATGACATAACATCCATTGCTTCTCTTATTTTTTTCAATGATCAGGAAATAAACGTTTTTTCCTGGTTTTCAGGTTAAATAATGCTGCTGATGGCATTCAGTGAACAACGCCCTGTGTAGCAGCCTGGGTCTCACACAGTGGAAAGGTGAAGCACTCTGCTAATAGGAAGAGGAGAACAGCGAGTCTACATGTGATGAGCAGAGAGGGAGCCTGTCCTCATGAGGGTCCAGGCAGAAGCAGAAGCTGTTCTGGATTGGTGACCCCAGAACAGGAAAGGGAAAGTGCACCCCTCCAGGCTGTAGAAGGAGTCCCTGTGAGATGGGCTGGCAGAGACCTGTGTGAGGGCAGTGAGGGGCAGAAATCTCCTCTGACTGGACTGAGGGTTGCTGAAGACAAAGGGAGCCTGGGAATGTGCCCAGGATATGCAGCCTAGCCAGGACTTACGGGGACTGGCCTGGGACCCAGAGAATCAGAAACCCAGGCTGCTCTCCTCAGCTCTTGGGGCCCTGGTGTCTCACCTGGTCTTCTCCATCTCATGCCTTCTCAAGCAGATCAAGTGTTACATGCATTTGGGTGGACAACACATCTCTCTCCCCTCCCTGCCTCTGCTCTGCCTCTCTCCCCACTTGTGCAGGAGAATTTGGACCCTGTCCACACATCAGCATCTCTCTGCTGGGGCTGGGGGCTGGGGGCATGTAGCGGGCTATGCAGGGGCAGATCCTCAAGGAAGGGATATGGGCAGCGCAGCTTATGACACACCCTGGGACTGGCGTGACATGGGTACCATCCATGAGGGGCCAAACACCCTACTGCACAGCACAGGCAATGCCCATGGTGACAAAATGACTGAAACGGCACCTGAGGAACTTAAGGGTGCAAGCTCTTCTAAGCCAGAGCACAAATAAAATCAAAGAGGGTATGTGTGGGGCTGGGGGGGGCAGTCACATGCCTGAGCCTGCCTCTGTGTACTAAAGCTGCCAACCAGTCTTACACTTCAGAAAGGAATAGGATTGGGTGGGGGTGGCAGGGTGGGCAGTGGATAAGCCTGTAGGGCTCCGTCCCCATCCCCAAAATGCTCAGACCCTGCTTTCCTGAAAATGCAGGGGCCCCTGCTTCCTCTCTCTGCATTTCAACATCTGTTCTTCCGTCTTCTCTTCCGCCCCTAACCACCTCCAAGGTCAATCCAAGCCTCTAATTTAACTTTTGCTTATTCATTGCAAGACTTGGCTCAACTGTCTGTTCTTGCCGTTGTCAGCACGCTCTTTCTCTATAGGCCTTTCCTTCCCAACAAACAAAAATGCCCATTTCTTCCCTGTCTAGAACAAGAACAAGCAAACATGACTTTAATTTTGCTATCCCTATAAGCGAATGCCTTCTGTCCCTCCACCAAGCTCCAGTGATGTGGCTTCTACCCGCAATGCATGCTGCCCTTGGAGACGTCGACTGATCTGCAAACCCATGACCATGGCTCAGCCTCCAACCTCGCCGACCTCTTCACAATGGTTGACACTGTTCACCACTCCTGCCCACGATCCCTCTTCCTCCTTGGCATTCGTGGTTCTGCACTCTGGTTCTCTCCAGTGTCTGCCTGCTGTTTCCTTTGCAGGTTCTTTCTTTTTCGTCCTGCCTCTGGATGAAACAGCTCCCAGAGGGCTACCACCCATCGCATCTGCCATTTCTGTGCTCTGCTCTCTCCCTGTGGGCTCCTTCCACTGCTAGATACTTGGCTGGTACCATCCCCTCCAGCCTTGGATTCTTTTCTAAGCTCCATGCCTGCATTCTCCCCTGCTTTCTAGATACTTCTACCCAGATGCCCATCTGGCACTCTAAAATTATCATCTACCTTCTCTCTTACCTAACAGTATTCCAGTCTCCCCAACACCCAGTTTTGACTCTGGGTCACCATCAGCATTCTCTCTGTCATCTCGCACAGTCACTCAAGTGCCAAGACTGGCCAGTCCCCGCTTACCAGCACTTCTCACATCATCTCTCCCTCCCTCTTTTGCATCCAACAGCATATGTTACCTTATGCTGTCTCTCACCTCAACCACTCCAAAGCCTCCTACCTAGCCCCTCTGCTTTAGCCTCACTCCCTTTTCATCTACTGACACTGTGACTGTTCAAAGATACCACTCTAATCATGTCCTTTCCCTGGCCAGAAACCATCCATGGCTCTCTCCCACTTACCAAATTCACAGCGATGACAAAAACATCAACAACAATGAATAGACCAGGATAGACCCGGACTATGACTACACCTCTTCTCTAAATGAGAGGCACGGATCAGTGCTTTAGAATTTACAAAGTACACCTATAAAAATATGTTATTTAATACTTACAACATCCCTGTGAAGAAGGAACCCCCTTCTGTCTTTATAGATAAGGAATGACAGCTCAAAGAGGTTAAGTGACTTGCCCAAAGCCATTCTGCTTGTGAGAGGTGGGAAGGAATTATTTAATTCTAACTCGATCCCTTCCCATCGCACAATGCCTTCCTCAAAATAGATGCTCCACCTACTGCCAACCAATTCTCATCCTCTGGCCAAACAGGATTACATGACTAAGTCTGTTTCTTTACGTCCTTTTTTTTTTTTTGAGACAGGGTCTTGCTCTGTCACCCAGGCTGGAGTACAGTGGTGCCATCACAGTTCACTGTAGCCTTGACCTTCTGGGCTCAAGTGACCTTCCCACCTCAGCCTACCGGGTAGCTGGGAATGCAGGCACACGCCACACACCTGGTTAATTTTTATATATTTTTTGTAGAGATGAGGTTTTGCCACGTTGCCCAGGCTGCTCTCAAACTCCTGGGCTCAAGTCATCTGCCCACCACAGCCTCCCAAAGTGCTGGGATTATAGGGTGGAGTCACCACACCTGGCATCTCTGTGTCTATATATACATTCATGCTCATCTCCATGTCTGCAACTTCTCACTTATCCTCCACCTCATCCAAAATGCATGTCAAAAGCCACCTCTGCTACGTAGCCTTTGTTAATCGCACCCTAAGCTCTAAGCTCTACTTGAATCGGGCTTACAGCCTGCTCTTCATGCCGGGTATTATAATTATTTGCATTTGTTCATGTCCCTAATCAAAAGCATCATGAGAACTGGGTGGTGGCATCACTTAGCTCCGGTTTAAACGCTTCCTCTACCCCTTCTAGTTGAGTGATTTGGGCTTCAGGTTCTTTATCTTCAACATGGGTAGGAATCATGCCTGTCTCGTAACATGGCTGTTGGGATGCTGGTTCAGAACACATATGGACGATGTCTAATAGCATCTCCTGGATAAGCCCTGCTTTCCTGTCTCCTCTTCCCCTTACAGACTGAAGCTCCTTAAACCAGGTGTTCTGTGAAATGCATGGCACCATGTTCTGTATACAGTTGGTGCTCAATGATACTTGTATGAAAATGAGTTAAACTTGGCAACTCACCATGTTCCAGTAATGCTCTGTCTCCATTCCAACTAGACCAGGTGGTCCTCCATCTCAGCACCATTTACATCTTGGGGCAGGCAGTTCTTTATTTGGGGGTTGTCCCGTGTATTTCAGCATGTATAATTGCATCCCTGACCTCTACCTACTAGATATCTGTAGCAGCCCCCAAATACTTCCAGACCTCACTAAATGTCTCTGCGGGGCAAAATCGCCTCCATTTCTGAACCACTGTACTATACATCCTGAGCATCTTCACGAAATCCAAACACTCAGCGCTGAGAATCTCCCTGCAATGCATCTAGACTGCAAAAGGAACAGGGAAAGCCTCTGTATTCATGGAACTCAAGAGACAAGGCATTTCTCTGTGTCTCTGTCTCTCTCTGTATCTAACTGTGTCTCTCTTTCTGAATGTCTGTCCCTCTCTCAACCTATCAGATGAACAAAGAAGCTTAAAAGGAATGCTAATAGTAAGTTTTTGGAGGGCATGAAGGTTTCCAACTCAATGTCAGCAGCTGAAGTTTAAAGAAAACCCAAGGTTGGGCTCGGTGGCTCACGCCTGCAATCCCAGCACTTTGGGAGGCCAAGGCGGGTGGATCACGAGGTCAAGAGATCGAGACCATCCTGGTCAACACGGTGAAACCCTGCCTCTACTAAAAATACAAAAAATTAGCTGGGCACGGTGGTGCATCCCTGTAATCCCAGCTACTAGGAGGCTGAGGCAGGAGAATTGCCTGAACCCAGGAGGCAGAGGTTGCGGTGAGCCGAGATCGTGCCATTGCACTCCAGCCTGGGTAACAAGAGCGAAACTCCGTCTCAAACAAAAAAAAAAAAAAAAAAAAAAAAAGAAAGAAAGAAAAGAAGACCCAGGGTTGCCACCTGAGAGGAAAGAAAACAAGCCGGAGGGTTGCGGTGGTTTTCTGTTTTCCGCCCTGGGGCTCTTTCTAAGATGCCATTTAGCTTCCTTAAATGGATCAGGGAAGACTTGAGCCAGTAATCTTAGGGATAACGGGTACTTTCTCTTCCTCTTTGAATCAGAGTCAAGGAAATATCTTCTCAGAGCTCTCATCACTTCTGGATGAGGTTATCACATCATCCTCCTTTTCTTACAAGTTTAACTCCCTAAAATATCAGTAACATTCATTACACCAAAAAAAGAAAAGAGTCAGAAGGCAGTCATGGAAATGGCTTGATTATCATAGTGTTTTAAGTGCTAGAATAAGAGAGTAATGATAAAAGAACAAGATAAACTTCAAGAGAGAGAGCAGCCAGCTGCCCAGGAGTAAAGAAGTCCCCGGGCTGGTATTTGTGAACTGCATCTTGAAGGTTGAGAGGCAGAGGAGAAGAGACGGCATCCATGAAGGCACACAGATGGAAAGGGTCTAGCATGTGTGAGGAAGGGGAGAAACTCTATGAGCTGTGTGGGGTCCAGGGGGCAGAGGGGGAGGTTTGCGAAGAACACAGCAAATCCCAATCAAGAGTTTGGGGCTTGGTGTGGTGGCTCTGTAATCCTGTAATCCCAATGCTTTAGCAGGTTGAGGGAGGAAGAACGCTCGAGGCCACGTGTTTGAGAATAGCCTGGGCAACACAGTAAGACCCCATCTCTACAAAAAATTTAAAAAGTTAGCTGGGTGTGGTGGCACATGCCTGAAGTCGCAGCTACTCCAGAGGCATAGGCAAGAGCATCATTTGAGCCTCAGAGTTTGAGGCCACAGTGAGTTATGACTGCACTACTGCACTCCAGCCCATGTAACAGAGTGAGACCCTGTCAATCAATCAATCAATGAGTTTGGACTTTCGTGGAATCCAAACGCCTGCAGGGGAGAGTGAGTGGGAGTTACTGGTACAGAAGTGAAAGATTCTGATTTGTTTTTGCCCAATTCTGACAGCAGGTGGAGTATGGCCGTGGGTGCAGTGAGTCTGATGTCAGAGCGATCAGCCAGGAGGCTGCTATGAAATTATTCAAGTGAGAAACGATAAAAGTTCCAAATAAAGACAGCAGCTCTGGGGTCCTCACCGAAAAGGCAGCTGGAGTGGAAAGCTATTTCTGGGATAAGAGACAGGCAGGGCAGGAAGAACCCACAAAGGAGATTGAGAAACGATGAACAGAGAGATGGCAGAGAAAGGATGAAGACATCCAGGAAGGCGGGACCGGGTGGGGTGGTGAAGCTGTGGGGAAGTCATGAAGGAGAAGTGGCTACTGGATCACGTAACTCCAGCTCTGCTGAGCTCAGCAAGAGGGATTTCTAAAGAATCGTGTGAAGCAGCGTAAAAAGGAGTTTAAAGACATGTGTATGGTGAGGGGAGGTGTCTCCAAGGTTTGAGAGAAGATTGTGACTTGAAGGAGAAACAGGGTTTAAGAAGGGGTTTGCTTTGAACGGCAGAGCTTTTGGTGATTTTGAGAGCTGGGAAAGAACTAAGAGATAAAAGATTCAGCGTGAATGCGAGGAGGTGTGAGAGGAGGTGATAAGGAAAGGGCTCCAGCGTGAATGTGAAGGGCTTTGAGGTAGGGCAGAGCAACTGCAGGGGGACATCACCGCGTCCTCTCAGGAAAGGGAGCAGGAGGAAGAACACTGGAGAAGGTGTGCCTCCCAGCGGCCTGCTTTCCCTGTGAAACCAGCCGCAAGGGCACTGCTAGGACAGCATGGAGGTGGGGCGAGGGGCATGTGGAGTGTGGTGGGAGAGGCTTCCTGCAGCAGCTCCCCTGGAAACAGGAAAAGGAGCTTCTGGGCAACATGAGGAGCCCAGCAGGCAATGGAGACCACGGACCTATGTGGTGCAGGTCGGCCTGATGACAGCTCCCATGGGCGGTCGGGGCATCTCGTCTGGATCTGCTTACTCACTCTCATCACGTTCGGAGTCGTTCTTTCTGAGACAGCGTGAGGGCCTTCTAGAGGTGCTGGGAGCCAGCGCTGCAGGCTGGCTCCCCCAGTCTAATCTCTGGCATTCAAACAATGCCAGCCTCCCCCTTTATCCCTTACCAGAAATAATCTGAGATTTAATTTATGGATTTACCACCAAACCCCTCCCCACGAGATTTTGATGGAAATGTGATCTTCAGCAAAGGACAAAACACTCTCCAAGAAAATGATTCTTCTTTGTAAGTGTTCTCTCTTTCCACATTCTTAACATCTTACAGACCAGTATGGAAACAATTTGCCAGCGTTTTGTGACACTGAGTGCATTTTTCAGACATAGCCTATTCCGGGGAAAATCCCTCTTGCTGACCAATTACTGCGGTGTCATCTACCACTGCAGAGAATATGTGTGAGTCTTCTGGCCCTTCCCCTTCACCATCCTGTTATCCTAAGACAGTCCTGGCTGGCTGCTTGCCTATCTACCTCTGTA
Source organism: Callithrix jacchus (assembly GCF_049354715.1). Lineage (NCBI taxonomy): Eukaryota > Metazoa > Chordata > Mammalia > Primates > Cebidae > Callithrix > Callithrix jacchus. The sequence continues at coordinate 16,148,622 of NC_133508.1, forward strand.
TCGATCAATCATCTATCTATCTATCTAATCTATATCTATATCTTATCTATCATCTATCAAATCTATTATCTATAGTTTATCTAATCTATCAATCATCTATCAATTTATTTTATCTATCATCTCTCTATTCTATCTATATTCTATCATCTATCCATCTAACCTATCTATCTATCTATCTGTCTATCAATCATCTATCTATCTAATCCATCCATCCATCCATCCATGCATCCACTTACCTACCTAGCTACAAACCAACCAAACTACCTATTTATTTGAGACAGGGGCTTGCTCTGTTGCCAGGCTGGGTTGTACCGGCACAATCATTGCTCACTGCAGGCTTGAACTCCTGGGCTCAAGTGATTCTCTCACCTCAGCCTCCAGAGTAGCTGGGACTATAGGCACACAACACCACACCTGGCTAATTTTTAAATATTCTTGGGGTCTTGCTGTGTTGCCCAGGCTGGCTCAAACTCCTGGGCTCAAGTGATCTTCCCCAAAGTTCCTTGACTTTGGACTCCCAAAATGCTGGGATTACAGGTGTTGAGCCACTGTGCTTGGCCCAGGCTTTGTTTATAAAACAATGTCAACAATAACATGTTAGACCATTACTTTCCTCACTTTTAAAATGGAACAAAACTGGCCAGGCACAGTGGCTTACATGTCTAAGCAGGCAAGAATTTATTTATTTTTCTCCTTTGACTCCATTTAAAAAAAATAAATGCAACTAAATGTGACCAGTCTGAGAATGCAATTTTAATATATCATTTATAAATTCAGTATTGTATTAGTTTTGTAGAAAATAACTGCATTGGGCATCTCAGCACTTTGGGAGGCCAAGGTGGGCATAAGGCTTGAGTCTAGGAACTCCAGACCAATCTGGGCAATATGGTGAAATCCTGCTTCTACTAAAAATTTAAAAAATTAGCCAGGTGTGGTGGTATACACCTGTAGTTCCAGCCACCTGGGAGGCTAAGGTGGGAGGATCGCTTGAGCCTGGGAGACAGAGGTTGCAGGGAGTTGAGATCTAGTCACTGCATTCCAGCCGGGGTGACAGTGGGGCCCTGTCTCTTAAAAGAAAAAAATGCATTAAGTAAATGGTAGTAAAGACCACCATTTATTTATCTACATGGTAAAGATGACCATTTTTTAGCTACATAGTAAAGATGACCATTTATTTATCTGAACAGTAAATATCACCATTTATTTAGCTACGTATAGCTTTCCTTCCACAGTGGGAAAACAGGAAACAAAATGATCCATTATTATCATTGCCATTCCTTAATTTGACCGAGACAAGAAATCATATAATTAAACGTGATTAAGCTCATGAAGCAGGGCACATTTAAGCATTAACAAAATTTAGTAATTTTCAAAAGCTGGCATGGAAATGAGATTATAAACAGGTGTTCTGGTGACGTACAGGAGGCAGTGATAGAATATATGCAATAAATTAACCACAACAAAAACTACCAGAAAGGCTTACTCCTCGGGCTGATTTATAATATGCTCATGCTTCTTGCTCCTCAGAGAGAGACAGAGCTGTTCAAGTACTCGTGTGTGTGTGTGTGTGTCTGTAGTGTACTGTATTTTTTTTAGCTTTCAGAACAAAGAAAATAAGTGGGCTGGGTGTGGCTGCTCATGCGTATAATCCCAGCACTTTGGGAGTCCAGGGTAGGACGATCTTTGAGCCCAGGAGTCTGAGACCAGCCTGCACAACATGGTGAAACTCCATCTCTACAAAAAATCAAAAATTAACCAGGCGTGGTGGTGCGTGCCTATAGTCCCAACTACTCAGGAGGCTGAGGTGGGGGAATCACCTGAGCCGGCGAAGTCCAGGCTACAATGAGCTGAGCTGGTGCCACTGCACTCCTGCCTGAGTGAAAGAGTTAGACCCTGTCTCAAAAAAAAAAAAAAAAAGACCATGGAGTAAGTAGTCTCTGTAGGAAGTACAAAAAGAAGCTGGATTTTGATATTTTGGGTATTTGTTAAACTCAATTATTCAATGAATTACTCATTGGGTATCTACCATTGGCAGGCATAGGGCCAGGAGCTGGCGGGACCAAAATGATGAAGATGTAGTCCTTGGCCTTCTGGTTTTCCAGGAGATAAGGTTTTTCTCCTTCTGAAAAACCAGAAGGAGATAAGGTGTACTCCCAAATATGGCAGAAAAATGGGGGTATCGTGGAAACATCCAGAACCCCCAGCTGGCAGGTTGTTTATTCTGCTGCTCTTGGTTACTGATAAGGACCCGAGGCACAATAAGGGAGATGAGGACTTGTGGCTCCTAGAACAGCAGCCAGAGGTTGCAGAAGGCACAGGAGGTAGAACTACCGGTTCTGGGTTCAGGCAGCTCTCGGACCACTCGGCAGGAGTGCGTGCATTACCCTGTAATGCTGGGCCATGAATGGAACCCCGTGGATGCCCAGTCTGCTCCTTTCTGACCCACTCCAAGTGTCTCTTCTGCTTATGCCTCCTTTCTGTTCTTCAACCTGGCTCACAGGTGGCCTGGCACAGCCTAGCCTGCCTCTCAGGACCATTCAGCCACGATTCTCAACCCCTGCTGGCTTCTTAGTTCAATCCCAGAAAAAGAAAGGGGACAAGAGCTATTGGATCTCACCTGTGGCCACCCTATGGATTGGTTACCCCAAACTGGGTACCAACTCCAAAACAAACAGCCATGGCCTGGAGGGAGGGGGTTACAGGACATGAGCCCCTCGGCTGCCAGGGGAAGGCAGTATGATTCCCATCTCCAGCGGACGTTCAGGAAAGACCTCCAAACCATGTGGCATCCAGGCTGCCCTTTCTGTCCAGGAAAGGTTTGAAGACAGATTGACAGAGGAGGTGGAAGGTTCCAGGTGGAAAACAGAAATCGAGGTAGACCAGAACATAGCACCGGAAGGAGAACATTCAGAAGGGAGGTGAGGCCAGCTCACACCTGTAACCCCAGCACATCACTTGAGGTCAGGAGTTCAAGACCGGCCTGAGCAACATAGTGAGACCTCATCTCTACTAAAAATAAAACTAAATCATTTGGGCATTGGGGTGTATGCCTGTGGTTACAGCTAAACAGGAGGCTGAGGTGAAAGGATTGCTTGAGTCTGGGAGGTTGAGGCTTCAGTGAGCTGTGATTGCACAATTGCAATTCAGAATGGGTGACAGAGTGAGACTGTTTAAAAAAAAAAAAAAAGAGAGAGTGAAAGAGGTTGAGGCCACATCCTGGAGACATGTGAGTGTGAGCTGGCAAAATGAATTTTACTCTATAGGCCAAGGGGAGCCAGGAAGGGAGAGAAGGAATTGGAGCTCACCTCAGGAAGATCCAATGGGCAGTTTGGTGCCCACTGTGTTACAGAGCAGAGACTCAGGCAGAAAGTCTAGCTTCTCCTTCTGAAATCTGGCTCCAATCCTAATTCAAACGCTAAAGACATGTGCCCCAGAGGGGGGCTACTGCAGTGGTCTTGGTAGAGATTGCCAGGGCCTATGTCAGGGCATGGGCGTGGCAATGCTGCGGGCACACACAGGCAGGGGAAGGAATGCCAGCATGCATGGGCATAGAACTGACGACTGTGAAATCAGGCTTGCTACAGCCACATTCCACTCAATATAAGATATAAGAAGGGGAGAAGGAGGTTGTGCGTGACTGCTGTGTAGGCAGGAGGAGACTGCTGGCAGAGGGCACCCCACTCAGGTGCTGGGTCCTGGAGGAACCCCACAGAGCTTTGAGAGGAGACAGTGAGGTGTCCAGCTGTCAGGGCCAGAAGGGCGGCCATAGGAGAACAGGCAGCGATGAGGAGGTTGGGCAGCCACGATGCACCCAAGTGTGGGTGTCGCTCCAGGCCCTGCAGTTCAAGCTCTCATCACAAACACCTTGCTAAGAACAGTGCCGCCCCCCGAGAGAGGGACAGTAAAACCACACATTTCCTCCTTCAGCATCTTAGTAAAGGGAAAGGTGGGGACGGTGGCTGTTGAAGGTGGCTGTGAAGGAGAAGACAAGAGGCCGCCAGTGAGCGCAAGGGTTTAAAAGCCATGTCTGGTGGACGAAGGGGTGCAGGCAGCTGGCCGTGTGGGAAGCCCTGTGTATAAGCAGTGAGGACCTGGATAACAGCAGGAGCTACCGGAGGCCCAGGGCCAGGGGACCGTCTAGCCCTGAGTGGAAGGGGTTGGATTTTATTCCAAGTACTTTGGGAAAACCACTGAAGAACCAAGAGAGGTGACTGGGTCCCCCTCATTTTGTGAATACTCGATTACTGCTTTGCAAGAGTGAAATGGGATAACCAGTGCAAAACCTACTGCAGTGCCTGAGGGGATGTGGTAGTATCCTCGATTTGTGAGGCAGCCATGCAGACGGAGACACTAGGATCATCCAAAGAATGAGATTCGAGGAGAGAAGAACCAAGGACAATTCCTCGAGTTCTGGCCTAAGTTTACAGTGGTATCAGCTGAGGTAGATGTTTATACCATTTATCATGGGAAGGCCAAAAATATTGAGCTCTATGTGTCCATATTGAGTTGGAGGTGCCTGACAGGCCTCCAAGCAGGGGTGTGAACCAAGCCCCCATTTCAGTGGGGAGGGTCTGGGCTGGAGAGATGGAATTGGGATTTGTTGGGAACAAATGCTCCATGCTGCAAAGAAGAATCAGCACTGAAATGAAGGATCTCTCAGCAAGGCAAAGTTACTTTCTGCAGAGAGGGTGCTACTCGCAATGGAGCGATGGTGAGGGCACACTGAACAAAGGAGGGAAGGAGTTTTTATTTCTAATGCAGCTCATCCCTGCTACTGTGTCCTGTCTCCATTGGCTGAAGTTGGACTGTACAATCTAAGCTGAACCTGGCTGGCTAACTTGAAAAGTGCAGGAATACAGTTATATTAGCAGAGAGTGCAGTTTCGGCAGGAGGAACTGTAGTGACGGGAGAGGTAATCTATAGAGTGGGTAGCAGATGTAGAATGCAATCTCTATAGATAAGGACTGGCGGGAAGTCTGTTTACTAGGGTAGGGGACACAGAAAGTAAGGAAGTCTGGCCTTGAAAAAGGGAACAAACAGCAATGATGCTGAGCAAGTTAACCTTTTTAAGAGGAACTCTTTTTGGATCTAACAATCTCAGAGCATTGGAAGCCAGGGGCCTAGATGAGCCAGAAGGAAGAGGTGTGGGCCCATGACAGGCACTGGAGCCTCCTGAGAAGGGACCAAGAGACAGAAAGAAAGTCAGGCCAGGCATGGTACCTGTAATCCCAGCATTTTGAGAGGCTGAGGCAGGGGATCACCTGAGGTCAGGAGTTCAAGACCAGCCTGGCCAACATGGTGAAATACCGTGTCTACTAAAAATACAAAAATTAGCTGGGTGTGATAGTGTGTGCCTGTAATCCAAGCTACTGGGGAGGCTGAGACAGGAGAATCACTTGACCCCAGGAGGGACAGGTGGCAGTGAGCCAAGATCATGCCACTGCACTCCAGCCTGGGCGACAACAGTGAGACTTCGTCTCAAAAATACAAAAAACAACAAAAGTCACGGGAGAAGAGTGTCAAGACAGAATGACCAGTCTTCTCTGTTGAATGTGGGGGAGGCGTCAAGGGGGATGGAGAAATACCCTTGGGGCTGGGCAATAAAAAGGCGATTCTAACAGGAGAGCTAAGAAAAGAAAAATCAGAGGCTACCATGGCCAGTGGGCTTAGGCCATGATGTAGCTCTATCCTAAAATGAAACTGAGGGTGCAGGCTCAGCTCTGTTCTCTCTTAGAGAGGATAATAAGAGGGTAATTTACAGCTCTTACTGTGCAGATGACACCAGAATCTGTATTTTGATTCCTGTTTTCTCTTTAAACTTGAGTTAGAAATGTCACCAGTCGCTTCTGCTCATTTTCTCTTCAAATACATTCTCTAACAGCGGTGGCTACACGTTAGACTCTTCCCGTTTCCCACAGCCACTCAGAACGGAGTGAGTTCACCTCACTTGCAAATGGTACATGAATTTGGTTCCATAGAGAACAACGGAGGTACAATGGCATTACAATAATGAATAAAGTAAATAAAAAATGAATCTCACGAAACATTCAAAGCCAGGAAACAGGCCAGGTGCAGTGACTCATGCCTATAATCTCAGCACTTTGAAAGGCTGAGGGAGGCGGATCTCTTGAGGTCAGGAGCTTGAGACCTACCTGGCTAACATGTGAAACCCTATCTGTATTAAAAATACAAAAATTAGCTGGGCATGGTGGCGGGTACCAGTAATTCCAGCTACTTGGGAGGCTGAGGTATGAAAATCACTTAAACCTGGAAGGTGGAGGTTGCAGTAAGCCAAGATTGCACCATTGCACTCCGGCCTGGGTGACAGAGTGAGACTCCATCTCCAAAAAAAAACCAAAAACCAAAAAACAGAAAATGAAACAAACCAACCAAACAAACAAATAAAACAAAGCCAGAAGTATCACTGTAGGGATACGATCATGGCTCACTGCAGCCTCGACCTTCTGGGCTCAATTAATCCTTCTGTCTCAGTTTCCTGAGTAGCTGCGACTACAGGCGTGCAATACCAGACCCAGCTATTTTTTTATTTTTGGTAGAGACGGGTGTCTTACTTTACTGCCCCAGCTTGTCTTGAATGCCTTGTCTCAGGTGATCCTCCTGCCTTAGCCTCCCCAGATGCTGGGATTATAGGTATGAGCCACTGTGCCTGCCAGGCCATGATTTAGATGGAATACTATGTTCATTTTTTTTTTTTTTTTTAAAGATGGGGTTTCACCATGATGGCCAGGCTGGTCTTGAACTCCTGACCTCAGGTTATCCACCCACCTCAGCCTCCCAAACTGCTAGGATTACAGGCGTGAGCCACCATGCCCGGCTGAATAGTATGCTCTTATCACAGAAACACATTTTACACAGCATTCTCAATTCTAACCCAGTATCAGGAAAAGCACAGTCCTTCAAATCTTCTTTGTGAGCTTCTCTGTGAGAGCAGAAGGGACAAGATCATGTTTACAGACATCACAACTTGTGAGACAGAAGAAAAAACAAGAGGGCAAGAGAGAGGACAAAGCTGCACTGGTCTGTTTATTAGTCCTTGGGAGTGACCTTGTCCACTTGTGAGGCACAGGCAATGGCCTGGATCTGACCCAAACCAGAGGAACATGCTCTCCCCTGGAGAGCAGAGGGACGGTGGTGGGCAGAGTGCAACAGCCCCTCTTCTCTCACACACTTAGAAGATTATAGTCAACCGATGGTTTAATCAAATTCAAATGTGGTGTGCCTCACAGGGAAAAGAGATGCTATGTCCCAGCTGTGGATACATTCGCTGATGTCACCGACTGACAATAAATGGATCCCGTGTAAGACTTTTTTTTTTTGAGACAGAGTCTCACGCTGTCACCTGGGGTTGGAGTGCAATGGCACAATCTCAGCTCACTGCAACCTCCACTTCTTGGGTTCAAGCAGTTCTCCTGCTTCAGTTTCCTGAGTAGCTGGAATTACAGGCGCCCACCACCAAGCCCAGATAATTTTTAGTAGAGACAGGGTTGCATTATGTTGGCCAGGCTCGTCTCGAACTCCTGACCTAGTGATCCGCCTGCCTTGGCCTCTCAAAGTGCTGAGATTACAGGTGTAAGTCACCGCGCCTGGCCAGATTTTTTTTTTTTTTGAGATGCAGTCTTACTCTGTCGTCCAGACTGGAGCGTAGTGGTGCAATCCTGGATTACTGCAACCTCCCCTCCCCAAGTTTAAGCAATTCTCCTGCCTCAGCCTCCTGAGTAGTTGGGCTTACAGATGAGTGCCACCATGCCCAGCTAATTTTTTTTTTTCTGTATTTTTTAATGAGATGGGGTTTCACCATGTTGGCCAGGTTGGTCTCAAACGCCTCACCTCAAATGATCAATCCACCTCGGTCTCCCAAAGTGCTGGGATTGATTGAGCCATTAGATTTTAGTAGGTGGCCCCAAACTAACTATTGTTTCTCTTTTTAATTATTAAACATGTCAAAATAACAAAAGGGTACATTTCAAATGTTTCACCAAAAAAAGTGTTAGGTAAGTGAGGTGGTGGATAGGTTAACATGCTTGATTTAATCAATCCACCTTGTACACATACATCAAATCACACTGTACCCCATAAATGTATGCAAGAATGCATCCATCAAAAATAATAAAGACTGAAAAAATATTAAACATACCTTGGAATCCTGATACTATTTGGACGATATCTTCATACACCATTAGAGTGGCAGATCGTTCTGGAAGCAGACCAAGGCTCAGAGAAGAAAATACTGCAGGAAAAAGAAATGGATAGAAGGGGATTTTGATACTTACATCTAAGTGCTCACTCTAATTTTTGGGATACTTTGCAGTTTTTGTATCTTCTGATTTCAAATCAGTTAAGATTAATTTTTAGTTAGATTTTGAAAAGACCTTCAAAATGCTACATGTGTATTGCAAAATCTCCTATAACAATTACCTACCCCACAATGGTCAACTTTTTTCATTTGTTGGATGTTTTCGGTGAAGTCACTGAGCCTGCTCACATTAGGAGTATATTAAAGTTATCATGTACACACTACATGGATGTAGACTAAGTAATGTTAGATGTTAACATTGAGAATGGCTTAAAGGCCGGGCGCAGTGGCTCACGCCTGTATTCCCAGCACTTTGGGAGGCTGAGGCAGGTGGATCATGAGGTCAGGAGATCGAGACCATCCTGGATAACATGGTGAAACCCTGTCTCTACTGAAAAATACAAAAAGTTAGCCAGGTGTGGTGGCAGGTGCCTGCAATCCCAGCTACTCGGAAGGCGGAGGCAGGAGAATTGCTTGAACCTGGGGGATGGAGTTTGAAGTGACTCGAGATCACACCACTGCACTCCAGCCTGGGCGACAGAGCAAGACCAGGTTAATGTGTACCTCATGATAAAAGAATATTCCCCCAACCCTGGGAACTAACAACATGATAGAAATCGTGCTTTTCATTTCTGTTTTTTTTTGAGACAGGGTCTTACTCTGTCACCCAGGCTGGAGTGCAGCGGCACGGTGATGGCTCACTGCAGCCTCGACCTCCCAGGCTCAAGTGACCCTCCTGCCTCAACTTCTCAAATAGGGGACCATGGGTGTGCACCACCACACCCAGCTAATTTTTAAAATTTTTTGTAGCGATAGGGTCTCCCTATGTTGCCCACATTACTCTAAAACTCCTGGGCTCAAGCGATCCTCCCACTTTTGCCTCCCAAAGTGCTGGGATTATAGGTGTGAGCCACTGTACCTAGCCTAGTTGTGCTGTTTTTAAACTCTTGCTTAAGTACCTGGATTTCTAAAAAATTTTAGAAACTCCATAAATTTCTGGGTAAAACATGAATTTAGGAGAAAAACAAATAAATGCATTCTAGAGTAATAATCATCACTCACATTACTGAAAGTTTACTAACAGGACAAACATTATTCTAAGTGCTTTAGTTTCAGTAATTTATTTAAGCCTCAAAACCGCTCTGTGAAGTAAGCATTATTATCATTATTTTTGAGACGCAGTTTCACTTTTGTTGCTTAGGCTGGAGTGCAGTGGCGCAGTCTTGGTCACTGCAACCTCTGCCTCCCAGGTTCAAGACATTCTCCTCCCTCAGCCTCCCGAGTAGCTGGGATTACAGGCACCCGCCACCACGCCCAGCTAATTTTTTTAAAAAGTATTTTTTTAGTAGAGATGGAATTTCACCATGTTGGCCAGGCTGGTTTCAAACTCTGACTTCAAGTGATCCATCTTCCTCAGCCTCCCAAAGTGCTAGGATTACAGGTGTGAGCCAACGTGCCTGGCCCCTGAAGTAGGCATTATTAACACGCCCATTTTACAGGTAAGGAAACGGGTTTATAAATGAGGAAGTAACTCGCCCAATATCCAACAGCTAATAAATGCCTGGGCTAGGATTTGAACTCAGGAGTTCTCAACCACTATGAGACATAGAAAAGTTGGCGTAGAGAGGTAAATGACATTCTGGGAAAACATCAGGATCTAGAAGATAAGTGTGAAGATCAATCACACAGTGCTGGCTCTTTTTTTTTGTTTTTTTTTTGAGATGGAGTTTCACTTTTGTTGCCCAGGCTGCAGTGCAGTGGCGCAATCTCGGCACACTGCAACCTCTGCCTCCCTGGTTCAAGTGATTCTCCTGCCTCAGCCTCCTGAGTTGCTGGGATTACAGGCATGCACTGCCAAGCCTGGCTAACTGTGTATTTTTCGTAGAGATGGGGTTTTGCCATGTTGGCTAGGCTGGTCCTGAACTCCTGGCCTCAAGGGATCTGCCTGCCTTGGCCTCCCAAAGTGCTGGGATTACAGGCGTGAGCCACCGTACCCAGTCAAGCAGGGCTGGCTCTTAATAGTGCCATAGGACACCAGTGAGGTGGCCATGGATGTGACCTCTTTTCACTAATCCTCCACACAGTCAATTTATTTAGCTGTCACCATATACAAGGCTCAGATCTAGATCCTGGGTGGAACAGATCAGTGTTAGAAGTAGCCTGTGCCTTCTAGACTCATGCATTGCAAGAAAGCTAGACTTGAAATAAATAGCTGTACGACAAGCAGAATGGGACAGGTGCCAGGAGGACAAGAATAGCAGCTTGGTGCTGCAGAAACAGCCTGGCAGTTCCTCAAATATTAAACACTGAGTGACCCCAGGACCCAGCAATTCCACTCCTAGGTATAAACCCAAGAGAACCAAAACCTACATTCATTCGGAGACTCACACATCAATGTCTGCAGCAGCATTATCTGTAACAGCCGGAAAGTGGAAACAACACAAATACATGTCTATAAGCTGCTGAATGGATAAAGTGTAGGGCTGTCCATAGGAGGGAATACTATTCACCCGTGGAAGGAAAGGTGGTACTCACACGTGCTACAACATAGATGAATCTTGGAAACATCAGGCTAAGTGAAAGATGCCAGACACAAAAAGCCACGCATTACAAGATTCAAGTTATACGGGATGTGCAGAATAGGAAATCTAGAGAGACAGAGGGTAGATTTGTGGTTGCCAGGGGCTGAGAGGTGTGAGAAACAGTGCGTCGATGCTAATGGGTACGGGGTTTTGAGGGTGAGGACATATTCCGCAATTAGTCACTGTTGGGAAGAAACCTAACTTAGGTAAATCCCGCATGATCACTTGGAAGGTAAACTATTATCAGCGACCCTTTCACCTAAGGGCACATGGCACCTCCTGGAGAGGAGGAAAGGGCAGGGGTGTCCTAGCAGATCTGCTGGTAGAAAGCAGTGCACCTCAAAACCCGGGCGAAGGTTACATGCCACGCCCTCCTAAGTGAGGATGCCTGGGCCTTCCCACTCCATTCCAGAGCTCCCACAGAGACTGCAGGCATTTACAAGGCCCTGACCATCTCTGAGCTGACCAGTGTGTGGGGCTCAGAGCTCCGAAATCACCTGTGGTTATCCCCGAGAGGTGCGTGACCATCTCAGTGTGTTTTGAAAATGTTTCTCACCTAAAATATTTGGTACTTTCTTATACAAGGCAGCTGCTCTCGCAAACTGTTTCTGAAACCTTATTTCCTAAAGGAGAAAAAAAGGATTCCTTGTTTTAGTTTTTCAGGCTCTTTCTTCGAATTCTAACACACATGATTTCTTGTAAGAAGCCTGGCACTGGCAGGGGCTTCCCAGGGCTGAGGGCAGGGACTAGAACTGCAATCAGTCCAGTGCCCAGGTGGGTGGAGGCGGCAGAGAGACGGAGACGTGCGGGCAGATGCTGCTTTTTCCCGTCACAGAGGGGAGGTTGACTATGCCTGGAGGTGGTCTTCATACCGAGTGCATATATATATTTTGATACCTAGATGGAAAGGAACATCTCATTCTATCCAGGAGAGGCAGGAAGATTTCTTGAGGAAGAAAACAGTCCAGCTGGACTTTATGGGATAAAAGATAAGTTTCCCAGCCAGGTACAGTGGCCCACACCTGTAATCCCAGCACTTGGGGAGGTCAAAGCAGGCAGATCACCTGCGGTCAGAGGTTCGAGACCAGCCTGGCCAATATGGTGAAACCCTGTCTCTATTATAAAGACAAAAATTAGCCAGGTGTGGTGGCATGTACCTATAATCCCAGCTACTTGTGATGCTGAGGCAGGAGAATCACTTGAACCCGGGAGGCGAAGGTTTTAGTGAGCTGAGATCATGCCACTGTACTCCAGCCTGGGCGACACAGCGAAACTCCATCTCAAAGCAAAAAAAAAAAAAGCCAAGTTTGCCAAGAGAACAATGCAGATGAACACAGACAGGGCATAAATGCCAGACTCCAGAGAAGGACACATTGCCCAGGTGGCAGACTATGAGATACAGAAGGGAGACCGGGGAGGAGGCTCTGTGTCATGTTTATTTCCTCCTGAGGCCACCAAAGAATTTTACACAGGGACATATTTTAATACACGAACTGCACACATCTATTTTAATACACAAATGCTCAGTCATATGGTGGGTGGTCTATGGGGTAGAACAACCTGCTAGAGGCTGTTGCCATAGTCTTGTACCATCACTAAGGACCTGGGCCAGGGCAATGGCTGCAGAGACAGCAATAATTAACAGGTTGAATGGGCTGGGCTGGTGGTTCAAGCCTGTAATCCCAGCACTTTAAGAGGCCAAGGTGGGCAGATCGCGAGGTCAAGATTGAGACCATCCTGGTCAACATGGTGAAACCCCATCTTTACTAAAAAACAAAAATTAGCTGGGTGTGGTGTTGTGCACCTGTAGTTCCAGCTACTTCGGAGACTGAGGCAGGAGAATCGCTTGAACCTGGGAGGCAGACGTGGAAGTAAGCCAAGATCACACCACTGCACTCCAGCCTGGTGATAGAGCAAGACTCCATCTCAAAAAACGATGTAGAATGATGACAGCCTTTAGCGGACAGACTGCCTGTCTCGTATGGCCAAGTTTACTCTTACCTGCCTCCACAGCTGGAGGGTGTTTTCCTTATGCTGGGTTCCTCCCTCTCCTCCCTTCCTTGAAAGGGAAAAAAACCTCAACACGTCCTCCAGGAACTATTGTTAAGGATGAAAAAGGAAATCCATCCCCAGATCTCATAAGAACACTCATGCAAACACAAGCAGCATACTGCACACGTGTGGAAAAGAAAGTGGTTTTTAGTTTCAAATTTTCAATGTATTTTAGAAGAGGCTCCCAGTTCTTCCCTCTTCCTTGCCCAGTTATCTGAAATACCAGAAGCGTGAGCCTTCCCCTCCACAAATATTCACAAAAGCAAATTGGCCCTGCTTTTCACAATAGGCCAAATTTTCTTGTCTAAATTGTGGTGAGGTTTCCTGTTAAGTTCTAGTTAAGAGTGTAACAGGGTGTGGATGTGCGTCCCTGTCCAAATCTCACGTGGAAGTGTAATCCCCAGTGTTGGGGAGGGGCCTGATGGGAGGTGATGACATCATGAGGGCAGTTTCTCATGAATGGTTTAGCATCATATCCTGGTGCTGTTCTTGTGATAGCGAGTGTTTGTGAGATCTGGTTGTGTAAAAGTGGGTAGCACCTCTCTCTCTTCTTCCTGCTCTGGCCATGTGAGACATCTGACTCTCCCTTTGCCTTCTGTCATGACTGGAAGCTTTCTGAGGCCTCCCCAGAAGCAGAAGACGCCAAGCCTCCTGTTTCTACCCCTGAACCATGGGCCAGTTACATTAAACTACCCAGTCTCAGGAAATCTTTATAGCAATGTGACAATGGACTAATACAGAGTACATATATTATATTGAAAAGGCAAGCACAGAAAAATAATCCAAGATATGAGAAGATTCTTAGAAATTATTTAGACTAATTAACTTGATTTCAGAAACAAACACAAGCTCAGAAAGTGCTGATGGGCCGACATGTGTGGGGCCAGCCAGGAATGGGCAGGCCTGAGACCCACCTGTCTTCACACCTTATCCAAAACTCAATTAAACTTCATTAATCCCATGACTGACTCATTTAAAAATACAGATACCAGCCAGGTGCAGTGGCTCATACCTACAATCCCAGCACTTTGGAAGCCTGAGGCAACTGGATTCCCTGAGGTCAGAGGTTCGAGACCAGCCTGGCCAACATGGTAAAATCCTGTCTCCACTAAAAATACAAGATTAGCCGGGTGTGGTGGGGTGCTCCTGTAATCCCAGCTACTCGGGAGGCTGAGGCAGGAAAATCACTTGAACCCGGGAGGCGGAGATTGCAGTGAGCTGAGATTACACCACTGCACTCTAGCCTGGGCAACAGAATGAGACCCTGTCTCAATAAATAAATAAATAAACAAACAGATACTGTGGAAATAGTTTTTCCACAATGATCATGTTAACAGCGTCAAAATGAGTGTGATCGAAGTGCAGCAGATGCTCATTATTCACCAATCCTGTATTTGTAAACCTCTCTACTTGCTATAACTTATTTGTAACCCCCAAATCTATTCAGGGCCACGCTCTTTACCGTTTTAAGCATTCTGTTGGTGATTTTGCTATTTATTTATTTGTTTTTAGAGACCGCATCTCACTGTGCCACCTGGCTGGAGTGCAGTGGCGCCATCCAGCTCACTGTAGCCTCCACCTCCCAGGCTCCAGCTCCTCTCGCCTCAGTCTCCAGAGTCGCTGGGATTACAGGCATGATTCCCCCATTTCATATGGCCCCCAGCACAGTGCTGTCTAATGTTCCTAAGCAGGAGGAGGTTGTGATTATGCCTTATAAAGAAAATACGTGTTTTTGATGAGCTTTGTTCGGGCATGAGTTATGGTGCTACGGGCTGTGAGTTCAATGTTAATGAATCAACAATCTATATATCATAATAAGATCTCTTTCTCTTTTTTTTAGACGGAGTCTCGTTCTGTCACCCAGGCTGGAGCACAGTGGCACAATCTCAGCTCACCACAATCTCCACTTCCAGGTTCAAGTGACTCTCCTGCCTCAGCCTCCAATTAGCTGGGATTACAGGCATATGCCACCATGTCCAGCTAATTTTTGTATTTTTAGTAGAGACAGGGTTTCTCCATGTTGATCAGGCTGGTCTCAAACTCCTGACCTCACGTGATCTGCCTGCCTTGGCCTCCCAAAGTGCTGGGATTACAGCTGTGAGCCACCACGCCCAGCCTAAGATTTCTTTAGACAAAGACACACATAAAACAAAGATATGTACTCCTGATTGATTCATGAAAATGCTGGGAGCAGAGGCTTGCAGGAATCCAGCCCTGCGCTTCCCTCGTAGCAGTGGTTCAGTATCTGCTCACTGAATGTTTGAGATGACTATGGACCGTAACTACTATGAATAATGGGAAGTGACTGATGGACTTGGTGCAGCTGTTCTCCTGAAACAGGCAGAGACAGCCTAAATGTCCCTGGGTTATCTCCAGTGACCTCTCAGCATAGGCCATTGGAGGGTCAAATGCTTACTCTGTTTGAATTTATTTTATTATTTTTTGAGACAGCGTCTTGCTCTGTTGCCCAGGCTGGAGTGCACTGACGCCATCTCAGCTCACTGCAGCCTCGACTCCAATGTTCCCTTGGATGTAACCGAGTAGAGACCACCTGTCTTGTTGTGCGGGCCTTCCCGGGGTCCTGTCTCAGGCCCACTGTCCTCCACTCTCTGCTGGAGCTCATAGTGAACACTGCTGACGAGCCAAACTAAACCTCTAGCCCATCTCTCTCTTGAACCCCAAGTTCATTTCAAACTAAAGGGGCAAATATGCTCACTTGGTATCCCAGAGGCAATTTCAACTAAATATATCCTAAAGTTAGCTTATCACCAATGACCCCACACCTGTTCATCTCCTCCCATTTCCCCAAGCTCTATCTGTGTTTGCCTAAGCCTGGAGCTTAGGGAGGGAGGAAGGGAGGGAAGGAGGGAAGGAACGTCTTTAACTCACGCCATCAGTGCAAGCAACTTTAGGGAAACATGGCATGGCCGGTTCCCCAACTCCACAGCTTGTTCCTGCAGGGACCATCTGCTTTGTCACCAGCTAGAAAACCCGAGGTCCAACTCACATTCCTTCTCTGTCAACATTTTCCTTCCCTCTCTCTTGTCCATTCTCCAAGACCTGCTAAACATCTCTCGGGTTTATCCCCTTTTCTTAAAAACTTTCCTAAACGATCTCCATTGTATACATATCAAATCTACTTTCCATAGCTCACAAAGCAGTGGCCTCAAACTTTGATAAATATTTTTATTTTTTGAGACGGAGTTTCGCTCGTTACCCAGGCTGGAGTGCAATGGCGCAATCGCGGCTCACCGCAACCTCCGCCTCCTGGGTTCAGTCAATTCTCCTGCCTCAGCCTCCTGAGTAGCTGGGATTACAGGCACGTGCTACCATGCCCAGCTAATTTTTTTGTATTTTTAGTAGAGACGGCGTTTCACCATGTTGACCAGGATGGTCTCGATCTCTTGACCTCGTGATCCACCCATCTCGGCCTCCCAAAGTGCTGGGATTACAGGCTTGAGCCACCACGCCCGGCTGATAAATATTTTTATTCACAGTATCTGCTGGAAAGGGAGTGGGGTTTGCTTGTTACAATGCAAATTCCCCTCCCCATATTGAATGGTGGAGTTCTGGAATCTGGATGTTTTTATTTATTTTATTTCACTTTATTCTTGAGGCAAGGTCTTGTTCTGTTGCCCAGGCTTGAGTGCAGTGGTGTGATTATGGCTCACAGCAGTCTCGAACTCTCAGACTCAAGCAATCCTCCCAAGTCAGCCTCCTGAGTAGCCAGGACTATGGGTGCACACCATGATGCCTGGCTCATTTAAAAATTTTTTGTAGAGATGCAGTCTCACTATGCTGCCCAGGCTGGTTTCAGACTCCTGGCCTTACACGATCCTCCCACCTGGCCAATGCCCTCTGTGTTAGATGAAGAAGGCCTTACCAGGTAACCGGATTGGCTTCCACGGGGCGGAGTTTGGCACGTAGGCGTGCTTCGAGGCAGTGACGATCAACTGACTGCCCAGCTTATACTGGAACTTGATAAAGGCAACACCATCGGTCCCCGAGGTGCCAGAGGCGATGGAGGCCTGGTTGATGAAGATCTCGATGAGCGCGTCTGCTATGGGCTGGTGGGTGCTGGCGTCGCTGACGTGCACCTTCAGCGTCACCTCTGGAGGTAGAGAAAGCACAAAGAACAGCTGCTATCAGTGGAAAATGTTCATAGCCACTCTGCTAGGACTGTGATGGGAGGGGGAAGGAGGGCTACGCTAAGGACGTCTAGGTGGACATTCAAAATACGCAGTTTCTTCCAGGGACATTTTCTTCTTAGAGGTCTCTTTTTACCTCACACAATTTCCCATTTTCAAAACCACAGCCTGTCCCAAACCACTTTCTTTTTTATTTCTTCCTGCTCACACCAACAAATGATCAAGAGAAAAATGCTATACTTTAAGACATTGGGTAACCAACAATACTGTGTGTGTGTGTGTGTGTGTGTGTGTGTGTGTGTGTGTGTGTTTTAAAACAGGGTCTCGCTGCTGCACAGGCTGGAGTACAGGAGCGTGATCATGGTTCAGTGCAGCCTCAACCTCCTGGGCTCAACTGATCCTCCCGCCTCAGCCTCCTGAGTAGCTGGGTGTGTGCCATCATGCTGGAATGATTTTTGCAGAGACGGGGATTTGCCATGTTGCCTAGGCTGGTTTCAAACTCCAGAGGCTCAAGTGATCTGCTTCCCTCAGCCTCCTAAAGTGCTGAGGTTATAGGTGCGCCCCACCGTGCCCGGACAGCAATATTCTCTCAATGGCATTTGGGCTGCCACAGGAGGAACACAGTGGGCTGTGCCATTGGCAGCCGTGTCCTTCTCTGGTCCTGGCAAACGTGGGCAGAAGTCACCCGGGATGTGCACTGGTAATCACAAAGACGGGGCTGAAAAGACGGGAAAACTACTGTTAAAAGGGAGGATCCAAACCACAGAACAAGAGAAGATCAGAAAAAGGAAGAAAGAAAGCAAACTTTTACGAAGACAGATGAAGTCAAGTTAGGAATATTGGCAAAAGCAGATCATGAATGTGGGAAACAGACTGTTAAAAATTGCTAAAAAATTAAAATAGAATGGCTAATTTAAATAACTCAGGGAAGGGATAGTTATTGACTACTCTGTGCCTAGAACTGTAACTGCACAGCTACAGTGAAGGAGAAGACGTGTGAGTAAATGAAAAAGCACCACAGCTGAGGGGGAACAGCATGTGTGAAGGCTCAGAGGCAGGAGGGCGCCAGGCTTCCTGGAGAAACAGTGGCAGGTTCTGAAAGCTGGAAGGAGGGTGGGAGAGGGGTGGGAGCTGGAGAGGCAAGTAAGGCCAGATGAGGCAGCAAAGACGTATTCTTTATTCTAAAGGCAATGGGAAGTCACAGAGCTTTCAAAAGGGGAGTGGAAATCAAATTTGTTATAGAAACATGTGGCTCCAGCTGAAGAATGGGCTGAGGAAGAGGCAAGGTGGAGAATAAGCATTCAATTAAGGACTCTGTGATAACCCTGGACTGCGATGGCGGTGGATCAGACTCCAGCAGAACAATCACATCAAGGGTGCTGATTCCAGAACCGCATGGGGAGTAACTCAGAAATGCGTCCTGCTCCCATTAACCCTATTTGCTTAGAGAGGAAGGGAGCAGCTGGTGCCTGAAGATGTATGCCCACCTGACCACTTGCAGGCACCATGCGCCATGCTTTCTAAGCTGCCTTTGATCTGAAACACTTGGGATAGGAAGGTGGGGCAAGGACTAGCAGAGAATGAGGAGGTGGCCAAAGAGGCTCGTGTTCATAGAACCTTTTGGAGTGGGGCTCAATGGAATGCCCAATAATAAGCCTGCTGCAGGCTGGCTGGGTAGAGAGCAGCCTGAGAGCGAGGATGAGGAAGGAGTGTTGGGTTGACCTTGCAAGTATTGCCCAGTGGCACATGCTCTGGAGTTCTGCCATTCTCACTGGAGGCTTGAATCTTAGCTCCACCATGTGCTAACCATGTGGCCATGGGTGTTTTATCTTCCCTAGGCCTCAGTTTCCCTACTGTAAACTGGGAATGATAAACATGCATAGTTCAACATATAGGCAGAAACAGTGTAACGTCTGGCAGAGTATGCACCGACAGGAGCTGCTACAATTGTGTCATCTAATCATGATGCTTGCAAACGTTCCAACATGTGCTTGGGGATACCAGGTTTGGGGTTCAGAAAGGAGAGTTAAAAAAGAGAAATATGGCCAGGCACGGTGGCTCATGCCTGTAATCCAAGCATTTTGGGAGGCGGATTACCTGAGGTCGGGAGTTAGAGACCAGCCTGACAAACATGGTTAGTAGAGAAACCATCTCTACTAAAAATACAAAAATTAGCCAGGAGTGGTGGTGCATGCCTGTAATCCCAGCTACTCGGGAGGCTGAGGCAGGAGAATCTCTTGAACCCGGGAGGCAGAGTTTGCGGTGAGCCGGGATCACGGCATTGCACTCCAGCCTGAGCAAGAAGAGTGAAACACCATCTCAAAAAAAAAAAAAAAAAAAGAAAGAAAAGGAAGGAGAAAATATATAAAACAAAAGAGACAGACAACCTCTCAGAAAGTATTAATACCTTTTTTCTAGATGGAGTTTCACTCTTGTCACCCAGACTGGAATGCAACGGCATGATCTTGGCTCACTTAACCTCCGCCTCATGGGTTTAAGCAATTCTCCTGCCTCAGCCTCCTGGGTAGCTGGGATTACAGGTGCCCACCATCATGCCTGGCTAATTTTTTGTGCTTTTAGTAGAGACGGGGTTTCACCATGTTGGCCAGGCTGCTCTTGAACTCCTGACGTCAGGTGATCCACCCGCCTCAGCCATCCAAGATGCTGGGATACAGGCGTGAGCCACTGCACCCAGCCTATTAATACCTTTATATGCACGGTTCTATCCTATCCTGGGGCAAACACATGGAGACACATTTTGGTTTGAGAATCTCCACGTTGGTAACTTGCCAACTAGCTGTCTCAGGATACTAAAGCAGTCTTTTCAATACTGCAAATTTTAGTTAGTCAATCGTTTTTCACCCATTTTTTCACATGGTGACTTAATACATTTCTTCAGTACATAACCACAGACAAGACCTAGAGAATCCTGGCCCTAGTTAAAGCATCCTCCTGCCTTTGAGGAGCTTTGAGCTATAGGTGTGTGCCACGTAAACCTTTTAAAATGTTTTAGAAAGAACAAACAAATGCTATAGAAACAAACCTTGGCTACTTCATACTACAGGAGAAAACTAATACCCAAAAAGGGACAAATCAGACTCATGAAAATCAAGATGATATTATAAAACACATTCAGTCACCTCACCCCAATCTCATCAGTGTCACCTTAATGTGGACTTGCAGGATGTATATGACACGCATGCATATTTTCTTATGTGACATGTGTCCTCTGTTTCCTAAGTAGTATACTATTTTTAAAATTTTTAAATTTCTTTATTTCCATGTGTTTTGGGGAACGGGTGGTGTTTGCTTACATGAGTAAGTTCTTAGTGGTGGTCTGTGAGATTTCAGTGCACCCATCACAGCCGAGTGGTGTATACTGAACCCAAGGGGTAGTCTTCTATTCCTCATGCCTCTCCCACCCTTTCCCTAAGCGCTCAAAGTCCACTGTGTCATTCTTATGCCTTTGCATCCTCACAGCTCAGCTCCCACTCACGAGTGAGAACATACGATGTTTGCTTTTCCATTCTTGAGTTGCTTCACTTAGAATAATGGTCTCCAGTTCCACCCAGGTGGCTGCAAATGTAATTATTTCGCTCCTTTTACGGCTGCTCAGTATTCCATAGTATTTATATACCACATTTTCTATATTCACTCATTGACTGACGGGCATTTGGGCTGGCTCCATACTTTCTGCAATTGCAAACTGTGCTTCTATAAACATGGGTGTGCAAGCATCTTTTTCATCTAATAACTTCTTTTCCTCTGGGTAGACACCAGTAGTGGGATTGAAGGATAAAATGGTAGGGTTTTTTTTCCCATAGAAGAACAGGTGGTGTTTGGTTACATGAGTAAGTCCTTTAGTGGTGATTTGTGAGATTCTGATGTACCCATCACCTGGGCAGTATACACTGAACCCAATGTGTAGTCTTCACCCAAATAGTTTACTAAATCATAACATAAATTAACTCATGGTGCATTAATAACCAAAGAGCAAAAACCCTGCACTAATGATTTATGCAATTTTATGAAAATGCAACATTTACTAATAATTGGGATTACAAGGTCTTCACTGTTTGCTAAGAAGGCAAAAACTGCTGAGATTTCAGGGAAAAAAAGATTTATGAATAAACAGAGAAAGTGGGAGATTTAATCAACGCCCTAGATTCTACCACTTGAATTTCTTCTAATATGGGAAGCATACTTTAAGTTCTACAATTACACACTTTGAAAGAGATTGTTTAGTTCTTCGCTGGGTATGGTAAGAGTGAACAAAATGTCAGCATGATTCGGTAATTCTTACAGCCCACAGGGGCATCACTGTTACAGAATAACACTGAGAATGAGACTCGCCATTCAACGGCAAACAAAACTATCCCTAACTCAATGACAACCAGGGCAGCTGTCACCTGACTACGGGAGGAATTAGTTACTACATGACTCTTGTTTGTAGGAAGACCCCATCAATGGCCCCAGACCTAAATATGCCCTAAGATACACTATAGTTCTCTGCTGCTCAGTGAGTGCTGAGGACCCTGCTGAGTTGGTCCCTGAAGACTGTACTAAACCCAGGCTGGGACATCATCCTCTGACTTCTTAACCTGCACATCTCCGTCACCAAAGCCTACTCATTTTGACTGCAAACTCTGCATTTCAAAGCAGGCCTTTCCTTTGCATCCTCAGAAACACAGTCCTATTTCCAGGCCTTCACCATCCATCACTCACACTACTGCTCAGCCTCTTTAGGAAAACCGTCATCCTCTTCAGACCTGAGCCCTGAGATCCCACTGAGGCCAGAGGGAGCTATTCAATACACTCAGCTGACCTCTCTCTATCTCCCTCAAACCCTCTGATGCACCCCCACTGTTACCTGTAGCAGGGGTGGCAACTTCAGCCCGGCCCTCAGGCCAAATGTGGCCCGCAGCCTGCTTTTGTATATAGTCCATGAAAGTTACCTGGAATTTAAATTTCAGTGCCCAGAAATGAAATTGTATTGGAACACAGCGACGCCCCATCATTTGCATCTGGTCTATGGGCTGGTTTTACATTACAACAGCAGAAACTTTAGAGGCTGCCATGGAGACCATAGGGCCGGAAAAGCCTGAACTCTGTACTTTTGGACCTTTAGTGAAAAAGGTCCAGTGTTTCATGCCTGTAATCTCAGCAATTTGGGAGGCTGAGGCAGGTGGATCACAAGGTCAGGAGTTCGAGATCAACCTGGCCAACATAGGGAAACCCTAAATTTTTGCTAAAAATACAAAAATTAGCCAGGTATGGTGGCGCATGCCTGTAGTCCCAGCTACTCTGTGGGATGAGGCAGGAGAATCGCTTGAACCCAGGAGACGGAGGTTGCAGTGAGGCGAGACCGTGCCATTGCACTCCAGCCTGGATGAAGGAGTGAGACTTCAACTCAAACAAACAAACAATACAAACAAGGCCGCCACACTCAAGGGACAGGATCCAACCCAGAAGCTTCCTGTCCTGCAACAGCCGCCCCACCTGACCCCACGCCCTGCCCTTGGCTCCTCCTTCCCGTTCCTTTCTGCTGCAGCTCCTCCCCTTTGAAGACAATGCTTTTCTACACTTCCCTTCCATGTTGCTAATTCCACTTTTTCCTTTAAAAGACCTTAGCAAGGTGAATTCAAGAAAGTGCTCCAGCTGGACTCAGCAACCCTACATGCCCTGGAGGCTCTCCAGACACATGGACTCTGTTTCTCGTCCATTTCCATTTCTGTCTGTTTCACCTCGGACCAACTGTGGGGGTGTATGATGCAGACCAGACCCCTGACCTTCAGGAGCTTTAGTTGTAGAGATTAAATATATACTGAAGTGTCGTTCTGAACTGGGAGAAGTGCCCCAAGGAAATCTGGTGACACAAGGCAGAACGGGGAACCTACTTTCAACTGGGTGGGTCAGGCCTTCTTGAGGAGATGTCATTTAAGCTTAAGCCGGGAGGAGACACAGGGACCAACCACGCAAAGGGGCATCCTGAGATGAGAATGACCAGGTTGTTTACCACTGAATCAAAAACCGCATGGAGAGAGCTTGATGCAGGGTCCCTCGTACCTGAAGATGAGGGGTCTGGGACACCCATGTATCACTGTTTTGTTTTGAGTCATAGCTCACTGCAGCCTTGACCTCCCAGGCTCAAGCGATACTCCCACCTCAGCATCCCAAGTAGCTGGGACCACAGGCTACATCAAGCTAATTTTTGTATTTTTGTAGAGATGGGATTTTGCCATGTTGCCCGGGCTGGTCTCAAACTCCTGGCTCAAGAGATCCTCTTGCCTCAACCTCCCAAAGTGATGGGATTATAGGTGTGAGCCACGGCGTCTGGCCATACCACCATTTTAGAGTGTCTGGTGTGGCCTAAGTGTCCCTCAAGAGTAGGGGCTCATTTTAAAAAAAATTCAATTTATAACCTGAAGGCATAGTTGGTACCTAGAGCCAGCAGGTGGTCAATCAAAGTTTGCAAAAGAATGCTGGGGTGAAAACTAACCACCTCCTAACACCACCCTCTCTGTATGGGGTCACTAGCCACAGCCACATGTGAGCATACACATTTGTTTACATTAATTAAAATTAAATTAATTTAAAAACCGAGCTCCCTGGTAACACTAGGCTCATTGTAAGTGCTCAACAGCCATGACTGGCAAGCGGCTCCTTCATGGGAGAGTGCAGACTGGACATTTCTTTTTTTTTTGAGACGGTATCTCGCTCTGTTGCCTAGGCTGGAGTGGCATGATCTTAGCTCACTGCAACCTCTACCTCCCAGGTTCAAGCCATTCTCCTGCCTCAGCCTTCTGAGTAGCTGGGATTATAGGTGCACGCCACCATGCCTGGCTCGTTTTTGTTTTTTTTTTTTTTTAGTAGAGATGGGGTTTTGCTATGTTGGTCAGGCTACTCTCAAACTCCTGACCTCATGATCTGCCCACCTCAGCCTCCCAAAGTGCTGGGATTACAGATGTGAGCCACCCCATCTGGCCCAGACTGGACATTTCTATCACTGCAGAAAGTTCCTTTGGACAATTCTGATCTTCAAAATCCATGGCAACCAAATGCATCAATGAACTCCCAAGGAAAATCTCTTTGAGCATGATTTAGAAGTAGTGTCTCAGCGGCCCGAGTGGATCAGACCTTCACTCAAATCCTTCAGAGGCTGAAAAGGCTCTTTGTGATCACTTCCCATCCCTCCTCCCCAGCTGTATCACCTCTTGGCCCTCACCTGCTACACTTGCCCCATTCAGGGATGTAGGGCTGTTGGCCTCACAGGGTCATGGGGTATACCTTATGCTGTGCTGAGGTGCAGGATCTGAGAAGTAAAGAGACGGGCCACTGAAGAACTGGGGAAGAGCATCTGGACTCGGGGGCCACACCACCTATGAGCAGGGACAGGTGTGGCCCTGAACGTCCAGAAGCATCTGTATTTATTAGGTACAAGCAGGGGGAAGGGTTGTGAGTGAGGTCATCATCTATAGGCTTAGTCACAGAGTATACATAATCACATGAGTCACAAGCGAGGGGGCCACCCCATTATGTTACCTAGGCAGAGAGGTGGGCCGTGCCATGTGTAGTAGAGGGTCGTGTACAGAAAAGGGGTCCACCCCCATTAGGTCTCTGAGGCAAGGAGGTGGGCTGTGTGCAACAGGTATTGCGTGCAACACTTCTTATCTGGGGGCTGGAGACTTCAAAGGATTTCCAATAGAAGGATACTGTAAGCCAATGCAGTGGGAGCTGATAGACTTATGCTATTCTCTTAAGATATTTATGGGAGGATGATTTGAACTAGCACAGAAGCGAGAAGAGACTGACTGGGTGTACAGCCACTGTGACTGGTCACACCAGAGGGATTCGTCTCCCTCGGTTTTTTCTAGGATCTCATGCCTAAGGCCTACTTTGCACAGGAACTGGATGCAAGGTACTATAACTCCTTTATCAGGAGGAGAGGCTCTTGCTCCAAGCCTGCCATACAGCGTATGCCTTTTCAGGCAGGGACGCCACCACCTGGGTCTTTGGTTCTTGTTCTGGTCTGGCTGTTATCCCATGTATTACTCCTGTTCTGTGACTGCTCCAGGCATTCCTCCTACTACAAACTAGTACGTGGTTATATGGAAGAATTACATAAATCAGCACTAAATGTGTCAGGACAGCTCCGACTACATCCATTATATGATTATATAGAAAGATTATATGGAACTAAGTATGATTATGTATATAAGCTAGATATAGTAAGCAGTAAGTTATTATATGATTATATAGAAAGAGTGTATGTGACTATGATTATATATATAAGCTAGATATAAGTAAGCAGTGAGTTATACTTCGGGCACTAATTGTGCCTGGGGTCTGCACAGCTCTCCTTCCTCGGTGCCCATGGGGGGTGTTACCCCAAGGGACTTGCAGGGAGGCCAGGTGTGGTGAACATGCTCTGTACTGACTGGGCCCTGGCTGGGGCGGTCTCCCCCAGACGCCCATCCGTGCAGCTCAGACCCACACCTCCCTGTCTTGGCTTCAGTACCACTTCCTCCATGAGGCTTCCTACCACTGATGACTCTTTTTTAAAAATTTTCAATATGGAAATTCTAGAACGCATATATTTTTGTTTATCCTGCTATAACAAAATTCCATAAACTGGGAAGCTGATAGATTAAACAACAGAAATTTATTTCTCAAGCTCAGGTAGCTGGTTAGTCCAAGATTAGGGCACATTTGGTCTCTGGTGAAGGCTCACCTTCTGGCTTATAGATGGTGCCTTCTCCCTGCAGCCTCACGTGGCAGAAGGGATGAGGGGCTCTCTGGGATCTCTTAAGCACATGAATCCCATGCTTCAGCGGTCCACCTCCATGACCTAATCACCTCCCAAAAGGCCCCATTTCTCATACCTTCACCTTGGGGGCTAAGATTTCAATATGTGAACTTGAGGGGAAAACAAACATTGAGACCACAGAAACACAGAATTAGGAAGAACAGTACAAGGAGCCCCCTCCCAAACCTGCACTGCTAAGTTTCAAACGGTGCCATCTTTCTACCGTCTTTCTTTCATTCATCACTCCCTCCATTCCCACATTTTTGCTGGAATATTTTGAAGTACATACTTTACATCATATTAAGTTATATCATTTCCCTGTACATTTTTTTTTTTTGAGGCAGGGTCTGGCTCTACTGCCCATGCTGGAGTGCAGTGGCATGGTCTTGACTCACTGCAACTTCCCCTACCCAGGCTCAAGTGATCCTCCCACCTCAGCCTTCCAACTAGGTGGGATTACAGGAACACGCCACCATGCCAGGTAATTTTTTTGTATTTTTAGTAGAGAGGCGGGTTTTACCACATTGTCCAGGCTGGTCTTGAACTCCTGGACTTAAGCAATCTGCCTGCCTCATCCTCCCAACATGCTGGGATTATAGGGTGAGCCACTACACCCGACCACCATAAATATCCCACTTAAAACAGATAAGGATTTTTTTAAATTTCCACCGAAACACAGTGATCATGCCTAACTAAAGTAACGATCTTCTTATATCATCTGATACTCAGCACAGATTCAATTTTTTTGATTTCCTAAAAATATTTTTAAAATAATTCTTCCTATTCTGTCTAAAATGTCAATCCCAACCCCACCCCAAACTTCTTTTTTTTTTTTTTTTTATTTGTTAGTTTAAAAATAATTCCTAGGATATGTATCTTACTTCAAAAGACCTTCAAAAACCTTGCTATGACATCAGCACATTACCTGTCTGATATGAAAAACAAAATCAAAAAATATTTTTCCTGTTTTCTTTTGTATTTTTATAATTTTCTTTTCTTTTTTTTTTTTAAAGAGGGAAAAAAAGAAAAAGAAGGGGAAAAAAAGAAAAAGAGGGAAAAAGGAATATTACTTCATTCCTAAAATGGGTTTCAATAATGGCCGATCAATATTTTGAGTGTTTAAAGTGGTTAATGCATATTTTATGTGTTTAAAATGGAGACCTCTATTGGGTTTATTTGTTCTGACTCTGAGTTCAAGTCCTGGATATCGTTATCAATTTGTTGTCTCGTTGAATCTAAATCTCATTATGTGTCTTATGTATCTGGGTGTTAAGATCTCTTATTGTTACATTAATCCTTTTACCCTTGCATGCTTGTAGCTTTGGAATCTATTTTGTTTAAGTGTGAAAATTGCAACTCCTGCTTTTTATTTATTTATTTTTGCTCTCCATTTGGTTGGTGAGTTTTTTTCCATCCCCTTGTTTTGAGTCTTTGTATATCTTTAGATATATCGTTAGATTTTGTGGATAATGTATATTTTGTGTGTTTAAAATGGAGAGCTCTATTGAGTTTATTTGTTCTGGATCTTAGTTCCAGTCCCAGATATCGTTATCAATTTTCTGTCTCGTTGAATCTAAATCTCATTATGGGTCTTATGTATCTGGGTGTTAAGATCTCTTATTATTACATTAATCCTTTAACCCTTGTATCCTTGTAGCTTTGAAATCTATTTTGTCAAATGTGAAAATTGCAACTCCTGCTTTTTAGTTATTTATTTTTGCTCTCCATTTGATTGGTACGTTTTTTTTTTTCCAATCCTTTATTTTGAGTCTATGTATATCTTTGGATATACCGTTAGATTTTGTCTGTATCTTTTGATTGGGAGATTTGGTCGATTTAAATTTAGGGTTGCTGCCATTTGATATTAACTGGCTATTTTGTCCTTTCGTTGATAAAAATTCTTCTTTATGTTAATGCTCTTTACTTTTTGGTGTATTTTTAGAAAGGGTCATACTGGTTGTTCCTTTCTGTGTATAATGCTTCTTTTAGAAGTTCTTGTAAAGCAGGCCTGGTGGTAATAAAATCTCTGAGTACTTGCTTGTTCCTAAAAGATTTTATTTTTCCTTCAAATGTAAAGCTTAAATTGGCAGGATATGAAATTCTGGGCTGAAAGTTCTGTTGATTAAGTATATTGAATATTGGCCCCCACTCTCTTCTAGCTTGTAGGGTTTCCGTTGAGAGATCTGCTGTAAGCCTAATAGGCTTACCTTTATGGGTAACTTGATCTTTCTCTCTGGCTGCCCTTAATATTTTCTCCTTCGTTTCGATCTTGGTGAATCTAACGATTATGTGCCTTGGGGTTGGTCTTCTTGAGGAATATCTTTGTGGTGTTCTCTGTATTGCCTGGGGTTGAATAGTGTCCTGCTTTGCTAAATTAGGAAAATTTTCCTGGATAATGTCCTGGAGAGTATTTTCCAGCTTGAATTGATTCTCTCCGTCACATTCAGGTACACCAATCAAGCGTATATTAGGTCTTTTCACATAGTCCCATATTGCTTGGAGACTTTGCTCATTCCTTTTTATCCTTTTTTCTCTATTCTTGTCTTGTCGTTTTGTTTCATTAAGTTGGTCTTCGACCTCTGATACCCTTTCTTCTGCTTGATCCATTCGGCTGTTTAAGCTTGTACATATTTCACTCAGTTCTCGTGTTGTATTTTTCAACTCCATAAGTTCATTTGTATTCCTCTCTATATTGTCTATTCTTTTCAACATTTCATCTAACCTTTTTTCCAAGTTCTTAGTTTCTTTACATTGGGTTAGAACAAGTTCCTTTAACTCCCAGAAGTTTCTTATCATCCACCTTTTAAAGCCTGCTTCAGATAATGGAACACAGTCCTTTTCCATCAGGGCTTGTTCCGTTACTGATGAGTCCTTTTCCATCAGGGCTTGTTCGGTTGCTGATGAGTCCTTATCCATCAGGGCTTGTTCCATTGCTGATGGGTTCTGATTTTGAGTATACTCGGCCTTCTTAGGCTGTTTTTTTCCCTTCATTGTAGATGAACCGCCTTTCTAATTAGGTTTCTGAGTCGACGTCCAACTTATTGATTCCCAGTGCTGGGATCCGAGCAACCCACTGTGGCGGCCTAAATAGCAGCGATAAGACTGATGGTGCTCTTCTGCCCGGGAATCTCTGGTCTGGCTTCCCTCTTGAGTCCGCAACAAGCGGCTCTGATTTCCCAGAGCTCCAAACTCCGGTCAGTAGGGGAAGCAGTCCCGTTGGCTCTGCATGAAGAGCTGCTGCGCCAAGACGCCGGCAAAACCGCTGCGGCGGCCACAAGAGTCGCACTGGCGACCCATGGGGCTCCTCCACTGGGAATCGGCTAATCGGTGAGTGATGAAAATTCGCCTAAAGATGTGGCGTTGTCTCGTTCTCTGAGCTTTCACTGGGAGCTACAATCCTGAGCTGTTAGTGGTCGGCCATCTTGGATCCAGATCCCACCCCAAACTTCTGATGTTCTCCTGCTCTGCTTTCGCTTTTCCATGAATGACATTGATCGATTATAACATGCTTATAACTTATATGTTTATTGAGCATTGAACTCTACCAGATGGAAACTTCGAGTGATTTTGTGTTTCTTTTTCTTCTTCATTCATGCATCCGAAGCATACAGAATAGTGTCTGGCACACAGTAGGTACCGAATGTAGATGCTGAATGAATCTCTAAAATGAACAGGGATTTCTGGTATCTTCTGATCCAGGACTTAGTATTCCTGGTGCTTTCTTGTTGTTCCATTTATTTTAACTACTTTACAAATAGATACTATAAAAATCCATTTGAAAAGTATTAATCAATCCAGATAACTAGCTGTAATTAATCGGAAAATAATTATTGACCAGCCCACTGTATGCTTGGCATGATATGAGGTACTGCAGGCAGATCAAAAAGGAACAAAAAAAAGACATGGCTCCTGATTTAAGAGGTTTATAGTTACGTGGGGAGCAAAGACCAACCCAAGTGCCAGAAAGCAAAAGGAATGAAACTGGCTAGAAATTTGTAAAAAAATATATATATAGCAAAGATGAGGTTAATGCGATCTGGAGTTTCCGCGCAAAAACAGAATCAAAGACACAAACCAGATCTGAATGCATTCACAGAGGTGGGGGAATCATGGAAAGATTTAAGGCAGGGTAAGGTGTAACACTGATGCTACGAAATGGCTGTGACTATCTGGGTACTCACTGCATGCAAACTGGCCCCGATTGTGGTTTACGGAGGTCAGTGGGGAATGCTTCTTGGAAGGTGCTGGAAGGGTGGGTACCATGGGCAGATGAGTCTTTGTGGCATCTTCTGAAATAGATTTCCTCCCTTTGAGGAATTCCAGATGCTCATTTTCCCAGCCTACCCTGTAGCTAAGAAGGAGGAAGAATGGGCTGTGGCTCTGCTAAGCTGTGGCTCTGCTCATTCTGGTTGGCAGAATTTGATGGGGAAGCCAGAAGCATGAAGAAGCCGGGCTTTTTCTGACCAAAGGGGCTACGGAGAAGGCATCTGGTTAGGGACAGCAGGGGTGCTCCCGTAAGAGTCATACCACATGGCTGAGACACTGTTCTGGCTGTGAGCCTTGTCTTCCCAGAAGTTCTGTGAGTTACCCAAAAGCTGTAATAAATGTCTTTTCTGACTAAACCAGGTAGATGGGCAGTGCTGCTTGCCCTGCTTGGGTTCTGTGCTATTCCTGCATGATTCTATCTAGCTGGGGACCATCTCTTGGAAACTGCACCCCATGGCTCTCCTTCCAGCCTGTACCTTCCTTCTCAGTAGCTCCACTTCTGCCTGCCCGAGGTGGGCGGACCCCGGGAGTGTGTGGCACACCTCTTCTTGCTACACTCTCATCCATGAATTTATTTCACCATCAGGAATTCAGCCATCGCCTCTAGCGCATTCTCCAATTTTTATCAGCCAGTTGCAGAGCCAAGAAGGAAGAAATGAGGGCTCAGGAATCCTTCCCCTACCACAGTTCAGAGCTCCTCGGCTCTTGGCAAACATGAAGAGTGTGGCTCTGTGGGCACAAACTGGTCCATTTTAAGTAGTACAAAGAGCATCTGCTTTGTGGGTAGAAAACTAAACATCATCTTTTAGTCCAGCATTATCTTTTAGTCATTTCCTTTCTGACTGTCACAGATTTAGAACTAAATGCAACAAGCCTGTTTCAAATTGTTGGCTTGGGAGGAGGCGCCTCTAAATAGTGAGTTAAGAGCAAACAAGAGGAAGGAATTAGGGTGCATAATTTACAGGCACATGGAAGCAACCCCCAGCTAGTATTTGACAAAACTGCGGGCACACACTGAGAGACCACGTGAAAGCATGCTTTGTTCCCCGCCCCCGCTCCAGGCGGAATTTCGCTCTTGTTGCCCAGCCTGGAGTGCAATGGTGCGATCTCGGCTCACCGCAACCTCTACCTCCCAGGTTCAAGCCATTCTCCTGCTTCAGCCTCCAGAACAGCTGGGATTACAGGCATGCACCACTGCGCCCGGCTAATTCTGTATTTTTTTTTTTCATCAGTTACCATTCGTTTATTATAATATAAAAGAGATATGGAAATTATTTACATGATGAAAGATTTCAGAACTTCAGTGGAATGAGCAGCTTCACATTGATGCCATTTCAATAGTGACTTATTTCAGTCTACGTACTTTCCAAGAATGTCACCATCTCTAAATAGGAAATAGTCCTTGTCATCTAGAACTACTTTGGTGCCTCCATATTCTGGGAGAAAAACTTTATCTCCAACTTTCACGCTAACTGGTTGAATCTCTCCACCCTTTCCTTTAGAACCCCATCCAACAGCAACTACTGTTGCTTGCAATACTTTTCCTTGAGATTTTTCTGGAAACATATGCCTCCTTTGGTTACAGTTTCAGCAGCACTCCTTTCAACCAATACTCGGTCAAAGAGTGGGAGAAACTTTCTAAACGCCTATCCTGCCATGACTCCCTCAGCCTCAGACTCGTACTCTGCTCTGGCACACGGCGGCAAGGAGAGATCCACGATACGGCCCTCGCGACACGTGCAAATTTTGTATTTATAGTAGACACGGGGTTTCTCCATGTTGGTCAGGTTGGTCTCAAACTCCCAACCTCAGATGATCCTCCTGCCTCGGTCTCCCAAAGTGTTGGGATTACAGGCTGAGTCACCGCACCCGGCTGCATGCCTTGTTTTTAATCCTCACTTCGTCAAATAATAGTGTATACCTGTCATTATTTTTCTGTAAACAATAGGATGCATTTATAACTTCCCCTCCGGACTCCAAAACGTGGACTATTCCAGAACATGAAGTCTTTTGTGGTTTTCGCTGGGACCAGAGCTGGGAGTACAACTTTCACCTGCTTTCTGCACATTCTGCCCTTACCATTTCTCACATCTATGCTAACGAGCTCTGGCTCGGTCATAAAAGGGAAAGTGAAGTTTGTGGGCTCCATTTTTAAAACTTGTTTGTTTGGTTGGTTTGTTTCCGTGAAGTTTTTGGCTTCCTCCAACTGCTTTTCATTCCCTTTTCTATTTCCTCAAATTGGCCTTTGTTCTGGGATTTTCATTTCTTCTTTCCTTTTGGTTTTTAGAGCTGTTGGTTTCCACAGCAACCCACCCTAGTCGTGGGGAAGCCAGCATTTTATGGGTTGGCCACGGGGACTGGGGAGAAGAACAGCCCTTTCCCACCGGGCAGGCCATGCAAAGGCTCTCACCCCAAGTCGCCCGGGGCTCCTGCAGCTGGCTGACAGAGAAGCCGGCTGAAAAGGAGTCACTCTCCTTAGCACCTGATTAGCTACATTTAACCCCAATTTAGGGGAGTTACAATGGCATTTCACTTCTTAAATAAAACACCAGAAAATTGCTTGATCACTTAAAAACATTCTCAAAATAAGAGGTTATTTTAAAAATGTGACCTGACCTTTGCACTACGAGGTTTTGCCCAGCATTACTTGGTGCTAGCATTTTACAGTATCAGCATGTGCACTGAATCTCCACGTCTTTATAGAGCATGTTCCAGGATACCTAATGTGTGAAGGGGCGGCTTTCTATTTATATTTCTTTTATAAACATAAGAGGTTTTACTTTGTCATCTGATGAAATGAGGATGTACTCTGCTACGCTAGAGTTTCTGTGTAATTTTTTCCAGACTCGCATACTGCACATGTGCCTTGTATTGTTTTATTTTATTTTATTTTATTTTATTATTTTTTGGGACGGAGTCTCGCTCTGTCACCCAGGCTGGAGTGCAGAGGCGTGACCTCAGCTCACGGTAAACTCTGCCTCCTGGGTTCAAGTAATTCTTCTGCCTCAGCCTCCTAAAGTAGCTGGGACTACAGGCACGCACCACCACGCCCAGCTCATTTTTGGTAGTTTCAATAGAGACGGGGTTTCACTATATTGGCCAGGCTGGTCTTGAACTCCTGACCTTGTAATCGGCCCACCTCAGCCTTCAAAGCACTGGGACTAGAGGCATGAGCCACTGCTCCCAGCCTCTATTTTATTTTCTACCTGAAATTTAGCCAATCATGTCCTCCAAGCAAATTACATTTATATATTTTTAAAGACCGGTATAATCTATATGTTATGTAACATATAACATATTATTTAATATATATCTCATAATATAGCATATACTATATTAATATATATCTCAATAAAAATCTGTAACATCTTGTACATCCCAGGACTCCCTTATCTCTAGCTGCACTAAAGCATTTGGCAATCCTGGTGTGTGTTTAATTCTGAAAACGACATTCAGTTGGATATTTTTCTGCAATGACCAAAACTTCTGTCACCCAGAAGAGAAAGGACCATGCCACACACTTCAGAGAGGCGAATCTGCTGGGCACTAGAAACCCCCTGGCTCTCCGGGTCCCCTCTCCACGTGGGCACTTTCACTCTTGATTGCACCAAGAGGTGCCCTGAACCTCTCTACGGATCTGCGGTCCCAGTGTCTGATACAGAATTCCCACCTATGTGGGGCTCGTTTTTTGAAACATGTTCCTTAAATTTCAGTGGAAGATTACAGTCTCTAGACATCATTTGAACAGCCTCATAGGAGACACATGGAAGAGATAAGTGTGCTGGAGCTTAGAGTACTATTGTGTGCCTTTCTGTGTTCTACCATCTCGGCAACTGACACTTATGAAAAGTCAAAAGGCAACCACATGGTAGCCTCGATGGCTACAGCTTCAGTTTCACATAGAAGGAGAAGAGACCACAGCAGAGTGCTATTTACACGGGTGGGTCCTACCGGCTGCCTAGCTTCTAAAGGGCATCTGTTTAGAACTTCCTTCCTTCCGCCTTCCTTCCCTTCTTCCTTCTTAGAGTCCTTCCTTCCTTTCTTTCTTCCCTCCTTCCCTCCCTCCTTCCTTCCTTCCTTCCTTTGGCTCACTGCAACCTCCACCTCCCGTGTTCAAGCAGTTCTCCCTACCTCAGCTTCCCCGGTAGCTGGGATTACAGGCACCCACCACCATGCCCAGGTAATTTTTTTATTTTTAGTAGAGACATGGTTTTGCCATGTTGCCCGGGCTGGTCTCAAACTCCTGACCTCAAGCGATCCACCCACCTCGGCCTCCCTAAATGCTGGGATTATAGGTATGAGCCACGATGCCCGGCCGCCATCACAGTCTTGATAGAACTTGCACATAACATACTCTTTCTCATCCCAATCCCTGCATCTCTCTAGCCCTCTAATGCATAAACTTTTGTCTTGGCAGCACTACCAGGATATCTCTGGGCAAACATTCAGTGGATTTCTGCCTCATCCCCTAAGAAATCTGGATGAGGAGCAAATTAATGATCATCTCATTAATAATACTTAACCAACAGCACCATGTTGCCAAGATTGTTGAAATATACAGTAACAAACATTCACAGAAGCACAGCAATTACAGAGATCATGTTATATACATACAGATATACACTCATTTTCTACTTTTTTCAAGTGATGGGACATCTTGTCCTCATTTTAAACACTCTGTAACGAAAATTGAAAATGTAATACTCAAATACCAACAATCTCCTACAGTTTTGTGGATAAGAATCCTGCGACCCTAATAAGTTCAACAGCTGAAGTCCATTCTCTATTACTGGACCTGGTATAAAATGAGGTCTTCTAGTATACAATGCTAGAAGAGCAACCATAAAATAGCTATGTTCCTGCAACTAATCAAGGGGTTATTTAGGTAAATATCCCAGGATAATTTGAAAACTATTGCTGGACTTACCTGCTCTAAGTGTACAACTTACACATAGAACCAAGTGTTCACAAGCAAAATTAATGACAGAATGTTCCTACAATCTCATCTAAAAAAGTTATCTCATGATATATATATATATATATCCAATAGCAAACTAAACTGACATAATCCCAATCTTCTTTTTTTTTTTTTTTTTTGAGATGGAATTTCACTCTTGTCACCCAGACTGGAGTGCAATGGCACAATCTTGGCTCTCTGCAATCTGCAACTTCTGCCTCCCAGGTTCAAGTGATTCCCCGTCTCAGCCTCCCGAGTAGCTGGGATTACAGGTGGCCCGCCACCATGCCCAGCTAATTTTGCATTTTTAGTAGAAATGGGGTTTCACCATGTTGGCCAGGCTGGTCTCGAACTCCTGACCTCAGGTGATCTGCCCGCCTCGGCCTCCCAGAGTGTTGGGATTACAGATATGAGCCACTGCACCTGGGCATGAATTAACCAATCTTCTTGATGTGGTGTCAGAAATACTTAGATGTAGCTTTAAAGGACTATATGAAAACAGAATTACTGTACTCATCTGAAGAAGCTTCTCCAAAATATTCAAACCAATTTAAAATAAAAGAATGTAACTGTTCAAAAGAAGTAAGAATT
Organism: Callithrix jacchus; assembly: GCF_049354715.1. Classification (NCBI taxonomy): domain Eukaryota; kingdom Metazoa; phylum Chordata; class Mammalia; order Primates; family Cebidae; genus Callithrix; species Callithrix jacchus. Next base: position 16,184,338 of record NC_133508.1, read on the forward strand.
GAAGCACCAAAACGATGCTACATGTGTCTCCAAAAAACAAAAGCAAAAGGTGTGGTTCCAACTTTTAAGAACTTGTCCATAAAAACCAATGCATATCCATAAAGTAAATATCCGCACTTTTCTCAGATACAGTCAAGTATCTAGTGACTATAACATGGAAATGTAAATACGGTAAATGTGTTTCCTGAGCTTCCTACAATACCCTGCTCTACTGAACAAGAAATCATGGTGATGCAACGCTGTGGCGATCAGAGGACCCACAAGTGTTTCTAAAGAAATCCCACAACCCATCCCAACATGCTTCTGTTTTGTTGGTATTTTATTTATTTGTTTGTTTGTTTTGGGACACAGTCTTGCTCTGTCACCCAGGCTGGAGTGCAACGGCACGATCTCGGCTCACTGCAACCTCCGTCTCCCAGGTTCAAGTGATGCTCCTGCCTCAGCCTCCCAAGTAGCTGGGATTATAGGCATGCACCACCACACCTGGCTAATTTTTGTACTTTTAGTAGAGACGGGGTTTCGCCGTGTTGGCCAGTCTGGTCTTGAACTCCTGACCTCAGGTGATCTGCCTGCTTCAGCCTCCCAAAGTGCCGGGATTACAGGTGTGAGCCGCCGCACCGGGCCAGTTTTGTTGGTGTTTTAAATTTTTCATGAAGGCACAAAGTCCTCTTATGAGAATCTGGAACAATCTGTGAACTGCTAAGTTAATGAACAGTATTAAGCATGTCAATGAAATTAATGTACACACTGTAACCAAGCTTCAAAGATCTGTTGGAAGACACCAGTGGAGCGGTTGCCAAGCCAACCTAACCTGGTGGGGGAAAGATACTGTGTGTCTAGTGTGTTTCCAGATCTGTCTCTAACTACAGATACGCATTTAACAGTTGATTTTTATTTTTTATTTTTTATTTTTTGGTCTAGGGCTGGGACAAGAGCAACATTACATATTTGTTTTGAAAGAGGAGCTATGAGATAATGATGATGATGATGATTTTTAGTGAGTCATTTCTCTCTCTGGAAAAAAAACAGTTAGAAAGTGCTACATGGGAGCCAGTAGTGAAGAAACTGACTCATTAATTATTTTAGAATTTTAAAAAATGGGCAAAAAGAAAAGCTGCAGGGGCTTGCTGGCAGGCTATGAATGACCTAAGTGTGTGAAGCTCTCTGACACTTGAAGCATTGCAAAACAAGATAAGGGTCTCTGAAGCAGCTGAAATTCAGTCAGTGTGGCGTTTAAATCATGTACATATGGGCTTATCTTTTCCAAGAAACAGATACTAAATGAGCTACAGAGAAGCTATTGTTAAAGTTTTCTTTTCTGTTTTAGATGAAACTGAAATATTTTAGGGCATTTACGTTACAAACATTCCTCCAGGGGATTGTGCACAGAACACACATTTCATGACCACATGATCTGGGGCTGGTTTCTAGGCTCCTCACTTAACCAGTCACGTGGTCTTGGCCAAGTTCATAGCCTTCTTGACCTGTCATTTCTGAGTCCAGAAAACATGGATACCAACTATCTTGAAAACACTGTAAGATTGGTGGGCGGACTGCCTGGTGGTGACTTTGTAAGGTGTCTGCTAGCAACAAAAGTATTCTTGATCTTGCCCACTTGCAATATTCCACTAACTTTATTTGGTGGAAAAAAAAAAAAAAAATCTCCAGGCCAGGCGTGGTGACTCACGCCTGTAATCCTAGCACTTGATTTAGAAGGCCGAGGCTGGTGGATCATGAGGTCAAGAGATGGACACCATCTTGGCCAACATGATGAAACCCTGTCTCTACTAAAAATACAAAAATTAGCCAGGGGTGGTGGTGTGTGCCTGTAATCCTAGCTACTCGGGAGGCTAAGGCAGGAGAATCACTTGAACCTGGGAGGTGGAGGTTGCAGACCATACCACTGCACTCCATCCTGGTGATAGAGTGAGACTCCATCTCAGTAAAATAAAATGAAATCTCCAGAGCACCCTTTCCCCCTAAAAGTTTCTCAATTAAGAACCCCCCCCTCCAAAAAAAGAAAAGAAAACGTAAAAAGATAGTATCCGAGTGCAGGGCTTTGGACTGACAACCTATACTTGATGGTCATCTCTGCCTCTTCTGGCTTGCTGCTCTTAAGCAGAGTTTTTTCATCTGTAAGAAATGGGGTAATGGCCCTGCCCATAGTAATCTCAGAGCCCTAGTGAGATCACAGGGTTCACTGCTTCCCACACACTGCAGCTGTGCACAGTGAGGGCTTAATCACTGCCAGCCATTTTCATAATTAGCTGATTGTTTCCTCCCTAACATTTGACTCTTGAATGAGGATCACTAAGGGTCTACAGAAAGCTTACAAAAGACCTCCTGAAAAAGTTTATGGAAGAAGCTGACCACGCCTGCCTATGGTTCTTAAGGATTCTTTTTTCTCTCTTTCATACCCACTGCGGACAATTCCCAAGGACACGGATAACTGGAGGACCAGAAGAAGCCACTGGCGAGACAGAATTCTCCGTGGGTCTCTTAAGTACTTCTGCACATATTGTGGGCTCGGTCCCGATGTGCTCTCTGTTCTGAGCTATCTCTTCAAGGATGTTTCTTTTTTTGAGACGGAGTCTGACTCAATTGCACAGGCTGGAGTGCAGTGATGCGATCTTGGCTCACTGCAACCTCCGCCTCCTGGGTTCAAGCAATTCTCTTGCCTCAGCCTCCGGAGTAGCTGGAATTACAGCCGCCCACCACCATGCCAATTTTTGGGGGTTTTTTTTGGTATTTTTGGTAGAGACCGGGTTTTGTCATGTTGGCCAGGCTGGTCTTGAACTCCTGACCTCAAATGATCTGCCTGCCCCAGCCTCCCAAAGGACTGGGATTACAGGCATGAGCCACGGCACCTGGCCCTCTTCAAGGATGTTTCTCCAGTGAACAGCCATGCAAGACAGAGAGGTATCTCCCTCTAGAGCAAAGGGCGGGCATGCTCAGTGACCCTTGGGAAAGATATGAATCCCTGAAGCTCAGGGTTTCTCTCCTATAATGTAAACCATTGCATGTGCAGGTATCCTCTGGCCCCCTTTGCATTTCCCCTCTGGGAAATGGGGTTCAGGGAACTGGAGCAAGAATGCTGACACTCTGTCTACTACTGCTGCTGTGAGTAATAAACATCCCTTATCTCTGACCAGGAAGAATCATGTCTCCACCAACTTCTATGAAACTGTACCAGGCTGACTCATTAGCTTCCAAGTTTGGCAGAATCTTGGGTCACTAAGGAACCCAAGGAACTGTAGGAATTATGAAGACACTTAGGCAGGAAAGGAGTAGACAAGAGTCCTGGAGAAGAAACAGGGAAGTCAGAGAGAAAACAGAGATAAGACAGTCCCAATTTTTGAGTAATGTCTTTTGGTTGAAGGAAGTGGCTTTTCTAATTCTTGAATCACCCTCTGATGAGGATGGCCAAGATTGCCCTTTTCCCTTGGTAAATTCTAACTATTCACACTGCACTTGGTCCCCTGCCTGCCAGCCACTCTGCTCCATTAGTTTAGCCTGTTGTTCTGGGCAGGTATGGTGGCTCACACCTGTAATCCCAGCACTTTCCGAAGCTAAAGTGGGTGGACCACCTGAGATCAGGGGTTTGAGACCAGCCTGGCCAACATAGTGAAACCCGTCTTTACTAAAAATACAAACAATTAACTGGGTGTGGTGGCAAATGCCTGTAATTCCACCTACTGGGGAGGCTGAGGCAGCAGAATTGCTTGAACACAGGAGGCGGAGGTTGCAGTGGGCCGAGATCGTGCCACTGCACTCCAGCCTGGGCAAGAAGAGCAAAACTCCATCTCAAAAAACAAAAGTGTTCTTCTAGGATGTGTCACATGGGTCCAGCCTTCCAGGAAGCAGAATCAGAGGGTTTTCCACTCCAAGCCCGAGTGGGGGTTTTGTTTGTTTTTACAACACTCATCATCTCAGTTCGCTTTTAAACCTGAAGGGCTGCAAAGCCACATTTAGGTCATCACAAGCAGTAACTGAGGAGCAGAATTAAAGTGATACACTAATTAGTTTGCCAGTTGCCACTCATTTAACATTCAAAAATGTACATATGTTTAGTGAAATACCATTTCTGCTTTCTACATTTGATTGAATAAATTCTGTATTAATGAGACAGTATGCTGATGCCTACAAGTCATGAAACCTTACACTGTCCTGATTCAGGCCGGGCGTGGTGGCTCACACCTATGATCCCAGCACTTTGAGAGGCCCTGGCAAGTGGATCACCTGAGGTCAGGAGTTTGAGACCAGCCTGGCCAATATGGTGAAACCCTGTCTCTACTAAATATACAAAATACTCTACTAAAAATACAAAAATTAGCCAGGCAAGTTGGTGGACACCTGTAATTCCAGCTGCTTGGGAGGCTGAGGCAGGGGAATCGCTTGAACCCAGGAGGTGGGGGTTGCAGTGAGCTGAGATCACGCCACTGCACTCCAGCCTGGGCGACAAGAGCAAAGCTCTGTCTCAAAACAAACAATGTCCTGATTTATCTCAATATTTATGAAATCCAATTTATAGTTTTCTAAGAAATTTAAAACACAACACAACTGAAATTTCCTGCTTCATCTCTGGGGGGATAAAACTGAACTATTCTGAACAGCACAGCACTGGGCCTGGTTGTTTTTTCCACAGTGAACATCAACATACAATATTTTCCACACAGTTTAAGTTTCTAGAATGGTTCTTAGTTCGTGTCAAATGGCACAAGCTTTCACCTTTTAGCCTTTATAGCTCATGTCCTGGCAACAAGGTCAATACGGGGGCTTGATTTCCCTGTCTTGCCTAGAGAAATACAATTCCAGCCACCCCTTCACTGCCATCTGAAGTCACAATGCTGCAGCGTACAATGGAACGTTGTTTTTCTGACTGGCAGCACAGAGGCTCTATCATATTTTGTCTTACACGTGCAAGTCAATGCTATAAATGATCCCTCACACTGGTGTTATTAAATGTCACCTGCCAGATGGCTCACAGACATATATACTCTACCAAATAATCACTTGGCTCAGACCAAGAACTGAAGTGAGGAGAGTTGAGGGTCAGTGATGACGTCCCCAAGAGCGCCTATCAGTCAAAGGAGTTAGGAATGCAAGCGTGGGCAGAAAAGTCCACACATGAAAGAGAGTAACTGGCTCATGCCTGTGATCCCAGAACTTTGGGAGGCCGAGCTATGCGGATCATGAGGGCAGGAGTTCAGGACCAGCCTGTATTAGGCTTATTAGACTTATTAGGCTGCGTGAATAAACAGCAAATTCTAGATCACAGAAAATATTTATCTAGAGAGAGAAAATGTCTGGTTAGGTAAGCACAATAAAAGACTCAGTATCACGCTGGGCGTGGTGGCTCACGCCTGTAATCCCAGCACTTTGGGAGGACAAGACATGTGGATCACGAGGTCAGGAATTCAAGACCAGCCTGACCAACATGGTGAAACCCCATCTATATTAAAAATGCAAAATTTAGCTGGGTATGATGTTGTATGCCTGTAATCCCAGCTACTCAGGAGGCTGAGGCAGGAGAATTGCTTGCACTCGGGAGGTGGAGGTTGTAGTGAGCTGAGATTGTGCCATTGAACTCCAGCTTGGGCAACAAGAATGAAACTCCGTCTCAAAAAAAAACACAACAACTCAGTGTCTGACCTGATGAACCTCTAAAGTCATCTTCCCGACTCTGTGATGTCCATAAAGGAACCGAACGGAGGGCTGGGTGCCTCGGCTCATGCCTATAATCCCACTAACTCAGGAGGCTGAGGCAGGAGGAGAGCTTGAGGCCAGGACTTCAAGACCAGCCTGGGTGAGATCCCATCTTTACGTAAAATTAAAAGCTTAGACTGGTGTGGTGTGCGTGCCTGTAGTCCCAGTTACTCAGGAGGCTGAGGGGGTGAATGGCTTGAGGCCAGGAGTTTGAGGCTGCAGTGAGCCGTGACCACAGCACTGTACGCCAGCCTGGGGGACAGACTGAGACCTGTCTAAACAAACAAACAAACAAACAAACAAACAAACCAAATGGGTCAGAGGAGTGAATGAAAAATTTCAGACTTTTGACAGCCAAGAATCCTGAAGATTTTTGAGCAGCGAAGTGGTTAATCACACATTCAATATGCAAATTGGACTGCCACAGAAGGACACTGTGGGGTGAAAGGAGTTAGGAGACATGATGGAAGTCCAGACCTAACATCAGAGAGAGGCTTGCTGGTAACTATGTGCCTGTGCATCCAGCCGAGATTGCGCCACTGGACTCCAGCCTTGGCGACAGAATGAGACTCTGAACACAGGGACAGACACAGGAGGAAGACAAACGTTAAACTCCTAGACAGGCGAGGAGAGTGGCCTGGGCAGAGCTCTTAGTAGATCTGCTCCCAGAATATCATCAGGGCGGGGTCTGACAGCGTGGATATTATCATACAAAAGAATTGCACAAATAGAGTATGATCCACGGCTAACATGATTAATGAATCACAGGCATGGGTCTTGTATGCAACTTGACTGTATGTTTCTTGCTGGGGCAGGCCCCTATCTTGACATTCAGATGTGCATTTATCCGAATCATGTGATTCAGAAGATTTTAAGTTACGAATTTCAATTCAGGTGTTTCACTGAGGCTATACAGGTAAAGTATTTGGGGGTCTTTGAAAAAGTCAAATATTTAAATTGTATAGAGGAAAAATGCTTACCTCATTGTCATCAGTATCAGTCTGTGTAATTTATTTAGCCCTTTAGGATTAGCCATTCTTTTTTTTTTTTTTAAAGACAGAGTCTTGCTTTGTCACCCAGACTGGAATGTAGTGGCATGATCTTGGCACTGCCACCTCCACCTCCCAGGGACAAGTGATTTTCCTGCCGTAATCTCCCAAGTAGCTGGGATTATCGGTGTGCTCCCGGCTCAGTTTTTGTATTTTTAGTAGAGACAGAGGTTCACTCCTGTTCACTCGGGTGATCGACCTGCCTTGGCTTCCCAAAGTGCTGGGATTACAGGCAGGAGCCACTGCACCTGGCCTAGCCCTTCTTTTTAAATGGACTGTCAAGACCATCAGATTTAAGATGAAGAATCTCAAGGATGACCCCCACCACCAAATTTAAATGAGGGCAGTGGCTGAAAGTCACATCTTAAGCACAACTATCTGCACCTGGAAAAGCATTAGTTCCATCCGGATTCTTTTTCTTCTGCTCAATTAGGTCCTATCCACCTTCTCACCAGAACTAAGTCCAGCTGACGCCCATCATGACTAACACTCCTGCCAGACCAAGCTCCCTAGAGCACGCCCTTGCATCACGCCACATGCCCTTCAGAAACACTCAGTGATTCTAGAGTGAGATGCGGGACCCCCTGCAGGGCTTTCGGTCACTGCAGTTCATGGGTGCGGATATCCACTTAGATTCAGGGTACTGTCAAAAGGCTCTCTGTTGGGTGACCTTATTTCCTGCTTCCATCTGCTGACCCAGGAGAATGGTGACACCATCAGCCCACCTGCAGGAGGGCAAATACCTTGACTTGTTTTTCAGAAAGTTGGAATCTGCACAAACCTGCAAATTCCCGTTTGCTTGCAGGGTGCAATTGCATGTCATATACACAGACCATATGGGGGCTGAGCCTGCAACCCTGACCGACGCAGATGAGATTCTAACAGGCTGAGCTAACAGGCCATACACAGGATCAAATAGTGAAGATTTCATCTTAAAGTAGAAAGCAACTTGAGGCTGGGCGCCGTGGCTCACACTTGTAATCCCTGCACTTTGGGAGGCCGAGGCATGTGGATCACCTGAGGTCAGGAGTATGAGACCAGCCTGATCAACATGGTGAAACCCCGTCTCTACTAAAAATACAAAAAATTAGCCAGGCTTGGTGGCAAGTGTCTGTAATCCCAGCTACACAGGAGGCTGAGACAGGAGAATTGCCTGTACCTGGGAGGTGGAGGTCGCAGTGAGCCGAGATCATGCCACTGCACTCCAGCCTGGGCAACAAGAGCAAAACTTTGTCTCAAAAAAACAAAGTGACTTACAGAAGATCTCAAAACAATTCTACCACCACAAAACCGCGGGTATGTTCTTCTAATACTGTGATGTTTCCTTTCTAAACAACCAACCAATGTCTTATTTCGGAGCACAGAGGCAATATGGGGGAATTAAAACCTGTATTTTTTTTTTTTGAGAGAGGGTCTTGCTCTGTTGCCCAGGCTGCTGTTCAGTGGCTGTAGCTCACAGCAACCTCAAATTCTTGGGCTCAGGTGATCCTCCTACCTCAGCCTCCCAAGTAGCAGGGACCAGAGGCACACACCACCATACTGGGCTCATGTTTCTTTTTTTTTTTGTAGAGATGAGGTCTGGCTATGTTGCCCATGCTGGTCTTAACCTCCTGGCCTCAAGTGATCCACCTCGGCCTCCCAAAGCATTGGGATTACAGGCATGTGCCACTGTGCCCAGAAAAATTTTACTTTCATAGGAAATGGTAATCAATGTTGTCACTCTCATGCTGTCCACATTAACATCTGTCTTTCAAAATCAGTGGTTGTCAGGACAACCCAACTGCAATACGTTACACTCTACTTGCGAGTATACAGTCGGAACATGTAGGGTTTACTTAGGAAGGGCATAGACTCTAATGCCAGAAAGCAAAAGCCAAGTTGCTACCTTATTGTGAAAATTAATAAATGCTAGGGAGAGGTTATAAAAGGAAATCTTGTAAATAGACAAACATCTGCTAACACTGAGTTTTCAAAAGCAGGAAGTTTTTAAAGATACAGAACAGCTTGGACATCTTATCTTGACAAACTCTGTCTTTTTTTTAATTATTATTATTTTTTGAGATGGAGTCTTACTTCATTGCCCAGGCTGGAGTGCAGTGGCATGATCTTGGCTCACTGAAACCTCCGCCTCCTGGGTTCAGGTGATTCTCCTGCCTCAGCCTCCCTAGTAGCTGAAATTACAGGCACCTGCCACCATGCCCGACTAATTTTTGTATTTTTAGTAGAGACAGGGTTTCACCATGTTGGCCAGGCTGGTCTCAAACTCCTGACCTCAAGTGATCCACCGACCTCAGCCTCCCAATGTACTGGGATTATAGACATGAGCCACCGTACCCAGCTGATAAAGTCTATTTTAATTAATATTTCCATAAATTGTTACTTTTCAACTTAAAAACAAAAACAAATATAAAAGCATGAACAACTATTTCTTATTGCAAACCTGGCCCTACTTTGTATTTTGAATATTTGGTTTTCTTGCTCATTTCATATGATGTAATCTGTTAGCAATAAATTAATGGATGTACATGACATAACCATGAACTTAAACATAATACAAACTAGAAACAAGTAGAAACCAAATTTAACTTACTATTATTTTTGAGACAGGGCCTTGTTCTGTTGCCCAGGCTGGAGTGCAGGGGCACAATCATGGTCCACTGCAGTCTTGGCCTCCCAGGCTCAAGCTATTCTCCTATCTCAGGCTCCTGAGTAGCTGGGACTAGAGGCACACACTACCACGTCTGGTTGTTGTTTTTATTTTTACAGAGATGGGGTCTCACTATGTTGCCCAGGCTGGTCTTGAACTCCTGGTCTTATGCAATCGTCTCGCCTTGGCATCCCAGTGTTGGGATAACAGGTGTACACCACTGTGCCTGGCCAAGTTTATCTTATTTTTCTAATGCACATATTTACTGAAATAACCAGTGAGCTGAACATTGGCTTAGAACTGATTTAAAAGCTATGTAAAGCAAACCACAGCATTCAAAGTCTTGGCTAACAATTCCCCATACTTAAAATGAAATACTCAATAATACATGAACTTGAATCTACAAAGAAAACAACATATTTGGAGGTGAAGAATCTAATCCCACTAACTTCGAAAGGCTTTCTTCAGGACTTGCAAGAAATTTGCATTTTCTATGCCTTCTTTTCTCCAATGTGAAAAACAAAAGCGTTAAAATCACAGGAAAGATTTCTCTGTGCTGCTAATCTTTAAACACGGCAGACTTTCAGTGATCATTAAATGATTTCTGCTTAGTGATTGGGTAAATGTTCAGTTAGGAGGAAAGAACACAAAAGGTGTGTTTAATTTCCAAACTCTCATCTCCAGCTTTTGTAGGTTTCTGGTATTTGTGGTTGAGCCACAAATACAAGTGGTCTTTGGGTCTAGGACGCACTGGCCCAAAAGGAAAAGAGTTGGGCTTAACTAGCCAGTGATACTTGATGGTTTAATTTTCCTTCTGGCCTCGAAAAACCAAATATATAAAAGAATGGCCAGTTTCCGGTTTCTGTGGATGCCTGTGTGGGTGCAGATGCAGACGGGGGGAAAGTGATGAGGGAGAAATGTGGCGGGGAAGAGGAACAGTTTTTTCTTTAATTCCCAAGCAACATCCTCCATATGTCCAGGAGAATCTAGTTTCCAAGAAAGCATCACACGGTTTCTCTTATTTGATCTTAATAGTACTGTCACCACACAGGTTAGGGCAGGTGATGCCCTTGGGTTGTCGTAAAGGAGAGAATGACCTAAGAAGGTTAAACATCCCCTACAGATGGCAGAGCTGAGATGCAAACTGGTCCGGTCTTGTGACCCACTGCCTTGAATGCAGAGTACCGTGACCGGCCTGGCCCCTCTTCCACAGCCTAACCTGTTCTGCAACCCAACACCAAATGTTCTCTCCAACTGACCTGTCTTTCAAATGAAAACTCCTTCTAGTATAAAGACCCACTGGGGCTGGGCGCAGTGGCTCATGCCTGTAATCTCAATATTTTGCAAGGCCGAGGCAGGCAGATCACTTGAGGTCAGGAGTTTGAGACCAGTCCGGCCAACATGGTGAAATCCCATGTCTACTACAAATAGAAAGATATAATTAAGCCAGGTGTGGTGGCACGCACCTGTAATCCCAGCTACTCAGGAGGCTGAGGCAGGAAAACCATTTGAACCCGGGGGTGAGTGGAGATCGCACCACTGCACTCTAGCCTGGGCAACAGACAGAGCAAGACTCCATCTGGGGAAAAAAAAAAAAAAAGACTCATTGGGTTTAAGCCTGAAGCCTCCAGAGGTCTCCTCCTTCCCTTTCCATCTCTCAGTACCTGGAAAGCAGTTCTGTGGCAGGACTGACCCCCAAGCAGGTGCATCTTGGAGGAGGACTGCACAGAGAAAGCCCCTCGGCTAGCAGGAGGTACAGGGGACCTAGGGCTGCCGGAAGGATGGGCTCTCGGGGTGTACCCCTGTTCCAAGCCTTATCCCTGTTCTTAACACAGTTACAGACTAACAGGCCCACCCATGGGCTGCTGCCCCCTACTCCTCAGACTATACACATACCCTGGGATTCCCCTTAAATAAGCTCTAAAGCATTCCTCTGGGTGGCTTAGTATGAAATGCAGTCCAGCCAGGTACAGTGGCTCACACCTGTAATCCCAGCATTTTGGGAGGCAGAGGTGGATGGATCATGAGGTCAGGAGATTGACACCATCCTTGCCAACATGGTGAAACCCCATCTCTACTAAAAATACAAAAATCAGCCAGGCATGGTGCCATGTGCCTGTAGTCCCAGCTACTTGGGAGGCTGAGGCAGGACAATTGCTTGAACTAGGGAGGCGGAGGCTGCAGTGAGCTGAAACTATGCCACTGTATTCCAGCCTGGTGACAGAGTGAGATTTCGTTTCAAAAAAAAAAAGAAAAAGAAAAAAAGAAATGCAGTTCCTGATTTCTTCCTGCTCCGTACCCTACCTGGAGCCAAAGAGTGCTCTCATGATAAAGAAGGAGGAATCATAGTTTCCCCCCCCGGAAGAACAGAAGCACCTGAGGCCCAGGAAAGAAAGGAGAGTTCTACTCTGCCTCACCTTTTCTGTGCAAGTGACAGGGTATTTTCTCTCATTCAGTCAATATGGCTTTGATAACAGCTCCAAGAAAAATGATGTCTAGACAGTGCTAGACCCAGGTGCCCGTGAAACTGAAGGCCTCATCCTCCATGTAAATGTTGCTCACATATATTATTTGATCATTTCCTTTTTTTTTTTTTTTTTTTGAGATGGAGTCTCACTCTATTGCCAGGCTGGAATGCAATGGCATGATCTCCGCTCACTGCAATCTCCAAATCCCTGGTTCAAGTGATTCTCCTGCTTCAGCCTCCCAAGTAGCTGCGATTACAGGCATGCGCCACCACACCCAGCTGTTTTTTGTATTTTTAGTAGAGACCCCCGTCTCCTCCTTCCCTTAGCTAGTCCCATTTTTAAAGACAAGTAAGCTGGCTCAGAGAAGTGGAGGGACCTGCCCACAGCACACAGCTGTCACTCAGCAGAGCTGAGATTCAAGCATGTATCTTCTCAATCTTGTGTATTTCCTATTACACCAAAGCTGCCTCCCACTCAAGACCCAGGCACAGCCTTTTGAATCTGACCAGATTGGGTCATCAAAAGAGAGGATCAAAAGCCCCCTGCTTATAAAAGTTAGCTTGAAAGCAGAATAGGAAAGAAAATATGCTTTAAGTTCTAAACAAAGCCTCAAGGTTAGAAATGGAGGGGATGCTCACCCCGACTGTCACTCTGAGTCTAAAGCCCTGTTGCTCACTTGCGCTGAGCTCCAAAAGGACTCCGCTGCTATGGTGGGGAGCTTTCCAGTGTTTGCTAAGCCTCTGAACCCTTTAAGATAGAATGTTCTGCTGATGCTAAGTAAAAGTAGAGCTTGCTCTGGTTAGAGCCAGGGGGCAACACTGGGGGTATGCACAAGGCCTGGGGGGCTCCACCTTCTCTGGGACCCTCCCCTGTCCCTCCACACCCCCAGGGCTGTGCAGCTCAGACCGTGGCTCACAGAAGTACCCAGCTGCAAACTGAACCGTTGGTTACTTTTTATAAAAATGTGGCTTGGCTTATGCCTATAATCCCAGCACTTTCAGAGGCCAAGGCGGGAGGATCATGAGGTCAGGAGATTGAGACCATCATGGCCAACATGGCGAAACCCCATCTCTACTAAAATGCAAAAAATTTGCCAGGTGTGGCAACACGAAACTGTAGTTCCAGCTACTCGGGAGGCTGAGGCAGGGGAATCACTTGAACCCAGGAGGCAGAGGTTGCAGTGAGCTGAGATTGCACCACTGTACTCCAGCCTGGTGACAGGGCAAGACTCCATCTTAAAAAAAAAAAAAAAAAAAAAAAAGACGGGCGTGGTGGCTTAGGCCTATAATTTCACTGTACTCTGGGAGGCCAAGGTGGGTGTATCACGTGGTCAGGAGATGACAGCATCCTGGCCAACATGGAGATGAAACCCCGCGTCTCTACTAAAAATACAAAAATTAGCTGGCCGTGGTGGTGCACGCCTGTAATCCTAGCTACTTGGGAGGCTGAGGCAGGAGAATCTCTTGAACCCGTGGCGGGGAGACTGCAGTGAGCCAAGATTGCACCACTGCACTCCAGCCTGGTGACAGAGCAAGACTCTGTCTCAAAAAAAAAAAAAAAAAAATTGGCACCAGGATGTAAATCAACTATTGGACTGAGTTCCGTACTTTTTCTTTCTTGAGACGACATTTTGCTTTTGTTGCCAAGGCTGGAGTGCCATGGTGCAATCTCAGCTCACTGCAAACTGTGCCTCCCAGGTTCAGGTGAAACTCCTGCCTCAGCCTCCCAAGTAGCTGGGACTACAGGCACCCACTACCGCTCCTGGATCAGGAGGTCAGGAGATCGACATCATCCTGACCAATATGGTGAAACCCCATCTCTACTAAAAATACAAAATATTAGCCAGGCGTGGTGGTAGGTATCTGTTTAATGTTTGTATTTTTAGTAGAGACGAGGTTTCACCATATTGGCCAGGCTGGTCTTGAACTCCTGACCTTAGGTGATCCACCCACCTCGGCCTCCCAAATTGCTGGGATTGCTGGCATAAGCCACTACACCTGCTTTAGAGTGAGATGTTCTTGATGAAGCAAGCAGACCCCTGATTTCCATTCTGGCCTGGGCTCTGCATCTCCCCGTGTGCCAGGAACAAAGCTGTGGCCCATAAACCAGCTCCAGAGAGACGGAGAATCCCATGGCACAGGATGGGAGTGTGGTTCCTCCTCCGTGGACGCACTCCAAGAATTCCCACTCTGACCAGCAGCGCAGGAGCACCCTCCATGTGGCTTTGCGGCAGTAAACTTCCCATCCCAGGACGCAGCAGCCTCAGGAGGCAAAACTCCAACACTGGTGGCTGAACTGCTTTCAGGGTCTGCCGCTCACTCCCCGGTCCTGGGCACCCGGCCCATTCCGTGCCTGGATGGCTCTGGATATTAGCAAATCCTTTCTTTCCTTGACCTAAAATTTTCCCTCTTGGAACTTCTCTGTTCTTGTTGTCCTAACTCTGGCATCAAGAGCCCAAGATTAACACTTCATCTTCCTCCTAAAGAACCAGCCTAGAAAGAACTTGAAGATGAAGATCTATAAACCATGGACTGCCTTTAAATCAATTAGATACACTGTATGAGTCAACTTTCTTACGATAAAGAAACTGACAACTTTTAAAATGCAGGAGAGATCTGAGCACTGGTAGATTTCTAACTTGTGAGTTTCTGCAGATTTCCAAGTCTTTGATAAGAAATCACCTCCAAATGCCAAGGAAAATGAAGGTGCATATGTAAACATTCCGAGGGTGAAGGAAAACAGCTCCCCACAGTGAATAATGCCATTCACGGTTCATAGTGTCATTCTTCATTTGGAAGAAATAAAATGTGTTTATGGAAACTGCTTTAAGATTTGCAAGAGGGTGTGATCAGAGAAAAGCAAGCCTCCACCTTCCCCAGGCGAGGGCTGATCTGTTTCCTGCCAGGACAGAAGAGAACCTCGCGTGAAGCCACAGACTCTGTGCAAGGCGGAATCACTCCCCACTTCCTCGGTCTGCACAGTGCAAGGCAACGACGCATCTGGCCTCTCCTCCTGTTATCTTTCCTGAAGCCTTTTCTGTGTCGCTGGCAGATATTTCCTGTTGACACTGCACCTCCCCAGTCATTTCCCACTGCCAGAACTCCATAATGTGAAGCGTGGCACACCAAGCATCTGGTCATGCAGTATCTAGTAGGATCAGCTGCCACCCTACAACTGGGAAAGGATTTCAAAACAGGAGGCCACGTCGGGTGTGATGATAACAGGCCTGAATGCACGTCACCATTACCACTGAGATCTTAACATTCCTAGCAAAAAAGAAAAAAAAAAAAAAATAGAAATCTCCCTGTGGCATGTTTTCGAGCTCTTATTTAAGCTGACTGACCAAATATCCAATTCTCAAACACAGCAGACCCCCGGCACTTGCAGACTTTAACTTTTGCAGTTTTATCTATTTCTATGTCTTTTTGAGGCTGGCCATACGGAGAAGACTGTCATTTGCCTGGGGTGTGAATCAAGCCCATCGTATAAGGAACATGCGTTACTGGATCCATCTGGCCAGCTGTCCAGTACCACTGGCCTGACCTGAAACTGTGAGCGGGATGTCCTCAATGACGCAAGCAGACCCAATTTCCATTTTGGCCCAGGCTCTGCATTTTCCTGCGTGACAGGAACAAGTAATGGTATGTACAGTTTTCCATATCCCGTTATTTCTGGGGAAAGAGTTCAAGGGCCCCAGCAGTCTTCTTCTTTGCTGGGGCAGATCAAGGCATTTCATCCCAACTCCAAAGACGCCAACCCCCAAATGGCGTGGGTTCCTGGTGTGGCCAGGTCGGGGTTGGGGAGCATCTGCCACAACATTCCCGTCTCTTCTCATGAGCCCGGGGCACTCCCAAGCCAGCCCCCCTGCCACCCCGGCCTGGCCTGCAGCCGCAGGGAGGAGGAGGCTGGTTGGCGCTGTCTGGGCTGTGCCTCTCTGGTTCCTCCAGGATGGGTGGGTGAGTTTTAGCTGGGCCTTGCCTTTCCTCATATCAGAATGGTAAAATCTCAGACTCCAGTTTGGAATTCAGGAAGAGGTCACCTTCAGGCCTTTTTATTATTTTTTAAAACCAACTTCACTGCCTGGGTGCAGTGGCTCATGCCTGTAATCCCAGCACTTTGGGAGGCCGAGGTGGGTGGATCAGGAGGTCAGGAGATCGACATCGTCCTGGCCAACATGGTGAAACCCCATCTCTATTAAAAATACAAAAAATTAGCCAGGCGTGGTGGTAGGCGCCTGTAGTCCCAGCTATTTGGGAGGCTGAGGCAGGAGAATCGCCTGAACCCCGGAGGCAGAGGAGGCTGCAGTGAGCTGAGATTGTGCCACTGTACTCCAGCCTGGGCAACAGAGCGAGACTCTATCTCAAAACAAGAACAAAAAACCCTGACTTCCTTGAGGCACAATTTAGATATAATAAAGTCCATCTATCTTAGTTAAGTGTAGAGTTTAATGAAGTTGGACACATGTATACACCTGTGTAATCCCTACCACAATGAAAACAGACAGAAACGTTTCCGCCTGTGCTTGCATGCACCTAATACGGAAAGGCAGAGTGGTTCCACTCTGGAGCCAAGCTGCTCTGTCGTGTCCTGGCTGCGATGGGCGCCAGTCATCTCACCTCTCTTTGACTTGGTTCCTCCCATCTCCAAAACGCTTAACACTGAAAACACTGCATTTGAGTGTTGGTCGCAGTTTGGGATGCGTGGAACGCTCACATCTGTGCAGGACTGTGGCTAGCCTTTCAGTGTGGGCTGTTGTAAGCATCACCATCATCATGAGAAATGGCTGAGCTTCCTTCTCAGTGACGATTTCTCCACTGCAGAGGGTGCTTGTGACAGTACCCTGAAACTGTGAGCGGGATGTCCTCAATGACGCAAAAAAGAAAAAAAAAAATCACCTTTTAATACCACATGATCCCCTTATTCTAACAGACTTAGCACCTGCATCTGTGCAAATATTTATTCACAAAGGTCTCAGCAAATCTCTTCAACCCAAAGAGTTTACTATAGTCTCACTAATTAAGATCACAGAGAGCTTGATTAGGCTAGCAAGCCAACGCTCACCTCCCTGGTGTCCCCCCAGCTCCCGAGTCCCAAGCTCAGGACATAAGGAGCTCTGATGTCCTTTTTATTAAGGACAAGGAGGAGCTGGAGGGGTGCCTGATTTTTGCCTCTTTCCCCTGCCCCCTGACCATCAATATAAGGTAGAAAATACAGAAAAATATAAAGAAACAGAAAGGAAAATAAATCCACATACACAACCCCAGGTCCCAGAAGCCAGTAAACCTAGCATCTTGGTATATTTCTCCCAGGTGTGTTTTTTGCAATTTTTCTTTACATAGCAGGAAGGTTATGTTACATGTACATATTTACATTTTTAACTTCAATTTTGCACATCATTATTTTCCCTTGTCCCTAAACCTCATGTTACAGATAGCCTACCCTTTCATCTTACGGATAGGTCGTCTAATTATTCCATTTTGAACTCACGGGCTGTTTCCAGGTTTTCGTTATTGCAAGTTTACAACAAGCACCCTTGTGCATGATGGTTTATCTTACTTGAACAACTGGCATTTCCGGGTTTGCTGAGCAGCTGTATTTTCCATTTAGAGTGTCAGGCTGCCTCTGGAATGCTTCAGATGCACCAGGGTAGGTGCCCTGGGAAGGGGAGCACGTGGCTTCCTTCCCTTACGGGCCATTCATGCTGCGTGTGTTTGTTCTGTGGCGTCCCACACGGTAAAGTCAGCAACTGTCAGGTGATGAGCTTTTTGCGATCTTCCTCGAAGGAGGAGAGCATTCCTCGGGATTAGTCAGTGTGTCTGGCTACCTTCATTCTAAGAAACCATTCTCGTCTGCAGGCTCCAGACCCTCCAAGATGCTGACTTAGTGATGACAGAATGCACAGGACACCTCCATTCAATCACTTTTGCGCTTTCCTTTCAATAAGCAGGAAAGCGTAGGTGAAACCCCAGAAGGCCGTTGCTTCTGATCTCAAAGGCGAGATGTCAGGCCCGACTGGCAAAAATCCAATGTTGGATCATATACCATGTTGGCATAACTGTGGAAGATGGGCACTCAACGTTCACTTCCGGTAGGAATACCAGTGTGAATAACGTCTCCTCGGGGATATCTGGCAACACCTTCACCAAGCCACCGATGCATATGTGCTTTGACAAGCAGTTTTCCTTTAAAAGATTTCTTCTGCAGACAGACTCACACACCCTCCAGCACAATGAAAGAACGAAGACAGTTCTGGCCATCCGTAGCCCCACAGCGGGTCAGGGGACACGAGGAATGAAGAGTTCACCAGCGCTGGAGCCTCCTCTGAGTCCAGTAGGACAGCTTCCCAGACAGATCTCCTCTGGGAGAGAAAAACAATCACAAAGTGGCAACAGTTATGTAGGGAAGAGAGGCCTTTCCTAGTCATGGAAACAGGACACAGGGAGGGGCCACCAGACAAAGAAAAGAGATGCAGAAAGAAAGGCGTACGCTGGGAGCGGGATGTGCAGGCGCTGAGGAAAGGCAGGGCCAGGAAGTCATGACCAGAGGGAGGCAGGGGTCGCATTCCACTTTAGAGACTTGAATGCCACAGATAAGGGCTGTGTTTATCCTGCAGGCCAGGGGTCACTAGCAAGAAACAGAAAACTACTTGTAAACACTGCTATCTAAAAATGTAGTCTGGTTGCACTGATATTTATTTATTTATTTATTTTCAAGACAGAGTCTGGCTCTGTCACCCAGGCTGGAGTGCAGTGGTGAGATCTTGGCTTCTGCAACCTCCGCCTTCTGGATTCAAATGATTCTCCTGCTTCAGCCTCCCGAGTAGCTGGGATTACAGGCATAGGCCACCACGCCTGGCTAATTTTTGTATTTTTAGTAGAGACGGGGTTTCACCATGCTGGCCAGGCTGGTCTCAAACTCCTGACCTTGTGATCTGCCTCAGCCTCCCAAAGTGCTGGGATTACAGGTGTGAGCCACCGCACCCAGCCTGGGCTGATATTTTATACAGGCATGTCTGGCATCATGTAATTCATAATATACACCCACTAGGACCCATGCTCAATTTTATTTATTATTATTGATTCATTCACTTATTCATTTACTTTTTGAGACAGGGTCTCGCTGTGTCACTCAGGCTGGAGTACAGTGGCATGGTCATGGCTCACTAAAGCTTCCATCTCCTGCCTCAGTCTCCTGAGTAGCTGGACAACAGCCATGTGCTACCACACCTCGCTAATTTTTAAAACTTTTTTTTTTAGAGATGGGGTCTCCCTTTGTTGCCCAGATTGGTCTGGAACTCTTGGGCTCAAGTGATCCTCCCACCTGACTTCCCAAAGTGCTAGGATTACAGGTGTGAGCCACCGCACCTGGCCTCACACTCAACTTTATCACTAGAGATATGCAATCACAAATTCTAGAGCCACATGGTCTTGGCAATGGAGACAGCTGAAACGTGAGCAGCAGGAAAGGGATGTGATGAGATGTGATGTTAGGAAGACCAGCAGGAGCCAGAGATTCTTCAGGAGCCAGAGAGTCTTCCTTGATTCCCAGAGTCAGTGAATCCAGAGAAAGAGATTCGGGAATCCTCCTGGGTGGAGCTGAAGTCCTGCTTGGTCCTTCCTGGAAGGGAACAGCTACTGAGCTCAGTGATCAGTCCCAGTTCGTCTATCAGGTTTTCTGTCCTCACCCTCCTCCCACCCTCCACTCTCAAGCAGGCCCTGGTGTCTGTTCCCTTCTTTGTGTCTATGTGTACTCAGTGTTTAGCTCCCACTTATAAGTGAAAAGATGCGGTATTTTGTTTCCTGTTCCTGAATTAATTCACTTAGGATAATGGCCTCCAGTTGACCCACATTGCTGCAAAGCACAATTTCATTCTTCTTTATGGCTGTGTAGTATTCCATGGTGTATATGTACCACGTTGTCTTTATCCAGTCCACCATTTCTTGGGCATCTAGGCTGATGCTACATCTTTGCTACTGTGAATAATGCTGTGATGAACACATGCGTACATGTGTCTTTATGGCAGAACTTTATACTCACTTAGGTATAAATGAAATGGGATTGCCCGGTCCAATGGCAGTTCTGTTGAAAGTTCTTTGAGAAACCTCCAAACTGAAATTTCCAAACTGCTTTCCAGTAGTGGCTGAACAAATTTACATTGCCACCAGCTGTGAGAAGTGTTCCTCTTTCTCCACAAGCTCGCCAGCGTGTTATTTGTTAATTTTGTAGTAACAGCCATTCTGAGTGGTATGAGATGGTATCTTATGGTGGTTTTGATTTGCATTTATCTAATGATGAGCATTTTTTTCATCTTTGTTGGCCATGTGTTCGTCTTCTTTTGAGAAATGAGATTGGCCGTCTTAGATAACACAGTAAGTCTGCACATAGAACCTTCATCTAATTCTAACAGTTGTATAACATGATGCAGTAGATATACTGCATAGTATCAATGAAAAGTATGAAAGGCTTTAGGCAATCCAGACAACGTTGACTATGTCTAAAATAAATAATGCCTCGGTACTGTATCTGAAGAGAGATTAATGGGGATGTAACATGGGTAAATTCTGTGTCGACCTTGGCATTCAAAGCCAGGATCATGGTCATGTTTTCATTGGCTTATTTGAATTCTGGTCATCTGGGGCCTGATTGAAGAGAGCCACCTAGAAGAATATCCTTCTATGTTCAAGCTTGCTACTTTGGAAAGATAATCAAAATAAAGACAGCATATGTTTTTTTGAATATTCAAAACACAAATATTAAGTGCTTTAAATAAGAGAGAAGATGGTGCACATGCATTCCCTGCAGGAGAATTTCTGCTTAGGAAAGTGCAGGTTGAGTGGAAACCCCAGTAGACCCTGGGCCTTGATTTCCTGAAAGTGAACTCATATTTGTGTTCAGGGGTCTTGAGAAATAAGCTGTGTTCATGGGTGGGCTCTCTGCCCTCTCCCATTCCTAGAAGGACACCGCTTTGAAATACTTACACTTAACAATGAGAAGCCCACGGTGTCAAAACACTTCATGTCTCGCAAGCTACCAAACAGCTTTTTTACCACTGAAAAAGCCTGGTTTCACAGTCAAATAGTGGGTTTCCGGTTTTGTAACACTTTCACTAAAATAAAAACTTTTTTGGCAAACACCAACCACAAAGAAAAACCAAAAGAGAAACATTTTGAGTTTTTCTAAGCCTAAAATTTTGATATATGCAGATACTGGCATTCCTGGTCAGAAGCCTAAACCCTTTAATGAAAACAGAACAGAAAGCTGAGGCTTCCAAACCAAAATGGTCTGAGCATTCAGTCAAAAAGCAAGACCGTGTTGCCTGCGTTTGATATCATTACAAGCTCATAAAACTTTACCAGTCAAAGCTGCTCCAGAAGACAAAATGTTTAAGATAGAAATTCACCTGAGAGCGGTTTCCAGCTCTTCAGTTACACAAAGAACACACACAGCACTGGTTTTTATCTTAGATTATTTGTCATGTAGTTGAGAAACAAATAGTAGATACTGTTGTTGACTTTGAGCCAAGGCAGCCACATATGATTATGTGCCACGGCGCTAAATTCTGGAGGACATAAAATTCCAATGGCTCTAATTCCTTTCACATGGACACTCACTGTGTCTCCAGGCTCTGTGGTAACCTCAGGCCTGACACAAGCATGGGTTACGGTATCCTTTAAACCCTTTGCAGAGATTAGAGGGCTGCAGAAAAATACCACTGGGGGTTAAAAACAGCTTTCTGAAATTGTTCTAAATGGACAAATAATGCGGTGCTTTCTTTGACAGCTGTTCAATAACTGAATACAGCTGGAAGGACGGCCGGCTGCCAAGGGGCTTCTATTTGGTTCACGACCGGGTTTCTTTCCCAGAATGCTTTCCAGCACTCAACTAGTCTTGTTTATGTTAAGTGTATTTTTAAAAGATGAATTTATTTTAATTATTTTCCATCCTGCTCCATCCATGATGAAGTAGTCTGCGGATTTAAAGGAAATGTCTTAAGGATTTGCATTTCCCTCACCTGAACTGTAGCTGGAGCTCGGTGCAGTTGGGGGTGATTATCTCTAAGGGACCCCCAGAAGGACACTGCATTCATTCAGCTGCACTGATCTCCAGCTGGTACTATCAGTCATTATTCACACACCCATTTAATAGCGACTATTCATGTTTCAAACCAACAGCCTGAAGGACGACAGGGTTCTTCCAGACATAGCAAGGAAGCTGTGCACCAAGTCGCTCTCCAGAGTGGGGTCATTTTGGGAAATTCACCTCAGTGTCTGGGGTCTGGTCCTTAGCCCTGATGGCGATCTTGCCCCCAGGATGGACGTATCTTCATCAGGCATCGGAGACTGATGATGAAAACAAACATCCAAAGTCTTCATTTGGAATGAAAAGCACACCGTTTTTTGGCTGGGGGCAGTGGCTCACGCTTGTAATCACAGCACTTTGTGAGGCCGGGGTGGGTGGATCACTTGATGCTAGGAGTTTGAGACCAGCCTGGCCAATGTGGCGAAACCCTGCCTCTACTAAATATACAAAAATTAGGCAGGCATGTTAGTGCACGCCTGCAATCCCAGCTACAAGGGAGGCTGAGGCATGAGAATCACTTGAACCTGGGAAGGGGAGGTTGCAGTGAGCCAAGATCATGCCAGTGCACTCCAGTCTGGGCAACAGAGCAAGACTCTGTCTCATTAAAAAAAAAAAAAAAAATTAAAACTTAAATTACAAAATAAAGTACATCTCTTTTTAAGATGGCAATGGTATCATCATACGATTAGTACGTTCTCTTCCCTGCAGGCAGATCTATTCAAGAAGCCAACTTATAATCAGAAATGGACTTGGTGGGCACATAGAATTAGAAAAAGGAGAGCTAATTATAGGATCCAAAACATTTTAATGGCATCAGGCTAAAATAACCCGATGCATACACTTCCACAATCAGAACAGTTTTGTGAAAAGGTTCTGGCATTTTATACCCTCTGTGTTAGGATTTTCCTTACAGTAAGTGAGAAGCAGTAAGAGTCGGGAGGGACACAGTTTTAGAATTGCAGTGCCGGACAGCGCCTAGTCTACTTTCACCAATTCAAGAAACAATCCTTAAACACAGCGCAGTTTAAAAGTCATAGCATCGACTTGCCAGGAAAGACTTCCACTTTCAGTGCCACTAAAAATATGACAGTGACCAAGTCCACAAAGAGCACAAACAGTTTCAAATGGAGCGTGGAACATGGAAGGGATGCTGGTTAGCCCATTTGCCAGCCCTGCAGCCACGCAACTTTTAGCTCCAGTTCCTGAAATTCATAAATAGATGGCAAGCAAAGTGGCTCTTAGCAAGATAAATCTGAGCCTTAACCTCTACCCCAACATGTGTAAAATTTAGGGTGGAAATGAACACTCCTAATGCCTGCTTCTGATTAATAGAGCATTTCACACCAAGGCATCTATTTGCTGCATGCACAACTGAGACCCAACTTCCTTCCTTTCCCCATCTTTTCCTAAAGGAAGATGGGGTGATTCAAGCAGAGAGGTCCATGCTTAGCAGGGCTTGCATGGGAGACCCTCCAGGCAAACAGGTCCTTCCTCCATCCTCAAATAACACACTCTTGAGGAGCGCCATCCTATTCTTTCTTTGGAAGGAACATTCTTCATGTATTGCAACCAAATATATTCTATCCCCATAACATATTGTGAATGTTCCTTTTTTTTTTCTTTTTGAGACAGAGTCTTGCTGTCGCCCAGCCTGGAGTTCAGTGGTGCGATTTAGGCTCACTTGCAACCTCCGCCTTCTGAGTTCAAGCCATTCTTCTGCCTCAGCCTCCCGAGTAGCTGGGACTACAGGTGACTGCCACCATGCCTTGCTAATTTTTGTGTTTTTAGTAGAGATGGGGTTTCACCATATTGGCAAGGTTGGTCTTGAACTCCTGACCTTGTGATTCACCTGCCTTGGACTCCCAAAGTTCTGGGATTACAGGCATGTGCCACCACGCCTGGCGAATATTCCAAATTTTTCTCATCTTCTCCAGGCAATCAGCTACCTCGAGACTACACTGAAGCATTTTTGGTGGCATCAGTTCCAGCCCCGTGCACTAGCCAACCATCTGCACAGTCGGCTGAGATTTACTGCTGATTTTCAGGGGTGCATTTACTGACACTGCACACATCTAACCAAGGAACATTTACAGGTTTCCTACTGACCATCTGAAAATCTTCTTAATCACCGGCGTGGATTAAAAAGCCTTCGATTCAGGAGCGGGGGGGGGGGGCAGGGGAGCGGGGGGAAAGAGTCCACAAAAAAAGGCCAAAAAAAAAAAAAAACCAAATGAGCCCCACCATCAGTATCTTTGTTGTCATGACAGGAACCACAACTTAGTCACGGATTTAGTAACAAATCACAGCAGACCAACTTCTACTAAATAAAGGCTTTTACACTTGCAATCACTGAGTGGAAACATCTGCACGGACTCGTGACAGCCAGCACTTGCACTCCGCATCTGAGGATTCCGAACAAAAGCCATGTGAGTGACAAGACTTGCGAAAAGCTGGAGGCACATCATATGTGTGTCTAATGATAAACACCTAATGGGAACGAACTGGCTAATAGCAAGATGAACTCCTGGCTCCTTTCCTCCTTCCCTGACAGCTGGGGAGTTCTACGTCCTCTGTTGTGCAGAATGTATGCACAGGAAACACTCTACAATTTCCAGTTGCTCTTTCTGAAGCAGACTGAGAATTTTTAAGGACACTTTAAGGCCAGGCCCAGGGCTCACACTTGTAATTCCAGCACTTTGCAAGGCCGAGGTGGGCAGATCACTCCAGGAGTTCAAGACCAAGCTCAAGATCAGCCTGGGTAACACGGCAAAACCGCGTTTCTACAAAAGATACAAAAATTAGCCAGGTGCGGTAGCCCATGTCTGTACTCCTAGCTACTTGGGAGGCTGAGGTGGGAGGATCACTTGAGCCCAGGCAGCTGAGTCTGCAGTGAGCTATGATGGAGCCACTGTACTCCAGTTTGAGTGATAGAGCGATACTCCATCTCTAAGAAACAAAAACAAAAAAACTCCATCTTGGCTGGGTGTGGTGGTGGCTCATGCCTGTAATCCCAACATTTTGGGAGGCCAAGGTGGGCGGATCACCTGAGGTCAGGTGATTAAGACCATCCTGGCCAACAAGGCGAAACCCAGTCTCTACTAAAAATACAAAAATCAGCTGGGCATGGTGGCATGTACCTATAATCCCAGTTACTCCGGAGGCTGAGGCAGGAGAATGGCTTGAACCAGGGCATCGGAGGCTGCAGTGGGCCGAGACTGCACCACTGCGCTCCAGCCTGTGACAGTGCAAGGCTCCGTTTCAAAATAAAAAACTAAAAAACAAAAAAAATGCTCCATCTTTTCTTTGCTTCCTTTCTAGCCATTCTGTGGAGCCCAATACTTCTAGCCTATGTCAGGGGCTTCCCGTGATGCTGGAACTCACTTCCTGAAAGCTTACTGTGTCCTGTGGGTTCCATGAGTAGAATCAAGGTTTGATATTGGCTAAATTCTGGCATGTGCATCCCATTTCTTTGTCTTATCTCCATATTACACAATCATCTTCGCCCTTGGCCGTGCCTGGCTTCCCCGTCCAATCAGGCCAGGGAGTGAATGACCGGCCACACTGAGTATGAATGCAGTAGGAAGTGCTGTTTCACTCGGACCTGGGTGAAGATGAGTCATTTGCAGCAAGAAGAAAGGGCTCTTCCAAGCCCATCATTCTATCCTCTCGCATTCATTTGTAAACAATTCTGACTCCTACTCATAAACCACATTTCTGACTTCAACCTAGTACAGATTAAACATCTCTACATCAAATCGCATTGTAAATACCCCCAGGAGGTTCAAGATTAGGAAATCTATGATGAACTGTTCAGCAAAAGAAATAATCATTTTCCTCTGCAGCTAATTACTCCCTAATTTATCTGTTGGGAAAGTTTGGATTCTTCTATTTTATGTTCCATTAATGGCTCAAGGGTCGCCAGAGGACTTAGGTTCTCCCTGCCTCCCGTGTAACCTGTCATTTCACTCGGAGTCATTTCACTCATAGATCATTTGGTGAAGTAGGCTCAGGAAGTAATTAAAAATTAGTCTCAAACGGCTGCCTGTGTTGAGAGGAACGGTTTCCTACAATTCTTTTTTCTTTTGGGATGGAGTCTTGCTCTGTTGCCCAGGCTGGAGTGCCATGGCATGCTCTTGGCTCAGTGCAACCTCTGCCTCCTGGGATCAAGCGATTCTCTTGTCTCAGCCACCTGGGTAGCTGGGATTACAGGTGCATGCCCCTTCTCCTGGCTAATTTTTGTATTTTTAGTAGAGAACTCCTAACCTCAGGTGACTGCCCACCTTGGTCTCCCAAAGGGCTGGGATTACAGGTGTGAGCCATCACACCCTGCCACCTTTCCTTTCTTGTTTTTTGTTTTTTGAGATGGAATCTTGCTCTGTCACCCAGGCTGGAGTGCAGTGGCGTGACCTTGGCTCACTTCAGCCTCCATTCCCCAGGTTCAAGCAATTCTCCTGCCTTAGCCTCCCCAGTAGCTGGGACTACAGGCACGTGCTGCCATACCCAGCTAGTTTTTGTATTTTTAGTAGAGACAGGGTTTTGGCATGTTAGCCAGGCTGGTTTTGAACTCCTGACCTCAAGTGATCCATCCACCTCGGCCTCCTCAACTGTTAGGATTGCATGCGTGAGCCACCGTGCCCAGGCTACAATTCTTGTTTTTGTTGCTCAGGAGGACAGAGCCACGTGTTGTGATTTTTCACCACCAATATGTGACAATAAATATACACAAATGGCCAACCATCTCTCTCTTCACTCAAGGACTGATAAAAATTAATGTGCGCTGTAAGTCTTAGATCAAGCATTCCCTTAAAAAAACTAACCAAGATCGAACCCCTAGGAGGTAGTATATATAGTATGGTGGTCAACAGCTCTGGAGCCAGACTACCTGGGTTCAAATCCCAGCTCTACCCATTATCAGCTGTGTAAGCTTGAGGAAGTTACCTACCCCTCTAGGCCACTTACCTCATAGATTATTAGGGGAATAAACAAGTCAATGCTGAAAACTGTGTCTGATGTGCTAAGTGCTCATTAGATGCTACTATTATTATCTCCATAAGAATATCACAAACATGGCTGGGTGTGGTGGCTCACGTCTGCTATACCAGCACTTTGGGAGGCCAAGGCAGGCAGATCGCTTGAGCCCAGTAGTTTAAGACCAGTGTGGGCAACAGGGTGAAACCCTGTCTCTACAAAAATCACAAAAATTAGCTGGGCATGCTGGCACGTGCCTACAATCCTTGCTATCCAGGAGGCTGAGGCAGGAGGATCACCTGAGCCCAGGAGGTTGAGGCTGCAGTAAGCTGTGACTGCGCCACTACATTCCAGCCTGGGAGACAAAACAAGACCCTGTCTCCCCCACCGCCCCATCCTCCCAAAAAAAGAAGTATGACAAATACCACATGTTCTCCCTTATAAACGTAAGCTAAACATTGAGAACACATGGATGTAAAGACGGGAACAACAGACACAGGGGCCTGCTTGAGGCTGGAGGTTGGGAGGAGGGAGAGAAGGTACTATGCCTGTTACCTGGGTGACAAAATCGTGTGCACGCCCAACGCCCCTAACCCTGTGCGCACAATTTACCCATGTCACAAACCTGTACATGTATCCCCTGCACCTAAAATCAAAGTTAAAAAAAAAATCAGAGATTCCTGAATTGGCTCCTCTCAGCCCGAACACGTGCCTCACAACACTGTAGACAGAAATCATGATACAGCCGTTGCTTAAATCCACCAGGTACTTTGCAGCCTTCAAAAAAACCCAAAAACAAAGAACAAGCAAAAATATTTCTAAAAATAAATATTAAATGACTGTTCTTTCTTTTTTGTTTTTCGAGACAGAGTTTTGCTCTTGTTGCCCGGGCTAGAGTGCAATGGTGCAATCTCAGCTCACTGCAACCTCCGCCTCCTGGGTTCAAGCAATTCTCCTGTCTTAGCCTCCCGAGTACCTGGGATCACAGGTGCTCATCACCACACCCGGCTAATTTTTGTATTTTTAGTAGAGACAGGGTTTTACCATGTTGGCCAGGCTGGTCTCAAACCCCTGACCTCAGGTGATCCACCCGCCTCAGACTCCCAGTGTTGGGATTACAGGCAGGAGCCACTGCACCCGGCCTGTTGTTGTTGTTTTGAATCAGGAACTGAACTATTCTGAACAAGATGCCTTGTCCTTTAACCCTTGACACCGAGTGACACAGGTGCCTGGAGAACCGCGGGGGCGACGTGCTGTTTCTGTAGCGGGCTCTGCTCACGTAACAGCATTAGCCCAAGCTCAGCTTTTCTTGAGCAGGAGTAGTACGGGCCTCTGGCTGCTTCTACTTGGCTGATGTCACTACTCTTCTTTCATCAGCTTCCTTGACTTCCTCACCTATTTTGGGGGCCGACTCCTGTCTAGCCTCAGGGATCTGGCAACCTCACGTTCAAACAGCCCAGGCCCTGGTAACCTTCCTCACCTCAAGTTTTAGGACCTGGCAAATACAGGTATCCCCAGGGCAGGCACCTCCAGACTTGGCCAGCCTTCATCCTGCCCCTGACTACCAGGACAGAGATCGGAAGCCTCGTGTCCATCATTAGGTTTCTTTTGACAGATACGTCATCCTGGCAAACATTCCAAACAACTCTGTAAAGTGCGTAAGTTACACTGACAGCCTGTGGCTCAGCAGTTCAATAATCCACTGTCAGTCATGCTGCATATAAACAGCTCTGGTGAAGCCACGGGGCAGCGGGTCACCGCTGCTGAGGGTGACGGGTGGGAGGATGCCCTCCGATGTGGCGATGTCGGGAAGAAGGTTGAGAATCACAGTGTTAAAGAACTCTGTGAACAGCCAAGTACTACATTTCTTTTTGAGATGGAGTCTCACTCCATCACCAGGCTGGAGTGCTGTGACGCAATCTCGGCTCTGCAACCTCCACCCTTTGGGTTCAGGGGATTCTCTTGCCTCAGCCTCCTGAGTAGCTGGGATTATAGGCACCTGCCACCATGCCCAGCGAATTTTTGTATTTTTAGTTGAGACCATCTTGACCAAACTAATCTTGAACTCCTGACCTCATTGATCCATCCGCCTTGGCCTCCCAAAGTGCTGGGATTATAGGTGTGAGCCACCATGCCTGGTCACTACATATTTTTTAATAGATAATCATGTGTACATTTAAAGGAGGTATACTAATTTGAACTACAAACCAAAAGCTTATAAATAAGAGTGCTGGCCAACCAGCCGGAAGCAGCAGATGCAGACTGCAGGGAAACCTCTGTTGACCTAGTCACCAGTTTCCACTTGCAATTCTTCTATTTGGCTCCAGAGGTGAAATTCAACTCAGAATGCGCGGAGCCAGGCCAGGCTTGGTGGTGTGCACTTGTAATCTCAGCCCTTTGGGAGGCCAAGGCCGAAGGACTGCTTGAGCCCAGGAGTTCAGACCAGCCTGGGCAACATGGTGAAACCCTGTGTCTGTCAAAAAAACGCCAAAATTAGTCAGGCACATCCATGCACATCTGTAGCCCCAGCTACTCAGGAGAATGAGGTGGGAGGATCCCATGAGCCCAGGAAGATGAAGCAGTGAAACGTGATCGGGCCACTGCACTCCAGCCTGGGCAGCTGGGCATGGCTGTCTCATTAAAAAAAAAAAAAAAAAAAAAGAATGAGCTGACCCTATAAGAACAAATAACACAACTTTTTCAGGGAGTGCTGGGGACAGGGATACATATGACCCTATTATCCTATGGGAACCCATTTTCAGATCACAAGGGGAGTCTGCCCTAGAATAAAATTGATACCATTTGAAAACAAAGGAGACAGAAAGAAACCGGAACCTTCCGTGACACTGCTAAGCCCTCCAGGCTTCGTCTGGGGCCCAGCACACTGCCTTCTTAGTCTCATACATCAGTGCTCCCTTTACTATTTAAGCAACTTATAAGTTGTTTCTGACAAACTTAAAGAGTCCTCTTGTGGAATGCAATTAAGCACTTTCTCGCATAGTATGGCACTGGAAATCACTGAACGTTGTAAGGTTAAATCTCCCCTTAAACATTTTCCCTGCCAGGACTGGGCGTGGTGGCTCATGCCCGCAATCCCAGCACTTTGGGAGGCCGAGGCAGGCAGATCACTTGAAGTCAGGAGTTTGAAACCAGCCTGGCCAACATAGTGAAAGCCTGTCTCTACTAAAAATACAAAAATCAGGAAAGTGTGGTGGCACACACCTGTAAGCCCAGCTACTGGAGAAGCTGAGTTGGAGGAATTGAAACCCAGGAGGCAGAGGCTGTAGTGAGCCAAGATGGTGCCACTGCACTGTCTGGGCAACGGAGCAAGACTCTGTCTCAAAAAGGCAAACAACAATAACAAACCATTTTCCCCACCAGAAATGGTGGGTATAACTGATACGTTTCAGACTATTGCAGACTGAGTTATTTTACCATGGTGTCAAAATCATGATCCTCATATATATATATTTACCTTCAAAGCTACTGCAAATCAAGACCCTCTCATATTTTTTCAAGGAAAACAAATGCATTTCTTTGGGAATAATGGAATAGGTAAATGCAAGTAAAAGAGAAAAAGCAGAAAGGCTTCCATGTGACAGTCAAGGGTAGAGAGATGACAGATATTCAGATTTCATAGATTAGCACAGAACTTCTTTCGGTCCTAATTAATAAGACTGCCCTAATAATAAAATAAGTGCTGTGCAATCAATTGAAAGCTGTTGAGTTTCTTTCTGAAACAAACGTAAATGTCACCCACAGGCAGCCTCTTACTCACCTCCTCCACTGTGGCCTGAAAAGCATGCCTGCACACCTGGGCAGTTTTTTTGTTTTGTTTTGTTTGAGATGGAGTTTCACTCTTGTTGCTCAGTCTGGAGTGCAGTGGTGCGATCTCTGCTCACCGCAACCTCCGCCTCCCAAGTTCAAGCGATTTTTCCTGCCTCAGCCCCCGGAGTAGCTGGGGTTACAGGCATGCACCACCATACCTGGCTAATTTTGGATTTTTAGTAGAGACCGGGTTTCTCCATGTTGGTCAGACTGGTCTTAAACTCCCGACCTCATGTGATCCGCCTACCTCAGCCTCCCAAAGTGCCGGAATTACAGGTGTGAGCCATTGACCTGGACAGAGTTGAAGCCTCTGAAGCATATTTTTATTTTCTTTCTTTCTTTTTTTTTTCTGAGATGGAGGCTTGCTCTGTCACCCAGGGGCTGGAGTACAGTGGCACAGTCTCAGTTCCTTGCAACCTCCGCCTCCTGGGTTCAAGTGATTCTCCTGCCTCAGCCTCCTGAGTAGCTGGGGTTACAGGTGTGTGCTACCACACATGGCTAATTTTTTATTTACTTACTTTTTTGAGATGGAGTAACGCTCCATCACCCAGGCTGGAGTGCAGTGGCTCACTGCAACCTCCATCTCCCGGAGACGGAGAATTCAAGCAGTTCTCCTGCCTCAGCTTTGCAAATAGCTGGGATTATAGGTACACACCACCATGCCCAGCTAATTTTTATATTTCTAGTAGAGATGGGGTTTCACCATGTTGGCAAGGCTGGTCTCAAACTCCTGACCTCAAGTGATCCTCCCACCTTGACCTCCCAAAGTGCTGGGATTACAGGCGTCAGCCACCGCACCCAGCCTGCCATATGTGTTCACAGGCACGTGTGCACATATGATTCCCCTGGAACCTAAGAGCATCCCTGTAGAGAGGAGTCGTCACCAGGCAACTGCAAATGAAGAAACTGAGATCTAGAAGAGTTGAATATTTTCCTTGAAGTCACAGACTCAAAAGTTGGAGGACCCAAAAGTTGGCAGAACCAGGTCTTCTAACTGAACTTCAAAGGACCTTTTACCACACCATCTGGCCTCTTCTGGACAGTTCTGGAAGCATTTCCCACCTATGAACACAGATGGGCACAGCAGGCCTGTGCTGGACACCAAAGTAGTGTTTCTGAGACCTTATACAAGGGCAGAAGATTAAGAAACAGGCATTCTGGACAATCTAAAAACTGGAACCACGAATAACAAAACATTAAAACTTGGCTCTCCAAACACTCTTTCATCATACTCCTGGTTCCAGCAGCCACTCCTTATCCCTGAGGGCATAAAGCTTTGGGGAGTGCCTAGAATACCCCACACCCAAAAGACAAACACAGGCCGATTACAGGACCAATGTTATTGTTTATTTTTATTTGTTTGAGACAGAGTTTCGCTCTTGTTACCCAGGCTGGAGTGCAATGGCGCGATCTCAGCTCACCGCAACCTCCGCCTCCTGGGTTCAGGCAATTCTCCTGCCTCAGCCTCCTGAGTAGCTGGGATTATAGGCACGCATCACCATGCCCAGCTAATTTGTTGTATTTTTAGTAGAGACGGGGTTTCACCATGTTGACCAGGATGGTCTCGATCTCTTGACCTCGTGATCCACCCACCTCGGCCTTCCAAAGTGCTGGGATTACAGGCGTGAGCCACCGCGCCCGGCCTGTTTTTTGGTTTTGAGACAGAGTCTTGCTCTGTTACTTAGGCTGGAGTGCAGCGGCACGACCTTGGCTCACTGCAACCTCCACCTCCCAGGTTCAGGCAATTTTCGTGCCTCAACCTCCTGGGTAGTAGCTGGGATTACAGGTGCATGGCACCACGCCCAGCTAATTTTTTGCATTTTTAGTAGAGATGGGGTTTCGCAGTGTGTTTTCCATGTTGGTCTCAAATTCGTGAGCTCAGGCAATCTGCCGGCCTCCACCTCCCAGAGTGCTCGGATTACAGGAGTGAGCCACCGCGCCAGGCCAGGACTTGCGTTTTGAAGCACTTGTGTTTTATGCTCACCGTTTAAGAAACATTAGCCAAGCCACAATCCAGCATTTCCCTTTCTCAGACATGCGATACAACATTTGGTTTACTTGGAATTTGAGTAATGCCCAATGGTTCTCTTTTGTTTTTTTAAACCAGTGAGTTTCTATACTTCTCAAAGCTACATGGGCACCAACAGTAACGGGCCTATATTCTTCCATAAAGGGACAGGTTCTGGGGGCTGCTTAGCAATGCTTTCCCTTGTAAAATCTATCAGTGGTTTTCCAATCAACACATAGAAGCAATGATAGAAATATGAAGTCTTCATATGATAGCGCTTGTCAGCCTGTAATGACTAGTGTCATGTATTAATACATACATGTAGCATTTCTCATAGAAAGCAGATTGCAAAGATTCATTGCACTGATAGAAATATGAAGTCTTCATACAATAGCATTTGCCAACCTGAAATGACTAGTGTCATGAATTAATGCATACATGTGGCATTTTTCATAGAAAGCAGGTTGCAGACACTCACTGCACTGACGGCAGTGGGTCCCGGGCAGTGCGACTGCTCTGTTCTGTTATTTGCAGTGATCTCCCTTTTTTCTCTCCTCCAGACTCTCTTCCAGAATTGACTTGAGAAATGGGTATACTGTGAGCAAGGTATTTCGGCGAATCTGTCTGGGAATGTGGAGGAAGCAAGAGCTTGGAACCCCTGGGCAATCTAACGGTATTTATGAACATGAAGAGCGAACACAATATAAGTAAAGAATGTTCCAAGCAAAGCAACATCACTCCCAGAGCCTGCACACCAAATACCTCCTATGGGGCAACTCTTCACTTTACCATCACCAATCCCATCAACCCCATGAGACAAGAAGAATGGTTCACCCTTTACACCTCCTCTTGAAAGTCCACAGCTACTCTCCTTACAGTCCTGAGTCCCCATTCTCAGCTCCTTTCCGAGTCTACTCAGCATCTTCCTTTCTGGGCTTCTGGCTCTTGGGTCCTGGGAATTGGGGCTGCTCATATTTCAAATATGCTTTCTGGGCTGGGTACGATGGCTCACACCTGTAATCCCAGCACTTTGGGAGGCCGAGGCAGGTGGATCACCTGAGGTCAGGAGTTTGAGCCTAGCCTGACCAATATAGTGATGATGAAACCCCATCTCTACCAAAAATACAAAAATCAGCCAGCTGTGGTGGCATGTGGCTGTAATCCCAGCTTTGCAGGAGGCTGGGACAGAAGAATTGCTTGAACCCGGGAAGCAGAGGTTGCAGTGAGCTGAGACTGTATCACCAGACTCCAGCCTGGACAACAGAGTGAGACTCCATCTCAAAAAACAAGACAAAACAAAACAAAATAACTCTCTGGCTAGACATAGTGGCTCACACCTGTAATCCCAGCACTTTGGGAGGATGAGGCGGGAGGATTGCTTGAGGCCAGCAGTTCAAGACCAGCCTGGCTAATATAATGAGACCCCACCTTTACAAAAAAATCGAAAAACTATAGCCAGGTATGGTGGCATATGCCTGTAATCAGTCCCAGCTACTCAGGGCACCAAGGTGGGAAGATTGCTTGAGCCTGGGAGGCAGAGGTTGCGGTGAGCCATGCTTGCGCCATTGTACTCTAGCCTGGGTGACAGACTGAGACCTTGTCTCAAAAAAGAAAAGAAAAAAAATGACTTCCATTGGCTCCTCTACCCATACTGGCCACTTTTCCCTGCTCCTGTGGGGTCATCTCAGAGCTCATGGTCTTGACATCAGCCTTCCTTCCAGAATCACTAGCCCAGGCTTTCACTGTTGCCTCTTGAATCTCCCAAGCCCCTTCCCCCAGCGAGTGTCTCCTCCCAGATCTATAGCGCCTGACCCTCCAATGTATTCCCTAAACATGGACCTGCAGGTGAACTCGCCCGGATGTCAAAGTGCCATTACTCTGGGCTAGGACTAGGACTTTTCTTTACCATAACCCTTTTCTCTAGCCCCCTCCTGCTTTTTAATGAGAAATAGTAAAATAGAAAACTTCTTCTAACCTTGGGTTTTTGACCTTGGCTCTGCGATGATAGAGGAGACATCATCATCTCCTCACATGCCATTTACTGGCTGGGACATAGTCCAGCATCACTGCTGCTCTGGGAATCAGGAGATCTGAGGGTAACTAACCTAAAAAAACTTCAATGAATGAAACATTGAGTGATTAACCACTAAAGTTATTTACCTTACTTTTGCTTATAATCTGCAGGAATAGTTAACTAAAACTAACCCAACTCAGTGGTACGCTTACAGAACATTCAAGCTTATTGAAAGAAGCCAAACAAACAAAAAAAATGTCAAATCCTCAAGGTGCGTTTCCCAAAGTGCCTTCCTAAGACATCAGTAGCTACGAGAGCTGGGGGAAAGTGTACATATACATCTGAGAGACCCCGGGTTAAACAAAGATCTTTTTCTTGGAGGTGGCACCTCTCAGAGATTTCAGTACACCAATGGGCGCTGTGAAATCTCACGAGCTTCTAAGGCAGGTTCAAAGCTGTTTCTATGATATCATCTTGAGTCTCCAAAATGGTGTTGAATGTACTGCCGGCCTCCAGAGAGTGGCTGAATACGCTTTATGCTACAGAATTGTTTCTTGAAGACTGCAGGAGTTGAGAATGTGCAGCTCATGAGCAAGGCTTCCCTAAGTGCCTTCCAAGTTGCAGCACAGATTGTACAAAATCTTGATTCAATGTACACATAAAGACCCAGTGCAGTGGCTCACGCCTGTAATCCTAGCACTTTGGGAGGCTGAGGTGGGCAGATCACTTGGGTCCAGAAGTTTGAGACCAGCCTGCGCAGCACAGTGAAACCCTATCTCTACAAAATGTACAAAACTCAGCCATGCGTGGTGGCTCGTACCTGTAGTCTCAGCTACTTGGGAAGCTGAGGCTGGAGGACCGCTTGACCCCTGGGAGGTGGAAACTGCAGTAAGTAGAGATCATGCCCCTGCACTCCAGCCTGGGTGACAGAGTGAGACTGTGTCTCAAAAAAA
The DNA here is from genome assembly GCF_049354715.1 of Callithrix jacchus. Classification (NCBI taxonomy): domain Eukaryota; kingdom Metazoa; phylum Chordata; class Mammalia; order Primates; family Cebidae; genus Callithrix; species Callithrix jacchus. The sequence goes on from NC_133508.1 coordinate 16,220,059, forward strand.
ATAAAAAAAGCACAGATTTAAGCACTGTGATAAGAAATCAACACGCACATCCAAACACGTTACCTCATTTCAACAGTATTCACATTACTTTTTAAGAAGAAATATAGCCAGGCATGGTGGCTCATGACTGTAATCCCAGTACTTTGGGAGGCTGAGGTGTGTGGATCGCAAGGTCAGGAGTCCGAGACTAGCCTGGCTAAGATGGTGAAACCCTATCTCTACTAAAAATACAAAAATTAGCTGGGCACAGCGGCAGGTGCCTGTAGGCTCAGCTACTCTGGAGGCTGAGGCAAGAGAATCACTTGAACCCAGGAGGCAGAGGAGGCAGTGAGCCGAGATCGCACCACTGCACTTCCTGGGTGACAGACCAAGACTCTGATTCAAAAAGAAACCGAAAAAACAAAGAAATATAATTGAATAAACTTACCTAAACAAACGCTGCTTTCAAAAATCTGTTCAATAAGTATGCACAAAAGAAAAGGTTTCCTGGTATTAAATAACCACAGTCCTAAACTGCCTTATCAGGATTTTCAAATGGAAGGAAAACACAACATGGGCCAAGGGAGATTATTAAATTTTAAACAGCAGGGAAACATTTTACAAATAGAGTGCTTCTATTTAGCAATAATGTGGACATTTGACAAACAAAACGCTGAACTTGTTTGATTCACAGCCTGAAAATGACAGGGGACCTTCATCCTCCTTCAATTTTGGGCCAGACTCCAGAACACATTCTTTGTGTGTTAGTTTAACTTCTCAGCAAAGGCAAACAGTGTGTACAACCCATGCTTTATCTCTGTTTCCATGAAAATAGAGTAAAAGCGTGTGTGTACTGATACCCTGCTTTTTTTCTAATGCAGATTAGAAAGGGAAGGAGGAAGTAAGATACATTCTTAAGACTGACAAGAAAGATGAGGCTCATTTTTATCTTCTGCCCAGACTCAAGTTTCTGACTTGCCTCAGCTTTCAGCATTTACCTTGCGAAGAATTCTTTAATCCCTGCGACTGCCCTCAGATTTTTTTTTAACCCAATAATCAGAAACTTAATGCAGCATCTGGTGTCAGAGGTCCTTATGAGTGACAACTGTGAAATCTTTGATTTATACACAAGTCAACAATGCTGTATTCCGAGAGAGAAGAGAACAACAATGAAAAGGATGCCGGCAGCTTTTCAGATCATGGCACCCTCAGAAACAGAGTTTAGGGACAGAGAAACCTAGAACCATGCCAGGACGAAAAGCCACCGGCTGTGTGACATCTGCCACCTCCAGATTGACTGGGCTTGTGGTATGAGACACACGTTCCTTCTGGGGCAGTGCTGGGCTGAAAAAGACCCAGATGTTTTTTAAAAGAACGATCAAATAGGGCAGTTTTATCATAAAATATATTTGTCCTCTACATGTGAAATGGAAAACGCTCTAAGCTCATACTCTAAAATCAGTGGTTGGCAACATATGGGGCTGTGTTTGTAAGGGCACAGCACAAAACCATACACAGAAACATTTTCTAAGGGCTGCAGCAGTCGGTGTCCCAGGTACTTCCTGAATTTTAAGATGTAGCTTTTTAATTTCATATTAATGTTTCTGAAATGGGGGCATGTTTTATAATCCACGTGGACATCGGATGCGGTTGTGTCTGGCCAGAAACACTTCCTTAGAACCAAGGAATTACTGGACATGTCACCTATTATTTTCAGCTCCAGAAAAATGTTCCTAGCTAATTGAATGCCAATTAAATATAAAGGATTACGGGAGACGGAGGTCGCTGTGAGACGAGATTGCGTCATTATGCTCCAGCCTGGGCAACAGAAGTGAAACATTGCCTCAAGCAATCAATCAAAAGCATTAACACACCGACAGAACTAAGATGTTTTCTCATAGAACTAACAGAAGAGACTTCCGTCCTCAACAATACCATGATTGCAATGACTAAATGACCATGGGCCACCTATAAACTGTTTTGATAATAGGTTCTTAAAGTCAAGAACTGAGGATCATTGTCCACCATGAATTTTCTGTTTCTTTTTGAGACAGGGTCTTGCTGTGTTGCCCAGGCTGAGTCCAGTAGTGTGATCACAACTTACTGCAGCCTCCATCTCTCAGGCTCAAGCCATCCTCCCGCCTTAGCCTCCCAAGTAGCTGGGACTATAGCTGGCTATGTCTTTTTTTTTTTTTGTAGAGGTGGGTGGGGTCTCACTATGTTGTCCAGGCTGGCCTTGAACTCCTGGACACAAGCAATCCTCCTGCCTCGGCCTCCCGAAGTGTCAAGATCACATGTGTAGCTACCAAATCTGGTTGCTATTGTCTTTATACAAAATAATTCAGGTCTGTGTTTCAAGGACCCAGAGGTGGAACAATTAGAGGCTAAATCCCTAAGAAAGAAATAGAAGCAAATGATATTCTATATATAGTTTGATATTATAACTTTAAATTGTCCTGGTATCCTAAACTATAGTTCATTTCATCCTCTTGGTGGCTCGAACTGAAAAGATAGTAAGAGTATCTTTAGTTTCACTATATCAGAGTCCTATTGGAAATAGGGAGCAAAACCAGCATTTTAATAAGCAGTAGGGGCCAAGTGTGGTGGCTCATGCCTGTAATCCTAGCACTTTCAGAGGCCAAGGCGGGTGGATCACTTGAGGTCAGGAGTTTGAGATCAGCCTGGTCAACATGATAAAACCCGGACTTTACTAAAAACAATACAAAAGTTAGCTGGGCGTGGTGGTGCGTGCCTGTAGTCCCAGCTACTGGGGAGGCTGTGGCAGGAGAATCACTTGAACCTGGGAGGGAGAGGCTGCAGTGAGGCAGGATCACGCCACTGCACCCCAGCCTGGGTGACAGAGCGAAACTCTGTCTTAAAAAAAGCAAAACAAAAAACACTTTTCCAAGACTGTTACAGCTCACTAATCACAGTGCCAAATAAATAAATTCCTCCTATTTAAAAAACAAAGCATTCTTCTTAGCAAGCATACTACAAACAGTGCAATTAAACGCTTTACTTCGGAAACCTGAGGTCTGACCCAGACAAGGACGATCTGATCAAAGCTTTGGAACTACAGGAACAAAGTCTTCACCGGGATTTTACATTTTCAAACATGAATTTAGTACGGGGGAATTTAATAGTTCTATATTCTTAACATAGTGTTTTGGTGTCTCTCAAAACACTAGCAGATTAATCTTGTTCTGATTCAAACCTGGAAGAGTTGAGAAAAGTCCCTGATTTGTATGCCCTTTCTCAACAGTATGAAAATAAACAATATACCTTACGTGCCTGTCAAACTACAAAAGGAACACCAATTAATAAAGGAAACGGCAATTAGCAAAGTCATTAGTTTACCTTCCTTCTTTTGCTTCTGCTGTCGTGGCTAATGATCTGTTTTGACATCTTTCACCTGTATTATACTTAACACGCTGATAAATGAATTCACAATAGAGACCTAGTATTTTATATCAATTTTATCTGAAATAAAAGAAGACCCAGGATATCTGTGAGGAATATAGTCTCATAGCATTAAGAGACCCAAAATTCAAATAGAGCATGTATTTTCTGCTATAAAACCTGTATTTTTAGCTAACAACCAACAGATGGAAAAACCTCTTCATTTCCACCCCAGCACTGACAGTTAGTTTTCTTCTCAGGATTTATTTGTTTGTTGCCTCTGTAATGGGAAATTTTATTTTATTTTTTGAGACAGTCTCTCTGTTGCCCAGGCTGGAATGTAGTAGCGTGATCTTGGCACCCTGAAACCTCCACCTCCCAGGTTCAAGCAATTCTCCTGCCTCAGCCTCCCAAGTAGCTGGGACTACAGGCGTGCACCACCATGCCTGGCTAATTTTTATATTTTTAGTAGAGACGGCATTTTGCCATGTTGGCCAGACTGGTCTTGACCTCCTGACCTCAAGTTATCCACCTGCCTTGGTCTCCCAAAGTGCTGGGATTACAGGTGTGAGCCACCGTGCCCACCCTTGGGTTACAGTTTTGAACGCAGCTGCAAAGGTCAAAATTTTTAAGCCCTTAAAGGACTCAATTTTAAAACATCTGTACCTGGAGGATATTTTATTTTTTAACAAACTTCCAAATTTAGAATAGTTTTTGATCTACAAAAAAACTGCCAAGAAAATACTGAGAATTCCTATATACCTTTCATCCAGTTCTGCTTATTAATATTTTACATTAGCATCTGTTGCAATTAGTGAACCAATATGGATGTATTATTGTTAACCAGAGCGATACATTATTCAGATTTCCTTGGCTTTTCTCTCCCGTTTCTTTTTCTGTCTCAGAGTCCTCTCAGGACCACATACATTTAGTCGTCATGGTGCCTTAGGCTCCTCTTGGCTGTGAGAGTTTCTTGCACTGTCCTTGTTTTTGATGACCGTGTCAGTTCTGAACAGCGGTGCTCAGGTAGATTCTAGGATGTCCCTCAATGTGGGTGTTTTTCTGACATTTTGTTTATGATTCGACATTGTGACAGACTGGAAGACCCTGGCGGTGAGGTGCCATCCTCATGACATTGTCTCCAGGGTCCTACAACCCACAGGATTCACTGCTGCTGTGCTTGACCCTGATCACCTGGCTGGGGTAGTGTTCATTGGGCTTTTCCACTGAAAAGCTACTCCTCCCAAACCCCACCCCTTTAGGAAGGCCACACTTAAGGGGGGAACACTTATGTTCCAGGCTTTAGTCCGCCTTCAGGCTGCTGATAAAGACATATCCGAGACTGGTAATTCATAAAGAAAAAGAGGCTTACTGGATTCACAGTTCCACGTGGCTAGGGAGGCTTCACAATCATGGCAGAAGATGAAAGGCACATCTTACATAAGAGAGAATGAGAGCTGAGCAAAAGGGGTTTCCCCTTATAAAACCATCAGATCTCGTGAGACTTATCCACTATCATGAGAACAGTATCGGGGGGGAGGGGAAGCCCCCATGATTCTTTATCTCCACAGGCCCCTCCCACAACAGGTGGGAATTATGGAAGCTACAATTCAAGATGAGATTTGGGTAGGGACACAGCCAAACCATAACATTTCCCTTCTTGAGGGCAGAGTACAGACATGCATTACTTGGAATTCTTCTGTGTAGGAGACTGTCTCCGCTCCCCATCCGTAAATAGGGAGATGAGTCGCTTATTTCTGCTCGCACAGAATCATGGATACCCACAGTTAAGTAGGAACAGGGATGAAGGGATTTTGTTGCTTGTATATGTGCGTGGTGGATACGCCAAGGCTGGGGATGACAGAGGCCTGTTGATGGGATGCGGGAGAGTCACGAGCCCCCCTCTACCTAAAAGGCGTTGCTCACACACTGGTCTCTTGCCCCACTACGTTGAAACTTCTGTCTCAATAAACTTATAACGTAGTGTGCATTGCGGAACTTTGGGTTCAAACTGTAAATGCTGAACCCACTATGTCAAAGGCCCAACTGTCTGCACGAGTGCCTCACCGTAAACCCCCACCTGTGCGCAGCCACAGATCCCATGTGTGATACCTTCATGCACCGTGAGCTGGCATCCTGTTAGGAGGATGTGGCGATTCACAGCCCACTCCACAACCTCCCTCCCAGACCTGTGCATACTTGGACACATGCAATAAACGGGTTTTCGGTCTGAAGAGTGGATTTGGAGTAAACAATTCTGCAGGTCTTGATAGTGAGTGTATTTGGATACTGAGAGCAGAGCAGCAAAAGGTACCTCCCTATAAGATGAGAGAGGCGCCATGCAGAAGCCGTTCCGTGAGCCCAGAGGAAAATATGTCACTCAGGAGTTGACAACTGAGCTAGATGTGAGATGACGGCCTACACCAACAAGGAAGGGTGTGAGATAGAGGGTGGGGAGGGCACGGATTTAATGACAATGATACCAACGTTTTCATTGTCAATAAGGCCCTCTCAGAATGAAGTCTAATGCTTTCCAGTTTGCAGTCTTGTCTATGCCTATGCCTCGAGCTTTTTTTCCCCCTCCGAGACGGAGTTTCACTCTTGTTGCCCAGGCTGGAGTGCAATGGCGTGATCTCGGCTCACCGCAACCTCCGCCTCCCAGGTTCAAGCGATTCTCCTGCCTCAGCCTCCCAAGTAGCTGGGATTGCAGGCATGGGCCACCACACCTGGCTAATTTTGTATTTTTAGTAGAGATGGGGTTTCTCCATGTTGGTCAGGCTTGTCTTAAACTCCCAACCTAAGCTGATCCGTCCACCCCGGCCTCCCAAAGTCCTGGGATTACAGGTGTGACCCACTGTGCCCGGCCACCTCAAGCTTTTTAAGTGGCAGAACACCTGGAAGTGATAGTAAGACTGGCACGGACATCGAACATAAAGAAGTTTACAATTTGGGGTTGGACAGAATTTATTTGTTGGAAGGTTCTAGTAGAGACACGCACCATGGACTAGAAACCTGTGTGGAGACAAGAGCTTTAAACTGTAATGTTTCCCAGGACAAACTGGGACAGCTCCCCCTAAATTCCACTTTGAGTATCAGAACACCTCTGCTTGGCTTACAAAAAGTCCTATTTGCGAACTGCTGGTTTATACTGCTAAGCCGTGTAACAAATCTTGTTTTCAGTGGACTGAAGGGTACGCTTTAGAAGCCACTCTCTGACTCAATCACTACAAAATCTAAATGAGCAAAGTAGAAAATAGAGGTTTCATAAGACAGATCTTTAAAAACCTTATTCAAGAGTTTCCTTTTCTCCTCCCCGCAACTGCTGGCAATAGCCACTGTTCTCTGTTAAGCTCTACGACGCATGAATGAAGATTTCTGATCAGATCAATAGAATTATTTAAGAGTTTAACGTGGAAGACTTTTCTCATGGTAAAAATAAATTAATTAATTCAATCTGCCTTCAAAGGAACAGGAAGAAAGTATCAAAGAGGGAAAAGTGATACCATCCAGCATAGGAACAAGACCAGCTGTGCGAAAGTGATTGGCGAGTATGCAGAGCTGGAGATAAGCCTACAGGGAAACCTGGGGCTGCTGAGGATGCTCTTAATATCCTCAGGTGGGACGATTGCTTAAGTCCAGGAGTTCAAAGCTATGGTGAGCTATGATTGCCTCACTGTACTCCAGCCTGGGCGACAGAGCAAGATCCATCTCTAAAAATAAGATAAAATGCTCCCCAGGTAATTATAATGTCCCAGGCTTGGGCCCCAAAAGGAATGTTTTTCTTCCTAAGACAGTCTCAAAAGTGTGCACTGTTTCCCCTGCTCTGCCTAACAAATGGAATGCTTAATAAATTATTGCCGAACCCAGGAGGGGGAGGTTACAGTGAGCTGAGATAGTGCCACTGTACTCCAGTCTGGTGAAAGAGTGAGATTCCGTCCCCCCCAAAAAAAGTTTAGGGTTGAGAATTTGGCTAAAAGTGTGGCTGAGATTTAAATTGGCAAAAACAGGAGCTTCCACCAAAGAGTAGGCTCTCTGTCTGAAGCATCACCAGGATTGAAAATTGAGAGCTAAAAACTGTTAATTCTAGCAACTGTCTTCTGCCAGTTATAAGGGTTGCTATATTTGAGCCCAGGAGTTTGTGACCAGCCTGGGCAACATAGCAAGACCCAGTCTCTACAAAAAATAAACAGAATTAGCCAGGCATGGTAGCTTACCTCTATAGTCCCAGCCCCCAGCTACTTGGGAGGATGAGATAGGAGGATCGTTTGATCCCAGGTCAAAGTGAGACAGAGCAACACTGTTTCCAAAACAAAAACAAAAAAAGGATGCCCAGGTACATTCGAATTTCAGATGAACAAATAATTTTTTAGTGTAAACATGTTTCATGCAATATTTGAAATATGTTTATATTAAAATTTTATTTGTTTCTTATCTGAAATGCAAATACAGCTGCTGTCCTGTACTATAACTGGCAACCCTAGGGATAATAGCCCCAAAATAAACCGTCTAGCTATGTTGTCCTGTGTTTCAGACTTTGTTATTCTGTCTCGGTGGAAAAGGATGACAGTATTACAGGATACAAACATTTGCAAATCTCATGTTTATTTCCCAACAAAATGTTCCGATATTCATAGGCATAGGGGCCATCTGTGAATCAGCAGAATATCCCTCTCACAATTACTTTTCAAAGAGTGGAGTTCGTCAGCCCTGAACAAGGGACACAGTAGAAAGGAAACACAGCTGAGCAAATCGCTGGAACAAAGGCAGCATTCAACGCACACCTTGCATCGTACATGCACAAAACTCAAGGAATATGCAGAAGCCAGAAATGATGATGAAATCTGATCTGTTTAATCTTGTAATTATGAAGTTTCACTTTCTATTTTTTGCTCCTGTGGGAGGTGAGGGGAAGACACATGGTAGGTAGAACTCAGGGAGAGAAGAGGAGGAAGGAAATGGGTACGATCACGTTGACTTTTTCAGAAAACACTGAGGAGGACCAGATGAGTGAGTGGCAGTTGTGGCCCTGAGGAGAGACAGACACGAAGCTGCGCACCGGCCACTGCAATCCAGGGCGGGAAGTGTCTGGACCTCTGCACCTAGAACAGTGCTTGGATCACTGTGCCATTCCATAAATATTTTCTGACTAAAGAGCAAAGCTAAGCACACAGACCTGGGCTGGGAGAACCAGAGGGAACAACACCCAAAGGGAATAACACCTGAAAATGACTCAATTGAGCAAAAGCACCCTGGAGGAGTGGCCCATATAAAAGGCAGGGAGCGGGGAGAGTGAGGATCTATGTCATCTGTGCGGACATCCAGACAACAGCTACCATACCGGTCAGTGGTCAGTGGATTAGGGACAGTTTTGGGTATCCATCCAGGAGGGGTCTGGGAACTGAAGCCCCATTGCAGAGAGGATGCTCTAGAGAGGTCAGGCATGGGATCCTAGGGCCATGTCTTCCTCGAGCAAAGGGCAGGGTGTCTACCGGGAAAGATACAGGTTCCTGGGCTCTAAAAAGCCGAGGAGGGCAAGGGTGCAAAGGAGAGTAAGAAATGACAAACCCGCCTCATGAGGAAAGCCTAGAGAGGTCCCTGCCTCGGACAGCAGGACAGACTCCTGGGGTGACGGAGGCTCCAGTGTCCAAGGAGAGCGGACCCAGATGTGTCTGCTGGATTCGGAGAAATGGGTTACCGTGAAGTGATAGAGATGGGACAGACAGCAGAGGGCTAAGGCACGAATCCCCCTTAAGCAAGACTGTGTAGACAGGTAGGAAAATGATGATGCAGCTCCTGAATGAAAGCTCAAATGCTCTGAGCAAGAACTCCCAGATCCTTTTCCTCAACTTCCCTTCCCTGGCATTCTGTCCAGGAGATCCAGATACCCTGTAGCACAAGCAAGCCATGGTTCATTTGGACTACAGCCCACTCCCGGGGCCCAGGCTCTTGTCTGACTGAGTGACTCTTCTAATACAGAAAGCGTGGAAGCCAGCGTTTCAAGAGGCATGGGTTCAGGACACCCAACTCCACTTAATTCATTTAAAGACACAGAACAAAAATCTAAGCCCTGTGAACCAGGAAGACAAGTGCTCACAAGGATGGCCATTTAAGTGGCTCCTCCAGAGTCTTCTGAGAACCTGCCAGCAGCCGAGAATCTCCAGGGAGATAAATTACTAAAAAGCCACTGGAGAATCCCGCCGCCTCGGCAGTGCCTGAGCCACCTTCTGCAGAGGGACAAAAGACACGGAGAGAGGGGTAGCTGGCAGAGCCAGCCACTGTGCTGTCGGGGCGTGGTGCAAAAAACATGACTTTTTGCTACTTTAACTGTAGTAAAAGAGATCTCAGGAAGACCTGGTCATTCATTAAACAATTTTTTTAAAAGAATGGGAAAATCAGACATTCTGCATCTCTGAGCAACAATAGTCAACCATTATTTCTTTAAATGAGCCCCAAAGAGCACCCATAAAAGACTTATTCAAGATGTCATTTGCACAATCCTGAAAGATCACACGAACAGAAACCCATGAAAATGTGCACGCTTTACAGAGGACAACAGTCAAACTCCATTTAAAAAGAAAGAATGTGAAAGAGTGGTTCAATATGAAGCACAAACTGAACGCTTAACGGCAGCAGGATTTCTGTTGCTCCCTGAAGCAGTTTTCATTGGGTCAGAAATCTATGCAGTATGACTGGAGGGGACCTAAAAGCAGATTAAAGATAGCCAGGCCAGGGCCAGGTGCGCTGGCTAACGCCTGTAATCCCAACACTTTCGGAGGCCGAAACGGGCGTATCCCCTGAGGTCAGGAGTTCAAGACCAGCCTGGCCTACATGGAGAAACCCCCTCTCTACTAAAAATAAAAAAAAAAATTAGCCAGGCGTTGTGGCAGTCACCTGTAATCCCAGCTACTGGGGAGGCTGAGGCAGGAGAATTGCTTGAACGTAGGAGCTGGTGTCGGAGTCGGACATTGCAGCGAGCCAAGATCGTGATGTTGCACTCCAGCCTGGGCGACAGAGCGGAACTCTGTCTCAAAAAAAAAAGCCAGGCCAAAAGTCCACAACCAGCATTGGTAAGACCTATGGAGAGTTTCTGATGCATATAAGTATGCAGTAAAATATTTTTATTGTTATGAATGGAGTCACCAAGTATTTGCCTAGAAAAAGCTACAGAATTCCTTCCATGTGATTTGTGTTCTACCCCAATGCTTGACATACTAAATTTACCATGTCTCTTGAAGCTAGGTTTTAAATAAAGTGAGAATGACATTTTCTTTCTTTCTCTTTTTTTTTTTTGAGTCAGAGCTTTGCTCTGTCACTCAGGCTGGAGTGCAAAGGCATGAACTTGGCTCACTGCAATATCCGCCTCCCAGGTTCAAGCGATTCTTCTGCCTCAGCCTTCCACGTAGCTGGGATTACAAGTGCCTGCCACCATGCCTGGCTAAATTTTTCTTTTCTTTCTTTCTTTCTTTTTTTTTTTTTTTGAGACAGAGTTTCGCTCTTGTTACCCAGGCTGGAGTGCAATGGTGCGATCTCGGCTCACCGCAACCTCCGCCTCCTGGGTGAGTCAGGCAATTCTCCGCCTCCTGGGTTCAGTCAGGCAATTCTCCTGCCTCAGCCTCTCGAGTAGCTGGGATTACAGGCACAAGCCACCATGCCCAGCTAATTTATTTTTTCTATATTTAGTAGAGATGGGGTTTTACCATGTTGGCCGGGCTGGTCTCGAACTCCTGACCTTGGGTGATACACCCACCTCGGCCTCCCAAAGTGCAAGGATTAAAAGCATAAGCCACTGCGCCCAGCTGAGAATGACATTTTCTAGGTAGCCTTTTTTGTTTGTTTATTTAATTTAAAGACAGGTGTCACCATGATGCCCAGGCTGGTCTTGAATTCCTGGGCTCAAGTGATCCTCCTGCCTCAGCCTTCCAAAGTGCTGTAATTACAGGTGTGAGCCCCCATGCCTGGCCTCTAGGTAGCTTTCTTTCTTTCTTTTTTTTTTGAGACAGAGTTTTGCTGTTGTTACCCAAACTGGAGTGCAATGGCACGATCTCGGCTCACCACAACCTCTGCCTTCCGGGTTCAAGTAATTCTCTGGCCTCAGCCTCCCAAGTAAGTGGGACTACAGCCGTGCACCACCACGCCCAGCTAATTTTTGTATTTTTAGTAGAAATGGGGTTTCACCTTATTGACCAGGATGGTCTCGATCTGATCTCTTGACCTTGTGATCCACCCGCCTCGGCCTCCCAAAGGGCTGGGATTATAGGCGTGAGCCACCGGGCCCGGCAGCTTTCTTAAATTGAGATGTTAAAGTTTAAGGGAAAGAAGTAGCTTGTTTACCTGTGGGCAGAACTTACTGCAGTCTAACCAAGGCCCCTTACAGTCACTGGGGTCTTTGATGGTGTCCTGGTTCTGCCCCTCTCTGTCCCTAACCATCAAGCCCTGATGTGCAGCCCAGCGGCATCGGCCTCACTGGGGATCTTGATAAGAGCACAGGCTCTCAGGTACAGTGCCGGACTCTGAATTTGAATCTGCATTTAACAAGATCCCCAGCTGATTCCCATCGATGCTTTGCAAAGCAGTAGTTACAGCAGCAAGATAAGCTGGCTGTGTGAATTGCTGCCGCTGTCCAAAGAACCAGCTGGAGAACCCGCAGCAGCTGCAGAAAGTGACTTTCACTGCACTGTATTTCATTTGATCTCGCTTTCGTTTTATTTACCTTTTCTCTAAAGCAACAGAGCTGTCTTCCTTTGTTTTCTTCATAACTCTTAATTTTTAAGAGTAGTCTTGCTTCCTGCTACCATCTCAAATTGTAACAACTTTAAGTCATTGACATGAATCGGGCTGGAGGAAATGGAAAACATTATTTTTCACATTCGATTTAGATCCGATTATAGAGTTTTTTTTTCTTTTTTCACAATAGCTGTTAACTTGTTAGCAAATTTGTGTTTTCACAGCAAGCTAGGAAGTCCCTTAGATGATTATCCAGAAAAATGGCCAGTAATGAGAACTTTGAAGTAAGGTGCCCTATGAAGTACAGGTCCACACCTGCAGACAGGTGTTCTACAACACGGCTAAGTGCATATTTGTCCACCTGGAGCAGCAATCTTGCTTACTGAGTAGTTAACTGTATGCAATAAATTGTGACCTCAGGAAGGGTGAGGGCCATCCACATAACTACTACTGCCTGACGAAGAGTAGGAGGGGTTCAGTAAATATCCATGAATGAGTGAATCGATGCGTATCACTTAACACAGGCTCTTCCCACCGCACTCTGTGCCTTCCCTTTCGATTTCTGTAAAGGCCAGAATATTAAAGGAGCCTCCAAGTCATTCTTGATTGCTAAGAGGCCACTTGCCACACTGAGATGGCTCCTCTAGGGTGGCCCTCATGAGGACCACTAAGGGCTTTTCCCACCAGGAAGTAAATCACTCCTATGCCATCATTAAAATGTTTGGCATCAGCTTCCCTATCTTGAACAAAATCTTGGCTATCTTTTTTTGTTTGTTTTTTTTGAGACAGAGTCCCACTCTGTGTCACCCAGGCTGGAGTACAATGCACGATCTTGGCACGCTGCAACCTCTGACTCCAACTCCTGGGTTCAAGTGATTCTCTTGCCTCGGCCTCCCCAGTAGCTGGGATTACAGGCAACCACCACAATGCCTGGCTAATTTTTTTGTATTTTTAGTAGAGAGGGGGTTTCTCCATGTTGGCCAGGCTGGTCTCGAACTCCTGACCTCAGCTCCCCTATCTTGGAAGGGCACATGTGGCACTGATCTGGGTGTAAATGGCTTCACTCAACAATTTTCATAATCTCTCTCTGCCCCCGCTGAAATTCTCTTGAAAGAGGTGGAACTTTCTATGCCCTTTCGGTTGCTGTGATGTGGACACTCTGGTTAAGTGAAAAGGCAACAACAAGAAGGAGGAAAGAAAGTAAAAGAGAAAAGCCACAAAGACAACCAAGGGTGTTCTAACAAACCACATGAGATTAGCAGAGGAGACCAGGCTGAAGGAAAATACTCATGCTGGAAAAGCCTGGTGTTTTGATGTCAGAATATCTGGCTGAAGATGAACCAACTAAGCAGAATAACTGGGTAAAGAAGAATGATAATAATCTGTGAGAGGGAGATAGAGCAGACATGGCACCCAATGCACAGAGTTAGAACAACACCCCTACTCATGATGCCCCCGTGGTATGAGACCTGGGTTTACTAGCAAAAGCTCAGCAACCCACGGATAATTTTGAAAACAAAACAAAACAAAAAACCGAGGTGGGTGGATCGCCTGAGCTTAGGAGTTTGAGACCATCCAGGGCAACATGGTGAAACCCCGTCTCTACTAAAAACACAAAAAAATTAGCTGGGCTTGGTGGCATGCACCTGTAGTCCCAGCTACTCGGGAGGCTAAGGTAGAAGAATCCCTCGAGCCCTGGAGGTGGAGGTTGCAATGAGCTGAAATCACGCCACTGTACTCCAGCCTGGATGACAGAATAGGACTCTGTCTCAAAATAAATAAATTAAAAAATTTAAAAACAGAAGGAAAGGGTTGATGTGTCTAACTTCAAGTGTTGCTGGTCCATTCTCTCATGGACTCTGAGAAGTCTGACTTCAGAAATAAGAAGGTGAAACAGGAATGCCCCCCCCACCGTTAATAAAACATCTAATGAGTGCACATAAATAATACCCAGCGTCCAAAAGCTAGGGCTCCTCCCTCATGTTTACTTAGCATTTATGAAGCATTTTAACATGTATTGATTTAGAATGCCCAAGTTTAATATTTAATGCGGCATCTAATAGATTCCCATCAAGACACAGAAAGAAACATTCTAACAGTATAGGCAGTGATTTTGTTTTTAAGTTTGAAATAAAGGCAAACGGGTTCAAGTCGGTAAAGAGAATTGTTTCAAAAAAGTCGTGGGGAAAGTACACAATGAAAGCCTTTTGTCTATTTCAAATCCACCTAAAAACACAAGTTACAGCACAAGAATCAATTCTAAAGAGAATACAGTGTGTGTTAAAAGCCACTTGAATGGTCTGCTCTGCCAAGAGGTGAATAGGCTAAAAGGCTCACTCTCGGAGTTTAATTTCCCCATGTAGTCTTTAGGTGGAGAGGAAAGGGAAGCAAATGTATCCATAAAACTATGCACTGAACATATGCACTGCTGCGAATGAAGTCACTGAGAAAGGAGAGACTTAATTTTGCTACCAGCAACATTTGGACAATCGGTAGAAGCAGGGCCTGGAGAGCAGAGCCGCGTTTTAAAAGGGCTCTCTGTGCTCCGGCAGATGGGCTACAAACTTGACCAGGCTGCAGCCACCGTGTCTCCCACTTACACCAGTTGCATACATTGACTTTTCTATTCCTTAAGCATACGCCTGGTCGCACATTCAGAAACATAGCCAGCAGATGGTAGGTAACAAAGAGGGCGAGAGGTGAAAAACCTTGCTCTAAAGGAGGTGTCTAAAAGCCCATCACCTCCAACCTCTGATGAGATGAGAATACTGTAAATCATCACATGCCTTTAAACCTCAATAGTTTCTTTGACGCCACCCTGAAGAAGCAGATATTGACTTTTTGTATCCCAATACTTGGAATAACACGAACACATTTTTCTAATACTGTTGTGTTTTCCTAGATTGCAATAATCACAGGTTTTCTTTCTTTTTTTTTTGAGACGGAGTTTTGCTCTTGTTACCCAGGCTGGAGTGCAATGGTGTGATCTCGGCTCACCGCAACCTTTGCCTCCTGGGTTCAGGCAATTCTCCCGCCTCAGCCTCCTGAGTAGCTGGGACTACAGGCACACACCACTGTGCCCAGCTAATTTTTTGTATTTTTAGTAGAGACGGGGTTTTACCATGTTGACCAGGATGGTCTCAATCTCTTGACCTCGTGATCCACCCGCCTTGGCCTCCCAAAGTTCTGGGATTACAGGCTTGAGCCACCGCGCCCGGCACAATCACAGGTCTACTTAATACCATAAATATTGACATAATAACAGATTGACTGGCAATCTCCAGAATATGACTTCCTGTCGCATGAAACCCTAAACAGACGTATGGTTCTATAATGAGAAATCAGACCGAATAAATGTATATCACGAGCACTGAAGCAAGGAAATGTTCTAAGTTCAGAAAACATCCTCTTTTTATAAAATCTCTATTTGACGATAAACAACAGAAGGGCTGTTTACACCACTAATTCTGTCTCCATGCAGAGTCCAAAAAAGCCTGACAAAGGGCCTGGGAAAGAAAAGGGCAGTAGTGTAGACGGCAGGGGAACGGCTCCAGGTGCCATCGTTCTCTGCATGGTACAGTTCCTGCAGTGCACGCGGCTCAGAAACACAATAGAAGTTAAGAAAGGCCACAGGAGAGAAGAAACAAGACGGAAGAAAGCAAGGAACCTGAAGTAAAAAGAGGGACCCGACTCCAACACTCCATTCTGCCCCAATCCCAAACATGGACCCTGAAAACAGCCCAACTGCACTGAATCCGCCCATGGGCACACTCGTCTGAGATGTCAAAGGCCATGATCACATGGCAACTCAGAATGAATGTCATCAACACCAGGCACTGTCCTTCCAAAGTCCCTTCTGTGACATTGGACAGCCCAGGTGTGTGCCTGCTGAGCCGCTGATCAGAGTGCAACCGAGTCACACCTGGTGGCCCAAGACTCTCGCCATGCTTGCATGCCAGGTCCCTCCGTACCTCTGTAGCGGCTCCCGGAGCTCTGCATAAAAAGTGGTGGGCAGGCCAGGCACAGTGGCTCACACCTGTGATCCCAGCACTTAGGGAGGCCGAGGTGGGCGGATCACCTGAGGGTGGATGTTTGAGACCAGGCTGGCCACTAAAAATACAAAACTAAGCCAGGTGTGGTGGCACACGCCTGTGATCTTAGCTAATTGGGAGGCTGAACCAGGAGAACTGCGTGAACCCAGGAAGCAGAGGTTGCAGTGCACTAAGGTAATGCCACTGCACTTCAGCCTGGGTGACAGAGCGAGACCCTGTCTCAAAAACAGAGGTGGGCAGTGGAGCCTTCAAGGTAATGAACTTGGCAACTGTCGCCCTTCAAGTCTTAGGAAGAGGCCTGGGGAGCCAGGCGCAGGGAAGCACCAAATCTTTCTCCGACAGCACTTCACATAAAGAGAAGAAACAGGCTGGGCAATGGCTCCAGCTGACCCAGCACCACGGGCATCAGAACTGCTTTGGCATCATCAACTTTCGTTCTACAACAGGCTCTGCTCCTGGAATAACGATTACTTTCACTAAGACTTGTCAACAGACAGTGGGTGAATGGTACAAGCAGAGGAAATAAGGAAACAATCCTATCCTGTCTAGCTTTATACATGAGAGACCTGAAGAAGCTTTTTCAATCTGGAGGCATTTCACTTTTTCCAGTACACCGTCTCCTGATACGCTCAGTGCTGAGTCACGTTTTCTGACTTCTGGAATAGATATGCTTAGAACTTAACTTTTAAAAGTTATTAGAATACTTTGAAGAAATGACTCAATACATTAATGACTCAAAAGAGTTAATGAAGTGTCTCAAGTAACATCTAGAAGCTTCTTAGGCATTAAGAGACACTAGTTTTGCCTGTTTGTTTGTCTGTTTGAGACAGGGTCTTGCTCTGACACCCAGGCTGGAGTGCAGTGGCATAATCATGGCTCACTACAGCCTAGACATTCCAGGTTCAAGCAATTCTCCTGTCTCAGCCTCATGAGACAGGCATGCCACCATGCCCAGCTAATTTTTGTATTTTGTGTAAAGATGGGGTCTCACTATGTTGCCCAGGCTGGTCTTGAACTCCTGGGCTCAACTGATTTGCCCACTTCAGCCTCCCAAGGTGTTGTGACTACAGGCATCCCCCACCAAGCCCAGCCCTGGCTCTTGTTTGTATATCAACAGTTGGACCTTCCAAATGGCAAATGGACTAGGGTTTCCTTTAAAGAGGGAAACAGGACCAGGCATGCTGGTTCACACCTGAAATCCCAGCACTTTGAGAGGTGGAGGTGGGTGGATCACCTGAGGTCAGGAGTTCAAGACCAGCCTGGCCAACATGGTGAAACCTTGTCTCTACTATAATACAAAAATCAGCCAGGTGTGATGGTGGGTGCCTGTCATCCCAGCTACTCAGGTGGCTGAGGCAGGAGAATCGCTTGAATATGGGCGGCAGAGGTTGCAGTGAGCAGAGATGACACCATTACACTCCAGCCTGGGCAATAGAGTGAGACACCGTCTCAAAAGGTAAAAAAAAAAAAAGGGCAGGTCACAGTGGTTTATGACTGTAATCCTAGCACTTTGGGAGGTTAAGGCAGGTGAATCACCTGAGTTCAGGAGTTCAAGACCAGCCTGGCCACACGGTGAAACCCTGTCTCTACTAGAAATACCAAACTTAGCTGGGTGTGGTGGTGGGTGCCTGTCATCCCAGCTACTCAGGAGGCTGAGGCAGGAGTATTGCTCAAATCTGAGAAGCAGAGGTTGCAGTGAGCCCAGATTGTGCCACTGCACTCCAGCCTGGGTGACAGAGCAAGACTCCATCTCCAAGCAAACAAACAAACAAAAACAAATGGATCGATCTCAGAAAATCCATGGAGAATAAAAGAAACCAGAGTGCGAGTACATACTTCATTTATATGACGGTCTAAAATAGACAGAAAACGAATCTGTAGTAGAAAATAATCAGAACAGTGGTTGCCCTGAAGAGTAGAGGCAGGGATTTATTAGGAAGTTAATGAGGAACCTTTTTGGAATGATGGAAATGTTCGGTACCTTGATAGGGTTTTGAGCTGCATATGGGTATGCCTAGGTTAGCACTTAGTATTTGTGAATTTCCTGGTAAGTAAATTTCCCTAAGAGGAAAAAAAAAGCATAGGAAATATGAAACACGAATTAATGAGATAAGTGCTGAAGTGTTTATTTAGGGAAAAGGCACTGACACCCGAGACATACTTTAAAATGCATAAAATATGATTAATGGATGGATAGAAGGGTGAATAAATGAGTAGGTAGGTAATAAGGCAAGTATAATAAGGTGTTAATTATAGAGCCTTAGCGATGTGTATGGCTATTCACTGTAAAATGTTTTCCATTTCTTTGTATAACTGACACTTTCATGAGATAAACTGGAAAAACAAACCTCTTACAGTCCCACAATACTATCAGCTTAAAATTAGTATTCTGAGTCTTTGCACCAGCAAAGAGGAAGTGGAAAGCTGTTTATTTTTTGAGACCAGGTCTTGCTCTGTCACCCAGGCTGGAGTACACTGACATGATCATGGCTCGCTGCAGTCGCCAGTGACTGGGCTTGAGGGATATTCCTGCCTCGGCCTCCCAAGTAGCTGGCACCACAAGTGCCTGCACCATGCCCTGCTAATTTTTTTTTTTTTTTTTTTGAGACGGAGTTTTGCTCTTGTTACCCAGGCTGGAGTGCAATGGCGCGATCTCGGCTCACTGCAACCTCCGCCTCCTGGGTTCAGGCAATTCTCCTGCCTCAGCCTCCTGAGTAGCTGGGATTACAGGCACGCGCCACCATGCCCAGCTAATTTTTTGTATGTTTAGTAGAGACAGGGTTTCACCATGTTGTCAAGGATGGTCTCGATCTCTTGACCTCATGATCCACCCGCCTTGGCCTCCCAAAGTGCTGGGATTACAGGCTTGAGCCACCGCGCCCGGCCCGCCCTGCTAATTTTTAAATTTTGTGTAGAGATGAGGTCTCCCTATGTTTTCCAGGCTGGCCTTGAACTCCTGGGCTCAAGCGATCCTCCTGCCTTAGCTTTCCAAAGATTACAGGCGTGAGCCACTGTGCCTGGCCAGCAGTTTTTTTTTTTTAAGGAAAGAAAAAGATTAAACTTTTACAAGTTCAAATACCAAATAAATACTGGTAGTTCACACTTACTTCAGAGCAAAGAAAGCACTCACTCTATGCCAAAAGGAGAAAAAATGCATCTCGTGATGCCCTTGAATCCAATCATACCTGAATGTTTTACATATAACCTCATCCTTCCCTACCCCAACTCACGCATCGCTAGGTTCAAACACATTTCTATTTTTATATAAACAGTCTGCCATATAATGAGCTCTGAACACACAAGCCAGAAGATTCCCCCAATCCTAGCTGGGTATAAACCCAAATCCCACTCTGTTCTATTGGACCTCCCCAAGAGCTCACGATAGTTATCTGTGGGAGCTTCTTATCTCTTGTACACATCTGGACCCTATGCAGTAGCAAGTACCAAGCTTTGCTCATAAAAGATGCTCAAGGTCGCTTTCCGTGGTTCAAGGGCAAACAGGAACCACACATGGGGTGTTTTCATCTTTGTTCATAAAAATGACCAGGCCCATGAAAAGCCCCTTATTTATCTTGGTAAAATGCTGAGGATCAACATGGTGTGAAATGATAATGTAATTATCGAAGTCACAAAGCAGCACAGTTCAGGGGTGAAGTCCAGGCAGTCTCACACAAAACAGTAGACTCTTCCAATTAATGTTCAACTTCAGGTAAGTCATTTAACGTCTTTGCACCTCACAGTCCCCTTCTATAAAGGGAGAATGATATTTACACTGCATGCAATTGATGCGAAGATTATGTAAGATTATCTGTCAAGCTCCTTTGCATACTGCCTGGCATGTAAGAAGCACGCGGCACATGTTTGCTAATTGTCATTGTTAGTTTTATGTGTCCCGGTGAATGAAGATGAGAGTGCCTGTCTCTATTGTATCAATTTAACATTAAGTACAGCAGACAAATCAATATTGACAATTCAGAGAATTTAATAAATCACAGTTATCTAAACAAACTTCACTCCCGGGTCTCAAAGTCAACATACCAAAACTCAGCACCACTTTAAATACAGCTTCCAGGACTGCATAAGCTGCCTGTTTTCCTTGCAATGTGTGCTCATGGTAGGTTCTAAAGTCTCAGGGAGGGAAGGGACCGGGAAGACACTTGACCAGAACCCGAGAGGACACCATCAGCAGTCTTCTTCCTCCTTTTCAACATACCCAAGGGCAGAGAAATTGGCCTTCCACTACAATGGTCAGAGAATCCATGATCCATCCTCCATATTTTCGCTGGGCAGGTAGAATGAATCCTCCAAAGACATCCACGTCCTCATCCCCGGAACCTGTCAATATGTTGTGTTAATAAGGAACAGCAGGACAGTTGCAGTGGCTCACACGTGTAATCCCACTACTTTGGGAGGCTGAGGTGGGTGGATCACGAGGTCAAGAGATCAAGACCATCCTGGCCAACATGGTGAAACCCTGTCTCTACTAAAAGTAGAAAAACTTGCTGGGCATGGTGACATGTGCCTGTAGTCTCAGCTACTCAGGAGGCTAAGCCAGAAGAATCACTTGTACCTGGGAAATGGAGGTTGCAGTGAGCCGAGATCGCGCCACTGCACTCCAGCCTGGTGACAGAGCGAGACTCCATCTTAAAAAAAAAAAAAGTCAGCAGGGGGCCGGGGGTGGGGAGAGGGACTGCAGAGGTCATTAGGGCTACAGATTTTGAGATAAAGAGATTATCCTGAATGAGCCCCTAAAAGCAGGGAACTTTCTCCACCATAGCCAAAGAGACATGGCAGAAGGGTGAGTCAGAGCAAGTGGGCATGCAGGAGCCCTGGGTGCACTCTTGCTGGTTTGGCAATGGAAGGGACAAGGTGACAAGGAATGCAGGTGGCCTCATGGAGGTCAGAAAGGCTTCTGGCAGAGACAGCAAAGCAATAGGGACTCACTCGGTCCTGAATTGGCAAAGAACTGAATTCTAACAACTTGGTTGAGCTTGTAAACGGATTCTTCTCCAGAGCCTCCAAAGAGGAACATGGCCCAGCTGATGCTGTTTTTATTTTTTTACTTTTTGAGACGGGGTCTTGCTCTGTTGCTTAAGTTGGAATGCAGTGATGTGATCATGGCTCACTGCAAGCTCCCAGGCTCAAGCGATCCTCCCACCTCAGCCTCCTGAGTAGCTGGGACTACCGGTGTGCTCCACTGTGCTTGGCTAATTTTTTTATTTTTTGTAGAGATGAAGTCCTGCTATGTTGCCCAGGATGGTCTTGAGTGCCTGGGCTCAAGCAGTCTTCCCATGTTGGCTTCCCATAGTTTTGAGACTGCAGGTGTGAGCCACTGCACCCGGCCCCAATGCTTTGATTTTGACCTTGTGAGACCCTAAGCAGAGACTCGTCTGAACCATGCTGTCTGTACCCAAGCTGTGGCCCACGTAAATGGTAAGACAATAATGGGTGGCTAAACTGCTTCACTTGTGGCAGCTTGTTAAGGTAGCAATGGAAAACAAATGCAATGAAAATATTGAAGTTCCCTAACTTGTTTCCCTAGCTTTTTCCCTCTAGATCAAATACTGTCTGGAATTGAACCATCTTTCACAAACAGGACTTTGAAGCTACCCCTTTAGCAGCTACGCTTAACAAAAAATTCCTGGATTTCTTCCTTCTGATTAGCTCAGTTCAGGGCTGAGCTTGTCATGACCAGGGACAGTGTCGTTCCTGTCACAGGGATGGGTGGGCCCAGAAGCGTGCCAGTCCAGCCCAGCACCAGCAAACATCATAAATGGGTAACAATATCACATGGACAACCAGAGCATGCAACGCTAGGAGACCTGATTTCAAGCTCTCCTTTGAACGTGTTGGTCATCTGGGACCAACGACAATCACCTACGTATCGTCAGATCAGCTCATGACACAGTAAGACTATGCCTCAGTCTGCTTTCTGGAAACCACGCCTTCATCAAGGCGGCCCAACATTACCCTGGCAGTGCCGGTAACCAACCCTCACTTTGGACTTTTTACTCAGTTAATGTTATAGTCACCTAAGAGATCTAAGTCTTTTTCCCATGGATTAAGATAAAATTAACCCATTCTATGCTGCAACTTTGTTATTGCCATAGTTACTGCCTACAAAGGGTTATTACTTTTTCAATCTAAATTTGAATCTAACTTTTGCAAGCCCTATTTTTACCTTTGTTTTATAAGAAATTATAATCAATGTCCTTATCCAAATCATTAATAAAATATGATTAATTATAATAAATTATTAATAATTAAGCAACTAAGACAATAGTAAATGTTACTTATAATAAAATGTTAAGATACAAGGTACATGTGCTTTAATTCTCTCTGTTAATATACATTTCCCTTAGAATACACTTCTTATTGACTCCTCTGTGAGAGAAGAGATTTAAGCCATAATCGTGGTGCAAAGAAACCACACCACAACCACACTCAAATAATGTCAGAATAAAGAGGAAGAAAGTGAACGTCATTCATTGGGACGGGGCTACTAATGGCTGTTCTTGAAATCAGAAGTCTTGTCAGGTGCGGCAGCTCATGCCTGTAATCCCAGCACTTTGGGAGGCCGAGGCAGGTGGATCACCTGAGGTCAGGAGTTCCAGACCAGCCTAGACAACATGGTGAAACCCTGTCTCTACAAAAAATACAAAAACTAGCCAGGTGAGGTGGTGTGCAACTGTAGTCCCAGCTACTCAGGAGGGTGAGGCAGGAGAATCGCTTGAGCCCGGGGGGCAGAGGTTGCAGTGAGCTGAGATCATGTCACTGCACTCCAGCCTAGGCGACAGAGCAAGATTCTGTCTCCAAAAAAAAAAAAAAGAGAAAAGAAAAGAAAAAGAAAAAAGAAATCGTAAACCTTACTGATAGGATTCACTTTGGGAATGGGGACAACTTTAATCAAAGTATTTAGTGCTCTTCATTCAGCTCTGTCAAAATGACATTAAAAATCTCTCCAATACAAATGCAATCATTTTCCTATTCAAATTCTGAGCTCAAAATAGTACATCCAAGAAAATAAAAATGTTCATCTGATTTGGAACTAGCTGACTCTTTTCTCATTAAATATATACCTCTCTATCCTTATGGGGTACAGATTAAAGCAAGACAAACAAAATAATAATCTCTGGTAAACTAAACTCTCGCTTCCAAGGTATCTTTTCCTGAGCCAATTGCTACTTCCCAAAATTCCAAAAGATCTTGGTAGTTCTCACATTTGAGGGTCCTTATACATTTCATATAAAATTAAGAGTTCAAAATATGGATGAACATATGAAATCCACATTTGATCATCTTATTTTCGAGTCCAGTTTAAGGAATATAAGACATCATTCTTCCATCATTATTATTCAGAGATTCCCAATGATGATGAAAATCACTGAAGCACCAGTATCGTCCAAGTCTTTGCTGTAGCTGCTTTAAATATCTGATCAACTAGGGCCTCTCCTCTTCCACTTAATTTACAACTTTTAGGAACACTCACTGATGAACTGCATGCTTACGCTCCTTGAAATAAGACTTCTGTGTCCCACTGCGTGTAGCTCCTTGAAATATCTAGAAATAAACATTACTGGCTGGTGTGGTGGCTCAGACCTGTAATCCCAGAACTTTGGGAGGCCAAGGCAGGCATATCACCTGAGGTTAGGAGTTTGAGACCAGCCTGGCCAATATGGTAAAAGCCCATCTCTAGTAAAAATACAAAAATTAGCCAGGCGTGGTGGCATGTGCCTGTAATTCCAGCTACTGGGGAGGCTGAGGCAGAAGAATCACTTGAACCCAGGAGGCAGAGATTGCAGTGAGTGCCACTGCACTCCAGCCTGGGTGACAGAACAAGACTCTGTTTCAAACAACAACAAAAACAACAACAAAATTACCGATAACCAGAGGCTGAACCTTTTTTTAGTCATATAAGGCCAAGGCAGGCGGATCACCTGAAGTCAGGAGTTCGAGACCAGCCTGGCCAACATGGCGAAAGCCATCTACTAAAAACACAAATATTAGCCAGAGTTGGTAGTACGCACCTGTAATTCCAGCTACTGGGGAGGCTGAGGCAGGAGAATCACTTGAACCCAGGAGGCAGAGGCTGCAGTGAGCTGAGATGGCACCACTGCACTCCAGCCTGGGCAACAGAGCGAGACTCCGTCTCAAACACTAACAACAACAAAATGATAGATAACTGGTAGCTGAACCTTTTTTTAGTCACATAAGAGTTAGTTTCATGTGAATCAACAGACTCATGCCTAATTACATAAAAACTACCATCTAGATGTCCTTCTCACTTTAGGCATTTATTTTTCCACTTATTTTCCAAAAGGACTGTAAACCTTCAGAGGTAAGAACTGCAAAACAATCAAGCTCATGCAAAAAATATAATGCCCCCTCCTGGACAGACCACCTCTTTTTGTCCGATAAGTATTTGGCACACTGTCTTCATACAGCAGATGCTAAGATTTAGGAACTTGACTTCAAGAGCAGAAGAGAGGACAGCTACAGATGAAGGAAGTAACGGTGTAGAGCAACCATGGAAAGGAGGATAAAGGAATGTCCTAGAGACGATTTGAACTGGTGAAGAACAGGAGACAGAGGGAAAGGCACGTGAGGGCAGGCACAGAGGTCACAAAGGCCGGGTTCCATCATCTAGGCTTAACATTTTGGGCAAAAGGGACATACTTCGCATTATTCTGCAGGACAGGAACGTGAATTAAATGGTGCTTGAAGACAGACAATGTGAAAGAGAGTTTTGAGTTGAAAGAACAAATTAAAACTGAGAGAGATGAAGACGATGCTATCTTTAGCAAGTACCTGTGAAGGACTAAGATAGACATGGAGTGGAAATTAGGAGAAATGAATGAATACTATGTCATAGCCAGGAGAGAGACGAGGATGCTACCTTCACCTGTGACAAGGTCATCAGCCTTAAAATAACTGAGTGATTCTTTCCCTTCCTCCATTATTTATTTACCTGTTGGCCAAAGCCCAGAAATCGAGAAGGTTCAAGCTTCTCTGCAGCCTTCAATTCAGTTCGTTGGCAGGAGGCTGATGCCAGGACAGTTCATCATCTCCCCTTCTCCTAGGACACGAGGTTGGATGGAGTCCCATATGACTCCACCAAGGCATCAGCGACCTCTTCAGCGTCTGTTCCAGACCCTCCCCGAATGTCACCTGTCTCCCCTCTCTGGGCCCCGCTGAACCTGATCCTTTTCCTCCCAAATGAGATGGAAATTGCAGGAGAGCAAGCAACTTCCCCCTTCCTCTATTCCCCAACAGATGCAGTGTCAAGGCCTGTCCAGGGTTTCCATAGTGCTCCTCCCTCATCAACACTGGGGCTTCTTTGATTGTTCAAATGGCCCTGGGCCCAGGAGCTGCTGGGCTGCATTTGCCTAAGACAGGTGGAGAAATCTCAGAGGGGCTATGCCGAGTCTTGGGGAGGACAACTGGGAGGCCATTAAAGTTGGGTGGGTGGAGAATGGGGGGTCCCTAACATTTCATTACATAAAGGCATCAGGGACTATGGCGACAACCCATCCCAGCTTTCTTTGAATTCATTTGGTTACTAATACATGTTTCAACAAAAATTAGAGGACAGCTAAAACGCCAGCAAGACTTCTGAAAGTGGCTTTTGGCAGGAGTTTCAGAGGCTACATGTTCTCCCTGCAGATGTGAATCCCAGCTCTGCAGGGAACACAGCATACTCCATGTACCCGAAGAAAAGAAAAGTTACAGCCTCATCTGGAAGGAAAACAGTTACTCTGGCGACGGTGGGTGTCCTTGAGGTGGTCCCCAAGGATCCTTGTCAAGGCTCCAGTTTGGCAGAATTTTGTTACACCGACGCAAGGACTCCATGCATTTTTCCGAATGTAACTTCAGTAGCTTGGTTCCAAAACGCAGTCCATGCTACACCCCTGTCCTGCCTGTGTGGGTGAAACTCTATTCACAGTTCTTAGGGCTTAGGGTCTGTGTGAGTTTCCTCTCGCTGCCATAACAAATGATCAAACACTCAGTGGCTGGAAACGACACACGCTTGTAATCTCACAGTCCTGGAGGTCCGAAGTCCCGAATCAGTTTCACTGGGCTCAACAGCCAAGCTGTTAGCAAGCCTGCATTCCTTCTGGAGGTTCCAGGGGAGAATCGGTTTCCTGGCCTTTTCTGGCTTCTAGAGGCCATCTGCATTTCTTGGCTCCTAGCATCTTCCTCCATCTGCAAAGCTACCTGCGCAGCGTCCTCAGTCTCTCTCTGCTTGGAGCCTTTTTCTGTCAGCACATCTCCCCTGACTTTGACCTTCCTGCTTCCCTCTTGTGATTGATTACAAGAGGCCCAGCTGGACGATATTTCAGAATAATCTTCTCATCTCAAGATCCTTAACTGAATCACCAGGGCAAAGTCTCCTTAGCTAGGTAAAGT
Organism: Callithrix jacchus; assembly: GCF_049354715.1. Classification (NCBI taxonomy): domain Eukaryota; kingdom Metazoa; phylum Chordata; class Mammalia; order Primates; family Cebidae; genus Callithrix; species Callithrix jacchus. The sequence goes on from NC_133508.1 coordinate 16,246,620, forward strand.
CACATACAGGTTCCAGGGATTAGGACATGGACATTTTGGCGCCATGACTGTACTACCACGAGGTCTGTGTGGCCGGAGAGCACAATAACTTTAGTCACCTGGCCTGGGTTTCCTCATCTCCAGAACAAGGAAGATCAACCCGATCCCCATGATCCTTCTGGCACTAACATTTGCTATATAAAAGAATCTATAAGATTCCTACTGTACGGATTTCAAGGGAGGGAAGGGGGTGAGCAGACACTCAGATTTCGAGTCTGGTTAACAGAGAAGCAGGGATGCTGGGCTGCAGAAGAAGGAAGGACAAGGAGCTTGAGGTAAACCTGGAGTGCTAAAGTGGAGGTGTCTACCAGCTTGCTGGACATAGAAAGATGTAGCTATGACATCAACTAAAGATGGGAAAGCCAGAGTCAGCCATACAGAGGGGCTTAATTCCTAGAATTTGCATAGATTAAGTTCTGAAAAGGGTAAATGAAAGAAAAAAAAAGGACCCGGTGTGGTGGCTGATGCCTGTAATCCCAGCACTTTGGCAGGCCAAGGTGGGCGGATTGTCTGAGGTCAGAAGTTCAAGACCAGCCTGGCCAACATGGTGAAACCCAATCTCTACTAAAAATACATAGAAAATTAGCCAGGTGCAGTAGCACACACCTGTAATCCCAGCTACTAAGGAGGCAGGAGAATTGTTTCAACCGGGAGGTAAAGGTTGTAGTGAGCTGAGACTGTACCACTGTACTCCAGCCTGGGGGACAGACTCTGGCAGAAAGAAAGAGAAAGAAAGAAGGAAGGAAGGAAGGAAGGAAAGAAGGAAGGAAGGAAGGAGAAAGAAAGAAAGAAAGAAAGAAAGAAAGAAAGAAAGGAAGGAAGGAAGGAAGGAAAAAAGGAAGAAAGGAAGAAAGAAAGAAGAGCAAATGTTTGCAGATGGACAGATGTGAATCTCGGAGTAAGAGGAGCTGGCAAATGAAACAGAGGCTTGACCAGAGAAGGTGAAGTCATCTTACATATGCTGACTCAGCTGTTCAGGGGAACTTATCCTGAAGCTCTTTTTAAAGTGGTTAGTTGCCTCAAATTTTGCTTATTTATTAGTTGGATTTATTTTTTAAATAATGGTTTTCTTAATTCAGGGAATGCTATTACACTGTAGAGTGTCTCTTTAAAAAACGGATATTTCATACATTCATTGGTTGAGTACTGAAACTTAATTTCTTTTATTTATTTATTTGAGATGGAGTTTCACTCTGTTGCCCAGGATGGAGAGTGCAGTGGCGCAATCTCTACTCACTACAACCTCTGCCTCCCAAGTTCAAGCAATTATCCTGCCTCAACATCCCAAGTAGCTGGGATTATAGGCGCCCACCATCACGCTCAGCTACGTTTTGTATTTTTAGTAGAGATGAAGTTTCACCATGCTGGCCAGGTTGGTCTCGAACTCCTGACCTCAAGCGATCCACCCACCGCAGCTTCCCAAAGTGCTGGGATTACAGGCATGAGCCACTGTGCCCACTTGAAACTTAATTTCTAAAACACATTTAAAATGTATTCACTTCTGTGTTTCTTGGAATTGAGTAATTTAGCTAGAACTGTTGCCTTTATGAGTCCTGAAGTCATATTTGGTGAGGTTAAGTGAAAATGATTTGTTTAAAAAAACTTCTCCATAACTTGATCAAACGATAACAGCATTACTGATATGTATAATTTCCACTAAATATGTTTCACAAAAAGTACCCAAGGTATCTGTCATCACAGGACAAACTCCTCTCTCTCTCTCAATCTCTAAAATATGCTTTATTCAACTTTTTCTTCACAATACAGCATTATACACACCTGCTGTCTATGTTTTCTTGGTAAGCAGTGTTTACTAAAAGTAGTAAATTAATATTTACTAAACGTTCCAAATTAGTATTTGCCAGCCACAGTAAAGATGCTCAGTTCTACTTACTGAGATGTTGGTAATTTGTTTAAAATAAAGAATTGAAACTGAGAATGTATTAATACTGGAAAGCTATTTGTTTAGAAATGCAGGTACTATTTTCCTTCTTTAGGATGTTAAGGTAACAACCTATAAGTTGCAAAGTATTGTAGACAAGTACAAATAAGATACCAAAATAATTAGTGAGGTCATTTCAAAGACTTTTCCAGAAGTTCCCTAGAGATTACCCCTGCTCCTGCATGAAGCCCTCACACCTGGCTTGCAATGAAGCCCAGCGGCCTCTATGAGTCCAGTGCCTGCAGTTTCCCAGGATGTGAGCCCATGAGTTTTATTTAGATGTCATGCACTTAATATAATGTCACCATAAGTCAGGCTTGCTGGATGACCCGCCTGATACCTTACACGGCTTCGTGGTCTTTCAACAGATCCCAGTGTTCTAATAACTGAAGTTTGAGTTTGGCAAAGAATAGAACTCTTAGAGAAGAGAGGGAGCCAATCATTGGCCTCAAATGTTATGAAAGATTGCAGCTTTTCAAAAGGCCCGCCCATCACTGCAAAACACCTTGCCTTTTGAACACCAGGTTTACTTCAAACACCTGCTAAATAAACGCCATCCAATAAGACATCTGAGCACGACGTTCTTAACCTAGCTCTGACCTTCCTTTTGGCACATAAATAAGAGCGCTGAGCTTCAAAAATACATCCCTAAAGAGTACATCTGCACTGCTTCCGGCTCTTCTAGGACAGCCCTCTCTATTGAACCAGCCTCATTACAGTTCGTAAAAGAGGTGAAGAAAGTCAAAATGGGTCAATACTTCTGAACAACAGTTTCTGAAAAATTCCCCAGAAAATAAATTAGATACTATAAACGCTCCAGAGCAACCGAGAGGAAACGCTTAATAAAAACAGCCATAGTCTAGAGCTAGGTCAGATTCATGATGGACAAAGCCAGGCCTCCCTGCACAATCGACTGTGGCAATGGAAACCACTTTGCCGGTTCAAAGCAGCTACGGGAAGAGAGCCTGACGCCAAACCTCCAATTTTATCTTGAATATATAAAAAGCAAAGTCATGCCAAGAAATTTTGCAGATGTTAGTTTCCTCAAATGACATGAAGACTCACTTAATAAAAAAGATGTCGTTTAGTTCCAGCAATCTAGTTGGAACACTGCAGTATTATCATTTCACTATGTTTGCGGTCTCTAAGTAGTTTTACCAAAGTAATTTCCAAATCCTGTCGGTGCACAAGATGTATGTGCAATGCTTGTTCAAAGAATGATTCAAACAACAGATTCTACATAAAAGCAAAACGCCTACAAATTAGCTTTTAGAGAAGGTAAACATTGGACTTTTCTTCTTAAAATGCATGCCAATGGTCATGACTAAAAGTTGCCTTATGGGGTAGTTATTAGCTAGCTTTGATGCTTACCTACTCAGCACCATCTGAGCACCAACTGTATGCAAAACAACCTACACCCCACTGTGGGAAATGCAAAGTGAAATCAGAAACAGCATTTGTCTTCATTGTGTACAGGATCCAGGAGAGTGGAGAACACATGAATTTTAAAACAACGCTCCAATATAGCAAGTGGACGTCAGAATGGGTTGAAGAGCTCAGTGAGTTGGAAGTAACCTTCTAATGTCAGAGGAGAAATTGTCCATTCCCTTAAAAATGCTGCTAGCTCAAAATCCAGATGCCAGGTAGTGAGACCTGATTTCTAAGAGAGCTCCTGGGCTCAAGGCTTTAAAAAGCCATCCTTAGAGTAGATAAGAACAAAGGAAGTAACCCAAGGGGAAAACTGTGCCAAGATACTTGATCTTCCACTGCAACCATACCCCACACTAAGCCACCACTAGCCAGGGCAGAAATCTCTTCTCACCTTGACCATTTCTCTCCTACTTCTCAGAATATGCCATTTGTCAGAGTTTGGTTCCCCACATATATATACACATATATATACATACACACACATATATATACACATATATATACACACACATATATACACACACACATATATATATATACACACACACACATATATATGAAACTGAAGTCATGCCTTCCTTTCTCTATTTTAGAAGCGCATGAATTTAATATTTCCTTATATTGGTATTTCAAGTGCAAAATGAAAAATGCAACTTGCTCTTTAAAATTAACGGCCTCACTGAAGAGCAAATATCATCTCTAAAATAGCTAATGCAAAAAGCAGTAGGGTATTAATAAAAGAAGCTACAACGCAACCCTGATGATCTAATGTCCTAAACATTTGTTTCCTACACCAAGAGACATATAGGTCTTTTGTATTTTGTGGCTGTCCCCTCTTCCATGATGTGCATGACTAAAACTACAACACAATTCATAACGGTCATATTCTACCATGGCTGTAGCAGCAGCAATGCATTTCAGATACACCAGGAAATGATACTGCAAGTGCTGGATATGAAAACCTTCAACTCAACATGTAGGCAACAAACTCAACCCAAAAGACTGTTGGCAGAGCCTCTCCTCCCCCTGGCAACAGGCACCTTGGACGGGTTAACCGAGGAAAGAGGGTCCCATAGGGTCCCATGAAGGAGACCCTCGGATGCAGCCCTCCTTGTTTCTTCGGCCTGCAGGGCGGACTTTGCAGGACACACAGCCTTCTTCGAGGATAGGCCTCGGGCTCGGAATCCAGGGGCTCTACAGGGCTGCAGGGAGCTCTCTCGCGGAGACCTGAGCCCCCAGCACGAGCCCAAGCAGCGGTGCCCTGGGTGAACGCAGAGGCTCATCTGCGGACCTCAGTCGCCCTTTAGAAAACGCCAGTAACAGAGAAACCCTTGACGCTGTCCCCACAAAAATGTGCCAAGGAAGCTTCGCGGGGTGTGGGGAACGGGGGAGACTCCCTCAAAAAACGCTTATTTTAAAAACAAAAGGCAGGCTCGTGGCCATTCTCAGAGGCGAACACATTACTCCCGGGGCTGGAAAGCAGATTTGCGAGGCCAAAGATGAGACAAAAGGCACAAGCTGGCGACAAACAGACCTGGAAAGGATTTTTTTTTTTTTTTTTTTGGGAGGGGGGGTGTTGCGACGAGGGCCTCCCAGTTCAATTCTTTCTCCCCTTCCAGAGAAAATCCTGGGCGGCTGTACAAATCCGTTATGGTCTGGAAGAGACGTCGGATAGGCAGGGGGAGAGAACCCCCAAAACTTTCCCAAACTGCGGCAGGCTGGTGGCTGGTGGCAGGCAGTGGCCGCGGACCTCGGGGTCCCAGGACGCAGGGGGCACCCCGGGGCCACGGCCGCCCCCTCCCGCCACAACAATAGGGCCCAGCGCAGCCCGGAGCTGGGGCTTCCAGGACCTGAGCCCGGCGCAGAGAGCGCGGAGCGGGAAGCGCGATCGGGCGACGCGCCCTGGGCGGCCCCTGTGTCCGCAGCAGCAGCAGAGACGGAGCCGCGTGTCCGAGGCGCAGCATAAAGGGGACCCCCGGCGCATCCAGACGAGCCCCCGCCGCAGCGGAGACAGCAGTTGGAACGGCCCGCTCCCCCGCCCGCCCCGGCCCCCGGTCCCAGGAGCCTCCGCCCGGGTCACCCCGCGCCCCCGGCTCGCGCCGCCCCCTTCGGAGCGCGATGCGGGGGCTGCAGGCCCGGAGGCTCCCGCTGCGGCTCGGGCTGCGCCGCCACCACGCGGCCCGGGACCCTCCCGCCGCCGCCGCCGCCGCCGCCTCCGCGCCAGGCTCGGCGCGACACAAAGCCCCCGGCCCCGCCGACGCCCACCGACCTTGCGCTCCAGCGCCGGGCTCCCGCAGCGTCTTGGTCACCGCCTTCCAAACGTGGCAGCCCAGCAGGCACAGCAGCAGCGCCGTGGACCTGCTCATCTCCGCCGCGGGGCCGGCGGCGGCTCGGGCTCGCCGAGAGCGGGCCGGGCGGCGGCGCGTCACGGGCGGCCGGGCGCCGCGCCCCCCTCCATGTCGCTGGCTCCGCGCGCCGGGCCCGCCGCCCGATTGGCCCTGCCCCGCCGCCCCGGCCGCTCCCTCCCGCGCCCCGCGCCGGGTTTCCCCGAAGAGCCGCGGCTGAGGCTGCGACTCCGCCAGCTCCTTAACCCCTTCCTGCCCCGCCCACCGCCGCCGCCGCCGTCCGCGCCCAGGCCCCGGGCCCGTGGTGCCACCTGGCGGCAGCCGCGCTAAGGGACGAGGGAGCCCCCGCCCGGCGCCCCTGGCTCATGCCTCCCCCCACCCCGCCCGGCCCCCCGCGACGAGGCCCCGGCGCGCCCCATCCCCGCAGCCCCGCAGCCCCGCAGAAGGAGCCAGACCTGCCTCTCAGGGCGGAGCCCTTCCCATCACACCAGGTCACCCGAGGGGCGGCAGGAGACATCATGTCTGGGTGTGACACCCCCCCCCCCGCCCGTGCCATCTGAATCCAGCTGCGTCCCCCAACGTAGATTTGACACCCAGCGTTCAAGATCCTCCAGAGCACTGCCTAAGCCAGCATAGCCTTCAGTGGCTACGTGTTGGCGAGTGGATAGCTTCAGGAGGAGTGGTGCTTGGTTAGTCCTAGGGGTTAGGGTGGGAAGGAAATCCACATCTTTTCAGGCCCTAGGTGCCTTAAAATGTTGGTCCTATTAAAGAAAAAAGATTATTCCGTGACACAAGTTAAAGCACAGCAAAGAAGACCCTTGGTGGAAACATCGCAATAGCTGTAGGGCCTACCATGGGATTATGCAGTGGGGGAGAAAAATTGGGCTCAACTCTGAATACAGCAGAAGCAAGTGGGAATTTATAACTGAGGACCAGGGTGGGAGGCGGGAAATGGAAAATTACTAAGAGGAAACATCAGGGGGAAGGGGGATTCTAACAGGATTCTTGAAGATCAGACATCCCCTGGCAGGGCTGGGGTGGGATGATCAGATGGGGAAGCTGGTCACTTACACAGGGTGGGGGGTTCTTGGTAAACTGACTTAGCAGGGTTCTTCCTGAAAGTAGATTTTACAAGGAAGTGCACAGATGGGCCTAGAAGAAGGTTCAGGAGACTGATGGTAGTTTCGTCAAGCAGAGACTCTTTGTCCATCTTCACAATACAAGATCTAAGAAGTAGGAATCATTATCCCCATTTACAGATGAGGAAAGAGGCTAAGGAGGGCTATGGAATTTGTCCAAAAGTGCACACCTGGTCAGTGGCAGAGCCAAGATTCTAATAAAACAATCTGACCCCAAAGTTGAAACTCTTCACAAAAACCTCCAGACTTTGCTGGGTGTGGTGGCTCACACCTGTAGTCCCAACACTTTGGGAGGCTGAGGTGGGTGGATGGCCTGAGTTTAGGAGTTCAAGACCACCTAGAGCAACATGGTGAAACCCCATCTCTACCAAAAATACAAAAAATTAGCCAGGCATGGTGGCCCATGCCTGTGGTCCCAGCTTCTCAAAGGCTTGAACTTGGGAGGGCGGAAGTTACAGTGAGCCAAGATCGTGCCACTGGACTCCAGACTGGATGACAGACTGAGACTCCCATCACAAAAGAAAACACACAAAACAAACCTCTAGACTTTCCTTGAGCCTAGAGACCCACTCCGTGCCAACCTCAACTTTTTTTTTTTTTTGAGACAGAGTCTCACTCTGTCACCCAGGATGGAGTGCAATAGTGTGATCTCTGCTCACTGCAACCTCTGCTCCTGGGTTCAAGTGATTCTCCTGCCTCAGTCTCCCGAGTAGCTGAGATTTCAGGTGCGCGCCACCACGCCTGGCTAATTTTTGTATTTTTAGTAGAGACGGGGTTTTGCCACATTGGTCAAGTTGGTCTTGAACTCCTGACCTCATGATCCACCTGCCTCAGCCTCCCAAAGTGCTGGAATTACAGGCATGAGCCACCGTGCCTGAACCAACTTTTCTTTCTCTCAACGCCTCCTGTCTGTATGCCTTCATGTCCACCTGCCTCTCTCCACTTTCTCTTCCAACTAGCACTGCAGTGACTTCTGACTTCCACTGGGGACCCAGGAAAATCCACCTCAGACCCATCATCCACCCAGCACTGCTTCTGGAACACCAGGCCAGAAGGAGGGTTATTACTGTAATTTTATTAATTGAGCATTAAGACATGGCAGGCACCATACCAAAAAACAATGAAGGATGGCAGTTGCCCAGTTGGCTTATAAAAGACAAATGACTGTGAGAAAGGAGAAAAACTAGGACGTGCAGAAGCCCAAATGCGCTGTACAGTCAGCCTCAGGACCAATGCTGTGATGTGTGCAAACCGTACACCTGTGCAGGGAGGCAGGTAGGAAGGCAGAGAGAACCCCACCATTAGGGACTGCCGGACTCCCTCCTTCTTCTGACTCCCACATCAAAGCCTTGCCATGGTTCCAGGGGCCACCTGGGAGTCGGAGGAAAGAAACAAATGGGATGACAGTCTAGCTCAGCCCACAAGTCCAGCTTGGATGCCAGCCTGCAGGGACACAGAGAGTCTACGCCAGCAAGATGGCTGGGTCAAGGATGGCCTCATGGAGTGTAGTGGTCTTGAAGTTTTCAAGCCATTTTCTTGGCGGGGGCGGGTAGAGGGCTGCTTCTAAGAGAAGTGGTATGAAGGTCAAACAGAGTTGACACTTCTGATTTCACATCCATAGGAAGTGATTTTGACACAAACGTTGGTTAGTTCTAAGAGGCAAGACCAGTCTGAGCAAAATAACAACCCTAACAGTCATAATCAAGAACCAGGTTGAGGCTGGGCGTGGCCACTTTGTGCTTTGGGGGACGGCAAATTCACTTTCATCCCAGCACTTTGGGAGGCTGAGGCAGGAGGATCACTGAGCCCGGGAGCTTGAGACAGCCTGAGCAACAAAGTGAAACCCTTGCTCCGAAAAAGAAAAAAATAATAATAATAAATTAGCTGGGTGCAAGGGCATGTGTTCGTAGTGCCAGCTTCTCAGGAGGCTGAGGCAACAGGACTGCTTGAGCCCAGGAGGTTGAGGTTGCTGTGAGCTGTGATTGTGCCTGTGAATAGCCACTGCACTTCCACCTGGGTGACAGTGCAAGACCTTGTTAAAAAAAAAGGAAAGGAAAGGAAAAAGGAAGAAAAAGACAAGAAACAGGTTAATTATTAGGAGAGCACCTACATCTCCTATAAAACTCTGAGATATAGTGTGGTCTTCTGTGGATGCCGGCTTCAGGATCTCTCTCCTTTTTGGACTAACTGTTGTATACCTTCCATGCACTACTGATTTATATATTTGCCTGTAACTTTTGCTTTTCTAAAATGTATAAAACCAGACTGTAATTTTTAACTGCCTTGGGTGCACTTTCTCAGGACCCCTTGAGACCGTTTCCCAGGATTATGGTCACTCCTATTGGCTACTTAGAATAAACCTCTTTAAAATACCAAATAATAATAATAATAATAAAGTGTGGTCTTACAAGGGAAGAAGAAAGCTAGTATTTAGGGGTTCCCAGTATATGGCACTGACTGAACTGGAGGTACTTCCTCATAACAGCTTACTTGGTAGGTATTATTATTTCCATTTCACAGATGAGCAAATCAAGGCTTGGTGCCATTAAACAACTTACCCAAAATACAAAGATCTGGTAACAGCAAATTCCCTCTACTGTGTTACTTCTGAGAATAAATTTCATGCAAACAACTCAAATTACCTCTAGGAGAGTGCCAACTGTACAACTTGTTCTAGTCCCAGCGAGGTCCGAATTTAGTGAAGAGTATGGCGCCAATGTTCATTTCCTGGCTTTGACAGTGTACTGTAGTTATTATATAAGATGTTACAATTGGGGGAAGCTGGAGGCAGGGGAGATGTGACTGCTCTGTACTATTTTTGTAATTTCTTATGAGTCTGTAATAATTTTAAATAGAAATATTTAAAATAGAATATTTTAAAATATTCTATTTAAATAATATTTAAAATGTTTAAATAGAAATATTTAAAATAGAAAAAAATCCCATTCGACACCATTTTTCTTTTCTTCTTCTTTTTTCTTTTTTTTTTTTTTTGATGAAGGCTCACTCTGTTGCCCAAGCTGGAGTGCAGCGGTATAATCTCCACTCACTAAAACCTCCGCCTCCCAGGTTCAAGCAATTCTCCTGCCTCAGCCTCCTGAGTAGCTGGGACTACAGGTGCATACCACCATGCCCAGCTAATTTCTGCATTTTTAGTAGAGACAGGGTTTCACAATGTTGGCCAGGCTGGTCTCAAACTCGTGATCTTGTGATCTGCCACCTTCAACCTCCCAAAGTGCTGGGATTACAGGTGTGAGCCACGGCACCCAGCCCATTTTTCTAAGTTTCATTGTTCACTCAACACTGGTGTTTGTGATCCTAGTAGAAAGTTCCAGAACATTTCAGGGTGGAAGAAATCTTAATACACTGAATCAAGTTAGGGTCACAGTGTTAACTGTATCAAGCTTGTCCAACCTGCCTTCTTTTGTTGTCATTATTGTTCTGTTTTGTTTTAGACTTTTAGCTGCCTAAAGCCATCATTTTCATTTTTAGTTTCCATCTCTAGGGGCTTTACTGGCCCAACCAAAAATAGAAACGAAGAACCCATGACTGTATTCTCTCCCTTGGACTCCCCTGTGAGAGCTCAGGTCTGAAGGCAGTGGTTGTTGATATCCTGTGTGTAACAATACTTCCTAGGACGAACCAGAACTTTAGGAGCAGTGTATGTACCCTCACAGCAACATGAAACTTCTCTAAATAGCTTCTTCTTTCCCTCTTTTTCTTGCTTTCTTTCTTTTCTCTTTGTTTCTCTCTCTCTTTCTTTCTTTTTCTTTTTTTTTTAGATGGAGTTTCACTCTTGTTGCCCAGGCTGGAGGGCAATGGCGTGATCTCAGCTCAATGCAACTTCTGCCTCCGGGGTTCAAGTGATTCTCCTGCCTCAACCTCCAGAGTAGCTGGGATTACAGGCATGTGCCACCATGCCCAGCTAATTTTGTATTTTTAGTAGAAACGGGGTTTCTCCATGTTGGTCAGGCTGGTCTCGAACTCCTGACCACAGGTGATCCACCCACCTCGGCTTCCCAAAGTGCAGAGATTACAGGTGTGAGCCACTGCGCCCAGCCGCTAAATAGTTTCAGAAGCACCGCTCCCGTGCCATTGTGCAGATGCCCTTATGAAACAGAAAGACATTAAGCAATTTGCACAGTAGATACCGCAGGCCAGTCTCAAAGCCAAAAACAGGACTGGGGCTGCATGGAATATTCTCTCATCACATGGGTATTTTCCAATTACCTGGGTGGGAGGCTGTAAGAAACACAGATTCTGCCACATCACTCCAACAAACACACTTGCATATTATGAAGCCAGAATTATGTAAGAATCACACTTATCCTTTACTGGAATAAAAAACATGGTTTACCTTTTCTCTGTTCCAGCCATGATGGTCACACACCCACTCAGTAACTAAGGGAAAAAATTGCTTGCGGGGGAGGATTTGCAGAACAATGGGAGTTAGAAGTGTTCTTTCCCGCTAGAACTTTTCCTGTTGCTCATTGTTTGACTAGAGATGAATTATGACTGTACTTATTTGAAATTGCTTAGAAGTTGCTTGACTGTGCAGCATTTGATTTCAATTTTCCAGGCCTGTGCCAAAAAAAAAAAAAAAAGTCATGCCATATACTAAAGTTTTCCAGTCTGAATTTTCCGGAGACCTTGATTTCAGAGGCTCTGTGTCAAGGTTTCTTAGCTCAGGATTATTTATTCTATCGAACTCTTCCCTGAAGTTGGTCTCCTGTGGTGGATTGTTGCCCAGGCTGGAGTGCAACGGCGTGATCTCAGGTCACCACAACCTCTGCCTCCAAGGTTCAAGCAATTTTCCTGCCTCAGCCTCCCAAGTAGCTGCAATTACAGGCATGTGCCACCATGCCCAGCTAATTTTTTATTCTTAGTATAGACTGGGTTTCTCCATGTTAGTCAGGCTGGTCTCGATCTGCCTGCCTCAGCCTCCCAAAGTGCTGGGATTACAGGCATGAGCCACCGTGCCCAGCCCTGTGGGGGAATTTTAATTGTCTGGGTTTGCTTGGAGAGGTATTGTTCTTCCTTCTCCCCTTTCTCCTCCCAGCCCCTCCCCCACTTCCCCTGAGTGAGAAGCTTCCAGTAAACAACAGAATTTTATGAGGATTGTACGGGTCAGGAAGGGTGTCACGGCCATTGCCACTTCTGTTTGCTGGAGCTTTTTTATTAAACTTAGACAGAATGTAGCCACAGATGGAAATTGTGACGGCCCAGCATTTTTTTGAAGCCATTTGCATCCATATAAAAAAGAAAAAACAAACCAAAAAATAAGGTAAGAAAATTACTGTCAACGGTCTGATGTGTCTGAGTGACCCCAGCCCTCCTCTTCCTCATCTGTGTGATTCCGCTCTCATATTTCAATCTCTGTGACTTTCCAACAAGCTCTTTCAAAAGCATCCTTCAATTTTTCCTATAACCTCCCTTCTCTTATATGGGTTTTCAGCCAGGAGACGCCTTTCTTTCTTTTTCTTTTTCTTTTTTTTTTTTTTTGAGACAGAGTCTCACTCTGTCATCTGTCACCCAGGCTGGAGTGCAGTGGTGTGATCATGGCTCACTGCAACCTCCGCCTCCCAGGTTCAAGAGATTCTCCTGGCTCAGCCTCCTGAGTAGGTGGGACTACAGGCGTGTGCCACCATGCCCTGCTACTTTTTTTGTATTTTTAGTCGAGATGGGGTTTCACCATTGGCCAGGCTGGTCTTGAAATCCTGACCTCAAGTGATCTGCCCTCCTTGGCCTCCCAAAGTGCTGGGATTACAGGCGTGAGCCACCGCACCCAGTCCAGGAGAGGCATCTTATTCAGGAAACAATTCTGAGTCACGTGGGAGATGCTGGCAGTGTACATCAGCCTGCAGGATGGAATTTCCAATTACGTCATTTGGTCCTGTGATTTCAGATCCCTTGTCTTAACGTTCAAATTTTTGTGCCCCCTAATAACTCAAAGAGTCTGGGACACATCCCAGGCACTCGATCAATAAGTTTGGCTTTTGGAAAGAGCATTCGGAGGCTAGTGGCTAATGGAGAATTGAGCTGCTCAGCACTTCATTTCAAGCCAATATGCTCTTTTGGCCAGCCTGTTCCATTAGAGCAAGAAGTTGCCAGCTCTATTCTTTGCTGACCCATTGAATTTTTAAATTTTATTTTATTTATTTATTTATTTTGAGATGGCGCCTTGTTCTGTCGCCCAGGCTGGAGTGCAGTGGCACAATCTCGGCTCACTGCACCTCTGTCTCCTGGGCTTAAGCAATTCTCCTGCCTCAGTCTCCTGAGTAACTGGGATTACAGGCACGTGCCACCATGCCTGCCTAATTTTTTGTGTTTTCAGTAGAGACAGGGTTTTACCATGTTGGCCAGGCTGACTTCAAACTCCCGACCTCAAGTGATCCACACTTCCAAAGTGCTGAGATTACAGGTGTGAGCCACCATGCCCAGCCAGTTAACCCACTGAATTTACTGTCATATAGACAAAAAGTGCAGGCAAGGCAGTGGGCTTTCATGTTCTTGGTGGAAGATGTGTATCTGTGACTACTATGTCTGTCTTCATAAAAACCGAAGGGACATGAAGAAAGGCAGAGAATAGAAAGTTGGGTTGTTTTTTTTTTCATAGAAAACTTAGAAGAATCCGGGAAAAGAGAGGAAGATAATGGAGAAAAGGAGAATGTAATTAGCATCAATTGAACTTCCGTTGTGTGGCTGACTCTGTATCTGAACCAGGGGGAAAGTTTCAGAAATTCCATGTATCTTCCATCAGTTTTCAAGTTCAATCTTTGAATGATACTTTCTTACTCTTTTCTTTTCCCTTCTCTTCATTTCTTCCCTGTTTAATTTTAACGCTTTTGACTCTAAGCTGCCTACTGTCAGAACCTTTCTCTTAATACCCTATCCTGTTTAATTACTAAACAAAGAGAATCCTCCATTAGAGTACCCATAAAAATGGAAATGTGGGTGAAGAGGTGATTTTTCTGGGCAAATTATACAATAGGTTTAGACACATTTACTTTGCATACACATGGGCCTAGGAGAGCCGTTTATGTATAGAATGAGTCTTAACCAGGAATGCTTTGGCTACTGGTGTCATTTTCTCCTAGCTTTGCCCAGCCCCGCCTCCCCCTTTTTGAGACAGGGTCTCGCCCTGTCACCCAGACTGGAGTGCAGTGGCATAATCATAGCTCACTATAACCTGAAACTCCTGGGCTCAAGTGATCCACCCACTTCAGCCTCCCAGGTAACTGGGACTATAGGTGTGTGCCACCATGCCTGGCTAATTTTTTTAAAAAAATTTTTTATAGAATGGGAGTCTTGCTATTATGCCCAGGCCGGTCTTGAACTCTTGGCCACAAGCAATCCTCCTTTCTTGGCCTCCCAAAACGCTGGGATTAGAGGTGTAAACTACCAGACCTGGCCTACTATTTTTTCTTTAGTCTAAGACTTTAGTGGATAAGAGGAACTTCATTGGTACATATTTTAAAGTTTCATAAAAATTTTAGTTACTATTTTATGATTGTATTCTTCTATTAATAAAACCTTTAGAAACTAAGCCAAAAAGGAGACAAAACAAAAAAAGTAATAACATTGGCCCAGACGTCCTACTTTCCTTTTTGGGAAGCACGAGGTGAAAACCAATAGTATTCCTCAAAAAAGAAAGAGGAGGGAATCAGTCCCTCATAATCCTTGAAAGGTCTGTGTGTGTTTGTGGTTTTTCTTTAGACAGAGTCTTGCTCTGTCCCCCAGGGTGGAATGCAGTGGCACCATCTCGGCTCACAGCAACTTCTGCCTCCCAGGTTCAAGTGATTCTCCTCCCTCAGTCTCCCGAGTAGCTAGGACTACAGGCACATGCTACCACTCCTGGATAATTTTTATATTTTTTAGTAGAAACAGGGTTTCACCATATTGGCTAGGCTGGTCTCAAACTCCTGACCTCATGATCCACCCACCTCAGCCTCCCAAAGTGCTGGGATTACAGGCATGAGCCACCGTACCTGACAAAAGTTCTGGTTTTATGTATGAATTTGAGTCCTTGGTTTTACAAATGGATTTTCTGTCTTGAATGTTTGTAAGTCAGTGGCATTTCTCATTTAATTTTATAAATGCTGGTTGTTAACCCCTCTGCCCAGTAATGTGTTTGAATATAGGGCAAATAGTTCCAATCTAAATATACCTGAAGCCTTTTTATAGTCTTGGGATAAGCAGAGGTCCTTCATGTGGGGAGCTGCAGTTCCTGGAAACTGTGGATCTTCTATTGATTTGGAACCAAAGATGTAAGTAGTACCTTTTTTTTTTTTTTGAGATGGGGTCTTACTATGTTGCCCAGGTTGGGGTGCAGTGGTGCAATCACAGCTCACCACAGCCTTGAACCCCTGGGCTCCAAGAATCCTCCCACCTTAGCCTCTGCAGTTGCTGGGACTACTCCACCATGCCTGGCTAATATTTTTTATTTATGTTTCTTTGTAGAGTTGGGTCTTACTACATTGCCTGGGCTGGTCTCAAACTCTTGGGCTCAATCGATCCTCCTGCCTCAGCCTTCCAAAGTTCTGTGTTGACAGACGTGAGCCACCATACCTGGCTAGTGCATTTGAAACTTAATCATGACAGTCTGAAAGAGTTTTTGCTTTTTCTGAACATAGGTTAACACCTCCATCAGTAAGGTCTCGAGTGGAGGAAAGAGAAACCTCTCTAACTTCTTACACATTCTACAGGGAATTAGGTACTTACAAAATCTGTGAAGGGAACGGAGGAGGGGGTCTAGGGAAACCTTCCAGAACAGCCCCCTCTCCTGGGCTCCTGGGGTGCTGCTTCCGTGCCCCAGTCAGAAAGGTTGGACAACTGGGCTGTGCTTCAGATGTCCCCTCCCCTCCCCTTCCTTTCCTTTTTTGAGACCAAGTCTCGCTCTGTCGCCCAGATGGGAGTGCAGTGGTGTAATCTTGGCTGACTGCAGCCTCTGCCTCCCGATTCAAGCGATTCTCCTGCTTCAGCTTCCTGAGTAGCTGGGACTACAGGCATACGCCACCACGCCTGGCTAATTTTTTGACATTTCTAGTAGAAGTGGGGTTTCACCATATTCCCCAAGCTGGTCTCGAACTCCTGGCCTCAAGCAATCCGCCCTGGCCTCCCAAAGGGCTGGGATTACTGGCGTGAGCCATGGCGCCCGGCCTGCAGAGGTTTCATTTAGGAACCTGCATCCTTGCTGAGGGCAGGGATCAGAAAGCCAGGCTCCTGCCACCCTCCCTGCCGGCGACTAGACACAGGGAAGCGAACCCTGTGGCCCAGCACATCCTGCAGCAGGGAGACAGCCTTGCCTCTGGTTTGCTTTCCAGAACTCTACTGAGAGCATCCACTCAGCAGAACGCGACTCCCATCCAGAAGCCGAGCTGCAAGGAAGCCTGGAAAAGTCATTAAAAAGGGGGGGAAATCCAGCGTCTGGAGCATAAAATGGCACGGGGAAGAAGCAGGCACCGATTCTGAATGCCAGCCCAGACCTCCCCAGAGCCTCAGAGGCTAGTGCCTGCATGTTGTATCTTGTCTGTCACCCCAGTTCTGGGTACCAGGACAACGACAAACACCCAGTGACCCTTTATGATGGCTCTGAAGTCCCTCTCCCCCTCCCTCTCCCTCCCCTTTCCTTTTTTCTTTTCTTTTTTTTTTTTTTTTTTTGCGATAGAGTCTTACTCTTGTCTCCCAGGCTGGAGTGCAATGACATAATTTCGACTCACTGAAACCACTGCCTCCTGGGTTCAAGTGATTCTCCTGCCTCAGCCTCCCAAGTAGCCAGGATTACAGGCATACACCACCACACCCAGCTAATTTTTGTATTTTTAGTAGAGGTGGGGTTTCACCATGTTGGCCAGGATGGTCTTGAACTCCTGACCTCAGATAATCCTCCTATCTTGGCATCCCAAAATGCTGGGATTATAGGCGTGAGCCACCGTGCCCAGCCTTTCCTGCATTTCTGAACATGAAAAACAATGACAGGAATCATGGAATCCCAGAATGCTAGAACTCAAAAGAATTTGAAAGAACTGGTCCATCCCCACCATTTCTCAGATAAGAAAGTAGAAAATTAGAGCAGGATGATGGAGCAGCTAAAGATCACTCAGCTAGTCTAGATGATACAGGCTACCTTTGCAGAAGGGAGGAACATACTCTTTTAGCATGTGCCCTAGACGAGGTATCTCAGACCCAATAATAAGGGCGTGGTCTGGCACTCAAAGTCCTCTTGGGCCCTTGTGTGTAGGGGTAGGGGTATTTATGAGTTCGGTGTTCCTTCAGAGCTTTAGTTTCATCATGTCACTTTTGTAAAATTTGGGAAGCGGGGTTAGGAGGATCACTTGAGCCCAGGAGTTCGAGAACAGCCTGGGAAACAATGGGAGACCTCCTCTCTACCAGAAAAATAAAAAAATTGTTTGTTTTTCTCTTTTTTTTTTTTTTTGAGATGGAGTCTCGCTCTATCACCCAGGCTGGAGTGCAGTGGCATAATCTGGGCTCACTGCAACCTCTGCCTCCTGAGTTCAAGTAATTCTCCTGCCTCAGCCTCCTGAGCAGCTGGGATTATAAGCATGCACCACCACACCTGGCTAATTTCTGTATTTTTAGTGGAGATGAGGTTTCATCATGTTGGTCAGGCTGGTCTTGAACTCCTGACCTCGTGATCTGCCTGCCTTCGTCTCTCAAAGTGCTGGGATTAAAAAAAAAAAAGTTGTTTTAGATAGCTAGGCATGGTAGCTTGCACCTGTGGTCCCAGTTCTTCGGGAGGTTAGGTGGGAGGATCCCTTGAGCCCAAGAGTTTAAGGCTGCAGTAAGTTTTGATTTCGCCACTGCACTCCAGCATGGGTGACAGAGGGTGACCCTGTCATACACACAAAAAAAGAAAGAAAATAAAGAAAATCCTCCTGGCCATCCCATCTAAAGTAACCCTCCTCCTCCCAGTTATATGACATCATTCCATGGTCTTCCTAACAATCTCACTGTCTAAGCTGCTCTTCATTATTCGCTTGTTTATTCAGCTTCTTGCAGTCTGCTACCTGGACTTGTACTAAAGTATCAGCTCCATGAGGGCAGGGCTTTTGTCTCTCTCTCGGCCATATTTCCAGTCCCTAGAAAAAAAGGTTTGGCATAGAGTAGATGCTCAAGAGATTCAGCCAAAGTGGAAAATCATGCCCAACCTTGAAGGACTGTCTCCTTTCAGTTAGTCTACACATGCCTCTGAGCTCAAGACCAGCCTGGCAACATAGACAGACCCCATCTCTACAAGAGATACAAAAATTACCTGGGCATGGGGGTGCATGTCTGTGGTCCCAGCTACTCAGGAGGCTGAGGCGGAAGGATCACTTGAGCCTGGGAGATTGAGGTTTCACTGAGCAGAGATGGTGCCACTGCACTCCAGCCTGGGTGAGAAAATGAGACTCTTCTAAAAAAATTAAAAAATACCTCTGCTACACTGGGTTAATTAACAAATCAGCAAGTATTTCTTGTGAATAACGATATGGGCCCAAAGTTTAAAAAGGTAACCCAAGACCCTCTTTAGTCTGAGCTCATCCCAGAGACACCACTTCAGATAAGCAGGCAGTACATTTTGAACCCTGAATTGACCTTGAGTTTTCCCACTTCAGGACCTTTGCCGATGCCCCCCTTCTTCCTGGTCTGCCTTGCCTGTGCCTTCTTGTCCTTGAAGTCACACCTGTGCTGTGACCTCCATAACGCTCTGTGATCTATGGCAGATAAGGCTCATTCCATGCATTAACTACTTTGTACAGTTAGTATCATTACAGGTTGTCACTTGTTGGAAATAACTGCTTTATACATATAGGTTAGATCATGTACAGAAAAGATAGTTAGCCAGGCTGGGCGCAGTGGCTCATGCCCGCAATCCCAGCACTTTGGGAGGCGGAGGCAGGAAGATCACGAAGTCAGGAGATCAAGACCATGCTGGCCAACATAGTGAAACCCCATCTCTATTAATAATACAAAAATTAGCTGGGTGTGGTGGCATGTGCCTGTAATCCCAGCTACTCAGGAGGCTGAGGCAGGAGAATCGCTTGAACCAGGGAGTCGGAGGTTGCAGTGAGCCAAGATCGTGCCACTGCACTCCTCCCTGGTGACAGAGTAAGACTCTGTCTGCAAAAAAAGAAAAGAAAAAGATATCTAGCCAGATTCTAAACTGAGGTGGGGTCTACACTGCCTAAAATGCAGGCAGTCTGTCTCTAACGCTCAAAAACCGTAACATCTGGCCCTCCGATCTGGGAGTGTCTGCATAAACCTGTGACCTCTGAGAGTACAGTATTCTTGGGTTCTGACATCAGTATCTAGTGTAAAGGTTTGTGGATGCAGTAACTTTCTAAAATCTTCTTAAAAAGCGGCATCCCTCATTCATTTACAATAAACTGAAAATAACCACGTGCTCATTCCTGTAATCCCAGCATCTTGGGAGGCCAAGGCAGGAGAGTCCCTTGAGGTCAGGAGCTTGAGACCAGCCTAGGCAACATAGCAAAACGTGTCTCTATGAAAAATTTACAAAATTAGCCAGATGTGGTGGCGTGTACCTGTGTTCCCAGCTACCCAGGAGGCTGAGGCAGGAGGATCAGTTGAGCCCAGGAGTTTGAGGCTACAGTAAGCTATGATCGTACCACTGCACTCCAGACTGGGCCACAGAGTGAAACTCCAACTTTAAATTATAATAAAAATAAAACAATGTATCTGAAAATGTGACTTTGGTATCTTTTACGTATCAAGGTTCTTTCTTTCCTACTGCCAATCTCATGAAGGGACCATCTTTCTCTCCCTCTCTGTGGCTTCCTCAAGATCTCAACAATGCCCTGTCCAAAGTTGACAACTTTCTTTTTTCTTTTTTTCAGACGGGATCTTGCTCTGCCTCCCAGGCTTGAGTACAGTGGTGTCATCTTGGCTCACAGCAACCTCCGCCTCCTGGGTTCCAGTGATTCTCCTGCCTCAGCCTCTCGAGTAGCCGAGATTATAGGTGCCTGCTACAGGGGCCTGGCTAATTTTTTTTGTATTTTTAATGGAGATGGGGTTTCACCCTGTTGACCAGGCCGGTGTCGAACTCCTGAACTCAAGTGATTGGCCTGCCTCAGCCTCCCAAAGTGCTGAGATTACAGGAGTGAGCCACCATGTCTGGCCCAAAGTTGACTTTCAATAATGCCACTGACATACCTATTGGCTGGTATAAATAGATTTCATTAATAAGAAACAATTCAGACCAAATGTAAATTGTCATGTGGAAAACCAGATATTGGTGCATGTATGATCTTATTCAGGAATAAGTCTTTCAACTCTATCTGAAGAAAAGTATTATATAACAGCAACACCTTGTCCAATTGAAAGTATTTTCCTGGCTAGGTGCGGTGACTCACACTTGCAATCCCAGAACTTTGGGAGACAGAGATGGGCGGAACACCTGAGGTCAGGAGTTCAAGACCAGCCTCACCAACATGGAGAAACCCCGTCTCTAAAAAATAAATAAATAAAATAAATAAAAAAGTATTTTCTTTCAAATAAATATTTTTGATTCATCACTCTGTAAGAATTAGGCGATGCCTCCTTCACTCCATCTGTCTAGCCCCTCCTCCCAAGAGTCTGACCTTCCTTGGGGTGAGGGTGTTGGCAGATCTATGGGAAGTGGTCCAGGGTATATTTCCCTGAAGAGAATGGTTTGTCCTGGCAAAGATGATAGGAGAGAACGACTTAGGGGAATGTAGTCCGAAGGCAGAGGTCCCTGAACAAGAAGGGGACTAGTCTATCTGACTTAGACCCCATTCTCAATTTGCACCAACCAACAGCTGACTCCCAGGAACTCGATGGGAAAACGTCCAACAGGAGCATAAACATACATGGTTCCTGGCAGGGCGTGGTGGCTCATGCCTGTAATCCCAGTATTCTGGGAGGCTGAGGCGGGCATATCACTTGAGGTCAGGAATTCGAGACCAGCCTGGACAACATGGTGAAACCCTGTCTCTCCTAAAAATACAAAATAATTAACCGGTGGAGTCTGAGGCAGGAGAATTGCTTGAACCCAATAGGCGGAGGTTGTGGTGAGCCAAGATTGAGCCACTGCACTCCAGCCTGGGTGACAGAGCGAGACTCTGTTTAAAAAAAAAAAAGTATGATTTCTAAGGTGTTATTCCTGAAACTCCTAGGTGCCAGGAATGAATGAAATTGATGCCTCCTTGACTGCAGGAAGGTGGAAGTCAGTAATCTCTGAGCACCTCTCCTCGGCCTATGGAATTGGAGCCCCCAAGTAAGACCAAGGCTGAAAGAGTAGCCAGGCTTTAAAGTACAGGCTGAGGGCCAGCAGGAAAGTCAGGAGGGACAAAGGCATTAGGACCACAACCTAGAGTCTTTACTGTTAATTGATTTACAAATTCACGTTTTCCTAAAAAGCTTAAGTTGTCAAAATGTGAGAATGATTGTCCTCTTAACGAGGCCACAGAAAGTGAAACGTAATCTTGAATTGGTTCTTTTATAAATATCATTACCCAAAATGTGTTATAAATTAAAGTTGGAATACAGGGGGAAAAATAAAGCATTTAATTTTCTTGTTGTCCTTGAAACTTTATGTGAAGCCTTGGCTAAGCATGTACCTGAGTTCTAGAGCAGGTACTTGGGAATGGCAGAATCTTGAATGTGATTGCTACAGTGTGTCTTAACTATGGACTTCCAAATTACTGCTATTAACCTTTGCCCCCCACAAACATTCATATCCATGCCACAAATAAATTTACGGTCTAGCTTTTTTTTTCCCCTAAAGTGTGCATAAGTATAAAGTATTTCAAAATCTGGGAGAGATGGAAATAGTACTTGGAGAGGAGAAGTTACACATGAGTCACAAACAGGCAGAAATGGGCCCAGCCACCCAGGAGGGAGGATGGGAGAGACTTTAACTGGGTGAATTGAATTTCAAATCTGTCTTGGAAGTTTTGGAACAAATCTGCATATGTCAGAACAAACTGGTCAACTTCTACTCCATGGGGCTCTACAGCTGTGGCTTGGGAGCTGTTCTACTTACACAGCATCCTATTCTGTTTTATTTGGTAATGGAACCCTTATTTCCCTAAAGGATACACCTTCGCTTTCCTCCCAACCAGGTGGCTTAGGGCTGGTGCTAAGGGTGCGCACGGGATCCAGGTCTGGCCAATTAGCATGCACCCCTCTGTCTCCAGGCACATTTCAGGCGTGGGAGTAAGATTGAGTCCAAGTCACACTCAATTCCAGAATCTATTTTTTTTGTTGTTGTTGTTGGAAACCCTTAAGAGAGAAGCAGACTTTTCCAAATGGAATTAATGAGAGGAGGGGATAAAAGCTGGCCAGGTCCTGGCAGCCCTCTTGCCACCATGAGGTAAGAATATAAACCATGGACTGCAAATAGAGGAAAGCAGAAGGAGGAGATGCAGAAAGGGAGAGGAGCCCCTGAATCCTGCTGGGATCTGAAGCTAGTTTTCCTTTGGATTTTCATGTCGAGCCAATAAATTCCTTTTTTTCCCCTTAAGTGATTTGGAATTGGGCTTTCCCTACTTAAAATAGAAAGCATGTGGCTATGAGGTTGGGAGAACAGAGGTTGGGGCGCCCACAGCTTGCTAGTTCTTGGTGATGCTTGCAGGGTGAGGTGGCATCTGCTGAACTTCCCGTTGCCCGTGGACTGTGGGTGTCATTGCCACAGGCAAGAAGCAGCTCCTTTTATGCATAAAAGTGAAGGTGCAGACAGACATCGAGTTAGATAACAGAACAGCCAGGCGTCGTGGCTCATGCCTGTACTCCCAGGACTTTGGGAGGCAGAAACAGGAGGATCGCTTGAACCCAGCGGTTTGAGACCAGTCTGGGCAACATACTGAGACCTCATCTCTACAAAAAATAAACAAAATTAGCTGGGCATGATGGCACATGCCTCTGAACTCAGCTACTCAGGAGGCTGAGGTGGGAGGATCCCTTGAGTCCAGGAAGCTGAGGCTATACTTAGCCAAGATTGCACAGTAAAGAACTTTCCAGAAGACTAGACTTTTTCTGTGAGGCACTTTGAGGCTATCTCCCATGTAAATAAGCTCGTGAAAGACACACAGCAGGAATACCAGCAACGCTGAATGTGGTAGCCACTCACTTCTTTCACTCTTACTTCCCACCAGGTGAAGAAAGTCCTCAAAAGCATAAGGATTCTTGTGTATTAGACTCCACATTTTTTCTTTTTTGAGTCAGGGTCTCACTCTGTCACCCAGGCTGGGGTGCAGTGGCACGATCACTGCTCACTGTCAAGTGATCCTCCTGCCTCGGCCTCCTGAGTAGCTGGGACTACAGGCATGCACCACCACGTCCACCTAATTTTTATATTTGTTAAAAAATAGAGACAGGCTTTCACCATGTTGCCCAGGCTGGTCTCGAACTCCTGGGCTCAAGTAATCCTCTGGCCTTGGCCTCCCAAAGTGCTAGAATTACAGGTATGAACCACTATGCCCAGCCTAGAGTCAAAATTTTTTACGTGGTGTAAAATTTAACCTGCTTAGCATCACTTTCTCTTTCTGCTTCTCATACATACTTATCTGTCGCAGACACCGTCAGTGACCCATCTGCCCCTTCACTCCCATCATGGGAACCTCAGTGTCTTCTCTGCACCTGACTTCACAATACACTGCCACTTGTGAGCTGCTCCTGGGTCACAGAAATGAGTCTTTATTTTGTGGGGGTAAATCACAAAAGCCAGACCTAAGATGGTAAATATTCTAGACTCCAACCTTCACTAAAAACTAAGTTTCAAATATGAATGTGAACCCTGGCCAATAAAAATAGAGATCGCCATAGAGGCGTTAATTAAACATAATAAACAGACAGAACAGGAAGCTGCTATTTTTCCTGTCTCCAAAACTTCTATTACGGAGGAAGGAAACTCTAATCTGCAAAGAACCAGGAACACGAGGAGAATAGGAGGCTCGATAGCAAGCACTGGTGTTTGGCAGAGAAGAAAAAGCAAAGTCACAGATTTAATCCTCAGTGCGGGGAGTTTCAGCCCCCACCTGGTGGGAGGGGAAGGGAATAGAAAACCGCGTTCATGCAGATCAGTTAGCTACAGAGTTTATGATGTGAAATGTCAAAGTTTATGGTTATAACATGACACTGGGATTTGTGCGTAGGTGTCCCCAAGTATGCAGGGAAGGATATTAATGGAGAAAGAAGATGGCTGGAGGGAGGAGAGGGGACTATGGATGAAGATTAGGAAGTGAAATCTTCCCAGTGTTGAAGCTGAGTTAAAGACAACTCATTTTAAACCAAAAAGAAAATGCACTCTACCCCAAAGATTTAAATAGTCCTGGGATCGCTTTGGAATTGCTTAAAAAGACTAAGTATCAGAGCGGACAGAAGGCTGCAGTGGCTCAGGCCTACAATCCCAGCACTTTGGGAGGCTGAGGCAGGCGCTTGAGCCCGGGAGTTCAAGACCAACCTGGGCAACACACTGAGACCCCATTTCTACAAAATATGCTAAAATTAGCGAGGAGCGGTGGTGCATGCCTGTGGTCCCAGCTACTTGGAAGGCTAAGGTGAAAGGATCTCTTGAGCCTGGGAGGTCGAGGCTGCAGGGAGGTGAGCCACTGCACTGCTGACTGAGTGACCAGAGCAAGACTGTCTCAAAAACAAAAAAGTGGACAGATTTCTCCATGATTTTACAAAGATCCCATGCCCTACTCCCAAATACAGACTCTCACAAAGGTCAGTATGGGCAAGACAAGTGTGAAACAAGAAGGGAATCATCTTTCCCCAAGTCTGGAAAATTCCACACACGGCACGGCATTTGAAGGGTGGCTGCAGGACGACCAAGACTGCCCTCTGCTAAAAGTGAGGCTGCTGGGATGCAGGAGCAGGGCACATGTCGCCTTCCCTGGGGACAGACCTTGTGCTTCTCCCCGAAAACCTTAAGATAGCAGCTCACATCTGCTCCATTCCTCCCCCACTGAGTGTACCATCTGTCCCTTTGATAGAAGAAGAGAAGCCCAGAGAGGAAGGCAGAGAGGAACAGCCACAGACACAGCCCCACAAGGATTGCAGGGTCCCGCTTCCGAGGAATAAACCCTGGGAATATGCCTCGTGCTCAGTTGGTCAATGTGAAGTGAGGAAGAGGGATAAAAACACAGTCTTTCCTGTAATTTTGAAACTTGTCTCTAACCCCTTGTGCTGAGGTCCAGAGAGCTAGAAGGCAGGTAATTATAAAGACAAGGAGGCTTACAGAAGATCTGAAGAGAGAGAAGGGCAGAATGAGATTTTACCACTATAATACATGCTGCATTTATTTATTGCTGCATCAGAAAGGCAGAAAGAGACCGGGCACGGTGGCTCACGCCTGTAATCCCAGCACTTTGGGAGGCTGAGGTGGGTGGATCACGAGGTCAGGAGATCGAGACCATTCTGGCCAATATGGTGAAACCCTGTCTCTACTAAAATATAAAAAAATTAGCTAGGTGTGGTGGCGTGTGTCTGTAGTCCTAGCTACTCAGGAGGCTGAGGCAGGGGAATTGCTTGAGCTCAGCAGGCAGAGGTTGCAGCAAGCTGAGATGATGGTGCCACTGCACTCCAGCATGGCGACAAAGCAAGACTCCATCTCAAAAGGAAAAAAAAAAAAAAAAAGAAAGATGCAGGTTAGCTGGTGAGAATCTGACAGAAACTGCAGCCATTTAGGAGGAAAAAGAAATCTAGTGTTCTATGATTGACCAAGAAGCAGCCATATTTATTCAAAAAAGTGAAGATGCAGATAGATACTGAGTTATGAGAGAATGGCTGGGCACAGTGGTTCATTCCTATCATCTCAGCACTTTGGCAGGCTGAAGCAGGAGCATCAGTTGAACCCACGGATTTGAGACCAGCCTAACCAACATAATGAGATCTCATCTCTACAAAAAATAAACAACGTTGGCTGGGCATGGGGGCATTCGCCTGTAGTTTCAGCTACTCAGGAGGCTGGGAGAGGAGGATCACTTGAGCCCAGGAAATTGAGGCTGTAGTGAGCTGAGATGGCACCACTGCACTTCAGCCTGGGCAACAGAGCAAGACCCAGTAGCAAAGAGAGAGAGAGAGAGAGAGAGAGAGAGAGAGAGAGAGAGAGAGAGAGAGAGAGAGAGAATGAAAATAAAAGAAGAAACAAGAATATTTAAGCAAGTTTTAGTGTTGCAGTAATTCAAATAACCATGTAAATAAAATTGAAAGAGAAATTTAGGTTTAAACCTCCCCCATCCAAAGCAGCATAGCAGCCAAAGCAGAACTGGTTGGTATGTGAATATGTGAATTCTTCTTCTTAATATTGATTTGATTGATTTTTTTGAGATAGAGTTTCTCTCGTTGCCCATGCTGGGGTGCAGTGGCACAATCTCAGCTCACTGCAACCTCCGCCTCCTGGGTTCAAGCAATTCTCCTGCCTTAGCCTCCCAAGTAGCTGCGATTACAGGTGCCCACCACCATACCCGGCTAATTTTTTTTTTGTATTTTTAGTAGAGGTAGGGTTTCACCATGTTGGCCAGGCTGGTCTCAAACTCCTCACCTCAAGTGATCCACCTGCCTCAGCCTCCCTAAATGGTGGGATTACAGGCGCAAGCCACCACGCCTGGCCTGTGGAGAATTATTTTTCAAGGAAGTGATGACAACACTGAATTGGGTTGTTCAACTACTTTGAGAGGTTCTCTCTTCCCAGCTTCTTTGGGAGAACTGGAGCCAGAGGCCCTGCCTCCTTTGTATGACTTTTGTGAGGTTCCTTTCTCCTTCAGACTCAGTTTCCTCATTTCTGAAAAATGGGAAGCCAGGTACCATAGCACACAGCTGTAGTTCCAGCTACCCAGGAGGCTGAGACAAGAGGATCGCTTGAGTTCAGGAATTGGGGGCTACTATGCTCCATGACTGCGCCTATGAACAGCCACTGCACTCCAGCCTGGGCAACAGAGCAAGACCCCATTTCTTAAAAAAATTATTTATTTTTTTTGAGACAGAGTCTTGCTCTGTTGCTCAGGCTGGAGTGCAGTGGTGCCATCTCAATTCACTGCAACCTCTGCCTCCTGGATTCAAGAGATTCTTATGCCTCAGCCTCCCGAGTAGCTGGGATTATGGGCATGTACCACCATGCCTGGCTAATTTTTTGTGTTTTTAGTAGAGAAGGGGTTTCACCATGTTGTTCAGTCTGGTCTCGAACTCCTGACCTCAGGTGATCCACCTGCCTCAGTCTCCCAAAGTGCTGGGATTACAGGCATGAGTCACCGTGCCCAGCCTCACAGAAACACTGTATATCTGCTTATGCCCTATGTGTACATCTGCTTATGCATAAAAACAGTAAGATTTTTTGCTCCTTAAGAACTACTTTCCCCCACTTGGAGGTAATACTGTCCCCAAGAGTTATGTTCTAAAGGGAGAATAGGGGTCTATGTACAGAAACGTAGTCATCCTAAATCATCTCAAACTTACTTAGGTGTCCTATTTCATTTCTTCTTTTGCCTGATTTATTTGAGTCTTTGCATGTAACTACTTGGCACAACCTCAAACTACTCTTCTACTATCTAAATTCTCTGCAAAGGGCTGGGTGTGGTGGTTTATGCCTGTAATCCCAGCACTTTGGGAGGCCTAGGTGGGAACACCACTTGAGCCCAGGAGTTCAAGACCAGCCTGGGCAACACGGTTAGATCTTGTTTCTATAATACAAAAAAAATAAAAACAAAAATTAACCAGGTGTGGTGATGTATGCCTGTAGTTCCAGCTACTTGGGAGGCTGGGGTGGGAGGATTGCTTGGCCCTGGGAGGTCGAGGCTGCAATGAGCCAAGATCAATCATGCCACTACACTCAGCCCTGGGAAACACAGCAAGACCCTATCTTGATCGATCAATCAATCAGATAGATAGACAGATGATAGATAGATAGATAGGTAGATAGATAGATACTCTTCAATAACTCACTTCTTTTGAGAGGCTGAGGGGTATAACATGAGTCTGGTAGACTCACACTTGTCCAGTCTTGCCCTCCATCCTTCTGAGCACCTGTTAAGCCCTACAACACTCCCCAGTGCAATGTCTACATCCTCATCTCCACCGGAGTCTGCCTTCCAGGGAGCGCTGAATCCACAATGCAGGTTACTATGTAGATGAGGCTGTCCAGAGGCAGACTCTGTTTTTCTTTAGGGAAATCTCAGTTCTGCTCTTACGGCCTTTTAATCGAGTGAATCAGGCCACCCAAATTATCAAGGATAATCTCCCTAACCTAGAGGGAACTGATGATGGATTTATAATCCCATCTCCAAAATACCTTCACAGCAATACCTAGCTCAGTGATTGACTGAGTAGTGGGACTGTAACCTGGCCAAACTCCAGCATGAAATTGGCTATCCATCTTTCCTCAACTTGACACCCATAAATATTTCCTTAAGCCATACTCAATCCCTAAACAAAAACAACGACAAGCTCATTCTTCTGCCTAACATGAAACAACCAACCTGCATAAAACCAAAACACACGAACCCTTTCCCCAGAAGATGATGCCAAGTTCCTGAGTGATGTCGACTCCTCTGCCTTGATATCTTGTATCTTAAATACTATGATATGAAGTTAAATATTATTAATACACCTTATGTTAGATGATAAGGAAAAACATGAAATATTTGAATATAAACATATGCATGCCAAAATAAGGAAGAAATACAACAATTATAAACATCATTTCTGCAGCTGGTCATAGCTGGTATTGATCACTACCTTCTCCCACTACCCATTCCATATTCTCTTTACCCTCAGCAAACACCTCAGTTAGTCATGGTTCTTTGCCTGGTAGAATGTCCCAAGCCTTGATTTCCAAAAGGTCTGACTCATTAGCAGTCCTACTGAATTGGGTCGTTATAATTTTCAGTGGACTTTTATCACAGGATATGTTGGCACCGAGAAACACCCCAAGGAATTGCCTGTATTCCAGACATTCCCTTCCTTCCCTCTATTGTGTGCCCGCAACCCGATTACCCTTGGAAATCAGAAAGGATCTCCCCAGCCAGAACAGTAACCCGTTCTTTTCTGGATGATTCAGAGACGTGGGAAACCCACAGTGACCTGGTGGCAGTCTCAGATTCAGTTCAGTGGAATCATCGTTGTGTCACCTAGTGGAAGAAAAGAACCATGAAATATAGGATATGAGCATCTGGACTGATGTCCCTGAAAATCTTGGGTCTTTGTATGTTCCTGAACCCTCCGACTTTGCAGAAGTGGTCTGCTCCTCTCTAGCAAAGGCTGGTGTTTCTCCATGAAACTGCACCGGAGAACTATGTTGCATGGGAGAGCCCGAAGGACACGCTATTCAACAAAACAGCAAGGAACATAGTGCTGAGGGTGGTCCCAGAATCTGTGAAGCTCAGTGGTTGGCTTTCTTCTTAAAGACCAGGCTGATAGGGGACGCTGGTGGAGAATGGGGTTCTCCAGTAGAGATTATACAGGTCAAATGGCAGCAGGTAGCCACTGGGACCCAGGTAAGCATCTTCTCTTTTTTTTTTCCTGTTCTTTTTTTTTTTTTTTTTTGCAGAGTGTCACTCTGTTGCCCAGGCTGCAGTGCAGTGGCACCATCTTGGCTCACTGCAACCTTTGCCTCTAAGGTTCAAGTGATTCTCCCACCTCAGCCTCCCAAGTAGCTAAGATTACAGGCGCACATCACCGCGCTGGCTAATTTTTGTATTTTTAGTAGACACGAGGTTTCACCATGTTGGCAAGGCTGGTCTTGAACTCCCGACCTCAAGCAATCTGCTTGCCTTGGCCTCCCAAAGTACTGGCATTACAGGCGTGAACCACGACACCTAGCCAGCACCTTATCTTAATGAATGGTAAGGTCAGAGTAGCAGCCAGGGTGGCGTGGCACCATGCTTGTCCTGCAGTGAAAAACTGAGGTCCCAAAATCTGCTGTGAGGCCCCTGCCTGTGACCAGGCTCAAACTCACTCCTAAGTGCATTCTACCCCATACAAATGAAGTAGGGTCTGTTTGCCACCAGTTAGTCTCCAGTATTAGAAGCAAAAGCACACTTAATTTCTACTTTCTTCCTTTTCTTCATCATCTTCTTCTTTTTTGTTCTTAACTTTTATTAACAGACCCAAAGCATAGAATGTTGTTCCAGTTTGCTGAGGATAATGGCTTCTAGCTTCATCCATGTTCCTGCAAAGGACATGAACTCATGCTTTTTTATGGCCGCATAGTATTCCATGGTGTATCCATCCTGTTCTAATAGCAATATCGATAATAAAAATAAAACAAACTGCTTTATCTTGATTATGAGATAAACTGTAATGATTTCAAGACTAAAACACTTTTGCAGCAGATCGGCAACGACCAGAACAGTTTGGTTAAATTTTATTCATTTTTTAAAAATCATAATATATAAACACATTGGCAAAACTGACATTTGTTCTCCCAGGGAGAAATGATCAAGGCAGAATTTTGAGAAGTTCTCTGTGCATCTAGGGGAGGAGGAGAGAACAGGAAACAGACAGAACCATTATGAAGCAATTTCTTTTTTTTTTTTTTGAGACGGAGTTTCGCTCTTGTTACCCAGGCTGGAGTGCGATGGCGCGATCTTGGCTCACCGCAACCTCCGCCTCCTGGGTTCAGACAATTCTCTTGCCTCAGCCTCCTGAGTAGCTGGGATTACAGGCACGCACCACCATGCCCAGCTAATTTTTTGTATTTTTAGTAGAGACGGGGTTTCACCATGTTGACCAGAATGGTCTCGATCTCTTGACCTCGTGATCCACCCGCCTCGGCCTCCCAAAGTGCTGGGATTACAGGCTTGAGCCACCGCGCCCAGCCTGAAGCAATTTCTTTTTGCCCTGTCTGAGAAAGCCAGAAGAATTTACCAAAAGACAGTCTTCCTGAAGGACTAACTCACTGGCTCTCCTCCCCGACGCTCTGCCTTTTCTCCTGTTCATAGTACAGCCTATTGCTCTCTGGTGCTTTGTGAGTAATTTCCATGAATGGGGTTGAAGAACTCAGTGAATCATACCATTCTCTCCTCTGGGTTCTGAAATTAAGAATACACACAGGAATCAAACAGGATACATTGGTAAGCATTTTCTCTGTGCTTGGGCCTGTGGTATGAGTGGGCTTCTTACTGTTACTTCCTAGGCTGAGCAAACTCACTGGATCCCAGGCAGGGCATGGGATGACTGCAGGCTCCTCCCACAGGGCAGGGCTACTCGAATGTGCATTCTGCATGGACGATGTGTGGCCCAGCTAAGTTGACACATACAATTAACCATCACAATGTGTGTGTATACATATATGTACAGTTGTATATATACACGTGTGTGTGTGCTTGTGCGTGTGTGTATACACATATATATAAAGGCCAAAAAATACAAAGAAAAACGAAGTAATGATAGTTTGTGATTTCGGAATGATAGTCATCTCAGCTGAGGGGAGGCAGAAAGAAGAGATGGGAGAGGACCACGTAGGTTACGGTTGGGGTCTGGCTCTTACTTTGGGTGGTGTGTTCCCAAGTGATTATTATATTATTAAAAATAATAAAATAAATATAAGCAGGCCATGCTAGACCAATGCTGAGCATGTCTGTCAGGAAGCAAGGATTAGTCAAGCCCATTCTATGCAACTGAAGTCACTGATTTTTTTCCTTTATATTTTTTCTACATTTCCTAAAATTTCTACAAGGAGCAGGTATATCCTGTAGTCAGAAGATATACTAATATGTTGTTCTTTTAAAAATCCTGTGCTGGGCCAGGCGCAGTGGTTCATGCCAGTAATCCTAGCACTTTGGGAGGCCGATGTGGGTGGATCACAAGGTCAAGAGATCGAGACCATCCTGGTCAACACGGTGAAACCCCATCTCTACTAAAAATACAAAAATTAGCTGGGCATGGTGGTGGGCACCTGTAATCCCAGCTACTCAGCTCAGGAGGCTAAGGCAGGAGAATCACTTGAACCTGGGAGGCGGAGGTTGCAGTGAGCTGAGATTGCGCCACAGCACTACAGCCTGGGTGACAGGGTGAGACTCCGTCTCAAAAACAAACGATAATAACAAAAAACTTATTTTTCTGTATGAAATGTTTGGCTTGGTACATACCATTGGATTTAATGTAATTTAATCAAACAAGTACAATTTGAAGGCTTATTAGGATAAATCTTTGAGGTCAAATAACAACATCCTATGTTCTTAAATAGTATGGGGGACTGGTGATGTGGATTTAGATTTCCCTCTATGCCCACCTAAGCCCCTACCTCATTGGTGATTGGCAGGATCCTTGCTCAAAGGCTAAAGAGTTTAGAATACTATAAACAGGATCACTAAGTCCTCCAGGTTTTACTTTGTCTTTTATAGGTGCAAAATCTTCCTCTTTCTTTTATCCCCTGTTATTCTTGTGATGGGGTAAAACACCTGAACAGCCAAGATCAGGCACTGCTTGTCTCTTTGCTAGGGTTCTAACCGGAATTCCCCTCGTGTGATCCTCTATACAACAGAATAGTTAACAGTTGCCTGGCTTCATGTTTTGATGAATAATCATTAGATAAGAGATATTTCTCTGAAATGGAAAATATCACTTACACTTTCTACTGGAATTGGCTGGCAGTTTCCACAGCTGCTCAAATTCTTGCTGATTACTCCTGAATAGAGCCTTTTGTTTTGCCGGCTCTCCTTATGTAAACCGTCTTTATTTTCATTGGAGAGTCTATTATAAGTACAATTACCTGTTAATATTAGAATAATTTCTTATTCCAGCTGGCAGAGAACTAACTGATGATTCTCTTCTTTTTGGCTTCTACGTGCTAATAAAGTGTACACAGCCTGACCTAGAATTGTGGACTTTTTGTTTTGAGAACTGTAAAGCGTTGAATGTCTCTAGTGACTCAAGAGAATTCTTCATGCTTCTCAAAACACCATTTTCATTAGAGGAATCTCCTGTCATTTCCTAAATTAAAGCATGGATTTTCTTCTTAAACCAATAAACTTACTTATTTCGTTGAATCATTTAATTACAAAACATAATGTTGCTTCTGTTTTGTTGTCAAATGATTCAATATTTAAACTCTTTCTATGTGAAATAAAAAAGCTATTTTGATTTACTAAAACAAATGGTAGTTTCTGAATTAAAAGAAAGCGGATTAAAAAACACAAACAAAAACCACATAATTGTTGTTTTGGCAATTTACACGGCCATCCCTCCAAACGTGGTTTCTTAAAATTTTCACTTTCCAAACAATATTGAGTTATCTTAAATGAGACAACTAAAAGCTAAGACAATAGCTTTGATTCTGTCAAAATGTATTGGAAATTCTCTCTCTCCCCGCTTCCCTCCCTTCCTTCCCTCCCTTCCTCCCTCTCCCTTTCTTTCTTTCCTTCCTTCTTTCTCCCTTCCTTCTGTCTCCTTCCTTCCTTCCTGTCTCTCTCTCTCTCTCTCTCTCTCTCTCTCTCTCTCTCTCTCTCTCTCTCTCTCTCTCTCTCTCTCTCTCTCTCTCTCTCTCTCTCTCTCTCTCTCTCTCTGTTTTCGACGTTTTGCTCTTATTACCCAGGCTGGAGTGCAATGGCAACTTCCACCTCCTGGGTTCAAGCTATTCTCCTGCCTCAGCCTCCCAAGTAGCTGGGATTACAGGCACCCGCTAACATGCCAAGCTAATTTTTGTATTTTTATGGGAGACGGGGTTTCACCATGTTGGCCAGGCTGCTCTTGAACTCCTGACTTCAGGTGATCTGCCTGCCTTGGCCTCCCAAAGTGCTGGGATTACAGGCATGAGCCACTGTGGCCAGCCTCTTCACTCTTTATTGGCTTTTAAGGAGAAAGGACGTAAGGACTACTTGGGTTTACTAGTGGGTTTTTGTAGTACTGTTGGAAGATGGGCACAGAGGATCGGAAGATTTCTAGAGAATTTTGAATTTAGATGCACAAGAAAGTGCATAGAGACCAGATGTGGTGGCTTATGCTGGTAATTCCAGCACTTTGGGAAACCAAGGCAGGCAGATCACTTAAGGTTAGGAGTTCAAGACCACTCTGGCCAACAGGTAAAAGCCAGTCTCTACTAAAAATACAAAAAAATTAGGTGGGCATGGTGGCACGTGCCTGTAATCCCAGCACTTGGGGAGGCCGAGGCAGGCAGATCACCTTCGGAAGCTGAGGCACGAGAATCACTTGAGCCAAGATCATGCTGCTGCACTCC
Source organism: Callithrix jacchus (assembly GCF_049354715.1). NCBI lineage: Eukaryota > Metazoa > Chordata > Mammalia > Primates > Cebidae > Callithrix > Callithrix jacchus. The sequence goes on from NC_133508.1 coordinate 16,280,673, forward strand.
AGCCTGGGAGACAAAGCAAGACTCCATCTCGAAGAAAAAAGAAAGTGCATAGATACTCAGCAGAAATTCTAAGATATTCATAAAAATATCTTAAAAAAAGAGTTTCAAGGGGCTTTTCATTTTGTATTTTGAGGGGAGAAGGAAAAGATAAGGGGAAATGGTAAGCAGGTGTCATGAGAAGTGGGACTTCAGGGTGAGAAATGAATTAAGAGAATTTTAGAGGAAGCTTTTGAGTGTATAATGTAATTTCTCCTTTGCTGCCTCCTGCGGGGATGTTTAGTAAACACTCATCTTTTCTAATCTCTTTGGAGTTATTTATGTTCCTTTTCTTTTCTTTTCCTTTTTCGTTTTTGAGATAGAGTCTTGCTCTGTTGCCCAGGCTGGAGTGCAGTGACACAATCTTGGCTCACTGCAACCTCCACCTCCCAGGTTCAAGCCATTCTCCCGAGTAGCTGGGACTACAGGCGAGCACCACCATGCCCAGCTAATTTTTATATTTTTAGCAGAGACGGGCTTTCACCATATTGGTCAGGCTGGTCTTGAACTCTTGACCTCACAATCTGCCAGCCCTGACCTCTCAAAGTGCTGGGATTAGAGGCTTCAGCCACTGCACCTGGCCTAATTGTTCCTTTTCTTTGGCCAGTCTGCTAAGACCAGCACCAAGGTGGCCTGGTTTAATCAGTTTCAATTTAAGATTTCTCATCCTATTAGTTTGTTAGAATTGTGAAAACAAAATGTGGCAGACTGGGTGACTTAAACAACAGAAATTGATTTTCTCACATTTCTGAAGGCTGAAGGTCCAAGATCAAGGTGCACACAGGGTTAGGTGCCTTTGAGGCTCCTCTCTCTGGTGTGTCAAATAACCACCTTCTTTCTGCCTCTTCACAAGGTTACACATGCACCCCTGGCATCTCTTTGAGTCCTTATCTCCTTTTCTTATAAGGACACCAGTCAGATTAGACTAGGGCTCAGCCTAACAGCCTCATTTTCACTCCATTATCTCTTTCTAGGCCCTATACTCAACTATACTCATGTTTTGAGGTACTGGGGATTAGGGCTCCAACATATGAATTGTGGGGAAACAGAATTCAGTCCATAACATGGTCCTCAGACCAGTGCAGTGGCTCACATCTGTAATCCCAGCACTTTGAAAGGCCAAGGCAGGTGGATCACTTGAGGTCAGGAGTTTGATTCCAGCCTGGCCAACATGATGAAACGCCATCTCTACTAAAAATACAAAAATTAGCCAGGCATGGTGTCAAGCACTTGTAATCCCAGCTATCTGGGAGGTTGAGGCAGGAGAATCATTTGAACCTGGGAGGCGGGGGTAGCAGTGAGCTGAGATCACACCATTGCCCTCCAGCTTAGGTGACAAAGCAAGACTTCGTCCCCATCGCCAAAAAAAGGAAACATATCGTTCATAGAAATCTAGGGCATTCCCAGCACTTTGGGAGGCCGAGGTGGGTGGATCACGAGGTCAAGAGATTGAGACCATCCTGGTCAACATGGTGAAACCCCGTCTCTACTAAAAATACAAAAATTAGCTGGGCATGGTGGCGTGTGCCTGTAATCCCAGCTACTCAGGAGGCCGAGGCAGGAGAATTGCCTGAACCCAGGAGGCAGAGGTTGTGGTGAGCCGAGACATCATGCCATTGCACTCCAGCCTGGGTAACAAGAGCGAAACTCTGTCTCAAAAAAAAAAAAAAAAAAAAAAAATCTAGGGCATTTACTAACCAATTCAGGAGCGTGGATTATTAGAATTAGAAGAAATCCTGAAGAACATCTAATCCACTCTCACCGTATCGCTAAGAAGTATAATGCAGTAAAAAGTCATGAACTGCCCAGGTTTACCAGCTACCCCTCTGTTTTCCCCAGTGTGATTTTGAATACTTATTTTATTCTTCATAATTCAGCCCAGTCATTGTCACTTTCTATAATTCCGTTTCTGACCAACTTGCTTAGTTTTTCTTTGTGCTATCTCTCCAAACATGATTTTTTAAATCAAAATTTGAATATGTTTGCTTCTGTGTAGGTTTTTCACAACCTGCAGAATTTTCAATAAAGTCTTCAGGAATTTCTAGACAATCTAAGGCATGCACTAAAAAACTTCACTGAACTTGCCATTTGGGGATCAGACAGGAAAAAATGCCCCTTAGTGTCTATATTACTTATTTAGATAGAATGCTTATCTCGGCTGGGCGCGGTGGCTCAAGCCTATAATCCCAGCACTTTGGGAGGCCGAGGCGGGTGGATCACGAGGTCAAGAGATCAAGACCATCCTGGTCAACATGGTGAAACCCCATCTCTACTAAAAGTGCAAAAAATTAGCTAGGCACAGTGGCGCGTGCCTGTAATCCCAGCTATACAGGAGGCTGAGGCAGGAGAATTGCCTGAACCCAGGAGGCGGAGATTGCGGTGAGAGGAGGTCGCGCCATTGCACTCCAGCCTGGGTAAGAAGAGCGAAACTCCGTCTCAAAAAAAAAAAAAAGAATGCTTATCTCGTGCTGTTTATTTCTGTGGAGTAGGGGGTAATTTTAATTCTCCAGGAGGAAAAAGTATAGGAGGAACTACTGCCTGCCCTTTTATCTGAGGGAGGAAGTGACTTATTGAGTCAGTGAGACTGGAAAAGGAACTGACTGAATAACTGAACGATTTCCCTCTTCCTCTGGCTTACTTGCCCAAAACTGTATTGGTTTCTGCCTCAGTTTCTATGAGGCAAGCACACACAGTTTACCTTCTAAATTGTGGAATTGTTTCCCTCTTTCCTCACTCTTATGGTTGAATATGTGTTAGGCAGCACTTCGGAGGAAAAGTGCCTGCTCTGCAGATGAAAATTTTTCTTGGAAAGTTGTCCCAGGGTCTAGACTTCAGGTAGAACGTTAGAAAGCTCTTTTTAACCCTTTTCCCATTTAGAAAAAAAGTGCAGCTCACTGCCAGCACTCATTTGATTTTTTTTTTGAGACGGAGTTTCGCTCTTGTTACCCAGGCTGTAGTGCAATGGCACGATCTTGGCTCACCGCAACCTCTGCCTCCTGGGTTCAGGCAATTCTCCTGCCTCAGCCTCCCAAGTAGCCGAGATTACAGGCACGTGCCACCATGCCCAGCTAATTTTTTGTATCTTTAGTAGAGACGGGTTTCACCATTTTGACCAGGATGGTCTCGATCTCATGACCTCGTGATCCACCCGCCTCGGCCTCCCAAAGTGCTGGGATTACAGGCTTGAACCACCGCGCCCGGCCGGTTTTTTTTTTTTTTTTTTTTTTTTGGTAGTGTCTCACTGTATCGCCCAAGCTGGAGTGCAGTGGCAAAGCCTTGGCTCGCTGCAACCTCCGTCTCCTGGGTTCAAGTGATTCTCCTGTCTCAGCCTACTGAGTAGCTGGGACTACAGGTGCCCACCACCATGCCTGGCTAATTTTGTATTTTTAGTAGAGATGAGGATTCACCATATTGGCCAGGCTGGTCTCAAACTCCTGACCTCAAGTGATCTGTCTGCCTTGGCCTCTCAAAGTGCTGGGATTTCAGCCATGAGCCACGGTGCCTGGCCTCATTTGATTTTTTATTTTTATTTTTATTGAGACAGAGTTTCGCTCTTGTTACACAGGCTGGAGTACAATGGCGTGATCTCGGCTCACCGCAACCTCCGCCTCCTGGGTTCAGGCAGTTCTCCTGCCTCAGCTTCCTGAGGCACGCACCACCGTGCCAAGCTAATTTTTTTTTTTTTTTGTATTTTTAGTAGAGACCGGGTTTCACCATGTCAACCAAGATGTTCTCGATCTCTTGAACTCATGATCCACCAGCCTCAGCATCCCAAAGTGCTGGGATTACAGGCGTCAGCCACCGCTCCCGGACCCTCATTTGATTTTACATAAACATATTCCTTGAAGTTGAAGCCAATCTGATCAATTTTTAATGTGAAAATAAAATATAAAAACTGTTCTTGAAGTTATTTCTAAACAGAACTAACATTAAAATGGTCTGAATCATCAGAATTGTCTGTTTTAGAAAAATCGGATTCATCAAATGTATCTGTGACCAACAACTATTGTAGAACAATGTGACCATCATGCATAGGAACTCCACGTTTTCTAGGACTTGACATTTTCAGTGATTGAGAATTACTATGTTTCGTAAATGAACATACCATTACTAAAACCAGAATGCTATAAATAGAATAATGTCTTTTGTTTCCAAGGTGGATATACTAGAGCTATGTGAAAATACTAATAAAAGCATATTTCATGGCAGAATTATCTTAGGGTAAGTGCTGCAGTTGCAGGAGCTGCCAGAGAGTATTTTCAGGGCAAATGGAAATTGGGTTAATCTGAGATTAGATATTTTTCTCAAACTCAGCCTTATCAGAAATGAAGTTATTATTTTTTCCTGTTCATTTTATTTTTATTTTTTTCCTCTCCACCGACAGTTTTGTTTAAAACATACTTTGTCAGGAATTTCTTTCTTTCTTTTAAGACTAGTCAAGTGCAGTAATGAGAATGGGGGAAAGAGTAGAACAAGGAGTTCGATCTGTAACTGACTGTGAACAATCAACTGAGTTCACTCACCACCTTCGGACCAGCCTGTCAGGAATTCCTAGAGGTATTTAGCTTTCTTCATGTTCTGTCAGAGAAAACGAACATGTTTCAGGGCATCTGTAAAGTCTATGAGTACAGGGGAATAGAACCTTATTGTGCAGATATTATGCTTATTCAAGGTAAGAGTATCTTCTTAAATTCTGGATTTCTTCCAGAGTTCTATTCTGAAACATTTGGCTTTATTTCAGTGAAATTATAGTATGTTGAATAACTTGTGAATCTGGATATTCTGGCCGGAATTAATTTTACTGAAGTAAAGGACTGTGTTAATCAAAGCAGCTGAAAATAAGTAACAATAACAATGAATTTTCAAAGCAAGATTTGTAATACACAGAGGTCATAGTTCAAATGAGACCAAGACATGTCCAAATTGGATTTTCAAATACGTATTTATAAATGTGTTTGTAGTAAATGTTTTGGAATTTAATAATCAGTTGAAGGAAAGCATTTTTTTTTTTTTTTTTTTTGCTTCTAGTCCTGGGAACTTTTCTGGGACTAAGATAAAACATCAGTCAGTTTTAATAGTCGGAGCCAGCTAACATTATTGAAGTTACTATATGAAACCCTATCTCTCTAGTTACATTCTCATTTCCCCCTGAACTCCTATGTGGGAAGAAATGTTTGATTCAATATACTCAAAGTCAGAACAATTTAAAAGGAAGCAAAATAAATTTCTATGTTTCTACTGAAAAAAGACATCAGGCTCAAGAGGCATTATAAACCCCTACTGGAAGGTAAACACAAAGGAAACCATATCCAGGCAAAAAATAAAACTGCTAAAGAAAATAGAAAGTCAAAAAGAAAGGCCTAAAACCAGCCAGAGGATAATAAAACATATGACCCTCAAAGAAGAAACAATAAGACTGACAGCTGACCTCACACCAGAAACAATGAAAGCCATAATTTCACGCAATGTTATTTTCCTAGTGATGAAAAAAAAAATAACTGGAAATCTAGAATTCTATAGCTGGTAAAAATATCCATTAAAATTATTATAAAATAGTAATTCATTTTATAATTTATTATAAAATACAGATATTTTGAGAGAGACTGTATTACCAGCATATATGTACTAAAAGAAAAAAGACTAATAAAATGAATCAATCTCTGGCAAGACGGATCAAAGGAAAAGTGGAAGAAACAAAGAGAGAAAAAGAGATAAGGAGAAGGTACAACCAGGATCAAGAAGAAAAAGCGTACATCACCACAGATCTTAAGAAATATTAAAAAATATGTTGACAGAAACTTATGTACAGCTTTTTAGCAATAAATTGGAAAAAGTATGTAAATACCCTGAAAATCCTAGCTTACCTAAACGGACAGAATAAGTAGTAGAAAAACAAAATAGTATTATGTTTGTCAATTACTTGGAATCTATCATTTAAAACCTTCCCATAGGGTTTTACTAGTAAACTATTGCAAACATTTAAGAAAAAGGCAATACTAATCTTACACAAACTCTACCAGAGGACAGAAAAGGAAATGTTTTTCAAATTTTTAAAATAGTCTGGTATAGCTTTGAAACAAAATCTGACAAGGACATTACAAGAAAAGACAATTGCAGGCCAACATTTTCATGAACACAGAAGCAAAAATCTAAAACAAAATGATAGCAAATTTAGTCCATTTCTATAAAGAAGAATCATAAATCTTGACCAAGTGAGGTTTATTTCTAATTTTAAGCAAAATTAGCTTAAAATTTTAAAATCAACCTATGTAATTCAGTAAATTAACTAATAAAGAAAGAAAACATATGATTATCTTAATATATATAGAAAAATCATTTGATGAAATTTCTGGTTAAAGAAAATCTCAGTAAAATAGGAGTAGAATGCGACTTTCTTAATCTGGTAACAGGCATCTACAAAAAAGCCCTACAGATAGTATTAGACTTAGTGATGAAATCATCACTGCTTTCTCCCTGTAGGGGGATTTCTCCACTAACATTTCTCTCCACCATTGTACTGGAGGTCATAGCCAATGCAATAAGTTATGTATAAGGTATAAAATAAGAAATCAAAAGTATAAAGATCGTAAAGAGAGAGCTAAATTGTCATTTTCACATATTACATGGTCATATATAAAAAGCAATCCAAAAGAATATCACTGAGCACTCTTCATGCTATTCATCAAAGGGCATGAATAATGAGCTCTTTGATGCATACAGCAACTCATAAAAAATTCATTTTGTATAACAAAATTCATTTGTTATACAAATTATTAGACATAATATGTGAATTCAACCTTTTCTCTTTTTTTTTTTTTGAGATAGGATTTCATTGTTGCCCAGGCTGGTGCGTAGTGGTGACCTGGTTTGGCTGTGTCCTCACCCAAATCTCATCTTGAATTGTAGCTCCCGTAATTCCCACCTGTGGTGAGAGGGACCTGGTGGCAGATAACTAAATAAATAATGAAGGTGGTTTCCCCATACTGTTCTCACTGAAGTAAATAAGTCTCATGAGATCTCATGGTTTTATAAGAGGAACCCCCTTTAGTTTGGTTCTCATTCTCTCTTGTCTGCCTCCACATAAGACATGCCCTTCACCTTCTGCCATGATTGTGAGGCCTCCCCAGGCATATGGAACTGTGAGTCCATTAAACCTCTTTTTCTATAAATTACCCAGTCTCAGGTATGTCTTTATCAGCAGTGTGAAAATGGACTAATACAAGTGGTGTGATCATAGCTCACTGCAGCCTTGACCTCCCAGAGTTCAAGTGATCCTCCCCCCTCAGCCTCGGATGCTGCTCAGGCTCATTGTTAACTCCTGGGCCCAAGTAATCCTCCCACTTCAGCCTCCCGAAGTGTTAGGATTACAGACCTGAGCCATAGCACCTGACCCTAACAATTATTTAACATGTGAATTTAACATGTTATTTACGATTTGTAATTAATCAGCGACTTATTTATTAAATATAGAAAGAACTCCTACAAATCGATAACAAAAATATGCGTATATACCTACAACCTGATAGAAAAAATGAGCTTGAGTAGGTACCTCAAAAAAGAACACATTTAGTTGGTCGGTGAAAATATCAGTATGTGTTCATCTCGTTATTAACCAGGTAAAAAAATATAAAACCACAGTGTTGTTCGTCTATATATCTACCAGAATGGTCAAAATCAATTTGACCAATTTGATATCATTTATCAAATGTTGGCAAAGAAATAAAGCAACTGTATCCCTTGTATGCTGTTGGTGGGGATGGACATTTCAACAATCCCCCTGGCAAACCTTCAGTATCCTCTAAACCTGAACATGTGCATTCCTGTGACTAGGTGACTGTGATCTGGTTTTTCCTGAATGGTTTTAGTTTATGCATACTTTCTCAAAATGCTCTTCAGTTAAGTATTTGTCCTGGACTTCTTCATTTTTAAATAAAATTTTGTCATCAATGGTTGCATTAAAATAATCCAGGAAATGTTTGGTGGACTTTGATTTTATTCTTCTAACTTTTGCCATGATCTTGTGTAGTAGTATGGAATACACGTGCAGTTTACATAGAGTTGATACTTAACACAATGCTTTCTCTTAAAGGCAATCAGAGATAGCATGCTTTTCTTTCCCTATCTCTCTACTGTTACCACATAACTAAAATTTCTCTTTGAAATGAATAGCATGAAGCCTGCTCAAAAAATAAATAAATAAATAAAAGATTCTAGCGGCACCTAAGTGTAGGATAATAATAATGGAGGGTTTCTTCTTCCAGTCTTGAATTATACTGAAAGAAGTTCTTGAAATGCTGTCCCTGCTGGCCATTTATATAACAACAGCCAACTGTGACAGCCTTTACACGTTAGCCTGCAAGAAGCTGGAAGTCATTAAACTGCCATTGGAATAGACAGCAGGCAAGTTGAGAAACTAGAGGTTAGACGTATTGAAATATGAGCAGAAAGTGGAGGCTGAGCCATCCTGTTAAAGAATAAATGAATAGTAGACATGATTTTGCTATGGTGACTTTGTTATGTGTCATACAGTGTAAATCTACAACTGTTCATTTATTTATAGCATTATTTGGTAATACTTTTTAATTTCACAATAAATTCTCTTGGGTGCAATAAGATCAAATGAGTGGAAATGCATATTTAATAAAAAATTAAGTACTACGTTTCAGTTTCTGAAGGAAGTTGATGATGAATGTATTACAGTGGGTCCTGAAATAAGGTCATTCTGTTCAACATCCTTGTAACACTGATGAGGAAAAAAATGGACTCCCAGCTGGGGCTATTGTCGGTGTAGAGTCTGCATGTTATCCCCATGTTTGTGTGGGTTTTCTCTAGATGCTCTGACTTCCTTCCGCATCCCAAAGATGTGCACATTGGGTTCATTGGTTTGTCTATACAGTCCCAGTCTGAGTGAGTGTGGGTATGTGTTTGAGTGTGGCCTGAGACAGAATGCCATCTTGTCCAGCAATAGTTCCGACCATGCATCCTGAGCTGCTGGGATAAGCTCTTACCACCTGTGACCCTAACCTGGAATACTTGAGTAAATAATTATCCTGTTTGCTTTTATTAATCTGTCTTAAATGTATGTATAGGTCACATTTATTTCAATGTTTAATATTAGTACATTGGGGTCTTTATTTAGAAGTTTGATGATATTTTTTGTTTGTTTGTTCGTTTTTGAGACGGAATCTCGCTCTGTCTCCCAGGCTGGAGGGCAATGGTGCGATCTTGGCTCACTGCAACCTCCGCCTCCTGAGTTCAAGTAATTCTCCTGCCTCAGCCTCCTGAAGAGCTGGGATTACAGGCATGTGCCACCATGCCCATCTAAGTTTTTTGTATTTTTAGTAGAGATGGGGTTTCACCATATTGGCCAGGCTGGCCTCAAACTCCTGACCTTGTGATCCGCCTGCCTTGGCCTCTCAAAGTGCTGGGATTACAGGTGTGAGCCACTGTGCCTGGCCATTTTTTTTTTTGAGACAGAGTCTTGTGATGATGTTTTGTAACCAGAAATATGCCATAGGAACTTAATTCTTGTTCATTTCAATTAGCCTACGGTCAAACCGGTTTCGTTTTATGTCATTTTGCTTAAAGTTGCTGTGTCCAAGAACTTATTGATGATGTTAAGTAAAAATTTACTGTATTTTCACAAAACATTTGTTGACCTCAACTATCCATCCTGGGGCATCACTGATCACACAACAACCTGAAGAAACAAATGGTCTGAAGAACTATTCTACATATTCGTATACTGAAGTGGTAGCTATCTTAGGAAGGATACAAGAAGTTACAAAGGGGAGTTTACAAGGCGGTCACGAAGCATGACTTTGCACAAAGATCAAGTGACCATTGCAAATTAGTTCCACTCCTTTTGCCCTGGCTGGAGAGCAGTGGCACTGTCATGGCTCACGGCAGCCTCAACCTCCCCAACCTTCTCGGGCTCAGGTGATCCTCCCATCTCAGCCTCCCTTGAGGTTGGGACTACAGGCATGTGCCACCATACCCGACTAATTAGAGACAGGGTCTCACTGTGTTGTCCAGGCTGGTCTCAAAATCCTGGTCTCAAGTGATCAGCCCACTTTAGCCTCCCCAAACGCTTAGATTACAGGCGTGAGCCACCATGCCTGGCTTTTACTCATTTTTAAATTTCAAATGTTCTTGTGCAAACACAAAAAGGGAAGTGATAGCTGTCAGTGAGATAGCTTCATTAGCAGAACAGAAACTTTGCAAACAGTTAAATGATGTTTGTTTTATAGCAATGTCAGCAATATCTCAAATAGAGAATGATTTTATTAATGGCTAAATTTTATCTCTAATCACAGAATCAAAGTAAAGCTTTGAAAATTCATTCTATCAAAAAGAAATGATATGATATGATGATTAATGCTACTATAAATTCCTTTAAAACATTCAGCATCAAGATAATATTTTCACAGTGATAACAGATATGAATTTTGATGGAGCATTACATTGCGGTGAAAACAATATTCTTATTAAGAAGCCTGTAAGGTAAAAATGTAGCTGGAATTGTTTATAGTGCACACATGATTTGTTAATGTGTCAAAATGTGCTATTCTATTGTGCATAAAAGGAAACTATTAAGAGAGTGAAAAGACAACCAGCAGAATGGGAGAAAATATTGTAAGTCATATATCTGATAAAGGATTAATATCCAGAATATAAATAACTCCTACAACCCAAGAACACCACCAAAATAACCCAATTCAGCATATTTTTGAATTGGTTTATTTTGTTGTTGTTGTTCTTAAGTTGTAGGAGTTACTGGACTTGGACAGGCATTTCTTCAAAGAAGACATCCACATGACCACTAAGCATATAAACATCAGTTGTCATCAGGGAAATGTAAACCACAGTCACAACAAGGTGCCATTTACCACTCATTAGTATGGCTATTATGTTTTAAATGGAAAAGAGTAAGTGTTGGCAAGGATGTGGAGAGATTGAAATTCTCATATACTGCTGGTGGGACTGAAAAACGGTGCAGCCACTGTGAAAACCAGTATGTGGGTTCGTCAAAAAGTTAAACAAATAATTACCCTATGATCCAGCCATTCTACTTCTAGGTATATACGCCCAAAAATTGAAAGCAGGAACTTAAACAAATACTTGTATACAAATGTACATAGTTGCATATTTACAGACGCCAAAACATGGAAACCATACAGTGTCCATCAACAGATAAACTAATAAACACAATGTGGTCTCTCCTTACGATGGAATATTATTGTCTTTAAAAGGAATGAAACTCAGATACATACTGCAACCTGGATGAATCTTGAAAACATTACGTTAAGTGAAAAAGCCAGATATTAAAAAAACAAAATCTTCTTTGGCCACGTTTATGAAGTATCTACAACAGGCAAAGTTATGACAAATAGAATAGAGGTTACCAGGCACTGGTTGGAGGGGGAAATAGAGTTAGTGTTTAATGGGTACAGAATCTCTGTTAGGGAGGGTGACAAAATCTCTGTTAGGGGAGTTCTGGAAGTAGATAGCGGCGATGGTGAACACCACCATGAGTATACTTAACCCACTGAATTGGTATGGTAAAAATGGTAAATTTTTTGCATGTGTATTTTACAACAATAAAGAAGTGCTTTTCTACCAATCTCTATGGAAGATTAACTTGTCAAAATTTTATAGACATAAACATGATCTTTCTCTATTTGCTGTCAATTAAGTTCAAGTTTTAGAAATGTTTGTGCATTTGAATAATTACATTGTCGATAAACCTAACTGTCCTGCAATACCATTAGACTTTTTGGAAGAGAATTTCTGAATTTTTTTGACTTCTGTTCAGAAGCTGTTGGAAATCTTAATGGAAAGACTCAAAAATTGATCACCAAAACCTCTTAAAAGCATAGCAAATTGTGATTATTGAAAATCAGGCTCACTGCTCATTCCTGTAGCCCCAGCTACTTGGAAGGCTGAGGTGGGATGATGGTTTGAGTCCAGTCTGGGCAACATAGAGAACCTGCTATTACAAAACGAAAAAAAAAATTAAGCTTATACCTGGAAAGGCACTGAAATTCATTCCCGTAAAAGCAGTGGGAGTGGGCCGGGTGTGGTGGCTCAAGCCTGTAATCCCAGCACTTTGGGAGGCCGAGGCGGGTGGATCACGAGGTCAAGAGATCGAGACCATCTTGATCAACATGGTGAAACCCCGTTTCTACTAAAAATACAAAAAAAAAATTAGCTGGGCATGGTGGCACGTGCCTGTAATCCCAGCTACTCAGGAGGCTGAGGCAGGAGAATTGTTTGAACTCAGAAGGCGGAGGTTGCAGTGAGCCGAGATCGCACCATTGCACTCCAGCCTGGGTAACAAGAGCGAAACTCCGTCTCAAAAAAAAGCAGTGGGAGGGAGGAGAATTGAACAAATTCAATGATGAGAACGCAAATGTTGAATAAGATTTAATTTTGAAATTCTAAAACATTATTTTGGACATAATGATATGTTTGATGAAATTTTTATTTTTAATTGGATATATTTATATTCTATATCAGAAATAAATGGAATTGGCCAGGCATGGTGGCTTAGGCCTGTAATCCCAGCACTGTGGGAGGCCAAGGTGGGTGGATTGCTTGAGTCAGGGAGTTTGAGATCTGCCTGAGCAACGTGGTGAAACCCCATTTCTACTAAATATACAAAGATTAGTCAGGCGTGGTGGCACATGCCTGTGGTTCCAAGTACTCAGGAGGCTGACTGAGGTGGGAAGATCCCTTGAGCCTGGGAAGCGGGGGTTGCAGTAAGCTGAGATCATGACTGCAAACTCCAGCCTGGGTGACAGAGTAAGACCCTGTCCAAAAAAAAAGAGAGAGAGAGAGAGAAAGAAAAAAATGGAATTGAGAGAGGCCTGTAATTTTGCTGCAAATATATGTGGCAAAATAATCAAAAGAATTATAAATAGAGACAACTTATTTTCTAAATTTTGCTTATAAAAGTATTTGTTGAGGAAAAGTATTCTGATAGAGACAAAAGACAGAATCCGTGGGAAATACTAGGCATAGATATTTGTACATTTCAATATGACAAAGACTAAAATTGAGATTATCCATCATTTCAAAGACTTTGTTCTCAGTTTACAAGGTATTGTAGCACCCACAGAGAGAGCATTTTCTGAATTAAAAACACATTGTATGGAGAAGAGTCAGTTGAAGGTGTCAACAACCAAAATAGTAAGCATAAGATGCAACTTTGATAAAATTTTGCTAGCAATTTTACAAAAATATTAATAAGACCACATTAAAATATATATATTATTCAGAAAAAAATACTAGATTTGGCTAGAATTAATTTATATATGTGAATGTGTATTAAGAAGAGTCGCAGCCGTTGCAGGTGAGCTGAGATCAGACCACTGCACTCCAGCCCAGGCAGCAGAGAGAGACTCCGTCTCAAAACAAACGAACAAACAAAACAACAACAACAACAACAACAAAACACTGGGCACAGTGGCTCACACCTATAATCCTAGCACGTTGGGAGGCTGAGGTAGGCGGATCACGAGGTCAGGAGTTTGAGACCAGCCTGAGCAACATGGAGAAACCCAGTCTCTACTAAAAACACAGAATTAGCCAGCCGTGGTGGCGCGTGCCCGTAATCCCAGGTACTTGGGAGTCTGAGGCAGGGGAATCGCTTGAACCCGGGAGGCAGATGTTGCAATTAACCGAAATTGCGTCATTGCACTCCAGCCTGGCACCAGAGCGAGAAAAAGTCATTGGGGGTTTTTTTTAATCAGATTTTCAATATAAATAGTTTTTAAAATTTTGCTTTAATCTACACGTATTTAGGCTCCTTCAGTACTCTAAAAGGAATGTTAATTTTGAAAACCAATTTTGAATCAACATCTTTATATAGGTCTACCAGTGTATTAAATCAATATGATGGTCAAAAAATAAATATTAATTACTTTATAAATCACCCTTTACTTTCCAGAGTGTCTCAGTTCGGCTGACTTAAATATATACTCACTTTATCCATGACCCAGTAATTCCATTTTAGCTGGGTATAGGCCCAGATAAAATGACCACAAGCAAGCAACAGAAGACGTGCCTAAGGATGTTCATAGCAGGTTATTTCTAATAATTCTAAACTGGAAACAAGCAAATAATCACCAAAAGAGACGATGGGTGAGGAGATTATGGTCTTACCTGTGGCTGCACATCAGCATCAGCTGGCAGGCTTTCAGACCGCATCCCAAGGCTTCCTCCCTCAGCCTTGGAGACACACTAACTCCCTCCTTCGGAAGTTACCGGAACCCTGGAGCCCGGGCCTCCGCCTCCTCAGCATCCTCTTCATTAAGACCGCGCGCGGAGTGGAGCCAGACACAGACTTGCCCTGTAGAGCCGAGCCATCACATCACTTCTGCGTCCCTTCTCTTCGCTGGTCCTTTTCGGATCCCGCTACTAGCGGTGCAGTTTTGCGATGAGACACACCTGCCAGGCCAGATTCCACCTCAGCTCCTTGAGGGCGGGGACTAGCTTGTATCATTCTGAGGTCCTTATTCATTAGGAAGGATTAGGGCAGACTTGAAAGGAAGAACTTAGATTTTCCTCCAATGAGTGTAATCAATTCTTTTCGCAACTTTGAATCTGGCGAGCTCCTTCCCTCCCAGATGTTACTAACAACAGCAGCAGCACCGCGTCCTCTAGCACCCTCCCGGAACAGAGAGGGAGGGTATTTCCAGTTCCCGTTTAGGCCCAGCAAGGGAGGGGCTGCTGGGAGTTTGTTTGTTTAAACAAACTACTAAACTTTTGCCAGTTGCTACACTACTATATTTTTACACACACAAAGACACTTTTAAAATATCCTCGGTCCTTCAACACAGACAGACCTTAAGACACCTTAAGAAGGTCTGGTGCTGCTCTCCCAGTCTTCATTTACCAAGGAAAATTTTTGTTTATGTAATTCGAAAATATCATAGTGATGATTAGGCTGGTGCAGAAGTGATTGCGGGTTTTGTCATTATTTTAATGGCAAAACCCGCAATCACTTCGGCACCAACCATATGTTTTCCACAGATTTTTGGAAAAAATAACGTTTGGAACTGCAAAGTGATTTGCCGTTTCAGTACCTACTCCACTGGTAACCTGAGCACTTGCAAAGGTATTCTGGAGCCAATCAGTGCCATGGTCGGTGACGCCATGAGGAAATGGACACCTGTGGGAGTAGTGATGCCGTGTTGAAATTGACAATGGTTAGGATATTCACACCACAGAAACAGGCAAATGCTACAAACTCGGTTCCTGCTCCCCGAAAGCGCTTGCTAAGCATCTGCACCATTTTGAAGTAAAAATATTTTGAGAGTGCCTCTGTGAGTATAAATAGTGTGGCAGTTCGTAAAAGTTTAGTAGTTTGTTAAAAAACCTCTCATGAATTGAAATACTGCTCACTCATTATTGCTATGTTACACGTTCCACCTTAATATTTTAATTAGTGTTAAGGAATAAAATAAATATGTTAATTATAAAAGTTCTCCTGAGGCTTATATTGTGCTTATATTTTATACTTCAGCCTATTTTTCCCAGAGTAGGACATTTCCAAGTTTCTGTGTAGAATTAATTAAGGTTCAGTAGATGGCGCTACTACACTGTGTTTTTAGTAATTTCAGACTTAAATGCTTTCTGGGATACTAATGGGAACCTTTTAACACATACGGAACGGGAGTGGGGAAGGAAAGCCAGTCTCTTAACTAGTTCTAGGCTGGTTACGACTAGGACTCTAAGTGTCATTTTTTTCAAACTCTAACATTCTACACCTGGAATATACAGATATATTGTGAAAGTATCTGTGGATGGGCATTTACCTTTGATATCTGTCATCTGAGCATCTGAAGGTGCTCTGCCAATATATTCTCTCCAGGTCTTGTAGTTTAGATGAGTAGATGAACCCTCCCACAAATCCTCCACTGCTGTTTTTACACACGAAGTAAAAAAGCCCAGAGGGGTCCTGCTATCTGCAAATTAAATTTTTACACCTGGAAAGCCGCCTTTCGATGAACAACAATAATTGATATCATAAGAAAGATAAACTCTTTTTGATGAGTGAGCATGTGTCAAGCCGACTGGCTGCAGTCTCTTTCTTGCTCTTCCTTGGCCCATCACTGAAGCTGGCTAGTAGTTGTCATCTTGTTCATTTTTTCATTTCTTATTTTGTTTTGTTATGAAATATTTCAGGAATACAAAATAGGGTAGAAAAAACATAACAAATATATATGCAGTTACCACGGAAAGAAAAAATGTCACATCTATTGTAACACCCCGTGGATTAATTTCACATGCATTTCACAGTCCTTCCTCCCTAGTAGAGTTTACTTTTTTCCATTTCTGTCTTTGTTATTTATCATACTTAATTTGTCTTTTCTGCAACTTACTTTTCTTCGTTCAATATTATGTTTTGGGAAATTATCCATGTTAATTCTTATTTTATTCATGTTTATATTTGCACAGTATTCCACTGAGTGTTTCATACTTCATTTAAGCCGTTCTTTCATTGATACATATTTATATTGCATCCAATTTTCCATTATTACATACACTCTTGTTTATATAAGATAGTCTTATAAACCTATATGTTTTATGTCCCTTAAATATTTCATAACAAAAAATATTTACAATTCTTGCAGACAGTTCATCTTCACATTGCCTCGTTAAATGTAATTTGTGTTATTTTTGGTGGTAGTGTTGTTTTTTGTTTTTGAGACAGGGTCTCCCTCTGTCACTCAGGCTACAGTGCAGTTATGCAATGTCAGCTCACTGCAACCTCCGCATCCTGGGTTCAAGCGATTCTCCTACTTCAGCCTCCTGAGTAGCTGGGATTACAGGCAGGTGCCTCTACAGCCCACAGTCTGGTGAATTTTTGCATTTTTAGTAGAGACAGGGTTTCACCATATTGGTCAGGCTGGTTTCAAACTTCCTACCTCAGGTGATCCCCACACCTCGGCCTCCCAGAGTGCTGGGATTACAGGCGTGAGCCACTGCACCTAGCCTGTAGCTTGTGTTACTTCTTATAGGAGTCAATGATTCAAAATATTAGAAGACAATAGGCTGGAAGCTCAAAAAGCCATTTTGAGGGTAATTCAGCATCTTAGAGCTTCAGTCTTTTAAAAACCTAGAAGTGGTGTCTCATGCCTGTAATCCTAGCATTTTGGAGGTCCAGGCTGGTAGATCACTTGAGGTCAGGAGTTTGAGACCAGCCTAGCCTACATGGTAAAACCCCATCTCTACTAAAAATATAAAAATTAGCCAGGCGTGGTGGTGCATGCCTGTAATCCCAGCTACTCGAGAGGCTGAAGCAGGAGAATTGCTTTAACTCAGGAGGGTGGAGGTTGCAATGAGTCAAGATCGCACCACTGCACTCCAGTCTGGGTGGGACAGAGTGAGACTCTGTCTAAATAAATAAATAAATAAATAAATAAATAAATAAATAAATAAGACCTAGAAGTGAAATGGTAGCATTAGGTATTCACATATTCTACTTCAAAATGCCAACTAGCTCTTCAAAGTAGTGGCAACAATCTCTACTCCTACTTGTGTTTGAGAGCTCCAGGTGCTCATCAATCATCCTCCCCAGACCCCTGCTTTTAAACTGTTTTGTTTTTGTTTGTTTGTTTTTGAGATGGAATCTGGCTCTGTTGCCAGGCTGGAGTGCAGTGGTGCGATCTTGGCTCACTGTAACCTTCACCTCCTGGTTTCAAGTGATTCTCCTGCCTCAGCCTCCTGAGTAGCTGGGATTACAGGCACATGCCACTCTGCCTGGCTAATTTTTGTATTTTTAGTGGAGTGGGGTTTTGCCATATTGGCCAAGATGGTCTCCATCTCTTGACCTTGTGATCTGCCTGCCTCAGCCTCCCAAAGTGCTGGGATTACAGGCGTGAGCCACCGCACCCAGCCCTTAAACTTTTTTATATTGAAAATTTTTGAATATATACAATAATAGAGAGATTAATGAACTTTTAGGGTCCTGCCATTTGATTTGAACAGTTATTAATTCACAGCCAGTCTTGAATCACATATACCCATCACACTCCTGCAGGTTATTTGAAGCAAATCTCATCATTCCAGGATAATACTCTGAAGATAAGGACTCTTTATTTTTACTTTTTGAGACAGAATCTCATTGTCACCCAAGCCACCATGCAGTGGTGTGATCATGCCTCACTGCAACCTCAACCTCCCAGGCTCAAGTGATCCTCTCACTTCAGCCTCCTGAGTAGTTGGGGCTATAAGCACATGAATCCATGCCCTGCTAATTTTTTAACTTTTTGTAAAAATATAGTCTCACTATGTTGCCCAGGTTGGTCTGAAACTCCTGCACTCAAGTGATCCTCCCTCCTCAGCCTCCCAAAAGTGGTGTGATTACAGTCATGAGCTATTGCACCATACCAGGACTCTATTTTAAATGTAACCAAAACACCGTGATTACACTTAAAAAACAATCATCAATCTTTCTTTGTTGAAATAAAATAACCAGCCACGGTTCAGATTTCACAATTGTCTCATAACATTTTTATGGTTGGCTTGAGTCACATCTAAAATAAGATCCATAAATCGCAATTGTTAATATGTTTCTTCAATGTATTTTAAGTCATGGGTTCCCTCCCCATCTTACTTTTTTCCATTGGTATTCATTTATTGAAAAAAGAAAACAGGATTGTTTGTTCTATAGAGCAGGGGTCCCAAACCTCAGGCCACAGACTGGTACTGGTCCGGGGCCTGTTAGGGATTGAGCTGGCACAGCAGGCGGTGAGTGGCGGGCGAGTGAAGTTTCCTCTGTATTTATAGCCACTCTCCATTGCTCACATTACCACCCAAGCTCCGTCTCCTGGCATTAGATTCTCATAGGACTGGGAACCCTATTGTGAACTGTGCATGTGATGGATCTAGGGTGCCTGTTCCTTATGAAAATCAAATGCCTGATGATCTGCCGGTGTTTCCCATCACCCCAAAATGGGACCGTCTAGTTGCAGGAAAACAAGCTCAGGGCTCCCACTGATTCTACATTATGGTGGGTTATATAATTATTTCAGGATCGTCTGAGGTCAGGAGTTCAAGATTAGCCTGGCCAACATGGTGAAACGCTGTCTCTACTAAAAATACAAAAAAATTAGCTGTGTGTGGTGGTGGCACGTGCCTGTAATCCCAGCTACTTGGGAGGCTGAGGCAGGAGAATCACTTGAACCCTGGAGGTGGAGGTTGCAGTGAGCCAAGATCACGCCACTGCACTCCAGCCTGGGTGACAGAGCAAGAATCTATCTTAAAACAATGACAAAAATTATTTTATTATACATTACAGTGTAATAATAATAGAAATAAAGTGCACAATAAATGTAATGCACTTGAATCATCCCAAAACCATTCTCCCCAGCCACCACCCACACCACCCATTGGTCTGTGGAAAAATTGTCTTCCATGAAACTGGTCCCTGGTGCCAAAAAAGTTGGGGACCGCTGCTACAGAGTTTCTCACAGCACGGATCTCAGTGAGTACACGGTGTGTAACATGTGCCTCTCTCTGTGTTCTGAAAACTAGTGTCAGATTTTGGTCAGATTTGTGTTCAATGTTTTGATCCCATAGTTTGCAAAGTGCTCTCTTACTTCCTTTCAGAAAGCCCTTCCTGGAAGGGAATTAGGATTCCCTGCAAGGACAAGACCATGCTTCAAATGATGAGAGGCAACATCCTCAGTTATACATACACATGTTTTATGTGATTTTTCACTTCTTTCTTTTCCTACGTTTGATGACCATCTTGGGGAGTGGGGGGAGTTGTCAGGTTGAAACATTTACTGCATCAAAATAATAATTTTGAAGCCAAAGCCAACTCCCCTTGTGCTCTGGATCCTGCTCCTTCTCCAATGGTAATCTAATTTTACTTTTGATTTCATCCAGTACATTCATGATTGGAGTCCAGGAAACTGAAAAATTATCTTGTATTGTTCTCTTTAATTAATAAAAAATAGACCAGACATCCTTCCAAGTTTCCAGGCTGTTTGATTGGGTTAGGAGAAGGCAGAATAAATACAGTGAAAGCTAATTGCTCCAAAAAACAAAGCCCAAACCCAGGAAGAAGTGTTATAGTATTTTCTCACTCCATTCCTGGCTAAAATTCAGTCTCAGTGAACAATTTGTTACCAAGGAAAATTGAAGTTTTTAATATTGTTGAAGTTTCATTTATGTCGTTTTTTTCTTTAAATTTATCTGTCTCCTTTTCTTCTTTACGTTTCTCCCTTAAATTTTGGATTGAGAATTGACAATTGATTTCAGAAATGGAAGAAGCATAAAGGAGAAAAGGAGCCTTTTGGTTTAATTTGATGTAAAGTTCATAAAGCTGGAATGAAACTGTACTTTTCATGCTTGGTTTAGGCATCTAAGAGATTTTAAATGATCACTCAAATATAAATAGAATGGGAGAATCTCTCTATTCTTTTTTAAGCCTTGGATTGGTTTCTGGGGAAAATTAACACACATAGACTACAGACTCCCTTTACAAAGCTGGGCATTTTCACACATGCAAATAGAGTTTTGCGGGCTGGTGAGCATTATTTGAGTGGTTGCTTGGTATAGTTTTAAAAATAATCATTTTCTTTCTTTTTCATTTTTACTTTTTTGTAGAGATTTTATTTTTTTTCTTGCTCTGTCACCCAGGCTGCAGTGGTGTGATCTTGGCTCACTGCAACCTCCACCTCCCAGGTTCAAGCAATCCTCTTGCCTCAGTGTCCCTAGTAGCTGGGACTACAGGTGCCCACCACCATGCCTGGCTAATTTGTTTTGTATTTTAGTAGAGACGGGGTTTCACCATGTTGCCCAGGCTGGTCTCAAACTCCTGAGCTCAGCCAATCAGCCTGTCTTGGCCTCCCAAAGTGCTAGGATTACAGGTGTGAGCCACCATGCCCAGCCTAAAATAATCATCTTCAATTATCTTCATTTATCTATTTTGTTTTTTAGAGACAGGACCTTTCTCTGTCTCCCAGGCCAGAGTGCAGTGGTGCAATCATAGTTCACGGCAGACTCCAACTCCTGGGCTCAAGTGATCCTCCTGCCTCAGCCTCCCTAGTAGCTGGGACTACAGACACACACCATGCTTGGCTCTTCTTGTTTAAATTCAGTTCAGTGAAATATCTTTAAAAAAAAGAATCTAAATATTTAATAGTAAATAATGGGATAACATTGATTAAAATTGTGTTTAACTTCAAAGCCAATAAGTGTATACAGAAACCTATAAAGAAAGTATTTTGCAGGATGGATGGCGATATTAACCTTCTTTGTGACTCAGTGATGAGCTTTCCAATATTATGTTAGCTAAATGATTGATGAGTTTCATTGATAGAAATTATGCAACCGCCCTTGAATACACAGAGTTAGCTAGCAGGCAAGCAATCCATATTTCACACAACTGAAAGATGTGAGGAGATAAGGAGTAAAGGCTGTGGTGTGTTTATCCCACTGATGAGCACACAAACTTCATTCAGATTTGAGAATGTGTTAAAACAATTGTTCCCCTAACTTTTCAATTGCATAGTTTACTACTGACGTTACAGTGGAATCACCTTTTAGAATGGCGGTGAGCAACTTAAACTTAGAATACTATTGATAATTCTTCAGTTTTGTAGGTCAGCCACCAGAGGGCAATATTTTTCCTCTCTTTTTCTTTCTTCCCCTCCCTTCCCCACTCTTTCTCTCCTATTCTCTTCTTTTCTCTCCATTTCCCTCCCTTCCTCCCTCCCCCTCTCTCTCTGTCTCTCCCTGTTTCTTCTTTCTCTCCATTTCCCTCCCTTCCTCCCTCTCTCTCTCTTTCTCTCCCTGTTTCTTCTTTCTCTCCATTTTCCTCCCTTCCTCCCTCCCTCTCTCTCTTTCTCTCCATTTTTCTTTCTCTCCATTTCCCTCCCTGCCTCCCTCCCTCTCTCTCTCTTTCTCTCCCTGTTTCTTCTTTCTCTCCATTTCCCTCCCTTCCTCTCTCTCTCTCTACCTCTCTTTCTCTTCTTCTCCCTCTCTTCATTGCCCTTTCTCCCTCTTTCTCTCTCCCCCCTTTTCTCTTTCTTTCCCTCTCTCTCCCCATCCCTCTCTCTCTCCCATCTTTCTCTCTCTTCTTCATCCCTCTCTTTCTCTCCCCCGACTCTCTCTCTCTCTCTCTCTCTCACACACACACACACACACACATACACAGATTGCATACTTCATGGAGATAACTCACCCCGTAGCAGGACTGACCTGGTTCTGCCTGTTCCCAGCACCCCGCCTCACTTTCTACCTCCATGTGCTCCAGGCTGTCCTCAGAGCATCCTCTTTGGTCTTCTGGATTCTCATCTCCCAAGATGCTGCCAGGAGAGATATTTTGACCACTTATCTTTCCTATTTAAGATTCTTCAAGGACAGAGTCTCTCTGGGATTCAGGGACATTTGGACATGTCTCTGTCTTAGCCATTTATTCCATGGAACTGGGATTTATCCCATGATTGAGTTATGTGCCCATCTTCCACACTGGCCTAGGAACTCCTCTAGGATAGAGAGCTGGCAGCAAACACGGTTTTTGAGGGCCTCACCTGTTAGCATGATGCCGGACACAGCATGCTGTGGACTAAGTGAGTAACCACTCGTAGTTGAGGAACTCTATGTATCGACCCTGTTGCATTTTGTCAAATACATATGCATTGGCTCACCCTCTCTGCCAGGTGTCTGATTCACACAAAATGAGGCTAAGGAGGGGCCTGAATCCCCGCATCAACCGGGGTTCCCCTCATCATATCCACTTAAAGAGGGCTCGAGGGTTAACCATTGCTTTAAACATACATTTATAGACTTTAAAAATTAGGCCAAATGCAGTGGCTCACACCTGTGATGTCAGCACTTTTGGTGGCCGAGGTGGGAGGATCACTTGACACCAGGAGTTTGAGACCAGCCTGAGCAAAATAGTGAGACCCCTGTCTCTATTAAAAACTTAAAAATTGGCTGAACATGATGGTACATACCTGTAGTGCCAGCTACTCAGGAGGCTGACGCTGGAGGATCATTTGAGACATGAGATCGAGGCTGCAGTGAGCTATGATCATGCCACTGCACCCCAGCCTGAGCAACAGAGCAAGATCTTGCCTTAAAAAAAAAAAAGAGGGCCAGGCGCGGTGGCTCACACCTATAATCCCAGCACTTTGGGAGGCCGAGGCTGGCAAATCACAAGATCAAGAGATCAAGACCATCCTGGCCAACATGGTGAAACACCATCTCTACTAAAAATACAAAAATAAGCTGGATGTGGTGGTACGTGCCTGTAGTCCCAGGTACTTGGGAGGCTGAGGCAGAATCGCTCGAACCCAGGAGGCACAAGTTGCAGCGATCTGAGATTGCACCACTGCACTACAGTCTGATGACAGTGCGAGACTCTGTTAAAAAAAAAAAATTAAATAATAAAATATAAAAATAAAAATGGACCATCTTAGCAGGGATTAGTTGACAGCTGAGAGCAGGAAGGAGATCTGGGCTAGAGACTGAGAAGGTTGGGGTGTGCCTGGGAGAGGCTGGGGTTGGGGGCAGGGGGACAAAGTATCCCAAAGGAAGTTTCCAGCGAAATCTTTAATGCTTACCACCAAAGCAGTGCTGGACTTGGTTTCACCAACAGCAGCTTTTCCTTGACCATTTGACACATGTGCTCTGTTTTGCTAACTCTTGAACATGAAAGTTAAGATATATGGTTTGATTTTAAAAGGCATAGTTCTTTTTTACCTGGCAACACACGCACATTGTAAACCAAAGTCCAAACAATACAAAGAGGGTAGCATAAAAGTTGTTTTAAAAATGGCAAGCAAGGCTGGGTGCAGTAGCTCACGCCTGTAATCCCAGCACTTCGTGAGGCCAAGGCAGGTGAATCACCTGAGATCAGGAGTTCAAGATCAGTCTGGCCAACATGGCGAAACCTTTTCTCTACTAAAAATACAAAAATTATCTGGGCTTTGTGGCACACGCCTGAATGCCCAGCTACTTGGGAAGCTGAGGTGGGCGGATCACTTGAACCCAGGAGACGGAGGTTGCGGTGAGCTGAGATTGCACCACTGTGCTCCAACCTGGACAACAGAGTAAGACTCTGTCTCAAATTTAAAAAAAGGGCGGGGGTGGGGGGTGGGGCGGGCAAGCAAAATATCTCTTGCTTTAATTTGTCTATTTCATCTTGCTTAGTTTTTCTTTTTCTTTATTTTAAATGCCTCCCCAAAGCTTGAAACAATTTTATTTTCAAAAACATTGTTCTAGAACCGTAAGAGTTTCTAAGACATCACTGAGGAGCGTTTTAAAGACGTCACATCTTAAATGTGGTTACGCAGTCATTTGTATCTCCTTCTCAAGTCTGGGTAAACAAAGCGCATCAGAGCACTTACCAGAGGCAGTGGAGAGCAGCTGGTATAGGGTGTGGGTCAGAAATGAGTGCGGCAGGTGAATCAGATGTCTACCATTTGCACCACCTGCTGCAAACTCAGAGCTAGAAACCCTCAGAATGGTCGAGCC
Source organism: Callithrix jacchus (assembly GCF_049354715.1). NCBI lineage: Eukaryota > Metazoa > Chordata > Mammalia > Primates > Cebidae > Callithrix > Callithrix jacchus. Next base: position 16,305,210 of record NC_133508.1, read on the forward strand.
GAGCTTGCAAACTTTTCCTTTTCACATCTTGCTGGCAAGTGTTATTCAGGGTGAAAACGATCTGGAAGAGAGCAAAAATGATTGCTCTGTTTTGTCTAGATGTGGCAACTCTGCCCTAGACTCCTTTGGGTTTAGAAGAAAAGGTGAAAGTTATTGCTAGATCTAAATAAGTCACAGTTGGGAAAGATCTCGAGACAAAAAAATCTTCATGGCATGTTGATATTTCAAAGATGTCATATGAGGAGACTTTTATATTTTGGATTCGAATGAGTACAGTCACTTCATATTTACACCATTTTTAGCATATAAATTCTTAAAGGGTGTTGACAATTTAAATATTTCTTAATGTGATCTCAATTGCATTATTTAAAAAGCTCTTGAAATGGAAAAAAGAGTTCAGACTGGAGACACGTCGAAGACCTAGAGAAAAATCCAGTGTTCAAAGACATGCGATAAAATGCATGGGAAGGATAAATTAGGAAACAAAAACCAAAGAACCCAGTGTGGAGGAGGACTTTGGTGGCCATCTGAAGCTCCAACAGCATGCTGATGTGAACAGTTACGGCCCAAGGTGGACGGGTTCAGTACGCTGCTCAGTAAACATTGTTGGTGATGAAAAGTTTATTATGGAGAAAAGGGGAATTTTCCGAATGACCAAAACAAAAATTGTGAGGCAACATGTTCAAATATCTTAAAAGGCTGCAGAAAATGTTTTGAAATATAAAGAGTGAAATATTTTCTCCGAGTATACAATAAGAATTTGGAGTGATGACCTTTGCAAATAATTTAATTAACTTTTGCCTAAAACATTCCAAGCAAAAGTAACTATTTATAGCAATTAAAATGTATTTACACAAACTGTTCAGCGATCCACATCAACCTGGTAAAGACATATGTTATTAATAATTATTCAGACATGGGCTGAGGCGGGAGGATCACTTGAGCCTAGGAGTTTAAGACCTACCTGGGCAATGCAGGGACCCCTGATTCTAAAACATAAAAATAATAAAGTTATCTGGGCATGGAGGTGCCTGCCCACTTGTAGTTCTAGTTACTCTGGAGGCTGAGGCGGGAGAATCACCTGAGCCCAGGAGTTTGAGGCTGCAGTTAGCTATGATTCTGACTGCGCTGAAGCCTGGGTGACAGGAACGCCCCGTCTCTAAAATAGTAATAACAATTATTATTATTCAGACTTGGTACTGAATATTTACCATGTTTTCTGAATGCTCACATGTTGAGTATTCTTGAAGAATGCTTCAGCTGGGCACGATGGCTTACACCTGTAATCCTATCACTTTGGGAGGCCACATCAGGAGGATCACTTGGAGCCAGGAGTTTGAGACCACCCTGGGCAACATAGCAAGACCCCCATCTCTACAAGGGAAATTTAAAAATTAGTCAGGTATGGTGGTGTGCACCTGCAGTCCCAGATACTCGGGAGGGTAAGGCAGGAGGATCACTTGGGGCCAGGAATTTGAGACCAACCTGAGCAAAATAGCAAGAACTGATCTCTATGAAAAGAATTTTAAAAATTAGTCAGGCAAGGCGGTGTGCGCCTGTCAGCTAAGCAGGAGGCTGAGATGGGAGGATCGCTTGAACTCAGGAGTCTGGGAGTGCAGTGAGCTATGATTGCACCACTGCACTCCGGCCTAGGTGACAAACCAAGACCCTGTCTCAAAAAAACAAAAAACAAAACCAAAGAAGAAGAAGCCTCTTAAAGGTGGTTTCTTCCACTGGTGTCCTTTTTTCCAGGGAGCATCCCTATTGTTCCAATATTTACATGAGGATGATGTCTTGCTGCTTTTCCATTTTAAGTGAGCAAAATTTGTGGTAGGGGAGTCCAGAATGAGAAAAACAATGACAGTTTGAAAAGCAGACCTCCCTTATTTTAGAACTTTGCCCTGGATTTCCTTTTATGGCCAAAGTCCAGCTGGCCAACCTCTCTTTCCCTGCACTGTCTTCTGTGACTTTGGGATGAAGGATCAGAGGAGACAGTTGGCAGAGAGCTGACTTTGAGGCCAGCGGCAGGGCAGGGTGGAGAGAGCGCTCCCCTTCCCTTCACCACGGGAAATGCAGGCAAATCCCACACTGGTTTGTTTTCATTCTCACTGATGGCAGAAGAATTCCTATCCCTTGGGGTTTACACTCATTTTTGTGCGCTCTCCAAATCTCCCCACTTATCTTTAGACCGACTTCCAACAACCCTCTGGACAGAACTCCAAAGGAAAGAGTTCATGGACCCATGTTGTGCCGGGGAGTGATGCTGCTCACTTTTTCACAGGAGGGAAATCTGGGAAGTGTTTAGTCAGTTTCACAGTGACAGGCAGGATATCAGCAGGAACCAGGTCATGACAGAATCCACACCCCGCTCTCCTCCCGTACACAGTAAGAAGCAAGTCTCAGCCAGACAGTGTAGACTCAGAAACAGAGGGTGAGGAACAACTCCAAGCACTGTTTTCTTTCTTTTTTTTGCACAGTTGAGCTTATAGAAGTGGGGTAGGAGAAGAAAAAGAGAGAGAGAAAAAGAGGTGAGAAGGAACGGGATCTAAGCTTCCAGGGCTTAAGTAGCCGCGGCGGAGGTGAGGTTGCTAGGTAATCAACAACACTTTCACTCGCTCTTCAGTTTTTTGAATTCGTTAATTGAAAAGGTATTTCTTGAACGGCCTCTTATTGCCAATGTTCTAGGAGCTGGGGTTACAGCAGCGAAAGGTCAAGGTCCTGGTATCACGGAAGCTCGGTTATATTATATAGAATTCTGTCATATCCTGGGAAGGAAGACAAACAATATCCAAGGAAACAGATAGTCCATGCAATTTTAGCTAGTGGAGGAGAGTGCTGTGAAGAAAAGCCAGGCAGGCTCAGGGAATAAGTAGTTTGTGTGCATGTGAATTTCAGACAAGCAGTCGGGGAAGGCTTCCAGGAAGATGTGATCTTTGAACAGAAGATCTGGAATGAGGTGGGGAACAAGTTTTGTGAACAATTTATTAGTACAGCTGAGGACTGCGCTCCTCTTTCTTAGCAGGTTGCACTTGTGTTCGGTTTCCCCCAGTGGGGAACACAGCCCCACTTCTCGAATCATAGAGAGATCAGGGAGTTAAAGAGAGCCATCTTCCAGGCCGGGCGCGGTGGCTCACACCTGTAATCCCAGCACTTTGGGAGGCCGAGGTGGGTGGATCACGAGGTCAAGAGATCGAGACCATCCTGGTCAACATGGTGAAACCCCGTCTCTACTAAAAATACAAAAAATTAGCTGGGCATGGTGGCGCGTGCCTGTAATCCCAGCTACTCGGGAGGCTGAGGCAGGAGAATTGCCTGAACCCAGGAGGCGGAGGTTGCGGTGAGCTGAGATCGCGCCATTGCACTCCAGCCTGGGTAACAAGAGCAAAACTCCGTCTCAAAAAAAAAAAAAAAAAGAGAGCCATCTTCCACCGCAGAGGAGTGGGGTGACCAATATCAGAGCTGTGGCTGGACTGGGAGGTTTGGCCCTGAGATACAGTGATGCAGGGTGGGGGGAGTAGCATAGCCTCTAATTGTCACCGGGCTGCTGCCCAGGATACAGGCTTGGCTGGGGAGGGAAGGGGTGTAGTTGGCTCTGGAAGTGCAGTTTGGACCCCAGCATGGCTACTTATCACCTTGGTGCCCTAGGCACATTATTTAACCACTCTGGGTATTAATTTCTTTGGAGAGAGGAGCTCATAGAGGTCCCTCTGCCACAGGGTCGTTGGATTAACTGAGCTGCTGTACATGTGGGTCCCCAGAAGACTGCCTGGCATAGAATCAATTCTACATAAGCGCTGGCTGTTATTCACACATGTCTCACTGTAGGGACCTTGAGCTCTTCCCACTCGCCCACACCTCTACATCTACTCCTCAAAATACTGATTATTCTTCTTATAATAGAGCCATTCTTCTCCTCTCTGGAAGCCACTTCTTCGGGGCCTCCACAGGCTCCTGCACAAAGGGCCGTGGCCTTGAACCTAAACACATAGGCCCGTGACTTTTGCCTCCTGGACCATAACATACCCTAAGGACAGGTCCTGCAGGTGCCTCCTGGCAGCCGTTCCCACTCTTGCCATGACTTCTTTTCTGGAGCTGGAGGCAATTTCTGGCCTCTTTCTACCTAGTGCTAAGGCAAAAACATTCAAATGTAAATTTCCTTGGGGAATCTAGCAACATTAAAAACCTGTGCCTTTAAATCCTTACGTGGAGAACTGTAGTCAAGAGCACGTAGGAAAGTGCAAAAGAAATGAAGATACTGTTTGACCTGTGGGATAAGACCTAGCGTTTGAGAGAAATAAGACCAAGTATTTAAAAGATCAGGAGGGTGACTGTGGTTGACAATAATCTATTTTATATTTTCAAATAGCTGTAAGAGAAGAATTCAAATGTTATAACATAAGGAAAAGATAATATTTAAGGTGATGGATATGCCAGTGATACCTACTTGATCTCTAAAAATTATATGAATGAGGCCGGGTGTGGTGGGTCAAGCCTGCAACCCAGCACTTTGGGAGGCTGAGGTGGATGGATCACGAGCTCAAAAGATCGAGGCCATCCTGGCCAACATGGTGAAATCTCATCTCTACTAAAATAAAAAAATTAGCTGGACGTGGTGGTGCGTGCCTCTAGTCCCAGCTACTCGGGAGACTGAGGCAGGAGAATCACTTGAACCCAGGAGGCAGAGGCTGAAGCGAGCGGAGATTGAGCCACTGCATGCCAGCCTGGTGACAGAATGAGACTGTCTCAAAAAAAAATTATATGAATGAATTAAATGATTACATTTACCCCCAACTATGTACATCTATTATGTCTAAATAAAAAATAAACTTATTTCAAAATCAGAAATAAAAACAAAAGGAATGGAGAACATAGCAATTGTTTAGAACGCCAATCTGGTCATGACGATTCCCTGCATAAGGCATTTTACCATCGTAAGTGGCCCATTGCCCACTGGATCAAGTCTAAACTCTGGCTTGAGTCCAGGTACAGTGGCTTCTGCCTGTAATCCCAGCACTTTGGGAGGCTGAGGCGGGAGGATCACTTGAGCTCGGAAGTTCAAGACCAGCTTAGGCAACATAGTGCAACTGTGGCTCTACAAAAAATACAAACGTTAGCCAGGTATAGTGGTGCATGACTGTAGTCCCAGCTACTCAGGAGGTGGGGTGGGGGACAACTTGATCCAGGGAAGTCAAGGCTGCAGTGAGCCGTGATCATGCCACTGCACTCCAGCCTGGGCAACGGAGAAAGTTCTTGTCTTAAAAACAAAACGAAATGAAGCAAAACTCTGGCTTGAGAACTTTCCTGCTCTGCCTCTACTTACTTTCCTAGCGTCATGACTCCACACTGTTTGCTTATCTGGGAATCCCAGCTTTACTGAACATTCAGTTTCTGCAGCCAGCCACGCTCTTTATGGCCTCTGGCTTTGCTGCGTGCTGCTTCTCCTGCCTGGCACTTTGCCCTCTGTCTCCAGCCCCTGCAGTCCTTTACCTGATCCGCTCTGACTGATCCTCCAGTCCTCGGGCTGAGTCACTCCCTCTGCAGGGAGGCCCTCTTAGGTTCTCCTCTGCGGTGTGGCCTTAGCATCCTTCGCCTTCTCCACAGTAGAGGGCATGGCCCTGTTCCTCATGGAGGCCTGACCACCTTATTACAAGTGTCCCTCCTTGTTCCACCCTCAGAGGCAACCAGAATAGCAACCAATGAGTTTATTCATTATGTATTTATTTTTTTGAGACGGAATCTCTCTGTCGCCTCAGCTGGAATACAGTGCGGCGATTTCATCCCGGCTCACTGCAAACTCCATCTTCCAGGTTCAAGCAATTCTCCTGCCTCAGCTTCCCAAGTAGCTGGGATTGCGGGTGCCTGCCACTGTGCCATGTTAATTTGTGTATTTTTAGTAGAGACGGCATTCACCCTGTTGGCCAGGCTGGTCCTGAACTCCTGACCTCAGGTGATCTGCCCACCTCAGCCTCCCAAAGTGCTGGGATTACAGGCATAAGCCACCGCACCCGGCCAAGTGTAGGTATCATTTTGATGTATTGATTTCTTTTCTTTTGGGTAGGTACCCAGTAGTGGGATTGCTGGATCGAAGGCTAGCTCTATTTTTAGTTCTTTGAGAAATTGCCACACTCTTTTCCAGAGGTTGGACTAATTTTCATTCCCACCAGCAGTGTATCAGCATTCCCTTTTTTCTGCAGCTCAATGAATTTATTGACTGAAGGCATGTTTTTACTTTCTAGGAGTTTAGAATCTATTTTATGAAAGAGCTGAAAATGGCGTAGAATAAATAGAACTATAAAGCATGCAGCTCAGTGAGTTCCTCCAGGGAGTGAATTTCTGTAAAGATCCTGCCAAAATTTAGCTAGAGCCTGGGAGACGGTAGAGAGTGTTGTGAGATGAGAAGTAAGCAGGGGTCCAATTATGAGGCCTTGGTGAGCAACTTGAAAGAGTTTGATGTCATTGGAGGACAATGAGAAGACAAGGAAGAGCTGTCAGCAAGGGAAATTGACCATTCTTAAAACTAACCACGACTAAACAATTACACACACCCCCATCTGTAGATTCCAACACTAATTAGCCTTTTTCCCACCAGGTACTGGAAAGCCTCAAGGTTTTCAGACTCATTTGGATTTGTCACAGCCCAGCTCTGCCCTTTATCCACTGGGTTGACCTCATGCAAGTTAGTTAGGATCTGCAAGCATCAATATCCTGGTATGACTAACAGGAAGAGCAACAAAACCAACTTGATAGGGATTTGTGAGATTTAAAAGAGATAAGCACAGTACTTAGCAGGTGACTGAAACAGAATATAAAGGTAAATGATAATGGCAGCAGTCAGTAATAGTTCTATTATAGAAGCAGCAGTAGCAGTAATATTAGTAATAAAAATGGTGATACAGATACTCTTAACATAATAGCATGTATGAGCTGCTCCCAGGACTGCTACCCTGGGAGTGTGTATTTGCACATACCAAGTCCTGAGGGCAGACTGCTGGGAAATCTCCTCTCCCTGCTTCCTCCTTCACTGGCTTGGGATTGACAGCTGTTCAGCAGGAGATCATAGAGCTAGGGGACCCACGTGAAGAAGTGGGATCTGGAGTGAGGAGGAAAGGGGAGGATCAGAAGAGCCTGGAAGTCTAGGGAGAAAGAGGCTTTTCTTCCTGCATTTAGTGGTTAGCCATGTTTGCTCCCGGCATAGCTGGCATGCAGGCACCCATGTTAGCATGCAAGATTTCACATGTACACACATACACACACACACACACTCACACACACACGGTCACACACCCCTGAAAAGATCTGGGGGAGAGACTTTTACGACAAAGTCCAAAAGCTATTCCTAGCTATCCCTCCTCCCCATGTGGACCATGTAGTAAATTAAAATGCACTTTAAAGGTAAGCTAGAGGATGAAATTTCATGCATTTTCCCGTGCACTATTTGAGGGTGTGCATTTGGGCTCATAAACACTGTTCCCCTATCTCCAGCACTGCAGGGAGGTAGTGTCAGGCATGTTGTTATACTGCCACTGTTCTTGATTCCATGTGGATGCAGGAGGGGCCCTCTACTGAAGTGACTAGAGTTCTGGATCTCCTTGGGTGATCAAAGTGGAGGCACCAGGTGTGAATAATGGAGGTCAACTTGGAGTCAATCCTCCCTGGAAATGTGTTTCCATATTTGAAACCCACCTTATGCAAAGAACTATGAGAAAAGGCAGCCATTCTTGGACCCTAGGCTGCACACCCTCAAGGCTCTATAACCTATTAGCCTCTCCCCATCTTTACACATCCCCCCAACAAAGTCATTAGACTCTTCCTTACCTCTGCTATTTAGCTATGAATCTTTTTTTCTTAAGAGATTGGCACAGAGAAAGATTATTGGATCTATTTTAGTTTCTTCCCCCTTAGGAAGAAAAGCTCAGTGTGCTTTTGTCTTATGGCCCATTTCAGTGTGACATCATTGTGGATATTTCTGGCTTGACACCATTCAGAATTGTAGCAAAGGTGGAGTTACTTCCAAGCACGAGAGTAGCAACTTGCTCTGTGCTCAGCTTGCAGAAACAACTCTCCTTTCTCTCCAAATTCAGTGCCAGTGACTTCCAAGCTCTGGAGATGAACTGCGCATGGCATGGTAAATTAAATGAGAAACAGGGTGTGTTGAAGCCATAACATGCATTAAAGCAACATAAGGATAGGAGGCCTTGCACGAGAACTTTTCTGGGGCACCTCAGGCTTCAATATGATTTGGGGACACAAGTGTCAAAGTTTTAAAAGATAAAAAGATTTTAACATAAAATGAAATCAGAATATATATATATATTTTTAGAATGAGTGCTAAATTCCATGAGTTCTTTTCCTTTTATCCAAATTGATTTAATTTTCAATTTTGATTTCAAAGCCTGCAGTGTTTGCATGTTTGAGTGATGTCATGTTGAATACACTTTTACTGAGAACCCCGCAATTGCTGTGCCAAATGAAGAGGAGCTGCAGAGGACTGTCCCCGGCAGGGCTGACTTGCCTGTAAGAGCTTTTGGGAAATGTTTGGTACTTCGAAGACAGAGGAAATTAAGCTCTGGTTAAAGTACTTGCACAGAGAGCATCTAAAAGTACAGGGGCAACCTAGAGATGCAGCAGTCAGACTATTCTAGAATAAGAGATTACTTCTGGTTTACTGCCTGCTTAGGAAACTATGGGATGCACACAAACAGTGATGAGGCCAGGCACAGTGGCTCATGCTTTTAATCCAGCACTTTGGGAGGCTGAAGCGGTGGATCACTTGAGGCCAGGAGTTCGAGACCAGCCTGGCTAACATGGTGAAACCTCATCTCTACTAAAAATACAACAACAACAAAAATTATCTGGGTGTGGTGGTATGTACCTATACTTGGGTTGCTGAGGCAAGAGAATTGCTTGGATCTGGGAGTTCGAGGTTGCAGTGAGCTAAGATTATGACACTGTACTCCTGCCTGGGCAACAAAGCAAGATCCTGTCTCAGAAAAAAAAAAAAAATCATTCCTGATACTTTTCTTATCTATTTATTTTGAGACAAGACCTTACTCTGCCACCCAAGCTGGAGTGCAGTGGCATAATCTTAGCTCACTGCAACCTCAAACTCCTGGGCTCAAGCAATTTTTCTGCCCCAGCCTCCCTGAGTAGCTGGGACCACAGGTATGCATCATCACGCCTGATTAATTTTTTTTTTTGGTACCCAGTGGGTAAAGGCCTGACCTTATCTTGCCCTCATTGTCTTCTCTGCAAGCTAGAGTGCAGACAAGATGGGGCAGCCAACTGAAACCAGGGGATAGAAGCAGAACACCAGAAAGAAAAATCGGGATTCTTGATGATTGTACAGTCTCCATTCCAGCCCTGGATTGCCTTCCTGGATTTTGATGCGAGCAAGAAATAACCTAGTAGCTTTGCAAAGTCACAGTGAATTTGGATCTCTCACAGTCAACGGCCAAACCATGGATAGAAACTGTGGCTATTCCTTTTGCTCAAGAGAGGACAGTGGCCTGTCTTGCTTTTCTTTTGCAACACGTATCAGACTGTCCAACCTGAGGGACTATTCAGTTGGAAAAACAATTAATTCAAAACCAATTGATTTGGTTGTTTCAATTTTAAACAAAAATGGTTGATTTTGGTGTTTTGCTCCTTTGGGGTAATTAGATTTCTTACTATTTACTAAGAATAGTAAATAGTATTCTTACTATTGGTAGGCAGTTGCCAATAGTAAGAGATGTCTGTATTCCTCTGTGATGAATTAATGACCCTGTGGATTCATCTTTGAAGGTTGACAAGTCCATGTTCCAAACTAGACTGACTCCTGGGTTTAATGAACACCACAAAACAAAATATATCAGTAGCAAAAACGAGCTGTGGTGTGCTGGCAACTACTTTAGTTTGCTGAAAGGGAATTTCTAGGAGGAAAAGGTAGAGTTTTAAGCCAGACTTAGAAAATCACTTTTCAATTTTCTTAAATTTTGATTTTCTAACCCAGCTTACTATAGTATAGGCAAGGAAGAGAAATAATCATCTATCTGAAGGATGCTCCACTCAGAATTTCAGCTTTATGTGAGCATTAGACAAATAACTAAGATTCTCTGAATGTTTATGTGCCCAGAGCAATGCTAGTGAAGTGGCGTCATTGTCTGGGGTAAATACCTAGGGTTTGTCCTCTCGAGTCTGGGCAACATGGCGAAACCCAATCCCTACCAAAAAATACAAAATTTAGTCGGGTATGGTGGTGCGCGCCTGTAGTCCCAGCTACTTGGGAGACTGAGGCAGAAGAATCACCCTAGTCCAGGAGTTGAAGGCTGCAGTGAGCTGTGATTGTGATTGTGCTGCTACACTCCAGCCTGGGCAATGGAGCAAGACCCTGCCTCAAAAAAAAAAAAGAGGCAAAGTTCATGCCAATGAAATGTTCTTTATGGATCAAATGCTGTATTGGCCTTTTGAAGGAAAGTTTCCTGGCAAAATATCATTTAGAAACAAGACTAGTGAATAAAGTGAGGGTACAAGCTAGAGAATTCTATCTGACTGTTTAAATGAAGCCTAGTAAAGTAATGAGACTCATTTTCTTAGGTTGTGAGTGGCTCTGAGGATACAGTTCTAGAAACCTTTAAGCATGAGAGTAATACTGAAATAATTGTAGTTTTCTGATAACAACCTTAAAGGAACATTGGGATAAAGGGACCTTTGGGATGCTTATCTTAAAAAAGTAACAAAATGCAGAAAATGAGTTCATAGGCAGCATAATTGTAGACACTGACCCCTTCCTTTCTGGATAAAAGTCTTCCATTGACCAAATTGCTTATCTATTTGCATCTCAATTAGTCCCTAAATAGCCAGAGGAATTCCTCCTCCTCTTTTTCTACTTCTCTATTTTAGACTTTAAAAACTTCAGCATTTTTGACTTTGTGGCTCCTAAAGAGTTACTGGTCTTCCTGTTTTATTCTCTGGTGTTCTGGGAAATACGTGAGATTTAAAATTTAGTGATAAAGAGACATGACAGGCATCAGAAGAGGTGTCACGCTCCGTTTCCAAAGGGCAGACTACGAGACGTATGCTATCCTCATTCCAAGTGTGGGACAATGGTGTTGCGCCCATTTTGACATCTAAGACCAACAGGACAGCCGAAGAGAATGGTCCCTGATAAGAGTCAGTTCTCTGCCTGCAGCCATCTGCAAGCTGGAGTCTGTTGATAAGCACCCCATAAATTGTAACATGAACAACCCATCCTCCAGTTTTAGAGGGAAGTCAGCTTACACCAATTGCACAGATAACAGGTTTTCAAGGAGAGAAATGGTTATGAACGCACTCCCTTCTTTCTTCCTGAGCTCCCTGCTGTGCAGGGTGAAGTGGCAAAAACAATGACAAATCGTCTCGAGTTTCTGCAAATCACTCTCCCTAAGAGCTAAAATCAACGGTGCAAACCCTTCCAAGCTACAGAGTAGTGTCATGTTTAAACCATTCATCACTGTCCCTTCCACTGGAGGAGTTTCTTGTGGATGGTGTTATTTCCTGAGCAAGCCTTTTCACTGTCAGCAAGATTTATGCCATATTATTCTCTTGGCTAAAAGATTCCTCAAATTTCCTAAGGTCTTTCTCTTCCAACAGGATGAGTAGGAAGAGGACAACTCCCATTCAGAGCTGTGCTTTTTTTTTTTCTTTGAATTGTGAGTGATCTATGCTCTTCCTCCTCTTCAATTGTCACCATAATTGATGGGCTTCTAGATATATTGGTTCAATGAAGACTTCATCCACATGACACCGACTGGGGCATTTGGTTCAGTTCTTGAAAAATGTAGTTAATTCAATGCGAGAAAACATTAATTAAACTGAGGATTGATTGAATAGAATTTGTCAGAGTAGCCCCTGAATCATGAGCACATACCCAAGGAACATGCTACTACAGTGTTACGGAAAGAAAATCTGGAAAGTTTTCAAAATCTCTCCTTAACTGGGTGCCTTCCTCCCACACGCCCCTGTGGCATAGCAATTCTAGTCTTATTTCTGCCAAGTCAAATGTGCCTGTAACTATCCACTATTTTTTGTGAACCAGCTTTCAGACTAAGTTAAATATTAGATCTGAGAGCTTAGTCCTACCCACCCCTTTTAATGAATGCCTAGTCAACCATGTTCTTTGGGCCTTATATCATAGACTATTCAACCTGAGGAACCATTAAGTTGGAAGAGTAATTGACTTAAAAACCAACACAAATGCCATAGCAGATGCTGTAGGTGGCCTATTATCATCTTCATGGCCTCCTTTACAAACAGAACCCCAAGATGTTGAGGCATATGGTTGCAATGTGCTTCATGGATCTTCCACTATGCCAGGTCCTAGTGAGTGCTGACATCCTTTCTTACCCAAGGTGGAGGTATGGGCTTGGTGCATAACTGTAGTCAATGAGACATGAGAGGGAATCTGCTGGGAACGTTTTGAGAATATATTTCTGCCCTAATAAAAATGGATGCAAAAGCAACTTGGGCAACATGGCAAGACTCCATCTCTACAAAAAAATTTAAAAGTTGGCCGAGTGTGGTGATGCACATCTGTGGTTTCAGCTACTGGGGAGGCTGAGGTGGGAAGATCACTTAGCCCAGGAGATGGAGGCTGCAGACAAGCCTGGGCAACACAGCAGGACTTTGCCTCTAAAATAAATAAACAAAATTGATACAGAAGAATAATGATCCTTTTCTGCTTCTGGACAAGTCTGTGTGTTTGGAAGCTGCTGTAGCCTTTTTGCCACCATTGGTGCAAAAAGAATGGGGCCAGGCAGTTCCAGCAAGGTGAGGATGACAGAGGAGAAAGTGAAAAGAAACTTCTACCTTTGAAGGTATCACTGAAGTGCTGAATTATGCTGGAACCACCTTGCCTTTGGATTTTTTATTGTAAATGATAACTAGCCTCTTATTGTTTAATGTGCCTTCAGTTGAGCTTTCCGCAACTTGCAGCTGAAAAGCATTCTAACAGACACAAGCACAAAAGCCGCGTAGTGTTACAAACAGAATCATGAAGTCACGTGTGGTGAAACCTTGAGCAACCCAGTCTTCTCAGCTCTACTGTGATTGGAAGCCCCATCAAAGAAAAAAAATAATGAAGTTCTGGATTAAATATCAAAAATCAGGGGAAAGACTCTCTAATTCACAAGGAAATCAAATCTAAAACTTAATGTGAGGACAGAAATCATATTGATGCTCACCATCAAGACTGAAATAAAGAACATGCATTATGCTAAGTAAAGGAGGCCAGACGTAGAAGGTCACATACATGTGACTGCCATCTCAATTGATGATACAATCTGGTTTGACCATTGTATACATTTGTTCAGTTTGGAAAGGTGGGACAACTCGAAGCAGGGAGGTTTCCAGGTCACAGGTGGATTCAAAGATTTTCTGATTGGCAATTGGTTGTAAGAGTTAAGTTATTATCTGAAGACCCGGAATCAACAGAAAGGAGTGTGTGCCTCTTTAAATAAGAGGCTGTGGAGACAAGGTTCCAATGCAGATGAAACTTCCAGGTAGTAGACTTCAGAGAGATTAGAAGGTAAAGCTGTCAGACTCATAGTTAAATCTCTCCTGGATCAGGAAAAAGACCTGGAAAGGGAAAGGAATTCTCTACAGAATGCAGATTTTCCTCACAAGAGACAGCTTTGTAGGACCATTTCAAAATATGTCAAAGACATATATCTTGGGGTAAAATACTTTGATTTATTTCAGGACCTGCTGCCATGTGTTATGGGATGCTATAGTAGAGTCAGGTTGGCATTTGGTATCTTATTGCTACCAAGAGTCTGTTCCGTTAAGTCTCAAGATCTCTCTTTTAACGTTGGCATTGGTCAGGAGTGCCCGAATTTCCAAAGGGAGGAGGGCATAATGAGACACGTCTGGCCCACTTCCCATCACGGCCTGAACTAGTTTTTCAGGTTTACTTTGGTAACCCCTTGGCTGAGAGGAGGGTCCATTCAGTTGGGGGAGGTGCGGGGGGCTTGAAAGTTTATTTTTTCTTTACATTTTCTTTTGCTGTTTTGGAGACAGTTTCACTCTTGTCGCTCAGGCTGCAGTATTCTTCTGCCTCAGTCTCCTGAGTAGCTGGGATTACAGACGGCTGCCACCACACCCAGGTAAATTTTTTTTTTTTTTTTTAATATTTTTAGTAGAGACAGGGGTTTCACTATGTTGGCCAGGCTGGTCTCAAACTCCTGAACTTGTGATCCGCCCACCTTGGCTTCCCAAAGTTCTGGGATTACAGGCCACCGAGCCCGGCCCCTACATTTTCCTATCTTCATATATGTATGGTACCTAATTTTGACAATAGCTCTCTGAGAGGGTGTGTGTTGTGACTTTCTAAATGTGGATCAGTATTGAAGAAATGTGGATCATCATTGTTGAAATTGTGTGTGTGTGTGTGTGTACTGATTCAGTCTTCCAGTCTTCTCTCTCTCTCTTTGTGTGTGTGTCTGTGTGTTAAACTGAAGAACCCTAGAAGGTGTGATATAAAATGTGCCTTAGATATGGGGCAGAGGAAACTATTCTGATGCAAATTTGCCTGTAATGGGCTTGGCCTGTCAGCTCATAAAATTAAGGTCCTGTGATTTAGAAGAGACCTTGGGGTAAGATGTTTTATGGAGTCGTAGAACTGCTGTAGATCAGCAAACACAAGACTGGGAATCTCAGTGGCGTTGGGAAAGATTATTTCAGAATGACATTATTTCTTCTTATTTTGGGACAGAGGTGTGATGAGGGGATTCTCTGTGGTTGAATTTCTGAATTTGTGTTTACCCAAAGGGAAGAGAGAAATCTCTGAGCTGGAGATTCACACCCAGTGTTTAGTCATTTTCCAGCAGGCATTTAGATTCTGGTCACAAATCTCCAAAGAAAATGGTCTCCTTCCCTCAGCCTCACTTACTCAGACCATTAAGAGGTGGGAAGCATCCCTCAATTTTCTCTGCCCCCCTTCTCTTGAATTACTTGGTCTGGCAGAGCGAGAGAGTACAGCTGACAATCTGTGTTTTCTCTTGTGTGGGAGCAGTCTCCCTTTGATCGCAACCCTTGACTTGATGGCGGCTGGCCACATCCCAGAAAGAAGAAACAGGATAGAGTTAGGGTAGGTCATATTTATTTTAGAGGAAACAAAATGTGTGGGGAGAACCTTCAGCAGATGAACACATATGTCATGGGGCAGAACAGGCAGAAGCCTGGAAAATGTAAGACAGAAAGAAAGACAGGATTGAAAGACGCCATCATCCCAAAGTATCACTGTTCATAAGGACCAGAAACACCACCAGGAAGGGTGCACAGGCTTTTGTGAGATTTTGTCATGGCTGGGGAAGGGTGGCTAGAAATCAAAGGATTCACTTTCCTCACCGGCACAGTTTCCCAGTCCTGAATTCCGTGCGCGTGATGATAAATAGATTCTTGTTTAATTCCTTGCAATGCCAACACCAACACACACGGTGCATTAGGGAAATAATGTAAATAGGCTTTCTCCCAAACAGCTGCTTCTTGTCTTGTTTTGAAAGCATAACCTTATGTAAATCAACAGGAAAATCCCTCTGCCCATCTCCTAGAGTGGGGAGTAGCCCTGTAACCTCCTTTCCATGAGGCAGAACTGAAGTCATTGCATATGCGCTGAAGGACCCTGCCGTGGGCCCTCAGGGAGCCATCTGTTCGTTGGAGGATGGGGTGGCCTTTGCTCTGGGAGACACAGATGGGTGGGTATTTGGCTTTTAGACCAGGTCAGGTCACTAAGCTTGTTTCCTCTGTGATTGTAATCAAATAACACATGCCTGACTCTGGTTAAAAAACATATTTTTTTTGAGATGGAGTCTTGCTCTGTCCCCAGGCTGGAGTGCAGTGGCGTGATCTCAGCTCACTGCAACTTCCATCTCCCAAGTTCAAGTGATTCTCTTGACTCAACCTCTCAAGTAGCTGGGACTATAGGTGTGTGCCAACATGCCCAGCTAATTTTTGTATTTTTAGTAGAGACGGTGTTTCACCATGTTGGCCAGGATGGTCTCTATCTCTTCACCTCGTGATCTGCCTGCCTCAGTCTCCCAAAGTGCTGGGATTACAGGTGTGAGCCGCCATGCCCAGCCTGGTTAAAGAAGTTTTTATTTGGAAGATGTTTGCTGTCATGGGAGGATGCTGTGTAGGCTGCATGCATCTCATTGCTCACCTCTGATTTAGAATTTAGAGATCCTTCAGAGATTTTTGATTTGGTTGGATGCTCCATTTTTCGTTTCTGGACAGGTTGACTTGCTGTAAATATAGTGAAATAATTTTCCTCCCAATGGCTTTTTTTTTTTTTTGAGATAGGGTCTTGCTATATTACCTAGGCTGGTCTTGAATTTCTGGCCTCAAGTGATTCTCCCTCCTTGGCCTTCCAAGTAGCTGAGATTATAGGTGTGAGCCATTATGCCCACCTTGGTTCTCTATCTGAATGACAAAAATGTGAATTACTGAACCTACAGTAAACTGGGTTAGAGGAATTAAAAGGACCCCTTAATTGCTAAACAAATAATTCCTACAAGTAAAATTCCTTCAAGAGATTCTGGAGGACTATTGATGAATTCTATCTTTTTTTTTTTTTTTTAAAGATGGAGTTTCACCATGTTGGTCAGGCTGGTCTTGAACTCCCAATCTCAGGTGATCCGCCCACCTTGGCCTCCAAAGTGCTTGGATTACAGGCATGAGCCACCACATTTTGTTAAGTATTGAAAAAATATGTCCTGGACTGGCAGAGCCAAGATGGCCCTTTAGGAGCAGCTCAGGATTACAGCTCCCAGTGAAAGCGCAAAGGGTGAGTGGACGCTGCATTTCCAGACGGATCTTTATTGCCCACAGACCAGGAGATTCCCAGGTGGAGGAGCCCTACAGGTCGCCAGCATGGCTGTTTTGCTGATGCCGCAGTGCCACGGCTCTCTGTACAAAATACACTGGTCTGGTTGCCCTTTAAAGCTGGCAATTGGCGCTCTGAGAAGGCAGATTCACCCATCCAGCTGATTAAATGGGTCTGAAACAGGGAGCCAGGCCAGGAGATTCCCAGGCAGCGCTGTTGTTTCAGCTGGTGCAGTGGGTCACCACACGGGAAATCACACAGATCTGGCACCCTTTCAGCAGGCGACTGGAACACCTGGGAGAGAGTCAACCATTCAACTTAAAAAAAAAAGGCTCTGAGGCAGGGAGCCAGGTGATCAGGCATGGCGGATCCCACCCCCACAAAAACAAAAAAACAGCAATTGGAAACACTCGGGGTTGAGAGTTTCACAGCAAGCACAGCTGAACCCAGGATGGTGAAGCTCAGTGGGGGAGGGGCGCCCGCTATTACCGAGGCACTCCACCCCTACGGAGGTAGTCTGCCATTGCTGAGGCAGCCTGCTGTTGCCGAGTCAACCTGCCATAACAGAGAGAGTCCGCCATTACAGAGGCAGGCCACCATTGCCGAGGCAGTTCTAACCACATCCGTATAAACAGGACTACAGGGAAGCTCATGCGGCAGCAGGGCGGAGCCCACAGCAGCTCACCAAAGCCTCTTCAGGCAGACTGACTACGCTGCCTCCTTGCTGGGCAGGGCAGCCCTGGAAAAAAAAAAAGGCAGCAGCACAACAGATACTCATAAATAAAGCCCTAACTCCCCAGGACAAAGCACTTGGGGAAAAAGGGGGTTTATGAGTTCTGCTGTAGCAGACTTAAATGTACCTGCCTAGCAGCTCTGAATGAACAACGGAGCTCACAGCTCAACACTTGAGCTCCTATAAAGAACAGACTGTCTCCTCAAACAGCTCCCTGACCCCCATATATCCAAAGAGTCACCTCACAAAAGACTGATCAGACTGACATTTGGTGGGCATCATTCTGGGACAAAGATAGCAGAAGAAGAAACTGGTAGCAACCCTTACTGTTCTGCAGCTGCTGCAGGTGATCCCCAGGCAAGCAGGGCCTGGAGTGGACCTCAGCAGTCCTACAGCAGAGGGGCCAGACTCTTAGAAGGAAAACTAAGAAACAGAATTAACTTCATCATCAACAACCTGGACGTCCACTCAGAGACCCAATCTGAAAATCAGCAACTACACAGACAACAGTTGGATAAATCCACAAAGATGGGAAGAAACCAGTGCAAAAAGGAGGAAAACACCTGAAACCAGAACACCTCTCCTCATACAAGGGATCACAATTCCTCACCAGCAAGGGAACAAAGCTGGATGGAGAATGAGTGTGATGAAATGACAGAATCAGAATTCAGAAGGTGGGTAATGAGAAACTTCCATGAGCTAAAAGAACATGTTCTAACTCAATGCAAAGAAACGAAGAACCTTGAAAAAAGATTTGAGGAAATGATAACAAGAATGGACAACTTAGAGAGGAATATGAGTGAATTGATGGAGCTGAAAAACACAACACAAGAACTTCGCGAAGCATGGACAAGTTTCAACAGCTGAATTGACCAAGCAGAAGAACGGATATCAGAGGTTGAAGATCAACTCAATGAAATAAAATGAGAAGGCAAGATTAGAGAAAAAAGGCGCAAAAAGGAATGAACAAGGTCTCCAAGAAATGTGGGACTATGTAAAGAGACCTAATCTACGTTTGATAGGTGTACCTGAATGTGACAAAGAGAATGAATCCAAGCTGGAAAATACTCTTCAGGATACTATCCAGGAAAACTTCCCCAACCTAGCAAGGCAGGCCAATATTCAAGTCCAGGAAATACAGAGTATACCACAAAGATATTCCTCAAGAAGAGCAATCCCAAGGTACATAATCATCAGATTCACTGAGGTTGAAATGAAGAAGAAAATGCTAAGGGCAGCCAGAGAGAAAGGTCAGGTTACCCACAAAGGGAAGCCCATCAGACTCATAGCAGATCTCTTGGCAGAAACCCTACAAGCCAGAAGAGAGTGGGGACCAATATTCAACATCCTTAAAGAAAAGAACTTTCAACCCAGAATTTCATATCTAGCCAAACTGAGCTTCATAAGTGAAGGAAAAATAAAATCCTTTGCAAACAAGCAAGTACTCAGAGATTTTGTCACCACCAGGCCTGCTTTACAAGAGCTCCTGAAAGAGGCACTACACATAGAAAGGAACAACCAGTACCAGCCACTCCAAAAACATACCAAATGGTAAAGAGCATCAACAAAATGAGGAATCTGCATCAACTAATGGGCAAAACAGCCAGCTGGCATCAAAATGGCGGTATCAAATTCACACATAACAATATTAACCCTAAATGTAAATGGGCTAAATGCACCAATCAAAAGACACAGACTGGCAAATTGGATAAAAAGCCAAAACCCATCAGTGTGCTGTATCCAGGAAACCCATCTCACATGCAAGGATACACAAAGTCTCAAAATAAAGGGATGGAGGAAGATTTATCAAGAAAATGGAGAGCAAAAAAAAGCAGGAGTTGCAATTCTCATCTCTGATAAAATAGACTTTAAAGCAACAAAGATCAAAAGAGATAATGAAGGACATTACATAATGGAAAAAGGATCAATACAACAAGAAGAGCTAAGGATCCTAAATATATACAGACCCAATACAGGAGCACCCAGATACATAAGGCAAGTTCTTAATGACTTACAAAGAGACTTAGACTCCCACACAATAATAGTGGGAGACCTCAACACTCCACTGTCAATATTAGACAGATCAACCAGACAGAAAGTTAACAAGGATATCCAGGACTTGAACTCAGACCTGGAACAAGCAAACCTGATAGACATTTACAGAACTCTCCACCCCAAATCCACAGAATACACATTCTTCTCAGCACCACATCACACCTACTCAGAAATTGACCACATAATTGGAGGTAAGTCACTCCTCAGCAAATGCAAAGAACGGAAATTATAACAAACAGTTTCTCAGACCACAGTGCAATCAAGTTAGAACTCAGAATTCAGAAACCAACCCAGAACCACACAGCTTCATGGAAACTGAACAACTGGCTCTTGAATGTTGACTGGATAAACAATGAAATGAAGGCAGAAATAACGAAGTTCTTTGAAACCAACGAAAATGAAGACACAACATACCAGAATCTCTGGAACACATTTAAAGCAGTCTCTAGAGGAAAATATATAGCTATAAGTGCCCACATGAGAAGAGTAGATCCAAAATTGACACCCTATTGTCAAAATTGAAAGAGCTAGAGGAGCAAGATCAAAAAAACTCAAAATCTAGCAGAACACAAGAAATAACTAAGATCAGAGCAGAACTGAAGATGATAGAGACATGAAAAACCCTTCAAAAAATCAATAAATCCAAGAGCTGGTTTTTCGAAAAGATCAACAAAGTAGACAGACCAATAGCCAGATTAATAAAAAAAAAAAAAGAGGGAGAATAACCAAATAGATGCAATAAAAAATGATAAAGGGGAAGTCACCACAGATTCCACAGAAATTCAAACCATTATCAGAGAATATTACAAAAACTCTATGCACGTAAACTAGTAAACCTGGAAGAAATGGATAAATTCCTGGACAATTGCATCCTCCCAAGCCTAAATCAGGAAGAAGTTGAAACCATGAATAGACCAATAACAAGATCTGAAGTTGAGGCAGCAATTAAGAGCCTATGTCACAAAAAAAGCCCAGGTCCAGATGGGTTCACAGCCGAATTCTACCAGACACACAAAGAGGAACAGTTACCATACCTCCTGAAACTATTCCAAATAAACCAAAAAGAGGGAATCCTTCTCAAATCATTTTATGAGACCAACATTATCCTGATACCAAAACCCAGCAGAGACTCAACAAGAAAAGAAAACTTCAGGCCAATATCCATGATGAATATAGATGCAAAAATCTTCAATAAAATACTGGCAAGCCAATTGCAACAGCACATCAAAAAGCTCATCCACCATGATCAAGTAGGATTCATCCTGGGGATGCAAGG
Organism: Callithrix jacchus; assembly: GCF_049354715.1. Classification (NCBI taxonomy): domain Eukaryota; kingdom Metazoa; phylum Chordata; class Mammalia; order Primates; family Cebidae; genus Callithrix; species Callithrix jacchus. Next base: position 16,326,111 of record NC_133508.1, read on the forward strand.
CTGGTTCAACATGCGCAAGTCTATAAACGCAATTCACCACATAAACAGAACCAAAACCAAAAACCACATGATTATCTCAATTGACGCAGAGAAGGCATTTGACAAAATTCAACAACCCTTTATGCTAAAAACCCTCAGTAAACTCGGTATTGATGAAACGTATCTCAAAATAATAAAAGCTATTTATGACAAACCAAAAGCCAATATCATACTGAATGAGCGAAAACTGGAAGCATTCCCTTTGAAATCTGGCACTAGACAAGGATGCCCTCTCTCACCACTCCTATTCAATATAGTACTGGAAGTTCTAGCCAGAACAATCAGGCAAGAAAAAGAAATAAAGGGTATTCAAATAGGAAAGGAAGAAGGCAAATTGTCTCTATTTGCAGACGACATGATAGTATACCTAGAAGACCCCATCGTCTCAGCCCAAAAACTCCTGAAACTGATAAGCAACTTCAGCAAAGTCTCAGGATATAAAATCAATGTGCAAAAATCACAAGCATTCCTATACACCAATAACGACTTAAAGAGAGCTAAATCAAGAACAAACTGCCATTCACAATTGCTACAAAGAGAATAAAATACCTAGGAATACAACTAACAAGGAATATAAAGGACCTCTTCAAGGGGAACTACAAACCACTGCTCAACGAAATAAGAGAGGACACAAACAGAAGGAGAAACATTCCATGTTCATGGTTAGGAAGAATCAATATTGTGAAAATGGCCATACTGCCCAAAGTAATTTACAGATTCAATGCTATCCCCATCAAGCTACCAATGACCTTCTTCACAGAACTGGAAAAAACCACCTTAAACTTCATATGGAACCAAAAGAGAGCCCGCATAGCCAAGTCAATTCTAAGTAAAAAGAACACAGAGGGAGGCATCACACTACCGGACTTCAAACTATACTACAAGGCTACAGTAATCAAAACAGCATGGTACTGGTACCAAAACAGAGATATAGACCAATGGAACAGAACAGAGGCCTCGGAGGCAACACAACATATCTACAACCATACAATCTTTGATAAATCTGACAAAAACAAGCAATGGGGAAAGGATTCCCTGTTTAATAAATGGTGTTAAGAAAACTGGCTAGCTATGTGCAGAAAGCAGAAACTGGACCCCTTCCTGACACCTTACACTAAAATTAACTCTAGTTGGATTAAAGACTTAAACATAAGACCTAACACCATAAAAACCCTAGAAGAAAATCTAGCCAAAACCATTCAGGACATAGGAGTAGGCAAGGACTTCATGACCAAAACCCCAAAAGCATTGGCAACAAAAGCCAAAATAGACAAGTGCAACCTAATCAAACTCCACAGGTTCTGCATGGCAAAAGAAACAGTCATTAGAGTGAATCAGTAACCAACAGAATGGGAAAAATTTTTTTTGCAGTTTACCCATCTGACAAAGGGCTGATATCCAGAATTTACAAAGAACTCAAACAGATTTACAAGAAAAAAACAAACAAGCCCATTCAAAAATGGGCAAAGGATATGAACAGACACTTTACAAAAGAAGACATACATGAGGCCAAGAAACATATGAGAAAATGCTCATCATCACTGGTCATTAGAGAAATGCAAATCAAAACTACATTGAGATACCATCTCATGCCAATTAGAATGGCGATCATTAAAAAATCTGGAGACAACAGATGCTGGAGAGGATATGGTGAAATAGGAACAGTTTTACACTGCTGGTGGGAGTGTAAATTAGCTCAACCATTGTGGAAGACAGTGTGGCGATTCCTCAAGGACCTAGAAATAGAAATTCCATTTGACCCAGCAATCCCATTACTGGGTATATATCCAAAGGATTATAAATCATTCTACTATAAGGACACATGCACATGAATGTTCATTGCAGCACTGTTTACAATAGCAAAGATCTGGAATCAACCCAAATGTCCATCGATGATAGACTGAACAGGGAAAATGTGGCACATATACACCATGGAATATTATGCAGCAATCAAAAACGATGAGTTCATGCCCTTTATGGGGACATGGATGAACCTGGAGAACATCATTCTCAGCAAACTGACACAAGAACAGAAAATGACATACTGCATATTCTCACTCATAGGAGGGTGTTGAACAATGAGAACACATGGACACAGGGAGGGGATCACTACACACTGGGGTCTGTTGTGGGGAATAGGGGAGGGACAGTTGTGGGTGGGGAGTTGGGGAGAGATAGCATGGGGAGAAATGCCAAATGTGGGTGAAGGGAAGGAAGGCAGCAAATCACATTGCCAGGTGTGTACCTATGCAACTATCTTGCATGTTCTTCACATGTACCCCAAAACCTAAAATACAGCAAAACAAAGAAAAAATATGTCCTATTATTGTCACCCTTCTAACATTGCCTTTTTGAGTAACAGACATATAGAAACATTTCTACATCAGTACATTTGAATTTAATGAATGAGTAACATTTGGGTGAAGTGTTTTGTTTAGGTATTCTTCGTGCTCACTCCATGGTAGTATAAACCAAAAATAAAACCCTAGGCCCCCCATCTAACTGAATAGACCCCTTCTCTCAGCCAAGGGGATTCTACAGAAAATACTAGTTCAGGCCATGATGGGAAGGGAGGGTCAGGCACGCTTCATTCTACCCTCCTCCCTTCGGTATTCAAGCACTAGTGACTAGCCTTAACATTAAAACTGATCTTAAGACTGACAGAACGACTTCTGTAGCAATAAGATACCAAATCCAAACCTGACTCTAGTATAGCATCACATGACAGATAGCAGGCTCAGAAAGAAATCAAATTATTTTTAATCCCAAAATGTATTTCTTTGACATATTTTGAAATGGCTCTGCAAAGTTGTCTCTTGTAAGGGAAACTTACATTCTGTAAAGAATTCCTTTCCCTTTCCAGGTCCTTTCCTGATCCTGAAGAAATTAGCTGAGGGTCTAGCACCTTTTAAATGTCCAAATAGAAAACATTTGCCACCTATTGCCTCTAAGAGTGGCCACCTATGAGATTTCAGCTACAAAATAAGAACCTCAGTCTCCACAGCCCCTTATCTTAACCCACACACTCCTCCAGGTCTTTAGGTAATAACTTAATTCTTTCAATGAAGTGCCAATCAGAACGTCTTTGAATCCACCTATGACATGTAATCTCCTCCCCTGCCTGGCTACTTAGAGTTGTTCCACCTTTCCAGATGAACCAATGTACACTTTAGTATTGATTGATGTCTTATGTCTCCCTAAAATGTGTAAAGCCAAGCTTAACCCAACCAGCATAGATACATGTTCTCAAGACCTCCTGAGGCTGTGCCATGGGTCAGAGTCCTTACCTTTGGCTCAGAATAAATCTTTTCAAATATTTCACCGACTTCGACTTTGTGTGTGTGTGTGTCAACAGTTACTATGAAGAAAAGAGGTTACAAACCCAGTGCTCATTGTGTCTTCATCGTGGACAATTTCTGTGCTCGAAGTAGAAGAATCTGGATGTGATGTCAGAGTCTAAACTTATGAGATTTTGTACTAGGAAAGCAGAAAGTTTGATATGCTTTGCAAAAAAGATTGTTTGCTTTATATGTTTATTAATCCTGACATTTAATTCAATAGTAAGAACTCACAATACTATTTTATTTTTTATAATGTTACTGGCATGTACTTATTGTAGTGACATATAGTTACTGCAAAACATTTTAAAAATTTGAAAATATAAAGAAAAGAGTAAATGCTACCAGCAATCTGAATTTCCAGAGGTAAGCAGTACTAAAATTTTGCTATGCTTCTTTTCAATGTTTTTATATACACATAAATAATCACAAAATTTAGACCATATTTTATATATAACTTTGTATTCTCTTATTTATTAATAATCTTATAGTCCTTTTAAATTATTATTTAATTTTGAAGAAAACTTTTGGGAATTATTTGTTGCATGAAATCATCTAATAGGATACCCGTAATAATCTAGTAGATTAGTTAACATTTGTTTCTACTGCTTTGTTAGACATTATTATCTGAGACAGGGTTTTGCTCTGTCACCCAGGCTGGAGTGCAGTGTTATGATCTTGGCTCACTGCAACGTCCACCTCCCAGATTCAAGGGATCCTCTCACCTCAGCCTCCCAAGTAGGTAGGACTACAGGTGCATGCCACCATGCCAGGCTAATTTTTGTATTGTTTTTGTGGCGGTGGTAGAGACAAGGTCTCACTCTCTTGCCCAGGCTGGTCTCGAACTCCTGGGCTTATATGAGCTGCCTGCCTTGGCCTTCCAAACTGCTGGCATTACAGGAGTGAGCCACTGTGTCAGGTCTTGTCTACAATATTTAAAATCAAGCCGTGTTGTTTAACTATTCTCCCAACACCCACCTACAGGTTATGTGTCAAGATTTCTTTCACCTCAGCTATACTTTCTCTAATCTCCAGGCTCCTGTTTCTTGACCCTGTAGTAATCAACACCTTAGGGCTTCTATTGGCTGCTCTCCAATCCCTAGTAATTTCCAGTAGACCTAGTAAGTCTTTCAAGAGTTCAGCAATCCCTCACCTTCTCCCATGTGTATGAACAACCTGGTGTCTGGCTCCTGGGCTTGGTCTAAGTGAAATCTAATATTTTTAGGCTAATTCTGTTATCAGCAGTGTCATTCCCTCTAAAGTGTTGCCCAGCTGGGAAAAATCATCTTTGACTCTTTTCCTCTAAAAAGACAACAGGAAAGGAAACATCCAAACAAGTTGCTCTTCTGTTATCCTTTAGTTTAATAAAGTAAAAATTTTCAAAGATGTGTGTGTGTGTGTGTGTGTGTGTGTGTGTGTGTGTGTGTAACTTTGGGGCTTTATCTCTGTAGAAGTTTTTTCTCTCTCAGAAGCAGTCAATATTTTTATAATACAAATGTTTCCACTACCTGTGCATTGGGACTTTAGGAAGTCAATAATTAGCACCTCTCTCTTCCTTGATTTTATTTTATTTTAATGTTAAAAAAAATTTTTTTTTTGAGACAGGGTCTCGCCATGTTGCCCAGGCTGGAGTACAGTGGCTATTCACAGGTGTGATCCCATTACTGATCAGCACTGGAGTTTTGACCTGCTCCGTTTCCGACCTGGGCCGGTTCACCCCTCCTTAGGCAACCTGGTGGTCCCCAGCTCCCGAGAGGTCACCATATTGATGCCAAACTTAGTGCGGACACCCGATCAGCATAGTGCACTACAGCCCAGAACTCCTGGGCTCAAGCGAAGCTACCACCTCAGCCTCCCAAGTAGCTGGGACTACAGGCACGTGCCACTGCACCCGGTTCTCTTCCTTGATTTTATAAGCAATTGAAAGATAGACTCAGGAGGCAGGTGGGTGCATATAAAATAATTTTTTGTTGTTGGGGAACTTGATGGAAGAAGATGGCTTAGGTTTGCAGCCAAGTAGGGTTGCTAAGACTTCACCTGGAATTCCATGTACTTTTTACAGAGCTACTGGCCCAGCTGGACAACCATAGACCTCCCATATAGGGTCGAATACTTTCCCTTAGCAGAGAGCAGGTCAAACACAAGTCTCTAGAGAGGAAAGGAAGGGCTTGAAATGCAAGGCTTAGTTCCTTCTTCCAAATTTACTAATCAGATCCTTCAATACTTCACTCAGAGAGAAGTGAGAGACAAAGAATAAAAGACAGAATGTCCAGTGTTTACAGTATTTTAGTAGATGAGTTTTGTCCAGTTGAGGAATATGGACCAATGCCAGTCAATCATAAGTAGGTACCCTTCTCCTATGACAAGAAATGAATAAAGGATGGGCCAAGAGGCCAGAGTGCTCCTCTGATGGAGGTCCCTCCACAGGGAAACATGTAGAGTAAGGGAAAAAAGTTCTGTTTAACAGTGGGCTCAGTCGGTGCTTCACACCAAAACAAAGCTTTGAATTCTTGGGTTAGAATCCCAGAATCACCATCAAGCTGCCAAAAATGCCAACATTATTAGGGCTAGAAGGACACTTTGAGTTTAACATTGACTCTTTACTTAGGACTTTTCACTACTGCCAAATTATATCATTCGGTTTATGACTGACCTCATGAAGGAAAACATTTCCCTGTATCCATTTAGCTAAGAAAAACGATTACCTTTATTATTTCTTGGCATGTATATTTTTATGTGACTTTCTAAATAGCATTTGAAAATCTTTAATTTTTTGAGGGAGTCTGTCAATTGAAGTGAGTCATGTGAGATCATCAGATGATAGATTATATCTGGAGTCTATTAGGACATTCAGTTTATGTTTGTAAAAGTTAAGAAAGCGTATGATTCTGTGTTTTGTGAAGGAAGCCTCCATTACTGTCATTTCCTTAATAAAACAATAGTTATGGAGATCCAATGTCTTTTCCATGATTTTATTATTTTTTTCCTAAAAGTCACTTAACATAACCTTTGAACTTGAAATTCTTAAGAGACATTCACTGAAGTCATATGAATTAATTGTCCTTGTTCTGAAAAATATATTTTTTGAAATGAGGTTCAAGCAATAATTCATTGCTGTCTGAAGTTCACACAAAATGGCCTGACCCAAATCCTGACATCCAGATTGCCTCCTGGTTAAGGGAAAACCTCTACCAGGGCTCCAAGATCCTGTTTAAGCTATTTGCAGGAAGGGCCTTGCCTAACACCCAGATCATCATAGGAGCTCAAAGAATGTGAATGGCATGACTGAATAGCTTGCTTGGCTTATAGAAGTTGAGGGCATCTTCTGCCCTCGAGGAAAGAAAAAGAGGTAGAAATGAACAGAGAATCAAAGAGAGAAAGAAAACATCGAAAGTAGAAACTAAACAGAAAGAAGTTGTAGTAGCTATTAAATATGTCTACAAATTCTTTAACACTCCTACTTTGGGTGGTGGGGGGTATCTATGTCCCCTTCCCTTGCTCCAGGCAGATTCTGTGACTTGCTTGTAATTAATAGAATGCAGTAGAGGTGGCACTTTTAAATTTCGAGGTTTGGTCATAAGAGGAAGTGCAGCTTTCACCTTGACTACTGGGACATTTGCTTTTGGAGCTCTGCCATGAAGAAAATGTGACCACCCAGAGGCAGCCATGCTGTGAGGAAGCCCAGATTACTGGGGGAGGCCTTGGCTGTTGGTCCAATCAACATTCCTAGCTGAGGCCCAATGGACCACAAGCTTCAACCCCCTTCAGGTGACTGAAGACAGACACCCCGCTTGATTCCAGGCTCTAGCTGTCTAGTCGTTGCCAGTGCTTGAGTCTTCACATTTGAGGCCACAGGCATCTTGGAACAGAAACTAGCCTCTGTGCCCCTTTTGATTTCCTGATTCCTAGAATTTATGAGCATAATAAAATGGTGGTTTTGCTCCACTAGGTTTCTGAGTGGTTTGTTACACAACAATAAATAGAAGGGAAACAAAGAAATGGATTGGGTCTGGGGGTGGGATATGGAAAATCTTCCAGAGTATATTTCTCTCTGAACTTGTTATGCAGTAAGTTGTCAAGGAAAACAGAAACAGTGAAAGAATTTTATAATATAGAAGAATCAACAGTGCTTGATTATGTTTCTAACCACCTCAATCATCTTTTTTTTTTCATTTGAAATGATGTGAAATGTATCTCTTATTTAGTATATCTATTATTCATAATAATAACAAATAAAACAATTTTACAGGCTAATTGTTTTTTTCTTGTTTAATACAAGAAAAGGAGACATCAGAGGTTATTATGTAAATACTCAAAGAGGGTGTTATAGGAGCACAGAAGGCCTAATGGAAAAAATAAATTAAAAAAAAAGGGTGCTATTTGGGATGACAAAAATATTTAGTAATATCTTCTAAATTTTCTGAGTGGAAAAAGAAAATTAAGACCTTAAAATTCTGCTCCTTACGTTTATACGTATCTTTTATTGAGTACCCACTATATGCCAGGTTTTCTGCCAGGTGTGGGGGCTACAAAGATGAATGGGAAATGACCTCTGTTAATTATAGCAGGCATTGGCACTATGGTTAGCATTCCCTTTAAAAAATATCTGCCCTTTTTACTCTATAACTCAGATCAAATCTACAGCTCATCTTTTTTTAGAAATAATAAACAAAAGCATTGACTTTGACCTGTCACAGCCCAAGCATATCTAAGTCCATCAGGTAATTTGGGTAGAAGATAAGGGCCTGTGAGCCTTCTTTCAAAGCTCTAGGAAGAATTGCAAATCATGTTTTTTGAGTAACTGGACTGAATGTTTGCATTTCTCCTTCAACCAAATTCAGACGCTGAAATCCTAACTGCCAATGTGAGGCTATTTGGTGGTGGAACCTTTGGGAGGTAATTAGTTTATTTGAGGTTGTAAGGGTAGGGCTCCCATGATGGGATTAGTGCCTTATTATGAGGAATGGACACAAGGAGCTTTCACTCTGCACTATGTGAGAATACAGTGAGAAGTTGGCTGTCTGTAAGCCAGGAAGAGAGTCCTCTCCAGAACGTGGCCATGGCAGCACCCTGGTCTGTATATGTAAGGTCTATAAGAACGTGATCAGGGCTCTTCTCCTATTTCCATCCCAGAAAGAGTCAGATAGAGTGCCTGGCACCCAAAAGGTTCTCAAGAATGATTTCTTAAATGAAATTATTCCTGCTATTTTTATACTTTATTAAAATAACAATAGCATTGGAGAGCCTTTCTTCCTTTCTATGTTCTTTCCTTTTTCTTATTTTATGAAATATTTTATTTTTGCAAATAATTTAAATTTAACATTAAATCTACTGTTTATAGATGTAATACACGCACGTTTGTTTGAAAGCTGGAATAGTGTCAAAAGACTTACAACAAAACAGTGGGCTGGTGATCCCACCTCCATTTTTCCCTCCCCACACCGCTTCACAGAAGCAATCACTTTCAACTTTTGAGCTCTTTCATGTGGTTTCTGATAAGAGGTGCTATTCAACTTCAGTCCCCTTTGATATTGCCTTCTGTATATAATCCTAAAGTACTATAACCTTAAGCAATGACTTATAAGATAATTTTATATTTGATACTAAAAGTAGACAAACTGAAAGATGTAGAAAAGTAAAAACAAACAGTAATTCTATTAGCTAGCAATAATTTTGTCTACATATAATGGTGTGTTTCCTTCTCTTTAAACAAAATTCAGATAACATATACTTTGATATAGACACAATTTGAGATATGTACAATTTGAATCATGTCATTAAAATTTTTTTCCAGAACTTTTTTTTTGGTGATCATATATTTCCTTAATTTAAGTCATAAACTCAACGTTGAGGATTTTTAGATCGTTTCCAGATTTTCCTGGTCCTAAAAATGCAATCATAAATATCACCATCATTATATGTAAGCCTTTCTTCAGTCTTATCTTTTCCCTGAGATGAGCTAGAGTCCTAGAAAGAAGACTCAAGGGGATGTCACTGTGCCCTGTTCTGCTCCAGGGACGGTATGCAACAGATTCTTGCTTGGTATTTCTAGATTGCTTTCCAGTGAATTTACACCAAATTACACCAAAGGAAATGGTGTGACTGTTTGGCTCCTCAAGAGAATGATGGCACTGAGGTATATATTAGGGAGTAGTCATCATCCTCGAATATCCTGAGACTGTAGCCACAGAGCTTCATATCAACCACAGGGTAAGATTGGAGAAGTGGATTATTAAAGGGATGACTTAGGAGTTGTCAAAAGGAAAGTAGTGCTCACCAGCATCTGTTCCCTAAGAACAAATTGGTCATACTAACTTCTTTTGGTAGCAGGGTTTGTAGGGAATGATATAGTGTTTCTGGATTTCAACAAGGGAAAACTCATGGGTGAAATGGAGGAAAATAGTGAAATACAACCCTAATAAGAAGAATGTAATTTTTACACTCTAGAACTTAACTTGAGAAGAAGTCATATGGAAATCTATTTTAGCTTAACATTAAGACTCTGTGAAAGGCCGGGCACGGTGGCTCATGCCTGTAATCCCAGCACTTTGAGAGGCCAAGGTGGGCAGAACATCTGAGGTCAGGAGTTCGAGACCAGACTGGTCAACATGGTGAAACCCCATCTCTACTAAAAAATACAAAAACTAGTCAGACATAGTGGTGGGCATTTGTAATCCCAGCTACTCGGGAGGCTGAGGCAGGAGGATCTCTTGAACCTGGGAGGCAAAGGTTGCAGTGAGCCAAGATTGTACCACTGCACTGCAGCCCTGGTGACAGAGTGAGACTCTGTCTCAACAACAACAACAACAACAACAAACAAGACTTTTCATGTAGAAGCAACGGCTCCCAGGGGGAAAAAACTCTGTCCCTGGAGATAATTAAATGCAGGTTGACTAATACTTCTTCAGGGAGTCCTAGAGGGGATGTGAGTACTAGATACATGTTAGAATCCAATGACCTTTGAAGTTTTTTTTTTTGGAATTCTTAGGATCTGTGATTTTTTTCTTTTGAGATGGAATCTCACTTTGTTACTCAGGCTGGCTTCACTGCAGCCTCAAACTCCTGGGTTCAAGCAATTCTCCTGTCTCAGCCTCCTGAGAAGCTGAGACTACAGGTGCACATCACCACGCCTGGATACTTTTTAAATTGTTTTGTAGAGAACGGGGTCTTGCTATATTGCTCAGGCTGGTCTTGAAACTCCTGGCCTCAAGTGATCCTCCTGCCTTGGCCTCCCAAAGTGCTGGAATTACAGGAATGAGCCACTGCACCCGGCCAGGATCTGTGATTTTCACTACAGCCAGAGGCCTGGTTGGGTGAGATATGTCCCCAGTTCCCAGATATAGCTTGTGCTACATAAGTAAACCATGTTTTCAGAGGCAAGTCACCATGGGTATTAAAAAAGAGTGCCAGTGGATAAGGGCAAAGTCGTCTCACTGTCTCAATCACAGGAACAGTCACAGATGTCCTACTCACAGGGACTCAACATTTCATCACACTAAGTCTGGACAGCTTGGATGTAGTTAAAAGCCATTTTCCTGGGTGGGTCACCAGGCTGGTCAGCAGGGGGAATACAGCACAGTTCAAGAAGGCTATAATGTCACCCTAACATCACAGACCAGTCAAGGTGATCTTAACCTGAAGACAGAAAGATGCACTCCAGAGGTTGTGTCAGGTTCCTATCTCTCGTAATTCCAAGGCACAGTAACTCAGTGACCCAGAAAAAACAAGGATTTCCCCTGAAACCAGGGCTCTGAGCCAAAGCTGACCACCCACTGTCATCAACTCTCTTGAGAAGAGAAGCAACGTTCTCTGTCTCCTAATCCTACAAGCCTGGCCTCTTGGCCTCAGAGCTTCTGCGTGTGCTCTCTGAATGCTTGGGGAGGAAACAGTTGGCCTGAACTTTGGATGTGGCTAATAGCATTCTCATGACTTTCTCACTAGAGGCCTGCCCCATTACCCGTACTGATTAGGGCTGGAAGTTTGGAGTCTGGATGGCTGGCTTCCTGCAGACAGGACTGAGAGACTGAGCCACAGCCAGCAATTCATGGAGGTCACCAGGTCATTGTTCTCTTCTGTTTTCCTGTCCCCTGAAGCAGCATTTTGAGTAAACAGCTCTTTCCTCTCACAAAGAAGACATGAAAAATATTTCTGGGGTTCAGCTTGCTGCTTTCCTGATCTGGTTTCCTATGCCCTGTTCATACATTCCCTCTGATTTCTGTCCTTTTGGGGCGTATCATCATGACAAATAGAAATAGAACAAATAGGCCACAACATTAATACTATTCCATTTCAGGAATGGTCTAAGTTACAGGAATCTTTTGTGTTTGGAAAGATACTGTGTTTTCTTAAAGGTGTTTTCCTTGCAGTAATCAAGATTTCAAAAAATTCCACAAAGAAATATTTCCATTCTTGGTCATGCTTGAGATCATGCATCATTTAGAATTAGATGAACATAATTAAAACAAGCAGGAGATTCAAATACATGCAGGAATATCAAGCCTTCTGAATGCCAGTGCAGGAATATAAAGTTGGCGTCTCTCATCAGCAATGCCTCTGTTCTGTTTCCCCAACTTCATTGACTCCATCAATGGCTACACACGTCTGCACAACCAACAGGCCGGCGTACACTACTCAAATATGCAACTGCTAACTATACACAGATCCCCAGATTTTTGATGATGATGATGTCTTTAGGACAAACAAACATAAAATGCTTGGAGGAAAAAAAATGTTCTTAGAATGTAAATAACATTTGCATACCAGTCTGGCTGCTGTACTGATTAAAACTCATTCTGTTTTCTTGTTTATTCCAAGTTCATTGCTTAGAAACCACTGAACCAGGAGATGCAGAATAAGTTATCCACTCTTTTAGCCTTCTCTTTGGGAGTCATTTATGTGATTCTTTTCTTTTTATTTTTACTTAATGTGTGTTTCCAGAGGTGGAAAAATTTGGTGTTGTTTATCCTGTGTCTCCTAGCCCATTGATCTGAACTCAATGACAATGATTTCATTATTTTGAGCTTAAATTCCTGGGCAACCTGGCTTCATCCAAGCTACTATTATTTCTTGCCCAAATGTGTAAGTGTTTTCATAACAGTTCACCAGTATATAAGTTGTTTTTCTCTTGATATTTTTAAGACTCTCTCTTCGTTTTTGTCTTTCAACAGTTTGACTGTGATAGGCATACATATGGATGTGTTTGTATTTATGCTACTTGGATTTGTTAAGCTTTTTGGATCTGTAGACTAATGTTTTTCATCAAATTTATGAAGTTGGTGGCCATCAGTTTTTTGAATATTTTTTCCTGCCTCCTGCCCCACTTTTTTTCCCTTTTTTCTTCTTGGACTCCCAATAAACGTATGCTTAATATTGTCACCCAAGTCTCTGGGCCTCTGAATATATATATTTTTTCAATCTCTTTTCTCTCTGTTCTTCAAATGGAATAATTTCTATTATTCTATTTTCACGTTTATTGATTCTTCTGACATTTCAAATATTCTGCTGAAGCCCTCTATTAAATTTTCATTTCAGTTATACTTTTCAACTTCACAATTTCCATTTGGTTCTGTCTTATAATTACTTAAATCTCTTCATTGAGATTTCCTGTGACCTGAGTCATTGTCCTCATACTTCCTTTTAATTTTTTTAAACATGATTTTCTTTAGTTCTTTAAGTATACTTATGACAGCTACTTTGAAATTTTCCCTGCTAACTCCAGCATCTTGGGGTGCTCAGATACGGTTTCTCTTGACAGCCCTTTTTTTCCTGAGTATAAGCCATGTGTTCTTGTTTCTTTGCAAGTCTCATAGGAATTTTGACTTTTCTTCTTTCTGAGGGTTTGTGGCAGTGGTGATGTTGCTGGTTTTTCTTTAGTAACTTGCCTTGAAGGAATTTGTAAATTCTGTCCCCCCAGCATTGTACAGACACTGACATTTTTCTTGCTTTTATTTGTAAGTCTGGTTTTGAAGAGTTGCTCCTTTGTTTGCACACCTTATGGTCCAGCTGAAGATTCACCAATGATTGTGCTCCAACACCTCAAGCCTATAAGAAGCAAATTCAGGCTGGGCACGGTGGTCCCAGCACTTTGGGAGGCTGAGGCTGGAGGATCACTTGAGGTCAGGAGCTCAAGACTAGCCTGGCCAACATGGTGAAACCTTGTCTCCACAAAAATACAAAGATTAGCAGGGTATGGTGGTGCACACCTGTAATCCAAGCTACTCAGAAGGCTGAGGCAGGAGAATAATTTGAATCCAGGAGTCAGAGATTGCAGTGAGCTGAGATTGTGCAACTGTACTCCAGCCTGAGTGACAAAGAGAGACTCTGTCTCAAAAATAAATAAATAAATAAAAATAAAAAAGCAAATTCAAACTTGAGACTATGCTTACATCTGCCTGGGCTTTTATTCCTGCATGCTCTTTTATGTCTCCTCTGGGCATGTTCACAGGATCTGTTCATTGGCCAGAGATGTGTGGATGGCTTGGGTTCTGGTCTCTGCTGTACGTTCAAACGACTTCTTGTCAAGGTGGGATATATGGAATGCTTGCCAAATCTCCTAGGGCTGTGTCATCTCTTGGAAATCCCTGTTAAATCCCCAAGTAATCTGCTGACCTGTTGTTGTTCCTAAGCCAGACATCAACCTTAGGCTACTGTAGTCACTGGCTCTTCCTTTCACTTGTCAATGCAAACAAAGTCCTGTTAACCGGCGATGCTTCAGGTCAGGGAAATTTACTCTGAAGGGAACTGCAAAGCTGCTGGTTTCCGCAGCATCTGAAGAGTTTGGGGTGGGGAGAGACGGTAGCAGCCCTGGCCAAGAATGCCACTGTTCTTTTCCAGAAGTTAGTAGTATTCACAATAAATGCTTTACAATGTGCTGCATGCCTTTGATTAAGTTTCAGAATGCAGGGGTTGGTGGTTTTTGCCTGTTTTGTCCAGTTTTATAGTTGCTTTTGAGGCGAAGCATTTGTTAACTGGTCCCTCTGTCACGCCTCTCTCTGGCTTCACGTTTACCACTTTGCCCTCATTCACTGTGCTCTGGCTTCACTGACCTTCTTCTATATGTTGAACATACTAAGTCGATTTCTCCTGCATGTCTTTGTGATGGTAAATTTCATGTGTCAACTTTTCTGAGCAAAGAGCTGCCCACAGTGCTTGTAAAACATTATTTTTAGATGTGTCTGTAAGAGTGTTTCCAGGAAAGATTAGCATTTATATCTGTAGACAGAGTAAATAAGATCCCCTCTCACTAATGTGGCAGAGGTGGGGGGCTGGGGAGATCATCTGATTGGTTGAGGGACCCAAATAGAACAAAAAAGTAGAGCAAGGGCACATTTTGCCTCTCCTTTGTTAAGTTGGGCTACCCACCTTCTCCTGCCCTTGAATACCAATCCTGAACCTTCAGATTCTGGGGCTTAGACAGGTACTCTGCCTCCCTGCTTCTCCCCAATTCTTAGGCCTTTGACCTCAGTCTAAGAGTTACATCATATGGACTCCTCTGGTTTTCAGACCTTTAGGCTTGGACTGAACTATCTAACTGGCATTCCTCATTCTCCAGTTTGCAGGTGACATATTGTGAGATTTGGTCTTCATAACCTCATGAACCGATTCCCATAATAAATCTCTCTGTCTATCCTGTTTTTTTTTTCCCCTCTGAAGAAACCCGAGTAATACATCTTTTACATTCTAAGTTTCTGGGAATGCTCTTTCACCACATCTTACTTGATTATTTCTTTCTCTTTCTGATTATTCAGATTTCTGTTCAAATGTCACCTTCTCAGAAAGGCCTTCCTTAATCATCGTCTTTAAAATAGCCTTTTGCTGTCTTCAGATCCATCTCTTTATCTTGCTTTATTTTCCTCATAAGAAGCATCAATATTATGTTATTAATTGTTTTATAGTTATGCTTTTCTCAAGCTTCAAAAAGTAGGAATTTTGTCAACATTTACAGCCATATCCCCAGCACTCGGAGCAATTCCCAGCATGCAGTACATCTCAACGAGCATTTGTTGAAAGAGGGAGTTGAGAATGAAGTTGAACTTTGTGCTCTACATATGAGCCTCTTCTATTTTTTCCTGCCTCCTGCCCCTCTTCTCATATGTAGAGGATAAAGTTCAATGCATGCCTGAAAGTCATTTTCCTTTTTCTCCTTCTGAAAATGTTTGCTTACATCCAGTCTTAAAATTGGAGGACTTTCAGAACACCGCAAATGTCTTCATAGACAATGAGAGTTTTTTCTCAAGTATAAGGCAAGTGGGGCTGCACTAAGGAACGGAAAACTTGTGCCGCATTGATTGATAGTAAGATGCAGGAGACCATTCACTTGAGCATCCTTAGGTGTGATGTTGTTTGTAAAAGTGGCCAGAGACCTACCTTCTTCCAGAGCTTACTGTTCTGTTTCTTCTCCTTTTCCTTCCCCACCCTCAACTCTGGCATATAAACAAATCCACATTTCACTAATCTAGGTTGCAATGGAGGTTTCCTCTAAAGACAGATAAAATGACATGGACACACTAATAGAAAGATTTACAGAACAATCAGAGAGACAAAAGAGAAACTGAAAGAGCAATTAAGAGGAAGGGCACAGTTAAGAGGAAGGGCATTTGGATGATGGTCAAGATTCTTTGCACAGGGTAGGAACGTACCTGTTTTCTGAATGGGCAAGGCAAGGTCAGAATAGGAGGGAAAGGTGCTTTTATGACAGTGGGAAGAAAATCATATGGTGGCTGGATTAGTCCGTTTTCACACTGCTGTACAGAAATACCCGAGACTTGGTAATTTACAAAGGAAAGAGATTTAACGGACTCATGGTTCTACATGGCTGGGGGGCCTTGGGAAACTTGCAATCATGGCAGAAGGCAAAGGGGAAGCAAGCACCTTCTTCACAGTGTGGCAGGAGAGAGAAGAATGAAGGAGGAACTTCCAAACACTTAGGAAATCATCAGATATCCTGCGAACTCACTCACTATCAGGAGAATAGGGAAAACTCTCCCGTGACCTAATCACCTCCCTCCCTTAACGAGTAGGGATTACAGGTCCCTCCTTCTACAAATGGAGATTACAATTCAAGATGAGATTTGGGTGGGGATACAGAGTCAAACTGTATCAGTGGCTCACTGAAGGGGGTCCTGATGTGTTTTTCTTGGTGGAAGGAGTTTAGGAGGAAGACAGATGTTTCCAAGAAAGTCGAGCCTGGTGTGAATTCTGGAGGATTGGCTGGGGTTAGCTGTGTTTGGTGGGGAGCCAGAGGTAGGATATTCCAAGTAGAATGAATAGGCAGCAAACAGCAAGGAAGAAACAATCCCCTAAGTAATTGCTTTTCAACACTGGTTTTCAGAATTACGTTTGTTTAGTTCAATCTGATCTGTGTCTTAGCTCTAAGCACACAGCTGCTGAACACGAGAGGCAAGGACCCCAGACAGGCTACAGGGTGAGGGAAGCCAGCCTAAGTTTAAAAAGGGGTCATATTCTGAAAGGTAAATTCACAGAGATATTTGAATGATGCTTGCATTGACATTTTATTATGAAATCTGTATTTCACACACATTTGCGGAGATGATTTCTCTACCATTTCCTATGGGAAGGACATACACAGTGTTTTTGGTTTGTTTTGTTTGCCCCAGTGAATTGTTATACGTTTTGTCTATTCATTTAGATGAGATTTTACCAAGGCAGTTGACCATTAAAATAAGTAAAAAAAATAGGGAAGTATGTCCAGAGTAGTCTGGTGAATTTTGATTAAATGAGAAATTAAGCTGGGGGCAGTAGTGCATACCTGAAGTCCAGGCTACTCTGGTGGTCAAGGTGGGAGGATTGCTTGAGGCCAGGAGTTCAAGGCTGCAGTGAGCTGTAATTATGCACTGCACTCCAGCAGTCTTGGTGACAGAGCAAGACTCTGTCTCCTAAAAAGTAATAATAATAATAATAACACATGAGAAATGCTACTCCAAGAGACCCCTGAGTCATTGCAAAACCATCTTGGCCTCAAGCGAGGGTTGAGCATTAGGGAAGTTCAGTACTGTCGCCTTCTAGTAATGGCATCTCTCTGTCTCTATTCGTCATCCAACTGCAGTTAAAACAACGTCAATTGCTATCTGCTTAATGTTCTAGAACAGATCATCAGGAAGCTATTAAAGCAGAGAAAATGGTAATTTAAAAATCAGTGCGATGTCCTAACCAGTCTTCCCCCTACTTGCTGTAATTGGTTAAAGGCAGAGGAGATACCATATTAAGCTGCCTCACGCCTGTCCTGAAGTGTGCAATTGGAAGCATGAGCTAGAGAGTTAGAGCCTGAAAAGGATCTTGTCTAAAGAGGCTTAGGAGTGATACAGACAGGGACTACTGGGGAGAGCCTGCTACTGGAAATCCAGGAATTTGCGACTCCAGTGAATTTCCGCATGGAGCTGGATTGGGGAACAGTGAAAATAGGCTGGTATCAGCCATGTTTCTTCCCTGTGCAATCTTCCCTTCCCTTCTCCCTTCCCTTTTTCCTTCCCTTTCCCCTTTCCTTCCCTTTCCCTCTCCTTTCGGCAGGAAGGAACCCTGAGCACTCATTTGTTTCACTGCTTTCTCCTTAGGAACCAATGACATTGCTGACTGGGAGACCTCAGGATGGGAGCTGCCTGGCTTCAGCCTTGTCTAATAAGCCCCATTTCACCTAATTTCATCTTCTTTTCAATAAGTGTTCTTCACATTTAACCCACGGTGTTTTCCACTATGGAAAACAGACAGCAGTCTTAAGACCACGTATCCAGACATTGCTTTTTGAGTTGCCAACATACAGATTCTTCCTTCCATCTGCCTCCTACAAAGAGTATTTTGGGATAATGAATTGCACATGGCATCTGCTCAGATGGCCCCACCGGCTCCTGGTGGCAGGCAGATCCCTGGGAGATTTGGGTTAGATGTGACTCACCATGTCCTATGGACTGTGCCTTTGAAAGGGCTCTCTCATTTTTTCTTTGGAATGTTTCTCTTCTCTTCCCCTCTCTCTGTTGCCATAACCACCCCTTTTTCATGTCGACTCTCATTATCTGTGCCTGGATTTCAGGACTAATCTGACCAGCTAGCTGGCCTGACTCCCTGCTTAGAAATGTGAGGTGGCTTCTTATTTTCTCATCATTTCCTCCTGCCTCGATTTCATGTCCTTCCTTGTCTGACCTATATTACCCCTCCAAGAATAGTACCAGTATGCTTCATCACAGACCCTCTGCTTTGACTGGACTGATGGTCTCACTCACCCCAGGTCCTTTCCCTCAAAGCCTTACTTGCTGTCTTATTTTATCTTGGGGGTGAGATGTTTTTTTTCCTTCCCTTCTGCCTAGTCAGTCACAGCTTTCTCAGCTTTTGAGACCCCATCTTCCAGGAGGCCTCTGTGGATATCCCTGCTTCCATTCACCTGTGGATTTCTCTGGGGCTTTGTGACGATACCAGCAACTTCATGCAGTTTTGCATTGACTTCTGTTGCTCTCTATGTGTTTCTGGAGCTTGGTTTTTCAATTTTAAAATGTTATTATTGACGATTCTAGTATGCACTTAGTCGGTGTGTTAAAAGTGTCCCCAATGGTCCTGGGCCCGTAATAATTCTCAATAAATGCTCGCTACTTGATAAGTCTGCACTTTTCAGCCCTAAGGAAGACTGTAGTCAGTTGCACAAATATATCACTTCTTTCCTTCTTCGTGGTTATGGTAAGATACTTTTAACATCTATAGGGGACTGTGTGTTTTGGATGACAGGGGCAGGATAAAGTGGCTTGAACTATTCATTTGGAATTTGTTTTTAAGATACAATCTCTCTTGTGACCAGAGTCCTTTCATTTCCTCTAAATACCACTGAGATGTCCCCTCCCCTTCTCTCTTGCCCACTGCATGCTAATACCTCTCAGGTGAGAATTTCCACCTAAGTATGGTGCCGCGTTCATTCCATTCTTCTCCATGGTTATTTCAGTCAAAACATGTACATTGAGTTTAAAAATAATCCACGTCATTATGCACGGATTCAGGTACTCCATGTCGATTCACAAACACCACAAACACTGAAACATAACAAGGGCATTTGGGTTTCATGGGTTTATCATCCCACAGGCCAGTGAAGGTTTTTGTCCCAGTGCCTGTTTTACTAAACAAAACCTGGATCTATATTGTTCTCAGGTCACTGGAATTTAGTTTTTCTGTTCTATTGAATTGGAGGTGAAAATTAATTGACTTGTAGGGAGCAGGAAAATCACATTTTGTTAAGAGGAACAGTTTCATGAATCCCCCCAAATCACATTTTGTTAGGAGAGACAGTTCATGAATCCCCAAGAATTCCCAATCTTTGATTTCTCTGTTTTACAGCAAGAATTCACCCATGAATTTCCTAGGTTTTTTGACTCTGTTCCAGTCTCGCTCATGCTTTTGGAGGTCTGTGTTTTGTGTTATTTTCAATCAGATGTAGAACTTTTGCTGCGTTAGAACATCGCACCTCTAATTCCATTTTGTTTCTCTCTGGGTTTTCTTTAAATTTTGTTTCCTTTCTTTGCTCTTCATCTGCCAGGTGATTAACAAAGATGCCTCTAACGGTCACCTCAAAATGGTCTTTCTCAAATGGTCTCTAATGGTCTTTCTCAAAAGAGTTTACTCTTAATTAATCACCAGCCAAATTTCTCAAGAAAACTACATAATGTATTTTCTCATTCATTTTATCTTCAGTTAAAAATCTTAAAACCGATTGAACTATTGAGACAATAATTTCACACTAATTTCTTTTTTTTGAGAGAAGGAAAGAAAAAAAATGAGTAAAGGAGAGGAAGAAAGAGGAAGAGAAAGAGGGAGGGTGAACGGAAATATTGCTTTATTCTGAAAAAAAAAATGGGTATTAATAATGGCCAATCAATGTTTCATTTAAACCTATGAGTAGGTGTGATGTGGTATTGACAAGAATGTATATTTTGTGTATTTAAAGTGGAGAGCTCTATAAATATTTATTAAGTTTACTTGTTCCGGATCTGAGTTCGAGTCCTTGATATCCTTATTAATTTTCTGTCTCATTGAATCTAAGTCTCTATGTATCTGGGTGTTAGGATCGTTAGCTCTTGTTGTTGCATTGATCCTTTTACCACTATATCTTTGTTGCTTTAAAATCTATTTTATCCAATACAAGAATTGCAACTCCTGCTTATTTATTTATTTATTTTTGCTCTCCATTTGGTTGGTAAATCTTTCTCCATCCCTTTGTTTTGAGTCTTTGTGTATCCTTGCATGTGAAACAGGTCTGAATGTAACATACCGTTGGGTTTTGGCTGTGTCTTTTGATTGGGGGATTTAGTCAATTTAAATTTAGGGTTACTGCCATTTGATGTTAACTGGCTGTTTTATCCATTCGTTGATGTAAATTCTTCTTTATGTTGGTACTCTTTACTTTTTGGTATATTTTTAGAAAGGCTAATACTGGTTGTTTCTTTCTGTGTGTAATGCTTCTTTCAGAAGCTCTTGTAAAGCAGGCCTGGTGGTAATAAAATCTCTGAGTACTTGCATGTTCATAAAAGATTTTATTTTTCCTTCAGTTATGAAGCTTAGTTTGGCTGGATATGAAATTCTTGGCTGAAGGTTCTGTTCTTTGAGGATGTTGAATATTGGCCCCCACTCTCTTCTGGCTTGTAGAGTTTCTGCTGAGAGATCTGCTGTAAGTCTGATAGGCTTGCCTTTGTAGGTAACCCGACCTTTCTCTCTGGCTGCCCTTAGTATTTTCTCCTTCGTTTCAACCCTGGTGAATCTAATGATTATGTGCCTTGGGGTTGTTCTTCTTGAGGAATATCTTTGCGGTGTTCTCTGTATTACCTGGGGTTGAATGTTGACCTGCTTTGCTAGTTTAGAAAAATTTTCCTGAATAATATCCTGAAGGGTATTTTCCAGCTTGGATTCATTCTCTCCATCACATTCAGGTACACCTATCAAACGTAAATTTGGTCTTTTCACATAGTCTCACATTTCTTGGAGACTTTGCTCCTTCCTTTTTATCCTTTTTTCTCTAATCTTGTCTTCTCGTTTTATTTCATTAAGTTGGACTTTGACCTCTGATATCCTTTCTTCTGCTTGAACAATTCGAGTGTTTAAACCTGTGCATACTTCTCGGAGTTCCTGTATTGTATTCTTCAGTTCCATTAATTCACTTATATTCCTCTCTAAGTTGTCTATTCTCAATAAGATTTCATCAAACCTTTTTTCAAAGTTCTTAGTTTCTTTACGTTGGGCTACAACATGTTCTTTTAACTCACAGAAGTTTCTTATTATCCATTCCCTGAAGCGTGATTCTGTTATTGGGATGTGCTCATTCTCCATTAAGCCTTGTTCCATTGTTGATGTGGAACTGTGATCATCTTTAGAGGGGGAGGCATTCTGATTTTGAGTATTCTCAGCCTTTTTACGCTGGTTTCTTGCCATCATTGTAAATTTATCCTCCTGTCGTCTTTGAAATTACCAACTTTCAGATTAGGTCTCTTGAGTGGACGTCCAATTTGTTAGTTCCCAGGGCCAGAACAGCGGCGTTAAGACTGATGGTGGTTCTCTGCTCAGGATTCTCCTGTCTGGCTTCCTTCTTGTGTCTGTAATAGGTGACTCTGCCTTCCCAGGACTCCAAACCTCGGTGAGAAGGGGAACCAGTCTTGTTTACTCTGCACCGAGAGCTGCTGCGCCGAGGTGCTGTTACAGCTGCTGCGCTGGCCTCAGGTGTCATGCTGGGGGCCCGTGTGGGTCCTCCAAACCTCGGTCGGAAGGGGAGCCAGCCCTGTTTACTCTGCTCCGAGAGCTGCCACGCCAAGGTGACGGTGAAATCGCTGTGCTGGCCACAAGAGTCGCCCTGGCAACCCGTGTGACTCCTCCACTGGGGATCTTCTGCTCCATGAGCGACCAGAATTTGTCTGAAAGTGTGGCGTCCTCTAGTTCTCTGCGCTTTCACTGAGAGCTGCAATCCTGAGATGTTAGTGATTGGCCATCTTGGATCATTCCCAATTTCACACTAATTTCATACTGTTGGACTACTGGATCTTATTGTACTGTCCAGGTTAAAGAAATTATCTTAACATTGATTTCTCAGAGATGAATATTGCTTTTAGTTCACCTGCAAAACAACAAAGCATTTCTGAAAGATTTTCTGGAGATGTAAATAAATGAGATAAAAGGATTTGAGAGGTTACCTTTCGGGGAAACAATCCATCATATAGAATATGTGATGCATCTCAAATCCTCAAAGTTGGTTAGGAGCATCTTGTTTCTCCTTCACCATTTCTTTGTAAAATTCAGAAAATTTTGTAGTCCCAAAAGTGTTGTTCTGTTTCATTCTCTTCTTCTTTCTTTTTTTATTTTTTTTGGAGTTGGAGTCTTGCTCTATTGTCCCTGCTGGATTGCAGTGGTGCGATCTCAGCTCACTGCAGCCTTTACCTTCTGGGTTCAAGTGATTTTCCTGCCTCAGCCTCCTGAGTAGCTGGGATTACAGGTGCCCGCCACTATGCCTGGCTAATTTTTATTTATTTTAATTGATTAATTAACTTATTTATTTTTTTGAGATGGAGTCTCCCTCTGTTGTCCAGGCTGGAATACAGTGGCTCAATCTCGGCTCACTGCAACCTCTGCCTCCTAGGTTCAAGCAAGTCTCCTGCCTCAGCCTCCCGAGTAGCTGGAACTACAGGGGCAGGCCACCACACCCAGCTAATATTTGTATTTTTAGTAGAGACTGGGATTCACCATGTTGGCCAGGATGGTCTCAATCTCTTGACTTCGTGATCTGCCTGCCTTGGCCTCCCAAAGTGCTGGGATTACAGGCATGAGCCACCACACCTGGCCTAATTTTTGTATTTCATAGAGACGGGGTTCCACCATGTTGGCCAGGCTGGTCTCAAAACTTCTGACCTCAAGTGATCTGCATGCCTCGGTCTCCCAAAGTGTGTCTCATTCTCTTTTTAATCACTAACTATAGAATTCCCCCTTCCCCAACAACCACCACTCGATTTCTTCCATTTCAGAGGATTTGCAATAGAGTTTAGATTTAGAAAGAATACTTTTGGAAGAAAGAAATTGCCCCCATCTCAGTGGGGATAGAATCCCTTACTTCTTAGTGAGCCTGAATTACCAAATCTTGTCTGAATGGCATGTGGGGAATGTGGATATTAGCAGGAGATTTAGGTTGTGAAATGGGAGTTTGCACAGTGGCCTCCCCTTAGTAGGGTGGGGAAAAGGAGAGTGTGTATTATTGAAGCATTCACGGGTGACTGGATAAACTGCATGGAGTTCAGCAGGCTAAAGAGATAAACTCCTTCATTCCACATGCAGACATCCCGCTGCCACCTAAAATCAATAGCCTTGTGTTTTTAGGCATCTCTGCCCAAGACTGTATTTTGGTGGTATGGTTGTTTATTTTGGAGATGTAACAATAAATAACTGCAGAGGGGATATGAGACAAGGCCTCCTTGGGAAAGGCTACAGATTCTTTGGGGACATAAAGCCTCATGCATGTGGCCTCTGATGAGAGGAAATCACTATATGATAATATTTGCTTTTTCTACATTCCCTAAGGACAATAAAATAGAAACAGGAACAAGCAGTAGAAAAAAAAATTTGTTTGTTTGCCTAGTCAAGCCTTCTATTTTAGTAATTTTGCTTAAACAAGGGAATAAGGACGCTCGATCCTGAGTTGAGTAAGTGCCCTAAGATGCACCAGTCAGATCCGCTGAACACCCAGGAGTTAGATGGTTATATCCGGTGGGGTGAGACCCACTCTCGCACCACAACAGCAGCAGCTCTTTGAGAGACTTGGCAGGACCGTCCTGCATTGATTAGGTCTCTGGCCCATTTCATCTGCCACCATCTGAGAATGCCTGGTATAGACTTTGGAGACAGGTTTGCAGCTGTGACGAAGAGGAAGGAAGAGTGAAAGTCTGAATACCTCCCTCTCACAATGGCATGTACTTGTTTGCCCACATGCAGGGGGCTTTATCGTCCCTAATCTCTTTGAGCATTGCTCTGTATGGGTTTTGGCCCATGCACAACCACCGCCACAAGAATCCACAAGCCAGAGCCAAATCTTACATCACCAGGAAGTTGAATCATTCCCCATGCAAGACCTGCAGCCGCAGAGTCCATTGCTCAGGGGAGAGAAAGGCGTTCTGACTGCATCCTAGGGGGTGGCCCTCCCCAGGACCCGTACCCCTTACCTAGAAGAGGAAATGTCTCCCAAGGAGTCCCTGAATTACTCAGAGCTCATCAAAGAAAGAACTACTTCCCTGGAGAGTTGTTTATTTTTCTTCCTCATTACAATGCGTAATGGTATCTTTTCTGAAATGTTGATTCGGAGATTCTGAACTTATTTGTGAGGCTGCTTTCATTGTAGCTTGCAAAAGAGTTAGATTCTAAACAGCCCAGCAGGAAGGAACTTGGAGTCTAATATCCTTAACAAGGAAGGGGTAGTGCCAGAGAGTCAGGGAACAGTTACATTACTGACATTTTCAAAGGAATTATTAAGGTGGACAAAGATGGACAAATAACCATGAAAGCCTCGAGCCACTGCATTAAAAATAGAGAGCTTTAATGAGCAGCGGTCCCCTACTCATCCAAAAGAGCAGGGTGGGGGGGAGTCACACTGGAATTAATTATACTTTAAATCTCAGAGGAAGATTCCTGTCATGTTGTAGTGGACAGAAATGAAGAATGAACTTTATTATCTGATCAGAGGTGGAGTCAGAATTTGCTGAGGCAATACATATGGCTGGTGGGAATGAAGAAAAAAGGGCAAGTTTAAAATCAGCCCAGAAAAGGCTTATTTTCATTTATTTATTTGGTTTCAAAGCAACTGAATCCTCCCCAGTGTGGACTGCAATTGACATTTGTTTTACAAAGAAAGAAAACAACAAGAAAGAAAATATAAACCAGGTATCCAGGTCCCCTGAGGAGCTGTGACCCCCAGGACTCACCCTCACAGTCTTTCTAAGCGAAGGTATACTTTGTGGGGCCACTGACATGCTGGGCTAGTCTGGGTCCTCTGGGAAAGAGACACCAGGATGAGGTCAGTGTGGGTACGGGAGGCACCTTTGTGAGAGAAAATAGAGCGGGAGCCATGAGACCCCTGGTGAATGCCACCCACAGTGAAGGAGGCCGAGAAGGAAGAAGGTTGGATTCAAATATCCAAGAGAGCTGTGCAGTTCAAGGATAGTTCCGTAAGACCACTGGGGAAGCCTTCAGTCAAAGTCAGGTCCCACATGTCAGAGAAGTGTCAGGTTTCCCAGGGGTGCTCCGCTGTGCTCAGCCATTGGCTGGGTTCGGCTCATAAGAAGGGTGACCTTGATGTAAATGCAACTGTAGATTTCAGGATGTGCTGCTGACCCCCTTGGTCGGTTACACTTCCAGGAGTTGGAGGTTTGCAAGATGCATTCTTGTGGTCACTGCCGTTCTTCCATGGAGCATTCTCAATAGCAGGATTATCCTCCGTGCAGTTGGAAGCAAACTTGAAGATCATTGTTCCAACGGTCTCATTGTGTAAAAAAAAGACTCGGATGCATGGGGCTAGATGATTTCCAGGACCGGGAGACCCTGGAATGGGGGAACTAATTTTTTCTAAACCTGGATGTTTCTAAAAACATCTAAAAACAGGAATCATCTAAAAACATTAATCTAAAAACACTGGAATCAGACAGATTTGAGTGTGAACCTGAGCTTGGTCCTTGTACAGTGGTCCTTGGATGACAATGAATCAGTTCTTCAATCTCTGTGAGCTTCAGTTTAATTACCTATCCTAGGAATATCCCCCCAAAGAAAGGAAATCAGTATTCCAAAAACGTCCAGGCTTTTAGAACTCCAGAACTACTCCTTCCATTGAGCTAACTATACTAACAAAGTTGTGTGCTAGGTCACAATTTTTTTAAAAAATAAGGATTATATTTCTGATGATAAAAATGTATACATTCTAGAAAATTTGGAAAATAAACAGAAGTAACAAGAAGGGGAAAATATTATTCAGAACACATCCAGCCAGCCCCTCAAGTTCCTAACTATTTGGTGTATTTTTTTATAGTTTTTTTTTTTTCCCTATGCCTTACATGAAACTTGAATCCTGATTTTTTTCACATGCCATCATGACCTCAACGTTTCATATGTTGTAAACATTTCAGAAACTTAATATGGATGATTATACAACTTATTCATCTTTTGATTCAGCCACTGTGAAATATCTGGGCAAACAAAGGAAAATTTAGGGACATTTAAATTGAGTATAATCTTATAAGGAAAAGTTTCTGAAACTTACCGTCTGAACCTGGGATATTTATCAGGTGGACAAAATTTGTAACAACGCTTCTAGTGTATATTTTGGAATATCCTTCCTCTAACTTTTAAAGAAAAATATTCAGATTGGTCTTTTAAAATTCACAGTACTTTTTGACAGGATATTATTTCTCAATTGTTTCAATATACCTGATTTATGTATCTACTTGTTTGTGTTTAGAGTTTTTGTTTTGTTAGCTCTTCAGAAGTTGAAACGGGTTTGCAGTTTTCAGACTAAGTGACTTAGTGAAAGAGAAATCTTTCAGGCAAGACTTTCTTAGTAACTGAATTTCAGGAAACGAAGGATGTCATAAAAGTGGTTAAAAGCATGAGCTTTGGAATCAGATAGATTTGAGTATGAACCTCAACTTGGTCCTTGTACAGTGGTCCTTGGATGACAGCGGATCAGTTCTTCAATCTCTGTGAGCTTCAGTTTAATTACCTATCCTGGGAATATCCCCCAAAGAAAGGAAATCAGTATACTAAAGAGATATCTGCACTCCTATGCTAATTACGGCACTGTTCACAATAGCCAAGATCTGGAAGCAACCTGTGCCCATCAACACATGAATGGACAAAGAAAATGTGGTACATATACACAACGGAGTACTATTCAGCCATAAAAAAAGAATGAACTCATATCATTTGCAATGACGTGGATGGAACTGGAGGTCATTATGTTAAGTGAAGTAAACCAGGCACAGAAAGGCAAACTTCACATGCTCTCACTTATTTGTGAGAGCTAAGAATTAAAACAAAATAATTACAATTTTTTGAAATTTTCATTCTCATTTTAATTTTAATTTTATTCACATTTCATAGGAAATAGACCATAAATCTCATTTGACTTATGTAAAGATCAAAAGGATAGAATGCAAAGAAAGTACTTCACACAGATGTGTGAACTGAATACAGTTGGGTACCAAACAAAATGACCATTATTATTGTCTCAAGCTTTAGTCTGTTAATGTCTTGTTTACCATATTTTTTAGTCTGTTTTAACCTGAATGATGTATCTTGTTCATGTAGTAAACCCAGACATTTCCTTGCTTTGTCATGACAGTGACAAAGTCCTTTTATTAACACCTATCTCTAATTGATGTCCCCATTATCAATCAATCAGATGTGGTTTGTTACTGCACATATAACAACACTTTTAGAGGAAAGTACCGAGTATTCGGTTTATGCCTTATTTACGCTTGAGCTATTAATTGTGATTAGTGTCTAATCACACTTGCTCTGAAAAGTTGAATCCTAAGCTCCTAGCACAGGTAATGGAAGAAAGTCTGGTTTAATCTAACTCAAGGCCCTAACCCACAGCTTTCTGACACACAGGGATCCCATATGTTCCCCAGATTCTGGTGACAGAGTGAGCTATCCTGTCCTTTGGTGTCCTGTCCTACCAAGTTGTCCTAGCTTGGTATCAGCTTGGTTCTGGCTACAGAAGTAAGCTGGCTGTGGCCTATGCTCCCCTATAGCTGGGTCAAAGTCCAGTTGCTTGAGTACCTGTAGTGGCTGTGAGTGAGGTATTTTGTCCCAGAATTTTCCATGTTGCCTGAGGCTGCTGCAGTAGCAAAAGCCCTGTTTCAAGGGTCCTTCTCTCCACTTTGTTAGCTAGATTGTGTCTTGTCATGATATTAAAAAAAATCTCATGCAGATATGAGAATACCTTTGAGTTGCAAAGAGTATAAAGAACAATTTAGTTGTATTTAAAAATCTTAGATTACAACCTTACCCCACTAAAAACTCAATAGATAGGCTGGGTAAGGTGGCTCACGCCTATAATTCCAGCACTTTGGGAGGCTGAGGCAGGTGGATCATCTGAGGTCAGGAGTTCAAGACCAGACTGGCCAACATGGTGAAACCCCATCTCTACAAAAAATAGCTAGGCATGGTGGTGGGCACCTGTAATCCCAGCTACTCGGGAGGCTGAGGCAGGAGAATTGCTTGACCCCAGGAGATGGAGATTGCAGTGAGCTAAGACCACACCATTGAACTCCAACCTGGGCAACAAGAGTGAAATTGCCTCAAAAAAAAGAGAGAAAAATTACAGTAGCATTGAACACTACTGTAATTTTTATACCATTGTTGAGAAATATTATTCTTGCTTGGGTGCTTAAAGAATTGTTAAAAAGTCCTATGAGCTAGAGATTTTACTAATCTCTTCCTATTCCCTAATGCTTCATAGAGAATGCTTTATCCTTAGCCCTGTGGGACAGCTCTAATGACTGTATGACCCTGCTCTTTTGGACACAGATAATGGGCCACGGATGGATAACTGACCAGAGCTGGACCATTAATAATCTTATCCAGAAATCTGTAACTGGGGAATTAGACGGAGTTTGCTGCAGGAAGTTGAATTCAGAGATAGTGTAGACTCAAGTGCTGATGTTTTCTTTGGGGCAGCCATTGTCAACCATGTAAAAATAAGTATATAAGCAGAGAAGCCAGTTTGTAGAGAAAGTTGAATGAAGCAGTCATAGAGTGAAAGTGAGAGGTAGCTGTGTGTGCGTGTGTGTGCATGTGTGTGTGTGTGTGTGTGAGAGAGAGAGAGAGAGAGAGAAAGAGAGAGAGAGAATACCCACTGGAGACATTGCCAGAGAACACATTGTAGGGTGCAGTATCTTGAGAGTAAAGAATTTTCTTCTTTGTAACTCCCCTCTTTACTGACTCCAGCAACTCTAGCCAGCCAAGTGCCTGGTCCCATCTGTGCATGTCTAGGGGAGAGCAGATCTGCTGCTTCCTCTTGGATGAACTCATGGCCGTGGGCCTCAGTGGCACTCAGTGTAGGGCTTTAGAGAGATGGGAAGGCAAGTTGGCCACTATTCCCCTGATGAGGGACCCTTAGCCTTGCTTTGGCATGGAATAGCCTTTGGAGCTATCTCAGAAGAAAGAGAAGCTGGGGTCTGGAATTTGGGTACAAATGCCTTAGAGGCCATGAGGGGCTGAGGTGGTTAGGAAAGTGATGGAAAGTGAGAATCTCCTGTACCTTTCAGATACTGGATTTTTCTAAATCCAGTGCCCTGCTTTACTCCTTCTTAAAGACCATGTAACAGTGAGAGATAGGGGATTTGGGGAACTTCGATGCTGAGGCAGGAAAGTCAGGGGCTCCTGTTGGCAGGTTAGGAGTAGAGTGTAAAAGAGAATGAGGGCTTAGTGGACCCAATCAAGCAATTGAGAGTCTGAGCTCTCAGTAACACCTCCCAGTCCATTCACACTCTTCACATCTAGAGAATGTTGTTTGTTATAACCTGAGCCAAAAGGTTTAGAAAGGATGAGACCCAGTGAAACAAAAGGCAAGGAATCATTCCCTTCACGCCCCAGCTGATCACTGGACACAGAAGCACAGTTTCCTCGTTCCCCTCACTGTTTCCTGGAATGAATTAATAAAATGGCACCATGGGTGGCGGCTCTCCTTATCCTAGCCAGGGGCAAGAGCTCTGCTGGAGTCTAACTGAGCTTGGGGAACATTGGGTATAGGATTTTGGCCCTTGTTGGCAGATATTTCACCTCTACAGAAAGATGCCATAATCTCTCCATAGAGTGTTTGGATCTCTGCACATAGATTTTTTTTTTTTAAAGGAGATGATGGGCCTTGGAGAATGTTTCAAATCTCTGCAAAGCACTAAAAGCATTGATGGGAGCTGTCTGCATGATGATCTGTCTGCATGTTTAAAAATTATGTCACAGATCATGAGCAATTCCAAAGTCTCAATAATTATTGTATCCCAAATAGCTTTGTATTCCAAATAGCTGGCTTATTTCTAACTGAGAGAAGACTGAAAAGCCATTCAGTGTCTTGGGAAATTCAGTCAGAGTTAAAAATTAAGCTTGCTGTTGAGGAATAGAGAAGTTGCCTAAGTCATTCAGCAACAATGGAAATTATATCTCTAAATTGTATATGCTATTGAGAATACTACTTAGTCTTAAGTGCCAATAAGGTTAACAGCCCAAGTGACACATGAACTATTTAAATTATCTACATATAGCTTCAGTTTCTTGTCAAGCCACAGAGACTTTACAAAGTGGCTCTGTTTTCTTACATGGGAAGAACATCAATGAATTAGTGCAGAAGTTACAGCAATTCCAATGGTGTTGATTTGTTTCCCTGGACATACAGTAGGATCAAATAGCTTTTGCCTATATGGTTTTCATTATTTAAGGCTAAAATCAGAATAAAGTCACTTCTGAAATGAAAGATTAGATTTGACAAAACCAAAGTATTCTTAGCTACTGAAATCATCATCTTTACCTCTTTGATCTCTTTGACTTGTAAAGCGTGAAAGGTCAAGGAAGCTAAATGCAAATTAAAAGCGTTTGGTACAAAATGTGAGAAGACATTATAAGGTATTGTATTGCCTCAGTTGTGCATGTCCATTCAGCTAAAAAATTTGTTGTGCACTTACAATATGCCAGGCATTTAAGACATGTGTTCATTACTGTATAGGGGTACAATGGGGAAGCAAATCCAAGGTTCTTCCTTCCTGAAACTGACATGTAATAATACTAACAAAGAACTCATGTAATATGAAATTTTACCATGGCCAGTGTGACTTGGTAGTTGACAGCCCTGGGTGGTAAATTAAGAAACTAGATTTTAAACCAATGGCATGCCACCCAAAGAGCTATGTGTTCTCAGGAAAGTACTTGATAGTTTCCATTCTACTGCCCTAAATCTTCTAAAGGGCAGGGCTAGCATCTGACTTGCTGAGGTTCCCTAAATTGCCTAACAGATTCCTCTGTCTGATAGATGTGCAATAAATGCTTGGTGAATGAACAGATCTCACATTCTCTGACATTTCTATCGTTCTATTCATTCTCCATGGCAGATTGCTTTTGCCATGGGGGGTCAAGCTCTCCATCTCTGACATGCCAGGTTTTAGACTAATCCCTTAGAAAAGGAATGCAGGAGAGATGTCCTTCCTTCCTTGCTCCACACACATATGAAAAAAGCCATTCACTCTTTGAACTGGTATTTCCCTATCTCATCTATTCTGGCCACAGTGCTTCTAACCAGGATGAATTTCACTGGTCGTCCGGTAACTCTTCTTATCTGTTTACTGACTAGGGTCATCCAGCAGCCATCTGCTTGATGCTCTTAATCCCAGTATGCAGGTTACCTCCCTGCAAATGTCCCTGTAAACAATGACTAAGTCAACTTTAAAATCCTGTATTACAAGTAAATAGAAGACTTCTTCAAGAATGTCTTTTTCAAGACTTTTTCAAGAAGGGGAGAATAAAAGCAATGGCAAAAGCTGCAATTACTTTTGCGCCAACCTAAATTCTGCACTTTATACTTACCTAAATACTAATGTAGATATTTACCTAAATACAACTATACTTACCTTAATACTATAGTAATACTTACTATACTTTTACCTAAACACATTCTGCAATTACTTTACTCTGAATCTTCATGGGCTCTGCACGTACAAAAGTATTGCTCAATTACTTTTGCATGAACCTAAATACATGCAGAGCCAATGAAGATTCTGATTCCTTGGTAGCTGTTTCTCTTTCATTCTGACTCCTCCTCTCCTGGCTCTGCTGACCCCAGAACCTGGGACCTGGTCCGTCTTGCATATCACTTGTCCGAGGACAAGTCTACTTGCTGAACAAATGAATCAATGCCTCCAGGCTCGGTCTTTTTCTTTTCTATTTCATTTTCTTATATTTCTGTGTGCCTCTCTCAGTTAACAACCAGTTTATTAGTCTTACTTAACTATCATGTTTTGAATCATCACTATGTTACATTTTGGTATAATTTCAGTGCTGGCATCTACATCTAAATCTAAAACTAAGTGGAACTAAAGTCTTTACCCAAACAAGGCAAATATATTGCAGCTATCATCTAAATAAGTCATTGACAGATGCTTTTGAAACAATTGGTGAGACTTGGATATGGAGGAGTAGCTATCTATAGAGAGTTGGATATGGAGTAGCTATCAGAAAATTATCAATAATCTTCTTAGTAGTAATATTGTGATGATTATGTAGAAGAATGTCTTTAAGGAGATGGATAATTATAATATTTAGAAGTCATGATGTCTTTCAAGTGACTTGAAATACCCGTTTATTGTCTCTCTCTCTACCGCTTATCTAGATAAAACGAATACAGTCGGGCACAGTGGCTCATGCCTATAATCCCAGCACTTTGGGAGGCTGAGGCGAGTATATTGCTTGAGTCCAGGAGTTCGAGACCAGCCTGGGCAACACGGCAAAACCCTGTCTCTACAAAAAATGCAAAACTTAGCCAGGCATGGGGCAAGCACCTGTAGTCCCAACTACCTGGGGAGACTGAGATAGGAATATCACTAAAGTCCAGGAGATCAAGTTTGCAGAGTGAGTTTCTATCTCAAAAAAACAAAACAAAACAAAACACTCCAATATGGTGGAGTGTTAAAAATTGTGATTCTTGATGATGGATCTATGTGTAATTTTCATTCTCTTCTTCTATATGCTTGAGAATCTCCATAAAAGTGTTTTAAAAAGTGACATAGCAGATGTTTCTGATCTTGGGGACAAGTATGAACTGATCTTGCTCAGGGTCGCTTCCCACCAGAATCACATTTGAACCCTGAGTATTGGAGAACAATCTTTCCTTCAAGAAAAAAGTCCCCCATCTTCCCTGGCAGCCTATTCTGTATTTTCATCATCTTTGCAGTCAAGAAGTTCTTTCTTCTGCCTATTTCAAATGGTAATGGAATCAGTTTGGCTCTCAGCTATTTAGGTATCTTCTGATTTTATAACTTGAGCGTTTGGAGAATGTGTTAGATTTTGACTTTTCTTCAAGATTCATGTTCCCATGGGCATTCTGGAATGGCCAGTAGGAGAGATTTCTCTCCAGTGTCGTCTGATATTTCTTTGGAAACTCTGCAGGGAAACAGCACACTGGACTCTGATGCTGAGCCACACAACCACATGGCTGTCCCTCAACTTCATTCATTCCCTCCTCTGTGTGTTCTGTCTAAAAGAGCATCGTATTACTCTGTGTCTGTTTCCTTGATTTATTTTAATTTTTTTGAGATGGTGTCTTGCTCTGTTGCCCAGGCTGGAGTGCAGTGGCATGATCTTGGCTCACTGCAACCCCCGCCTCCCAGGTTTAAGCGATTCTTCTGCCTCAGCCTTCTGAGTAGCTGGAAGTACAGGTGCATGCCACCATGCCCAGCTAATTTTTGTATTTTTAGTAGAGACAGGGTTTCGCCATATTGACCAGGTTGGTCTCGAACTACTGACCTTGTGATCTGCCAGCCTCGGCCTCCCAAAATGTTGGGATTATAGTCTTGAGCCACTGCACCAGCCTTACTATTATTTTTTTTAATTAGCATTGGTTGCTGCCTTATGTTACATATTAGTTTTTCTTTTCTTTTCTTTCTTTTTTTTTTTCTGAGATGGAGTCTTGCTGTCACCCAGGCTGGAGTGCAGTGTCGTGATCTTGGCTCACTGCAAACTCCGTCTCCTGGGCTAAGGCTATTCTCCTGCCTCAGCCTCTCAAGTAGCTGGGACCACAGGCATGTACCACCATGCCTGGCTAATTTTTGTATTTTTAGTAGTGAGGGGATTTCACCATCATGGTCAGGCTGGTGTCGAACTCCTGACCTCAAGTGATCCGCCTGTCTCAGCCTCCCAAAGTGCTGAGATTACAGGAGTGAGCCACAGCACCTGACCACACATTTCTTATTTACTTATTGTCTTCCTGTTCCATTAGCATGTACACTGTGAGGGTGTGGCCTTGGTCTGTGTCAATTTGGACTTCAATTTGGACTCAGTGGTTTGAGTTTGTAGGGTGTTTCTTTTTTGGCTTTGATGTCTTCCTGGGATGCTTATACTTCATGAAGGATATTTCCTGCTAGTCAGTTTCATTCTAAAGGAGCCACCATTATAAGAGACACTTCATTAGGAGTTCCATGCTTAGGGGCATCCAGGCAAACACCAAGAGGTCATTCTCCAATCGTATTTAATTTCTAGGATCTCCTAGAAACAGAATAGCTTTAGCTAAGTGCCCCCAAATACTTTCCTCAAGTGAAATGTGATTGCATTCTACTAATATGAACAAAACATGCTTTCCTCCCCATAGAGAACTGGGTTACTGAACTGAGTACCAGAGAATAGGAACAGAACAATCTTAGGTATTATTATTAGCAATGTGCTATCTTTGTGAAAAACCATAGATTCCAAATGACACAAGTGATCTAATCTTCCTTGGAATTATTCTGCAGTGGACAGTTTGGTGTTTAAGGGACCTAGGGAAAATTGAGAAATGTGCCCTTTCAGAGGTGTATTTGTTGTTCAAGTGTTCAAGACTTTGTGTGCACATGCCCTGTGGTAAAGATACGTTCTGGTCTGAAAATGTATGTGTGTGCATATGTATACGCATGGACACATACCACATACAAAAACACATACATACACACACAGAGGCACCAACTAAATACATGAGCTTGCACACTGGAATCCAGGCTGAAAAAAGCTGCTCCATCCTGGATGTGCTCAGATGGCTGGGGGAGAGTGGGGATCTGGTATATTTTTGAGGTTCTGTTTTGGTGTCAGATTGAGTGGCGATAGAGCAGCCATTAATTTAGCAGAGCATCTGGGATCTTTAAAGCCAGGAAGAGCTATACAATTTATCAATCTTAATTTGCTCTCACTGTTGTTAGACAGAGAAGATCTCTGGGAAACTGTGACAGGCCCCAGATGTTCTCCATTCGGCTGATATCACACACACCAGCAAAGGCTGCTGTGCCCCCACCCCCGGCTTCCTCAGTCTCCCTTAAGCCTCATCCCTTGCACTTGGGCTTTCTGTGCTAGTGCCTGGACAGTATTTAGTAGCAGAAATGCTCTCATTCAGTTAGAACTCACTGGGCCACCCTCCTTGCAACAGGACACTATCCTGTTGGAAGCCACTGGCACTGAGGGCCAGGGTGAAACTTTCAATCAAGAAAACATTTGTGTTCTTAATTAGAGAAATGAGAAGAAATGAGCCAACCCACCCAGAAATGCTCTCCTGGGTCAGCCATATCAGAGGAACCATGGAAGAGCTACAATTGTTACTTGGTTATTTTAAGTTCCTTGAAGGTAGGACTTGAATGTAACATGCAATTTATCTTCCTACAGTTTCTCCTATTATGGCATATACGCCAATTTTCAATTAATGTACACTGGATCACTGGGCTCTCACCAACTTATCCATTTTCATACATTCTCCTTGAAAAGGAGGGTCTTAGTTCTGCAGGGTGAAAAATAAACAAACACATTACTCTCTTCTTTAGGTTGTTCGTTTCCAACTATGTGTACCATCCTGGGTGAACAGGAGATAAGACAGACAGCATTTTTGGCTCCACAAACTTTAAGGTCTGGTGGTTGAGATAGAGAAGTAAACAGCTGCTACACACAGAGTGATAAAATTAGAGGATTGGGGAGGGAGAAGTCCTGGGTTTTCTGAAAGAGGATAGCTGATTTTTTAATTCTCGCTTAGGGGTTGGGAGGAGGAAGCCACATTTATTTTGATTCTTGAAGCATGAGAAATGAGCCAGGTAAAGATGAGGGGTGACTCTTGGCACAAAGTTTACAAAAAAGCTGAGCATGGCATTTTGTTGTTGTTGCAGTTGTTTAGATGCCAGGGGGAGAAGGAGTGATTTCCCTTCATTTTCCTGGTAGTGACCTAGGCATGGAAAAAGGAAGTGACACTTCTGCTACACATAGGCATCAGCTTCTTGGCATATGTACTGTTCCTTTGAACTAAGTCATTCTATTTCAGAAGGCTTCAGT
This sequence comes from Callithrix jacchus, assembly GCF_049354715.1. Taxonomy (NCBI): domain Eukaryota; kingdom Metazoa; phylum Chordata; class Mammalia; order Primates; family Cebidae; genus Callithrix; species Callithrix jacchus. The sequence goes on from NC_133508.1 coordinate 16,362,536, forward strand.
ATAAATGGAAATGCTTCCAGAGAGAGGTAATATAAATTACCCATTAGCAATTTCAAATGACTTAAATTATTTCTTGATGTTTTCTAGTCACTTTTCTGGGCTCTGATGAAATGAGCAATGTGGATATTGATTTTAGTTATTTCTTTATTTTGAGAGAGAGTGTTACTTTTGTTGCCCAGGCTGGAGTGTAGTGGTGTGATCTCGGCTCACTACAACCTCCACCTCCTAGGTAAGTATAGTAGCAAGTGATTCTCCTGCCTCAGCCTCCCAAGTAGCTGGGATTACAGGCACTTGCCACCACAACGGACTAATTTTTGTAATTTTAGTAGAGACAGAGTTTCACCAAACTTGCTGGGCTGGTCATAAACTCCAGACCTCATGTGATCCTCCCTCCTTGGCATCCCAAAGTGCTAGGATTACAGGGATGATCCCCACGCTCAGCCATGAATTTTGAAAGGAAGGAGTGAAGTTCAGAAGAAGGAAGGAAAAACAGAGACGGTAAGGTGTTGAGTTTCCCCAGTTGGGTTTCAGGAACTCTATTTCAACCTGGTGTTGTTAGGTCTGACATTTACTCCTCTCAAAAGGTCCCATGCTAAAATAAGTTGGGAAAACACATGTTTAAAGGAAGTGAAAGTTTATTTATAGTAGGCATTTTTGGAGCTTTCATTTTGGCCAAAAATGCAATGTGACTCTTCAAGAGATGTTATATAACATTAAACATCTTCTAAATGTGTTTGACCTCAGAATGTCTCTTTTTTTGGAAAGAAATTAGTGTTTCAGGCAACACACGTTGGGTGATTGTGGTCTGGTCTATGGAGTAGTTGAGAGGATGGACAACTCCTGGAAGGGCCTACGCTGTGTCATTGCAATGGCCAAAGCACTGCATGGTGGAGGGTGTTGGGCTGACTCATTTGTACCCAAGATCAGACTGATTTCTTGCATGAATATATGTTTGTGCCTTTCGATAACCTAGTGTGGATTTAAGAATATGTTAGTTCTCTAAACAATCCTCCCCCAATTTATTTATTTTTTGTGATTTATTATTATTTCGAGATTAAAAATTTTCCATTATGCGCCCAAAAATGAGGTAGATCCCCAGAGTGTCTGAGCTCTCATGCAATAGCTTTCCGGCCAAATGTGCAAACTTCTTCTGTAAAAGTACCAGGCAATCCATCTTGTCCACTTGACCTCATTTATCTTGCTTCATTTATCAGTTCATCTTGGAAACACACTTTCACCAAGCTGACCATGACTATTTATATACACTTGGAAGACATTCCACTAGAAATTACTTTCCAACTGCTCTGTTCAGTATAGCAGGGAAATGGTAATAGGACCCTGCTGTTTCATCACTATGTTTTCCTTAAGATAGTTTCCCGTGGTGTTATCAGCTGGTTAAAGATTAAGAAAATCTCCTGCAGGCATTTCCAAACTTCCTTCCAACTCTTTTGGTTTCTTCTAGAGCAAGAAAAATTTATAAAAGATGAGAAGGCAAAAATCTAAGAGAGGAAAGAGGGGGAGAGCTATTTGTTTTCTTTATTTCAACTGTTTAGATATCTACTATGCACAGGAGACTGTTGGACATTGCAAGAAGTGGAAAGGGCTATGATGTAGCCATGTGGTCCTTGCTATTAGGAGGTTGACAAGAGAGGAAAACAAGATAGCTGCATAATTGATGAACTATCAGGCAGCTAAAGGCAAATACGAGATAACATCAAAATGCCGGAGGGGGAATTTTCTGTAAAGACTTCATGAGAGGCTGGGCATGGTGGCTCATGCCTGTAATCCCAACACTTTGGGAGGCTGAGACAGGTGGATCACCTGAAGTCAGGAGTTTGAGACCAGCCTGGGCAACATGGTGGCACATGCCTGTAATCCCAAAGCTACTCAGGAGGCTGAGGCAGGAGAATCACTTGAACCTGGGAGGTGGAGGTTGTGCTGATCCAACATCGAGCCTCTGCACTCCAACCCTGGCAACAGAGTGAGACTCCACCAGAGTCCCTGGGTCTAGTGCTGGCTCAGACTTCTGGGAATGCCAGAAGTCCATACTGTTCTATAGCAGGGAAGGTTCTAGGGATTAGGTATGTCCTTTCTGAAGATTGATTGCCATGCCTTGCCGAGGGCACGAATAGTGGTGAGAGAGGGCCAGAGAAAGTGTGGCGGGCTTTTGGTCTCTTTCATTCTGATTTATATTCAGTACCAGTCCACTTCCTATAAAAGGAAAATTTCTACATTCAAAAAATTATATACCTATATTGTTCAATTGCTCTTAAAATAAGAATGTGAGAAATGACTGACTGCAAATATGAGACTAGGACACGGTGTGAAATGTTCATTTTCGGAAAGAATGAGACATTGTTGGTGCATACCATGAAATGCTTTTAATATTTTTAGGGCCAGGAGAAAAGGGACTTTTACCCTGGTACCAGGCATGGGTCTCATTCCCACCCTTTCTTAAAGAGAGTGCACTTGAGTTCACCCTGCTTTCATTCATATGTTTGTGTGCTTCCAGCCACTGAAACTGTCTAGCTATTTTAACTCAATCCAGTCCCCCAAAATACCACTCACCAGAAACAGATCAGGAAAAACAAGAAAGAAGCAAGGTTTAGATTAAGCCTGTGAGGTGGGGGAAATGGTTACACAGGTCAAATTCCACTGAGGCAAGATTTGGGCAAAATCTACTATGGTCTGCATTTTCCTACTGATTGATAGTTTTCCTGAAGTAGGTTTTCTCTTTAGGGTGCAACCATCTTGCATTATTGTGCATTTCTGTGGTGACCAGAGTTAACCTATAAATAGAACTTGCATGACTTTATTCTTCTGGGAATTAGGAGCAAATCGGCCCTAAACTCAGCTTTCATAGGTGACTTCTCAAATTATGGTCAATGTACAGTTTCTGCTTCCTTTGTTGGGAAACAACACATTTTTGCATGATGAGGCATCAAAAACTTTGCAGTACAGGGAATTTCCCTAAAATGCTGTGATTGTGTTTAAGGATGTCTTCAGGCAGCTGATTTCTGCCCTGAGTTTGCAAAATGAAACCCAGATTTCTTTCTGGAGGTGTAAACAGAATTACTCCTATGGAGAAGCAAGGCCAGGGCATGTAAAAATGAGTACTTCCTTAGTTTTCAATTATGTTTTATGATTTTATGTGTCTGCATTCTTGAATACAAGTGGTCCTCAGGAAAGTAAAAATATGAATCTTTCAGTTTAACTTCTAATATGGGAAAATACCTTGTTTGACCATGAATAGTTAAAAAGAAAATCAGTCTGGCCGGGTGTGGTTGCTCATGCTTGTAATCTCGGCACTTTGGGAGGCTAAGGCAGGAGGATCATGAGATAAAGAGATCAAGATTTTCCTGGCTAACATGGTGAAACCCTGTCTGTACTAAAAATACAAAAATCAGCTGGGTGTGGTGGCACATGCCTGTAGCCCCAGCTACTCAGGAGGCTGAGGCAGAAGAATGGCTTGAATCGGGAGGTGGAGGTTTCAGTGAGCTGAGATCGTGCCACTGCACTCCAGCCTAGCAACAAAGTGAGACTTGGTAAAAAAAAAAAAAAAAAAAAAAAGTCAGTTTTCCCAAATCAAAACGAGATTGCATGTACAATGAACACATCAATGCAAATCTGACATTTTTTGCTTTGCTTCATTTTTTTTTTTTTTTGACTGGCAGCTTGTCTTACGACAAATCCCAGGAGGCTACAAAACCCCCTTAGTGGTGAACACAAGACATTTATTGAGTGACTAGACAGGCTGAGACACAGTGATAGGCTCTAGTGACACAGAGTGACACTTGGACACTTTTCTGGTGACACTTGGCAAACAAAAAGTCCTTGTCCCAAAGGCTGACAATTGGGGAGATGGTGAAATGAACACAGAATGAGTGTGCATGATACTAGGAGAAAAAACAGGGAGCCAAGTAACCCAGATGAGGAGAGTTGCCAGAAGGTCACAGAGCCTTTCAGGAGGTCATGATGTCTGAACTGACTCTGGACAGAAAAGTAGACGTAGGTCAAATAAAGAAGGGGGATTAGAATGGTGTTCCAGGCAGGGAACAGCACTGGCAAAGTCACAGGAGCAAGAGAAGTAATCCAGTGTGGGAAATAGACAGTTGCTTGTAGGCAGGAGGAATGTGGGAGGAAAATGGGCAAGGCTGGTGTTGTGAAGAATCGCCTATGCCCCATCCGGAGGGCGACGCATGGTCGCTGAGAAGCAGACAGGGGGGTCAGGGTGAGGGGCAGCTGCATGATCAGATTTGTGAGATGGGAGGTTGGTCTGGAACTCCTGACCTCAGGTGATCCACCCGCCTTGGCCTCCGAAAGTGCTGGGATTACAGGTGTGAGCCGCCACCACTCCCAGCCTACGCATACTTATAATAGCAATCATGTGTGCATATTCACAACTGCATTTGTATGCATTTTTTAAAAAAAACATGTGTTTCAGAGATCTTTCCATGTTGTTAGTTATAACCACCACGGCAGCTGCAGCTAACATTTATTGAACACTTTGTATGTGTAGGGCACTGTTCTGAGATTTTATTTAATTCTCACAACAAAGTGGGTGTTGTTAATTCTGCCTTTCAGATGACACTGAGGCATGGAGAGGTCAGGGGTGCCAGTCACACAAATAGTAAGTGGTATAGTTTCTGAGATCTGCCAGTCCAGCTTCAGTGTCTGTGAGCTCAAGAGTCTATCAGTACCATGTGATACTGCCTCTCAGGCTTCTCAACTATTGCAGTGTTTCTACTGCCTCCAAGACTCTTGAAGAACTTTAAGCTCCTTTTTGGTTATATACTTAGAATTTAATTGGGCATTGCAAGCTCAAATGCACTAAGAGGCTAGGCAGGCATTGTAAATAAAAAATAATTAGAAACAATGGGACCCATGAGAAAATGGAGATTGTGTGCCCCAGTAGAGGCTTCCAAATTTGAAACTGTGATAAATACCATGGTCTAACAAAACACATGTCTCAAGGCTGTATTGAGCAAGTGAAGCTGTGGGTGTGTGGGTGTGGAATGTTTGCTAAGTAATCCCCTCTTTAAAAACTGTACTATGTTTTAAAAAACCATCAATACTAATTGACTTTAGGTGGTTCCAAAATCTTATTATTACAAGTAAGATGACCGGGATATCTTGGTACATATATGCACAGATTTGTGTAGATTAGATACCAGGCAATGGACTCTGCTGAGTCACCAGCTAATAGATATTTAACATTTTATTATCTACTACCACATAAGCTCTACCAATTTGTATTCCAAACCAGTCTATGAGACTGCCTATTTCTTTGCCAATACATGATTACATTCTTTTAGTTTTTGCTAATCTTTTAATAGTTAAAAAAAGATGTCTCATTAAAAAATTTTCATGTTCTTAATTACTAGTGAGGTTTTGTATGCTGGTCATTTATATTTTCTCTTCTGTGAATTGCCCACTAAGAATCTTTGCTGAGTTTTGTATTGGGTTCTTTGTTTTTTTCTTATTAATTTTGGAATTTCTTTATATATTGTGAATATAAATTCACGGTCTCTTTCAAGTAACATTAAAAAAAATGAGAGGGGGGCAGGAGCCGTGGCTCACGCCTATAATCCCAGCACTTTGGAAGGCCGAGGCGAGTGGATCACCTGAGGTCAGGAGTTTGAGACCTGGCTGGCCAACATGTTGAAACCTTGTCTCTACTAAAAATATAAAAATTAGCTGGCTGTAGTGGCTCATGCCTGTAATACCTGCTACTTGGGAGGCTAAATCAGGAGGATGGCTTGAACTCGGGAGGCGGAGGTTGCAGTGAGCTGAGATTGTGCCACTGCACTTTAGCCTGGGCAACAGAGTGAAACTCCATCCCTCTTGCTCCCCCCTATGAAAAAAATGAGAGGTGGCATCAAGTGTGGGTTACAAGTCCATGAAGCGAAGGTGTCTGGATTTGAATCTTGGCTGTGCCACTTACTAGCTGTGTGATCTTGGTTGAGTGACTCAACCTCTCTGTATCCGAGTTTCCTGGCCTGAAAAGTGAAAAGGATAATAATAGTGCCTACTTCACACTGTTGTAGTAGTAAATGAATAAGGACCTATTAGGTTGGCATCTGGCACGTAATTAGCAGCATTTCAAGCAGTTATTACTGTATTATGGTTACTTTGTGCAAATATCTTCCTATCTGCTGTTTGTTTTCAACTTTGTGCTGGCTTTAGTATTAAGCAAGTTTAACTTTATATATAGACAGGGTCTGTCTCTGTTGCCCAGGCTAAAGTACAGTGGCATTTTCATAGCTCACTGCAGCCTCCAACTTCTAAACTCAAGTGATCCTCCTACCTCAGCCTTCTGAGTAGCTAGGATAACAGGTGTGCACCACTATATCAGGCTAATTTTAATTTTTTTTTTTTTTTGTAAAGATGAGTTCTTGTTATGTTGCCCAGGCTGATTTTGAACTCCCAGCCACAAACAACCATCCCACCTCAGCCTCCTAAAGTACTTGGATTACAGGCCTGACACACTGCTCTTGGCTGGAAGTTTGAAATTTTCGAATAGTAAAATCCATCAGTCTTTCTCTTCCAAGCTTCCGAATGTCATGTCTTTTCTGAAGGAGGTCTTCTCTATCTTAAGGTTATTTGTGAACAAATTCTGTTCATTTTATTACCTATGTTGCATTTCCCCGCTGTTTAATCCATTTGGAAATCATTTTCGTGTGTAGTGTGGAATAGAACTCTACCCACTCCATGAAGGAGGCATCTAATGTACAGTGTCTACCTGGTTCTCCTCCAGAATGTTGCCATATCAGGGGCTTGGTTTGGTCTCTGTTGGCTGATGGGTACTCCGCCGTGGTGGTAGCCTGGCCAGTCTTGAGGAGGGAAAGTCAATATTGTTAAGCTGGTGAATGGCTTCCACCCCACACCTTGTCAACCACTGCACTTACTCTGTTCTGTGCCCCAGGGAGCTGACTACATTAGCCTGTCTTGGCCTCTGTCATCTGCTTGAGTCTGGCCAATGACAGATAATTGGTGGGAGATCAGAAGACAGAATGAAAGAGAGGTCAGGGTGTTGATTCTACTTGCTCTTTCCCTGACTGGCCATAGATTTGTCCTCTGTAAATAATCCTACTTTTAACATGCTTCAGTCCAATTTTTTGAATGTTCTCTAAGTGTCCTGCAGAGACTTTGATTCATAGAGCAATAGGAATACAATGAATGAAAATGTGAAACAACAAAGTTTTAGATGGAAGGAAAGCAGACAAGGCTGACACATACAAATAGAATTTGATAGCAATTCAGCCAAAAATCTGTGAATGATAAGGAAATATACTGAATGAAATCTTGAGTTGATGACCACTCTAATTTTTTTGCCCATTTGGGGGGAAAGTTAACTGTTTTAGCGATTGCTAGTTGCTTCGGTACTATGGAGTGTTTAGCTGAGATTTAAAGTTTGCTGTCATGTGTTACAGCACAACATGATCTCCCAGGATGAATATTTATGTTATTTCTGTTGGGGGAGGAGGAAAGAATCCTGGAGAAGGAGGGAGTGGATGGTGCTACTGTCAACACATAATTCAACAAATTTTTTCAAGGTCCTGTGTTTCAGGGACCTATGATTCCAGTGCGATAACAAGGATAAAATGTGGCTTGAGCTACAGAAGCTTTAGAAGAATTTTTAGTGATTGTATAAAAAACCATTTGACCCGGGTCCTACCACTTGCCCCATGCTTTAAAATCCTTCAAAAACAGCCTCGTAAGAGCTGCGTGAAGGATGGCTGTATTTTTACCTACCTCCTATAAATCAGGGCACCGTGCTATAGACCTGGTCAAGACAAAACCGTAGAAAGGTTGAATTAGCAACTCAGTACACCTTCTGTAATGGTATATTAATTAAAGATGAATAATAGTTACAGAGTGGAAATCCATCCTACACAATTGTGATTATCTCCTTTTTTCTCATTTAACTGACTTATACAAACTGCCCATTTCTCCCTCTAATTTGTTTCGGGCAGTTTGGTACTTCCTGCTGATTCAACTACCAAGAAGTTAGCAGGAAGTGATTAAAATCTAAATACCAGCTGGGTGAGGTGGCTGATGCCTGTAATACCAGCACTTTAGATGACCGAGGTGGGCGGATCACAAGGTCAGTAGATCGAGACCATCCTAGCCAACATGGTGAAACCCGTTTCTACTAAAAATACAAAAATTAGCTGGGTGTGTTGGTGGCACATGCCTGTAATCCCAGCTACTTGGGAGGCTGAGGCAGGAAAATCGCTTGTACACTTGCTCTGGTCGGGGGAGAGGAATGTGGGATGGGGGAGGTGTTGTCGTTTAGGGATTTATGTGTAGAGTGGTGAGCCACCTGATTCTGTATCATGGAAATGTGTTCCTGCTGGACTCCAGGCAGAAGATCCATTTCCCATCCATCATGTCCCTGCGAAGGCTGTCTCCTTCAGTGTCTTGGTCACCTACAGGGAATGTACACGGAGTTCAGTTAGAAGAACAGAGAGCAATAGAATTTTCAAGACACAGCTAATATTTTTCAAACCAATTAGGAGAAAAATAAAGCCTCCATAGAAACAAATAATAATGAAGTATTTAAATACTACTTATTGATTAGCTTATTTATGGTCTTTTCATCCACAAAATTGTAAACTCTGTGAGAAAAGGGAACATCTTCTTTATCAGTCTATAGAGGGTGCCTAAGCAGTGCTTGGCCTATGGTTGTTACTCAATGGCTATTTATTAAACGAATAAGTGAATGAATTCAAGAGCAAGGAATTAGGACAAAGAACTCTGAAAAATGCAGGCATCCCTAGCACACAGTGCAGGGTTAATTAGATTACCCTGAGATGACACAAGGTAATTAATTCAATTTGTACCTTGTGGTAGGCAAAATAATGGCCTTCCGAAGAGTCTTTTTTTTTTTTAATACCCAATGTTCATTTTCCTTAAAAAAATATTACGCATAGGCACAATTTGCTGGTGGCTTTTGAAGAGTAAGCCAGGTTTCCACAGCATCTCCCTAGAGTGGTATGTTTTGATTTCTCCACATTTCATAATTAAGGCATTTTTTTTTTCTTTTCTGACAAACATATGTTTTGTTGCTTGCTTTCAGGTTTTGTTTACTGAAAAAAAAAAAAAAAATGCTCCCGTCAGCCCAGGCAACAGGGCCAAGATGCAGTTTCAGGATCCATGGGGCAGGTTATAGGGTGGCTGAGATTTGGGGGCAGGGGGAGTGAGACCAGAGAGGGGAGAGCCGAGGTTTCCAGGGAGCTCCAGGTCCCAACGTTACCTTCATCGCCCCCATCACTCCGAGCCTCCTTAGGTCCGCGTTGGCTCCATGCTGACAACAGGTGTGTGAATTGTGGTTGTGGATGAAGCCCGGGGCCTCGAGTGGCCGCTCTGGGCCCAGTGCACGGGGCTGAAGGCGGGGGGCTTGTCCCACAGAGACGTGGCTTTCACATGTGCCCGGTAGGGTTTTGTGGGCTTCACTCAGGCCAGCGCGGGCAGCGGAAAGCACCATCTGGGGGTCTCTGACCACTCCCGACACCTTTTCCTTTTCTGGCCATTTCAAACAGGCTGCTTTGGGGTTCAGGTTCCGCTCTTGCACCTGCTGCTCCAGGCCCCAGGATGACCTGAACGCCTGCTACAGGATGAGCAGCTTGGTCTGTGCCCTGTGTGACCTGAGGTGCATCTGGCACATGCGCCCCAGCTCCCAGAAGGCCTCATTAATACTGCGCATGCGCACCCGCTCCCGCGCGTATCTGGTCTCCACTTCTGGTCCCTCAGGTGTTTCTCCTCACAGCACCTCCTCAGTCCTGCTGGTGCGGGCCCAGGGGGTCTTCAGCTCCTTCTTCTTCTCGTCCGAGTGGTCAGCCGTGGACGTGTCGTGTTCTCCTCGTCCTCCTTCTCCTCCCGCTTGACTTCGCCGGTGGCTGCCGCGGCACCTGCTCACCCTAGCCCACTGTAAGAGTCCAGAGGCAGGAGAGGTCGGGGAGGGCGCCTGGCTGGCTGGGGAGGGCCGCGTGGTTGTGTATGAGGCTGGCGCTGCCCGCAAGGCCGTCCTCTAGGTGTCCGCCTCTGACCAGGCCTGTGTGTCGCCGGCCCAGCGGCATGGGGGTCAGTGAGGCCCGAGGCCAGCGCCCCATGGCTGGGCAGCGGCGTATGCACACTGCTCGCCGTACCCATGGCATGGCTGCGGAGCACGTGGATGGCGTCGTCCAGGTGGTCTTGTCTCACTCTGCGGGCCGTGGAGAGCCCCGTCGGAGCTGGGCGATGAGGCACCGGGGGTCCCTGCTCCGGGCCACTGCGACGTCCCTGCCAGGCCCTTGGGGAGCCCACGGAGGTGGAGGGACTGGATGAGAGGTTATTGCTTGAGTGATCTGGGGACTAGATCGAGGCCAGTACCTTCCCGAGGGTGTCCCCGGAGCTGCCGGCTGTGGTCCCTCGGAGCCCAGGAGGTTGTCGGCTCCATTTTCAGGCGGCGTGTGACTGGAGACGCCACCATACGGAGCTTCGGGGGCCTAGGAGGAGGTGGCAGCTGGGAGGGCGTCGTTCGCCTCTGCTCCCTGCGGCTGGTAGCCCATGCGCTCCTGCTGGTGCAGGCCACCAAACGTGCTGCTGCCTCCGCCACTGGCCACAGGGCCGCTCCCTGGCAGGAGGAGCAGGGGGGATGAGCCCCCGCCCTGTTTGGGCCTGAAGCCCACCTGGCCCGGAGGGACTTCAGAGCTCGGCTGAAGGGTGCAGGCTGCCATCTGCCATTTAAAGGGAGAATTAAAGTTTCAGATGGAACTAAGGTTGCTAATTAGCTGATCTTACATTAAGGAGTTTATCCTGGATTTTCCTGATAAGCCCAGTGTAATCATAACAGTCCTTTACAATAACCAAGGGAGGCAGAAGAGGTCAGAGAGAGATTTGAAGATTTGCTGGCTTTGAAAATGAAGGAAGAAGCTACAAGCAAGGAATCCAGGCAGCCTCTGGCTGGTGGAAAGGCAAGGAAACATCTCTGCTGTGAAGCTTCCAGAAGGAACACAGTTCTGTGAACACCTTGACTGTAACCCAGTGAGACCCATTGCAGACTTCTGACCTGTGGAACTGGGAGGTAATAAGTCTGTGTTGTCTTAAGTCATGACCTTTGTGGTGATTTGTTACAGCAGTAATAGTAATCCCCTTATGTAGTAGATATTTGTTAATTTTCACCTGTCTCCTGTGAACAGTACCTTCATTCTTCTTTGGGGAGCTCCCTATCTCAACCCTCCAGGGACTTTGTGTAAAGTCAGTTTCCTCCTTCATATTGGTTGTGAGCATGTGATTCAGACCTGGCACTTGGGAATGTTGTGTTTGCCTGGTGAAAGTTATTAGTTAAGGGATGGTCATATCTGAGTCCTGTAAAGCAACCATGTTTTTCTCTGGGATCTTGGGTAGCAAGGCTTATAGGCTTGAACTCTGGAGATGTGGGGAGTCATCTCACCACCATGGAGATCCTAAAACTGAATGCGATGTGGAGGAGCTCAGAGCCAAGAGAGGGCAACTGGGTCTTCAGACCAAGCCACTCTTGAATTGTTGTATTACATGAGCCAATAAGTTCCTATTTCTGCATAAGCCAGTTAACTTTTGCTTTTCCAATTCTATTATCAAGTTTTAGTGGGGAGACATAGGAAAGTGAGAGAAATAACTCTCTTTTATAGTTCACATTTACATATGCGTGTGTGATATAGTTTGTATATTTATCCCATCCAAATCTCGTGTTGAATTGTAATTCCTGATGTTGGAGGTTGCAATGAGCTGAGATTGTGTTACTGAACTCCAGCCTGGGCGACAGGGAGACTCTGTCTCAAAAAAAAAAAAAAGACTGTATCAGAAAGACAGTACCCTCTTATGGAAGTATGCTGTAACACATTTTAATTCTGTCTTTGCATGTTCCACATTATAATCATGCTTAGCATAATGAAACTTCATCATTTGAAAACATTGGCTATGAAAAGTCTTAAGTATTACCAGGAGGTTATTTTTAAAGTGCAATAATTTTTTTAATGGTTTGTCTTCACTAAATAATTTCACTTGATTTTCTCAATATTTAACTAATTTAGTTCTTTAAAAATCACCAACTTGCATTCTGACACATCAGTAGCTTTATTAGTTGAGGCTTTTCTTCTTGCTGAGTTATTCAGCATCAAAGAGTAACATTTTCTCGCTGATGGTGTGGGAGCCTCTTGTAGGAGGCTTCCTTCTAGGTTTAAGGCTGTCATTTCTTTACAGAGGCGAAACTCACCAATTTAAGTACCCAGCATGGCCAGGTGGGTAACTAGTGAAGTGGGTTGAATGGGGACTGTGGTTGGTCAGAAACCACACCTCTGTAGGGCTCCTGCCACTCAGAACCATTGCTTGTTCTTGCAGAATGTAGACTCCATTGCTGATCTTTTAGATTTTCAGCAGAGGCCAGAAATCTGGGTATGTATGTACAGCTCTAATAGGATGCAAATTAAAAAAAAAAAAAAAACTACATAGGTGAAATAAATCCTAAAGAAACAAAAAAGCCATGCTCATGGGTTTTATTGTGGCCCCAGGCCACCAGTTTTTCCCTCCAGAATACATTGACTCATCTGTGCATCCACAGATGTCATGAGCCTCACTTTGATGGTTTGTCTCATTGTGTTTATAGCACTCTGGCTTCATTTTCAGGTGTGTTGGGACATTATTAATCTTGACATAGCAAGTACAGATGCAATGAATGTTGAGAACACTAGCGAGGAAAGGCATACATTTATGAGGGAAGAACATTCAAGAGAAAAAAAAACTGCAAGAAAATGGTGAGAAAAGAACTGAGTTGTGCATATGTACTAGATGAATCATTAGGGAGCTGGCATGATTCTGAAGGAGAAAGAGAATCCTACAATGTGTGGAAAGTTCATGCCCATGCAATCTACAAAATTAGCAAGAAAAGAAGAAAAGTGATTGAGATCATTAAAATCAAAGTATCCTTGACTATAATATTTAGTCTAAAAAGTAGACGCCTAGTAACCTAACATTAATTCGGAAGCCTAGTAGTTTGTTGAAGAACTTAAAAATTATGAATACCTTGAAAGTCCTGCTGATATAATTTTTATGGTAACCCATGGTTATGTCCGTTGGATCAAGGTCTATTTGGGGATGAAATTATGAATATTGGAGCTATTAAGAAGTTTTCTGTGACCTTTGTGGATGTCACGAATGAAGATTTATTTGCCTCAGCAGATTTTCAATACTGATGAAGCTATTTTTAAATTGTGATAAAAAATATATAACGTAACATTTGCCATTTTAATCATGTTTAACTATACAGTTCAAGGGCATTAAGTACACCGGCACTGCTATGCAACCATCATCGCCATCCATCTCCAGAAATTTTTCATCATCCTCAACTGAAACTCTGCACTTACTAAACATTACCTTCTTATTCTCCCTCTCTCAGATCCTGGTAACTACCATTTCTTGTTCTGTTTCTATGAATTTGACTAGGTATTTCATGTAAGTGGAATCATACACTATTTGACTTATTGAAGATGTTTGTGGCCAGGCACAGTGGCTCATGCCTGAAATCCCAGTACTTTGGGAGGCCGAGATGGATAGATCACTTCAGGTCAGGGGTTCGAGACCAGCCTGGCCAACATGGTGAAACCCCATCTCTACTAAATTATCCAGGTGTGGTGGTGGATGCCTGTAGTCCCAGCTACTCAGCAGGCTGGACCGGAGGATCGCTTAAGCCTGGGAGGCAGAGGTTGCAATGAGCAGTGATCTCACCACTACACTCCAGCCTAAGCAATAGAGTAAGACTCTGTTTCAAAAAAAACCAGAAGATGTCTTTTTTACAAAAAGATTAATTCACTTAACAGATAATTGTTGAATTATCTGATTTACTTGCTGAGGAAATGGTGGTGAAAACAATAGGCATGGTCCTTACTGTTGGGGTGAGGGTTGAAATAAACATAAAGTAAATAAGATAATTTCATAGTATACTTTGAATATGTAAAATCTATAATGCTGGTTGGGCACAGTGGCTCACACCTATAATCCCAGCACTTTGCAAGGTGGAGGTAGGTGGATGGCCTGAGGTCAGGAATTTGATACCAGCCTGGCCAATGTGGTGAAATCCATCTCTATTAAAAACATAAAAATTAGCCAGGTGTGGTGGCAGGTACCTGTACTCCCAGCTACTCGGAAACATTGGCAATAGAGCTGAGGCAGGAGAATCACTTGAACCTGGGAGGTGGAAGTTGCAGTGAGCTGAGATCCTGCCATTGCACTCCGGCCTGGACAACAGAGTCAGATTCTGTCTACAAAAAAAAAAAAAAAAACCCTGAAATGCCTATTAGGTGTCCAAGTGCAGATGTTGAGGAGACAGTGGGGTGACAGATGCACCTGTCAGTACATGACTGGAGATACATAATTGGAGTAATTGTCATCCACGGACCTGTGGAGGTAATCCAGAAAGAGTATAAACATATTCAATGAGAGAGCGTAGGATAGAGCATGACGGAGCCTCACGTTTGGAAACTGACCAGTGGAGAAGGAGAGACTCAGGCAGAACAGTGAGCAAAGGGTGAATGCGCTGATGTAAAAGCCAAGAGATGAGAATATTTCCAGAAGGACCGAATGGCTGGGTGAGCTGAATCCTATGTGGAACTGGGGAAGATGAACAAGAGATGGCCGTTGGCTTCTTGGATTCTAACTTACTACCTTTGGAAACTTTTCATTAATTTTTTTTTTAATAGAGTTGGGGTCTTGCTATGTTGCCTACACTGGTCTTGAACTGATGGGGTCAAGTCATTCTCCCATCTCAGCTTCCCTAAGTGCTGAGATTACAGGCGATCCTAACTTATTTCTAAATAAAGGACTGTCTCTAAACAGTTATCTCTGGTCAAGCCTAAGAAGAGTTTAAAACATTTTAGCAATTTTTTTTTCCTCTGAGGCGACTTGGGGCAGTGATTTGCACAGTAGGTCATGTTTTAGCATGGACAAATACTATTTTATACTCTGATGGGAATTTAATACTCTTTTATACTCTGATGATTTGATATGCCAGATTATTATTTTTTCATTAATCAAATGGTATAGGTAGACAAGAGAAAGGATGAGAAGTTCTCAGATGATTTTAATAAAGGCACAGAGGCTGGGGGATGATAGTCCCTGGCCACAGTCAAGGTTGTTAGTTACCGTCTCTCTGTGACATCAGCCTGGATTATCAGAGCAGACATCACAGGGAAATGATATATAAACACTTACGTTTTCAAACAGTTTAAAAGAGATTGTCCACAAAATCTCATCAAAAGCTCTGTTTGTGCCCAGTAACTAACTGCTGTACAAGATTTAGGGTTTCCCTAAGACCTCCCAATTTTAGTTAACAGGATCTTCCTGGTCAATAAATTTAGGCCAAAAAGTGGTTTAACAGCCTAAATAAACTGTCGAATTTCCTCTCTGAACACACACTGTTTTCCTTCCGTCTCAATAAAACCCACAACCATTAGAAAACATGCCCACTTCCAAGCTAAAGCAAAATGGTCACACTAGGGAAGTCGCCACATGACATCCTCTGAGCTGCTTTTGCGGCCACACAACTTAACTCTCTCCAGATGTAACTCCTCATTCCTTCGACCTCCTCATAATTTTTGTCTTGAGTGAAATTACTAAAGGAGATTTTCTTTTCTTATGTGAACTCAAAAGTAGGAGATACTGAATTGTAACTTCAGGGATAAGTATGTGATAGAATGGGCTTTATCTCCTGACCCTGGGATGTACATATAAGAGTAATGGTATTATGAGGAAAAAATACCTAATACAGATGGGTCAAAAAGACTAGATTTTAAAAATCATGATAACTCATATACGTCTATGGGCTGGCAGGGGATCAGCTCATCTATATTGGACTTGGGAGGAGGTGGCCCTGCTCGTTGTACCTCTAACTTTTATTCTCCTCCTAGGAAAAGCAGCATAGCCCTGGCATGTCCTTTTCATGGTGACAGTAGAGGTGAAGGAGACCAGGCTTCATCTTGTACATGCTTTTTCCAACATATTTGCTTTCCATTTGCTAATATCCCACTGGCCAGAGCATGCCAGGTGGCTGAACTCAGAAGCAAGGGTCAGGGAAAACTAGCTGGCCTTTTGATGGGAGGAACAGCAAAGCCATGTGGCCAAGGGCTTAGATATAGGGGAGAGTGAAGGATTGGGCTGGTAATACAACCTACCATTTAGGGGCATATCCAGTTCCCCAAAATGAGATTACTGAAAGGCATTGCAACACAGGAGGAAAAAAGTTATAACCTTCATGCTACATATTCCTTCCCCATTGTCCATGAGATGAAGCTCTTTGCAGGGATTTTTCTTCTTCATGGCTCCCCTGTCCTTGACTTGTCACTGTATAAACCTGCCCTTTTCCAGTCTCATGCTGTCAATCTCACCTGCATTGAGGGAAACTCCCTTCCCTCTCACCAGACCTCTCCGTAGGGTCCGTTCCTCTCCGAAACACTACATTTCTCCACACCTGAGCATCTAAGCTGATAGAATGTTCCTTAGGATGCTTGATGGTAGGTTTTGACTTTCTATGTGACCCCTTTGAGGTTTCTCTATAAGCATGCATCACAGACTTTATTCTTCCTCCACATATATATTATCTCTTTCTCTCTTACACACACACACCTACACACCCACACTCACCACCTTCACACATATTCCCCTAAAGTCCTAAGGATAAGTATTAATTATTGAAGACAGTTTGGTTTTCATAAAGAGACAGAATAATGTTTTCTGTATTTCTCTCTCTTTCTGTCCAACCATAATGAAATGCTGTCTGTCCCAAGATGGCTTCACATCCCACATCAGGCAAAGCCACACCATCACCTTTCTTTCTTTGAAGAAAGTTTTCAAGCCAGAAAGGATGATTATTTTCTCCCCCTCTCCATTTATCACATAAATTCAGGTTTATGTGATATTGAAATGCTATACACATCTTTTTAATGAAGATGCTGTGTGTAGAATTAGAAGAACAAATTTCTCCTAACTCTCCTTTATAAAACTTTCAGATCTCATGAGACTCACTCGCTATCACAGGGGAAATAACAGGGGAAAGACCTGCCTCCCATGAGGCCCCTCCCATAACATATGGGAGTTATGGGAGCTACAATTCAAGATTAGATTTGGGTGGGAACACAGCCAAACCATATTATCGTATACCAAAATTTTTAGGTGTCAAAGAAAGTTGAGAATGTTTAATTGTATGCATGAATCTAAATAGAATTCTGAAAGTAGAAGAGGGCAAAATGTCCGTGGTTCTCATTCCCAACTCTTTGTAAAATAAAGGAAGGATTCAGCTTTATACTTCTGTATCTAGCAGCCCTTTGCAGATGTTAGCTCCTTTTATTCTCTGATTCTAAGAGAATTTAAAAGGGATCATTGAGGTCATGGCAAACCATTTCAACCTCATTATTTTAAATGGTTCCTCCTCTGCTTTCAACATAAATCCAGTAGGAATTCTCCATATTTGTTACTAACGGCAAGTTATAGGATCCTGGTCTCTGGAATTAGGCAGACCTAGATTTGAATGTCAGTTCTGCCATTTGCTATGGGGCAAACCAGCAAAGTAAGCCACGTACTCTGTCTAGCCTGTGATTCAGCAGCAAAACAGGGATCAATTCCATATTGGCAAAAATTCTTTCCTTGGCCAAACTTTTGTCAGGCTTTTCTGAGCTCTCTCCTTGACCAGAGCCAAACCTGGGCTTTCATCTTTGTCCTTGTAGTGTCCTGTTTTAGCAAGAATCCTAAGTCCATTTGGAAAGAACTCCCAACCTTCACATCTGACCAAATTCCTCCTCTATGCCTCAGCTGATATCTGATTACCTTAGTCTGCCTCAGCCTTAGCCAGAATTGCCTGACCTCTGATGTTTCCTCTTTGTGATTTTCCATCCACCAACCCCCACCCTCCACCCTGCTCCTTGCCTATAATCCCCACTTTTTCTTGCTGTATTCAAAGTTCAGCCCAGTATTTTTGCCTACTGCAAAACCCCATTGTCGTGGCCCCTACACTCATGCCGATGGTCCTGAGTGGTCTGCCTTACCATCTTACTAAGTGTCAGAATAAATTTTTCTTGGATAGTATCTGTCTCATATGGTTGTGTTGAGGATTAAATGGAAAATGCACATAAATTACATAGTGGAGGGCTTCATACAGAGTGGATACCTAATGCATTTTCATTCTTATTGCTGTTGTTTTTATGTTGTTTTATGTTGTTTTTATGATTCCATCCTCAACTCCTTCCTACTTTACTTCATCTTCCTCAGAATAGTCTGTTAGGGACTTGGGGGTCAGTGTTTCCCCCAGACAGTCTCCTCTCCAGTTTAATCAACCCCAGGTGACTCAGCTATTCCCTGCGTGGTGTGGTTGAGGCATCTCCTATTTTTGTTGTTTTTCTCTCAATGATGAAATGCAGCCAATATCACTGATGCCTGGGGCTCCTGGGCCCAGAGAGACTCCTTAACCTGAGTGCGGGGTGAGAGGCCACTGGCCAAAGGAATATATTTAGTACCCTTCACCTGGAGCTGGAGCCACTCTACATATAAATCAATGGAAATTCCCCAATAAATACTTGGAAAGAAGGTGGTGCAAAGAGCAGATAGGTAGGTGGAAGCAAGAGAACAGGCTAGCTTAGGGGACATGCAGGCCAATTGTGATGTCAGCAGGTGATGTCTGTAGGCAGGTACAGTTCATTCCCAACTGTGGCACCAAGGGCCCTGCCTACTTATGTTCGGTAAATTCACTTCTACCACAAGTGTGTGGCCCAGTGCCACATATATGTGCCCAGAGAATGTTCATTATCTTTATTTTCTTCATGCTGTCACCCACTGTGGCAACTGTTTTTCTCAGCTCTGGATCACTGTAGATGTAAACGCTGTCTTCTCTGTGTTAATAGTGGGCTGGGGACGAAGCCCTGCAGCCCCAGTACAGGGGCCTCCCCCCTGCTTCCCACCAACTCAGCAGTCAGCTCCCTTTGGGTTCTAACCAGCGAGGAATCTACTCATTTATATCATAAAACTCAGATTTATGCCTATTGCCCATGAGAATAAAATGATTATTTCAAGGGACAAGAAGAGTGGAGAAAGAGAATATGGTTGCTAGTGGTAAGAAATTGCAAAGCCAGGCAAAGATGAGTAAACTATATGAAAAGTGCAATTGTCTTCATCTTGTAATATGTGCATAGAGGCAGTAAGTGAAGGGAAAACATAAATATGTATAAATCTATTATGCAGTCTGTAATACAAGCATATTACCTGGGTGAGCAGAAATCAAAAGACTGATACAAAGATATCCTCTTTAAAATCTTCAGCCTATCCTTAATTCACATGCTTAGAAATTTTTATTATTATTAGAAACAGGGTCTTGCTCGATTTCCCAGACTGGAGTGCAGTGGTGCAATCATAGCTCACTGCAGCCTCAAACTCCTGGGCTCAGGTGATCCTGCCAGCTCAGCCTCCCAAAGCTCTGGGAGTATAGGTGGGAGTCACCATGTGCAGCCTAGAACAGACACTTTTGAAGGGGGATGTTATGAGTTGAGTTGTGTCTCCTCCAAAAGATACGTTGAAGTCCTACCTTCTGGTATCCCAGAATGGGACCTCATTTGGAAAAGGGGGTCTTTATAGAAGTAATCAAGTCAAAATGAGAAAATTTAGAGCTGACCATAATTTAATATGATTTATATGTTCTTATAAAATGTGAAAACATGGACCCAGGTCTACAAGAGGGAAGACGATGTGAGGACACGTGGGAACACCATGTGATGAGGGAGTATCCATGTGCTGCATTTACAAGTCAAGGAACACGGGAGACTCCCAGAAGCTAGGAGAGATGCCTAGAAACAGGTGCTTCCCTAATGCCTTCAGAGAGAACACAGCTCTCCCAACACCTTGATTTTGGACATCTGGTTTCCAGAACTGTGAAACAATAAATTCCTCTTGTTTCAAGCCATCCAGTTTGTGGAACTTGTAGCCCTAGAAAACTAATACAGAAGAAAATGACGGAGTTTAAAAAAATTAAAAATCCTCGTAGAAATAAAAATTGTAGTTACACATGTACCTTACAATCAATGAAGTGAATGAAAGTGGAAATACAAAACATTAAATCCAGGAGAGTCCACTGTTACTTCTTAAAAAATCAATCCAACCTAAAGGTTGGTTAACAGGACAATTTGCTAATGACTTAGTTGTTTCTACAACACAATGCACAATCCAAATAAGCCACAGCATGGAGAGATGAGGAACGATTTCTACTGTGTCATATCATGGCACCAAAAGAAGTTAAATCCTGTTGGGCACAGTGGCTCATGCCTGTAATCCCATCACTTTGGGAGGCTGAGGTGGGTGGATCATTTGAGGTCAGGAGTTCAAGACCAGCCTGGCCAACATGGTGAAACCCCATCTCTCATAGGATACAAAAATTAGCCAGGTTTGGTTGTGGGTGCCTGTAATCCCAGCCACTAAGGGGGCTGAGGCAGGAGAATCACTTGAACGAGGGAGGCGGCAGTTGCAGTGAGCCAAGATCATGTGCACCACTGCACTCCAGCCTAGGCAACAGAGGAAGACTCCATCTCAAAAAAAAAAAAAAGAAAAAAGAAAAAATTAAATCCCAGACTTTTTATTGTCAGGAGGCCCTGGTATCAGGATACATTTCTATATGGATTTTGGCCAATAATCACAAATAATGAAGAACTTGCTCATAAACAATCCCAAAGGCAGATGGTATTTGTGGGGTTGGGAGGGTTTAAAATGGCAAGCAGACTTATACCTAACACACACTGGCCATCCTGAATATGCCATTGACTTATGCATCACTGGGGGAATTATCGTTTTACTTGGTTCCCAAAATGAGCCTAAAGTTCCAATGCTTTAAACATCTCATGCTAAAGAAATCAACATTTTAATGTAATCAGAGTGCTAGAGGAGAAAATCTGCTATATTTGGGGAAAAGAAGATTAGACCCTAGGGAGCTACTGTCCTAGCATTCATGGACATCAACCAAAGGTTTTCATGTTCTAGATCTTCTTTCGGGCACCAGAATGAATGTTATTTTCTCTACTGGTAACCTGTGAGGATGGTGCAACATTTTCAGAGGAAGTGTGCAATCCACAAGAGTATTCTACCTTGTTAGAATTCTGCAAGGAGTGATCCTTATCTCATTTGCCCAGTCTAGGCACCCAAATCTCAACTCAACATTTAGGAAGTACTGCCACAGTTAAGCTTCTATATATAAAATGATGGGAAGTGGCAAAGAGATAAACAGAATTCATTGAGAAGACTGAGCTCCCACCTCGTTTGTCCAGCTACAGAGCATTTGACTACTATGAAAGACCTCATAGGAGTTCCTCTTCTTCTTTATGATGAATATGTGCAGGCTTTAACCAGTGGGACTGGCCAAGATGGCGCCTTCTCATGTATGTCTCATGCAAGTCTTGCTCCACACAGGCTACTTTATACTGGTTGAGTGCTTTGCCCTTCGGCATCAGGCCAGGCGTGGTGGCTCATGTCTGTAATTCCAGCACTTTGGGAGGCCAAGGCGGGTGGATCACTTGAGGCCAGGAGTTTGAGAGCATCCTGACCAACATGGTGAAACCCTGTCTCTGCTAAAAGTACAAAAAATTAGCTGGGCATGGTGGCATGTGCCCGGATTCCCAGCTACTCTGGAGGCTGAGACAAAAGAATCACTTAGACCTGGGAGGCAGAGGTTGCAGTGAGTCGAGAGCGGAGTGATCGTAGCTCACTGCAGCCTTAAACTCCTGGGCTCAAGCAATCCTCCTACCTGGGCCTCCTGAGTAGCTGGGACTACAGCTATGCACCACTACACTTGGCTAATTTTTAATGTTTTTTTTGTTTTGTTTTGTTTTTCTGGTAGAGATAGGGTCTCATAATTTTGCCCAGGCTCATGGCCTCAAGCAGTCCTCTCATGGCCTCAAGCAATCCAAACTCATGACCTAAGCAATCCTCTTGCCTCAGTCTCCCAAAGTGTTGGGATTACAGGTGTGAGCCACTGTGCCTAGCCAGGTGTGGGTTTTGAAGTTTGAGTGGTATATAATACAAAGTGAAGGAGTGATCTTACCGTTTGCTGTGGGTGACAGGGAAAGCACTCAGATAAGTTGTTCTCACTGGGATTCATGAATGCCAGAGAAGTGGCAAGTATTTAAATATCTTATGAGTTAGGTGGGTGATGAAAAATGAGAACACATGGACACAGAAAGGGGAGTACTAAACACTGGGGACTATTGAGGGGAAAAGGGGAGGGCCAGTGGGAGGGGGAGGTGGGGAGGGATAGCCTGGGGAGAAATGCCAAATGTGGGTGAAGGGGAGAAGAAAAGCAAAGCACACTGCCATGTGTGTACCTACGCAACTGTCTTGCATGCTCTGCTCATGTACCCCAAAACCTATAATCCAATAAAAAATTAAAAAAAAAATAAAAATAAAAAAAATAAATATCTTATGAGTTATGAGCAATAAATTGGTTTGTATTGAGTAGCTGACAGATATTAGAACTCAAAATTAAATGTGTACATTAAATTTACTAAATTGTAATAAGATATATATTAACATAATGGAACATTTCAAAACAATTACCAAACTATTTAAACCATGCTGACAGAATTAGGAAGGAAATGGTACATTTAGGTTAATGCAAATTAACTCAGTCCTTTTAAGAGCAACACGTTATTGAGAGCTACAAAACTCTTCATATACTTTGACCAAGCAATCTCATTCTTGAGAAATTCATTCATTGAAATAAAAAAGAAACCCTAAGTATGTAAATATGAAAGTATTCAATTTAATGCTCCTCTCTCCTTTTCCTCCCTCCTCTTCCTCTTCTTCCTGTTCCTCTTCTCCTCCTTGTTCTTCTTCCCACCTTCCTCCTCCTTCTTCTCTTCCCTCCTCTTCCTCTTCTTGTTCCTCCTCTCCTCCTCCTTCTTCCCCCTTCCTCCTTCTTCCCCCCTTCCTCCTTCCCCCTTCCTCCTCCTTCTCCTCTTCCCTCCTCTTCCTCTTCTTGTTCCTCCTCTCCTCCTCCTTCTTCCCCCCTTCCTCCTTCTTCCCCCTTCCTCCTTCTTCCCCCCTTCCTCCTTCTTCCCCCTTCCTCGTCCTTCTCCTCTTCCTCTTCTTGTTCCTCCTCTCCTCCTCCTCCTTCTTCTTCCCCCTTCCTCTCCTCCTCCCTCCTCTTCCTTTTTTCCTCCTCTCCTCCTTCTTACCCCCTTCCTCCTCCTTCTCCTCTTCCCCCTCCTCCTTTCCCTCCTCTTCCTTTTCTCCCTCCTCTTCCTCGTTCTTCTTCTCTTCCTCCTCCTCCTCCCCCACTGTCACCCAAGCCGGGCTGCAGTGCAGCTCACTGCAACCTCAACCTCCTGGTCTCAAGCTATCTTCCCACCTCAGCCTCCTGAGTAGCTGGGAATACAGGCACGTACCACCATGCCTTACTGATGTTTTGTAATTTTTTTGTAGAGATGGGATTTTGCCATGTTGCCCAGGCTAGTTTCAAACTCCTGGACTCAAGTGATCTGCCTGCCTTGGCCTCCCAAAGCACTGGGATTAAGGCCTGAGCCACTGTGCTGGACTTTTAATGCTGTTCTTAATATAAGAAGCTGTGAATAGCTATTCCCATTAAGAGGGGGATGGCTAAATGAACCATAGTTCACTAACCGAATAGAACATTAACTATTATAACCCCCTGGTACAAACATTGTAACAAGGAAGATGTACACATATTTCTCTGTGGCTGGTGCTTAGTAATGAAAGGGAATGATAAAAGCACATGTTCACCGTGATTATGACTATGTGTGTATGTGTATTCATGCGTTCATTCTAGCAATTATTTTGATCACTGATTATATAACAGGTGTTAGTGCCAGGTATAGGAAACATACTGAGGAAGCAATATGGTTTCTGCTCTCAGTGAGGGTCAGTCAACTGGAAGGTGGCCATGGGAACAAATGGAAAATTATAGAAATTTACAAAACGCTATTCGAGGACAGTTAGGCAAAGATGACGGGAAGGCTTTGTAAAGGAGCTAAGATATATCTACAGTGGAGAAATCACTTGGATAAGGGTGGAGGTACTAGAAGGTACTTAAAAATTCTTAATGTCTTTATTGAGCTGTAATTCTCATACCTTAACCGTGCTCATTTAAAATACACACTTTAATAATGTTTACTATACTCATGGAGTTTAATACAAGCATCACTGAAATCTAAGTAGAAGATTTTCGTCTTCCCAAGGCGCACTGCATTTTTGCTCTATTAAATTTCTCCCAGTGTTAAATGTTTTTCTAGTAAGGAACTAAGGTGTAGAGACAGAAACCTCTGATGTCTGGCCAAGACAGGGAAGCTTCTGTCACATGAAATAAACCGTAAGTATGCCATCATGTCTTTCATTTTTAATTTTATTAGTGACAGGGTAAATAGGTACATGAAAATCTTCACAGATATCTACACACATATTTAAATAAAACAAGAGTTGAGTTCTAAGAATGGAGTTTCAGTGGTGACTAGTACATGTTATTTTTTAATTTACTGTATAAAAATCTCCAAGTTTATAAAACTTAATTTGCCCCTATTCTTGTGTTTTAAAACCCAGCTGCAAGAATTCAAAAAGGGAATTATTTGAAGAGAAATACAGATAGACCTTAAGAGGAGCACAGCATTTTATGAATTATGAAAGTAATCGGCAATGCTCTAACTAGAAGCAGATACACTCAGTGCGTTGTCAGTGTCTTCTCTGGACAGAACTGATTGCTGGAAGGTTCAGCGGACCTCAGTTTCCTTCCTTCCTCCATTTGCTTCCATATTCTTTTTTTTTTCCTTTGAGGCAGAGTCTTGCTCTGTTGCCCAGGCTGGAGTGCAATAATGCGATCTCAGCTTACTGCAACCTCTGCCTCTCAGGTTCAAGTGATTCTCCCTGCTGCAGCCTCTGGAGTAGCTAGGATTACAGGTGCCTGCCACCATACCTGGCTAATTTTGTATTTTTGGAGAGATGGGGTTTCACCATGTTGGCCAGGCAGGTCTCAAACTCCTGACCTCAGGTGATCCACCCACCTTGGCCTCCCAAAGTGCTGGGATTACAGGCATGAGCCACTGTGCCCGGCCTTTGCTTCCATATTCTAAGGGGCAGAGGGCCACTGTGTGCATCTGCATGTGAGTAATGGCCCTCTGCAATTCCCATAGGCAGCAGTGCCTGTGCGCCGGTGGAAGGTGCCTGTCTCTCCAAGAAGCGACCATCTTGGCTGAGACTCTGGGATGGTGCAGTTCCCTTGGAGCCCTCATGCCTTGCTTTGTTCTGTGTCTCAGTCTTCCTCCTGCTGTCTCTAGTTCCTTCCAGAAGAGGCATAAACTATCTCAACAGGACTCTGTTTATGTAGCCCTAAGAGTTCTCATTTCCTTCACAAATATTGGCTTAAAGACAAGGGGTGCATTTTTTTCAGGGACCTTTTTAGGACCTCAAATCCGAGGAGCTAATCACTACTGGTCCCAGATGAGCCAGGATCACCAGAGTTAGGGCATTATCTGGGGGCAGAGAGAGCTGTCTGGCATCACTCACATCATATCCTATAGAAAGCCACCTATTTGTAACACTGGCTCTACCTGGAGGACTAACACCAAAGACCACCAGAGGCTGCTGTGGACCCCTTAAATTCTTTGAGGCAAGTTCAGTGCTCATCCATAGCCACACAGACCAGCCTTGAGCTCCTGACAGACCCAAAGCTGCTACCAGGACAGTATTCAATTCACAGGCAGGAAGAGCATGAACTGTAACAGCATGCTTCCCCATGTGCCTTTGATTTGCTCCTCAGTGAAGTTCTGCAGCTGTGGCCAAATGGCTCTGCTCCAGGTTATGGCATGACATAAAATTTAATGTCTGTTAGCTTGGCTCATCCTTCAAATAAAGCGTGATTGTTGAAATCAGGACACAAATTTTTCCAACAGCTTTGTAAACTAAAGGATTTGGGTCAGCTTGTTCTATCATACTTAACATTTAGGAAATTAATTTTAAAAAATAACTAACGCCAGTGTAAACATGCTTCAGATACATAGGTCTATGAAATATTGCACATAAAAATTCGTTCAGTATTTCTTCATAGTAATTTCTCATTATTACAAAAAGGATACAAGATTGTGCAGACTATAAATTTGGCTGGTCAATTTTACATCAAAAATGATATTACACGATTATGAATTATTTACAAGAGTTTTAAACATAAAGAATTTGTGATGGTTAAATTCAAGATGATGGGAAAATAGCTTAAATAAAAGATTATTCTCCAAAGTTATGCACTATAAAGATTAGCCGTAATAGTAAGTAGTAAAGTTGGAATCAGCAATTTTAAGTAAAATCTTTAGGAATCATTTTCCCCAGTTTGGCTCATACCTGTATAATTTTATATGTTCGTCTAAGTTATGTTCAACATGCTTTCTCTGTATATACAAGTACAAGGCATAGCAGGAGAAATAGGTATTTAATCCCCAAACTAAATATCTATAAGAAATGTTATTTCTTATAGATACTAAAAATAAGATTTACCCATATTGTTAAATTGCTTTTTAATTAATGAGCTCTAGACATTTTACCATTCGTTACTTTTAAACACTCCAAAGGATAGAGAGTACCTTGAAATTCATGTATTAACTAAGTTAATGGAAAGATATACAAGGAAATATAAATGCAACATCTTGCAAAGCTACATTAAGCAGATGTGAGTCCCTGGGTAATGTGAGTGAATGGAGTTTCAGATTGAAGGCAGCAAGGTATTAAATAGAACTGATTCCTAATGTCAATCTTCCTTTCCTTAGCACTGCCTAAATTCTGAAGAAGCTCTGCTAAATGAGTTATCTGCACACAGTGGTTCTTAGGAGGAAACTCAGTGAGTGATTTTGAAAACCAGCTAACCAAATCTTAATTTCCAAATCCTCTAGATGACCAGATTCTCAACCTAGAGACATGGAAAATAAATAAATAAACTGTAACTCTCACTCACAAGATTATTTTTGTCATTTCAAAAGTACTTTCACAGTACCAACAACATATTGCTTATCTCCCTGAGCCATAATGTCATTAGAAATGTTTCTTTTCCATAGGGAGGTGTCAAATGTTCCATTGGATACAGTAGTGTTGGAGAGTTTGGTCTTGGTTCTAAGTTCTATAGTAATTCAGTCATTTCACCTTAGTTCACCTTCTAAATTCTATAGTGATTCAGACATTTCATCTCTGCAACTTAAGTTGGATTGATCTGGACTGCAACTTACGTGCCCATACCCATTTCAAAGTGTCTGCCAAATACAGAACGATTAAAGCAAAAGAGATCTTCCACAATTGCTGATGGCTTCTCCAGTGTTGGTGATTCCTTTTCCAACCTGCTCATGGGGCACCCATGATAATTTCTCCAAAGTGTGGTATAGATGAGGTGATGTTTTCAGGGTCTGCTCCATTTCCTAGGTCACTGTCAGGTACAGGAAAGCCTTGACTTTTAACCCTCATGTTCTTTCTTTTTCTTTGAACAGTACCAGTGTTTGAGATCTTTGGTCTTTTTTTTCCTTGTCATGCCTCAGAGGTCTTGTCATTTGTCAGCTGTTCCCTATCAGTCATGTCCTCCTGAGGAGGTCTGGCTCTGTCAAAGAATCCACACTACAAAGAGAAAGATGGACTATAAAAATCAAGTCATTCTGGGAACCTGTCAAACCCCTCATTCAATGAATTTTCAATTCATGTATGTATGTATGAAACAGAGTCTTGCTCTCTATCCCCCAGAGTGGAGTGCAGTGGTACAATCTCAGCTCACGGCAACCCCCACCTCCTGGGTTCAAGCGATTCTCTTGCCTCAGACTCCCAAGTAGCTGGGATTACAAGCATGCGCCACCACACCTAGCTACTTTTTGTATTTTTAGGAGAGACAGGGTTTTGCCATGTTGGCCAGGCTGGTGTCAAATTCCTGACCTCAAGTGATTCACCCACCTTGGCTTCCCAAAGTTCTGGGATTATAGGCGTGAGCCACTGCACCTAGCCCTTTATGTATTTTTGAAGGAGCCTGGAGCTCTGCACATATAATCAGCCCATTTCTCCCAATTAGGAGGTGATAGCAGAGTGTTTGTTTCTTGCAGAGAGGAATTTATTGCATAGGGCAAGGTGAGCAGGAGGGCAGAGCACTCAACACCTTTTCTCCCGCCCTGTAGTGGGAGTAGCAGATGTCCCTCTTTCATACAAACCATTTATGGACCTTGGATATTTTTCTGAGATCACAGCAATATGTCCCAAGGATTTCCCACATGCTTAGTGGAGGAGAAGCACTAACTGTTGACCAGCAAAGCAAGATTGTATAATGTATACTGCCGGCTGCTTTGGGGTAGATTATAGGAAGAAGTGAAGAGATGGCTGCATATCTCTTGGTGCTTGGTGGAACATAGAGCACATATAGAGGGAGAGTCTATTTGTCATTTATTTCAATGCCAGGTAGGCACAGAATCTTAGTGACTTTCCAAAGATTAGTCAGAAACTCAGGAAGGGGTGACTCTAGAATTTTCCTCCTCTTTAGTGTCAAATTAGTACTTTGCCAGTTGAATTATATCTTTTCCTAGAAACCTGGAACCTCAATTCTTACTTATGTTTCTCATGTTGGAAATCAATTAACTGGGTTTGGCTTATAGACATCGAAATATCTGTCTTTCCCAGAGCTACTGGAATATTCTGTCAATTGGCACACATGACTGTGTTTTATATTCACTGGAAATACAGTTACTATGAGTGACAGAACAATACAAAAGTCCATTCTAAAGATATGCCTTAGACCACATGAGTGTAGGATGGCACTAACAGCTGATAATGATCAGAAACACTATTCCTTAACTTAAAGCCAAGGTTTTCTCAGTTTATAAGTCTATTAGTCATGCTGCATATTGTTTCAAAATAAAAATGCACTATGATTGTAGGGAACACACTGTAGTTATCAACGATGTGATGGGGTTACTCTCATAGTCATGTAACTGGGACATCATTTCCATTTTGGAATGGAAGGCTCCGTGAAACTTGGCAATTGTTTAGGTTGGTGGGCCAGAAATTCATTCCTCTTGTGGACTTTTAGAACAAACCTCAGTAAAACACATCAAAGACTAACTTCAGGCTTCCCAGTGGAGACGAACTAATTGACAAGGTTAAAAACCAACTCCAAGCATTCTATAACGTGCATGATCTTTTTGGCCTCATTAATAGTTGAAATGAAAAATCAGAATTGACCTATAGGTCATTAATTACATCTGTAGAGTGCTTATAAAAAAATCTCAAAGGATTGATGATAGGGCCATGTCAATAAAAAGCTTATGATCTTGGTTAATTAAACAAGAAAAAGAAGTCTTCATTAGAATATTATCACTTGAAGCATATTGGAAAGAAGATCACAGGTCTTAGTTAATACAGCCTAACTCTCTCTATATTTATTTACAAGAAATCTCAAGATGAAAGCAACATTAAGCACACCCAGTCATCTTAAATGTCAGCTACACAAACATTAAGTATGCCAAAGCAAACAAGACATGATTTTTCCTTTATAGCCTTCAGACTGTTCAAAATTTCCACAAAGCCTCCACAATTGTCTTTTAAAGTCCCTAACCATATCCCTCTCAATTCCCTCAATATCCCCTCTAGTGTGAAAGGAAAATAAAGTAAATCCACTTACCTTCCATAAAGCTAAAGTTAAAATGGCCAGAACCAATAATCCAAGAAGTATTGCTAGTATTATTACCCATAATGGGATTGAGAAGGAAACATTCGGGGTTGCCCAAATAACTGATGTCTTAATCTGAAATGGAAAACAAAGAAAATGAGCTCTAATGGGGACACTGTGTGGTGAAATAAATGGCAACTACCAATACAATATTGGAAGTTGATCTGAAAGATCCA
The DNA here is from genome assembly GCF_049354715.1 of Callithrix jacchus. NCBI lineage: Eukaryota > Metazoa > Chordata > Mammalia > Primates > Cebidae > Callithrix > Callithrix jacchus. The sequence continues at coordinate 16,392,434 of NC_133508.1, forward strand.
TATGACAATTGGAATCATCTAGGGGAGATCTGAGAGGTAGCACTTGAACATGAACTCTTAAAAGCTAGCATGTTCCAAGATCTGCCTAGTCCTGTGAAAGTCTAATTAGAGATACTTGGTGGGTGAGTGACTTCTAGCCACGGAAACCCTAGAATAGAATTGATTGGGTCAGGAATCAACAAGGTGGAAAGGAATGGCCTTAACTTGCACCAGACATTTTAATGGGAACAATGGTCAAAATAGACTTAATAGAAAACGGAATGAGTCTGTCTACCATGTTTCTCCTTAGAACTCCGCTAGCCTCACTGAGAAAGGTAAGTCAGCAACCATGAACCCTTGGATGTGCAAGAAAGGTACAAACCATCTCATCTAATCCCTTCATTTTACAGATAAGAAAATTAACTCCCAGAGGGGCTAAGTAATTCATTCACACAATGAATTAGTGTCAATACTAGGTCTCTTTATCCCTAGATTCTGTGCTCTGTCAATGAAGAATATCCCAGAGCATGAGGCTAGGCATCTTGTATTTTATGGAAGTACCTGCAGTGTGCAAAGCAAATGTTTAATTGTCCTGATGTGTTGGAGATGACTTTCATCCTAAATTTAAAGATCAGGCCAGCGTGGTGACTTATTCCTGTAATCCTAGCACTTTGGGAGACAAAGGCAGGAGGATTGCTTGAGCTCAGGAAGTCAAGACCAGCCTTGGCAACATGGCAAAACTCCATCTCTATTAAAAATACAAAAAATTAGCTGGGCATGGTCACACACACCTGTAATCCCCGGTACTTAGGAGGCTGAGGCACAAGAATTGTTTGAACATGGGAGGCAGAGGTTGTAGTGAGCCAAGATCAAGCCACTCACTCCAGCTTGGGAGGCAGAGGTTCCAGTGAGCCGAGATCGTGCCACTGCACTCCAGCCTACACAACAGAGTGAGACTCTTTCTCCCCCAACCAAAACAAACAAAAACAAAGATCAGATGGGGACTGGAGCCCATTTCATCCCCCAGTATTGTAAGGGATCTTAGAGGAAAATGAGACCTTCCCAACCTGGTTCCATGCTCAGTATCTATGAACCACTCCCTCTGTGAGCAGAAGCACTTTTATTGCTCCTATGTTGGAGGCTTGTGCCTCCAGAGCCCAGACAGCAAAGAAGCTGCAGATGCCCAAAGAGAGACCCAGCCATGCTGCTACAACCTTTTTGTCAAAGAAAAGAGCAATCAATTATTCTTAGATGCAGATGTTAATTCACTAAGATAGGCATATCTGTTTTTAGCAGAGTGGCAAGCATTGCCTCCACTCAGTCTAAGGGCACCTAGTTTTAAATGGGTTGGTTGAAAGGTTCATGATTTCAATCCTGAAACACACTCAAGAACTCCAGGACACATTCTATATCCACCCATCAGGAGAGGCTGAGACTAATGACTAAGGATGGCGGCTCTGAGATTTGCTCTGGCAGAAAATGTATGGGTGTTTTCACAGCCTGAACCCTGGCACTGAGCCCTAACCATGTTCACTTTGTTGCTTCTATCTTCTTTTGTGTATGTGTTTGTTTGTTTGTTTGAGATGGAGTCTCACTCTGTTGCCTAGGCTGGAGTGCAATGGCGCGATCTTGGCTCACTTCAACTTCCACCTCCCAGGTTCAAGCAATTCTCGTGCCTCAGCCTCCCCAGTAGCTGGGATTATAGGCGTATGCCACCATACCCAGCTAATTTTTTATTTTTTGTAATTTTTAGTAGAGATGGGGCATCACCATTCTGGCCAGGCTGGTGTAGAACTCCTGGTCTCAATTGATCATCCTCCTCAGGCTCCCAAAGTGCTGGGATTATAGGCATGAGCCACTGCAACCAGCCGCTTCTGTTGTCTTAACTAGAGTTGAGCATCCTGATGGTGCTCTTCTCAGCTTGTCTTGGTTTTTATTGCTCCTTTCTTCTTGATCTGAGGCCCCCATGCAGCAGACACTGATGACTCAATTCACTTGATTCATCAACCCCAAATGTTATGTATATCTACACTAATAAAGGAATTGACAGAGGAGTGAGACAGGGAGGGAGTCATTCCACCTTGACAGGAATGTGCCAGGGATGTTAGATGTTCTTCATGAGAAAAAGGCTGGCTTCAACCTACTCATTATATTCTCTTTCTTTGCCTGTTAACTTTCCTTACTAGCATTATCCTTATTTCATCTGACACATCAGTGTGAAGTATGACAGTCCATCACCACGGTGACATTACATACACCCTGTTAGCCACTGTTTAAGGATGAGACACGTGGTTCATATGTGGAAGAAACCTGTTTCAAGGACTTGCCATGGTTTCAATGGCCGCCAAGATGCTATAGCCTAAGTAATTTATTCTGAAATAATCTAAGTAATGTATTCTGAAATGATCTAATATTACACATCCTCATTCATACATGGGAGCTAAAAAAAGTGGATCTCAAGGAGGTAGACAGTAGAATGCTGGTTACCAAAAGCTGGGAAAGGGTGGGGAGGGCTTCATAAAGACAGAGGTTGGCTGACAAATGTTAAGTTAGGTGGAAGGTGTAAATTATAATGTTCAATAGCACAGTAATTCAATAGCACAGTACCCAGCTAATTCTAATTAACAATTAGGGTGATTCTAATTAACAATAATTTATTGTCTCTTTCAAAATAGGTAGAAGAGATTTGAAATGTTCCCAACACAAAGAAACAATAAATGTTTGAGACAACAGCTATCCTAAATTCCCTGATTTGATCACTATATTATGTGCGTGTGTTTCAAAATATCATGTGTACTCCACAAATATGTACAATTATGTATCAATTGAAAATAATTCTTTGCATGTATACAGCTGCATGAGCAAATCAAGAACAAGATTATTTCTCTTTGTGTACCCTTCCTTAGTTAATTACATCTGATGACATGTATGAAGTCACTACTGAATCCTAACATTTTACTGTACTCAGAGAATGGGCATGAAGTGATATTTCAAGATGAGCATAACATTCCTGGAAGCAGACTCACACAGTTTTGATAATGAGAATTCCAGAATTTTGGAAATGAAAGGGCAGTAGTGGTCATCTACTCACAGGCCAATTACAATGACCCAGGAGAGAGAAATATGGAGCCATGGAAAATTCTAAGGTTTCATGTAAATGTTACTTCCTCATAAGCCCCAAGTCCACTGAGAACACAGTATAGTTTTAGTCCCTATTTTGAGCATATGTCAGAGCTCACCAAAATTTTCTAATAGGTAATTCAGGGTGATACAGGTGATGAATCTTTCCTCTCCTGGTTTACCTAATTAATATCTCAAGCCCGGGAGCAGTGGGTCATGCCTATAATCCCAGCACTTTGGGAGGCCAAGGTGGGTGATCACCTGAGGTCGGGACTTTGAGACCAGGCTGGCCAACATGGTGAAATCCTGTCTCTACTAAAAATAAAAATTAGCTGGGCCTGGTGGCAGGTGCCTGTAGTCCCAGGTACTTGGGAGGCTGAGGCAGGAGAATCATTTGAACCCAGGAGGCAGAGGTTGCAGAGATCTTGCAACTTCATTCCAGCCTGGGCAACAGAGCCAGCCTGCATCTCAAAAAAAAAAATTAATATCTTAAGTTGTCGCCTACTATTTTGTGTAGAAAATAGAAAAGAGTTCAAGTTTTTTAGGTTAGAGAAAACACAAAACATGCTAAAGGAGTTGAAATAGCTGCTATAGGTTCTTTAATTGTTAGTTTAATACAAAGAAATGGGATGTGCTGAGTGGATGCCCACTGAATACTTTGCTCGGTGACTTTGCCACTTGGTTATTGCAGGTTTTGATGTACCATCTATAAAACTGGCCTATCCAGAAATAAGCAGAGAAAGTCACTTACAAAGACCTAATAAAGACATGTGAAGTTTTCTTTTTTTTTTGGTAGCAGTGATGAAAAAGTAAAATGAAAATGTGAATTTGATGAAGACATGCTTCTTAGGGTTTTTTGAAGCAGAGGAAAACTTTATAGGGATAGTTACAGAACCTACTGGCTTTGTATTTACATTTGCTTCCAAAGAGCCTGACAGCAAGGTCTTTAAAAGGTCTGTGGGGAGATGATTCCCATGCAGTGATCACAAATTAGAAAATTATCTTTCAGTTCCCAAATTCTGAAATTCTCATCATCAAAACGGTTGCCAGTCTGTTTCCGGTAACATTAAATTTGTTTAAAAAAATACCACTTCAGGCCAGGTGCAGTGGCTTGTGCCTGTAATCCTAGCACTTTGGGAGGCTGAGATGGGTGGATCACCTGAGATCAGGAGTTCGAGACCAGCCTGGCCAACATGATAAAACGCTGTCTCTACTAAAAAATACAAAAAAAAAAAAAAAAAAATTAGCCAGGTGTGGTGCATACCTGTAGTCCCAGCTACTCAGGAGGCAGAGACAGGAGAATCACCTGAACCCGGGAGGCAGAGGTTGCAGTGAGCCAAGATTGCACCAATGAACTCCGGTCTGGGTGACAGAGCAAGACTGTGCTTCAAACAAACAAACAACCACTTCATACCCTTTCTCTGATGTTAGAATTATGCATGTCATATACACTTAAGATGTATGTATGTCATATACATTTCCTACAGGTCATCATTAGAGAGAATTCATTCATGCAATTTGTTAGAGGGAAGGAGTACACAGAATCTTAAAAGAAGGCAACCTCTGAGTGACTCTCCTGCCATGCCTGCTTTCTGCTTTCCTGGTCCTTTTACCTGTAGGACGTCCATGTTGTACGAAGGCTGCCCAATCTTCTCAATCTAAAATGAGCGCAGCTGCAGAGACCTTCCTTCACCCTTGGTGTTTTTCTAAACGTATCTAGGCTTTTGCAAAATAGTCCAGAAGCCACTACAGTAAGAACAGTAGAAATACAGAAAACCAACACAGCAACCCAGAGCATTTCTTATGGCATCCAGTGCAGAGGAGATATTTGACTCTTAATGGAAAGAGTTAGACAAGGAGCCAAAGGTAATATTCAAATAATTGAAGAATTTCTTTCTGCTGCACTGTAATGATTCAGTATTCAGTTCTATTTTGCTGAATCAGGCAATCTTGTGCTTGCCTCTGAACACAACATCATTAGAAGTCATGTATATATGTCGGAAAGAAAGATCCTTCTGGGAATAGCATGATGGGGAGTCATGTGACATTCAGGTCTCTAAATCAGTAAATGGCAATGGGGCATCCATGTGCAGATAGAAACCAGTAAAGCAAAACTTTTCTTTACATTCCGTGCTCCCTATAGATAAACTAGAGATTTGACTGCACAGGCAAGCTTAAGAGAAGAGTACTTAACAGATCACCTTTACAGGACCAAAGTTACTTTAAGTATGTGCTAGTGCTGTGGGATTGCAGGCTACTTTTGGGGAAAGCTCGGCAAGAAAGAAAATGTTGACAAATATCAACACTTTGTTATTTGTAATATCTATATTTGTCTTATAGCTCATTTTCACAAGCCTACAGGAAGCTTACACTGAATTATCCATTGGATAATAAGTAATGAGGAAAAATAAGTCCCAAAGGTTAGAGTTTCTCATGACAAAACACTGACATATACTAAGAATCTTTCATTCATTTCAAATATTATTTATTTATTTTTAGAGACAGGGTCTCACTCTGTTGCCTAAACTAGAGTGCAGTAGCATGATCTAGCTCACTGAAACTTCTGGGCTCAAGCAATCCTCCCGCCTCAGCCTCTTGAGTAGCTGGGACTGCAGGAGTTCATCACCACACGTGGCTCATTTCAAATAATATTTATTGAACACTCCATGTTCTCCTAAGCTCTGTAGGTATTATCAGCTCAAACCCATAACCTTGCCTTTGATCAGCACTGCCCAATAGAAATAAAAAGCAAGCCACAAGCATAATATAAAATTTTCTAATGGTTGGCGGGGTGCAGTGGCTCATGCCTGTTATCCTAGCACTTTGGGAGGCCGAGGTGGGTGGATCACGAGGTCGAGAGATCAAGACCATCTTAGCTAACACGGTGAAACCCCGTCTCTACTAAAAATACAAAAATTAGCTGGGCGTTGTGGCACGTGCCTGTATTCCCAGCTACTCGGGAGGCTGAGGCAGGAGAGTCACTTGAACCCAGGAGCAGAGGTTGCAGTAAGCTGAGATTGCACCACTGCTCTCCAGTCTGAATGACAAGAGCAAAACTCCATCTCAAAAAAAAAAGCCCAACAAAAAAATGAAGGATTGAAAAGAAGCTGTGGATGTTAATTTTAATAACGTATTTTATTTTCTCTAACCCTAAATATCAACTATTATTTATTAATAATGAAACTATTACTCTTTCAACATGTAATTGATATAATTTACATTCCTTTTTTTACTAAGCCTCCAAAATCCAATGTGCATTTCACGCTTGCAGCGCTTAAAAATTGTTAAAGTGAAATGTAGTCCTATGAAAACAATACAACTATGTTTAATGGGAAGAAATACTGTCTACTGCTTCAGCTTTTAAGTTTACATTAAAATGTGTGAAAATGAAATAAAATCACAAGTTCTTCAGTTTCACTAACCACATTCCAGGCACTCAATATTGACATGTGCCTAGTAGCTACCATATTGGACTGCATAGTTCTAGAACATTCTGTATAATTTCATGCAATGGTGCAATTGCCTGAATTACCCAAGTAATTATAAGATTATTTTACCAAGAAAGTGAACTCAGGGCAGAAGATGAAATGTATTTAGGACTAAAGGTTTACTTTCAGCATGGGGGCTTGTGATGAGATATTTCAATTGCTTTAGGAAAGAAGTTTTCATTGTTTAACACCCACTTATGGGTGAGAACATGTGGTGTTTGGTTTTCTGTTCTTGTGTCAGTTTGCTGAGAACAATGAGAACACATGGACACAGGGAGGGGAACACCACACACTGGGACCTGTCGGTGGGTTGGGGGCTAGGGGAGGGATAGCATCAGGAGAAATACCTAGTGTAGATAATGGGGTAATGGATGCCAAACCACCATGGCATGTGTATATAAACCTGCACATTCTGCACATGTACCCCAGAACTTAAAGTATAATTAAAAAAAAAAAGTTTCATGTTGAGTAACTGGAGTACTTAAATTTAGGGAGAACAGTCTTGTGCCAAGTAGTCAATAAACTATTTTAATACATTTTTATTTATCAAGAACTTCTAGCTATTTTAAAAATAGCTTTAAGTAAGTTTAACAAGTCACTTTATTGTAATTATCTGTAATTTTAGAAAGTAGTATTCACAAATTGTAAGTGGTTTAGATTTTCTTAAAATGATTCTAAGTAGGGAACATTTAATCTTACCTTCATCATGTCATAAATCTTGTTGTTTTTTTATTGTGGAGGAAAGACTATAAATAAACCTTTAATATGCCTACATTTTATTGTAGACATTTATGATATGTTTTTGTATATTTTGACAAAAAATACCAAGGTAGAAGGAGAAAACTCCCTTGTATTTGCAGTGGTAATTAATGTTGACGTTTGTATTTATGTATCACAAAATCTTGTGTAAACATACTTCAGTGGGGTCAGAAGAATGTTTTAAATAAACGTACCAAGACGCCCTACCTACAGTGCCATTTAGAACAAAATAATAACATGAAGTGGACTAGCTGAGCCCACATTTTGACAACATTTAAACAGCTTCCCTATGAGACAAGCAGTTCCCATCATAAATTTCAACTCCAAATAATTGTTTAAGAGTTCCATATTAAGCCGAAGTTTTGCTAACAATTCTGAACACCAAATGGGTTCACAGTTTACATAGGAATTTTTAAATAAGGATTTTCAAGAAATAGTTTGCAATAATCACCTTTGGGATTACACTAGACAATCCCACTCTCTGTTAGATGTAAATGATAGAACTGAGTATTAGTTGCATGATATGCAAAGGCCAAACTTCCTTGGTGAGCTAAAAAAAAGTGTTCAAATAATTGAATTTTAATGTCTTCCATTGCACTGTAATGATTCGGTGTTCAGGCATATTTCTTTGAATCAGGCAATCTTGCCTTTTGCACATGATGAGCATCACATGACATGGGGAATTTTATTTGTTACAAACACAGATACTATGCAAGTAGCAAATGGGAACTGTGATTTTATCCATAGGTAAAACTAATATAGGACTCAAGAGATGGCTGAATTATGATTGTTGAAAAGGGAGTATAAACAAACTAATCATCACACAAAATGGTCTAGGAAAACAAGCAAATAGTAGTTACTCTCATTATAGAAGAAGGAACAAAGAATGACTTTCCTCAGCGGCAGATTAGTGCTCTCATGCTTCTCAAACCACCAGTTCCAATGGATTCCACCACCTTAAAGCAATTCCCTTTTTGCTGGGATTTTTTTTTTTTTTTTTTGAGACAGGGTCTTGCTCTGTTGCCCAGGTTAGAGTACAGTGGCACGATTTCAGCTCACTGCAACCTCTGCTTCTGAGGCTCAAGCGATCCCCACTGCCTCAACCACCCGAGTAGGTGGGACTACTGGCATGCATCACCATGCCCTGCTAATTTTGTGTGTGTGTTTTGTAGAGACAGGGTCTCACTATGTTGCCTAGGCTAATCTCAAATTCCTAAGATCAGGCAATCTACCTGCCTTGGCCTCCCAAACTGCTGGGATTACAGGTGTGAGGCACCCTCTTGACCCTGCTGGGCTTCTTTGGAGAGAAGAATGACAAGGCCTTTGAGAAGAGCTCACTATAAAAAAATGTCTGCCAGCTCCACTCAGAGTCCCTCTCACATCAAGCCACAGTAAGGCAGAGTTTTCCTGTGTGCTGCATCGCTAACTTTGCACTAGCAAGGTCTTCTCCAGTTAGTCAGATACTGGAAGGCTTCAAAGTGCTTCCATTCCCGAATCTTTTTCCAATAACCTTTGCATAAATGATGTGGTAAATCACCTACATCAGATAAAAAGTCTTTTTTTTAAAAAAATTCAATAACAGGGGTGCCAGGGCTGCAGAAAGCATGTATCGGATTATTTTGTGGATCTTTTAAGATGAGTTGAGAACAGCAGGCTGTCACCTGTGGCCAGCGCAGAAAGATGCAATCCTATTGATGGAATCAACTGTAACATGTGTTTCTGTTAGGGAACACGTGCTTGGGAAAAACAAAAGGACCTAGATTTATTTCCCTTAGCGCTATAAGCCTTTGAACGTTTTTGGATGAAACTTCTATATTAAAATTCCAAAGCCTCTGTTTTCTAGTTTGAACATAAATCCAAAATACAGAAGACATCACTGGAAAGAAAGAGAGGTGGTCTAAATGAAGAAAGATGGGGTGGTGCTTGCTTTAAATACCACCAAAGTTTACTGAAATATTTTTACTGTGCACATCTATCTTTCTTGCTTTTTTTTAAAGAGATGAGATCTCGCTTTGTTGCCCATGTTGACAGTGGGTGTGATCATAGCTCACTGTAACCTTGGACTCCTGGGCTCAAGCGATCCTCCCACCACTGTGCAAATCTGTTTCTTTTTGAGATGGACTTTCCTTCTGTCCCAGGCTGGAGTGCAGTGACACCATCTTGGCTCACTGCAACCTCCGCCTCCTGGGTTTAAGCGACTCTCCTGCCTCAGCCTCCTGAGTAGCTGGGACTACATGCATGCGCCACTACACCCTGCTAATTTTTGTATTTTTAGTAGAGATGGGGGTTCACCATGTTGGCCAGGCTGGTCCCTACCTCTTGACCTTCTGATCCACTTGCATCGGCCTCCCAAAATGCCGGGATTACAGACATGAGCCAACATGCCTGGCCTGTGCAAATCTTAATTGCCATTTTCAATTTGGACTTACTAGACTTAGTGAGAAGGGGAGATATTTTGAGAGGTTACTCCCACTTATCGAGATTTGAGACTAACTTGTTCCAGGTACAATGCTAGAGATTTACACATATAATCTTATTGATCTTGTTAACAATTTCATCAGGTGGATGTGGTTGACAGTCTCAGGGAGATAAAGTGACTTCCCAAAGGTTTCCTAATTAGAGCAAGGCAGAGCCAGAATCAAGCCCAGGTGACTCTATCTTGAAATCCTTGGATTTTCCTCTAGGCCACTTGCCTGTTCTAGACGTTCTCAACCCTGGCTCTGCTGCAGAATTGTCCCTCATAAGACTTTTAAAGCACAGTGTCAGGGTCCCAGGTCCCACCTCCAACCTGCTCAATATTTGTGGTGAGGTCTTAGCATGGATATATTTTTTAAGTTGCATGATGATTCTGCTGCATAGTCAGGGTTGAGAATCACAAATCAAGTGGTAAATTTAAATCACTGAAAGTAGCCTAGGCTAGAAAGATTCAATGTTACAATTAAGTTTATGATCTAGGCTAGAAAGAGATAACAATAGCATCAATTTACATACCATCCAAAGCAGTGCTTCTCAAACTTCACCATGCCTAGGAATGCCCTGATGATTTTGATAAAATGCACACTCTAACTCAGTGAGTCTGGAGAGGTCTGTTTCTGTATTTCTAATAACCTCCCAGGTGATGCTGATGCTGTTCATCTGCAATCACATTTTGAGTAACAAGGTTTAGGGGACCAAGAGTTCAAGCTGTGGATGGGAAATATCCACTGCCTACCAAGGGATGAAGGTGGAAATCCTAATATTGTTTTTTGGAGCACTGTGTTTTTGACAAGTCTCCCACCACCTTCACAAAGAACTGAAAAGGCAGAGTTTTGGTGACGATCCCTGCTGGTCTCGTCATCCATTCCTTCATCCCCTTTGGATGCCTTGCTGGGTTGCAGAGGATGATCAGAGTTGTTCTGTGATAGATATTTGGGTGTCAGTAATCTTTAGTAGTTTCAATTTTAAAAAAAGATGTTTCATTCAACTGAAGCTCAGAGTAGACTTTTTATTCCCCTCCAGGTCAAAATTCAGGTTCTTTGCATAGCAAGAAAAAATGACTGTCCAAAGCCATGCTGCTGTTCCATGGCCTACTCTCCCTAAGAGAATTTCTTCCCTTCTTACTCGACTCACCGTGCTGTGTTTAAAATGAAAGAATCAGTACAATTTCATTGTAATGATAACTGCTATCTGAATCTCTCTGAACAAAATGTCTTAATTTAAAAATGGTATTAGTCCTGCCCTGTAATTTTTTGGGGTAGACATTTATATTGAAAGTTCAAAAACCAGATCAAAAGGCACTAGGAAATTTCCAGACTAATGTAAGAAATTAGTGAGCTGAAGAGGAAAACTTTTCTCAAGTCAGTGTAAACGTGAAAGCCTAGCGCAAGCTGGACAGTGATTAAAACAATGATTTCAATTAAATTGTTTGTACCTATATATATTTAAAGATACTCACTGCCATGCTTCCTTCTGGGAGTTTTGCTGGCTGATCTTTATAAGGCATCTTCTTAACTTCAAAGGACACCAGGGATGCAAGAGCATAGGGATCATTTTTTCTCTGAAAGTAAAAGTATTTATCTTAATAAATTTCATATAAAGTTTTTAAAAGTTATACTGGCAGCCAGCCAATTATTTTTGGTGTTTCGTATTTCAAGCCAAGATTTCCTCCTTCCTTATTTTCTCTGTTTTAACTTTTTTCCTCCCATCCAGGCATTTATCCATCCACCTGCACATCCATCCAAGCATGCATGCATCCATCCATCCATGCATCCATCCACATCCATCCATGCATCCATCCATCCATCCATCTATCTATCCAAGCATCCGTCTATCCAAACATCCACCCATTCATCCAAGTATCCATCCATCTATCCATCCATCCATCCATCCATCCATCCATCCATTTATCTCCTACCTGTTTCTAAGGAGAATTTGTCTCATTAAAAAAGACTGTGTATAATAAGGTTAAAATAAAAACAGAAAATCAGAGTCCTAAAAAGGAGTTAGCAAATAATTAATGTAGTTATTGATAGTGAAGGACAAAGGAGAGACATGATGGGTTATCAAATTCTTATCAGATAGAGGGAAATATTTTAGGGGAGAAACTGGCAGTAAGTTATAAAGAAATGTATTGGCCGAGCATGGTGGCTCATATCTGTAATCCCAGCACTTTGAGAGGCTGAGGCAGGCAGATCACCTAAGGTCAGGAGTTCGAGACCAGCCTGGCCAACATGATGAAACCCTACCTCTACTAAAAATATAAGAAAAAAAATTAACTGGGTGTGGTGGCAGGTGCCTGAAATCCCAGCTACTCAGGAGGCTTAGGCAGGAGAATGGCTTGAACTCAGGAGGCACTGGTTGTAGTGAGCTGCCACTGTACTCCAACCTGAGCAACAGGAATGAAACTCCATCTCAAAAAAAAAAAAAGCATTACATTTCACAATTTACACAAGACCCGCAACAGGGTTTCTTGGGCCTCATGAGTCCAGTTTAATCATCAGACTGTAATAATTTTATTTAAATTTTTTTTACAAAAGTTTTTTTCCTATGGTGGATTTTTTTCCCTCCATTATTTAAACAGTTTTCCCTCTACATGGTAAGGGCAGGACATAGTACGTAACTTTTATATACTTAAACTTACTGTATCTTTGGATGTTTCTTTCTTTGTACTCCCACCCTCTGGAATAAATAACCCTACTCATTTGGGAAAATTGTTTTTTGGATGTGATTCTAATGTGCGCTTCTCTCTTGGCATTTCCATTTTAACTAAAAGTTGGATTTTTGTTTGTTTGAGAAGTGTTTTTATAAAATTCAAGAATTTTTGCTCATGAAATCTTGTGTATACCTGGTGATTTCCATCTAATTTCCTTGCCATCCTGACTGATAGAAACAAGAGAAATTCTAGTAATTATATCTTGTGTGTAAGGATTATAATTATATTCTCAAATGCATTTCCATGCTCCCAAACCTCCAATGAAGTTTTCTTTAATCTCCAAGTTCAATAGAGAATTGATAGAAAATATTACTGTTCTTGAAGTCATGTCTTTGATAAGCAAATAGGCTGAAAACCCCATCTCTGCATGAAAAGCTTTCTAGATGGAATGCTTTGTTCTTACAGATTCTGCATTTATAAATAGGAAAGTGTCTTATGCATCATAGATGGCATTTGAACTCTAGGATGTAGGATGTGAATTAACATGTTTCTCTAAGGGAATTTTCTTTCACTTCCTTCCTTTGCCCTTCCTCTGTTGCCAAGGCTGGAGTGCAGTGGTGTGGCTCGGCTCACTGCAACCCTTGCCTCCTGGGTTCAAGTGATTCTCCTGCCTTAGCCTCCCAAGTAGCTGGGACTACAGGCTCACGCCACCACACCAGCTAATTTTTGTATTTTTTAAGTAGAGTCAGGGTATCACCATGTTGGCCAGGCTGGTCTTGAATTCCTGACCTCCAGTGATCATCCTGCCTCAGCCTCCCAAAGTGCTGGCGTTACAGGCATGCATCACCATGCCCAGCCTCATCACCAATCTCAACTGTCATTTCTGGTGGTTCACAGACCACTCTGCTTTGCTGAATTTCAGACGTACCTGAGAGCAGCCTCAGAGACTGATTCAGTAAGTCTGAGATGAGACTGTATCTGACATATTTTTTGGAAGGTTCACATTGTTGTTTAATTTTTAATTTTTCTCTATTACTTTTCTCCCCAACTAGATGATACAAAAATGGAAGGCATATTCCATGGAATATAATGTCTCTATCTTCTACAGACTCTAGAACAATGTGCACAAGAGAGCTAATCAATATAGATGTCCGACCACATGAATGAAGGGTGAATAAACACATCTAATGCTTTGGTCATTTGACGACCCTCCTGCTCCATGTACCATCCATATGTTGCCAATTATGAAAGATCTTTCATTATTGAATTGGACATCCTTTCTCCCTTTAAGTAGAGTAAAGAGTTCAGAAAGTTGTAAAGGGTGGTAATAATATAAAATGAGGGCTACAGACCATGTGAACGGGATATTGACATGCTCTCACCTCTGCAATGTAATTCAGACATGTGCACAGATGTAGCCTGGGGCACTAGCAAATCATGAGGTAGGCAAACAGCCTGTAACATCACCTCTCCTGGATCAATCTGCTTTTTGTTTTAAATGTATTTTCATAGCAAAAATTTCCATAGCCCCCCAAAAATACATTTTTGTTTCAAATGTATTTTCCCTTCCACACTTTTTGGAAGGAAAAAAAAGTACATCTTCTTCACTTTTAAAGAATGCTCTGGAGCTCCAAGGAATGGAAAGTGCGGTTTATTACACTGATCAGCATAGTCAGCATCAAAGATACCCAAGTCCTGTGTTGGAGGTCAGAGGCATGGCACAGGTGAGTATTTAATAACTCTTGAAAAGCAATCATAGGCAGAGTTGTAATAGTGATTCCACTTCCAAAGTTAAATGCTTCCAGTTGTGCTCTTTATGTAACAATGATATTATTATGTTCAAAATAATCTCCTCTCCCATACAGCAATCTACTCATGTAATAGCAATCACTGCCATAGTGTAGGCAATTTAGAATTGAAACACCAGCTGGGGTTAATATTCCTTGGCAATATTGTGGACCTTTGTCTTGCCCCAGCTAGCTATTAATTCCCAGAAAATGCCTCGCTCCTCTGTCATTACTGCATCATTTAAACCATGGTTTGTAGCTCACTGGCTAGAAACCATGTCTCTATGATGTATTTTTGCACTGGCTTATTTCACTTAACATAGCAGCCTCCGGTTCAATCCATGTTCTCTCCTCAGTTTGGAAGCCTTCTCATCTCAACCTGGAGAGTTTCAGTTTGAGAGATGTAAGAAAATGAGATGCTCGCCTTTGCCTAAAATGCAAGAAGTCTTCGCTAAACTCACTAAATCAGAACAGCTTGTGGCTTGAGGGAGGATGAGGTACAAGGATTTGGGAGAAAAGCCGAATGTTATCACAAACATGAGCCCAAGCTCCTCACAGAAGATTCTTCTGCTGAATGAACTGGCTGGCCACAGATGTCAGCATAGGTGCATTCCTGGCTGCACCTGTGCTTTTGAGCTATGGGCCCAGCAGGACTTCTTTTCTGGTTGCAACCCTGATGACTAACACAAGACCTGGTACAGACAGGATGAAGGGAGGAAACTGACTGAAGGTAGCCAGTAGCTACTAAAGCAATCCCTAGCTGCCCTCATTGCTCATCAGCATAAGACACTTCTGCCAGCACCAGGACAGTTTGCAAATGCCATGGCAACAACCCAGAAGTCACTGCCCCTTTCCATGGCAACAACCCAGAATTTACTGCCCCTTGCCATGGCAACAACCTGGAAGTTACCACCCCTTTCCTAGAAAGTTCTGAATAACTTGCCCTTCAGTTTGCACTCACCCACCCCTTAAGTTGCATATAATTGAACATGGGTGTAAGTGGATATAAATAGAGTTGCCAAGAGTCCACCAAGTCCAGCTCTGGGTGTGCTGCCTAGGAGTTAGCACGCTCCTCATGGAGCAGGTCCAGTTCAATAAAAGGTGGTTAAGATTGTGACTTTCCTTACCTCCTCTCTTAAAGTAAGAATGAAGCCCCTTTTGCCCCATAGCAGTGTCATCTGTCATCTGAAAAGGCAATATAAAGTTGCTTAAATTCTTTTCTGAACGATGCCAAGAATGCTTATGGGCTAAGCCCGAATTTTGGGGTTCACCTGCCCTGCATTACTTTTGCATCTCAAACCAAGTCATCAAGGTGGCATTTCTAGAGACCCCAGAAAAAGGCATCAGAAAGCACTTTTGGTTCCTTTTGTTCAAAGGTATCACAAGTTTTTATATTTCCAGAATATCAGCTGCTTCCTGGGTCACTCGCCTTAGGCCATGAGGGATCATTTGTTGTGATCTCATTTGCTAGTTTGACTGCTTTCATTCTAACTCTACAAGGACTTGTAGACAAGCCAAGACTAGCATTTGGCCTGAGATTTTTCATTCATTAAAACATCGTGAGTAGTATCCTGTGTCAGGTGATACAAGGGCTGGGAAGAAGGTTCAAAGACAAGAAAACATTCCTCCTGCACTTGAGGAGCTTACCC
This sequence comes from Callithrix jacchus, assembly GCF_049354715.1. Taxonomy (NCBI): domain Eukaryota; kingdom Metazoa; phylum Chordata; class Mammalia; order Primates; family Cebidae; genus Callithrix; species Callithrix jacchus. Next base: position 16,408,347 of record NC_133508.1, read on the forward strand.
TCTGGTGTCAGCTACAGATATATTTTTGGGAAGATTCCTCCATTTCCCTTTCCAAAACAACTTCTTAATACAACCTCACAAGATTTTTTTTCATTGCATATGGCAGAATTTCAATATTTTATTCACTCAGCAGATCTGAACCCAAAAGTTTACTTGTATGGTTCATGCTTATATCTAAGTTTTGAAGTACATTCTGCCCCTTGGTCTACATATCACGTCATTTTGCTGCCTTTGCTCCCTACTCAGGACAGCAAGCAGGAGGCTGTTGTGTTTATTCAAACCTGTAACCTTGCACTTAAGGAAAAGTAGATTCCTGATAGAGGTTTTGCCTTCTGAGGTGGCCAATGACACTGTTATGGGGGAAAGTGGGCCTAACTCTTACTTTACGAGGGGATATAAGGAAAGTCACAAAGCTAACATTAAACACAATCCAGATCTATATTCGTAGATATAATAATTGATTGTATGATCAAATCCTGCAATTTTGAATGGAAATATACTTTCTTAACATTCTAAATGGTACTGTCCCATAGAATTTTCTTCAGTAAGAGAAATGCTCTTAATTGTCATGGACCAGTGCAGTAGCCACAAGCTATGACTCTTAAATACTTAAGGTGTGATCAGTGAGACTGGGGAAATGAATTTTAAATTTTAGTCAAATTGAAATACTTTAAATAGCCATATGTGACTGTTACTACTGTATTGGATAGTATAATTCAAGAATCAAAAGATATTTTCTTTTGGATTCAGAAACAGCATGCTATACTATTTAAATATCTTGAAAAAGTTTAATACATGGTATTTAAAACCTTTATATAGTAGTTATAGTGTAGTCATCCATAATACAGGAGTTAATAGTTTAGCCATCTCTAGTACAGTGATGGTAATATAAAGTCTACAGAGGCTGCTATAGTAATCTTTAGTTCAGCAGTCTAGCTTAGTAACATACATAGGGTAAAAGCTCAACATTCTCCCTCTTACTATCTGTGTGACTTGGGAAGCCCACATAATCTCTGTTTCAGTTTGCTTATCTGTGAAATGCAGCTGACAATAATAATACATGTCCCATGGGATGGCTTTAAGAGTTAAATGAGTCATTCATATACAAGCATGGAACATGGTGCCTAGCTACATGGAAAGCACTCAGTAGTAACCTATTTGCAGACAAACGGGCCTCTTTGGAAAGACTGGCTGGCTGTTCCTTAAGCATAAAGAGCCATTTAGATATAATCTGTTCTCAGTCAACCAAAGCATCAACACAATACAAAAATAGACAGCATACAGAGTTCTTGCTGGCTTACGCCAAATAGAATAAACACCATAAATTACTTGTGAGCTACCCATTGAATCAGTGAATTTTCAGGCATAAAAGGAACCTTTAGTCCAATCTCTTCATTTCACAAATGAGGAACTTGAGCCCCATGAAACTTAAGTGCCTGAACACAACCAGGAAGGAATGGAACTGAGCCCCTACATCCTGACTTGACCTGGTATCTACCAAAGGGAGAGAAAACAGACTCTGTCTAGTTTCAATTATGGTCACTGATCCTAGAACTTGAATTTAATGTATGTCTGTAGTTTCTTGCACATCACTTTGCTAATGGGCAGTTTTCACATTCACGAAATTCAAAAACATGCTCACCCCTGTGTTTACATATACACTTTTGCCAATATTTACCAAGACTCCAAGAGCGTCTGCACTCTTCTGGTTCAAAATTTTGCCCAATCAGTGATAATGTCTGAGAGTAGATGGAAAATGTGTGTAGTAAACAGAGTCATAACAAAAACAACTGAAACCCTAATTTATTACTTCCCTCTCATACTAGTAAGGTTGATGAAGTATTTTAAGGAGCAAATTTACTAGATTAAAGAAATTTGTGCAATACTGTGGCAAAACAGAATCAGGCTTTGCTAGTGGGGATCGAAGATTATTGATTGTAAGGAGCTGAATAATGTCTTCCCCAAATTCATGTCCACTTAGAATCTCATTATATGACCTTGTTTGGAGTAATAGTCTTTGCAGATTTAATTAAGGTAAGGTTTGAGATGAGATTGTACTGGGATTAGCATAGGCTCTAAATCCAGTGAGAGTATCCTTATAAAAAATAGAAGACACAGGGACACAGAGACTCAGAGGAGAAGGTGATGGGAGATGGAAGGAAAGTAGAGTGATAGCCTACAAGCCACTGAATGACCAGGATTACTGGCAACCACCAGAAGCTAGGAGGGGCCAGGCCTGGTGATTCATGCCCATAAGCCCATTGCTTAGGGAGGGCAAGGCAAGAAGATTGCTTGAGGCCAGGAGTTTGAGATCAGCCTAGGCAATAGAGCAAGATATCATCTCTACAGAAATAATTAAAAACTAATCCTGGCATGGTGGCAGGCACCTATAGTCCCAACTACTCAGGAGGCTGAGGTGGGAGGGTTGCTTGAGCCTAGGAGTTCAAGGCTACAGTGAGCTATGATTGCACCACTTCATTCCAGCTTGAATGACATAGTGAGACCCTGTCTCCACCAAAAAAAAAAAAAGACCAAAAAAAAAACAAACCAAAGAACAAAAAATACCCACAAAAACCAAAAAAACTTAGAGGGAGGCATAGCATAGTTTACTCCTCAAAGCCTCCAGAAGGAACCAACCCTGCCAACAGATTGGTTTCAGATTTCTGGTTATAGACTTTGAGAGAGAACATTTCTGTTGTGTTAAGCCACTTAGTTTGTGGTTCTTTGTTGCATCAGCCCTAAGAAACTAATCTATTGATCACAATAATATAACTTACTTCCAGCTTTCATCTGACTAGAGAAAAACAGGATTTATAGTTTATGCTTTCAGACAAATTTCATCTAAAAGTAGGAAAGTCAAGAGTTGGCTAATGATCAGTGGTAGCAAGTCTCCAAGATGGCCACCAGGGATTCTTCCCTTCTGGTATTCATACCCTTGTGTGGGTGCCTCTCCTACTGAATGAATATGGCTGATATGTGCAAATGATAGGACATCGTGGAAGTGACAGAAAGTGGCTTTCAAGGCTAGGCCATGAAAGACATAAGAGCTTTGCTGTCTCCTGGCTCACTTCCCTGAGGGAAGCTAGTCATCATGTTAGGAGACTGTTCAAGCACCGCCATGGGGGGGGCCACATGGTAAGGCCTGCTGTGCATGTCTCCAAGACATGTTGTGAACAGAGCCTCCGGCCCAACTCAAGCCTTCAGATGACTGCAGCCCCAACTGACAGCTCAGCTGTAACATCAGAAGAGACACTGAACCAGAATCACTCAGCTAAACCATAGCCAGATTTCAGACTCAGGAAGACAGGATGAATGTCTATTGTTTTAAGCTGCTAGGTTTTGGGGAAATTTGTCAGGGCGGCAATAGATAACTAAAACACTGTTCAGAACAGACCTCTTGGTTTCTTTTCCTGAAACAGTGTTCCTCCAAGTCTTCCTCACCATTTGGCTTAGGCAAAAAACCTTGGAGTCAGTCTTGATTTCTCTCTTTATCTCATTTTCTCACAATAAATTCAACAAGTATAGCAAGGTATGAGTCTGGATTGATTTTGGAGAAAAAAATCAATCCAGACTCATACCTTGCTATACTTGCTTCACTGTTTTGCTCTGAATTAACTCAACACCATTTCCCTCTGGACTATTGTAGTAGCTTTCAAACCCAGTGTTTCCAATATTGCTCTTTCAAAGCTGTTTTATTAGATGATGAGTAAACATATATCATTTATAGCATATGATGATAGAGAAAGAAGCCAAGTTGAATATGCCTACCCCTGACTTTAACGAAACATTTCAAGTACCTTTGAAACATTCTCTTTGTTTCTTGCTAAATGTCTTCTACTCTAAGAGGCTACTTACTACTCTCTTGAATTTTGTGCTTTCATTTTCTTGTTTTCCTCTAAAGTTCTATCAACCTACTGCTTAGGTTGCCTGGTTTTTTTTTGAGCTTTATATAAATGGAATCTTAATTGACTTGACTTTAAAACTCAATATTATGTTCCTGAGATTCATCCATGCCAATGTGTCTAATTCATTCCTTTTTATTACTGTGTAGTATTGCTTTGTTAGAGTATGCATTAATTTATTTACTCCTATTCTCTTAAAAACATAATTGTCACATCACTTCTTAGATTAATTTTGTGGTGGTCCATTGCACTTAGACTAAAATCCAGGCTCCTCTCTATATGGCATGTAATTTCTATGTCTATCTCATCTGTGGTAATACAGACATGCTGGTCTCCATTTATTATTTGAACAAGTCTAAAGTGTGCTGGCCTCAGGGCCTTGGCACTGCTGGTTGTTTTCTGTCTGGAGCTCTGCCTGCAGGTCTTCCCGTCTGGGGTCTCAGTTCCATAGCACCTCCTCCTAGGGCTCTCCTCTGCCCATCCTACCTGCAGAAGCAGCCCTGCTCTCTACTCTTTATCCCACTACCCTGATCTCACCACCCCATTCTACTTCCTTCCTGGCATGGATGCATTGGTTTACCTGCTCAGTTTCTGACTCCCTCCCCTAAGATAACAGCTCTGTGAAAGTAGGTGCATTGTCTGTTTTGTTCACAGCTATTTCTCCTATAACTAGACCCTGAAGCAGCCCTTGGCACACAGTAGGTCTTCCCTACATATTTGTTGAGTGAGTGAATATATAATGGTTTGATTTTAAAAAGAGTCAAATAAATTGGGCACTGTGCCTCTCCTTAGGTCACCAGTTCAAAATGGGATGATCTTGTCCCCCGAAGACATTGGTAATATCTGGAGACAATTTTGGTTGTCACACTTGGGGTAAGGGTGCTGCTGATACCTACTAGATAGAGGCCAGGGATGCTGCTAAATATCTTGTAATGCCCAGGGTGGCTCCCAATAATACAGCATGATCTGGTCTAAAATGTTAATAGTATAGAGATTGAGAAACTGTGCCTTAGGAGAAAAGTAAGAAAAGAAGGAAGAAAGAAGGAAGGAAGAGGAAGGAGAGAAAAAGAGAGAAAGAAAGAAAAGAAGGAGAGAGAAAGAAAAGGAAAAAGAAATGAAAAAAATTAAAAATGAAAGAATGGAAAGAGGAAGGAAGGAAGGGAAGAAAGGGAGGAAAGGGAAGGGAGGGGAGATGGCTTTACAATTACCTTAAAAAAAAACCTTTAATTTTCCTTATGTTTATTTTAAAAACAAAAACAAGATTGATGAGACTATAGAGCATATTAAATCATAGAAAACATAAAAATCTAGAGATTAAAATTCTATATTTGTAAATAGACTCAAAGGGAGTTGACCCATTGATTTTTCAAGACACAATAAACCAAATGAGTTTGTTTAGTAGTTAAAATGTGAGCAAGAATGCGCAGATGTAAGGGTTAATTTAAGATTAAAAAAAAAAATCTTCCCCAAACAATAAGGTTGTAACACAGTAGAATCATTTAAATAAACGTGCTTTCCAAAAGGAAGCTCTCATTTTCTTAGCATAAAATAAATTTTGAACTTTTAAAATGCACACAGTTGGCCAGGTGCAGTGGCTTACCCCTGTAATCCCAGCACTTTGGAAGGCCAAGGCTGGTGGATCACCTGAGGTCAAGAGTTTTCTGGCCAACATGGCGAAACCCCATCTCTACTAAAAATACAAAAATTAGCCGGGCATGGTGGTGCACGCCTGTAGTCTCAGTTACTTGGGAGGCTGAGGTAGCAGAATTGCTTGAACCTGGGAGGAGGGAGTTGCAAAGAGCCAAGATTGCACCATTGCACTCCAGCCTGAATGACAGACCACACAATCAGTGGAATGATCCCTGGCTGTTGTGGGATGCAGAGCTGATAACATGAGTGGTGTGTAATCTGTAAATCATAGCACATACCTGGAGCTTGGCTAAGGTTGGAGCCCATGCTTCAGGATGACCTGACAAGAGGAACTTTCTAGAACAATCTCCCTTTGCGCTTCTAAATTGGTTTTTATTTTAACTTCTCTGGACATATATGTCTTGAATTATGTTCTTAGATGCACCATGCTGCCACTGACTAATAGTTACTGTGCCCAAACACTAGCTATATAACCAGTGCACTAAGTATATTTTCTGAATCTACTATTGAGGTCTTAGGAACTCAGGATATTTAAACTGTCTTCACCTGCTGGGAAAAAGGACCAGTTCATCTTGCTCAACTCCTCCACATAAATTTTATTTATTTATTTTTTTTTGAGACGGAGTTTTGCTCTTGTTACCCAGGCTGGAGTGCAATGGCGCGATCTCATCTTACTGCAACCTCCGCCTCCTGGGTTCAGGCAATTCTCCTGCCTCAGCCTCCTGAGTAGCTGGGATTACAGGCATGCGCCACCATGCCCAGCTAATTTTTTGTATTTTTAGTAGAGATGGGGTTTCACCATGTTGACCAGGATGGTCTCGATCTGTTGCCCTCGTGATCCACCCACCTTGGCCTCCCAAAGTGCTGGGATTACAGGCTTGAGCCACTGCGCCTGGCCTAAAATATTTTTTTAAATGAAAACTTTCACATTAAAAAGTTTTAAGTTTAAAATTCAAGTTATAAGAAAATGGAAAAATTTTTAAATAAAAAATTGAATAAAAATAATTTTTTAATTAAAAATCTTTTTTTTTGAGGCAACATCTCACTTTGTCACCCAGGCTGGAGTGCAGTGGCACGATCTTGGCTCACTGCAACCTCTGTCTCCTAGCTAGGTTCAAGGGATTTTTGTGCCTCAGCTTCCCAAGTAGCTGGGACCACTGGTGTTCACCACTCTGACTATATATAGTTCACCACTATATTTTATAATAAAAAATATAAATTTTTGTATTTTTAGTAGAGAAGGGTTTTCATCATGTTGGCCAGGCTGGTCTCTAACTCCTGGCCTCAAGTAATCCACCTGCCTCAGACTCCCAAAGTGTTAAATTAGAAATCTTATTTAAATGAAAAGACTTCCCTGAGCTTTTGTGAAGCAGTTCCTAATGAGCAGTGTGTATGTGCTTCTGTGGGTGTTTCTTACCTGGAGGAATGTGTGGGCCCATAGTCGTGACCTGACTTTCAGGACTGCACTTTCTCCTCCCTCGAGTCGTCCCACTGCACAGGAGATTTGTAAACACTCGATATTTGTACAGTTCTGCAAACAACAGCAGTGGGAACACATCAGAGTCTTTAAATCATGGTAGAGACTGAATACTGAAGTTAGCTTATTTATATTCTATTTCCTTATAATAAATTATTAATTTAAATAAAGAACAATAAATGCAACAATCAAGAAACCAAGAAAACACAGTTTAGTGGCAAGGATGTATCAACTTTAATGGTAATATAGACATAAAATGGAACACAAAATACAACATACAAAATACAATAAAATTTAAGCTCTTTTCTAATGACTTTAAAACAATCTTTCTGCAGCAGTGACTGAATTGTTCTGTTTCATTTCCTCAGAACCAGGGAAGACACTGCTCACAGATATTCACAATACCTGATGCTGGGTTCAGCAAGTCTGGAAGGGGTTGCAGAAGGCCCCTGAGCCCTTATTATCTCAAAGACCTACAGTTACTGACCCATTGACATACATTTGTTCCATAATGTTCTTCTGTCTAAATTATTTCCTGTTTATAAAGAAGAGTTTTCTGCAGCTTTCATTCATTAGGCTTTTTTTTTTTTTGAGACAGAGTTTTGCTCTTGTCACCCAGGCTGGAGTGCAATGGCGCAATCTCAGCTCATTGCAACCTCTGCTCCCCAGGTTTAAGTGATTCTCTGGCCTCAGCCTCCTAAGTAGCTGGGATTACAGACACCTACCACCACGCCTGGCTAATTTTTTTATTTTTAGTAGAGACAGGGTTTCACCATGTTGGCCAGGCTGGTTTTGAACTCCAGACCTTGGGTGATCCACCTGCTTCAGCCTCCCAAAGTGCTATGATTACAGGCATGAGCCGCTGTGCCTAGCCTCAATAGGCTGTTTTTTCAACCAGTTTCTAGAATTGACTAGCATATGATGAAGAACCTTTAACATTAGAAATGCATGTTCCTGTAAAGGATTCATTATAAAGACATTCTATCTATCAAATCAGATTTTCTTTTCTTTAAGACAGAGTTTTGCTCTTGTTACTCAGGCTGGAGTGCAATGGTGCTATCTGGGCTCACTGCAACCTCTGCCTCCCAGGTTCGAGTAATTCTCCTGCTTCAGCCTCCTGAGTAGTTGGGATTATAGGCACCTGCCACCATGCCCAGCTAATTTTTGTATTTTTAGTAGAGACAGGGTTTCCCCATGTTGGGCAGGCTGGTCTCGAACTCCTGACCTCAGGTGATCCACCTGGCTCAGCCTTCTAAAGTGTTGGGAATACAGGTATGAGCCACCATGCTTGGCCTCAGATCAGATTTTCTAATCAGATTCCAGCATGGAAATAAATGAACACAGCATAATCATAATTTTCTGTGTGCCATGCACAGAATGATACTTCTCTAATTGTACTCCCTCATGGATTTAATTTTATCTTGTGGCCCATGCTTATTCATTTTTCATATCTCAAGCACCCAACTTTGGCCTATTGGTGCTCAATAAAAATCAATATGTTGGATATTATGTGAAGTAGTTGACTGGGACATTTCATTTTAACAAAATGGATATAACAGAATAATCCAAGGAACATATTACCATAAGAACCTTTTTTAAGATCCTTAGAATTCTCTGCAAAGGGGTTAGTAATATATTATCTGATAAATTGCTGTAAAGTTCAATTTCTACAGATTATTTCCAAAGGCAGGTGAATGGGCTGTCCTTGGGCTATTAGAGTTGGGTGCTGAGGTGCTGATATGGTTTGGCTGTGTCCCCACCCAAATCTCATCTTGAATTGTAGCTTCCATAACTCCTATGTGTTGTGGGAAGGACCTAGTGGGAGATGGTTGAATCATGGGGGCGATTTCCCACATTCTGTTCTCATGGTAGTGAATAAGTCTCATGAAATCTGATTGTTTTATAAGGAGTTTCCTCTTTCTAATGGCTCTCATTCTCTGCTTGACTGCCACCATGTAAGACATGTCTTCTGCCTTCCACCATGATTGTGAGGCATTTCCAGCCATATGGAACGATAAGTCTATTAAACCTCTTTTTCTTTATAAATAACCCAGTCTCAGGTATGTCTTTATCAGCAGCATGAAAATGGACTAATATAGGTGCCCACAGCAGGAAAAGGAATTCTCAAAACTCTGTGGTTTGTGGTCCTTTCAAGGACTCTCATGTTGACCTGTGCTCCATGGCTGACATGCGGCTTACCACTAATCCCTCCGTTAGAGACAAGAGGGGCATCAAGGTCAGGAGTTGCAGACTCCCTGCAGATGGGAATCCCAGTTAGCCAGCTCTGTTGGAGGGTTCTGGAGAAGATGATTCTTGGAATGAGCCATGAAGAGTATGAATGGGAGGTCACCTAGCAGAATGGAAGGTGTGGCCCATGGTTCTGTTGTACGAGACCAGGGAATGCTCAAGAAAGGGAAGGGCAGGGTCTATGAGGGTGAGATAGACAGATGGAAATAAGATAGCAATGAGAGAAAGTCTACATGAAGAGTCTTCCTACGCATGCTAAGGAGTTTAGATTTTATTCAGAAAGTGCTGGGGAGCCTGTGATGTTTTCAAATCCAGGGGTATTGATCAGGTTTGTATTTTAGAGGGATGGGTAATATGAGAGAAAAGAGGAGAGGGAAGAGTAGGTGGCAGAGTGTGACAGGGGCCTGTTACAAGAGCCACTGGTGAGTGATGCTGAAACCTGAATGGAGGCAGTGGAATGGAGAGAGGAAGATAAAATTTGGAGAAGTTTAGAAAATAGAATAGAAATATGATGACTACACAGAGGTTGCATGGAGAGTGCTCTTTTGAGAAGAGTGGGATGGATGGGTGCTGGCAATACTGAGACTGGGGATTCTAGAGAGGAGATACATTTGGGGAGTCATGGAGACAAGGGTTTTGGGCAAGTGAGGACTGGGGTGGCTCCTAGACATCCAGATCATGCCTTTAAAGCTTGAATACAGTAAGGGAGGGCTGAGATGACAGGAGGCACCGAGGAAGGACTGGAAATATGGTCATGCAAAAAATTAAATGGATGGGAGGAAGGGGAGGGGACTGGGATGGAATCCTGAGGCACAGGAGCATTGAAAGGACGGGCAGAGAACAATCTTAGAAGAGAATTTCTAAGAAGGGGCCATCCAAATGGCAGAAAGAGAACCAGGAGGAGATGTTTTGGGGGGAGTTCAAGAGATGTGAGAGTTTTAGGAAGTGGCCAGTAGTATCAAATGCTGAAGAGGCGTTAAGAAAGGCAAGGTGGCTAGAAGCTGGGCAATGAAAGGGAAGACAGGAAAGTTTGGAGAGGAGGAGATGGAGGTGATAGCTACACAAACAGCGGGGGCCTGGGACGAGAAAGGGGAGGGTATTCTTAGGCAGAGGAGAAATGATTTTTCAATGTTGTAGATACAGATTTTTCCCATGCAAATTGGAAATTATGATCCCAACACAGGATGTTGGCATTTTGCACTTTCAAATTCCTCATCAGAAATGTGATTCAGTAAGTTGGTTTTAACTAAACAAAAACTGTAGGAGGGCTTATTTCACTTTTGATTTTAGAATAAATTTTGCATAATCACTTTCTATCCAGAGTTGTTCTGACTCCAGGACATGGGGAGGCATAGGATTTGCAATTTTTGAACAAATAAGAGAGAGAGTAATATATGTGTTAACAAAACCAGATATGAAAATCAAGAACTGCCTTAGCCTTCATCTGAGAGTTTCTTCTTTTTTTTTAATGATCATTTAACATTTTATTCAAACACCAGAAACCACAAAGCACAAATTAGTCACTTTAACTAAAACGTTAAAACTCTCTACATGGATAAAAACAAGAAAAAGCAAAACAAATGACTAACAGTATGTAATACTTTTAGCATATTGTCTATTTTTGTATTAGAATATTGATCTTTTTCTGATATTCTTTTTTTGAAACATGTGTCTTGCTCTGTCTCAGCCTGGGGTGTAGTGGGATAATCAGAGCTCACTGTAACCTCAAAGTCCTAAGTTCAAGTCATCCTCATGCCTTGACCTCCCAAAGTGCTGAGATTACAGCCGTGAGCCACTGTGCCTGGCCTCTGATATACTTTTAAGGAGCTACTTATTTATTAGTAAGATTAGCCCTTTGTTTATGATCTGAGAGTAAGTTTCTATGATATTTGGAAGTTTAAAATTATCTTATATCAATACTATTTAAAGAGAAACAATAGAAGGAAAAAAATAGACCCTGCAACACAAATATACACAATTTTCAAAAAATATAGTTATTGATCTCTACTGTCTCAGGGTACTCATGAGGCATACCCTAAAGTGGAAGTTAAAAACATACTCGAACTTTGATTTTTCAAATGATTAGTTCTGCATAGGTTCGGACACTGGTTTTTCAGAGGGCTTCTCCCATTAGTACTGCATACTAGAATTCTATAGATGTCTATATTTTATTATTTTTTATTGTACTTTAAGTTCTGGGATACATGTGCAGAAAGTGCAGATTTGTTACATAGGTATACATGTGCCATGGTGGTTTGCTGCACCCATCAACCCGTTATCTACATTAGGTATTTCTCCTCATGCTATCCCTCCCCTAACCCCGCATTGCATGACAGGCCCTGGGTGTGTGATGTTCCCCTCCCTGTGTCCATGTGTTCTCACTGTTCAACTCCCACTTATGAGTAAGAACATATGGTGATTGGTTTTCTGTTCCTGTGTTAGTTTGCTGAGAATGATGTCCTTTTCTGTTCTATTGTTCACCAGGGGAGCTTTAAAAAATTATAATATACAGAGCTTTATTAACTTATCCTAAAAGGAATAGTATATGAATTCCCTACTATTACGTTTTTTAAACATTACAGTGTCATAAAAATTTACTTGAGGCCAGGTGTGGTGGCTCATGCCTATAATCCCAGCACTTTGGGAGGCCAAGGCTGGAGGTTGACTTGACGTCAGGAATTTAAGACTAGCCTGGCCAATGTGGTGAAACCCCATCTCTACAAAAACCACAAAAAGTAGCCGGGTGTGATTGTGGGCACCTGCAGTTCCAACTACTCGAGAGACTGAGGTGGGAGAATCACTTGAATCCAGGAGGTGGAGGTTGCAGTGAGCTGAGATCATGCCACTGCACTCTAGCCTGGGTGACAGAGCGAGACTCTATCTCAAGAAAAAAAAATTATTTAAATTACAATCTTCCAATTGCCATAGTTTTTTGTCTTGTAACTTCAGGTACATCTATCATAATAAATGCTTCATTTGACTTAAGTTTAACTGATTATTTAAATAAGATTTGTTTATTATATTTTTCTGTCAATTTTTATAGTTCAAACATTTTCTACTGTCAAGATGAAATACATGAATGCCAAAGAATGTTTAAGACACACCTTTTAAAACCTATTTTAACCATTTTAAAGTTAGGTGTACAGTTCAGTGGCATTAAGGACATTCACAATGTTGTACCACTGTCACCTCCATTCAACTCCAAAGCTATTTTATTATCCCAAACTGAAACTCCTGAAAACTTTTGCATCAATGAGACACAGAACTATGATTTGTTTACATCACTTTCATCCTAATATTCTCTTTGAGGGCTCTTTATTACGGCTTAAAAAAGTTATCCGGCTGGGCACGGTGGCTCTTGCCTTTAATCTCAGTGCTTTGGGAGGCTGAGGTAGGTGGATCGTCTGAGGTCAGGAGTTCAAGACCAGCCTGGCCAACATGGTGAAACCCTGTCTCTACTAAAAATACAAAATAATTAGCCAGATGTGGTGGCACATGCCTGTAATCCAAGCTACTCAGGAGGCTGAGGCAGGAGAATCCCTTGAACATGGGAGGCGGAGGTTGCAGTGAGCTGAAATCGTGCCATTGTACTCCAACCTGGGCAACAAAAGTGAAACTCTGTCTCAAAAAAAAAAAAAGTTGTCCATGTGATGGGTGACACATTTGGGATTTTCAGGAGTATGATTAATTTAATATGGTGTTATTCTACTTTACTGGACTGAAATAAATGATTGTCAGAGATTTCAAATACTCTGCTATGAGTCTGTCTTTAAAAAATAGTTATTTCAAAGTAAATACAGGAGTGCAGGAATGGAAAGGAAGTTGATTTAGGACTTGTCCAGCTCCCCCCTTTGCACCCATTTGTCTTCCTTAAAACTCATGAGCCTTCTCTGTATCATCTGATAACTCCTACCAGCATCCCCTAATGAATTACCTTGAGCTCAGAACTGAAGGAGGGGCAGAGCCTGTGGGGTGGAGGGGCTGTTCTTCTGGGTCCTTGTACCCTAAGTCTATGGATTACAGAAAACAATGAATTACTCTTTTGGGCTAGTGCCTCTCTGTCATGAAGCCATGGTCTCATGGGTGCCTTTAGGCTGCCCAGATCCACCCCTTGCATCATCCTTCCTGAGTCTTGCCTCCTGTATGGGAACCTCTGCATCCTCCCTTCCCATTATGTGTGCACTTACACACTTGCACACATGCGCACACACACACATCCCACAGATGCCACTAAGTGGGCTGAGAGAGTAGAAGACTATCCTTAGTGCATTTTCTGCTTTAGTTGAAGGGACAACTGATTGTTAACATTCACTCTCACTGTCACTACATTTTATCTTTTGCAAATCCTTTCTTAAACTTTAATTTTTCAGTTACGTAAATCAAGCATATGAGTTTCAGTTCTACAAATGAGAATATCAGGGATTCAATTTCTCTAGCACTGATTTCCTTTCTTCAGTGATAGCTACCTTGAACTATTTCAGTTTCATAACTGGCTGGAGCAGTTCTAGTTCCCAAAGCAGACTTGAACATTGTCATAAAAAATGGCTGCTTTTAATTATTTGTTATATCATAAGTAAATAAATAAAATGACATAAATAAATAAATGCAGCCATTTTATTTGGAATTCAGCAGCTCGGGTGGCTAATGAATTTGGTCACTACCATTATCTTTTAAACAGCTTGCAGTATATCATTTGCTTATAATTGGATTTGGGATTGAGAGCCTTTAGGTTAAGAACAGGTAGGTAGAAGGGCTCACCAGGGAGCATTTTAGAAGGTGACTCCAGAAGCTATTAGCAGTGCCTGTGATGAGTTCATTCACTGTGTCATTCACACATTTGCTCAACAGATGAGCTGGTCCTGTGCTACATGTTGAGAAAACAACAAGAAAACAAAACATACTGCCTACCCTAATGGGCTGTCAGTACTGTGGATAGGTAGGGAAGGAGGATGCTCCCTTGGGCCAGTTCACTGTGGCTCCTGGACAAGTCTAGGAGATATTCTAAGTTTTGGGGATGATCCAGTCTAGAGAGGATCAACAGCATAGGTAGGTTAGGTGTCTAATGGCTTTCAATGCAGCCAGGACAGTGACTGCTGCCCCTACAGAAAGAACTCTAGCTCTTCTTCCAGTTCTGCCTTCACCTTCCCTTTCTTATTTCTCATTTGCCCTGAGGCCTTCTGCCAAGGGTCTTTCTCTTTCTCTCTCTCTCTTTTTTTTTTTTTGAGAGTCTCACTCTGTCTCCCAGGCTGGAGTGCAGTGGCACCATCTAAGCTCACTGCAACCTCCACCTCCAGGTTCAAGTGATCCAGTCTCCCAAGTGGCTGGGATTACAGACACCTGCCACCATGCCTGGCTAATTTTTTTTTGTATTTTTAGTAGAGACAGGGTTTCGCTATGTTGGCCAGGCTAGTCTTGAACTCCTGACCTCAGGTGAACTGCCCACCTCAGCCTCCCAAAGAGCTGGTGGTATTCTACACTGAGCCACTGTGCCCAGCCAGGTCTCTCTCTTTGGCTTGTCTTTTTGGATGGCCAATCCTGGACTTGTCACGGTGGCCTTTGATTCAGTGTCACCACAAATCACTGCATCTTGCAAGGACTGAGCTTCTGAACTGCAGCTTTGGGGCAGAAAGTACCTGCTCGGTCTGTGCCCCCATGCCAGACCCAGTGTTCCCAGCCTGTCCCTGCCCAAAGCACGGAATGTTTGCTTTCTTGCTTTATCTTTATTTTATATATCTATTTTAATTTTTATGGTTACATAGTAGTTGCATATATTTATAGGATACATGAGATATTTTGACATAGGCACACAATATGTAATAATCACATAAGGGTAAATGGGGTACCATCACATGAAGCATTTCTTGCTTTGTGTTACAGATGTTTCAATTATGCTCTTTTAGTTATTTTTAAATGTACAATATATTGTTGACTATGGCCATTCTGGTTGTGCTATCAAACAATAGATCTTATTCATTCTATTTAACTACATTTTGTACCTGTTCATTATCCCCACTTACCTCGTTTGCTTGCTTTTGAGAAGGGTATTAGCTTTTGAGGTGATCTCTGATTACTTCTACACAGCTGGAAATGTGCATGTAGCTTCCTACTTTTTATGGAGATGGTCTATAGAACACAGATGAAACCCTGACATTCACATTGAACCCTTGCCACATAGTCAGGGAAGAAGATAGCTATTCACATGAAAGCATAAAGCACTAGAAGCTGCTGAAATAGGATGAGTAGGAGAACAAAATCAAAAACAAAATCTGGCTGGGCGTGTGGCTCATGCCTATAATCCCAGCACTTTGGGAAACCAAGACGGGCAGATCACTTGAGGTCAGGAGTTCGAGACCAGCCTGGCCAACATAGTGAAACCTCATCTCTACAAAAATACAAAAATTAGCTGGGCATGGTGGCATGTGCCTGTAGTCCCAGCTACTTGGGAGATCGAGGTAGGAGAATGACTTGAACCCGGGAGGTGGAGGTTGCAATGAGCTGAAATTGCAGCACTGCACTCTAGCCGGAGTGACAGAGCAAAACTCCGTCTCAAAAAAAAAAAAAAAAAAAAAAAGCTGACTCATGAATACTGAAGATTTGCTAAGGGCTTCCTAAGCTCAGGCTTGAGCTGCCACAGACCCCAATGCTAAGACTCAGCAAGGGTTTTGGCCCAGGAAACCTGAAAACAGCATGTCTTTTTAAAAAGTAGAGGCTACTATGTTGCTATGTTGCCCAGACTGGTCTCAAACTCTTGGCCTCAAAGGATCCTCCCATCTTGGCCTCCCAAAGTGCTGGGATTAAAGCCACCACACCCAGCCCTGAACACACCATTCTTGCCTCTTCCAGATAAGCAGAGGGCTCAGATTCTGGGACAGGTGTAAAACCCCAAGGGCCCATGCTCACTTCAAACTACCGCAGCTCCGCATCTATGCATGGACTAACAACTGAAACTGTATGTTCCTGAAATGGACTAAGGTCAGAGTTAATGTTTCCACCATCATTCTCCAAGGTGGCCTCCACGGCAGCTTTAGAAAAGTGAAAAGGTTATATTGCAAGTGCTCCTTAATTCTTACAGAAAAGTTGCTTTTCATTCTCACGATATATACTGCCAAAAAACATTAGGAATATCTGAGTGATACTAAGAACAATCCTTGAAGTTGAAACCATCTGTATTTGGGAGTTCTGTCCAATCCACTCATTTCCCTCAGTTCTATGCACACTGGGATAACTCACCAGTATTTTTGCAGGGCTTTGTCTGTGGAATTCAACCACAGGCACATCCCTCTTCCTGACAAGATGAGGAATGGTAGAGTTTCGCAAAAAGGCGCTGAGCTCAGGGGTGTCCTCTGGGGAGGCAGCAGGCTGCAAAAATGAAGCAGGAGATACCATGTACAAATGCATGAACAGTTGCTACATTTTCATTAGCCTTGAACTCTAGGCAATTTTTTTTTCTCAATGGAATATGATTCACATGAGAATCCAGACATGTTGTGATTACCAGCAGTGTGTTTGACAGTGACATGACCTGCACGCACAAGGAACGATCTTTTCCACTCTCCAATGACAGGAATTCATGAAGCAAGGGGAATGCATTCCCAGGAAGTTTATCTTGCAAGGAGAAGATTTTAAGCAGAAGTCATTTCCCCAAAAGGATAGAAAACATGCAGATGATGTTTCAGACATGAGGCATTCTTCTCTCATTACTTTTCTTTCATTGTATAGTGGGGCCAGTTAAACTGAGGAACATTCTGTATGGGGAGATGAATCCTGAGGTGATAGAAACGTGAGGTGCCGACCTCATTTGGGGAAACAGCCTGATGTGATCAAGGACCCGACATCCACATGGCTGAACTCCACGTTCCTGCGCTCCTTTAGGAGAAAACTCTGACCTGATGAAAATGACTTTTCCAAAGCATGCTACATACCCACTGTGCTGCAATGGGTCTGTTTTCAGCCCTGAGTTGGTTTTGTATATGTTCTAGAACTTACTATCTTATCTCAGGTTCCATGCTGGGTCCATCTGCTGGCTGGACAAATATTTTGAGAACTCCAGTAAATCACACAGCATATCCCATTAACATTCTTTATTTTAGACCCACTGAATACAGAGACCTAATTTTCTGCTCCCCACTCCCACCCTTGAGAATTGTGACTTCTTTTACAGTTTCTCTTTGTAGTCACAGGGGCAATAATAGTATGCTCATCTCTATGGAATGAATAAAGAAATTTCTGCATTGCAGAGGTAGGCTGAATCGCAAAAGATGAAATGAAAGTGCTAAGTTATGTCATAAAACCTGGAAAAAACTACCAGACAAACAGAAGGATGGAGTCCAGACTCCCTAGTGTGGCATGCACAGGTCCTCGCATGCTGGCCTTGGCCGGTTTCTCCAACCTCTTCTATCACCATGAACCCTAAGTCCCAAGCTCCAGCATGCACAACTGCTCTCCAGTCCAGATGGCCCCAGGCACACTCACTGAGCCTCTGTTTGATGTTCTGTGCGCTTGGTCTGCGGCCCATCTGTGCCTATCCAGCTGTACCTCAATTGCCTGGTAGCTGATCTGCACTGCCCAAGGAGAAAATGCAAAACCCAAAGCACAGAGTCACTTAGAGCCTCCCAGGAAACAGGGAGACAAAAATGATCTGGAGAGGAAAGCTAAGGCAGGGAAAGGAGATGTAGAAGGTAATCAAGGAAAGCGTGGCTTTTACAGAAGCCCGAGGAAAAGAAAGTTGCAAAAATAAGAGAGTGACAAAGAATGCCAAATCCTGCAGAGGAGTAAAGAAGGGCAAAGACCTTTATGCACTAACTTGGAAATTGTGTCATGCCCTTTGCAGGGACATGGATGGAGCTGGAAACCATTATCCTCAGCAAGCTAACACCAGGAATGGAAAACCAAACACCACATGTTCTCACTTGCAAGTGGGAGTTGAACAATGAGAACACATGAACACAGGGAGGGGAACATCACACACTGGGACCTGTTGGGGTAGGGGGAATGGGGGCTGGGGGAGAGAGAACATCAGGAAAAACAGCTAGTGTATGTTGGGCTTAATACCTCGGTGGTGGGTTGACAGGTTTAGCAAACCACCATGGCACATGTTTACTTATGTAATAAACGTGCACATCCTTCACATGTACCCTGGAACTTAAATTACATTAAAAAAGAAATCATGGGCCAGGCTTATGCCTGTAATCCCACCATTTTGGGAGGCCAAATCAGGAGGATCTTGACTCTAGGCCAGGTGTTTGAGACCAGATTGGGCAACACAAACATTTGTAAGTGGTCTCTCAATAAAACACAGGGCTTTTGTAAGTGGTCTCTCAATAAAACACAGGGCTTACTTTGAGCTAGAGAATGAGAGCGCCACGTGGCAGGGGTTGACGGAACACATCTCTTTCTTTTGTGAGACTGTTTTACAAATAGAAGAATGGCACTCTTAAACACCATAGTCAAAAGGTCTCCAAATAGCTTGCAAACCCGCTTTCTGAAATGGCATTCCAGAAATTATTTTATGAAAAACAAAACGAAAAGCAAGGAAGAAGTTATCCAAGAAATGTAAACAACAGTTAAAGCCCATTTTCTCCATGAACATTTGGAGTCTCTTTCACAATTGACCATGAACCCACAGGCCATGGCTTCCCAAGGAGGGTGGAGGAGGCTGGCCTTTAGCACCCATGATAGGCACACAGTTCCCAGGACAATCTGTGAAGTGCTAGGAGAAGCTGGTGGTAACCATGAAAAATGTCTTCTGCAGAACAAATGAAAATGACTTCTTTCTGCAATAAGGAAATAACTGTTGGTAAACATGTTTCTTTCCACAGCTGCTACTCAGAATTTGGGTCCAACAGGAATTTCTGATTTTCATAATTCTTTACCCAACTCTTCACTGTGGCATAGATTTAAATTTATGGATTAAAGGGATACTATGCAGCCAAAATGTGCAATACAGTTGGAAGTGCAGCCTTTGAAGAAAGGGTTTGGGTGAAATTAGATTAAGGGCCCTGTGAAGCTAAATGGAAGCAATGCACACTATCTTTTTCTTGTTGGTAATTTGTTTTTGGATTTCAAATATTCCTAGCACACAAGAACCAACAGACAACTCTCATGTACTTTATCTATAATTATACCTACGTGGAGACAAGGCCGGGGGGTCAGTCCAACATGTAATTTTCTTTAAGACATGAATGTTGAGGATTTGTAGGGAAAGAAAAACCCCACTTTTTTTAACCTCCTGAAAAGTTCATGCAAAGCATAACTAAAAGAATCAACTTACTATATATGCAAACCTGAAGACCATATCAAAGGGAAGATAAAAATCTCAGAATGTATAATTCTGTCTTTGATGGCCAAGAATTGGATCTTCAAGCATCCAATTTTTTTTTTTAAACCTTGTTATCTGCTATGTAGCTATTCAGGCACTTTTAAGAGTAAAAGGCGAATACAATTCCTCTATCAGAGGTAGCATTCCCATAAGAAAGAGAAAGTATTCCTAGGACAGACTGGCCAGGTCCAGGGGCAAGCTATAGATGTCACTAGCTCATCACAATTGTAGAGGAAGTAAATTAAAATTGGCTACTGTTCTCCTGATCAGACCTTCTGAAATAATAAATAGCTAAGTTTATTTTTTCTCTGCTGGGAGGAGAGTTTATAGAAGACAGCTGAGCACTAAAGCAGCAAGTAACAGACATCAAATAATGCTTTAGCTAGGACATAAGTTACAGCTCCTGATGTCAAGACTCAAAATGATTCCAAAAAGAAATCCGCGGTTAATGGTAAAGATATACTAAATCATCTCCATCTTTTCATATCTTGATTTTTTTTTTTTTTTTGTCCTGAGATGGAGTCTTGTTCTGTCACTCAGGCTGGAGTGTAGTGACACGATCTCGATGACTGCAACTTCTGCCTCCTGGGTTCAAGCGGTCCTTCCTTATCCTTCCAAGTAGCTGGGATTACAGGTGCCCACCACTATGCCCAGCTAATTTTTGTTTTTTTTTTTAAATAGACACAGCATTTTGCCAGGCTGGTCTTGAACTCCTGACGTCAAGTGATCCTCCTGCCTTGGCCTCCCAAAGTACTGGGATTACAGGTATGAGCTACTGGCCGTATGTTTTGATTTTTAAGGGTGTGTGTGTGTGTGTGTGTGTGTGTGTGTGTGAGAGAGAGAGAGAGAGAGAGAGAGAGGGAGAGAACCAAGAACTATTGTGCTAGGAAGTGCCTGCATTCTGAATAAAGGAAAACCAGTAAACAAAGACAGGAAGAAAGAAAGTACACTCCAGGACAAGACACAACCATGCAAATATGCCAAACCACTGTCTGCGGACCCACTCATTCTAAAACATAACTCTAAAACTCATCCCTAATGAACGATGGTTTCTGTCTCTGCTTTCCACGTTTGTACTGTCTGGTTGTAATTTGGACTTCCCATGGGACTGGTCTGGTTCAGGAGACATTCTCAGCGGCAGCCTCCAGATTTCCGTGGCACTCACAGCAGTTTTTACAAACAGCATTGGCTTTCTCATGTTAAGCTCTTCCTTGTCTATGGACTCTTTTAGGCCACTTTTATCTCCAGATGGTTTTCTTGAACTTGGGCCCAAAATGGTGTTCCATGGTCTTAACACAAGTGATATGTCGCATCTTATTGGTCTTCCTCTCCTAGGTACAGTCTGACATCTAAGCCTGTTTCCGCTGCACTTGGCTATTTATTACAAAATCTTGCCAACTAAAGAAAAATCCTAGGCCAGGCATGGTGGCTCACACCTGTAATCCCAGTACTTTGGGAGGCTGAAGTGGATGGATTGCCTGAGCTCAGCAGTTCGAGACCAGCCTGGGCAACATGGTGAAACCCCATCTCTACAAAAAAAAAGATACAAAAATTAGCGAGGCAGGGTGGTACAAGCCTATAGTCCCAGCTGCTTGGGAGACTAAAGTGGGATGATTGCTAGAGCCTGGGAGGCAGAGGTTGCAGCGGGAAGAGATAGCACCACTGCACTCCAGCCCATACAACAAAGCCAGACCCTGTCAAAAAAAAAAAAAAATGGCTAGGTGCAGTGGCTCACACCTGTAATCCCAGCCTCTGGGAGGTTGAGGAGGGTAGATTACCTGAGGTCAAGAGTTTTGAGACCAGCCTGGCTAACATGGTGAAACCCCGTCTGTACTAAAAATACAAAAACCAGCTGGGTGTGGGTGGTAGGGACCTGTAATCCCAGCTACTCAGTAGGCTGAGGCAGGAGAATCATTTGAACCCAGAAGGCAGAGATTGCAGTGAGCTGAGATCTCACCACTGTACTCCAGACTGAATGACAGAGTAAGACTCCATCAGAAAAACAAAGAAAGAAAGAGAGAGAGAGAGAGAAGAAAAAAGAAAGAAAGAAAAGAAAGAAAAAAAAGAAAGAAAGAAAGAAGAAAGAAAGATCCTCTACTCATTATGAAACTTTTGGCTCTTCAATAGGTTTTACTTCTTCAACCTCATCTAAAGATCACAGTCTGCATGCAGGACTCTCCAAACTCTAGGATAAAGCCCACCAAAATAAGAAAATTGATAGTATGAAATGATTACTGTACTGCCTTTAGATTAGTTGAGAAATACTTTACTCAACTCCAAAATTTTATTCCAAGAAGGATCTGGAAAATATTAGCCCGCATGGATTGCTTTGGATGCTGCAGACAGCTGAACCATTTCAAAATGTTGTAGAAGGTACGATGTGAATTAGGTGCTGTGTTAAAACCTCTACCTCTGACCTAGACCATGAATCCTGGAGGGAGACCCTCCCTGGACATCTGCTTATGCCCCTAAGTTTACAGAAAACACAGCTGAACCTGATGAAGCAGAAACTATCACGGGAAAAAGAGAAATTGAAAAGAAGAAACATTTTCATTGGGAGGCAAAAGAGAAAGTGGGTCCCCAAGGCACTTCCATACCCCTATGCTGACCTCAGTTGGGCCTTGGGGCCAACTCACAGGGGAAAGAAACATCGGTTGTGTGGCTCACCCAGCCTTTCCTGATCCACTCCAGCCCCCCACCCCTTTGCCTAACCCTGATTCCACCTTCCCTCACACCCTGAAGTTTTAAAATGTTGACAAACCAAGCTGAGTGAATCCCATGAACCCTGATACAAAAAAGTATACAAGAGGCAGGATGTCATGCTGTTGCCCAAGCTGGAGCACCATAGTGTGATCACAGCTCACTGCAGCCTCCAACTTCTGGGCTCAAGTAATTCTCCTTTCTTAGCCTCCTGAGCAGCTAGGACTCCAGAGACTATGGGCACGTGTCATAATGCCTGGCTAATTTGTTTTTATTTTTTGCACAAATGGGGTCTTGCTATGTTGTCCAGGCTGCTCTCAAACTCTTTGCCTTAAGTGATCTCCCCACCTCGACCTCCCAAAGAGTTGGGATTACAGGCACCTGGTCCAAGACAAATATTCAGAATAAGAACTCACTGACTTCTAGAAGCATCCGTGTGTGGTCGCCAGTGCCCCACCCCAATTTAGTTGCTAAAGCTCTGTGTTTGGGCAACAAGCGAGGTGGTTGTGGGTGAGAACTTTTCACGAGTGTTTTCTAAAGCAGCCACAGGTTACAGAATGATCTCAGCAGTAGCTTTCACAAGTAGTCAATGTCTCCTCCTGAAACTTTGGGGACATCAGGGTAATTTGCTAGATTGACCAAACTGTAACCAGTTTCTACTGTGAAAAAAACCCTCAACCTTTTTGGGTCTTATCATATGCTGAGACTTATGTGAGAAGATTTTCAGGGTTTTGTTGTATTTGGAGTGCATACCCAAGTTACAATCTGGTTGTATTTCAGAAGGTTTTAGGCTAGATGTTTGGCACTCAGAATGCATTTCTCTTTAGAAATGGTGTTTTAAATGGTGCTTCAGTTCTCAAGCCAATCCACAAAAACCCAACTTAATCCTCAATAGGGCTTTGATGCTGTAAAAGTACGTATTTGTAAGAAAAATAACAATGTCCAGGACTGCTGCCATATGAGTAACTTAAAAAATAGAAAAAAAAATCCATTTGTTAAGTAAATTACATTTAGCACTGATATTTAGGTGGAAATAAGTTTAATTGAGGGAAATGAAGTATGTGGGAACTTGTCAGGGTTCTCAGGGTGTATTTGGGAAGTTCTGAAGGCTTTAGAGTTAGTGGCAATGGTTCCCCGGAGCGGGTGACCTTGAAAATACTTCTTAGGAAGTCTGGATTATTTTTCACAAGTTTCCCTAGAGATCTGTGAGGGGTTAGGAAGAGGTAATGAAGAAGAGAGCGTCTTTCCAGTGGGACGTGGGCAACATGAGAACACGTAAGAAAGGGGGACATTGACTACAAAGTGGATCTGAACACCACGGAAAGGGATTTTGCTGAAAGGAAATCAATGGAATGACTGAAGAGGAAAACATAGGAAGAAAACGGCAAATCCCTCAGCTTAGAAAGCTGGAGTGAGAGCTCCCCTCTGGGTCCATGGTAGCCTGGGACATTTTGGAGGCTAGTCCAGTGGGGACTGGAGCATCCTCAGAAAGGGAGGACTTGTAGACATGAATTGCTCATAGATGCAGCTGTTTTATGAGACATTTGCTACCTATATCACTCGTATGAAGAAATGATAGAACCAAATAGTCAGGAATTGAACCTTAGTTCACTTCTCCAGTAAGTAAGATTGGATACGGAAATTGAATTCTTGCCTTTACAAATGTTATTTCTGCCTCCTCCCTGTTCCTTTTCATAAGCCCATCCTCTCTCTGCTTCCTACTAAAAATAAAACTATACAATTTTTTTAAAAAGAGATGGAGTCTTGCTATGATGCCTAAGCTGACCTCAAACTCTTGGCCTTAAGTGATCCTCCCACCTCAGCCTTCTGAGTAGCTGCAGACACACATCACTGTGCCTGGCTATAGCACAGTTTTGTTTTTTTAAGAGCAATTCATTTTTATGCTAATTTGAATCTAAAATTGTTGTTAAAATGAAAAATTTCTCAGATCTATTATGTTGAAGACAACAACAGGTAAGAGATTGTTTTTCACTAAAGAGCAAGTCATATTTAAGACCAAGAAAAGATTATCTTTGCATTCTCTAGGAAAAATTAAATTGCCAAGTAAGTTAGTAACAACTTCACCAAAAAATTATTTATTGTTATAAGAGGAGAATAATTTTCAAGTAGTCTCAATTTGTTGCAGCCACTAATATATAAACTCTCTTGATTATCTGTTTTTTTAAATGTCTATTAATAGAAGCTCTTTTAGACTCTCTGGAGCATTTATGAAGTATAGGTGAAAGGACTTTGAGAAACTGAAAGTAATAACATTTCAACTTCTCTATAAATTTAGAATTTCAAGAATTCACACATTGCTATGATTAGTTATTTAAAGGAGATATTATTTCATATTTTATTTAAATCTTATATTTAATTTCCACAGATTGAAAGTTTTAGGAAAATTAATATAATTGGATTGCATTTTAAAAATTATTAGCCTCAGACAGAATTTTACTTCAAGTCTATACATTAAAGAATAAGTGGAGAGCGGGGAACACCAGGTGCTTCGTATATACTATTGCTCAGTTTCCAAGAATCTATCAACATTTAAGACAAGTCATCTATTAGTACTATTCCAGTCACCGTATGCCCCAAAGAAACAAATAACTCACAACCAACATGGTGTATATTAAACAAGTTACATAATATATACAAACATATATAAATAGTGTCAGATACAAACTAAACATCACACTCAAAAAGAGTTAGAAGTTTCTGCAGAATCACGTGCTCACAGAATCTATGACTGCAAGTACATGTTAAATGCAGTGCAGAATATGTAAAAGTTTTAATTATTTAAATGTTACACATTTGCATTTGCAGATGTTATTTTATAATAAGCTTACTGTCCTTAAAGAATGTAAAATCATCTCAATGAAGAGCAAAGAGGAAATGAGAAAAAAAAAATCCAGGAAGGAAGAATTTTAAAGAGTCTCATGTAATACAAGTGGCCTTATTTATTATTTCCACATAAAGAAGGAGGCTGTTGACCTATAAGTCATTTACTAATGAATCCCCGTTTAGTCTTCCCTTTGAATAGAAGGCATGTTGGGTTGAAAAAGAATGGCTTTCATAATGATCAGTGACCCAGTGCCACTGGCTGAGGTAGGGGCAGACCTGCTGTGTCCTGGCTGGTGGTGTTGGTGTTCCGTGAAGCCTGCACTGCACCATTTCTAACAGAGACACTGTGTCCTGGTAGCTACTAGGAGAATGTTCCATCTTACATGAAGTTCTCTCCTGAGGACAACGTCTGACTACAAGATGTTTTTGTCTTTTGTTTTTCTTTATACAAATGTGGCATTTTCAAGGGCTTATGTTAATTCATATCTTTCTTTCCCAGAAGGACATTAGAGCCAAATTTGGATTTTAATCTGGATGGGATCAGATGAAATTCAGGCCCCACAGACTGGCATCATGTACAGGGGGGCGGGAGCTTATAGAGAGGCAGAATCTCAGGTCAAACCCTAGACCCTGCATTTTAACAGCCAGGTGATTCCGATGCAGTTTGAAAAGCACTGCTCTGGGCTTTAAGCTTCAATTATAGAATAGGGTCCAGAACATTCCATTCTGGGAGTTCTCATGGCCCTTGGCAAATTATCACAGTTCACCGCTTGCTATGGGCTGTAGCTGGAAGAGCCTCTTTTGGCAAAGATCCTTATGAAATTTGGCAAGAGACCAAAAAGACTTTAAAAATAGCAGTTTTTACTAATTCTCCCAGACTTGACATGTCTATTTATGATTTTGGCTTGGGCATGCTGCTAATGGAGCCAAAAATAAAAGATGCCTATTAAAATGGGTGAAATAAATAACAAGTCCCAATGAGCAATAAAACTAAAATAAATTTAAGTTGTTTTAGGAGTGATATTTTAAATTAGGCTTGATGTATTAACTGTAAAACGAAAAGGTCTGATCAATGATCATCGAAGCAACTTAAAATGATTTCACTCTTCTCTTTTAAACAAGCCCAGTTTGTATTTTTTCCATGTTATAAAAATAAAATCAATGAAGCCACTGATTAGATCAGACTCCTACCTTTAGATCCCGTGGATTGATATCAGGATTTGTCTGACACTGCAGAGGTCCCAGAGTTTGAATATGGAAAATATAGAGAAGAAATTCATCCCGGGCAGAGAAAGGCCAGCCCACCTCCAGGATGGTGTCATTGATCGTACTTGGTCCAATATTGTGCAGCTGTAAACAAGTGACATGTTATATAATGACACAACCAAAGGCAGAGAGATGAAATCAAACTCCATACACTCTACACCCATTTAAAAAAGCATATATTGTTGGTTTTAAGTCATCTGGACTATGACTGTGGAAAATAAGAAAATGCAGTCTATATGGCAAGAAACATTCTGAAAACATCGTGAGCTGGTGTTTAGAGAAAACTCTTCAATCCATGAAGCTCTAAGAATGGATTTCCTCAGTGAAGACCATACTAACCTTGTTTGATAATTGTGATGCTCGCTTTAAATTTATGTTAATTCAATCATACAACTGGAAATTTTAATTTTGATTGTATGCCTCAAAACATAATGACTCCTTCTTTACATTGAAATCTGCCTCCGCTTTCTTGACTACTGACTGTCAATTGCAACCATATGTGATGCACTCTCTTTCACCCTCTACAAGAATGTCCATCCATCAAGCGCCAAGGCAGGCCCATGATCACCACAGTTCATTCCAAGTGTGCGTTTCAAAGCTGAGCTCCTTCTGTTTCCATCAGCAAATATCAAGGCAAGAAAGGCCACATCTCATAAAGATATGAACATTTTTTGACATATGAATCCTGTACTTGGAGGACACAAAAGTGTTTGCCCAAAACACTAAGTACATTTACATTTATTACGTTTTTTTTAAATTTACTTTAAAGACGGAAGGGATCTTCTGTCTTTTTCTTTTTTCTCACAGTTCTGAAAATTACAGTGATCTATACAATAATGGATAATTGCTTTTGCTTACTAGATGGCCTGTTTAATTTACCTTATCAAAGAAGCATGGCAACTGTTGATATAGTATATTTTGAGTCATGAAATTAGCAATGTAAGAAATATTTGATGATTGCTTTTAGCATTACCACTAATTATTCTAAACATTTATAATCCATGCTAAGATTTGAGGCAGGACTGCCCTGAGAATGACTGAGTCTGAATATGTTCTCAAATTTTAAAGTTTCACCATTCTTGAGCAGAAACCAACATATACAGTTTTATTAAATTATTTGACTTCTTTTTTTCTTTTTTCCAGTGAGATTCTTAATCAGAGTGACTTTGGAGACTGTGTTATCCTTTTGCTATCAAAAGAGCTTAAGACAAAGCTTTGATCCAGCTTTGGACAAGGCTCCTGAATCAGAGCCTCAGGTTGGGCAGATGACAGAAGTTTTCATGCTGATGCTGCCCAGGAGTTGAGGCATCTTCCCCACGTTTGTAAACAGTTCATCAGTTTTGAAAAGGCTTTATTGTTAATCTTAGGGGATGTTATTCATGTGCCTTGTAGCCTGAGATGAAAGTCATAGTCAGAATTACTAGATTAGAGGCATGAGAGGCATGAGTTACATAGGGAAGGAACAGAAGGCATGAATTGAGAAGGAACCTCAAACGGAACGCCTTGGAACAATGGTTTTACCAAAATTCCATGCCTGGTCCCTTGAAAATGAATAGAAATAACTACTCTTGACTTTATTTAAAAAACGATACAAAAAAAAAACAACAGAGCAAAACAAAACAAAAACCCGAACAACTACTAAACTAACCCTTTGCTATATATTAGTTTCTTTTTTAAAAAAGTATTTATTTTTATTTCTTTATTTATTTTTGAGATTGGGCCTTGTTATGTTGGCCAGCCTGGTCTTGAACTTCTGGCCTCAAGTGCTTCTCCTGCTTCAGACTCCCAAAATACAGGGATTATAGGCTTGAGCCACTGTGCCCAGCGATATACGTTGGTTTCTAACTGAAAAAAATTTAAATGTTTCAGGTGATGGGTCAACGGACCACCTCCCTGTTTACAACGTAATGCCTCAAATGGGAAAAGAACATCAGCTCCCTTTTATGCGTCACTGGTTTACTTCTGAAAAATATTTTACTAATCAACAAACTATTTAAAATCTCAGAATAAGATATTCATTTCCAATTTGGATTCTTTGGATGAAACGTAAAATTATTTTTATCTATCTACCATCTACTTATCACATATATTATATGTGCCTTTTTTTTTTTTTTAGCACAATAGTGAATAGTTCATAATGTTTTCTGACTGGTACCTTCTAGTTGGTGACCTGCAGTTTAAAAGATGGGTGGGTTGGCCGGGTGCAGTGGCTAATGCCTGTAATTCTAGCACTTTGGGAGGCTGAGGCGGGCAGATCATCAGATCAGGAATTTGAGACCAGCCTGACCAACATGGTGAAACCCCATCTTTACTAAAAATTCAAAAATTAGCCAGGCGTGGTGGAGTGTGCCTGTAGTCCCAGCTACTCAGGAGGCTGAGGCTGGAGAATCACTTGAGCCGGGGAGGCAGAGTTTACAGTGAACCAAAATCTTGCCACTGCTCTCCAGCCTGGGTGACAGAGTGAGGCTCTGCCTCAAAGAAGAAGAAGAAGAAAAAAAAAAGATGGGTGGGTTTTAAGAATATCTCAAAATGTAGGAAAAAATGAAATAATTTAGGAAGCTAGCCATTTTTATGTCTAGGTTGTCCAAATATTAAAAAGGAAATAATTCAAAATGACAGTAACAACAACAGTAGTAAGATAAAGTGTTTTTAGCCTGTAATGGCTCTCATGCTAAGGAACAAGTGATTATATCCAGAATTACCCAACAGAACACCCATCACACCCCACTGCAGTATGATAGCATAACAGCAAGAACCTGTGCAGTACATACAGCTCAGAACTTTGGCTGATTTGTTTTAAAATGCTATCTACTGCGGTCCTAGCACTGTGAGGGGCTCAGGTGGATGGATCGCTTGAGCTCAGGAGTTTGAGACTAGCCTGGGCAACATGGAGAAACCCCGTCTCTAGAAAAAAATATAAAAATTAGCCAGGTGTGGTGGTGTGCACCTGTGGTCCCAGCTACTCAGGAAGCTGAGATGGGAGGATTGCTTGAGCCCAGAAGGTCGAGGATGCCCTGAGCTGTGACTGCACCACTGCATTCCAGCCTAGGAGACACAATGAGACCCTGTCTCAACAACAACAACAAAAAAGGGGCTGGGTGTGGCTCATGCCTGTAATCCCAGCACTTTGAGAGGCCAAGATGGGCAGATCACCTGAGGTCGGGAGTGACCAGCCTGACCAACATGGAGAAATCCTGTCTCTACTAAAAATACAAAATTAGCTGGGTGTGGTGGTGCATGCCTATAATCCCAGCTACTCAGGAGGCTGAGGCAGGAGAATCACTTGAATTGGGTGGTAGAGGTTTAGATGAGTGAAACTCCATCTAAAATAATAATAATAATAATAATAATAATAATAATAATGCTACACAGAATTTGTTTGCACAGAGCTTAAGAATAAACTCCTAACACAACTTTAACACAGACAACAGCTACCTCATAAATATGTTCCACCAATGGTCCAACCTCCTCCTCTTTGCGGGGTTCTTCTTCTGGTTCCCAGTTGTGAATGGGCAGAACAATCTGTGGAGGGTGCGACACTCTGAAACATGAAATGCCCTGTTAATTGTTGGCAGTGGCCCAGATAAAGAATCTTTCACTAGTGGACAGTACACTAACAGCAGCAGAAGAAAGTGGTTTTCGATTCATTTGAGTAGATATTGCCTACAGGGAAAAATGTTGAAAGTCAGGTCCAGCAGAATGATGACAGTGATGGTGAAGGATCTGAAACTGCTACTGCAGGCTCTCCAGCCCAGAGGGCGACTATTTCATAGCATCTCATTTTGTGGGCACTAAAGAAGAGTGGAGAGTGTTCCTGAGTTGAGATGAATAACACAAACTATACATATACAAATATGTACATCCATCTGTTTTGCTTGTGAGGTGTGTGTGTGTGTGTGTGTGTGTGTGTGTATTTAACCCCTACTTTCAGCCAAATCAAGAAATGGGACTCTTGGCTGGGTAATCCCAGCACTTTGGGAGGCTGAGGCAGTCAAATCACAAAGTCAGGAGTTTGAGACCAGCCTGGCCAAGATGGTGAAACCCCATCTCTACTAGTAATACAAAAGATAGCTGGGCATGGTGGTGCCCACCTGTAATCTCAGCTATTTGGGAGCCTGAGGCAGGAGAATCATTTGAATCTGGGAGGCAGAGGTTGCAGTGAGCCAAGATTGTGCCATTGCACTACAGTATGGGAGACAGAGCGAGACTCTATCTCAAAAAAAAAAAGGAAAGAGGCGACTCTTTTTTTGCAGATAAAAAAAATCTAGGATGCTGTGTGTTGTGTCAAATGTCCAGTTTTGAAGAAATACAGTTTCTGGTTGAAGATATCGGAGTAGAAGAGCGGCCATGAAACATTCCTCCTTCCTATATTTCTTTGGCTTCCTGGGAAAGCCAGGCCCAGAGCCAGAACAAAATAAAGTGTGATTGAGTTATGGAGTGGTCTTCCAGATATCTCAAGTGTGAGAGGGACACACAGAGTTAAATGGTGTAATCATGGAAGTAGGATATTAACTTGACATAGGATTATTTTTTCCTGTAACTTACACCTAGAAAATGAGCATTGGATAAGTGTCATACAATACATGGCATTATTCCATATAAAAAGTTGATTACAAACTAAATTGTTATTTTTATACTCCTCAAAACAAACCAATGTTTTCTAGCAGTTTTTAGGTAAAAGGTAGCTTTAAAAGAATTCCTAGACTTTTGACTAAGAGTAACCGCAGCTGAAAACATCTCTTTTGGCAATCAGATGTCATAGTGCCCCTTTAAAGGTATCCAATAATTAGCATGGCCTCTGGCAACTTCAAATGTTAGCAAAATTTGTTGGGTTATATTCTGACTCTAGGGCAAACAATTTAATTTCTGTGTATCTCTCTTTCTTCATCTGGAAAATTATGATAAACTCTTTGGTTTGTGTACCACAAATGATTGGAAAACATCTCAAATGCTTTTTGGTCAAAATTAATTTGGCTGCATTGCTGCATTGTTTTCTAGGAATGAGCACATTTTAAAAACAGACAACCCACAGAAACGTTGCTAAACTGCATAACTCTTCATATATATCCATACTGTGCAACTGTCAAATAAGTACAGGGCATGACTTTGCTGGGCTGATACCACAAGCATTTCTACCTTTATACTGATTTCTCATTATGCTATGCTTCATTTTCTATCTGGGTTTGATTAAATCATGACAGACTGCTTTCATCTGAGAGAAGCCCAGAGAGCCTGGATTTCTATTCCCATCTTGACAATCTCACCACCCAAAGCTCTACTTTGCTCTCAGCTTGGCACAACAAAGAGTTGAGTTCATGTTCAGTTCAATAACTGTTATCCATTGTAAGGTTCTAGGGAAACTTTATTTATTTATTTATTTGTTTGTTTGTTTATTTATTTATTTATTTATTTTTGAGACAGAGTCTTGCTCTGTCTCCAGGCTGGAGTGCAGTGGCAAGATCTCAGCTTACTGCAACCGCCTCCTCCCAGGTTCAAGCAATTCTCCTGCCTCAGCCTCCTGACAGGTGTGCATCACCACACCCACAAATTTTTGTATTTTTAGTAGAGACGAGATTTCATGATGTCGGCCAGGATGGTCTCGATCTCTTGACCTTGTGATCCTCCTGCCTCAGCCTACCAAAGTGCTGGAATTACAGGCATGAGCCACCAGTCCTGGCCAAAACTTTTATTTTTATTTTTTGCACAGAGAACAATACAGCACATAAGCTGAACAAATTTTCTCTGAAAATTTTTGTTTTTATGGTCATTAATGCATAGGACTGGCCATAAATTCCCTAGGGTCATAGAATCATATGTATTTAGACCTCGACCAGTACTGTGGAGATGATATGGTCAAAACCCCTCATTTTATACATGAAAAGAAGACCGTTGTACAGAGAAGTAGAGGGTTAGTTTCCGGTGAGATCCAGAAGTCAGATTTCCTAAGTACCACCTACTCTACTTCTAATATAAAATGCACCATGGGGGAAGCCTAAGCCACAGTGGTATTTAGTGAATACAACTTAATGAAGAAACATATCATCTATTAAAACATCATGTCAAAATCGTTTCAAAAGCATGCCTCACAAAACTCAGTTATTTACCCACTGAAGACTACTTCAATCCAGGGAAACCACGGTAAAGAATGATTTTATAAAGAGCTCAACTACATCAGTGAAACAGTGTTCATGGTTTTCAAAGTGAATTTTTTAGAAAGAAGGAAGAAATCAAGCAAGGAATACAGAATATATTGAACTAATTTGCCTAGGATGAACAGCCAGTGTGGTAATCTTATGACCCTCACTGCATAGCCCTCCATCCTAAGAAGGAAGATAGAAGGTTATCCCATTGAGACCCCTAGGTAAGAAGAATACTGGGGAACTATTAATTGTAACAACAAACATGAGAAGTGAATTTTGGGAGAAGCAAGGGATTCGTTTTTTTTTTAAATTAAACCTTATTTTGAGATAATTGTAGATTCATATGTAGTTGTAAGAAATAATATGAAGAGATTCCATGTACCATTTAGCAGTTCATCCAGTGGCAACAGCTTGCAAAACCAAAATGTGATGTTGTATATAATATCACAACCAAAATATTGACACTGACATAGTCAAGAAAACTTCTTTTATCACGAAGATCCCCTTTTATAAGAAAATCAATTCCCTCTCTCCCTATCTCCTCCATATCTCTTTGCAACCAGTAATCTGTTCCTCATTTATATAATTCTGTCATTTCAAGAATGTTATATAACTGGAATTATACAGGATGCAATCTTTTGGGACTGGCTTTTTTGACTCTGCATACATCTCTGAAGGTCCAGCTGTCTGTCAATTGTTCATTACTGTTTATTGTTGAGTGATATTCTATCCGATGGATGTACCACAATTTCTTTAACTGCCAACCCATCAAAGGACATTTCAGCTCTTCGCAGTTTTTGGTCAGTATTAACAAAGCTGCTATAGAGATTTATGTACGGATTTTTGCATGAACCTGTTTTCATTTCTCTAAAATAAAGGAATTAGATTTTCAGTAATTTGAAGTTTATACACAATCAGGAAATTCAAATCTGAGGATTTAGTAGTATGTTGTGAATCCTATTTCAAATCCTTGTTTTCAAACCCTATCATTCCCAGACTGCAAAGACTGCTGTGCATTGTATGGAACAGTATTGACTCTACCTGCTGTGGACAGTATCCTGAGCAGACCTTGGCTGTTCATGTTTATGGTCTCTCTTAGTACATAGCTATTCAATCCTGGTTGTTTTACAAAATCTGCAATCTTATTACTCTTCATAAGCTCAGTATATGTGGTCTCTTATAGCCAAGTTTACTTCTTAGAGACATGTGCTAAACGGATCCTCTATACCACAAAATGCATGCAAGTCTGCTTAAAGATGATGTTATCTACCTTTGAAAGAAATGGAACAATTATCAGTATTTTTTCCCACTCAAATAAATCCGTTTTGTTTATTTTTTAATTATAAAAAACCAGTAGATAAAAACTGCTTAAAATAATGCATGATAAATTACATCAGAATAAACACCATCCACCAAAAAAAAAAAAAAAAGAAAAGAAAAAAAAAGAAATTTCCAGGAGACTCAACATGGAAGATTTTCAACAAAGTAGCTGTTTGTTCTTTGAAGTACTAAACATTGAAACCAATGTTTTGCTGCATATTTGCAGGAAAGAGTTTTACTATGTACATGGCTAAAAAGAATTTTAACACAGTCTTAGAGCATAAACTGTGGTCAATTGTTGGACATTGATCTAGCTATTAAAGTAACTACATTCATATGAGAAATTCAATTTTAATAATCTGTTTTGATTATTGGCAAAGTGAATAGAAATTTTCTTCTAACTGTAAGTAAATAATATTGAAAATATTAATCTCATAAAGTGGATATTGAGAATAAAGACAGTTATATTCAGCTATTAGCTATCTTGGATTTAGTTATGGCCTAACAAATAGAAACATTTCCCAATCTTAAATTTATTTTGGAATTAAAAAACAGTTTCAACTTATTTTTTGGCTAGAAAAACTAAGATACACTAAGCTTAAGGAAAAAGACAAAAGTTAATATACATTAATTGTAAAGTTTGAAAAGATATAAAAATAAGATAGTAAAAAATAATGTTTGTGTTTTTTCCTCTGATTTTTAAAAATAGCATTTTTCTCATTGAGAGAGATATGAGAATGAAATTCGAAGTCAACAAAAATAAAACATCTAGATTAGCTCCAAATACCTGTAAATTAAACAAGTCACTTCCCATGAATCAACTCATGACTAAGGAAGAAATCACAAAGAAAACTAGAAAATGTTTTCAGCTGAGTTATAATGAAAACCCATCGTATCAACATTTTGGTATGCTGCTAAATTTATAGCACTAAATGCTTATATACAAAAAAACTCTCCAATCGAGCATACGATTCTGCATAGAGGAACTAGAAATGGGAGAGAAAATCAAATCCAAAGAAAGCACAAGAAAGGATAACAAGAAAAGCTGAAGCCAATAAAATAGAAAAAATTTAAAGAAAAAATTTTAATAAAAATAAACAAATTTTTTGGAAAGATCACTAAACTCCAGACAGACTGATCAGAAACATTAAAAAAAAAAAAAAGGAGAAGATATAAACTACCAATGAGAAGAATGATGGAGAAGGCATCACTAGAAATCCCACAGCTATTAAAAGGACAATCAAAAAACATTATGAGCAACTTTATGCCAATACATGTCACAACTTAGATGAAACAGATAAATTCCTTTAATAAGAAACTACGAAAGCCCATTCAAATACAAATAGATATTATAAATAGCCTTACATCTAAGAATGAAATTGAATTATTAAAAACCGTCCTACCAAAAAATCCCCCCAAAATCCTCTAGACTCAGAAGCCTTCACTGAATTTTAGAAAAGATTTAAGGAATAAACAATACCAATTCTACACAAATTATTCCAGATAATAAAGCAGATGAAGGAATACTTCCAACTCATCTTATGGAGCTAGCATTCGCCTAGCTCCAGAAAAAGATATTCCAAGAAAAGAAAACTACAGATCAGTACATCTCACAAATATAGATGTAAAAGTCACTAACAAAATTTTAGCAAGTTGAATCCAAGAATATCTAAAAAGGATAATTATCAGGACTAAATGCGATTTGTCTCCAGAATGCAAGTTTGGTTTAAAATTAAAAAACAAAAATTAATCAGTTCACCACTTTAATGGGTAAAAAAGGAAAACAATTTAACCATCTTCATATATGCAGAAAAGCCATTTGAAAAAAATTTAAACATACATTCATGTTAAAAAAATTCTCAAGAAAAGTAGAAATAAGAGGGAACATCCTCAACTTGATAAATGGTGTCTACAAAAATCCCGCAAGTTGGCATCAAAGTTAATCGTAAAGGCTAAATGGTTGTTCAAGACCAGCTTGTCCAACATGGTGAAACTCTGTCTCTACTAAACATACAAAAATTAGCTGAGCATGGTGGCGCATGCCTGTAATCCCAGCTACTCAGGAGGCTGAGGTACAAGAATCGCTTGAACCTAGGAGGTAGAGGTTGCAGTGTGCCAAGATCGTGCCACTGCATTCCAGCCTGGGTGACAGAGTGAGACCTAGTCTCAAAATAAGTTATAGTATAGTTTTATAATGTAACACTCAGGCAATTGACATGAACGAATTACAGGTACATGCACCAAAATGAATCTCAAAAACATTGGTTTGAATGAAAAAAAATCAGAAATATACATGAAGTATGATTTTATGTATGTAAGGTTCAAAATACTATCTCCCAGGCAGGATAGCATGATCATTTCTGAGCATGAGCTCTGGGAGACAGGTGCCTGTATTTACATTCTGGCATTTTCTAGTTTAATCTTCAACAGTTTAATGCTGCAATCCCTTATCTGTACAAGGAGGACACTAGTTCATTTTAAGATGTGTCAACCTGGGGTAGCACCCAGAAAGGAACAGTAAAGTTTAGACATTGCTATTATTCTCTAAGCCACTAGGGGGCGCTCCAGCGGCACCAGGACAGCAGGGCAGGCCCCATGGCGACACTGGCTCTGCCTGCAAAAATCCCAGCGGTCATCACGGAAACTTGTAAACCACCGTGGAAAAGGAAGGGAACCAGGATTCTGGAACCCCAGTTAAATTTGATTCAAAATACCAGTTGACATTTTTAGCCAAATCCATGATTGTTCTGAAAAACCAGAATCATAAGAAAAAAATCAATGAAGTCTAACTTCAAGCAAGATAAGAACTACACACAAGCCATTTCTGAATTCTTTTTCCCCAAGGCATGGATTTTGCAGCTGGTAGTCATTTCCTTGACCCTTTCCCCCCTGTCTCTCAATTGATTGTTTATTGGCACCTTCCTCAAAGAATAGGACCAAAGGAAAAAGATATAAAATAGAGATTCATTCGACCCTTGCATCTGAGAGTCAGTCATTTATTAAACTCCAGATGTGTGGTAGGGCTAAAATGTCATCATGCTAAAATAATTATTGGAGAATTGAGGGTTTTTTTTCAGGTAATCACATGGTGGTCTATTTTATCTGGCTTCTTATCAACTGGTTTTTATAGTTTGATTACTGAACTGTCAATTTGGGGAATAAAGTGAACTGAACTGTCAATTTGGGGAATAAAGTGTTTTTTTTTTTTTTTTTTTTTTTTTGAGATGTAGTTTCACTCTTGTCATCCAGGCTGTAGTGCAATGGCACGATCTTGGCTCACTGCAAACTCTGCCTCCTGGGTTCAAGTGATTCTCCTGCCTCAGCCTCCTGAGTAGCTGGGGTTACAGGTGCCTGCCACCATGCCCAGCTAAGTTTTGCATTTTAGTAGACACAGGGTTTCACCATGTTGTCCAGGCTGGTCTCAAACTCCTGACCCTCAGGTGATCCGCCTGCCTTGGCCTCCCAAATTGCTGGGATTACAGGCGTGAGCCACTGCACCCAGCATAAAGTGATTTCTTGTTTTGATATTTTTGGAGTTATTATTTAAGGTTTTCTCTACTTTCCAATGGAAGGCTAATAATGATCAGTAGAAAAGAGTGAAAATTAACATCCAAAATGAACTGTGATCTCTAATGCATTGGGAAAATTCCAGATTGTTTTCACTAGCATTTTATCTTAAGCCTACATACAGAAGGCTGTTATACTATTACAATGTGTTGCTTACTACTTACCCTCTTATTTCCACCTGTGCCACAGCAGTGATGTTGATTTGCACGCTCACAGAATTGCTGTCTGGATTGTCCTTGTTGGAACTAAAACACAGGGAAATGTGATTTAAATATATTTGCTCAGATGTATTATTACAATATATGGTCATAAAAAACATTCTGTATATCACAGGAGCAACACATCACTAACCTGATCATTGAGAAAACAAGTGTATTCATTCTCCAAAATCATAACCATTTGTATAGAGAAATGCTAAGATCTTTTATGATCAACAGTAATGTGACAACTTTCCATGAAGAGACACTTTCATGGAAAGTGTCTGGAAATACAATAGGTATCTAGAAAAATGAACACTTTTTTAAATGAATGAACTAAAAAGGCACTGAACTGAGTTCATTTTTGCAGCTTCTACTTTGGACAAATTCCTTACATCTCTGTGCATATCATGTTCATTGCCCATCAAATAGGAAATGACAGCTTAGCCAACTCCTGATTTTCCTTGCTAATAAAGAGGAGAACTGGCATGAATAATGCAGAGAAACACATAATCGAAACAGCATTGGTGTTTGGCTCTGGGACGCATCATACCATATATTGGCAGCAATTTCATCTTCCTTACGGTTTATTTCTTAAGTTAGTACTAAAATAAGCGTCCATTCACTGCATACTCACCAGCTGACTAGGACAAGGAGTTGGAGGGAATTTTAAAAGACTGGTTTAAATAACACACTTTTCATTACCCACAATACCCTGAACATATATAAATAGACCCAAGGAAGTTGGACAGTTCATAAACAGCCAATTAGGAGATGACGTGGATATTTACAAAATGCATCAAGAATCTCTAGATAGAAAGTGTGTGTTTAACAATACTTCTTTGAACAGTGGCAAAATTATTTTTTAAGTTTGCTGGGCTTTTTTTCCGTCTCCAGCAAATATAATTAGATATGAAACAACTTTTAAAAATGCGTGTGTTTCGAAATGCATGTGCTGTAAGGAAAATAAAACATACTTCACAAAGAGGCTCAACCAGTAACTGAGTTTTAGAGGCAGCTTCCATCTGCATTTTATAGTCCTATTATGCTTTCCTTGAAGTCACTAAAAACTTAGCAAACTGAGACACGGCCACATCACCACTAGCAGGTCATGTTTATATTCAGGTGTCATTAGGAAGAGAAGGCTTCCTCTTTTTTCCCATCCAAGTACTAACCAGGCCCGACCCTGCTTAGCTTCCGAGATCAGACGAGATCGGGCGCATTCAGGGTGGTACGGCTGTAGATGCTTCCTCTTTTTTCATGATCAGATCTCACCCAGATTCAATGGGCAAGCTCCAGCACCAAGAGGATGGTAATGGGGTAGGCTCTGGCCAGCTTTTGAAGCTTTCCAAATGCGAGAGCTGGAAAGGATATAATAAAACTGCTTTCAAAGCAGGAGGAGGCAGAGCTGTTCCCATGATGCTTCTGAAAAGTCCTGGCCGATTTTATATACTGATAAGACAACTTAAACTGCAACCACACATAAAAGATATAAACAGGCAAATGTCAGGCTCATTTCCTGGAATGGAGCATCACCACAAAGCCTGTGACTGAGCTGAAGGGACTTGTTCACCAGAGGCTGAACCCCAGTTTCCAGACCATTTTGTTAACATCACATCTGGGGAGGATCAGTCAACTAAAAGGTGGGTGTGTGTGTGTGTGTGTGTGTGTGTGTTTAAGGCAGTATTCTGAATTCTAACCACTAAGAAATAATTCAGTAATTGTATTTGTTGCAGACTTTACGGTTCCAAACACATTATGAGTAATTCTTTAGTTTGGAAATTTAAATATAGTTGTGCCACAGATGAACCGGACTTTTTTCTATTTCCAGTTCACTACTTCTTTGCAGCCATGGAAATTACAGCTATGAAAAAGCAAAGTTTCATTTAAGTTACTGCATAATTCTATTGTATTTTGTTCCCAGGTGGTTTAAATAACATACTTTTCACTACCCACAATACCCTGAATATGTAAACAGACATTGAACATTGAAAGCATTCTTGAACACAAGTCTCACACGAGGCTTTTCAAGGCTGTTTTCAAACGCAGCAAGAACAACAGCCGATGCTGAATCCAGACCTTCTGTCACACAGACTTGCTGTGACACTTGCTCCTGCCTACCAGTGGTGTCAGCAAAATCTCCTGGTAAGATGGGAACCAGGCTTGATAAATAACTTAGATGCTACCTTGACCTCTTTCCTGAAAGGAAAGCTCCCTCACTAATACCACTGCTACATCCAAACAAGCCATCCCTCACTGCCAGGGAAGCTGAACTATTTAACCCGTTGGTGCTGGTTCTATACAAGAAATGATGGATTTCCTCTTTACAACTGCACCCTATGGTGCATACTATGGATAGCCATGTTTTTCACTTTATTACTACGCGGCTATGTTCTTTTTCCTTACTGTCTCCTATTTCCTATTTTCTAACATTCCCTCTATGCCTTCTGTGGTCTTCGGAATGTCAGCAAAGATAACACAGTGTTCGTCTCACCATTACTAAGGAAGCAACTCTGAGTATGGTCACAAAGACCTATTTGTATGTGACAACTGCAATCTGAGACACGTACACAAGGAGGAAAATGTTTGTGTCGTGTAGAACAAGGGCATGGAGAGAACGCTTAAGGCAAATATTTGGTAACAGAAAATATTTTAAGTTTATTAACATATAAAGCCCATTTCTTTTTTGACTTCTATTTGTGAAAAAGGGATTCATTAAATACAGGTCATGGCAGGCAATATATGGTTTGCAAGAGTTTAGACTTTGGAACATTTGGTTTAATTTATTTTTGGTTTAAATATATTTAAACCAAATGCAAAAGCATCCATCTACATCCTTATTTTCAGCTTTGGAGTCAGCTAGCAAAGCATGCAGATAAATGCTCACCTCTCAAATACCCTAATATTTGAGTACTTACAGTGTTTTGACAGTTTTTACAATGTACACTGTAAAACTCAAATACTAATATTCTTTTTTTTTTTTAAACAGAGTCTGGCTCTATCACCCCAGGCTGGGGTACAGTGGCACAATCTTGGCTCACTGCAACCTCTGCCTCTGGGTTCAAGCTATTTCCCTGCCTCAGCCTCCAGAGTAGCTAGGACTTCAGGTGCATGCCACCACAAAATGCTGGGATTATAGACATGAGCCACTGTGCCTGGCCTCAAACACTGTATTCTTGTTTTTATATCTATAAAGTATGTTTTGGGAATTTAATGGTGTATGTATATTCCAGTTCTTTCTGCATTTCTGCATTTTTATATTTTTTAGAGTAATGTTAAAATAGCCACGAGTAGAAATGGAATGTAATCATTCATGACCCATTGTTTAACATGAAGGAGAATGTTTAAAAAGTGGCCATTACTATTTTACAGCAAATTCAGCACTTCATTACCAAATTTGTTATTTAGGGAAGGCATCTAGAACACCACCTAGTGTTTTGGTGTGTTTTTTTTTTTTGGAGACAGAGTCTCACTATGTTGCCCCGGCTGGAGTGCAATGGCGCTATCTTGGCTCACTGCAACCTCTGCCTCCTGGGTTTCAAGCGATTCTCCTGCCTCAGCCTCTGGAGTAGCTGGGATTACAGGCGCCCACCACAACACCCGAGTAATTTCTTGTATTTTTAATAGAGACGGGGTTTCACCATGTTAGCCAGGCTGGTCTAGAACTCCTGACCTCAGGCAATCTGCCCACCTTGGCCTCTCAAAGTGCTGGGATTTCTCTTGCTTCTTAAATGAGCTACTAACTGCATCCATTCTCTTTTGTAACTTCAACCAAGAGTGAGGAGGAAATATCAATGAATTTGCTTTGTACCTTTGTACAAGACTTCCTTTCTACATAAAGGTTGTGTATTTTATGAGAGATGTCTCTTCCCAGGTGACACAAACTTCATGTCACTGGAGGATCAGTGGCACAGACAATGATAGAGAGGAACAGAAACTTCAAGTTACTATCTGGAGGGATGGTGGTTCTTTGCCATGACATGGTTTTTTGGTCTTTGTTTTTAAGATACTTAGAAATATCAACAAAAGATTTCCAAAATAAAAATATTTAGGACTACCTAAACCTTCAAGATATTTTTATAGATAGAAAGAAATGATTTAATATGCTTTTGGTAAAATGAAGGAATATTACAGAAGAATTCTCTCCATCTGTATCCTATCATTAAACTGTATCCAAATTTAAAAAGCCTAAAATTCAGCAGAAAATGTTTAAGTTAAATTCAAGAAAGACTTCATTAAGCTTGGAAATGAACACCTAAGGTAAGCTAAGAAAACCTTTCTCCCAGAAATCTATCAAAAAGTTTGGCCTGGGAGAGTGATTTGTGACACAAATTGCAGATTTTTAAAAATCTGCTACATTTTTATGGAATTTATATATATTTTTTAAAAATCCTAAAACTTTTATTGAAATATCTATTAAAAGGTAACCCATTGAACAGAGTCATTATTCTAAAAGTCATCACACTCTAATGATACTTCTTGCAAGATATTAAAATAAAATGAGAGATTAACCATCTTGCACCCAACTGTGGTTACGGACTTCACAGACATTTTAATACTTAGAGCAAGGGTTCACCATGCCAGGCAAGCTCTAAATAAATACAGAAGGCCTGTATGTCCTGTTTGCATCTGTGTTTTCAAACTTTTTAAACTGGAGACCACAAAAAATACATACATCTCACTGGACATCTTACTATACATATTTATACTTACATGTATAAATATAAAATATAACATTTCATGAACCGTACTAATATATATTATATTGTATGTTACTTTCCTTTTAATATTGGTCTAGAGACATTAAACTGATTCCATTACCCAGCTAATGGATTGAAGTCCACAGCTGGGAAGACTTTCTGCAGGTCTTCCTGTTCATGAAATATTTTCAGCCACAAAGAAGCAAACAGAACAGGTGGTAAGAGGGTAAAATTACAGATGAATTCTAGAACAGCGTCAGCCTTAGAGAAGAGAGGCAGCTATCTACATGGCTCAGCTTATCATTGCTAGAGAAGGGTTTGCCCTCAAAACAGAGTATCTCGCCTGCATCCTGCCACATTGCAAATGTGAAATCTATGCTTTTTTTGCACAGATTTTGTTCTCAGGGACTAGGTGACATCCAGTTGAGAGCATAGGAGTTAGGGTGGGGGAGGGTATGTGCTTTGGAATGAGGAAAAGCAGGAGTAAAGCAGGTGGGCAGGTACCCAGGACAAAATTTTGCTATCTCGTAACTTCAATCTCTTTTTCAAAACCCCTAAAATGTTGAAATAACTGAAACAATGGAGAAAAACAAAGAAGAAATGAGCTGTGAAAGTCTGGGTGCTAATTTCAGAAGAGCTTTTAAGGCGAATGACCCTGACAAGTGGCATTATTTCACTGTGGATCTCTTTTCTGTTAAGGGCTGTCAATAATGCAGGCATGTAAAGGTCTAACCTTCTGATTTGGAGATCGAAGTTAATGCTCATGTTTGTTTTCTCAAGACGTGGAACTGCAAATCGGAGGCCCAGAGAATACTAAAAAATAAAATAAAATCACACAGGACACAAAGTTATTACATGAGAGTAGCTCGTACACATCATAAAAATATTTAGTAAGTCATTCCTTCAAAACGCCGCCCTGGATCACCGTAACTGCTTGTTCTGCTTCTACCCC
Source organism: Callithrix jacchus (assembly GCF_049354715.1). NCBI lineage: Eukaryota > Metazoa > Chordata > Mammalia > Primates > Cebidae > Callithrix > Callithrix jacchus. The sequence goes on from NC_133508.1 coordinate 16,451,627, forward strand.
AGGTGGCTGAGAGCTGAGAGAAGTCATACAAAGAACTGCAGGGCCCAGAAGATTCAGGTCACGGTACAGTTTGGTTCTCTCTCTCCGTTTAGTCCTGTACTGCCTTTTCTCCTGCCACCTTTTTGTGTGTTAAATTGAAAACAATCCAAAGCTATGAGAAGAAACTGATTGACTGATGAGACAGGGTCTCATTCTGTCACCCAGGCTGGAGTGCAGTAATGTGAGCATGGCTCACTGCAGCCTCAACTTCCCAGGCTCAAGTGATCCTCCTTCCTTAGCCTCCCAAGTAGCTGGGATGCACACCACCATGCCTGGTTAACTTTTTTGTTATTTGTAGAGACAGAGTCTAGTCTGCTCTTGAACCCCTGGTTACATGCAATTCTCCTGCCTCGGCCTCCCAAAGTGCTGGGATTACAAGCATGAACCACCACACCTGACCAGAAATTGACTTAGAAAACTATGATGATTCTATTTGATGGACATTTATATAGTCATTGAAATTATAGCTGTGAAGTCAATGCAACAATATGGAAAATGCTTCTAATGTAACAATCAACAATGAATGAGGGCTACAAGGTTTATGTGCAATGCATCTCAGCTATGGGTTTAAAATCTATAAACTGAAAAATTCATCTACAGTACAGGAGTGCAGAAGTACTATAGGAAAATGTTTCAGAATAACATGTTCTAGTTGAGGTTACAGTTATATGGATTATTTTCTCCTTTTTTATTTTTCTAAAATTTTTAAACTTTTTATCATTTTTATAACCTGGAAATAGATAAAAACATGGGGAAAATAAATCCAGTGAGGATATAAATAAGGAAGTAAAAATAATAGTTAACACATCTGTATATTATGTTACTTTCTTTACCAAGCACTGTACTATGCCTTACACACGTGCTCTCACGTAGTCCGAAAAAGCACTCTGAAGTAGGGGCATTATACAATTGAGCAGCAACCTGAGGATTAGAGAGATGAAGTACCTTGCTCCAGGTGGAGTGCAAATAAACCACAGAGCTAGAATTGAAATCCCTGCAAGCCGACTTTCAAATCTGTTATCACAGCTGCTGCAGTAGCAGAATCAAACCATTAATGAAACCTCATATTCGTATGAATCAGTAACAATATGAGCTAATAATCAATCATCTCTTTTGTCATAAATCAGCAGCAGCCCTTACTGAATGTGTTCGCCAGCCCGTACTGAATGTGCTTTGAGCCATGTACTGTCCCAGCAGCTTTACATTTGTCCTATCATTCATTGCTCCAAACAGTCCCACAGGTGGGTGTTTTCCCATTTCAATGTAACTTGCTCAAAGTATCATAGCTGATAAAAGGCATAGTTGGTATTTAAACTCAGATGTGTCTTAATTATAAGCCATTATGCAAGGATAATTTTTTTTTTTTTTAAACAGAGTCTTGCTCTGTCACCCAGGCTGGAGTGCAGTGGCATGATCTCAGCTCACTGCAACCTCCGCCTTCCAGGTTCAAGCAATTCTCCTGCCTCAGCCTCCTGAGTAGCTGGAATTACAGGAATGCGCCACTATGCCCAGCTAATTTTTGTATTTTTAGTAGAAATGGGGTTTCACCATGTTGATCAGGCTGGTTTCCTACTCCTGACAGCCTTGGCCTCCCAAAGTCTGAGATGACAGGTGTGAGCCACAGTGTCTGGCTGGATGACCTGTTTAATGATTTCAAAGGAGCAATTTCTATCAGGCGTCTGCACATGCTCTTCTCTTTTCTTTAGAAACCTTTTGGCTTTTTCTTGCCTTTTCTACTTGAAGAAACTCTAACTCATGCCTCAAAGCTCAGGACAGGAGACATCTCCTGCCATACCTCCTGTAATTCTATGGGCTAGGTCAGGCAGAATTGTTCTCATTTGTATCCTCCATATGTTTTTTACCACTCAAGTTATGACACTGCTAATTTTGAGTTTCTTATTGAATGAAGATGGTATGTTTTTATCTTTATATTGCTATTCAAACTTGGAAGGCCCGGTGGCTCAAACCTGTAATCCCAGCACTTTGGGAGGCCGAGACGGGTGGATCACGAGGTCAAGAGATCGAGACCATCCTGGTCAACATGGTGAAACCTCGTCTCTGCTAAAAATACAAAAGGAAATTAGCTGGGCATGGTGGCGCACGCCTGTAATCCCGGCTACTCGGGAGGCTGAGGCAGGAGAATTGCCTGAACCCAGGAGGCAGAGGTTGCAGTGAACCGAGATTGTGCCATTGCACTCCAGCCTGGGTAAGAGGAGCAAAACTCCGTCTCAAAAAATAAATAGATAAATAAATAAAAATAAAAAAATAGAAGCAGTGCAATAAAAATTGCTAAAAGAATGATGAGAGTGGCCAGGCACAGTGGCTCCCACCTGTAATCTCAGCACTTTGGGAGGCTGAGGTGGGTAGATCACAAGGTCAGGAGATCGAGACCATCCTGGCCAAATGGTGAAACCCCATCTCTACTAAAACTACAAAAAATTAGCTGGATGTAGTGGTGCATTCCTGTAATCCCAGCTACTTGGGAGGCTGAGGCAGGAGAATTGCTGGAACCTGGGAGGCAGAGGTTGCAGTGAGCCGAGATCACGCCACTGCACTCCAGCCTGGTGACAGAGTTAGATGAGGGTGTGTTCTTATTTGCTCATTTCCAGTGATAGAAATCTTACTGTATTGCAATAGAGGCTACCTAATGTTGGTTTTCCTTATATAACAATCAGCATGGGATGATGAAGACCCAGTGAAGGTGTGACAATTTCATACTGGTAAGAGGCACATGTGTCCTTAACTAGTACCAAACAACAGATCTCATGGCATTGATTTTAAAGTGCTTTCATTGACTCCACCATTTAAAAAAAAAATCTTCCCATGAGAACATTTGCAACCTGTTATGAATCTTATTGGCATATAAACATCTTATATTACTATAGCTACTCTATGAAAATGACTTTACTGTTTAGAGATCAGAAGTAAAGCTTCTGAAGACTACTTTGAATATTTTGTTAAGTTAAAATACAAAGTCACTTGAAAATGATTTTTAAAAGATATTAGATGGAACTAAACATTCCCAGCAATTTATGATGCTTTTAAAACCTTTAGCACTGCTTTTACATTTGGAATTTTACCACAACCCACTGAGAGTATTCTTTTTAAAGTACAAAATGAAGAGGAAAATAAATCAAAGTGTTTTATAACAAAACAGAATGCAATAAAATTTGATGTGTTTAAGGGCATTAAAGAATGAGATAAGAAAGCTATTAGGTTTCTTCTACTATGGCCCTAAGAGATAAATGAATATAAACAATTTACTTCTCTGACTTCTAAGGATTATTTGCTGGTAAAATGAATTGGCATTCTTTCACATAAACACATTTGTAGTTAAGACCACACTGCGATTTTTCCCTCCATTTTTAAGGATATTGGTGGCCAGTTTTGTTCCAAGATTACCTTTAGATGGCCTCTGGTCTAGATGTAACACTTCTAATATTGAAAAAAGAATGAATGACCAGTCACCTACAGACGCTAACACTATTCTACCACATCCATTCATTTCTCTTTTGCCTTAGGTAACTCTTCTTATTAAATTAGGTGGTTGGATTTTTCTTAAAAACTAGCAAAACGATTCATTAGCTTCTAGATAAAAGGACTATTATAGTGAAAAATGTTCTAATATCTCAGTGTAGACATCCCATGCTCTTTTTCATGGCTTCATTTTAAAGTCTCATCTGTTATTCATTAGTTTTTATCCAAGGACTTTTCACCATGTTGCAGACCAGTTAGAACATAGGCTTTGCGGTAAGGCTTGGTTTGAATCTTGGTTCTAACCTTTACCCTCTGTGAGGCTTTGCCCAATTCATTTGACTTCTCTGAGCTTCAGTTTTCTCATCCATGATATAAAGAAAATACTTGACACATCGGCTTGTTTTGAAAATTCAATAAAGTAACATTAAAAAAAGCTCCCCTCCTCCCAGTGATGAATTGATAACCTAGAGGGCAATCAATTCAAGGTAACCAACAAAAAAAATCTGTTATAGGAATGTACTTGTCATTTAAATATTTATTTTGCCCCAAGAAGTAAGTTTACTATAACTTCAGCGCATTTTTGAATACCCAAGATCAATGCAACATGAATGCATAAAAGAGCAAAAATATCATTGTAGCACAATAGTCTAACATGAGAAAAGTTTCAAATGCTCAAGTAAATGTATGAAACATCAGGCTAAAAGGTTTATTAATTGAAAGACTTATCAGCATCTTTAAAATGCAAATACATACCTGAATCTCCCAAGGAAGAACATGACATTCAACAGTGACCATCGAACTCCCTTTTAAAGGCTGCTCTCAAGGGACTAGCACTCTTTGGAATACACTTTGGGAGGTGGTTTTAATACAAACCTACATAATCACGATTTTCCGTGAAGTTTCTTTGAAACAGGCTACTTCATTGGTAATAATAAACATCTAATTTTGAATAGAAGAATATGTATGTTCAATTTATGTTGCTAGTACTTTTAGAGTTCAGAATTTTTTTTCTGATTTACTTCATAAAATAATTGCTACTGTAATATCTATTACAAGTCACCATGCATATACTTCACTGTAATTGGATAAAATTAATTTATTGTCTGAAAGTAATCCTGAACGAAAAGTTCCTAAACTTGGAAACAAACAGGAGAAATACAAGAAAAAGAAGGAGGAGGAGGAGGAGGAGGAGGAAGATGAGAAAGAGGAAGAGGAGAAGGAGGAGGGGAGGAGGAGGAGGGGAAGAGGAGGAGAACAAAGAGCTATTTTTTCTCATGCACATTGGAGATCATTATTAATCTTTATATTTTTCCCCTTGCTACAAAGCTACAGTTTTCTTTATTATTCTTCAAGTAAAGTAATGGAGAATATAGACTTGGTGAAGCTGATTCAAAAACTGGATTATGACAGTATTTTAATTTCAAAATACTGTGAATGATATTCATACAGGAGTTATATTTGAAATGAAAGTTAATTTAATTGCCACTGCTAAGACCTTTGTTCTAATTTGGTTATTTTTAAAGTCTTTACTTACATTGCATTTCTTATTGAGTTCAAAGAAAAATATTTAAAGAAAATATCTGTGGTGAAAACAAAATCTGCATAGATTTGTTGCAACTAAAAGACACCCAAGAGTAATGTCTAAAGAGAAAGCATAGAAGAGCATGCATCTTTCTGTGCTTAGCCTGAGATGATTCACTCTGTGTAGGTTATAATGTGAAATCCCACGACTCTGGCAATTTCCTGCCTAATTTGTTGTTGCTACTAGATGCTGAGTTGCTGAGTGGTAACTGGAGAGCTTTCCATTTGTTCCCTGTAAAATCCAGTTAGAAGGAAATCAGTCCATATTTCTGGTTTTCTCTTACATTTGTTCCAGACACCATAGGGTTCCCAAGGTCACACACCACCATCCTGGTTACATTTTCCATCTTATACTCACAGCTCGGTGGTCGAAATCCCTACAGTGGGAAAGAACAGGGGGGTTAGGGGGCAGAATAAATGACATCCTGACACAAAAGCCATGCTTGGGGCCTGGGAGCTCCCCTGCATCTCAAACACCCACGAGGGCAACAGTGCACAAGAAGTGATTGATGACCCCTAACTCGGAAGAGAAAGTGGAGAGAGAAAAGTAGAAGTTAAATTTTAGAAGGAAATGTGTTGGGTGGGTAAGCATATTTATCGTGTTTCATTAAGGAAGACAATGCATTATATAGTATTTATATCAATAGTTTAGACATTAGCTTCACTAGTGTTAATGTGAAACTCAGGGCATGAAAATCACAAATTATTAAACACGAGTAAATAAGCGGATTCTTATGTAAGCCTTGCAAAAACAAAATGGCCATAATATGAATAGATTATCATAAGATTCAATGACCACTGGCCAGAGAACTGCCTGGAACACAATTTCTGTACACCATGGTCCCTTTTTGAGATCATGCAATCGACTTTGTTCAGTCCTTCAATATTTCAGATGTAAAGAGACCACTTCTATGATTAGCTGCACTTCCTATTTCCTTCCCTCCCCCCCGTATCCTATTCCAAGTAGAGTTCATGTGAACTGAAGTTTGAAGAGGTTCTTGGAGCTATACACTGGAGAAATTCTCAAGGTTGAGCAGATGAGAGAGGAAACGCAGGTTTGCTTTGGAACTGTTGCCTTTGGTTCCCAGCTCCTCTTTATTTCCACATGCTATTCCCAGCTGCTGAGAACCTCACCCCTGGCTCTCTACCCTATTCTCTTTCCATACCTCAAACCCTATGGTACCATTCTGCATTTGGCCATAGCTACTTATGCTTTTCCATTATTTCACTCTAACTTGTTATGTGCCACCGATATATTACCCGTCACCCTTGTTCCCAAAGATAAGCTTGCAATATGCAGGCTTTCATAAAGGAGCAAATTTTGGGGAATTTCTGTCCCTGTGATAGGTTCAGAAGAGGGTTCCCAATATAATGACCATTTATGCATCTGTTAGCTCTATGGAAATTTTATTTTTGGGCCCTTTTTTGTTACCTATTGAAATTTTAAATAAGAAAGTAATGTAAAGTTTCAGAAATGATCCTCCATTCCCTTCAATTTTTTAACAAAAGCCAAAACCCAAGCAAAAAAACACCAAACATTTCCCCAGACATGTAGCTAAAGCATTTCATAAGTAAATTACACACTTTGAGAATATAAGCTTCGAGAAGGCAGAGGTTTTTGAGTCTGTTCTAGTCCCAATGCCTAGAGCAGTCTTGGATACAAAGTAACTGATGGTTCGAATGACAGGGTACACCGCTGACACTTTCTCCTAAAAGAAAAGGCTACAATGAAAGAGACAAGTATGCAACTAAGTCTAAAATCCTGCTCCCAGAATCACCCAGACAGACAGACACATGGAAAGATCCGTCCTAATTACTGAGAAAGGGATGGATCACTGATATATGGAGGCACAATTTATTACATTCTCTCTCCAAATATCCTGAATGACAGTTACTTATGTTGAATGAGCTAAGAAACAACTTTTCAAAAAGGTGGTAATGGTCTTTCTTCTCAAAGATAGCTCGGTATGTATTCAGCTTCTTAAGGATCCATAACAAACCCCTAATCATACAGAGATGCTTTGTGTTGGGATTATTAACTCAATCATGAAAACAGAAAAACAAAACCCAGAAACACCTTTCATAAGTGCTCATATGTCCCTTGAATGTAGTTCAAGAATTTAGTTTCTATAGTAAATATATATTTTAAAATCTCAGCTACAGGTTAAAAGTTACATATACATTCTTTTCCCTATTTCCTTTTCTGGAAATAGTTCGTTGACATCAATCAAAGAGCTTTTTCTCCCTTTCACATCCCCTCCACCCTTTTTCTTTTTTTAAAGCATCATTTCCTCTCTTTAATAAGAGGAACAATGACTGTTTTTCTGGACATTTCTAGATTATTTTCCTCTGCAGCTCCAGGGACATTCTTGGTCTAATCCATTTATAGCTCTTAGAGTGGCCTTCACTCACTGAAAATATTAACTGTACCCACTATTTACCAGGCCTGACAAATGAGACACCTTGTCTTCACTGAATTCTTAATTATTTTAACAACTGTAACAAGTAATTCTAAGCAATTGTAAAGCTTAGAATTGCTTTACACAATTGCAGTGGAGTTGAGTAAATTTTGTGATAGGATAAATAGTGACAAAGGAGGACCTGCACATAGATCCAAGCAATCAGAGAAGGCATCCTGAAGGAAGTGGCATCTAAGCTGATGGGGACAGTGCATATCAGCGGTTAAGAACAGGGGCCCAGCTGGCCATGGTAGCTCACGTCTGTAATCCCAGCACTTTGGGAGGCTGAGGTAGGCAGATCACCTGAAGTCAGGAGTTTGAGACTAGCCTGGCCAACATGGTGAAACCCAGTCTCTACTAAAAATACAAAAATTACCTGGGTGTTGTGGCAGGCACCTGTAGTCCCAGCTACTAGGGAGGCTAAGGCAGGAGAATCACTTGAACTCAGGAGACAGAGGTTGTAGTGACCTGAGATTGCACCACTGCACTCCAGCCTGAATTACAATGACACACTGTCTCAAAAAAACAAAAACAAAAAACAACCCAAAACCCGGACCTAAAGGTTGATGCTTGAACTTGCTTCTGCTACATAATAGCTGTATAACCTTGGGCGTGTTACTTAATTTATTCTTATCTATAAAACAGGGATAATGGCTTCTCTCTAACACTGTTATAAGAACTAAAATACATTCAAGAACTCAGAGAATTACCCAGCTCATAGCAGTTGTTCAATAAATGTTAGCCACCTCAATTATTATTCTCCATTCCTCAGTTTTTATTAAGTCTCAATTATTATTTGAAGGATTAGTAGAAAGAATTGAAAAGAAGTAAGATAGATAAAGAGGATGAGGGAGAGAGTTAGTGTGTTAGGAAGAGAAACGGCTGGAACAAGTTCTCTGTGTCATTACAGGAATGGAAAAGGAATCAAGCCTCCTGCTGGAAGCATGAGCATTTAGCAATGAGGCAGAAGAGGTGAGCGGAGGTGATATGATCAAGGGCCTCATGGGTCATCTGAAGGATTTGGATCTTATCCTCAAAGCAATGGGGAGCTAGCGAGGCTTTGAAGAGTGTCAGGTTCAGATTTGCAATTTAGAAAAATGGATTTTTTTCTAGGTTAGAGGTAGGGAGTTGGCAAGAGGAACTAGGAAGACCGCTGCAATAATCTGGGCAATGAAGGTGGTGATGGTGGCTGTTGGATGGTCTCAGTCCACAGTCTCACTAGTTCATATCCTTCTCTCCATCCAGCTGCCACTGTCACCACCCTCATCCAGATTGGCATCATTTTAGGTGTTAGAAAACAGGGGATGCTGGCATCATTTTTGTACATAGAAAATAAAAGACAAGCCAGATGTGGTGGCTCATGCCTGATATCCCAGAATTTAGGGAGCCCGATGAGGGCAGATTACCAGGTGCAGATTTCAAGACAAGCCTGGCCAACACGGTGAAAGCCCATCTCTACTAAAAATACTAAAATTAGTTGGGCGTGATGGTGGGCACCTGTAATACCAGCTATTTGGGAGGCTGAGGCAGGAGAATCACTTGAACCCAGGAGGAGGAGGTTGTAGCGAGCCAAGATCATGCCATTGCATCCAGCGTAGGCAACAGAGTGAGACTCTATCTCAAAAAAAGAAAAGAAAAGAAACTGAAAGGGAAGAGGGGTGTCAGCGGGAAGGCCAAAAGTCTAGATGCAGGCATGCGGAAGGTGAGGCAGCTGTGAGAGATTGAAGAAGAGGTGAGAACAGGTCCCTAGAATCACCAAATTCAGAGACAGAATGTAGAATGGTGCTTACCAGGGCCTGGGGAGAGGGAGCAAGGGGGGAATGATTTTTAAGGGTTGGAGAGGTTGAGTTTGGGATGATGAAAAAGGTCTGGAGATGGGCAGTGACGATAGCTGCACAACCATATAAACATAATGTCACCGAACCCTACACTTCACAACGGCTAAAATGGTCAATTATATCTTAACATGTATCTTGCTACAATCCTGATGATGATCATGATAATAAATATAAAACTCATACACTTTCTTCACGGAAAAATTAAGGAGCAAGGTCACCAAAAGCAAATACAAAGTCTGGCTCATCTAAGGTTTCTAGAGCAACAGATGATAAGCATTTACATTTTCTAAAAAGATGCATATTTTCGACAAAAGAAGAGCCAAACTCACCATCAGATAATGCCTAATAGTTTTCCCCTTGAGGAAAAAATGGTTAAAAAATCTTGAACTGAGTTGAAATCAAAAGATACACAAACCTCAAACTGTTTCAAAACAAGGAAGAAACAAGAATGTGGCTTAGTCATGCAAAATTTAAAGACTGAGCGAAGTCTCTGTCCAGAGGAAACTGATGGAGCAAAGAGTAGTGAAGGGATCATTTGAGATTACAGATAATGTCCTTTGTAATGTTTATAGCCAAAGAGAGAATCATAAGTGCTCTCTCTCCCGTGTTTTCTGTGTAACAAAGTCAACAGTAAACTGGATGTTTTGCTAAAAGAACATTTGAGAATAGGCGCTTTGTTTAGCGAAGTCAGGGGTGGAGTGGCAAGAAAGGAATTGAAATAAAAATATGAGTGGAGCCCTGGAATATTACAAACAAAACATACTTGAACTTCATGCTTGCGTTTGATTATGCACTACCTGCATCTAAGTATTTATAGGTGACACTTTTCTTTCTGATTTTGCTTATAGAGATTTTATTCTAAAATATCTTCAAATCAAAATGGTTATCAAACACCATCTTTGTAAGCTGTGTGTACAAATGCTCCATTTATTCTTATTTACTTTTATCTTAAAGTGACTTTAATAGATAAATGAAGAGGATTTTTTAAAAATCACATAATTCGCCAGGCAAGGTTGGCTCATGCCTATAATATCAGCACTTTGGGAGGCCAACGTGGGTGGATCACTTGAGCCTGGCCCCATGTTAAAGACCAGCCTGGGCCACATGGCAGAACTCCCTCTCTACAGAAAATACAAAAATTAGCCAGGTGTGGTGGTGTACACACCTGCAGTCCTAGCCACTTGGGAGGCTGAGCTGAGGGGATTGCTTGAGCCCAGGAATCAGAAGTTGTGGTAAGCTATGATGATGCTGCTCTACTCCATCCTGGGCAAGAGAGCAAGACCGTGTCTCAAAAAAAAAAAAAAAAAAAAGTCAATTCAAGAAAGAAGAAAATGAGATAATTATAAACCAGTCACTGGAGAAATTAGGTTTTATATTGATTTTCATGTTTGAAATAACAGGGAAGTGAAAGCTGACTGGAGAGCTGTGAACACTCTTGAAAAGAAATGGAATGATTTTTCATCTCTGTCCAACCTCACTGCTGACATGGAAGACTTAAGAAGAATTTAGGACTATTTTTAAAAAACGACTTTTTAAAGCTATGACTGGCATACACAAAACAGCAGTACACATTTAATGTATACCATGTGATGACTTTGGAGGGTTTTTTTCCTACAAATTTCTTCAACAGAAACTCATAAGGATTTTAAACAACGATCAAAGATGCTCCATCATCACCCATTTTTAATTTTTTTTTGTTTTTTTACTAAGATCATTCAACTAAAACAAAAAAAGTGAGACTAGAAGTATGAATAGAGAATTTTATATTCCATACATTTTTAAATGCTGTTAAAATACCAACATCACAACAAGAGTTTGTAAACATCTCTTTAGAAGAATTACTTTTCATTACATTATTCAATCATTAAGACGGTCAAGGTCCTCAGGGGGTGTGGTATTTGGAAATTAGTACACATTTTGTACATTTTAGCTAAATGAAGAAAGTTATCAGCAAGTATTTAAGGAACACCTATGCTACACCTCATCCTATGAAGGAAACGTGACACTTGGGCTTCACCCTTAATTGTGAGTTTGTGTATTTCCAACACTGAGGGACTTTCTCTGCTATTCTGCAATGTATTTGTAATGGTTTTCTAGATCAAGTGATTAAGGACACTGCAGAACTGGAGGATACTTTGAATGGGAAGATTCATGGTCTGATAAGGAAGGGGAAGACTGTAAAGAACAATGTTGTTGTTTAAACAAATAGTGGCATTGAGGAATGACAAATGAGGAAGACCAGGCTCTTCCTGGTTGTATTTCTGGCAAGCTGGACCAAGCAGAAAGGAAAAGGACCTTGTTTCCCTTCTAGTACCTGTCCGGACTGTTATCAATACTTAGCAGGGATTGGTTGGACCTTCTTCCCTAACCAATAATGAAAACCAGGCTTCCTGACATGTGCTTGAAACTGAAAGGGACTCAACACAAGGGTAGAAAACCCAGCGAAGACAGGGAGTTAGCTTGGGAGGTTAGCTTATGGATCACATTGGTAAGCTTCTTCGTTCAGCCAGTCTAGTCCTCTTTTTTGCTTTAGCTTTCAATCTTTGGCCAATTTATCTTTGCACTGTGGCAAAGAAAGATATTAATACTGTGTAATTCAAGTCTCAAGTCACCTTTCACTTCCCTCCAGTCAGCTTTGACTTCCCTGTTATTTCTAACATGAAATCAATATAAACTCTAATTTCTCCAGTGACTGGTTTATAATCATCCAATTTTCTTATTTCCTGAATAACACAGTATTAATATCTTTCTTTGTGTATTCCCTGCCCCCTACTTCATGGCTCATTGTCGTTATGATTTAACAAAAGAAGATACCATTTTGCTGCCTTTTACTAAGGAAGAAACTCTCAGCTAAGATGGCCCTTCTTAAGATTTACTTGACTTCAAAAATATACTTAGCTCTTGACTTCAAATAATTTGCAGACATTACCTTGTTGTTGCGTTCAATCCCAACATAATCTGCCTCTTCTGGTATCATTACAAAGAGTTCAGCTTCATAGGCTCCTTCCCCTTCATTTCTTGCATTTATTATGAGCATCAGGTGATTTTCATCTCCAATGATTACCTGATGCTTATCTCTAAAAATGACGTTTAAAAAGAAGTATTAGGTACTCTACTTCTTGGCTTTGTGAATATTTTACTTAAGGATTTATTGAAGAGAAAAGAAAAATGGCAAATGCCAAATAAAGAAGACAGACCATCATGAAGAGAAGGTAGGAAGAGGCAAGAGAATCATCTCTGGGTAAAAAGGGTAGGAAAACATGCAGTAGTATGTTGGTAAATGTTTAACAACCAGTTCTTTTAAAAAAAGTATTGATTTATAGCATTTTTAGATTCCAGTGGTGTAAATCCATGCACTGTGGTCAACTTCAAGCTACCAACATATTTAATAATCTGCCAACAAAATCCCTGCAAATTTAACATTTCACTTACAACCCAGAATGAAGCAGCTTCAGCATGTTACTGAAAACATACATAAGTAAGTGAATGGGCAGTGGAATAAAAGGAAGAGAGATGGTTTGGAAAGTAAGAAGGAGAGATTAACACAAAGGAAATACTGAGAGGGAAGAAGTAGGCAGATACAATAAGATCTTAAATCACCAGTAGAGGATTTCAAGGTATTTTTAAGAAACGTAGTTCACTTAGAACTACAAATCAAACCAATATTTGGAAATGCCTATTATAAGGCCAGTTGCCTCGTGGGGAGCTCAAAGACCCTCAACCCTCTCCACGCCTGAAAACTACATCACCAGAATCTGCACTCAACACACACCCACTTCTGCACTCTGCACCAGAATCTGCACTCAACACTAAACTCTGCACTCGGCACCTAGCCCGCCACTGGAAAACCCCGCCAAAATTGAAAAGAAGCCCCGCCAAAACCTGCCCAATAGCACATTGCCCCCATCCAGCCCGCTCACCGGATATCCCGCCTACCTACCAAAGCAGCTCGCCCCTTCCACGTCCTGTTTCTCCACAGCCAATCAAACGCCTTCACTCCCTATAAAACCCTCGCGCCAGAGTCAGGCGCTACTTCTCCGGCCCTTTTCCCCGGGACCACAGAACCCTGTCTGGGAGTTAAATAAATTGGCATTTAATTGTTCTTATTCTGGCCTCGGTTTCCTCATTTTAAACTCGGCAATAACCCTTACACCTATTCCACTTTTTCTTTTTTAAAATTTAAAACACAGAGAGACAAAGGAGAAGGAGAGAGAAACAGCTAACTCTCACACTGAGTGAGAGAAAGAAAGGCTGCTCTCACACTGAGTGAGAAGGGTTCCCAGAGGGGGAAAACCTGAGAAGGAAAGCTCCTCTCACAGTGAGTGAGAGAATCCAGAAAGATGGAATCCAGGAGAGGAAAGCAGTTTCCACACTTGAGTAGAAGGGAATAGAGAGAGAGAGAGAGAAACAGGAGAAGAAGAGAGAAACCTTCCATGAGAGAGAGAGCGTGTGGAAGCAGGACCGCAGAGGGGAAATCCAGGAGGGGAAAGAGAGCTCCCACTATGTGGGAGGGGATTCCAGAGAGCTAGAAATCCCCTATTCCACTTTTTAACCTTACTCAAAGTGATTGCATTGAAGTTGATAAATTATGAAATTTGGTGGAAGAGCCTTTGAGAATTTACCAAGCAGATTCCAAACACTGGCAGTGAGATAGTTCCTTGGGGGGAAAGGAACACAAACCTGTTTATTGACCACAAGATGCTTTACATTTGAGTCTATGTCTTCCCATAACAGAATGCAGTGCAATTTCCAGTGCTGGAATGGGGTGTCCATTCCTGGCAACTCTGCAGCCCTTTGATTCTTACTTGATTTTGTGACACCTTCTGCTTTACTCTAGAGAGTGCTATTTAAGTTTGTTTTTTCAGTAAGTTATAATTAATTATGTTTTGACAGTTTTAAGAATGCCTTTGAGTCATGGAGTGCTGAAAAACAGTTTAGTTAAGGTGTAGATGGAACCTGCCTGTCAGAACCCTTTGTCTACTTGACTGAGGCAAGTAAATACAACCCAAGCCAGCCCATCAACTTTTGTTGAGTTTACTTTCAACAAAAACATGTTATTTTTTTTGCTTTTGATGAAAGATGAAATGGCCCAGGCAAAATCTTAAGGTGTGTCATTTGACACCAATGACAAATAGCTGACCCAATCCACAGGCTAACCCAAAGTGTAGCCAAGCTGAAGAATTTCACGCAGCATAGTTTTTGGTAGTCATCGGAAGTGTAGACTTTCTGCAGAGAACCTTTAAGTTACTACTTGTAATTCCATTAGGTAGAATGTACATGTTTAGTTATTTAAACTCACGGTCTAGCTGACAGCTTCAACTCAGGAACACACAGATTGTCTTCTCCACAGTCCACCAGAATGTGAGCCTGTGTTGTAGAAACATGCATCAGGAACAATCTAGGAAAACCTGAATCACATCTTTTTTCTTGAAAAGTCTGAATGCTGCCACAAATGGAACAAGAGCTTTCCTCTCACTATGCATGACTCTACCCAAGCCCTACATTTCACTGTGACCTCCCAATATAGGCTACTTTACATGATAGCCCCATTCCAATGCACTCTGAAATATCTGCAAAGAATGCAACTCTGGCAATGTCATGAGGATTACAGGCTGTATTGCTTCCATTATAGCCACATTTTGAACAAATTAAATCTTGGTTGCACAAGAGGAAAGGCTTCCGAAAAACACAATCATGCAGTGTTTCAGGAAACATGGTAGGAAAACTCCCAAATGTTCCATGCCTGCATCCAGAAATAAAAAGGAAAGGAGCTGGCTTTAGTCTTAAAGCCCTAAGAACAACACCCCAGAGAGCCTGCTTGAGCAAATGCCATCAAAGACCACCAAGGGCTTACCTGTTCACTAACAACGTTTTCTCTGTAGTAGTTCAGTATTGGTTTCACTTCCAGGCCTTCTTTAAAGGTGGATTCATCCAAACTGTAATTCAAACTAATGTTGATTGGAGATAATTTATCTCGGAATTCAGTTTCATCCTAGAAAAAATAATCACAAACTCAACAGAGGCTCCATGAAATAGCTGCAAGATGTCAGTCCGCAAAAATCAGGCAACACTGGAATTTACTCAATGAAAGTGAATGATGAAACAATTATCTTTGCAACAGGCTTAGATGCAGGCTGATTTATGTGGCATATAGTAGCCAGCATACTCAATATATGTGCAGTGATGAAATCATTTAGAGCTGTGGCTTCATTGAAATATGCTTCTGGAGCCAAACTTTGGGTTCTCCAGACATTTGACAGCTCACACAGAATTGGTCAAGTTGCAAAGTAAAAGATTACACTCATATACCATAAATGTCACAAAAACCATCATGGATTTGGATTTTTGTTTCCATGAGGTTGCTAGGATTTGTATGTTCGCTGGGGCTCAGAAGAAGAAAACATCTTGATTTTCTTCCTCTCCTCATTTTTTAAAACTCTTGCTTGCATGAATTTCAGAATGCCTTCAGGACATTTGAAGTTCTCTTGGAAAAAGAAACAGAACTCCTTTAGCAGGGAGGGGTAAGCGCCAAACAGCAAGCACTAAACACACAGTGGATGTGTCACCCTTCAATTGCATGCCAATCACGGGTCATATATCCAACTTTTCATTCTTAAGTGTGATTGTGAACCTGTGATCTTCCCTAGGGCGGCCCTTGCTAAGTAAGTCTCCTAATGGAAAAGAGAAATTTAGTCAGTTATCACAACCTCACACTGCCAAGGTGAAGATAGGTAATTGTGTTATAAACATTTTTACTTTGTAAATTTTGGTAGGTTTTGAAGTCACTGTAAAAATACGTTACTTTAAAGAAGGTAATTATAAATTACTTCTAATAAAATCTTTGAGTGCCTAAATGTTTTCCTGAGTTGGCTCTGAAATGTGCATTGATAAAATCTAACAAGACATACTCACATAGGAGAAAAATTCACATAAATTGCGTTCCACTTTTATGTTTTTTGGGGAGGAGGCGGGTAGAAATGAAAACCATGTGAGTTTAGAAGGCTATTATAGAGATTTTGTTCAAAATGAAAAGAAGCCTTAGAAATTAACAGCAACACATCATTAGGTTAGTTGAAGTCAGGGTCAAGAAGAGCTTATTTGACCTTAAAATAGAGTTTCCTGCTTTGAAAATGAAAACAGACAGATGGGGGTCTATGCAGACAAATATGTTGATTAAATGGAGAAGGATGGTTGGAATTTGGATATGAAGGTGAGTGGCCAGAGGAGTCTTTCTGGAATACTTACTCGAAGGTAAACGATGAAATCCTGGCACTGGTGAGATTTCTGCCGTTTTATCACAAGCGGGAAGACGCGATGAGCCTGGTGGTTATCAAGGAAGAGCGTCCGTTTAATGGCCCCTTTCTGTTTCAGGGAATCTAATTGCACGTCTGCCATCAAGACTAAAGGACAGAAATAAAGTAGAGAAAAAGTACTCAGTGAATGTGGTGCTCTATCAGATAGATGAATTTCCATTTCGAGTTGCTTATTTAGGAAACATTTATTTTTCATAGTTGAGATCGAGCATGATAAATGAGCTGGAAAAATGTTATAATATACTCTCCAAGCTAAAAATGTTTTATAATGGTTTTATAAAAGTTGTTATTTTCCATATAATTATATGTTCTTATAAATAAGAGTATTACCAAGTATTGAAGTAATATTTTTGTAGAAGGTTCTATATGCAAGAGAAACCCTTGGTATTCATCAAAGTGTCTTTCCTTTTATATGGTCTGTGCAGAGAAAATTTTACTATTCAACTTTCTGAGTAGAGTATACGAATGTAAAAATGAAAACATGCTTACCTATTGTGTTCGAAATGCTCTGGCCTCTGACAGACGCACATACTCTCAAAGAAAAGCTATAGAAAATAATAGTTAGTAATTTATTGGTTAATGAATTTTCAAATTTAAAGTAGAAGTCTTCCTTTATCTCATCCCAGATAAAGAATATCATTTTCTCTCTATATTTCTAATTATACACACACACACACACACACACCTTCTACCACACACACACACATCCCTTCTATACACACGCACACACACCCCTTCTACCACACGCACACACACACACACACATATCCCTTCTACTACACCCACACCCCTTCTACCACACACACACCCCTTCTAACACACACACACGCCCTTTTACCACACACACACACCCCTTCTAACACACACACATCCCTTCTACTACACACACACCCCTAACACACACACACACATCCCTTCTACTACACACACCCCTTCTAACACACACATACCCCTTCTACCACACACACACACCCTTCTACCACACACACGCATCCCTTCTACACACACACACGCACACACACCCCTTCTACCACACACACACACACATTCCTTCTACCACACACACACACCCCTTCTACCACACACACACCCCTTCTACCACACACATACACACACACCCTTCTACCACACACACATGCACACACACACACACACACACACACACACACACACCTTCTACCAATTGGTCTCAACATTAATACAGTTAAGACAAGTGACATTATTATTACATGGAAGGTAATATTGGAAAATAGTGCATATTAACTGATTTACTCAATTGCTTAATTAATCAATTAATCAAAAAAATGAATTAGTTGCTTTTATTCAATAAATACATGCAAGTATCTTCCGTGTACCAGGGAGGGAAAGATTAGGCAGCATGGCAAGAGGACAGCTAGAAGTAAAATCTGGAGGTGAGTAAGAATCTGGACCCACTTGAGGAAGCTAAAGAAATTCACTGTGGTTGGGCACTGAGCAAGATGGCAAAGTTGCAGGAGGGGAGGCTGGCTTGGTGGATCGGTGAGGAACTGGGCTTTGAAAGTCAGGCTAAAAAATAGACTTAATCCTCAGAAGCATGGAGCACTATGGTATGCTTAACTGAAAACACCCACTCTGCATGGAAGGAGATGACATTTGGCAGAACCTTGCTAGAGTTGGGGTAAGACTGGAGGTAGAGACAAGAAGAGGGAAGGGAGAAAGAACAAGGAAGCTTAGTGTGGCTTTCTCAAGCTATGTAGGCACAACAATACAGGCATAAAGACAATAATGAGAGAGCAGATGTCCATGTGAGACACTTTGGAGTTGTGCCTTCACTATCAATGTCTGCACTGGCTTATAGGATGACCACACTTGGTTTTGGTCTGTGGCCACAGATGGAACAAGAGATGGCTGACTCCCTGGCTGCCTTTGTTGAGTGAAGGTGCTCACCTCTCCCTGAAAAATTCCAAGCCCTAACAGCCATCACTAGAGATGAAGCCCTTTCACGTTTCTAGGAAAGTGAAAATATAAGAAAATGCTTAAGTATTATTTAATGACAACCATAAACTTTTTACCAGTAAAACACTATAGTATGATTTGAATATTTCTACAGAATTCAAAGGGAGTAAATAATCCCCAATCATACTTGAATTATGTGTCAGCTTCCTGTGTCAAATGTAATGAAAAAGTGTCACATCTGGGATTCATCTATCTGCCGTGACCTCAGTCAATGTCTCCCCTCAGGGTAAATAATTTGCCACATACCATTAAGCCAAAAGTTTCCTGAAACGTCTATGCTATTACAAGTGTTTATTCCACTTCCCCAGAGAAATCACAGATTCCAACCCACTCTGCTTCAATAAGAATTATTCAAGAAAGATGAATAGTTAATCACATCTTTCAATTCTGTAGTAAGTCTGGCTTTCAAAATTAGCATTTTCTGTGTCCAACTTTTTTGGAAGTATTTGAACAAGTATTTCAAATTGGTCAATGATCTTTTTTCTATTCATCATTAACTGTGTAGACAAAGGTCATTAGCTTGCACAAAATAAATTCCTATATGTAACGAAATCAGCATATATACATTAAAATCATTTTGGATACAGTATTTTTTAATACAGACAATTCAAAAGCAATAACAAATTTTTAATAAAAGAATAAAGTTCTAAGAATGAACATTTTTTTCTTATGTATATGGTTGATAAATGATGTTATCAGCTAAAAGGTTACTATTGATTTATGTATTACATATAACTATTTGCAGGAATCTCTGTTTCTTTCTTAGTTCTCCCTTTTCATTTAATGTTATCTGAATATCATTAACAGCTGGATGACTTTAACTTTCTTTCGTACTAGTTTTATATCACTGTTACAATTTACTGAATTATCAATAATAGCACTCCAACCTAAACCTGTCAGTTCATAGATTACTTCAGCAGAAAAGTATCTGTCAAGCCATAATTTTTCAAGCACTCTCTCCCGATATATAAAGAAAATTTCTAGACTATCGTAGTGGGTGGATGTATTCACTCTGAAGTTAGAAAAACATATATATACTGTATTACACATAAACACACATACATGATGGGTCATAGAGACCATAGAATTAGGATAACTTGCAGGTCTATAGCTAATTACAAAGTATACTTGGGTCTTTAGGGAAAGCTATAAACTTTTATTAAATTAGAATTAAAAATTTAAACTAGAAATATTAGTCATTTTCAGTATGGCCCATTAGTCTAAATAGACTGATTGGAACAAAAAAATCTATGAAATCAACACAGCTTCTTTATTACATAAATTGTAAATGAAACTATTTGTGGACAGTGCTTTTGATATGGCCAGAAGGCAGGGCGATAGACCACACGATCCTCTGAGGCCAGTCCCAACCCAGGCATGGTTGGAACGATTCTGCGTGACTGTGCTCATAGCTGTCTATGATGAAGAGAAAATGAGATAAATGTGAAACATAATTTGAAAGTACAAAGAAATTTATTTTACGTTCTCATCAGTTTTCAGTCCGATTTTGGTGATAGCAAATAGCAGGTTTCACATAGTCACTCAAATCTGACACGTTTTTTAAAATCAGGTTTGACGGGTGGGTAGTTACTGACTCTTACATTTCTAAAATTAAGCTTTCCACTAAATAGTTTTTCTTTTTATAATTGGTTAGTTACCAATTATATTAATATTTATTGAGCTAGCTTTTTTTCTTGTTTTACTTACTTACAAATGCCAATAAAGATAGATACTTTCTAAAACTACGTGGCTGTTTGAAAGACACAGAAATCCACATCGATGGAAGTGAAGAACTATTTGCCAAGTAGAGTTTATGTGATAGTTTTCAGATGTATGATATACGGTAATATCAAATACAGACACAAATAACAGCAGAGAAAATAAACAGAGACTTTTCAATCATTTTGGAAAAACTAAGTATATTCCTAAAATAAAGAAAAAAGAAAATCAAATCTATTCCAGACTGAACCAGCTGTTAACTTACTGTCTTCTGAGACTCTGAGGCACCATTCACAAATTTTGCATGTGAAAATAAGACCTCTTCCAGAAAAATGTATGCAATAGAAACAAATATAATTGTAAAGGGATATACATTTGTCCACATAACAAATTGGACGTTATCTTAATAATATGACTAAGTGCAGTAAGAAAATGGCTCATGAAAAGAAAAACATTGTCTTGTTAAACAGTAATATTCTTTTCATACAACCAAACAGAACTCTTAATCTGTTAACAAAAAACACTTCAATCTTATAAAAATAGCCATTAAACTAAAAACCCTTAGAAACAGTTAACTAGCTCAAAACAACAACATTCTATATCAGAGTGTACCACATGTGATTAAAGGGATTCAGCCTAGAAGTCCATTCAGTTATGGAGGTGTGAACATGGGTCCATTTGGGGGAAATACTGAAATTTTAATACTCAGGAACAAGTAGCAACTCGCCCAGTTCATTGACTGCTCATTTAATCACGCAAGAGCAAAGAGAGATGCTGCCTTTTCACGTATTTTTCAGATCGGGTTTTCATTATACTATTTCATGGTTTTAAACCATTTAAAAATGTGCCCAGGGCAATTTCCAACATTTTTCAAAAGCAGTTAAAGAAGAGGACACTCTCAGCCACAATCCCCAGCAGCCAGCAATAGGATATTTTTCAAAGAATTCTTCAGGGTCCTCTACATCCCCACCCTCCACCCTCAAAAGCTGTCACTCCAGTATGAACTCCTGTCAAAAGGCCATCAACAACATGTTAAAATTGGCTGGAAATAACTTCTCTGGGTCAAGACTGGTTCGTTCTGCAATTCTGACATTCTCAGAAACCAAAAATACTGTCTGAGTTAGACCATATCTCCTGAAAAATAAGGGCAAAACATTAAACACCCCAAGCGTTTGTTGATCTTTCAGAGGATATACCCTGATGATATTAACCAACACAGTTACTTCTAACCCTTGAGGACCTACATACTGGGAAACAAAGTGGTATTTTCTTGAGCCGTGTTACAGTCGAGTTCCATCTTGTACTTCCTCCAGATGGCTAACGAAATTCACAAGGAACACTTTCAGAAGCTGTATCAGCCAGTTTCTGAAAGTCCAGGCAAAGCCTCATCATCAAGGCAAAAGGAATAATTTAATCCCTATTCTTAATGACAGACACAAAAATACAGTTTATGGCATGAAAATCTTTACTTTTAGAATGTGTTCCCTCTGTCTAGTTGTATATGCTAAGTTACAAAACTGGCATCTGTTGTCAGCACAGAAAACCTAGTAAATGAACCCAGTAAATTGATGAGTCAGGGGACGTTGGCTGGGCACGGTGGCTCACAATTGTAATCCCAGCACTTTGGGAGGCTGAGACAGGTAGATCACCTGAGGTCAGGAGCTTGAGACCAACCTAACGTAGTGAAACCTTGTCTCTACTAAAAATACAAAAATTAGCCAGGCATGGTGGTGGGTGCCTGTAATCCCAGCTACTCAGGAGGCTGGGGCATGAGAATTGCTTGAACCTGGGAGAGAGAGGTTGTGGTGAGCCGAGATTATGCCACTGCCCTCCAGCCTGGGTGACAAAGTGAGACTCCGACTCAGAAAAAAAAGAAAGAAAGAAAGAAAGAAGGAAAGAAAGAAAGGAAGGATATTGTATGTGCCTGAAAGCAGTATAGCAGTATCTATAAGCATATGGCAAAATGTAAGAGTCTAGATATTTTGTTTTATATATATATATATATATATTTTATTATTATTTTTTTTGAGACAGAGTTTCGCTCTAGTTACCCAGGCTGGAGTGCAATGGTGCGATCTTGGCTCACTGCAACCTCCGCTTCCTGGGTTCAAGCAATTCTCCTGCCTCAGCCTCCCAAGTAGCTGGGATTACAGGCACGCACCACCATGCCCAGCTAATTTTCTGTATTTTTAGTAGAGACGGGGTTTCACCACGTTGACCAGGATGGTCTTGATCTCTTGACCTCGTGATCCACCCGCCTCGGCCTCCCAAAGGGCTGGGATTACAGGCATGAGCCACCACGCCCGGCCCGATATTTTGTTATATTTTTACCTTGACTAGTGTTTATTTTAGTATACCAAGAATCTAAAAGTGATCTCCAAGATCTGTTTCAATGGGAATTTCTCCAAATGTTTTTATACCTCTCATATTACCTAGAGACTGTAGATTAGAGAATTATTAGCCTTTGAATGATAAGCCGATAGCCAAAGAACAGCACCATATCATATCTTGAAAGACTAATTCCTTGCCACTCAAACTTGGGCCACAGAACAGTAGCATCAGCATCTCTTGAAGCTTTTTTCTAGAAATGCAAAATCTAGGCATCACCCCAGACTTACTGAATCCAAACCTGTGTTTTTCACAAGACACCCACATGATGTGAATTCACACTGGAGTTTGAGAAGCCCTGGACTAACTCACCAGGCTGCGGAGGTCATAGCGTCTGGAATCTGGCAGGTTTTATTTTCAAGACTGATAATCACTGGGTTCAGCAGAAGCTGGGCATCTACAGTCACAACTGGTCTTGCTCTGCAGGGAGAAAATGCAGGGTTTGTTTGAATAAACCACATAGGTGGCAGGCAGGAAGAAGCCCACTTTATGCAGACTGAGCTCTGCAGTGGACACTTTCAGAGGCCATTGCCAACGTTCCCAGCATTTGTGCCAAGAATTTTGCTCACTGCATGAACAGGTAGGCACCACACTCAGCTAATTAACTCAAAACACATCTGGAAGTACACAAACACAAAGAGTGCTGTAAGTCTGTCAAGCAAAGTTGCATACACAAATTTAATTTCTTTACGAAGTGGGCCTCCAGTATTATGGCAATATTGCTGTGAAATATTGCTCTGCCATCTGCTAGCATTACCTATATCTGTATCTGATGAAATACATCTTCTTACAGCCATTTGTGTCTGTGAACACTGGAAGTTTGCAAAGTTTGTTGCATCCTTGATGATTTTTAAATTTCCATTGATAGTTTTCAAGTTGAGCTTTGCAAATTTAGCTAAACACATGAAGGTGGGTTTTCAGAATAATTCTGTACATCAGTCAGAGATGTGGTTCTCAATCCTGCCTGCACAATATAATCACCCAGAGAGCTTTAAAACGAATTCTATGCCCAGGCCCTGCCACACCAACTGATCCAGAACCTATGGGGTAAGGACCAGACACTGGAATTTTAAATTCTCCAGGTGATTCTAATATGTAGCCAAATTTGAGGAGAGAGACTGATAGGGTGTAAGTAAACTCAATTTCAGCCAACCAGATGAGGATACCAAAAGAAAAAGTATGAATAAATCATGGGGGAAGGGAATGGAGCAGATTTTATAGCTTGGTTCCAAGATATGACAGTTGGAAGCCAACGTCCCCAAATGACAGGGAGAAATGATGCCATGTTGGATAAGTTTTCCCCCTACAAGAGGAAGGGCTATGTCTTGGGGCAGAATGGGTTTGCAGTACCGCCTTAAACAATAAACAGTGCACCTGCTGGGATTTCTCCTAAGTTCCTTCTGCTACTTGTCTGTGTTTTGTTTCATAATTTTGCTTTCAGTACTGTGTTAGTTCCACCCCTTGGAAAAACAGATGATAAAACAGAACTGGATATGCAGAAGATGTATTGGGGTCAAACATCTATGAGGAAAAGCGGGGAGAGAATGGAGGGGGCTGGGAGTTCTGATCCCTTGTAGGATCAAGGGAAGGACAGAGGACTAGAGGAGAAAGTTCTGGCCTGAGCAATGGAGAGTGCTTGAGCTAAAGTTGCCCACGAGAGGAGTTCCATGTCTTGCAAAAACAGGCCTGTATTTGTGCTCTTGTTGTCCCGCTAATTGGCTGGGAGCAGCTCATAGAAAACACAGCCTTGGCATGAAAACTCATGGAAAACACGGGCTTGGCGGATTGGATGCACAGCAGCTGAGCTCTGTGTTCATTCTGCTCCAGCAGCTCTGAGTGGTGCACTCCATGGCCACCGCAAACCTAAGCCCCATACTTCAGACACCTTGAGGGTTTCAACTGATTCTCTAGAACCTGAAGCAGTACATGGTTGGTACAAATCAACCCTCTTTGAGTTTGTCTGGAACTGGTGAAGAAGAACACCTCACCTATTTGAGGAAACCTAACCTTTGAACCTCTTTGGGAGCGGACTAGGTTAACTCTATACGCCTAGTACACCCAGGTATGCCCTCAGCCTTTTGTCTTGATATCCTGACCTAGTGTCTTGAATTCTCATAAAATGTTTTTTTTTTTCCTTGAGATGTAGTCTCTCTCTGTTGCCCAAGCTGGAATGCAGTGGCACAATCTCTGCTCATTACAACCTCCATCTCCCGGGTTCAAGTGATTTTCATGCCTCAGTCTCTTGAGTAGTTGGGATTACAGGCATGCGCCACTCTGCCTGGCTACTTTTTGTATTTTTAGTAGAGATGGGGTTTTGCTGTGTTGGTCAGGCTGGTCTCAAACTCCAGACCTCAAGTGATCCGCCTGCCTCGGCCTCCCAAAGTGCTGGGATTACAGGTGTGAGGCACTGTGTCCTGTCATAAAACATTTTTTTTTAAAAGGCAGCTAAAACTGAGCAACACCCCTCTCCCAGTTACTATTCTGTGTATGCCACATGCATATTCTTATTGAATCCTTTGAACAGAGGTAACCTTGTAAATATCGTTATCCTTCATTTACAGAGCAGAAATCTGAAACTCTGAAAGTTATAAGAACTTGCCCAAGATTACAAATCAGTGAGTGTATGGAATGCCCAGGCTTGGAATCCATGGCTGTTGTATTTGATTGTTTTCAATACTTGTCTTTGGAGGCTACCTACTCCTGGAATGTTCTGTTCCTTAATAAGTGTCCAGTTTGATTATAGAAGCCAGGATAAATAGTAACATTCTTCTACCCTGCACTCTTTATATACAAGTGAACATTTCAATGCATTTCCAAAGCAAAGATAATAAATAAAATACAGTAACCTCTAAAAAGTGGGTTGTTTTGTAAGACCTGCTTCATTTCGTATCTTATTTAACATTAAGTTTGGTCATGCAATATGAGAGTAAAAATACAAAGGAAAGAAAGAGTGAGAGCAAAAAATCCCTCTAGACTTTAAAAAGAGCATCTAAATATTCACCAGAATAAATGCTGAAACATGCTCTTTAAGGCAAAACTAACAGGAAACTGTATTTGAAACAATGAGGAAAACATTTGAATGCTACCAACCACGTACCTGTAAACAGCGACTTTTCCTGTTCCAAATGCACCAACAATCAGATCTTAAAAAGACAAAAACACAAGCATGACTCATATAGAAACAGTTTACTAAGTTCATAATCATAAGTGGCACATAGAAGATGCCACATGCTGACTGTATGAGAGTCACAAAATTAGAAGAGGAAATCACACCTTTCCTAAGGCATTTTGGAAAGGATATTGGAGTTTCACTATAACCCACTTGATAAAACAGCAGTCAGTACATCTCAAACCTTTCTGTGCTTAGGAAGGCAAATTTCTTCTTTCTTTTTTTTTTTGAGATGGAGTCTCGCTCTGTCACCCAGGCTGGAGTGCAGCGGTGTGATCTCGGCTCACTGCAACCTCTGCCTCCTGGGTTCAAGCGATTCTTCGGCCTCAGCCTCCTGAGTAGCTGGGATTACAGGTGCTTGCCACTGTGCCTGGCTAAGTTTTTGTATTTTTGGTAGAGATGGGGTTTCACCATGTTAGCCAGGATTGTCTTGATCTGCTGACCTAGTGATCCACACAGTTCAGCCTCCTAAAGTGCTGGGATTGCAGGCGTGAGCCACCGCACCTGGCCACGAAGGCCAATTTCTAGAAACTCATCATCCCATCACTTTCCTATCCTCCAGGTTCAAGGCACATACCCGCAGGGAAGGAAAGGGGAAAAGTCACAGGCTCATCACACATTTTTCATATTCTCTCTCTCACCAGCAAATACCCTATGAGGAAGGATTATTCACCCAGAAGTGCGACATTCTGATCGTCATTTTGACACAACCGTTTGCTCTTTACAATTAGTATGGGTGGTGGTGAGTATACCCTGGCAAAGCAATCAATAGTATATATAACATATTATAATAACCTTAAGTGACAACAGCAATGTTAACAAAAGCACAGGAAACAACACTCTACGCCAGGTGTCCTTTTAAAGGATTTCCTTTAATTAATTTTTAACAAGAAGGTAGGAGGCCTTTATTATTAGCACAGTTGTGCAAATGAGTCAGTTGAGACTTGAGAAGGCTAAACTATACATTTCCTAACATTCACACAGGTAGGTAAGTGATGGAACTGAGTGGCTGCAGTTGAGCAGTTCTGGACTAGGTAAGAGGGAACGCTCACAATTATTTCAGTGATTGGCTAACATAGAGGTCAAACTGTCGACTAATCTCATTTACAGTGGCTGTCCCTGGTAGAATTAATCAAACACAGTAAAACATGACAATGGCTAAATCTGCAGAGCAAAATTTAGATGCAAGAAAACTGCACATCTATGGAAAAACCTAAGTGTCCATCAACAGTGGATTGGATAAAGAACATGTCATACATAAACACCATGGAATATTATGCAGCCATAAAAATGAATGAAATCATGTCCTTTGGAGCAGCGTGGACGGAACTAGATGCCATCATCCTAAGTGAACTCAGAAACAGAAAATCAAATATTGGATGTTCTCACTTATAAGTGGGAGCTAAAACAATGAGTACACAGAGACATAAAGATGGTAATGATAGCCACTGGGGACTCCAAAAGGGTGGAAGCAGGGAGGGTGATAAAGGTTGAAGAATTACCCACTGAATCCAGTGTTCAATGTCTGAGTGATGAGTACACTATAAACCTAAACCCCTTTAGGCAATACCCATGTAAAAAGCATGCACATGTACCCACTGAATCAAAAATAAATTTAAAAAGAGAAAAAGAAATCTGGACTTGGTAGAAACAAAGGCCACAGAAGAAGACTTACAACTGTTGAAACTATAATTGGTTAATTCCAGCAGAATAGGAATGAAAATAGAAAAACAAAAAACGAAGGTAGAGGAAGGTCCTATTTGGCCACTCCATATGGAAAACGATTCAGGAATTAAATTGGTGTAATGGAATTTGCACAGAAAAATGACTTACAGCCGTATTTCCTTGGCACTCACCTTTTGCATATATGATTCTGTGTGTCAACTTGACTGGATTGAAGGGTGCAAAGTATTGTTCATTGGTGTGTCTGTGAGGGTGTTGCCAAAGGAGATTAACATTTGAGTCAGCGGACGGGGAAAGGCAGACCCACCCTTAATCTGGTGGGCACCATTTAATCAGCTGCCAGTGCAGCCAGAATAAAAGCAGGCAGAGGAACGAGGAACAACTAGACTGGTTCAGTCTTCTGGCCTCCATCTTTCTCCCATGCTGGATGCTTCCTGCCTTCAAACACTGAACTCCAAGTTCTTCAGCTTTGGGACTCAGACTGGCTTCCTTGCTCCTCAGCTTGCAGATGGCCTATCGTGGGACCTCACCTTGTGATCGTGTGAGTCAATACTCATTAATAAACCCCCCTTCATATAATAAGATATATACATCTATCTTATTCATGTAATAAGATATATACATCTATCTTATTAATTCTGTCCCTCTAGAGAGCCCTGACTAACAGACCATGCCTGTGAACAGAGACAGATTGTGATGATTCTTCTCTTGAGGGCTTAGTGTCTCTGGGAATGGCTTTTAGTCAGTTACAGTCAGGAATTAGAAAGTAAGTGGTCCAGCTTCCTTATCAGTCAAGTGGGATAACTGAGGTCTGTTCTCTGATTCTTTGCTTTTCCCAGCAAGATGGGGCCCTGATTGCCCATAGTGGCAACTAGCTTGATGATCATCTTTACTGCATTCTTCTTTTCCATGTCTCTCTTTTCTACTCTTACCAGTATTTCTCGGAATTACTTAAATATACTGCTCGTTAGGCCGGGTGTGGTGGTGCACACCTGTAATCCCAGCACTTTGGGAGGCCGAGGCGGGCAGATCACAAAGTCAAGAAATCGAGACCATCCTGGCCAACATGGTGAAACGCTGTCTCTACTAAACATACAAAAATTAGTTGGGTGTGGCGGTGTGTGCCTGTAGTCCCAGCTACTCCAGAGGCTGAGGCAAGAGGATCACTTGAACCTGGGAGGTGGAGGTTGTGGTGAGCCAAGATCATCTGACTGCATTCCAGCCTGGGCAACAGTCAAGACTCCATCTCAAAGAAACAAAAAACAAAAATAAGGAAACACTGCTTGTTTTCTCATCTTTGTCTTAATGCCTGCTCTGGGACAACCCAATCTTAGACACAACAATACTTGTTAAAAGTTTTGTTTAAAAAAAAAGATCTGAAAGTTCTCCAGGTCAAAACCACTGTCAGATGTCTTCTGTTTTATGGATCCAGAATCAGATTCAGTTGTTAGACTTGGAATTTGACTCCAGCGCTTCATATTTAAAAAGCTGTGCATGCTGATGCTCAAATAAGTTAAACAGAAGACATTTAAAGAGCTCCGTACTTGTGAAATTAAAGAACACATTAAGCAAAGGTCTACACTTTGGCCACCTGTGGTTGGTGGAATAAAACATTCTTTTGTAAGCGTTTAAAGCTCCAAAGCCAGATGCCAAAGCTTCTAAGTTTACCAACGTTTAAAGTTATAATGATAAATTATATCAGACTTTCAACTTGTCAACTATTTTCACGTGTATTCTTTCTGTTACATTTGTCTCTTCTAGCAGATCAGTGCATTTTTTTTTTTTTTTGCTATGTCAGAGAAAAAAAGAGCTACTGATTGGAAGAAACATGAGCTCTGTTCTTCCTGCTTGATTACAAACTCCAATATTTAGACAAGTGTAACACAGGTGGCCCTGGCCTGAATCCCTGTCTGTTGACATGACACCAGATAGGAGAGCTTCCTTAGGAAAACTGATTCACGAGGAGTTATGTGCTTTGTTCTTGACTACAGATAAGGTGAAATATTTACATGATAAGATTAGACATTTTATAAATAATAGGCAAATGTTAAGGATTGGTTTTCTGGAAAAGCTAAAGAAAATAAGATTGTAAGCCCTTCCAGGGCAGGAATCTTTACGTTTGCACATCCCCAAATCTTCATGGAATATACGGGTTGAAATAAATGAAGAGGGCTGGGCGCGGTGGCACACGCCTGTAATCCCAGCACTTTGGGAGGCCGAGGCGGGTGGATTACGAGGTCAAAAGAGCGAGACCATCCTGGCCAACATGGTGCAACCCCGTCTCTACTAAATACAAAAAAAAAAATTAGCTGGGCATGGTGGCACATGCCTGTAATCCCAGCTACTCAGGAGGCTGAGACAGGAGAATTGCTTGAACCCAGGAAGAGGAGGTTGCGGTGAGCCAAGAATGTGCCATTGCATTCCAGCCTGGGTAACAAGAGCGAAAGTCCGTCAAAAAAAAAAAAAGAAATAATCTTTTCATGCACGTTACCAGGTGCAGTGCCAGATACAGAACAGAGACTGTATAAATGCCTGATTAAATAAAGATAAATAATAATGAGTGATAATTAACTAAAGATAATAGAGATGAAGAAAATGAGACAATTAAAAGCTACTACTCACAGCTGCAGCTAAATTCTGCTGGAGTTTTGCATGTATACTTGAAGGTGTTGAGATACACACACACACACACACACACACACACACACACACAACAGGTTCCAGGTTTAGAAAGTAACGTAAAGTCTCCATCACAACTAGATTGTCATTATAAGTGAGAATTTGAGAGACACCCTCTCAATGGTAATGAGACATGGGCTTTTCCCTTAGGAACTTGAATTCCTGTGCCTTAGAATGGGAATTTATCCTACTCTGGAAAAATAAAATAACTGGTAACACAGGCCACAATTTTCTTCATGAGAATGTGGTTATAGTTATTCGGAGGCCAAGAAAACAGTTATCTACCACAGAAGTATGTTTGCCTTCAGAGACCCTGCCTTGGGATTATGCCTGCTAGAAAGAGCCAGAAGCACTTATGCTCGGGACCTTAAAATCATCAGATCTCTCCAGGGGAGGAGAATTGATTCACTGGTTTGTGTTTTGAATGAATTTCTCTTTTCAAAATATGTGGTTGGTTTTGGAAAGCACTACGCTGTTTCCATCTAGACACACATACATATACAAGTTTGTATATACGGTGTATCTGTTATATATGTGTTCAATTACACACACAGATATTCATATTTATGTTGGAGTGTGTATGTGTGTGTGTGAAATATTTAAATAATACTCAAAAATAATACTTAAAATATTGCATAATTCTGTGCTTAGGAATCTAAATGATAATCTGGAGACAAAGTAATTTTGGTGCAGATATTGGGTTTCTGACACTTGAAACATTGTTTTCTCCCTTACTTTGAGATAACAGGTCTGAGATCATTATCTATGTTTACTTCCTTTCTATAAATGCCTCAAGGGCAAATTCTGAAAACAAATAAAAACTTTGCCTTTCTCTATACATAGACACTTAAGCTGGCTGTTTTCTTTTTTTTTCTGGAGGAAATAACTGTCAACTAAAATTGGTTCTTTCCTTTCAATCAAAAAATGTTCCCGAAGTGCTGGAGGCCTTTGCTGTTGCCTCACATTGCCTGAGAAACATAGTTTATTTTCTTTTTGGGTTTTGATGAAACAACTGAGTACTTTTAAGGAAACAAAAAGGGGACATTAGCAGGAATGTAGGATCATTGGCAAGAAAAAAAAAGCCCTAAAAATGCGAGGTCGTAGGAGATGCATTACACCTATGTTTTGTATTTTATTTCTTGCAAATTGTTATTTTTAAATGAGGAAGAAGAGCCAAATCTTTAAAGTGGTGCTTGGTTTGCAGAGTCTGATTTCACTAACTTGGGAAGGAAATTTTTGTGTTGGAAGAAGTTCTATTTGAAAACATCAGCTTTGTTTTGAGTGTGGATCTGAGGTTTGGATTAGGTGGGCAGGAAACAGTGAGCGGAGGGATAGTGGAACCCTCCTAGGGAAGGGTCGGGTCAAAGGGGAAGACGAAGAAGAGCTGACAGTGTCAGATTAAAGAATTAGCCAGGCATGGTGGTACACAACCTATAGTCCCAGCTACGTGAGAGGCTGAAGTAGGAGGTGTGCTTGAACGCAGGAGTTTGAGAATGCAGTGAGCTATCATGCGCCACTGTACTCCAGCCTGGGCAACACAGTGAGACCCCATAAAAAAACAACAGCTGAGCACAGTGGCCCGCACCTATAATAAGGTGGTACACAACCTATAATCCCAGCATATTGGGAGGCTGAGGCAGGCAGATCACCTGAGGTCAGGAGTTCAAGACCAGCCTGGTCAATATGGTGAAACCCCATCACTACTAAAACGACAGAAGTTAGCCGAGCTGGGTGGTGCATGCCTGTAATCCCAGCTACTTGGGAGGCTGAGGCAGGAGAATCGCTTGAAACTGGGAGGTGGAGGTTGCAGTGAGCCGAGATCCTGCCACTGCACCCCAGCCTGGGTGACAGAGAGAGACTCCATCTCAAAACAAAACAAAACGTACAAAACACAAAACTGAGAATCACTCAGAATCATTTTAGGGGAGAAGTCTCTGTGGCCACCCAAGTGCCTTCTTGTTACTTCCTAACCTAAGTCACCTTCTTCCTGGTTCCTTCTTCTCACCTCTTATGCTCTTCTTCTTGATAGATATACTAATTTTATAACTTGCCAAAAATGCCATCAGACATCTCCTTTGTTTTGGAATTAAAAAACATTTACTATTTTAGAATAATTCCAGACAATGAGAATTGCCACCAGAAGTTTCCAAACAAATGTGAAAATGGAAGTGTATACCTTACAGTTGTATGAAAAGATTGTGAGGAATCAAAAGGGAAGTCCCTATCTCTTGACCTCGTGATCCACCCGCCTCGGCCTCCCAAAGTGCTGGGATTACAGGCTGGTCAATATGTTGAAACCCCGTCTCTACTAAAAATACAAAAAATTAGCTGGGCATGGTGGTGCGTGCCTGTAATCCCAGCTACTCAGATGGCTGAGGTAGGAGAATTGCCTGAACCCAGGAGGTGGAGGTTGTGGTGAGTCGAGATCGCGCCATTGCACTCCAGCCTGGGTAACAAGAGCGAAACTCCGTCTCAAAACACACACACACACACACACACACACACACACACACACACAAAGGGAAGTCTCCTTAAAGATGACCAAAAATTTTAAAATCTAAACTACTTTTATAGCAAAAAAACACATGAGCAAGGTTGAAAGAGAAACAAAAGCAAACAGGGTGAAATGTTTCTGATGTATACACCTGATCAAATAGTAATTTTTTCAATTCTCAGAAGAACGTTTGTCACTTGGTTAAAAAAAAAAATAAATGTTAACCGTTAACTATTATGCCTTATCTGTAACAAATTCATACAAATTAATAATAAAACTACAAACTTTCTAATAAAAAGATTACAAACAGGCAAGTGACATAAAAATAAATACCTGTGACTAATAAATATACAAAATGCGTTCAACTTCACTAGTCATCAAAGAAATCCAAATGAAAGGAACATAGAGATGTCATTTTTTTGACCTTGTAAATTGGAAAACATGAGCATCAGGCGGTGTTGGGTAGGGGCAGAGGCATGCTCTTAGGCCGTCTGTGGGAGCGGAAATTGGCACTATTTTCATGCGCAGAGGCATGCTCTTAGGCCGTCTGTGGGAGCGGAAATTGGCACTATTTTCATGCGCAGAGGCATGCTCTTAGGCCGTCTGTGGGAGCGGAAATTGGCACTATTTTCATGGAAGGCAGTTTGTTGATATGTACGACTGTGTGCACCTCTGATCTAGTTTCTACTTCTAGGAATTTATCCTGAGGATATACTGGACAGTTGTGCAAACATAGATCAAATAAAAGCTAATATTTTTGATATTTTAAATATAATGGCTCCCTTTAAGTGCTACAACAGTCCTATGAGGAAGATACTTTCATTATCCCCATCTTAGAACGAGAAAAATGAGGTACAGAGAGTCTGAATACAGTAAGTCACAAGATCAAGTTTAAACCCAGGCAGTCTGGCTACTGAGCCATGTGGAATCCTTTTCGCCACTGCCTTCCAGGAGCTGTTGTTTTTTCCCCCCTCTCCTTAAACCTTTAAAAAAAAATTAAAGATATGATAGCTCCTGTACATAATCTTAGCATTTTGAAAGGTTGCGATGGGTGGATCAATTGAAGTCAGGAGTTCAAGACCTGCCTGACCAACATGGCAAAACCCCATCTCTACAAAAAAATACAAAAATTTAGCCTGATGTAGTGGCGGGTGCCTGTAATCCCAGCTACTTGGGAGGCCGAGGCAGGGGCATCACTTGAACCCAGGAGGCAGAGGTTGCAGTTGGCTGAGATTGCAGCACTGCACTCCAGCCAGGGTGACAGAGTTCAACTCCATGGAAAGAAAGAAAAACGAACGAACGAATGAAAGAAAGAAAGAGAAAGGGAGAGAGAGAGAGAGAGAAGGAAAGAAAGAAAAGGAAGAAAGAGGAAGGAAGGGAGAGAAAGGAAGAGAGAGAAAGGAAGGAAGGAAGGGAGAGGAAGGAAGGAAGGGAGAGAAAGGAAGAGAGAGGAAGGAAGGAAGGAGGAAAGAAAGAGAAAGAAAAGAAACATTTTACTACAATAAATTGTATCCCTTTTTAGTAAGCTGATCTAAGAGCTTTGATAAGTGCACCCAGACCTGTAACCACTTCCACAACGAGACAGAGAGCAGTTCCATCATGCCCAAATGTTGCCCATGCTGTTTTGTAGCCAAGCCTGATCTGTCTCTAGCCCCTGAACTCTACTAATCTATTTTCCAGAATGTCATATAAATAGGTCTGGCTTCTTTCACTCAGCTCGGTGCATTTGAAATTCATGCACAACATTGTGTGTACCGGGAGTTCATTTTATTTTATTGCTGAATTGTATTCCACTGGGTGGATGGCGCATAGTTTATTCATCCTTCCCTGGCTTGGGAGCTCCCGAGGTTTTTCCAGTCTTTGCAAAGTCACCATAAACATCTGTGTACAGGTGTTTGTGCATCGACAGGCCAATTTTGACTTGCTCGTTGTCTCTCTTTGAATCTCTCTAAAACCTTTGAAGGCTTCTTTGAAACAGTGTTGTATGTCAGATGGAAAATTACTGAGCGGCGGCTGATAGATAAGCAATTCTCAGCTCCAGTTCACTTTGCTGCTGGCTTCTAAATGGCATTGGACAAGTTGATCTTCACTGCGGAATCTCTGTGGTCTTTAAGAGTCTCTGGATGAGAAGGCCAGGAGCTCAGTAACATTGGTTGGGCTGATGACTGGATCCCGTGTACTTTGATGTATAATCGAGGACTCTGCTTTGCTTTTGCACTCAGCTTTGTTCCTGCAGATTTAGGGACTCCTTGTGGCTCCACTGAGAGACAGCCGATTTCTGGCTTTCTCCCTGGCTTCACCAGACTGGACCTCCTCCCATTTGCCTTCATAACTCAGCTCTACAGACGCCTGACTCCCGTCTTGGCAATACCACTGCCCACAGCTCACAGAATCTCCTCCAGGAACTGCCCATCACTGCCCAGGTTCCATCCTGCCAGTCCTCTTCCCACAGCACCCAAATGTTTTAAAGACGAACTAAGGCCGTCAAGTATAGTTGTTTATATAAATTAACCCTAGGTTGGCTGACTTTCATACAAGGATGACATTAAGGGAAATAAGAGGATTCAAGCTAATGTGTCCAATGGTGGGGTTACAGATGGTGTGTACATCTGGCAATGTCCGCTTCTAAGTGGGCTATGACATTGGCTTAAGTGTCTGGCATTGAGAACACAGCTTATGTCTGTGGAAATCCAGCATTCAGATAAGTCTCCTTGACGTTGGCAAATGTGTTAATCTAAAAATAGACAGAGGTTGCCTGTCTGCCTTGCTTTTTTATTGCAACGTGCAAAATATTACTGAGAGGAAGGTTATGAGCTGAGGAAGAAATGTTTGAAAAAAAAAGCATGATTTTATCCCAGAAGGTAATAATCCTAACAATCTGTCTGAAATGCTTCCAAATGAACTCTGAAGAAAAACATTTATGAGTTGGAACGTGGCATTAGGTTGCAACATTCTAATTTACGGGGGGATTATTTTCCTTCAAAAAAAAAATCCCCACAAAAAAATGAGAGCAGAATATCGAATGGTGAGTCTGCCTTGTGAAAATAGTTTTCTGTATATTATTAGCCTCCTGTGGCTACAAGAATGATCCTTCCCCCTTCAATTGTTTGATCCTCCACTTGTTACATTTCTTGTCACTGTGTCAAAGGCATTTAACTTTATCCTTGTCATGGCCACACTGAATCACAACATGTGCGCCATCTGCGCAATTGCTGAAAGCCGTGGAGGAAGGTTTATTTCTTCAGCTAGTGTCACTTATACGTAGCTGCCTCTTGGGAAGGGCTTCAGAGTCTCCAGAAGAGGCCAAGAGCTCACCAAGATGCTTCCCTGACATCCAGACTGACAGATAAACTCCTTTTGATAAAAACCTAATAGGACTTGATGCCTTTGCTAAGTGTTTTAGGCAGAATTGTGTCCCCCACAAAAAAGTCATATGTTGAAGTCCTAACTGCCAGCACCTCAAAATGTGACTATATTAGGAGATAGTGATACAGGAATTAAGAAGAAATTGTTTAGGCAGATATGGGGGTAAGGAAGTCCCCAGTAAGGTTTTCCTTTTAATGAAAAGCAGTCCCCAAATCATTTTTTTTTTTTCTAACAAAGAGCAGCCTATAAAATCGAGCTGCAGACATAGACAAGCAAGCTAGAAGCTTGTACAGATGAATGCCGGCATCTGTGCCCACAGGAAAAGGCTGCCTGGGACCAGGCATGTTCAACAAGGAGGCTCCATCTTCCCTCCTCTCTGTCAACCAGGTATACAGTAAGGAACGGGCAACATGGCACCTGCCAGGCAAAAACTCCATTTGCATAATAAAATTAGGGTAGGGCAGCCAGTGTCCTTATGTGTTATATAAATGTCACGCCTGGTCCAACCAATCTGTGGGTCCTATGTAAATCAGACACTGCCTCCTCAGGCCTGTCTGTAAAATCCAGTGCATTTCAGAGAGAGAGCTGTTCCCTCCCTCCCTCCCACCTTCCTTCCTTCCTTCCTTTTTTTTCTTTTGAGACAGAGTCTCACTCTATTGCCCAGGTTGGAGTGCAATGGCATGATCTCGGCTCACTGAAACCTCCGCCTCCCAGGTTCAAGTGATTCTCCTGGCTCAGCCACCTGAGTAGCTGGGATTACAGGCACGCACCACCACACCCAGCTAATTTTTGTATTTTTAGTAGATATGGGGTGCTCCATGTTGGCCAGGCTGGTCTAGAACTCCTGACCTTGTGACCTGCCCACCTCAGCCTCCCAAAGTACTGGGATTACAGGCGTGAGCTACAAAGCCTGGCCTCCTTTCTCTTTCTTTGGCCTATCAAACCTCCACTCCTAAACCGGGTTCTTGTGTATATCTGCATCCTCAATTCCCTTGTCATGAGAAAACGAACCTCAGGTATTTACCCCAGACAGCTTTGCTGATTCAGCAGAGTCTTTAAAGAGGTAATTAGTTTAAAATGAGGTCATCTGAGTGGACCCTAATCCAATAGAACCACTGTCCTTACAAGAAGAAGCCAGGACACACATGTGCATGGAGAAAAGTCAACGTGAAGACATAGGGAGAAGATGTCCATCTACAAGCCAAGAGAGAGGCTTAGGGGAAACTGACCCTATGACACCTTGATCTTGGCCTTGCAGCCTACAGAACTGGGAGGAAATATATCTCTATTTGAGCCCTCCCGTCTGTGGTGACATGTGATGGCAGCAGCCTTGCCATTGACAGAGTTGCAAGGGAGGTGGAGAGGAAGGGAAGAACATTTACATTGGTGGTTCCCTATACTGGGCGCCCTCATCTAACAAGTCTTCACTGAATCTCCATGATGAGCCAGGTCCCACCCTAACTGCCCAGTATCCAGCAGGGTCCTTTAACACAGACACTCCCCTGCCTTCCAGCTACTTAGAGTCTGTCAATCAACTCACTGAGGGGTCCATGTTAAAAACACAGGTCAGGATCCACTTTCCCTGGATCACTCACATTCTGATGAGAATAAGGTCATTAGATCCTTCCCTTTCACATGTTTAAGAAGAGGAAACTGTGTAAGTTTCTGCAATTGGTATGCAGCGGCCCTCAGGGACAGAAAAGAAAGGAAACAGGATGAGAGGGGCTGAGCATTTGCTAAATAAGCTTCACCTGCTTCACTATTTCGCCTGTGGTCTGGAGGGACAGCCAGCTTTCAGGCTTACGCTGGTTCTCTCGTGAACTTCTCTTAGGGTTGATAGTTTTTAGGTAACCAGCTATTAATGTATCATTGTAGGAAAACCTCAATGAGAAAATCTAAAAGGATTGGCATATTGAAAGAAGAGCATCAAATGAACAATACTTGCAAATAGGAAGGACAAAAGAGACAAAAGAAGACTTTGTTATTGTATTAATTATTTTGAAAACCTCCCATCT
This sequence comes from Callithrix jacchus, assembly GCF_049354715.1. Taxonomy (NCBI): domain Eukaryota; kingdom Metazoa; phylum Chordata; class Mammalia; order Primates; family Cebidae; genus Callithrix; species Callithrix jacchus. The sequence goes on from NC_133508.1 coordinate 16,489,842, forward strand.
GTCATCCCATAAGAGGTTTTAGACAGAGATTCCACAAGTCAACATCTGATGGCATAGGCCTGGGTCTGGGGCACAGAACCTGGACCCTCAGCCTTAGAGCTTGTTTTCATGCCTCCCACTGTCAGAGGCATTTGAACCAGAGCAACTCCATCTTGAATAGGGGTTGGGTAAAATAAGGCTGAGACCTACTGGGCTGCATTCCCAGGCTAGTAATTCTTAGTCACAGGATGGGATAGGAGATTAGCACAAGATACAGGTCACAAAGACCTTGCTGATAAAACAGGATACAGTAAAGAAGCCGGTCAAACCCCACCAAAACCAAGATGGTGATAGATTGGACAAAGAAAATGTGGCACATATACACCATGGAACCTTAGCCTGGGTGACAGAGCAGGACTCCATCTAAAAAAAAAAAAGAAACATGAGTATTTTTGCAGCCATAAAAAAGGATGAGTTCATGCTTTTGCAGGTACATGGATGAAGCTGGAAACGATCATTTTCAGCAAACTAACCCAGGAACAGAAAACCAAATACTGCATGTTCTCACTCATAAGTGGGAACTGAACAATGAGAACACATGGACACAGGGAGGGGAACATCACATGCCAGGGCCTGTTGGGGGTGGGAGGCTAGGGGAGGGATAGCATTAGGAGAAATACCTAATGTAGATGATGGGGTGGTGGGTGCAGCAAACCACCATGGCACATGTATACCTATGTAACAAACCTGCATGTTCTGCACATGGATCTCAGAACTTAAAGCATATTAAAAAAATAAAAAAGAAGCCATAGCCAAGTAGATTCTATGGCATAATGGATAGCCATTGGACTTCTAGGCTTAAAAAAAAAAATTCATGGCTAAGCCACAGTTTCTATCAACTGTATTTTTAAAAGCAAGATCAAGTATAAATAATATCCTACCATGTTCACTGGGTTTCAGAAAGAAGCCAGTCTCATTATTTGGAAGGAAGTTAGTTCAAACTTAAACCGACAAATGATGTGTGGCATATAAATCTAATAGCCATATGGTTAGATTTCTTTAATCTGGTGAGGGAAATTTGCTGTTACTTACTACCTATGAGTGGGACACAATTTAAACCTGCTTTGGGACAGAATCTGGATTCTGAAGGATATATTATTTGTGAAGTAAGGAGGATTTATTATCTGTGAAAAGTTTTATCTGAGAACCTGATTCAAGCGTGGGGAGGGAAGGCGTTCAGGTGAGCGAGGGCGTCCTGGCTTCACATTTAAGGTCATTGACATAGCTGTGTAGATAAGGTCCACTGTTTCAATAGGGCTGCCTCTTCAAAGGAGAGTGAGAAATAAGACAGATGGACGTACTCACAGGTTTTCATAACATACTAAGCAAAAGAGAAATATCTGAGAGATATGACAGTTCCTACCTTTTCATATCTTAATCTAAAGCTGAAAAAAAGTCAGCATATTATGTTACTGGACTTGAAAATGACTAAACTTTATTTTGGTCTTTCGTGAATGCAGCTGTGAGTACGGACAACAGTCATTCCCAGCCCGGGTCTGTGAATTTCTGAAAATAGTAATTCCCCCTTGGAAACACATGCCACAAATAGGAGATTCGTGTGATTGTGAGTCACTGGGCAGAAGCAGGTACCTATTTCAGTTTCATTCAGTGATACAGATAGCAGTTGTAGAACTCACCACGTCAGAGTCAATACAGCTTGAAATCACTCATGGTGAGGATATTAACACCATGGAAATCAGAAAATGCTACAAATCTGGGGAGATAGCATCAGTGAATTTCAGAGTTAAAAAGACCCTGGGAGGAGCAATTCGTGCACCTTTGTCACTTCTCGAAGAGGAAGGGAAGACCCAGAGAGATGGAGTTACTAAAACCAAACATGGGAGAGCTGGTTCTAGAACTCAGGCCCTTTCAATTTCCATTCATTTTCATTTCTACCTGACAACATTCCTCAATTCAAGCGCAAGAGCTCTTTCAGTTGAATTACCTCAATTCGATCTACATGCATGAGATATTTTTAGTCAAAAATTTAATAATCTAATTTCTAATGTGTTTATCATGAAATTATAAATATCATAATAAGAATGTCGTGTTTTGCTTTTCCCACAAAACTTGAGTAGCAGTTTGAGAAGTGAAAATAAACTTTGGCTATAAGATTTGAACCTAGTTCAACTAAACTTCAAATTAACAATTTCAAGGAGCTCAAAGTTTAATTAAAATGCGTTATTCCCTCTGGAGAAAGCCTCTTTTCATGTGTGGGTTCTGTTACTTGTTTGGTTGTGCTACACACACACACACACACACACACACACACACACATTCATTAAAAAGATAATGGGTTATTTTATTTCATCGAGTGTAATTGTCTGAAATGGCTGCATGAGATAATCATATATTAGGGGCCTGGATGAGACAATGATAGTCTTGGCCTTCTGCCCATGTTTTCCTCCAGTTTTTATTGCCTGTAGTATTTCTGCTCCTCAACAAAATCTGCACCTCCCCTCCTCCACCTTCTAATGCGGGCTTCGCGTTTACCAGATGGTGTTGTTTTACAATCACGTTTCACGGGATTAGGGTAGATCATTGGATTTCAGGATTCCTGACTATCACAGCTGTTTCTCGTCTAAAATGCTCTCAATTAATGTATGCAAGATACTCCTCTGGTCAATCCTACTTTCCCAATGAACCGCAAAACAGAGACCTGAACACATCTACATTTTGAATCAGAAAGTGAATTTTGATGCTAGAAATAAAAATGCTTATGACTCTAGGTATTCTATGTGTGCCAGTGACATCTTTGTTGTAAAAAGCTTAAAAATGTACTGGGTGGTTAATGTTAGAAAAATTATTCTACATGTTATTTCTGCAATCAAATCTGTATATTCTCTAACAAAATCCTCCCCGCCCCCATCTGTCCATGATACCATCCTTTTCTTGGATACACTGAATTCAACTCTGAGTCATCTTTACACTCACCTCTTCCTGACCTCCTGCCACCTCCTCTCCCATCACTGCTAGTTCTTACAAGCTTTGTCTATTTTCCATTTACACTGTTGTGTTAGTTCCCTCGCTTCAGTTTCCCCTGTCAACACCATACTTCAGGCTGAATTTAGAGGAATTTAAATACCTTTAAATGGCTAAAGCTCAGAGAGGGAGTAGCATGTTTCCTCTCCGGTACCCAGTAAGGCACAATAGTGAAAAATGAAAGAGGCCGGCCATGGTGGCTCCCACCTGTAATCCCAGCACTCTGGGAGGCTGAGGTGGGTGGATCACTTGAGATCAGGAGTTTGAGACCAGCCTGAGCAACATGGTGAAATCCTGTCTCTACTAAAACTACATAAATTACCTGGGCATGGTCGTACATGCGTGTAATCTCACTTACTTGGGAGGCTGAGGCAGGAGAATCCCTTGAACCGGGGAGGCAGAGGTTGCAGTGATCTGAGATTGTGATACTGCACTCCAGCCTGGGCAATAGAGTGAGACTCTGTCGAAAGAAAGAAAGAAAGAGAAAGAAAGAAAAAAGAAAAAGACAGAAAGAGAGAAAGAGGAAGAAAAGAAATTCCTGGTAGAAATAAATCCCTGATACTTCATCTCCCACTTAGAAGTAGGTGGAGGTGGGCGAGTGATTAATTACATCGTGGTAGAGCAGCAGCATCAGGCTCCCATTCAGTGAAGCATTTAGCGAAGGTCCGGCAATGAAAATTGTATGCCTGGTTCTCAACTCAGCAGCATCTCCGTAAGTAACTCTGTTCTAACTCTCATATTCCTATTTGCCTGGGGCAGAAGCAGCAACTGAAAAGCTTTAAGTTAAATTTGGAACCATGGAAGTTGATAAGCAAAAGAAAAGAATATGGACTTGTGTGCCTGGCAAAAAGAACGCCTCCAGAATATAGGAGGTGTTCAAAAGTTGATTGAAAAGCTGACATTTATTAAACTATGGTCTGCATAATCTCATTTTAAGTTTAGTATACAAATAATCTCATTTCATCTTTATACCAGTATGTGCTTATATGAGTTTTCAGAGAGGGGAACGGAAGTTCAGAGAGGTTAGGAGATTTTCTCACTCTCATACCACTCGGAAGCAGTGGGATCCGATTTTAAACCAAGCCTGTCCCTCTCCAGCATCCTAGAATGCATTTTTTTCAGAATCATGTGGCCCCACATGACTGTGAGGTGAAGTAGCTTATATTTTCTTCAAAATCAGCAAATTGATTTCCTTTCCTGTTCTGAGCCATTTGGCAGCATTCTGTAAAAATCCTCTCCCAACCCAGAAAGTGTATGGACACACAACCCAGTGAAGTAGGTATCATGAGCCCCATCATACCAGATAAAGAAATAAAAGCTGAAAGTAAGTGATTGCTATGCTAAGTAAGTAAATGTTATGCTAATCAGTATTCAATGGGAATCTGAACTCAGGGAGTCTGATTTTCCTTCCCCTGTTCTCACAGACTCTTTCCTTCCTCTGTTCTCACAGACTTTTCATTAACTTTTTTTTTATTTTTGAGACAGAGTCTCACTCCTGCAGCCCAGCTGGAGTGCAGTGGTGCGATTTCAGCTCACTTCCTAGGCTCAGGTGATTCTCCCACCTCAGCCTCCCATGTAGCTGAGGCTGCAGGCACACTCCACCATGCCTGGCCAAGTTTTTGTATTTTTAGGAGAGTAAGATTTTCGCCACTTGCCCAGGCTGGTCTCAAACTCCTGGGCTCAAGTGATCCACCTGCCCCGACCTCCCAAAGTGTTGGGATTACAGGCATGAGCCACCAACCGTCCTCATCTATTAACTTTAATGTAGTTTTTAAAATCGGTTTGATGTTTTCCAAAAAGAAGTGAGGTGTTACCCAATCTTACCCTATAAACTCTCCTGCTGTGTACATACATATGTACTACATATAAAAAATACACACACACATAGATGTGTGAATATATGTATCTGTGCATTAGAGGGATTCAGAAATAATATTCTACAATATGCACTATTTACCTTCTATGCAGTGGCTGGCATGCTTTGGACTCTTAATTATTAGTAATAATTAGTACAATTGCAAAAACATTCACAACGTAATAGACTCTATGACTGCACTTTGCTAGCATTCTTTCCTCCAAAGACAGGAAAACATCTGTAACATGCAGAACAGATCGTGTGACAATGAATAAATATAAACCAAACCACCGTTTACATGTCTGTGCTTTTGGTTTTTGAGGTGCTGTGTGAATTTATCTTGAGTTAGTCTGGAAGATGAAACAGCTATAATGCACACAAAGTACACACAAAACATCACAATCAGCCCTACTCTTTCTGTCTGTGAAAGGCAGCCAGGTTGTGTTAAGAATATGTAAAGTGTTCGCTGCTATCTGTGAATGGGGCAATGCGTACGCCCTGCCGTTATTAAAGGTAGATTTCATGATAGGCTGCTTAGAAAAGGGTTTACAGCAGACAGTGAAAACCAGGAGACGCCAACACTGCCCAGGCTTTTAGATAGAGCTGCTAAGTATTTGGGCACCTGAAATGAGGAGAAAGTGTTCATCTCAAGAATGGGAAGACCAACCCCATCATAACCCCATCAGAAACCATGGCTGTTGGTAAGCGTGGCTTCTCATGGATGCTCCATTCCCTAATCACGCTGAGTAGTCTGAGTTATTTCCATTTAGCATTTTGAATATTTGTCTTTGCACTTGTTTACTCTCAAATTCTGCAGGTAACCAGGTAGATAAAGTGACAGTTTGGAATTTTGTTTCTGATCCATTTTAAATGGAGAATTTGAAACAAGGCAGCCGAAAGCCTGTATGTCTGTGAGTGAATTTTAAAAGGATCCCAGGCACGGTGGTTCATGCCTGTAATCCCAACACCTTGGGAGGCTGAGGTTGGAGGATCACTTGAGGCTAGGAGTTTGAGACCAGCCTGGGCAACATACTGAGACCCTATCTCTAAAAAAAAATTAGCCAGGTGTGGTGGCAGGCTCCTGTGGTCCCAGCTACTAGAGAGGCTGAGGCAGTTGGATCCCTGGAGCCGAGGAGGTCAAGGCTGCAGTGAGCTATGATTTGTGCCACTGCACTCCAGCTTGGATGACAGAGAAAGATCCTGTCTTTAAAACAAAACAAAACAAAAAGTTGCCCCTGCCCCTTCCTGAGTGGGGTGTGCCCAAGCATCACCACGGCAGTAACCACACGGAGGCAACATTAGAGAAAAGAGCTGCTGGTGGCTTTGGCAATGTGACTGCTGTAGATCTGGATGCAGAGCCACCGAGATTCTAGGGAGGTGTTGCTCAAAGTGGGGTGCTGGGGAAAGGCCAGATCCCTCAGCCCCATCCCAGAGCCAGTCACCAAGTATCTGAGGGAGTGCTGTGCATTTGGCCTCTGTTAATAGGCCTCACAGATAACGTGCATGCACGCTGAGTCTCAGCCCCCGCGGTGTGAAGTCCAGCAGGGAGGGCTGAACCTTCAGTGAGGAATCTGGCCCCACTCACTCAACCTCGGCATCAGGATCCCAGTTGATGAACACGCCCAGGCGAGCTGTCTGCACAGTCAGCCGGCAACACTCCTCTGGAGGACTCCTTCCCAAAGTGCTGCACACCATAATCACCAGGGTCACTTAAACACGTCACTATAGTCTGCGCTCCAGCCTGGAGAGCCTAATTTACTTGGTTTGGTTTGGAGAGTGACCTGAGCATTTGGAGGTTTTTATTTTTATTTTTGGATGGAGTCTCACTTTGTCACCAGGCAGGAGTGCAGTGGCACAATCTCGGCTCACTGCAACCTCCGCCTCCGGGGGTCAAGCGATTCCCCTGCCTCAGCTTCCCGAATAGCTTAAACTAAAGGCACGTGCCACCATGCCCAGCTAATTTTTGTATTTTTAGTAGAGACAGCATTTCACCATCTTGGCCAGGATGGTCTCGATTTCTTGACCTCGTGATCCGCCCGCCTCGGCCTCCCAAAGTGCTGAGATTACAGGCAAGAGCCACTGCACCTGGCCGCATTTGGAGTTGTAAAAGTGTTCCAGGTGATTTTAATGTGCAGCCAAGGTTGCGAACTCCTGTTTATAAAGGCTGATGAGATAGATTTCAGATGGAGGAAGCCAATTTGTTGAATAGATTGTGACACTAGGAAGGCACAGGAATCTGTGTTGCATCAAACCCCCTATCAACGCCAGCGGAGATGGCAGAATATTCAAGAGGCTGAAAAACAGAGTGAGCAAGTGAGACATGAAATTTCACTGAGGGCCCCGGTCCGGGGGAGACAGTCCAGAGGTAGAGGGCTGGGCAGGAGAACTGCAACCACCTGCAAAAAGCGTGCGGTTTGTAAAGCATCTTTGCTTAGTCTCCTGCTGACAACCTCCACCAGGCCACCTTCATTTAACCCAAACACAAAGGGCCTCAGTCCCCTCTCTGGCCCGCATTCCACAGGACAGGCCCAGGTTTCAGGTCTTCCTCACAGACAAGGAATGGACTCTGGGCTGGCCACTCCCAGATTCCCTAGCTCGGATTTCCCAACCGCATTCAGGTGTGCCTGCCACCCAGGGTCATTCTTGGGGTATGCCGAGGTTATTGCTCTCAGGTGCATTTACTTCACAGCGTGAAAGTCGAAATGCTTTTGATTCGAAAAAGCAGGACCCCAGCGTGAAAGAAAATTCTCTTTTTACGTTCTAAAAAGCACTGGTTTGGAAAATCACAAAATAAGTCATGGGGGCCTAGAACATACTGTTTATCAAGTGAACTATAGGGTTTAGAAAGCATGCCACCCCATTACCTTTAGGGGAAAGAGGGCTTTTGGTACTTCCCAGACAACACAGCGTAAGACTGCTGCTCAGTCAGTGGCTGGAGCAATGAGATGCCTGGGTGGAAACTGGCAACAGCTAAGGAAAATCTAGGTGGATCAGCCTGAGGGCAATCACAGAAACCTGAATACGCAATCTGTGAGCGTCTGAGTCCTAACAGTGGCTCAGAAGCATTTGCTGAGAGGGGACTGAGAGAGGCTAAAAGAGGATGATGAGGGCCCAGGACACAGGAAATGTTTGAGCAGAGGTCACTACACAGACAATGGAACAAGCCACAGAAGCGTGAGCAAAGCATCAAAGACCACAAGGGACTGAGCTACTCTTTAGTCTGAAGCCGACGGTAGCAGGTGATGGATATGAGTCTGTTAGCGCTTCCCGATCTCTGGACAACAGGTATACTGCTTTCTACTCCATTCCTTGGGAGGGTGGCTACACAGGGTGGAAAAAAAGAGTTTTTTTTGGGGGGGGGGATGGAGTCTTGCTCTGTTGCCCAGGCTGAAGTGTGGTGGCACGATCTCGGCTCACTGCAACCTCTACCTCCTGGGTTCAGGCGGTTCTCCTGCCTCAGCCTCCTGAGTAGCTGGGACTACTGGTGCGTACCACCACGCCTGGCTAAAGGGGTTTGAATCTGAATAAATATTTACCTAAATAAGATTAAGTCTAAACCTAGAAGTGATTGCAAGATCGACATTTTCTGCCATGGTGGAAATGGAGGCTTTGAAAGCTAAGTGGAATTCATTCCTAGAAAAATGAAGTTACATGTCTGATTCCTGAACTATGTCTGCAGCCTTCAATAAACTAGTTAAGAAAATCTAGTCACCTGCCTATTAGGCAGTTTCTTTGTAAGTCCTGGGATTTTGCTATCAAGTTAAAAAGGCTTCTTTGAATTGCTTTTTTTTTTTTGCTAGAGGATGAGGATCAGGGAAAAATATTATAGAATCACGAATCACAAGACATCCATATTCCTACCTTAGAGGCAGAATTGGGGCTAAAACCCAGGTCTACTAACATGCATGGATGAACTCGGAAAGCCTTAAGACTCTCCTGAGGGATAAAAATTCAACCAAGCAGCACTGACGGGCCCACTAGTAAAGAACATTTATTTCAGAGACAGACACACTGCACTGACATCTCTGATTACTATAATTTGCATCAGACTCAGCAGATAAAGTTGTTGACTAGCAAATGGCCTCAAGTGAACATTGCTGATCGATACGAAAAAAAGACATAATTAAGAGGTAATTGGTTGGATGTGGTGGCTCACACCTGTAATCCCAGTACTTTGGGAGGTTAAGGTGGGCAGATCACAAGGTCAAGAGACTGAGATCATCCTGGCCAACATGGTGAAAGCCCGTCTCTACTAAAACTGCAAAAATTAGCTGCGCCTGGTAGCATGTGCCTCTAGTCCTAGCTACTTGGGAGGCTGAGGCAGGAGAATTGTTTGAACCCAGGAGGCAGAGGTTGCAGTGAGCCGAGATTGTGCCACTATACTCTGTCTAAAAAAAATATAAAAAGTCCAGCGCGGTGGCTCACTACTGTAATCCTAGCACTTTGGGAGGCTAAGGTGGCTGGATCACGAGGTCAGGAGTCTGAAACCAGCCTGGCCAATATGGTGAAACCCTGTCTCTACTAAAAATATAGAAATTAGCTTGCCATGGTGGCCTGTGCCTGTAGTCCCAGCTGCTTGGGAAGCTGAGGCAGAAGAATCACTTGAACTCGGGAAATGACAGAGCAAGACTCTGTCTCAAAAAAAAAAAAAAAAAAATAGGTAATCAATTATTAACAGTGCACAGCCTTCCGTTTCTTTTCCTTTTCCTGCTGCTTTTAATTTTTTCTTCCTAAAGGGAACATTCCTAGGGAGAAAAGTTGATTCATGCCACTCTCCTTCCTGGCTCTGGTTTGGGATATGTTTAGCCTTCAAAGGAAGTTGATGGGCTGACCACGTGATGGATACATCCTCTATTTCCTTTGCCTCATTGAAGGCACAGCCTTTCTGTCAAGTTTCATGGTACTGAGGGTAGGAAGGAAACCTATGACTACCATAATAAATAGCAATGATTTTCTAATTGTTTACCTAAAATGCAACCCAGGAACTGAATTTCATTAATCACCCTGACATTTTGGGGTGGGAACGACTAAGGGACCTAGATTCTTCAATTATTTTAAATTTGGATATATTATGTATGCACACCTCCCCGCAGTAACAACTAACCACCATTGATTAGCATAGCATAACCTAAGAAAATAAATTTAACTAGATGTTCTCGAAATCGCCACAGGTAGAAAGCATTAGCGTATGATATAATACCAAAGCCACTTGGAGCCTGCTATGACATCTCCATTAGTGTCATGAAAGGTTTATGGTAAATTTATAAGAATACCTTGCAGTATCCCTTTTTGTCTCACCCCAGGGGAGGCAAAGCCAAAGACCCGAAATTAATGATGTTTATTTATGCAGTGAGCTTATTGCACTACTGCCCCAAACCAAAAAGTAGCTCCACACATGGAAAATTCCCAGTTAGGGGAGGGGCTGGTGGAAAGAGACAGGGTTTTCATAAATAGTTGAAGCTGTCATTTAACTATGAATGATTTCTAAGTACTTACTGAAACCATCTTAAAATAACAGAAGTGAAAACCATGAAACCAAGAAGTCTGATGTTCCCGGCTTAAAACTCTGAATAGTGAAATCATCTTTTAAGACAAATCCATGTCTTCATACAGCATGTGCAAACCATAAATTATCTGTGCTTTGTGGCTCTCCATGTGCCTTCAGTATGAATCAGGTAAATCAAGAACAGTTTATGGGCCAGGTGCAGTGACTCATGCCTGTAATCCCAGCACTTTGGAAGGCCGAGGTAGGTGGATCAGAAGGTCAGGAGATCGAGACCATCCTGATCAATATGGCGAAACTCCGTCTCTTCTAAAATACAAAAAACTAACCAGGCATGGTGGCACGCACCTGTAGTCCCAGCTACTCAGGAGGTTGAGGCGGGAAAATCGCTTGAATCTGGGAGGTGGAGGTTGCAGTGAGCTGAGATCACACCACTGCATTCCACGTGGTAACAGAGTAAGACTGTCTCAAAAAAAAAAATAGTTTATAATTCCTATAATGAACCAGTTCTTTTTTCTCCACTTTAAAATGTATGTTTGGAAAACCACAAAATATGGCTGGAAGATATATATATAATATATGTACATATATAAATATATATGTTACATATAACATATATTTAATATATGATTTTGTAATACATAAATATGTATATTTTTTGAGACAGTCTCACTCTGTTGCTCAGGCTCAAGTGAAGTGGTGCTATCTTGGCTCACTGCAGCCTCCACCTCCCAGGTTCAAGAGATTCTCGTGCCTTAGCCTGCCAAGTAACTGGGACTACAGGTGCGCACCACCATGCCCAGCTAATTTTTGTATTATTAGTATAGATGGGGTTTTACCATGTTGGCCAGGCTGATCTCGAACTCCTGACCTCAAGTGATCCACCCATCTCGGCCTCCCAAATACTGAGATTACAGGCATGAGCCGCTGTGACAGGTCAAGCTGGAAGATGGTTGTGCTTTAAAAATATAAGCTTTGTGACAGAAATGCTGAGGTTCATACTATAATACGAGCTATGAGCTCAAAAGCATTAAAATGAATTGCTCCATAAAGGATGAAAGCTGTCTGTGTCAGGGCAGGCCGTGGTATTGAGGAGTTTCAAATGAAAACGTGGGTTGTGAAGTTGACAAGTTTTACCTACAATGAAGATTTTTAAGCCATTTTGCCTTTCTGTCATTTTCTCTTGACAGGAGAGGGAAGTGTGTGTTTATCTTTCTTCAAATTCTCATGAAGGTCACTCTGGAATCATACATTAAAGAAGCCCGGGCCACACTTAAGCTTCAGCCTCATCTGTAGGAGAAAACTGCCTTCGCATGATGCCTTTTCCAGAGAATGGGCTCTCTTCAGGACGTAGACTCACAGGTGGGAAAAGAAAGAAGACCTTACCTGGGTAATCATTCTTGTCTATGTCTGAATCTCCTCTTAAAGTAAAGCCAAATCCGGAAGGGACAGCCTGTGAGGCCCACACTCCTTGCAGCACTTGGGAAGGCTTGGTGTTTAAGCCTCCCTTGTTCCCGTTATAAATGAGCACTTGGCCTCTTTGATCCTTGCCTGCAAAGGGCACGCTGATGGCAATGTCTGAAAACAGAGACAGAAAAGCCTAGTTTATGTGTGTATGTATTTACTTCATTTATCCATTTTAGAGACAGGACCTCACTCTGTCACCCAAGCTGGAGTACAGCAGTGGGATCATGGCTCACTGCAGCCCCAAACTCCTGACTCAAGTGCTCCTCCTCCCCCAACTTTCCCAGGAGCTGGTGCTACAGGTGCACAACACCGTGTCTGGCTACTTTTTTTTTTTTTTGGAGAGATGGGGACTTGCTGTGTTGGTGCAGGATGGTCTGGAATTCCTGGCCCTGAATGGTCACCCCACCTCAGCCTCCCAAAGTGTTGGGATTAAAGGCATGAGCCACTGTGTCTGGCCATAGAGATCTTTCTTTTTTAAGTACAGAAGAATTGTTTAGAAATAGAGTTTGGCATATTCAAAGAGCAGTATCAAAAAGTCTAAAGGGTTTATTATGTTTTCCATGAAAATCCTTTAGTACTGCTGCAATGACAAACTATTTATTGCCTTTATCTATCGAACAAATATTTATTAAGAGCCTACTATGTGCTGAATATAGTGGGTACAACAGCAAATTAGACACTTAAAGCTCCTACTTTTAGAAAGTTATATTCTAGTACAGGTAGTTGACAATTTGAATGGAGAAATAATCAAGAAATTATCAGAAGCAATAAATGCTATATAGAGAATCATTTATTTTTTTAAGATGGAGTCTTGCTCTGTTGCCCAGGCTGGAGTGCAGTAGCATGATCTCAGCTCACTGCAGACTCTGCCTCCCAGGTTCAAGCGATTCTCTTACCTCTGCTTCCCAAGTAGCTGGGACTACAGGCACATGCCACCATGCCTGGCTCATTTTTGTATATTTAGCAGAGACAGGGTTTCACTGTGTTGGCCAGGCTGGTCTCTAACTCCTGACCTTGTGATCCACCCACCTCAGTCTCCCAAAGTGCTGGGATTCCAGGCATAAGCCACCGTGCCCAGCCCTGGAGCCATAAGCTTTTTACACGTACTTTGTTTTATGGCGCTTTAAAAATGACTAACCGTATGCTACTGAGAACTGTTTTATCAAAGAATGTGTAAGAGCACAGTAACATTTGCCAAATATACTAATCGATACTAATCTGATGTGAATACTTCCAAGCCTACTCTGTTAGAGCAGGATCCTGTTACTTCCTTGACTTCAATCAAGAAACCTACTATACCTAGGTTCTTAACTTAAAGGTTCCGAAAATGTATGAAAACTTGTGTGTGAGGAGAGGGTACTTGGACAGGTCTCATAAATTCTAACCTAAAGAACTACAAGCCTGGCTGGACGGGCGTGGTGGCTCACACTGGCAATCCCAGCACTTTGGGAGGCCAAGGCGGGTGGATCATTTGAGGTCTATGTTACATTGTAACATAGACATTTGAAAGAAAAATTTTCAGAAAGGTGAAAAGGGAAGTTTCCATGTAATATTTATGTTAGTTGAAACATATAAACTTAAAGCTACCTTGAGATTTGTGATAGTTTATTAGAAATCAATAATAACAACTGTACCCACACACACCATATTGAATACTTTAAAACAGGCATTGTTTCCCTTATGCAATAGTGATGACACATAAATGACTCCCACACTTTGGTTTAAGTTACCATTGTATCCATCTTGGTTCAGGTCTCCTAAATGCGCCATAGCACTACCGAACCTCCCAAACGTTTCTGTGCCAGTGAGGATCTGGGGGTCTCTGAAGAGGAGAGAGCTCACTTGCAAATACAGGTAGATTTGCCCTACTTCTCTGGGGTTACTCTCAAATTCACGCTCCATAAAGAGAGGTGCCCCAACCAGGACGTCATCCAGTCTGTAAGGAACAAAGGAAGCAGTTCAGCACACTGGCAGAGAGGAGAGTCATTCTGGGTGTGTTTGTAATCAACTAGACCAGTACATTTCTATTGGTATGTTTCCTCTTCTGAGGGTCATTTTACGATCATTATATGTCTTTTACTGCTTTATGACTATGGAATAGAATACTGTAAGAAATAAGAGTTGTTAAATTTTCACACTGAACATCTTAGCTATGTTAAAAATGTCTACTGTAAGAAAATCACAGATATTTCACCATCTTCAGCTTTTTAGTACATTTTCAGAAACTGCAGTTATACAAAGAAAACATATCAAGAAAGAACAAAATAGCTTTTTGTAAAAATAGATTAGAGTTTGTCTGCAATTAATATAACTATACATTTAAATTACTCAGTTTTTATGCAGTAATCATGTTTAAAATCAATTTTGTCCTTCTCTTTCCTTTGTTAGCTCAATTTAAATAAAACAGAGATTAGAGAGGTGTATCAAGCTGGCTAGAAACGTAGCAAACAACTTTTCAGCCCAAATAAAAATTTATATTCTTTGGATTTGTAGATTATAGCAAAAAACTAATATGTGATTTTTAAGGTTAAAAAAATTTAGGAGACGTTCAAGCAAATAATTTTGAGAGAAAGATATAACCACCTGGAGAAAAAAATCAAAGAGTGGTTACAGGTGTTTCCTTCACAGAGCCAGATGGGCAGGAAGAGGACTAGAATGAGAACTTTCACCTTGAGCCTTCTAAGCAATTTTTAAAAAAAATGTATAATCTGTAATTTTTATTTTAAAAATTTAAGTCACACCAACCAAAAAAAGTATGTGTGTGTGTGTGTGTATGTATGTGTGTGTGTGTGTGTGTGTGTGTATATATATATATATAAATAAAATTTGATCTAAATTTATAGTCTCTAATAAAGTGTGCCTGCAGATACCCTGTCTTGGCAGATGCAGTAATCTGAAGGGTGACCTGAGACAGGAATATATATTTGCATTTGACTTTTATGCCTATGTAGTTTAGGTAATATGGTGAAGTTTGCCAAGCAAACTGATTAAAATATTAATATAATTTAGCATTATATATTAGTATTATTATAATTTATATAACCATATGAAGAAAAAATATGTATAAAATTATATAACAATGTATATTAATACTTTATGAAATATATAAAATTATATAAATTCAGTATATTATATAGATAAAAGCAATACTATATTAATATATATTAATATCTAAAAATTAAGCTATATCAATAACATTGATACATGTATAATAAAATCAATAATATATTAATATGTATAAATAACATATATTAATAACAGATTCCATATCAAGTGTCTCATATACATATTTAATATAATTAATATCAAAAGGCAGGAATGAAGTGGGAACAGTTACTGAGAACCAGAAACTTTCTTTAAGATCTGAGCAGTCTAAAAGACACTCCAACATCACTCTGACCTACTCTCTCTCCAATTTCTGGCCTTCTTTGTGGTATTTATCTAGGGTCTTCAGTCTGAATCAAAAGACATTCCGTGTACTTCTTATGTTTAAGATACTTTGATACCTATGTTTAAATAATGTAACGATGACGATTAGGTCAACCAATTCATTCCCTAATAACTTACAAATGAGGTTAAACTACTGCCCATATTACTATAAACAAGGCAGACTGGGAAAAATAATATGAGGCAATCAAATTGATGCTGGGTATCCTGGACCAAGGAGAGGCTGGGTGCTTGGAGGGAACTAAGGAAGTTTCCATGGAGGAGATGGCATTGGACCTGGGTGGGATTCTGAAGTGGGCTTTCCAGGTGGAGTTGTTGTGAGCCAAGGCAAGGGTCCCTGAGTAGAGTCAGAGTAGGGTAAGTGTGTAGGCATGCTCAGTGCTAGGGGCATTTCAACTAATTTAATTGTGAAAGTAAAATGTACAAAGAATTCTTAAAAATCAGCCAGATCAAGAAAAAATATGTAACAAGATATATCATTATATATTATATATTATTACAATCGATATTATGTGTATATGATATAGAATAAGAAGAAAATAAGCCAATTAAAAATTGGGCAAAAGATGTGAATGGACACCTCATCAAAAAAGACAGATGGCAAAGAGGCTTATGAGAAGACACTCAATATGATAGATATATCATGAGGAATTGCAAATTACAACCACAAAGAGATACCACTAGACATCTCTTAGAGTGGCTAAAATCCAAAATGCTGATGGCACCCAACGTTGACAAGGATGTAGAACAATAGCTCTCATTCATTGCTAATGGGAATGCAAAATGACACAGCCACTTTGGAAGACAGTGTGGCAGTTTCTTACAAAGCTAAACATAGGCTTACCATGCAAGCACAAAATCGCTCTCATTGGCAGTTACCCAGATGTGTTTAAAACAGAGATGCATACAAAAAGATGCACACAAATGTGCATCGAATAATTGCCCAAACTCAAAAGCAACCAAGATACTCTTTATTTTTATTTATTTATTTATTTATTTATTTATTTATTTATTTATTTATTTTTGAGACGGAGTTTTGCTCTTGTTACCCAGGCTGGAGTGCAATGGCACGATGTCGGCTCACCGCAACCTCCGCCTCCTGGGTTCAGGCAATTCTCCTGCCTAAGCATCCCTAGTAGCTGGGATTACAGGCACGCGCCACCATGCCCAGCTAATTTTTTGTATTTTTTTTAGTAGAGATGGGGTTTCACCATGTTGACCAGGATGGTCTCGATCTCTCGACCTTGTGATCCACCCGCCTCGGCCTCCCAAAGTGCTGGGATTACAGGCTTGAGCCACCTTGCCCGGCCCAAGATACTCTTTAATAGGTGACTGGATAAGCAAATTGTGGTACATCATATGAGGCAAAGTATTCAGCATTGAAAAGTGAGCTATCAAGCCATAAAAAGACATGGAGGAGCCTCCAATGCACACTGCTAAGTTAAAGAAGCCAATCTGAGAAGGCTACATGCTGTCTGATTCCAATTGTGTGACACTGGAGAAGACACACTGATGAAGGCAGCAAAAAAGTCACGCCTGGGTTGAAGTTTTATGCAACCTAACAGTGTACATAAGTTGCTATGCTTTTAATGTGTCTCCCAAATTTCATGTATTGGACACTTAATCTTCAGATGCATATATTGATGGCATTTGGAGGTGAACCTTTTGGTAGGTAATGAGGATTAGATAAGGCCATCAAGGTGGAGCCCCAAGATGGGACCTATGGATTTATAAGAAGAGGAATGGGATACAGAGCTGGAATGCTCTTGCCCTGTTTGCCATGTGATGTCTGGCACCGCCTCAGACCTCTGCAGTGGGTCCCCAACAGCAAGAAGGCCCTCACCAGATGCAGCCCCTTGACCTTGGACTTCTAGCCTCCAGAAGTATAAGAAATACATTTTTTTCTTTATAAATCATCCAGTCTCAGGTATTCAGTTACAGCAACAGAAAGCAGGCTAAGCCATATGTTGTTTTAACATAGAAACTTTTTGGTTTCTTTTTTTTTTTTTCCATTAGTACACTTTGCCTGCTAATGCCATGACTAATTTTCAGAATTTAGTTATTAAAAGAATACACATTAGTGGACTATGTAGTAGATATCAAACCAACCTAATTGATAGGCAAAAACTAACATCACTTCAATTACATTACAGAAATTAATTTATAACCTTTTTATGGTTGAATTTTTTTAGATTTTCTACCTAATTCAATCATAATGATACATCCTGTATGAACGAACATACTTGGACGAAATCTAGGATAAATATATAGTTCCCTAAGCTGTTTGCTTTGAAACATTTTTCTATAAATTGTTCTCAAGTTAACTGCTAAGAATCTGTTTAAATTTGGCTCCTTTTGGTCCTGCAGAGGTTAGAACCAATAGTCTTATAGAAAGCATCCAATGGATTAAATTGTAATTCAGTGAATTTCTGAAGCAGCATAACTATTATAAGGCTCAAGAGCCATAAGAAAAAAGTACGTGCTTGCTTAGGCATGAGATAAAAAACATCATCCATTTGTTGTTAACAAGTTTGTCCAGAAATTCCTAACAAAGCTGACACTGACAGAGTTTGTAGTACTGGAAGTCTCAAGATACCAAACTGAAGATAATTTCCCCGGCTTGTTTATAATTTCATCACTGTCACAGGCTTGACAGCTTGAACCATCAACCAGCATGTACACAACTGTTGAGACGAAATGTTGGCAGTCCAGTCAATCATACTGGGAGATTTTTCTTAACAGAAAAATAGTGGGGAAAATTTCCACTACTTAGCTTATTTGGTCACTTTACTTATTGACGCTGTCTTTTTGCTTTTTCCTGACAATAAGATTTTAGAGCTTTTTTAGGGATCTCGTTTCTGTTGCCTAGTTTTCAAAGAGTATGTGTTTTCTAAGAATGTTCACTAGAGAGCCTCCTGCATAAATGAACTTAATTGTCTCCAGCTTGGGGAAAGTAGAGGCTGGTTCAAGCCCATAAACGTGTGTGCGCACGGGAGTCCTCACTTCCGAACCATGAGCAATGATCTAGCCACGTGATTTTTTTAAACCCAGTGAAATATCTTGTACATATCATCATTATTGTAATTTCAGACTTCACTTGAGCGGTTATCTGGCATCTTTATTTGGCCAATCTCAATTACTTCCAGAGCATGCTTAAAATAGAACCTTGAATTTACACAGCATGTAAGTAACTTAAAACAGCAAATGATATACTGAGAACTGTGGGCACTTTATGAATGGCATTAGTAAGTTAATGGAAATATTCTTCAATCTAGTCTAAAGAATTCAGAAAATACTATATAATAAAAAAATAATATGCATAGCAACTTTTAAGAACATCAAGAAAGAAGAAATTATTACTTTAAAAAGTATGGAACCAAAAGAGAGCCCGCATAGCCAAGTCAATTCTAAGCAAAAAGAACACAGCGGGGGGCATCACACTACCGGATTTCAAACTATACTATAAGGCTACAGTAATCAAAACAGCATGGTACTGGTACCAAAACAGAGATATAGATCAATGGAACAGAACAGAGGCATCAGAGACAACACAACATAGCTACAACCATACAATCTTTGATAAACCTGACAAAAACAAGCAATGGGGAAAGGATTCCCTGTTCAACAAATGGTGCTGGGAAAACTGGCTAGCCATGGGTAGAAAGCAGAAACTGGACCCCTTCCTGACCCCTTACACCAAAATTAACTCCAGATGGATTAAAGACTTAAACATAAGACCCGGCACCATAAAAACCCTAGAAGGAAATCTAGGCAAAACCATCCAGGACATAGGAGTAGGCAAGGACTTCATGACCAAAACACCAAAAGCATTGGCAACAAAAGCCAAAATAGACAAATGGGAACTAATGAAACTCCACAGCTTCTGCACAGCAAAAGAAACAGTCTCTAGTGTGAATCGGCAACCAACAGAATGGGAAAAAATTTTTGCAGTTTACCCATCTGACAAAGGGCTGATATCCAGAATTTACAAAGAACTCAAACAGATTTACAGGAAAAAAACAAACAAGCCCATTCAAAAGTGGGCAAAGGATATGAACAGACACTTTACGAAAGAAGACATATATGAGGCCAACAATCATATGAAAAAATGCTCATCGTCATTGGTCATCAGAGAGATGCAAATCAAAACCACATTGAGATATCATCTCACGCCAGTTAGAATGGCGATCATTAAAAAATCTGGAGACAACAGATGCTGGAGAGGATGTGGAGAAAAAGGAACACTTTTACACTGTTGGTGGGAGTGTAAATTAGTTTAACCATTGTGGAAGACAGTGTGGCGATTCCTCAAGGCCTTAGAAATAGAAATTCCATTTGACCCAGCAATCCCATTACTGGGTATATATCCAAAGGACTATAAATCGTTCTACTACAAGGACACATGCACACGAATGTTCATTGCAGCACTGTTTACAATAGCAAAGACCTGAAATCAACCCAAATGCCCATCGATGATAGACTGGATTGGGAAAATGTGGCACATATACAACATGGAATATTATGCAGCAATCAGAAATGATGAGTTCGTGTCATTTGTAGGGACATGGATGAATCTGGAGAACATCATTCTCAGCAAACTGACACAAGAACAGAAAATGAAACCGCATATTCTCACTCATAGGCGGCTGATGAAAAATGAGAACACATGGACACAGAGAGGGGAGTACTAAACACTGGGGTCTATAGGGGGGAAAGGGGAGGGCCAGTAGGAGGGGGAGGTGGGGAGGGATTGCCTGGGGAGAAATACCAAATGTGGGTGAAGGGGAGAAAGCAAACAAAACACACTGCCATGTGTGTACCTATGCAACTGTATTGCATGCTCTGCACATGTACCCCAAAACCTAAAATGCAATAAAAAAAAACAATAGTTATAGCAACATATTGAGATAGATAATATAAAAATATGTAAATTGAGACCAAAAAAAAAAAAAGTCTGGGCTGGGCGCAGTGGCTCATACCTCTAATCCCAGCACTTTGGGAGGCTGAGGCTGGTGGATCATGAGGTCAGGAGATCCAGACCATCCTGGCTAACACAGTGAAACCCCATCTCTACTAAAAATACAAAAAAATTAGCCAAGTGTGGTGGCCGGCACCTGTAATCCCAGCCTCTCAGGAGGCTGAAGCAGGAGAATCTCTCGAACCTGGGAGGCAGAGGTTGCAGTGAGCCAAGATTGTGCCACTGCACTCCAGCCTGGGCGAGAGAACAAGACTCCATCTTAAAAGATAAAAATAAAACATTCTGTCTTTGTTACTACCATTTTTTAAAATAAACTTTTAATTTTAGAACAGTTATTGATTTACAGAATTATTGCGAAGATAGTACAGAGAGCTCCCCACACCCAGTTCCCCTGTTATTAGCACCTTATGTTAATGTAGTACATTTGTCATAATGAATGAACCGATAATACATCATTATTAACTAAAGTCCATATGTTACTCAGATGTCCTGAGGTTTTCCTTAAAGTTCTTTTTCTTTTTTTTTTAAATTGCATTTTAGGTTTTGGGGTACATGTGCAGAACATGCAAGATAGTTGCATAGGTACACATGTGGCAGTGTGATTTGCTGTCTTCCTCCCCTTCACCCACATCTGGCATTTCTCCCCATGCTATCCCTCCCCAGCTCCTCCCCCACTGTCCCTCCCCTATTCTCCCCAATAGAACCCAGTGTATAGTGCTCCCCCGCTGTGTCCATGTGTTCTCATTGTTCATCACCCACCTGTGAGTGAGAATATGCGGTATTTCATTTTCTGTTCTTGTGTCAGTTTGCTGAGAATGATGTTCTCCAGATTCATCCATGTCCTTACAAAGGACACGAACTCATCGTTTTTGATAGCTGCATAATATTCCATGGTGTATATGTGCCACATTTTTCCAGTCCAGTTTATCATCAATGGGCATTTAGGTTGGTTCCAGGTCTTTGCTATTGTAAACAGTGCTGCAATGAACATTCGTGTGCATGTGTCCTTATAGTAGACTGATTTATACCCAGTAATGGGATTGCTGGGTCAAATGGAATTTCTATTTCTAGGTCTTTGAGGAATCGCTGCACTGTCTTCCACAATGGCTGAACTAATTTACACTCCCACCAACAGTGTAAAAGTGTTCCTATTTCTCCACATTTTTTAATGATCGCCATTCTAACTGGCGTGAGATGGTATCTCGATGTAGTTTTGATTTGCATCTCTCTGATGACCAGTGATGATGAGCATTTTTTCATAAGTCTGTTGGCCTCATATATGTCTTCTTTCGTAAAGTGTCTGTTCATATCCCTTGCCCATTTTTGAATGGGCTTGTTTCTTTTTTTCTTGTAAATCTGTTTGAGTTCTTTGTAAATTCTGGATATCAGCCCTTTGTCAGATGGGTAAACTGCAAAATTTTTTCCTATTCTGTTGGTTGCTGATTCACTCGAATGACTGTTTTTTTTTGTTTTTTTTTTTTTTGCTGTGCAGAAGCTGTGGAGTTTGATTAGGTCCCATTTGTCTATTTTGGCTTTTGTTGCCAATGCTTTTGGTGTTTTGGTCATGAAGTCCTTGCCTACTCCTATGTCCTGAATGGTTTTGCCTAGATTTTCTTCTAGGGTTTTTATGGTGCCGGGTCTTATGTTTAAGTCTTTAATCCATCTGGAGTTAATTTTAGTGTAAGGTGTCAGTAAGGGGTCCAGTTTCTGCTTTCTACACATGGCTAGCCAGTTTTCCCAACACCATTTATTAAACAGAGAATCCTTTCCCCATTGCTTGTTTTTGTCAGGTTTATCAAAGATTGTATGGTTGTAGATATGTTGTGTTGCCTCCGATGCCTCTGTTCTGTTCTATTGGTCTATATCTCTGTTTTGGTACCAGTACCATGCTGTTATGATTACTGTAGCCTTGTAATATAGTTTGAAGTCCAGTAGTGTGATGCCTCCTGCTATGTTCTTTTTGCTTAGAATTGACTTGGCTATGCGGGCTCTCTTTTGGTTCCATATGAAGTTCATGGTGGTTTTTTCCAGTTCTGTGAAGAAAGTCAATGGTAGCTTGATGGGGATAGCGTTGAGTCTGTAAATTACTTTGGGCAGTATGACCATTTTCACGATATTGATTCGTCCTAACCATGAACATGGAATGTTTCTCCATCTATTTGTGTCCTCTCTTATTTCGTTGAGCAGTGGTTTGTAGTTTTCCTTGAAGAGGTCCCTTACATTCCTTGTGAGTTGTATTCCTAGGTATTTTATTCTCTTTGTAGCAATTGTGAATGGCAGTTCATTCTTGATTTGGCTCTCTTTAAGTCTGTTATTGGTGTATAGGAATGCTTGTGATTTTTACACATTGATTTTATATCCTGAGACTTTGCTGAAGTTGCTTATCAGTTTCAGGAGTTTTTGGGCTGAGACAATGGGGTCTTCTTCTAGGTATACTATCATGTCGTCTGCAAATAGAGACAATTTGCCTTCTTCCTTTCCTATTTGAATACCCTTTATTTCTTTTTCTTGCCTGATTGTTCTGGCTAGAACTTCCAGTACTATATTGAATAGAAGTGGTGAGAGAGGGCATCCTTGTTTAGTGCCAGATTTCAGAGGGAATGCTTCCAGTTTTTGCCCATTGAGTATGATATTGGCTGTTGGTTTGATGTAAATAGCTTTTATTATTTTGAGATACGTTCCATCAATACCGAGTTTATTGAGGGTTTTTAGCATAAAGGGCTGTTGAATTTTATCAAAGGCCTTCTCTGCGTCAATTGAGATAACATGTGGTTTTTGTTTTTGGTTCTATTTATGTGGTGAATTACGTTTATAGACTTGCACATGTTGAACCAGCCTTGCATCTCTGGGATGAATCCTACTTGATCACGGTGGATAAGCTTTTTGATGTACTGTTGCAATCGGCTTGCCAGTATTTTATTGAAGAATTGTGCATCTATGTTCATCATGGATATTGGCCTGAAGTTTTCTTTTCTTGTTGAGTCTCTGCCAGGTTTTGGTATCAGGATAATGTTGGTCTCATAAAATGATTTGGGAAGGATTCCCTCTTTTTGGATTATTTGGAATAGTTTCAGAAGGAATGGTACCAGCTCCTCTTTGTGTGTCTGGTAGAATTCGGCTGTGAACCTATCTGGGCCTGGGCTTTTTTTGTGTGGTAGGCTCTAAATTGCTGCCTCAACTTCAGACCTTGTTATTGGTCTATTCATAGTTTCAGCTTCCTCCTGGTTTAGGCTTGGGAGGACACAGGAGTCCAGGAATTTATCCATTTCTTCCAGGTTTACTAGTTTATGTGCATAGAGTTGTTTGTAATATTCTCTGATGATGGTTTGAATTTCTGTGGGATCTGTGGTGATTTCCCCTTTATCATTATTTATTGCATCTATTTGGTTATTCTCTCTTTTCTTTTTTATCAATCTTTCTTTTTTATCAACTTGAAAGTTCTTTTCTTTAAGGATGTTGAATATTGGCCCCCACTCTCTTCTGGCTTGTTGAGTTTCTGCTGAGAGATCTATTTTGTTGATCTTTTCAAAAAATCAGCTCTTGGATTTATTGAGTTTTTTGAATGGTTTTTCATTTCTATATCTCCTTCAGCTCTGCTCTGATCTTAGTTATTTCTTGTCTTCTGCTAGGGTTTGTGTTTTTTTGATCTTGCTCCTCCAGCTCTTTCAATTTTGATGTTAGGGTGTCAATTTTGGATCTCTCCACTCTTCTCATGTGGGCACTTATAGCTATATATTTTCCTCCAGAGACTGCTTTAAATGTGTCCCAGAGATTCTGATATGTTGTGTCTTCATTCTCATTGGTTTCAAAGAACTTCTTTATTTCTGCCTTAATTTCATTGTTTATCCAGTCAACATTCAAGAGCCAGTTGTTCAGTTTCCATGAAGCTGTGTGGTTCTGAGTTAGTTTCTGAATTCTGAGTTCTAACCTGATTGCGCTATGGTCTGAGAGACTGTTTGTTATGATTTCAGTTGTTCTGCATTTGCTGAGGAGTGATTTACTTCCAATTATGTGGTCAGTTTTAGAGTAGGTGTGATGTGGTGCTGAGAAGAATGTATATTCTATGGATTTGGGGTAGAGAGATCTGTAAATGTCTATCAGGTTTGCTTGATCCAGGTCTGAGTTCAAGTCCTGGATATCCTTGTTAATTTTCTGTCTGGTTGATCTGTCTAATATTGACAGTGGAGTGTTGAGGTCTCCCACTATTATTGTGTGGGAGTCTAAGTCTCTTTGTAAGTCATTAAGAACTTGCGTTATATATCTGGGTGCTCCTGTATTGGGTCCATATATATTTAGGATTGTTAGCTCTTCTTGTTGTATCCATCCTTTTACCATTATGTAATGTCCTTCTTTGTCTCTTTTGATCTTTGTTGCTTTAAAGTCTATTTTATCAGAGATGAGAATTGCAACTCCTGCTTTTTTTTGCTCTCCATTTGCTTGGTAAATCTTCCTCCATCCCTTTATTTTGAGCCTTTGTGTATCCTTGCATGTGAAATGGGTTTTCTGGATAGAGCACACTGATGGGTTTTGGCTTTTCATCCAATTTGCCAGTCTGTGTCTTTTGATTGGTGCATTTAGCCCATTTACATTTAGGGTTAATATTGTTATGTGTGAATTTGATACTGCCATTTTGATGCTAGGTGACTTTTTGCCCATTAGTTGATGCAGATTCTTCATTTTGTTGATGCTCTTTAGCATTTGGTATGTTTTTGAAATGGTTGGTACTGGTTGTTCCTTTCTATGTATAGTGCCTCTTTCGGGAGCTCTTGTAAAGCAGGCCTGGTGGTGACAAAATCTCTGAGTATTTGCTTGTTTGCAAAGGATTTTATTTTTCCTTCACTTATGAAGCTCAGTTTGGCTGCATATAAAATTCTGGGTTGAAAGTTCTTTTCTTTAAGGATGTTGAATATTGACCCCCACTCTCTTCTGGCTTGTTGAGTTTCTGCTGAGAGATCTGCTGTGAGTCTGATGGGCTTCCCTTTGTGGGTGACCCAACCTTTGTCTCTGGCTGCCCTTAGCATTTTCTCCTTCATTTAAACCCTGGTGAATCTGATGATTATGTGCCTTGGGATTGCTCTTCTTGAGGAATATCTTTGTGGTGTTCTCTGTATTTCCTGGACTTAAATATTGGCCTGCCTTCCTAGGTTGAGGAAATTTTCCTGGAGAATATCCTGAAGAGTATTTTTCAGCTTGGATTCATTCTCTTCGTCACATTCAGGTATACCTATCAAACGTAGATTAGGTCTCTTCACATAGTCCCACATTTCTTGGAGACTTTGTTCATTCCTTTTTGCACTTTTTTCTCTAATCTTGGCTTCTCATTTTATTTCATTGAGTTGATCTTCGACTTCTGATATCCTTTCTTCTGCTTGGTCAGTTCGGCTGTTGAAACTTGTGCATGCTTCATGAAGTTCACGTGTTGTGTTTTTCAGCTCCTTCAGTTCACTCATATTCCTCTATCTTTTCCTCAAATCTTTTTTCAAGGTTCTTAGTCTCTTTGCATTGATTTAGAACATGTTCTTTTAGCTCACGGAAGTTTCTCATTACCCACCTTCTGAAGTCTGATTCTGTCATTTCATCATTCTCATTCTCTGTCCAGCTTTGCTCCCTTGCTGGTGAGGAGCTGTGGTCCCTTGTAGGAGGCGAGGTGTTTTAGTTTCGGGTGTTTTCCTCCTTTTTGCACTGGTTTCTTCCCATCTTTGTGGATTTATCCACCTGTTGTCTGAGTTTGCTGATTTTCCGATTGGGTCTCTAAGTGGATGTCCAGATTGTTGATGATGAAGTATTTCTGTTTCTTAGTTTTCCTTCTAACAGTCTGGCCCCTCTGCTGTAGGACTGCTGAGGTCGACTCTAGGTCCTGCTTGCCTGGGGTAAACCTGTAGCAGCTGCGGAACCGTGAGGGTTGCTACCAGTTTCTTCTTCTGCTATCTTTGTCCCTGAATGATGCCTGCCAAATGTCAATCTGATCAGTCCTTTGTGAAGTGACTCTTTGGATATGTGGGGTCAGGGAGCTGCTTGAGGAGACTGTCTGTACTTTATACTTGAGGAGACAGTCTGTACTTTATAGGAGCTCAAGTGCTGAGCTGTGAGCTCTGTTGTTCATTCAGGGCTGCTAGGCAGGTACGTTTAAGTCTGCTGCAGCAGAACTCATAAAGCCCCTTTTTTTTCCTCAGGTGCTCTGTCCTGGGGAGTTAGGGCTTTATTATGAGTATCCATTGCACTGTCCTGCGCAGCAAGGAGGCAATCTAATCACTGCCTGCCTGTAGTGGTTATGCTGAGCTGCCATGGGCTCCGCCCTGGTGCTGTGTGTAATTCCCTGTAGTCCTGTTTATATGTGTGGTTAGAGCTGCCGTGGTAATGATGGCTCACCTCTGTAGTGGCAGACTCTCTCTGTTATGACGGGTTGCCTTGGCAACGGCAGGCTGTGTCAGCAATGGCAGTGTACCTCCGTAGGGGTCGAGTGCCTCAGTAATTGTGGACGCCCCTCCCCCTCCGAGCTGCACCATCCTGGGTTCAGCTGTGCTTGCCGTGAAACTCTCAATTGTGAGCGTTTCCAAGTGCTGTTTTTTTTGTTTTTGTGGGGGTGGGAGCTGCGGAGCCTGATCACCTGGCTCCCTGCCTCAGAGCCCTTTTTTTTTTTTTTTTTTTTCAAGTTGAACGGTTGACTCTCCCCCAGGTGTTCCAGTCGCCTGGTGAAAGGGCACTGGGATCTGTGTGATTTCCTGTGCAGCAACCCACTGTGCTGGCTGGAACCATGTTGCTGCCCGGGAATCTCCTGGTCTGGCTTTCTGTTTAAGTCCCATTTAATCAGATGAATGTGCTAATCTGCCTTCTGAAATCTCCAATTGCCGGTTTAACAGGGCAACCAAACCAGTGAATTTTGTACGGAGTGCCGCTGCGCTGCGGACCCGGCCCAAACAGCTGCACTGGTGGCCTGTGCGGCTCCTACACCTGTGAATCTCCTGGTCTGTGGGCAATAAAGATCCATCTGGAAATGCGGCGTGCACTCACCATCTGCGGTTTCACTGGGAGCTGCAATCCTGAGTTGGTCCTACAGCGCCATCTTCTCTCTCCCTGTTACTACCATGTTTTGGTCAACAAGAAGCCAATGAGGTCCTTTTCTCACAATTTGTTTTTAAAACATGACAAAAAAAGTACTATAAATGTTGTCACAAAACTTTGCTATAGACTATGCATGTTTCCAGGAAGAACAGGTGCCCCGCAGGGCATACGGCGAAACTTGGGAAAAGTTCCGAGGATTTAAAACAGGAGTGGGCCGTGGAAGAGAACACATGGAGTGGAGCCGTATAGCAAGGGAAAAGCCCCTGGTGCTTGTATGTGACCGTCTGCAGGGAGAAACATGTCTATGCATATTTGAAAGGCCGCAGTGGGGTCTTTTGTTTCCCCTGCAGCATGCGTTCAAGAAATCTGGACGGTATGCTAGGTTTGCCTTCAAGTCCTTCTTCAGCTGTTTTCTTTCCAAATGACTAAAAGGCTTTGATTACAAGTACAGTCCACCTAAGTTGGAAATCTTGAATGACAGTCTTAATGGCTACTTTATTTTTACAACTTAGATATGTGAAGATGAAGGCAATTTATTTTTAAATTAACTGCTTCCAGGGTAAGATTGAGATTCAACTATAACTTTGAAATACATGCAGAGTGCAAGCTGCCATCTCCTGCCACTGCTGTTGTGCATACCGAGTCATTTCACTGCCCTCCAAGCCGCTGTCCTGCCTCCCCTGGTGCATGGCAGGAGGCTTCCAGAAGGCTCGGTGGCCATCTAGAGCTGGCAGACAGAGCACAGCTGATCACACTGAAGCCTGAGCAGGTACTGCTCACCTGGAATCCCTGTGGTTCACAGGACGTGTTAGCCTTCTTGGAAGTGGACTTGTTGTAGTCGATGGGAGAGTTTGTGTGGCACCGTGTGTGGTGGTTTGGAGTAAATGCAGTGACTCGCACACCTTCATGATCCAGTTCCCCAGGGTTCACTCTTCACACCTCTCCACTGATTCTTGAATATGCCTGGAGCTCCCCACTCAGGGAATACGCACCTTTTGCTCTTCCACAGGGAACACTCCTTTGTCCCCCTTACATCATCATGGCTGGCCCTCACCTCCTTTAGGTGTTTCCTCAGCTGAAATATATATATATTTTTTTTTTGGAGACAGAGTTTTGCTCTTGTTGCCCAGGCTGGAGTACAGTGGCATGATGTCGGCTCACTGCACCCTCTGCCTCCCAGGTTCAGGCAATTCTCTTGCCTCAGTCTTCTAAGTAGCTGGAATTACAGGTGCCAACCACCATGCCTGGCTAATTTGTATTTTTAGTAGAGATGGGGTTTCACCATGTTGGCCAGGCTGGTCTTGAACTCCTGATCTCAGGTGATCCACCTGCCTCAGCCTCCCAAACAGCTAGGATTACAGGCGTGAGCCACTGTGCCCGACCCTTCAGCTGGAATATTAGACCTTCACAATCTACCCAACTGGGGATTCCATCCCTTCAGATACTCCCTATCTCTCCTCTCTATTTTAACAAGTTTATTTAATAGACTTTATGCTTTAGAGTGGTCTTACATTATTTAGATTCAAAGCAAATTTGAGCAGAAAGTATAGGATTCTCCCATTACCCTCTCCTTACACTACAAACTTCCACACCATCACATCCCCCACCAGAGGTGCACATTTGTTCCAATCATTGATCCTACATTCATACATCATTGTCAGCCAAAGGCCATGGTTTACATTGAATTCACTCTTGGTATCAACCTTCTATGGGTTTACCAAATATATAATAAGGACATGTATCCACTATTACTGTATCATACAGAGTCATTTCACTTCCCTAAAAATCCCCTGTGCTTCACCTGTTCATAGCTTTCTCTGTCAGAACCCCTGGGAAACATGGCCTTGTTACTGTCTTTCTAGTGTTACCTCTTCCAGAACTGGAATAACATAGAATGCAGATCTTTCAGACTGTCATCTTTCACTTCACAATATGCACTTAGGGTGTGTGTGTGTGTTGAGACAGAGTCTCACTCTGTAGCCCAGGCTGGAATGCAATGATGCAATCTTGGCTCACTGCAACCTCTGCCTCCCAGGTTCAAGCAATTATCCTGCCTCAGTCTCCCAAGTAGCTAAGACTACAGGTACCCACCATCATGCCTGGCTAATTTTTGCATTTTTAGTAAAGACGGGGTTGGACAGGCTGGCCTTGAACTCCTGACCTCCTCAGGTGATCAACCTGCCTCAGCCTTCCAAAGTGCTGGAATTACAGGCATGAACCGTTGCGCTCAGCCCCTCTGTGTGTTTTCATGACTTGATAGCTCATTTCTTTTTAGCACTGAATAAAATTCAATTGTGAGGATGTATCAGAGTTTATGGATTCATCTACTTGGTTGCTTTCAGCCCTTTTGTTTTATTGTCTCCGTAATACTTGCAACTATCTAACATAGTTTACTCAGTTAATTCTCGTACTGCCAACCTTCCTAACTCTAGTATAACTTTCATGAAGTTATGGGTTTCTCTGCACCTAGAACAGTGCCTGCTAGTGCATTGTAGAGGCTTGAGAAGTTTATATTCAATGAAAGAATAATAGAAAGGTATTTCCCAACAGGAATGAAAGGTATGAGATTTATCTCCAATTAAATGCCATGACAACATAAATAAAGTCAATTGATAGCTATTTGAAGGCCACATAAAATATCTAGCAAAGATAGAGCTAAAGTGTTTAACCCATTGCGTAGAACATAGTAAGGATTCTTCAGATATTTGCTTTCTGTGAAAATGTGAGCTCCCTGAGAAACCCCATCTGTCTTATTTGCCTGTGTATTCTGGGCACCAAGAACAAAGCCTGGCACATGGTGGGTGACCCAATAACATTTTGGGGTGGATAATCAATATAGCTCATTCTAATGGTTTTTTATTTAATGATTCATTAATCTACCTGTCAGGTGCTTTTAGTGAATCAAAGAGGTGTTTAATCATAATTTATTTTTGAAATAATGACTTAAACGCAATTTTACTGTGCTGTTTGGTCCATGTTCAACTGTAATTTTACTACTGTAATCTGAAAAATAACATTATAATTTCATCTTTTCCATGAGTGTTAAAGCAATGTAAAAAAGGAACGTTTATGCGTAAATGTTTTGTGAATGTATCACATGCTGGGGAAAATTCTAAGAGTGAAGACAGATACATGAATGTCCTCAGTGGCTATGGATTTTGAATGGCTGAAGACTTTGTAAAATGAAAAGGAAATAAAATAGTCCTCTTCTAGAAGCAGCAGATGTGGAAAGTCAGCAGAGACAAATCGGGTGGCAGAGCATTGTTTAATAGATGCATCCTCTTGTCGTGAACCAAAAAAAAGTTGAGGACAAGAGAGCCTTTATCTTGTTGAGGCAGTAAGGAATGACATATTTTGTGAAGGGAAAATACACATCTTTATGGATGAATATAACGTCTTATATATGAGGGAGGTCTAGAAACTTACCCATCGCTGTTTACATCTGATATGACCACGGTATATCCAAAATAAGATGCCATCTGCAAAGGAAAACCGGGAGATGACATTTCATGTCCAAAAAGTCATTTTTGTAGTCACGTTTCCATTACCCCTGAAAGATTCATCTCATTGTGGTGAATTTTTTGCTTTTAAATTCATAGACTCTTGGGCATGGCCAGGGTCCTTGAGTCATTTAGTTTAACCCCTGACGCAGTGAATAATTTTCCCCATCATAACTCGGACATCTGCTTGGACATCCTCCGGGATGTCCAACAATCAGCCCATTTAGTTTGTGGACTCAGCTGTCAGAATGTTCACTGCTAAATTTGGCCCTTCTGCGACTTCTAGCACTTAATCCCACCAAGTTTTGCAATCTCGAATCTCACAGAAGGAATCTAATTCCACTTCCATATGATGTTTTATGAAAATATTATCAGGCCAGGTGTGATAGCTCATGTTGGTAATCCCTGCACTCTGGGAGGCCCAGGCAGGAGGGTTGCTTGAGTCCAGGAGTTCAAGACCAACCTGGGTAACATAGTGAGACCACATCTCTACAAAAAATAAAACACAGTTAGCAGGGCATGGTGGCATGTGTGGTCCCAGCTACTTGGGAGGCTGAGGTGGGAGGATTGCCTGAGCTGAGGAGGTCAAGGCTGCAGTAATCTGAGATTATGCAACTACACTCCAGCCTGGGTGACAGAAAGGTCCTGTCTTAAAGAAAAGAAAATAATTTTCACTTGGTTCACCATCCAACTTCTCTGTCTTAGAGAGATGATGCGTGTTACCAAAACACAGATGACACTTGCAAGTGCGCTGATGGTAAGAGAAGAGTTAGGTAGGATTTGCATTTCCTGCTTTGGAGGAAGTATAAAAAGTTTTCATGTTGGGGAAACCCACGTCTCAATATCAATTTGTATTGTGCTTATAGTCAACAAAAGCTCCTAAATCTTTTCCATGAGTATACGTAGTGTACCACAGTCTCCCCACATTTTGATTTTATTTTTTATTTTTTTTGAGATGGAGTTTCACTTTTGTTGTCCAGGCTGGAGTGCAGTGGTGCAATCTTGGCTCACTGCAACCTCCACCTCCTGGGTTTAGGCAATTCTCCTGCCTCAGCCTCCCAAGTAGCTGGGATTACAGGTACCCACTACCATACCCAGCTCAGGTGATGCCTGACCGCAGGTGATCCACCTGTTTGGCCTCCTAAAGTGCTGAGATTACAGGTGTGAGCCACTGTGACTGGCTTCCCTGTATTTTATCTCTGAAGTTTTTTTTTAACCTATGTTTTTGAATTTATAATCTTTTCAGGATTTATACTCTCATCAGATTTGACCCATAGTTCCAGCTTGCCAATTTTGCTTCCATAGTGTGCCAGGCAGTGTTTTAGATGACATAGCTTTCTGTCATGTCCTCATGTAATGAACATATAACCCCTTAGAAAGTGTGTTCCCCAGGGTGCAGAGGCTTTGGTCTGTGTGGTTTGCTGTTCTATTTGAACTTCCTGAGCGGTGTCTGGATTAAAGTAGGTGCCAGGTGCCAAATACTCTTTGCAGAGAAAATAAATACGTGAGTCAACAAGTGGCATGGAACCAGTCAATTCTCACACCTCTTTTCTCTGTTCCAAATATACACAGTGAAATTCTTTTTCTTGCTGTGGCGTTCTGTGGCTTTCCCTCAGAGGAATTTCATCATTTATGCATTAGCTTCTGAGATTCAGGATTACAGAACTAGGTGGTATTGAGGACAAGAAGTTATAGAAAGGCTAAATGTAGCAATGTGTAAAAAGTTTCTAATAATAAAGGAGTGCAATAATCTGGGCAAAGGAGAAGCATTGCTAGATTCTCATTCACTTATTAATTACCACCACTTAGAAATAGTTGTTCAATGTCTATTCAATTTAAGTCTTACTTCTCCAAATCTTCCAAAAGAATATCAGGAGATGTAAAATGCTTTGTTGAAAATTTCAGAGTGATAGACTAAAACCCCACATTATAGCAAAAAGATGTTAAAATTATTTTGTGTTTATTTTAAAACCTGCTGATTTCTTTTTTTTCTTTTTTCTTTTTTTAACAGACACAGTGGTCTCACTATGTTGCCCAGGCTGGTCATGAACTCCTGGCCCCAAGCGATTCTCCTGCCTTGGCCTTCCAAACTGCTGGGATGACAGGTATGAGTCACATTTCTTTAAATACTGAATTGGGAATTTAAAGGGAATTCACATCTAAGGGAAGCCAGTTGTGAATTGATTTTGTTTCTCCAGACAATCGATTTTCTCTACTCTTCAAATTAACATGGTTAATTTTAAATTTATTACTTTCACAGTTTGTACATATTTAGTTTTAAATTAACTGTGTAGTTCTGTTTGTAAATAGTCACATGTAAGTTACAAACACAAGGAGTTCATTTATTTTAGATTTGTCCTGCATTCAAACATGGAGACCTGAGTCTCTATATTACTGAACTAGATATGTAATGGTATATGTATTTGCGTGTATCTCAAATTATAGAAGATTTAGTGGCACATGGGAATTTAGTGGCTTTCGTTTAATCAAAAGGAAGGAGACAGGAAATGGGATGGAAAGGAATTAACATTTCTTGTGGAGTTGTTATATGCCAGGAAATCTTCTAAGTAATCTACAATCCTTGATTTATTTCATTCT
Organism: Callithrix jacchus; assembly: GCF_049354715.1. Taxonomy (NCBI): domain Eukaryota; kingdom Metazoa; phylum Chordata; class Mammalia; order Primates; family Cebidae; genus Callithrix; species Callithrix jacchus. Next base: position 16,523,273 of record NC_133508.1, read on the forward strand.
TAAAGGGAGCTTGGAAGAGAAACATTTTATTCTTATTTTGCAAAGAGGCTCAAAGAGGTCAGGTGATTTTCCTGTGGTCTCACATGGCTCATGAGCGGTGCAATGGGCAATGGAAGTCTGATCTGTCACCTGCAGAAGTCCAGGCCCTTTTTACAGTGACCTCCTTCCCATATCTTACATCAACACCTTCAGGCATTTATAGACTATTGAAAGATTAATTTAACATAAAACTACTTCCTATTGTTCTTAGAAAAAAATCCCTCGTCCCAAACACAGCCCACCTTCCCAACTAGTCTCCCTTGAGTAGCCCCCAACCCCCGTCCTCAGCTCCTACGTCTCTCTTGCTTATAGAGACTATGACCTTCGCTCTGCTGTTCACACATGTCCCGCTGGTTCTTGTTTGAAAGCATTCATATTAGTCTTCCCTTGCCTGGAAGGCTCTGAATAAGATGGCATTGTTGGCTCTGTCATGTCATTCACATCTCAGCTCAGACACTGCCACCTCAGAGGCCTCCCTGATTGCCCCATCTAAGGGCTTTTTTGACACCTTCCTCCCAGCTTATATCACTCAGTTTTATTTTCTTTAAGTCATCGTTCACAATCTGAAATTATCATGAACATTTATTTGCTTGTTAATAAACTGTCCCTTCCCCACCCTCCCCTGCCACCTCACTGCTGCCTGAGAGCTAGGTAGGATCTGCCTGATGCATGCTTGCATCCTCAGTGCCTAGGACAGTTTCCAGTGCATAGGAGCTGCTCATTAAGTATTTGTTGAATGGATGAATAACTGATATGAATATTACAGTCTACTAGTAACCCAGAGTGATTTTACTTATTTGGTGTAGAAATGCCATTCTAACTGGCATTCATTAAAAAATCTGGAAACATTTAGTATGCACCTAAATTTAAATAAATAAAATTTAAAAAAATATTTCTACCTGTTCGCCAGTGAAATTCTGAATAAAGGTCATATCTGTAGAGTTAATGATTGAAACCTGAAATCATAGAAATTAAACAGGTTACACCATTTGATGTAGAATTGGAGCCATTTTTAAAAATTACAACTTGAATCATTTAAATTTTTTTGTAATGTGTGATAAGTGGTTAGCTAAATGTAAAACAAAAATGGAAGCCCACCGAATGATCTTATTTAAAAAAAAAAGCTAAATGAACTTTCTGTTTATGGTTAAGTCTGGGATGCTTTCAGACAAAATGTATGCTTATTAATCTGAGCTGGAGAAATAAAAGTTGAATTCAAGAATATTGAGGGCAATTAACTTGATAGTTGATTTAATGAGGATTTTTGGCTAAATCCATTTCTGTTCTTATGGTATTATAAATGGATAATTATGGTTCTTTGCAAGAAAACTTAGATTTTAAAATTTTGTCATGCTATCCACATGGCAAAAATATTCCTTTTAATTCTACTTAGCCAACCATGATGCTTGCTAGATACTTTTGTAAATGATGAACTTTATTTCAAATATGGTTTTCTTTCATAAGATCTATTTAGTTGCTTTTCCTAATTTCATTGTAATGGGTTTGAACGATATTGCCCCAAAATTCATGTCTACCCAGTACATCAAAATGTGACTTTATTTGGAAATAAGGTATTTGCCGATGAAATTAGTTAAGGATCTCAAGATGAAATCATCCAGTAGGCTCTAAATTTGATGACTGATGTCATCATTTTTATAAGGACAACTGATGTCCTTATAAAAGGAGGAGAAGACACATGTAGACACAGAGGGCAGAAGGCCACACAGGGAGGGCGGCAGAGACTGGTGGGATGTTGCCACAAGCCAAGCAATGCGAGGGACCGTCAGAGGCTGGAAGGGGCCGTCTATGATAGAAGCCTCCTGTCACAGATGCTCTGGTGAGAACTTGGTTCTGCCCACAACTTGATGTCAGACTTCTGACCTCCAGAACTGTGAGTGAATGAATTCACGTGGTTTGAAGCCATCCAGTTTGTGATTCTATGTTATAGCAGTCTTAGGAAACTAACAGATAATAAATTCACAATTAATTACATTGAAAGTTAAATCAAATAATTTAATTAATTAAAATAATGGAAATAACAGTTGCTTTTATTTCTACTATATGAGATGTATTAAGGTATTCATCATAACCATGGCATTATCATAGGTAGGATGAGCTTTGTGGGTTGTGACTTGCACAGTCACACAAGGCCCTGGGCTTAGATCGGTCCCACCCTTGGTTTAATGCACTGCTGTTGCTGTTCTGAAATTTTTAATAATTTTTGAACAAGGGACCTGTGTTTCATTTTGCAGTAAGTCTCATCAATTATGTAGTTGGTTCTGCACATGGATCAGAACAAATCTAATCTCACGTGTTTTCCTTCCTTTTTTGTCAGGGAGCAGCATGAATTGTGAGGAGGAACTCCTTTAAAAACTCCAGGCTTTTTTTTTTAAATTATACTTTAAGTTCTGGGGTACAAGTGCAGATCATGCAGGTTTGTTACATAGGTATACACATGCCATGGTGGCTTGCTGCATCCATCCCCCCGTCATCTATATTAGGTATTTGTCCTAATGCTTTCCCTCCCCAACCCCCCAACCCCTGCTATCCCTCCCCTACCCACCTCCATCCTGACAGGCCCCAGTGTGTAATGTTCCCCTCCCTGTGTCCATGCGTTTTAAAAGACCTAAAGGTTGCATAAAACAAAACATTTCTTTGAGTATACAGAGGGTCATTAAATTATGATGGTTCAAGTGACAATGGTTCAAAAGTGATAGACATTCTGTAATAATCATACTTCAATTTTGAGTTTTGATCTTTTCCTAGACTAGCAATATGTGATATGATGCTCTTACTTGAGATGTCAATACTTCGGTATACGGTAGGCTTCGTGTGGGATCTTTTCATCCAACTGTGGACTAACGCAAGTGTTCTGAGCGTGTTGAAGGTAGGTTAGGTGGACTAACGCAAGTGTTCTGAGCGCGTTGAAGGTAGGTTAGGTGGACTAACGCAAGTGTTCTGAGCGTGTTGAAGGTAGGTTAGGTGGACTAACGCAAGTGTTCTGAGCGCGTTGAAGGTAGGTTAGGTGGACTAACGCAAGTGTTCTGAGCGCATTGAAGGTAGGTTAGGTGGACTAACGCAAGTGTTCTGAGCGCGTTGAAGGTAGGTTAGGTGGACTAACGCAAGTGTTCTGAGCGCGTTGAAGGTAGGTTAGGTGGACTAACGCAAGTGTTCTGAGCGCGTTGAAGGTAGGTTAGGTGGACTAACGCAAGTGTTCTGAGCGTGTTGAAGGTAGGTTAGGTGGACTAACGCAAGTGTTCTGAGCGTGTTGAAGGTAGGTTAGGTGGACTAACGCAAGTGTTCTGAGCGCGTTGAAGGTAGGTTAGGTAACCTATGACACTTGGTGGGGAGGCGTACTCAATGTGTTTGTAACTTACAGTATTTTCCATTTATGATGGGTTTATCAGGATGTAATTCTGTCTAGGAGCATCTGTACAAGAAAATATCCTATTCCTATAATGTATTTTCAGTACTCACATATCCAAAATTCTGTGCTCCTCTTGGAACTCCAGCAACCAATTCTGGGGATGAAAATAGTCATTTAGAAGGGACAGTACATACATGTAATCATATAATCATATAATCATATAATAAATTAGTAGTAAAGACAGTGCTTTTAAAATGAGTGGCTATCATATAGAGCAGGGGTTCCCAAGTCCCAGGCCACCAACCAGTACCAGTACCCGTCTGTGGTCTGTTAGGAGCCCGGCTGCGCACACAGTAGGAGGTGAGCCACAGATGAGCCAGAACAAAGCTTCATCTGTATTTACAGTCACTCCCCATCGCTCTCATTACAGCCTGAGCTCCGCCTCCTGTCAGATCAGTGGATGCATTAGATTCTCCTAGGAGCTTGAACCCTATTGTGAACTGTTCATGCAAGGGATCTAGGTTGCATGCTCCTCACAAGAATCGAACTAATGCCTCATGACCTGAGGTGAAACAGTTTCATCCCAAAACCATCCTTCACCCACCCCCATTGTCTGTGGAAAAATTGTCTTCCATGAAACTGGTTCTTGGTACCAAAAAATTGCGGATTGCCGATGTAGAGGCTTGGAAGTTTGAAGTAAGGGCTTTGTATTTACAGAAAACCAGAAGTCATATGTCGTCATACTTTGAGATTTGTGTCTTCATTAAGAGTCTCTCTGCATCTCGGTCTTTAGATCCTGAGTCTGGCTTCTTGGGTCTGCAGGTGGTTTATAAGTTAGATCTCTTACTCTGATTCTTCCAGCTTTTGCTATGGTGACATCTTTAATCCTAGTGTAAAAATTACAGTTCTGGTTCCAGAACTTAGAGTCAAGGGAGGGAATGGGATCAGGTGCGAAGCAGCGAGGGGATTCTTGGACAGGAATGTGGATGATTCATCTGCAGCAGTAGGAGGGCGGGGGAAGCTTGCTCCTAAATCATAACACAGGGTTCAGAAAAACAAAGTCACCTGGATAGATTGCCAGGAACGTCGACGGAACTGGTAGTACCCTGTCCAGTTTTCAATAATCTTTATTTGGTATAAATTAAGTTCTCTTGGCATGAAAAACAATCAGATATAATAAAGTTGATTGATTGCACGGTCAGGCCAGTTGGTGAGGACAGATCCTAGAGGACATTTGAGAACATGGCAACCACGACTTCTCCCATCCCACAAACATCAGGAATTTTGTTGTTAAAATATCAGTCATCATCCCACTTAGTAACTGTGGAGTCTGCAATCTCATATGACCACAAACAACACTAAGGAGTTATCAAATGTAATATTGAGTAAAGATGCTCACAATTTTTTAATAAATGGGGTCTAAGGCAAGTCTGAGCTGTCACTCAACTATAAAAATATTCAGTTGGAAGGAAAAATAGACTTTTCCCTTTGAATAACTCAAGGTAAAATCTTCAGGAGTTTTATTTTTTTTAAACAGGGTCTCACTCTGTCACCCAGACTGGAGTGTACTGGAGTGTAGTGACACAATAATCATGGCTCACTGCAGCCTCAACCTCCTGGGCTCAAGCCATCCTCCTACCCCAGCTTCCTGAGTAGCTGGGACCACAGGTGCATGCCACCATGCTTGGCTAATTTTTGCATATTTTGTAGAGACAGGATTTCACTATGTTGCCCAGGCTGGTCTCAAACTCTTGAGCTCAAGTGATCCACCTGCCTTGGCCTCCCAAAGTGCTAGAATTACAGGTATGAGCCATGGCACGTGGCCAGAAGGTTTTTAATATTGAAAATAATCAGGAAAATTTTAGATCCTTGACTTGACAACACGTGAATTGAGTAGCACACTGACTAGTGAGAAGCAAAAATATTTCCTTCATTTGCAACTTAGCAAGGTTCTATCACAGTGGAACTCGTAATTGGTGAGTAGTACAGGTCGAGAATTGACAGCGAAGTCACCATTCTTTCCAACACATCAAATTACGTTCCTGGAATTGGTTAGGGACGGATTCCTTTCTTGAGTTTTAGTTCACTACATCTCACTCTAAAGTGATAACAAAGGCTCTTACCCTTTTCTGAGTCACAAACATGTACGAAAATTGGAAGAAAGCTATGGATTTTCCTGTCAGAATCTTGCATGTAATTGTTAGGGGTTCCAGTCCAGTGGAGCCCATCCAGGTACCACCTAGCAGTGTGAGGATCCATATTAAGAACCCACTGTCTAGAGGACATTGAAGTGGTCACTGTTTTGTTTTGTTTAAATATAATTCCAATTCCCCGTTGTCTAATTAAGTAAATCGTGAACATGCCCAGTCCTAGGTTTGTAGTGGTCTGGTGAGCTGATTGTGAAGTTCCTTGATAGTGCTTTTATTTGAGATATCCTCAAAACACTTAAAACCCAAATCTATTTTTCAGATATTTCTGATATCCGACGGAAAATCACTGTTCTACCATCTTTCCCTACAGTGCACTCTTATGCATCATTATTTACTTTCGTGGGTCAAAACTGAATGCTGTCCTGGAGAGCTTTCCAACAAGACTGTTTTGTTTGCTTGTTTGTTTTGAGATGGTGTCTTAGTCTCTCACCCAAGGCTGGAGTGCAGGGGTGAAATCATGACCCACTTCAACCTTGACCTCCCAGGGTCAAGCGATCCTCCTGCCTCAGCTTCCTAAGACTGACTCCACAGTAAGTAGCAGGGACTACAGGTGCATGCCACCATGCCCAGCTAAGTTTTGTATTTTTGAGAGGAGGTCTCACTGTGTTACCCAGGCTGGTGCAGAACTCCTGAGCTCAAGCAATTTTCCCATCTTGGCCTCACAAAGTGCTGGGATTATAGGCGTGAGCCACCACACCCTGTCTAACATACTCCTAATGCCACATTTTAAAAAAACAATAATTTGTCATGTTTTACAGTCTCCTTTGTTACATTTTTAGTGATTTTAAGATTTGGCCATTTTTCAAGGTACTAGTTATTCAGTACTATCTTTGCTGGTTCCTAATTCAGTTGTTCTTATTACAGCCAAGAGCACTTTTTAGATAGCAGGCATTGCCCTTTCTTATGGATACTAAGAGTTACGTCATTTAACTTAACATAGGTTCTCACAAGAACCCTATGAGGTAGACAGTAGTATTCGCAACGGAAACATTGGAGGCACTAAGATGCTAGGTAACTTGTCCAAGGTCACAGAGATAGTAGGAACTCAGGGTTTAAACCCAAGAAGTCTGGCTCCAGAGTCCAGGCTCTTAAGCGTTACAATAAACAAAATGCTTTTTAATACCTTGAGAAAACATAACAAAAGGACAAGTTCTTTATGAATTAGTTTGTACCTAAAAGAAAAAATGTTCTTTCAGAGAAAAAAAAAAAAAACACCCAATTATCTTCAACCTGAACTGTAAAACTTTATGATGTTCTGCTTTGCATATCTTGTCAACGTGAAACTATGAAAAGATCTGTGATGATTCCTAGAGGTGACCATATTTCATTTACTCCTAATTATTTGTGAATGAAACCACTTGCATTAGTGAAATGCAGTCAATGTTCATATGAAACAAGATGGAAAATGGTAAATACTGATTGATGATTGACTCATTCAATAAATATTACCAGTTAAGTAAAAGCTCTAATTTATTGCCTTGTATCGAGGTATTTTTCATGCATTAGCTCATGCAATCTTCAGAACATTATTTTGAGTTAGTTAATATTAGTGTCATTTAAAGGTAAGCAAATAAGAATCAGGGAGGTTGTCATAGCCTCAGGAATAGAAAGTCTGTACAGTTAGAACTTGAACCTATGTGGATCTTGATTCCAAAGATTCAACTTATTTCTGTCAGGCTGTTTTCCATACGAGTCTATTCAACATATGGTCTAGTCTTTGTAAGGAAGATAAATAAAAACAATATATAACAATACATCGATCTTGCCTTGAAGAAGGGGGACATGAAAAGTAATACATGTGATATCATTCTTCCTTACTCTCATCTCAACCAAATCTACATGAGGCAGCCAGTGTGATGTGTTCTCTTTTTTTCTTTTAGAATATGAGCATAATAGTATCATATTTACTCCTCAGCTTAAACCTTTCATGTCTTCTCCCCTGCATGTTGGATAGATCCCAGGATCATTTCCATGACCCATAAAATCAGACATGATCTGAACCCAGACCTTTCTCGAAGCCAATCTCATTTCACTATCAAAGTCTGGCAGTCAGACTGAGGTCCTTGAACACCCCCATTTTCCACATACTTTAGAATATAGAAGTTGGCTCCTGCCCCTATGCTTATCCACCTCTTCCCCCCATCATTCCAGACTCCGTTCAAATGTTTTCTCAGCACCAAAGCTGTCCTTCCTCTATCTTTATAACTTTATCCTAGCACTTATCATAATTTAATTAGATATTCTGTGTTCATTATTTCATGTTGATCAGCCCCAGTAAAAGACAGTCACAGCAAAGCAGAGAAGACAGGGCATAAGGGGTCTCTAGGAGATAGGGATTCATTTGTTCTGTTATTTGGGGTTTAGGTATGTTCCAAGAGGAAAAGGAAATAAGGCTGGGATGTTGGATTGGAGCTGGTTGGGGAGAGTAATTTTGGACGTGTCTGATATGAGAGGTATGAGAAATGAAAGTTAAAAAGGGGTCTTAATTTCACAAATTTGATCTGTCACTAACAGCACAGCATTTAATCATCTGTATTTTTCATTCATAACATGGGACTATGGCCCTAATTTTTGACTGCCTAACTAGATTTTATAAAGTTGATATTTATTCTTATGAAATTATTTGAGACCTAAAATGCTGTACCAAAGTATCTTTTCTACAAAATATTATGTACACTCTGGGATTTCGTTAATATACATTTTGTAAAGCAAACAAAATCACATTGATAGAAAAAACTTTTTATGTCATTTTACCATTTCCCCATGCTTTGTAAGTGATTTAAACTCAACAATGTCTCTCACCTTGCTGAGAATCCCCAGTAAACTCCCCAGCAGCAACTGAATATCCTGTTTTAAAGAAAAGAAACAAGTTGGTGGAGAGTAAATTAGTTCATCCATTGTGGAAGACAGTGTGGCAATTCCTCAAGGATCTAGGACTAGAAATACCATTTGACCCAGCAATTCCATTACTGGGTATATAACCAAAGGATTATAAACCATTCTGTTATAAAGACACATGTACACATATGTTTATTGTGGCACTGTTCACAATAGCAAAGACTTGGAACCAAACCAAATGCCCATCAATGATAGACTGGATAAAGAAAACGTGGCACATATATACCATTGGAATACTATGCAGCCATAAAAAAGGATGAGCTCAAGTCTTTTGCAGGGACATGGATGACACTGGAAACCATCATTCTCAGCAAACTGACACAAGAACAGAAAACCAAACACTGCATGTTCTCACTCATAAACAGGTGTTCAACAATGAGAACACATGGACACAGGGAGAGGAACATCACACACTGGGGCCTGTCAGGGGGTTGGGAGTCTAGGGGAAGGACAGCAGGGGATGGGGGGATAGGAGGGTTAGCATTAGGGAAAATACCTAATGTAGATGATGGGGTGATGGATACAGCAAACCACTCTGGTATGTGTATACCTATGTAACGAATCTGCATGTTCTGCACATGTACCCCAGAACTTAAAGTATATATATATATATATATATATATATAAAACACACTAATCACACTTGATGACATCACCAAATTAGTTATATCTAGAAAAAGGTAAAAGGGCTACCATGGTACTGCTTTATTTAGAAATCTCTACACATATTATAAAATAAAAATTAAAGATTCTATGATGGAAAAATTAATCACACCACATTAAACACTTTTATACTAAATCTTGAATGTATAATAGATCATCTGCTACTTATCTTAAGAGCATAGCAAAAAAAAAAAAAGAGAGAGAGAGATTCTGAGGTCAATTTTAAAAGCACGGATGCTTCATAATCTACCTTAAGCGTAAATGGTGGCCGTTGCATTTTAAGAGCTGCTGATTCAAAATAATCAGACAGAATACTCTGAAAGCATTCCTTTGGGCTCAGGTTTTGTTATTTCTGGTCACCAGCAAGACCTCCTTCCTAATACGTTTCCTGATAGTTTTCCACAATTTCCTTTAGCTCTCAAGTGAGGTGCTGGCTACATTGACAAAACATAGCTACATTTCTTTTTCAAACTCATCAAGCAATCAAAAGGCCACTAGGCTACCAAAGGTGGGAAACAGTAATGGTGAAGTGATATTGTGTGGTTCGCACATAATACAGTTGGAGAATATTCTAGCAAATGGAACTTCTCTTGTGCTGCTCTGTAAACTGGAGAAGGTTGCTATCATGCTGTCCCTGTCACAATGGTAGCAGCCCTGCTTATAATGTCTGCTACTGATGAAACAGTTCATGTGGAAAAGACTGCTGTGGAGCCAACAAAATAGCTGCACAAATTGTGTATTCCACATCATGGCTGGAAAAATAGCAGTATTAAAAAGAAAAGAAAAACCAAGTGTCCACTCTCATAAGAGAACATTTGTATAAGATGCCAAATAACACGGAAGAAGTCAGGGATAAAATCTGCATCTACATTTACTAGGCTTGTCTTTTGAAAAACCACAAATATCTTCAGCAAGGGGTCTTACCAAGGTAACTGTCATCATATGAAGCTGGAGCCACTTCTGTCTGCTTTTCTCCTGCCAGTTTCCTGAGAATATCCTTGAAGGAGTAATTTGCAATGATATCTGCAACACTGGCAGTGATTACTTGACCTGCGTTTAAACAAATTAATATGTCAACTAAATGAATGCAAGACGCAGGCCCTCCCTGAGCAGACACACATTCCCTTGAGAGCTATTGTAGTATTGCTTGCTTTTTTGATGATGAATTTTCCTGCCTGCCACTAGAACTCCAAGGCACAGTTAGTTACAACTGGGTAGAACTTTCCATTCTGACAGAAGACCAGAGATGAACCGCAATATTGCATTGGTCTTCCTGCTTTCAACATACACACACTCTCTACTTCCAAATGATAAAAGTGTCTAAGAGTGGAGGCCAAATTTGCAGGCAACATTTATGTGATGTAATTTTTATTCTGGAATATTCCAGTTGGAAGGAAGCTTTGAGATCATTTAGTCAAATATAGCCTATCCTAGGTGGAGAAACTGAGGCCCAAAGGGCTAGAGTGCTTTCCTTAAGGTCACATGGTTTTGCAAGTAGGATATCAGGCATTACAACCAATGTCTCCTTTGGCATTCTAATAAAACTTCTTGTGCTCTTTCTTGCAAAGTATACCTGTTGTATTAAATCTAAATCACGTATTCTGTTACTAGATGATAAAATGTGTCAGCTAAGTTAAATGAAGGAATTACAAAATCTCTGAGCCATCTGCTTTTCTTGTTAAAATACAGAGAGAGCATAAAATTATGACAATGGGACGCAGCTAGATCCAATGAGATCCAAAATTCAGCAAAAGAGAAATCCATCAGCACCAACATTGATATGATATGAACTTTGGCTAATCTCACTTAAAAGTTCCTCTCAGAAGTCCTGAAATAATATTGCATTGGGGTAGACAGGTATCTAAAAGACAGCCAGCAATTTCCACTGCAATTTCTATGCATTTCCAATGTTTACCATGGACAGCTAAAGAAAAAGTGTGATGTCATGTTCTGTGGGAGAAAACTGAAGAAATGCTTTCAAAAGACTAACATGTAACATTAATTGAAAGCCAAATTAGTCTTTGGGAATTGATACATAATTCCCACAGTCTTTCTGTTGGAGGTCCACAAAGAATAAAGGCATGAAAGCAGATTATAAATATTTCCAGGTGATTGGAACTGAAATGACTATTCTGATACTAAGACAGAGGTATTTACACATGAGTTTCTGAACACTGTCTGTAGAATCAGCCAGTTTTCTCTGGGTCGGAACTGAATACCGTTTCCTCCATCCCACATACACACTGCGATTGCTGTTTCCTTTACCTGTGTCGATCAACATTATAATCTTAAACCTGAATAAAATTATAAATCCTATGTCTCAATCGTCTGTTTGTATGTGCCATTGCTGTGGCAAATTTTTAGCAAATAATTTGTCTCAGACATTTTTTCAGTTTAAGGAAAAGAATGGATTATGTGAAATTAACCACGTGAATTAGAAGAAAACCTTCTTTAAATATAATTTTAATTTTGTAGCCATTTGTTGTATTAAATATGTAGTTTTTCAGTTTGCAAAGTAATTTTTAAATACGAAAATGTTAATTATTGATGCTTATAATTGTATATGCATGAATTGAGCTTAACATTAAGTTCATATAAAATTTCATCATAAATCGGCCAGGCACAGTGGCTCACGCCTATAATCCCAGCACTTTGGGAGGCTGAGGTGGGCAGATCATGAGGTCAGCCTGACCAACATGGTAAAATCCCGTCTCTACTAAAAATAAAAAATTAGCTGGGCATGGTCTGTAATCCCAGCTACTCAGGAGGCTGCGGCAGGAGAATCGCTTGAACCCGGTAGGCACAGGTTTTGGTGAGCCAATATCACATCACTATACTCCAGCCTGGGTGACAGAGCAAGACTCGGTCTCAAAAAAAGAAAAATCATAAATCTATCTCTCTTGAATCTTTCTCATTGGCTTATAAACATGATCAAGTTTCTTCCCTTAAAAAACTTCCTCCCTCAACTATTAATCTCAGATTCTACTCTGTCCTGAACTTTACGGCCCAAATTACAAAATATTCTCGGTATTCTCTCTCTTGGCCTCCCATCCATAGCTGTGGCCTCGGTTATAACCAGTATGCAAGTAATGAAAATTTAGATTTTGCTCTAGATGTCCTCTGAGTTTAATCCCTAAATACTTAGGTGAACCCTTTAGGTATTTCAAATATTTTCATACCCAACAGAACAGAAACTAAACTCATCATCTTCCCTCTCCAACCTGGTCCAAACCTGGCCTAAACCTGGCCTCTTTCAGTGTTCTATCTCAGTGAGAGCATTCAGTTGCAGACTTCAGAAACATTCCCTTACCACCTCTCTTCCCTTACCACCATATGGCCAACCCATCATTTAGGCTGCTTCTTTTGCCTCCAAAATATTTCTCAAATTTCTCTTCTATTTCAGTCTGTACCATCATCATGCTAAGAAACAGACATGTTTACCTGAAACTTACACAGCTTGTTTACCTTATAAACATAAAATTAGTTTATATCCTTGTAACAGCCTTGGAACTACTTTTGCTGATATTTCACCTTGGCTAGCTTTTACTTTGTTTTCTGTAATGCAGCCAGAATGATCTTTTCAAAACATAAATTCGATTGCAGCACTCCATGCTTAAAATTATTTCAGGTTCTCACTACACTCAGGACAAACAACACCTTCCTACTCTAGCTAGAGCCATCTATCTATTTACACTCTTAAAATCCCCCAGTGGTTTCCCCTAGTTTTTATTCTACAAAAATTAGCTGGGCATGGTGGCAGGGACCTGTAATCCCAGCAATTCAGGAGGCTGAGGAAGGAGAATTGTTTGAACCTGGGAGGCAGAGGCTGCAGTGAGCCAAATTGTGCCGTTGCACTCCAGGCTGGGTGACAAGAGTGAAACTCTATCTCAAAACAAAAACACAAACAAAAACAAAAATACCAAGCAGAGAATACAAATCAAAATGATGCTTCTGCTCTCACTCATATGTGGAAGCTAAAAAAGTTGATTTCATACTTAATGGTAGTTACTGAGGCAAGGATGAATAGAGAGTCAGGGATAGCCAGAGTTTGGTCAGTGGATACAAAAGTACAGCCTGGTAGGGGGAGTAAGTTCTAACATTCTATAGCGCTATAAGGTGACTATAGTTAACCACAATTTAATGTGTATTTTCAAATAGCTAGTAGAGATTTAAAATGTTCCTGACATAAATGATCAATGTTTGAGGTGATAATTATGCTAATTACCCTGATTTGATCATTACACATCATATACATGTATGAACATATCACATGTATCCCATAAATAATATTAAAAGCAAAAAATACATGACACTTCATTTGAGAAACTATGAATAAGGACATAAAATTAAGGTAATAGAAAGTAAATATTTGGCCGGGCATGGTGGCTCATGCCTGTAATTCCAGCACATTGGGAGATCGAGGCAGGTGGATCATGAGGTCAGGAGTTCAAGATCAGCCTGACAATCACGGAGAAACTTTGTCTCTACTAAAAATACAAAAATTAGCTGGGTGTGGCGGCACAGTACCTGTAATCCCCGCTACTTGGGACACTGAGACAGGAGAATCGCTTGAACCCAGGAGGCAGAGGTTGCAGTGAGCTGAGATTGTGCCACTGCACTCTAGCCTGGTGACAAAGCAAGACTCAATCTCAAAAAAAAAAAAGGCAAAAATAGAAATGATGCTTCATTTGAGAAACTGAATAAGGACATAAAATTGAGGTTAGAAAACAAACATTTAACATTACTTCTGGGTCCATTCTTCTGTTAGTAACAACAATTGTGCTTTTCTGCTCTGCCAGCAGAACATACCTTGCCAGTAGAAACTCCCCGGTCCCCCTACGATAAGGTCTCCATTCTACAAAACAGAAACAGCAACAGCAACCAGATTTGGAAAAGAAACACTGAGCATGTTTAAAGGGTGATAAATCATTGTTGATAAGCACTGCTCTAACAATTTGTTACATATAAAAAGCAATTTTTAAAAGAGCCTTCTATCTGAAGCCTGCAGTTTATTTTGTTTCCTCTTTTGCTTTCAATTATTTAGTGTTATATTAAATAATTTTAATTTGACTCAATTAGGTAATTGAACGCTCTCCCTTGAGAGAGATAAATTCTGTTTTCTGGCACTGCCTGTGATAAGCAAAATCTCAACATGTTTAATGCTGTGCTGTTTTGCAGACATCGTCTTTTGAGGCTTGGTGATAAAAAGACAATTCTGTTCCAATTTATTTCAAGGCCATAGTAATGTCTATTTTTCCCCCATATATCTGGAATACCACCCCCTTCTCAGCAGAAAGAGCAAACGCTCCAGACTAGCACATATAAACATTTTCTCATCAATTTGCATCCTCACCTTTCATGTCTCATATCTTTACTTCTCAGTGGAAACATCAGAACAGAACAAAAAAGCAATGATAAAAAGTACGATGAAAGACAGTCGACAGTTTATATAGTGATGAAATTTTTCTCTACCATTTTCAAAACCACACAATCTTTCCCCTCTACATTCTTACCAAACACCTCCCGTTTTTAATTTTGTGAAAGGATATATGAATTTTAATATTAAATGTAACTGGTCAATTATAGTTAACAGATAAAAGAATGAGTAGAGTTTTGTGATCTCTTTCAGAAACACTTCTCTACTGCGTTTTCAGGATTTTCATTTCAAAAATTATTGTCACAAAGTGTAAGAAGAAAGGCTGTTACTTTTTATCATGCCTATTTCTCTATTTAATAGGCTGCTCTGTGCATAACTTACTTATATAAAAATTGAACGGAAAAATTGTTTTAGAATTTGCCTGAACAGGCTAGGTATGTTCCTCAAGATTCTTTGGTTCTTTGGTGGTGGTGGTGGTTTTTTTTGTGGTGTGGGAGTGAGAGGCAGAGGGGAAAAAAATCACATTAAATATTAGAAGCTGCAAGACCAAAAGAATTCACCTTGTAAAAATCCAGACTAAATCCGGCTTGACAGTAACCCTGGCCTTCTGGATCAGCATTGCCTAGAATGATCAAAACACATAAACGTTAGGACATCACCATTCCCAAGATATTTTTTAATAACCAATTCAGGATATTATGTTATTTTCTGTAGAGCCTTCAAAATTAAAAATGATCAATATGTGTTTTATGTTTATTTTTTAAGTGTATTCCAAGTAATTTATTAAACATATTTCCATCTAGTTCCTTACCCCAAGTAGCATTGTGATTCTCTAGTGAGATCAACAGGAATAACAGCCCCTTTGGCTATTATAGTTGGTTTTATGACTCATGGTCATTTGAAGAAATAAAATCTCTATCTGAGTATGTTCCAAATTCCCCGTGAGGCAGTAACATGTCTCTACTTTGCCCCCTTGTGCTGAGTGAAGGGAGATAGGTCTGTCATTTCTAACAGGTGACACCTTGAGGAATAAGGAGCAGTACAAGATGACCTTTGTGGATGCCATCTTCTGGGCCACCAGTAAGGATTTCTGCTGTTTTATGCTCTTTGACAGGAAGTTAATTTTAAATTATCCTATTATGACTGGGCATGGTGGCTGACACCTGTAATCCCAGTACTTTGGGAGGCTAAGGTGGGTGGATTGCCTGAGCTCAGGAGTTCACATTCAGCCTGGGCAACACGGTGAAACCCTGTCTCTACTAAAATACAAAAAATTAGCCCAGCATGGTGGTAGGTGCCTATAGTCCCAGCTACTGGGAGGCTGAGGCAGGGGAATCGCTTGAACCCGGGAGGTGGAGATTGCAGTGAACTGAGATTGCATCATTGTATTCCAGCCTGGGTGACAGAGTGAGACTCTGTCTCAATCAATCAATCCTATTATAATAAGCTAGGTAAATCAAGAAATTGCGTTTCTGGTCACAGTCTCACCTGGACATTGCAGTGTTAGCGTTCACAAAAGAGAAAATTCTAGTAGTGGCTTATCTTGCTTTCCCTCCTGTATGACTCACTAACTCAATGACCCATAGTATCTCATGGTATAGTTGTAAACTATAGGCAGGCCAACATGACGATTTCAAGGCTATTGTTATCAAAAGTCCCTAGGGCATTAGGACCAGGAATTTACTACTTGTAACTTGTATTTTAAAAGAGTTTCTACAAATTCTCACATGCCTAAAATAGCCAAAATGTAGTGAATGTAGTAGAGGGAATCTCAGTCCTGCATAGTTAAATTTGGACATGTAAACAGTGCCTTTCTTATCAAGGATATTTCTTAATGAAAACTGAACTAAGAGAATGGAAAAGGAAATGCGCATCATCACAGGAAATAGTGACGGCTGGGCACGCGCCTGTTCAGAATCTTTTTGAAATGGAGCTGGCCTTTCCAGCTTCCCTTAGAATGTCTTCTGGTGTTTTCTTTCCTTTGGTCATTATTTAGCTAATTTTAGCGCTAGCATCATTAATTTTTTCCAGATGCTCCCTTTATTTTTAAAAACACTTTTTGGCCTCATGCACTGTATTTTAACAAAATTTGTTCCTTACTATACAACTATATTTCATGATTTATGGTTACGAATCCTATAAAGTTATCTAAAGCTTATCTCTATAATCTGGAATGTCTGAGTACCAATTTTCTAGAAGCTCATATGCATAAATATTTATATGCATTCAGAAATATATATGAATGCATGAGATATTACTCTGAACATATATGTGTTCATATACTGTTCTTATATGTATTTTTCCATGCCTAAGCCTTTTAACAAGTCCCTTTTAAATTCGACCCTGACTTTTTATTAAGATTGCAAATTATTCAAAAGGGAAGAAACATGACCAATCTTTGAAATTATTTTGCTTTAAAACAGGAGGCTGTAAAAACTTAAGAGAAAACATTCTTTCTTTATAAAATTCATGAGAAAATAATCAGCTCCAAATGTTTATTAAGTGGCAATCATAATAGAGTGTGAGGTTCTTTCCATTGCAAAGTCATTTTTTTTCCTTCTTGAATCATAATTTATGAGAGCTGAAGGAATCTTTCCTCCTGGGACTTGAGAGCATCTGTGAACTTGATAATTATGTCCCAGAGTGAACTCGGGAATCCAAGGAAGCATGTGGATCATTTGCTACTATTCGTTGACATCTTATCCAACAAATGGAAGGGTGTATGTGAACCATCCCCACCTGAATTCTGAATGACTGTAAGGACCATAGGCAGATCGTCCATATGAATAAGCAGGTAATGGCTAATAATAGCAGAGTGGGTTTGTGGTGTAAAATTAACATGAAGTGCTTCTTTGCATTCTCTTTTGAAAATCATATTGCTGATGTTTCCTGTTCTGGGATATGACCATATGCTCATGAACGAGCTGGCTTTGTGTTAATGATCTGTGAACTTGGCCAGGATGGGAAGTCTCCTTCTTGGAAGATCTGAGTAAGAAGAAGTGCCCGTAGGAATAGCGAGACCAGGAGGATGTGAAAGCTGTGGCTATACACACCAGAGAGGAAAGAATTCATGGCAATTTATTGAGCTGTTCTGCAACTCAACATGTGCTCCCTTTTATCTTTGTGGAGCTATTCTTTTATTTAGGAAAAGAAACTAGTATCCTACTGTGTCCATGTAGCTTAAGATGCCTTCATATGTAATTTACATTTTTAGAGAGTGGTTCAAACTCACTCTGAAACTTCTCCCCCAGAAGTCTATAGTTCATGTGCTGTGTTTTGATTGAGCCCTCACATCTCATGCAGGTAGTCAGACAAAAAGGCAGAACAAGGAGTGACTAGATTTATAAATGATCATCCTTGATGGCAGTGGGAAGAATATCCTACATTATCAAGGCAAAAGGCACGTGAGGGATGGGCTCATCTTTTTAGTGACAGTTGTTTGCTGTTTGTTAACAAGCTAGCCAGTCTGTGAGCATATGGTCAATATCACAGAACAGGAACACGGGCAAATCATGGAGTATAGGATGTGGATGGGTGTAAACAAGGATGAAACAAGTTCAGTGATGAATCTCTCACTACCATTAATTTTCTAAATATACTTGGGATATCCTTTGTTATTGTGTGTGAGATTTTATCTTTAGCATAACAATATTGACCTCTTAATAAACCCAAGAGCACAGCACTTTGAATGGAACACGACACTATGCCTCATATTGGTTGCTGCCTGAGTCTGAGGAGTTTCTCTCCTTTCCACTCCAGTAATCATTTATCGTCTTGTCTAAAATACTCCTCCTCCCTTGGATTCCCCAGCACGGGTCTCTCCCTCCTTTCTTGTCTTGCTGTATTTTCAGTAGCACTTTTCATTGGCTGACATTGTATCATAAACACATTTATTTACATATTTACTGTCTAGAGCCAGTTCCTTGAACAGAGGGCTTTTTTCCTCTTGTTCTTCGCTGTATTCCCTAAACACAGAAGAGTTAGTGCTCAATGTGTGTGTGTGTTTTTTTTAAAGAAATCCTGCATTGAATAAATAATTGAGTCCCATGATCTACAAAGAACCCCTACTTTAAAGCTATTTAAAATAAAATCCTTGTTCCATGGACTATCCATTCAGCTGACATTCTGTATAATGTGAAGACGTGTCTGATTTACTTCAATATTTTTAAACAGAAAAGCAATAATCTCCTCCTTGTTAAAAATCCTTACCAAAAGCCATCAGAGTTAAAATGTTCAAGCCAGGTACAGTGGCACATGCCTGTAATCCCAGTACTTTGGGAGGCCAAGGTGGATGAATCACTTGAGCTCAGGAGTTCCTGATCAGCCTGAACAACATGGCAAAAATCCCTCTCTACAAAAAATACAAAAATTAGCTAGGCATGGTGGCACATGCCTGTGGTCCCAGTTACTTGGGAGGCTGAGGTGGGAGGATTTCTTGAGCCCAGGAAGTCGAGGCCACATTGAGCCATGATCACACCATTGCTTTCCAGCCTGGGTGATAGAGTGAGACCCTGTCTCAAAAAAAAAAAAAAGTTTTACTCCCAGTTCTTTAGGTTTCTAAATCTCAGCGGCCTCTTTGTTAACCCTCTAATATCACTATTCTCTCTCCTCATTTATTTATGCCATTTGATCATTTTCTTGCCTACATTAATCAGTGGTGTTTTGAGCTTACCTGTACTCCTGTCTACAATAGAAAAGCGCTTGGGCTAATGTCAGTTTCAAGGAATACAAGTCACTTACTGTTCCGGCAAGGAGAGAACTCGGCGTAGGCACTAAAGTTCTGAATTGCTACATAGCAGGTGCCAACTGGATCCTTTTCTGGTGTTGGCTTAAGAGTTCTCCAGTGATACAAAGGAGCACAGGCCTAGGAAACATGAAAGGTAAAAAAGCACATGTTTGATGTAAGTTTCTCAAACTGTAGTTTTATTTGAATTATTGGTATAACAAACTATTAAATTATTAGGTGAATTAATTGGCCTCTAGCATGCTGATGAATACGTTGGTCATCAGAGGTAATTAAATTTTCAAAGCTAATTTTTAATGTTAATATACTGTAGAATTGGTGAAAATTAAATATGTACAAAAAAATGAGTTTTCTCTTTGATTTTTTTTTTTTTTTTTTTTTTTTTTTGAGACAAGGTCTTGCTGTCACCCAGGCTGGAGTGCAGAGGCATGATCGCAGCTCACTGTAGCCACAACCTCCTGGGCTCAAGTGATCTTCTTGCCTGAGCCTCCCAAGTAGCTGGAACCACAGGCACACACTACCATGCCTGGCTAATTTTTGTTTTGCTTTGTTTTTTTGTAGAGACACAGTCTCACTATGTTGCTCTGACTCAAACTCCTGGGCTTAAGTGATCTCCTGTCTCAGCCTCCCAAAGTGCTGGAATTACAGGCATGAACCACAGTGCCTAGGTCCCATGGAAGTTTAAATTATTATTTTTTTGCTTCCCAAAGCAAGCAGAAAATAATTCCTAAAAACAAATAACTCATATTTCTTTTCTTGTTTTTTATTGGACCTACATAAAAGCAAATGATCATGGAAACAGTGAGTTAATCAGTGTGATGTCTTATGAGAACGAGTTCCTTTCTGTGTCTAATTATTGCTTTTAAGAGATGGCTTTCAAATCAAAGGATGCAAAGAAGCTAGTAAACCTGTTTTGTGACACCCCCTAGTTTACCGCTGAAGTCGCATCTTAGGGCTTTTAAACAGAAACTTTCATCTGGACGCGCCACTCCATTTTCACAGTGTTTTTGGCTTGGTTTTTCATGTCATGGTTTCTATTCCTGGCAAAACTGAAAGCAAAAGCATTTTATGCTTGTTTTAGCAATTTTATCAGGGATGATCAAAAAGTCAGTAAGAGAGCATGTTAATGAGCTAAAGCATTTTCAAGGCATTAAACCCCACAGGTGAAGTAATTCAAGTCTCTGGCCCTCCTTGTTATGGAGAAATTTATTGCGATAAACCCCAAAGATGTCAGACAATCTTTTTGAGCGAGGAGAGTTATCCAAATCATTCCATAAATGCCCTTTCCATTCTAAGGGGGCAAAACACCGAAGGGTTAGAAACGAAATGTCCCATGCTTCTTTCCAGCTAACATATAGGGTGGTAAATAATGTTGCATATTGTACAAATATCTGCTCATACTTTGGAACCTGTTTTGGAATTGATTTAACTTCCTTTTTCAGAAGTTTAGATTCTTTGTTCTTTTTTTTTTTTTTTTTTGGCAGAAGTTTAGAGTCTAACAAGAGCACTGTATGGACTAATAGAAAATCCTCTTCAAGTAAATGAAATCACATTTTGTTAGGAATGAGAGAGGAAATAGACATGTACAAAACATGATCATGGTTTGAACTTCTGTTTTGCTTGCCTGAGTCTTCTGTAAATAGTGTACCCCATTCTCCAAATACTCATCTGGCAAGACAGAATCCTAGAACCCAGAGCTGCTAGCCTGCCTTCTAATTTAATGGCATCACACTTAATTCCAGAGAATTGAAAAAAGATCCTAATTTGAAAGTGGTCTATGCTTCCAAATGTGTCCTTGGTAATATGGCCCAATGTATAAGTACTTTTAGTAAAGATAACTTCTAGTGTTAAATAAATTAGCCTTCTACAACTTAAGTTGTTTGGTTTTGCCTCCTATATACTGTAAAGTCTTGGCCAATTCCTCAAAACTCTCTAACTCCTCTAGGTTCCCCAAGGTATCTGGTTCATAAATTCAACGTAAGGTTCAGATGGGGAAGTTCAGGGAAATCTACGTAGTGAAGCATTCACTTGTGTGACTGGATCTTATCCAACTGGCCTCACCTTCTGTTTCACCAAAAGGCATTTCGTGCCATAAAAATTCTCTCTAGTGTTTGCCTGATGTTAGCTCTAAAAAGTTACTCTGTTTCAGTCTGCTCAGTTTCACATTGATGTGAAACATACTGAATGTGATATATTTAGGCTTTGACCCAAACTTGATATGTATACCCATGGTTCCTGGGTATACAAAATGATACTTCTGGAGGCAGCATTTTGCAGTTATAAAAGTTATGTCATATAGGAGATAATTTAAATGTTTATTCTGTTAACTTTCAGCACTCAAAAAGTTAGCTTGAAATACACTCTATATTATCCTATTTCCCATCATATATTTTAGAAAATGCAGGCATGCCAAAATTAACCATTTTTTTATGAACATGGTGTATTATTTTCATTTCCATTGTTTTGAGGGTTTCTACAATTATTGAATAAATATGGAACTATTA
This sequence comes from Callithrix jacchus, assembly GCF_049354715.1. NCBI lineage: Eukaryota > Metazoa > Chordata > Mammalia > Primates > Cebidae > Callithrix > Callithrix jacchus. Next base: position 16,545,075 of record NC_133508.1, read on the forward strand.
CATGTTACAGATAAAATTTCAAGACACAAAAAGCTCAAAACAGCATCCAAAAGATTTTCTAAACGCCAAACAGTTATTACACAGAGTTAAATTTTCAACAATTCCCATATGTCATACACGACCTTAAAAAGTTCTTACGAGGCTGTGGCTCATGCTTGTAATCCCAGCACTGCTGGGAGGCCAAGGTGGGCAGATCACAAGGTTACAAGTTCAAGACCAGCCTGACCTATATGGTGAACCCCATTTCTACTAAAAATTCAAAAAGTAGCCGGGCATGGTGGTGCTCTCTTGTGGTCCCAGCTACTTGGGAGGCTGAGGCAGGAGGATAGCTTGAACCCAAGAGGTGGAGGCTGCAGTGAGCCAAGATCGTGCCACTGCACTCCAGCCTGGGTGACAGAGCAAGATTTTGTGTCAAAAAAAAAAAGTTCTTATGAATTCTGGAATGTGAAAAAATCATACTAATGCAAAGACAACTCTACAAAAACTATCTTGTAAATGCTGGATTTCTTAACTAGAGAAGGCTATATATACTTTATACATTACCTGTTTTATGTCAAAATCTTTTTGGGGTTAACCACAGTCTAAATAAAACAAGGCATTTCCTTTAGATACTGATTCTTATTAAATCATAATTCCAGTAGCTTTCAACAAATCCTAAAAGCCAAAGTTATTGCTTTATTGTTGTAAGGAAATTAAAGCCAATAGGTTGAAAAAATTCCCCAAACTAAAAAAGACTTCCAGATTACTTCAATAGTCATTTGCTTCTCGATGACTTAGACATGTATCACGGCTCAGAACAACAAAATAATAGACTTATAATGTCATAGCGCTTTGAAGCTGAAAGAATATTTGGGAATCAGTGTTTTTACTTTCAAAAGTATTAATGAACTCAGAGAATCATGCAGTTAGTCATTTACAAATTATTATGAAAGACAGCTTTTCTTTAGTTGTAGAAAGGATCAATGAAACCACAGCAAATTAACTTTTTCAGTATCCTTATGGGAATTTCAGTCTGATTTCTCTGGTCAGACTTGTAGTAGCCCCTCAGCCCGTCTTAAGCAATACACTATTTTACCGCTTTAAGATTTAGCTTTTACTTTTCTTTCTTAGTTGTTTTGAAATATTTGGAAATAATTAACTGCTCTTCTGGAAAACAGGGTTTATTTCCTAGAACTTTAAACACTAGAATACATTCTTTAGTTTTAAGCATTCAGTTTCTTTTAAAATGCCAACAGGCTTATCGTTGAAAGTCTAACATGTTCATGTAGGAAAGAGCTTTCTTAAACATGAGCTTGAAAACACTCCAGTGCACACCACACTCCAAAGCAGCAACACAGGCCCACGGTTCATACTCACCACCACTTTTCCTCTGTGAGCTTTCACTGTTGCTCCAAACCACTGATTCGATTTAAACTCAATAGGTTCTTTGGTTCCATTAACTCTGATCTTTCTGTTGTCTGACAAGGAAGATATGAGTAGTTAATAATTTGTGTAACATAGCAGCCAATTAAAACACGTAATTTGCACATCAAAAATATTTGAACGAATACCAGTCCTTCTCAAACTTCCAAAGAAACTGAAGAACGGCTGGGTACAGTGGCTCACATCTGTAATGCCAGCACTTTGGGAAGCCGAGGCGGGAAGGATCACTTGAGTCCAGGAGTTCAAGACCAGCCTGGGCAACGTGGTGAAACCCTGTCTCTATCAAAAAATACAAAAAAAAAAAAAAAAAAAAAAAAAATAGCTGGGCGCGGTGGCTTGTGCCTGTAATCCCAACTACTCAGGAGGCTGAGATAAGAGAATCACTTGAATCCAGGAGTGGAGGTTGCAGTGAGCTGAGATCGTGTCCCTACACTCCAGTCTGTGCAACAAAGTAAGACTCTGTCTCAAAAGAAATGAAACAAAACTTTGAACAGAAGGAAATAATTCAAGGGCCAGCATTACCCTGATACCAAAACCAGAAAAGGTCATTACAAGAAAATTACAGGCTAATATCCCCCATAAACATGAATGCAAAAATCTTCAACAGAATGCTAGCAACCCAAATCAACAACATGTTAAAGCGTCATCGACCGTGTTCAAGTGAGGTTTATCCCTGGGGTGCAAGGAAGGATCAACATAGAAATCAATCAATGTGCTACCCTGTATTGGTAGGATATGGAATCATCTTAGGTGTCTTTCAATAGATGAATAAAGGAAATGTGGTATGTATATGGTGGAACACAATTTAGTCTTAAAAATAAATCCTCAGCTGGGTGTGGTGGCTCACCCCTGTAATCCCAGCACTTTGGGAGGCAGAGGCAGGCAGATCATGAGGTCAGGAGTTTGAAACCAGCCTGGCCAACATGGTGAAACCCCATCTCTACTAAAAATACAAAAATTAGCCAGGTGCAATGTTGAGTGCCTGTAATCCCAGCTACTTGGGAGGCTGAGGTAGGAGAATTGCTTGAATCTGGGAGGCAGAAGTTGCAGTAAGCCAAGGTCACACTATTGCATGCCAGCCTGGCACTAAAGCAAGACTCCGTCTCTAAAACAAAAAACAAAACAAAAAAAGAAATCCTCTCATTTGCCACAACATGGATGAACATGAGGATATCATGCTAAGTCACAAATAATTTTGTGCCTGAAACAAGCTAGGCACAAAACCACAAATACTGCATGAACTCACTTATATGTGGAATCTAAAAAAGTCAAACTCATAGAAGCAGAGAGGAGAATGGTAGTTACCAGGGGCTGGCGAGAGCAGAAGGGATTGGGGAGATGTTTGTCAAAAGGTACAAAGTTTCAATTGGGATGAATAAATTATGGAGATTTATTGTACGGAGAGATGACCTAGAGAATAGTTTTTAAATGTTCTTAATATACACACACACATGCGCAAAAGGCAGCCACGCTAGGTGATGAGTATGTTTATTAGCTTGATTTAATCATTTCACAATGTTTAACTAGATCAAAACATTACATTGTAAACCATAAATACATACAATTTTTTTGATACAGGGTCTCACACTGTTGCCCAGGCTAGAATGCAGTGACATAATCACAGTACACTGCAGCCTCAACTTCACTGGGCTCAAGTGACCCTCCCACCTCAGCCTCCCGAGTAGCTAGAAATACAGGTGCATGCCACCATGCTAGACTTTTTTTTTTTGGTAGAGATCAGGTTTTGCTATGTTGCCCAGGCTGGTCTTGAACTCTTGAACTCAAGCAATCCTCCCGCCTTGGCATCTCAAAGGGCTGGGATTCCAAGTGTGAGCCATTGTTCCCAGGCTTATACAATTTTTGTCAATTAAAAAAATTTGAGCATCAATTTTCATATAAAGGGGGATTTCTCTTTGATTAAGTCTAAGTTAGAGCATGACTCCCATTAGATAAATATAACATGAATATATGTATTCATCCATTACATTTCATAACTTAAAAGAAGCATTTTCTTAAGATTTGCATTTCAGAGGTAAATGTCTTGCAAACTTAGTGTAGACTTTGTATCCCTGAATCTATGCTTCAGTTATTGGTTTAATATTGAAGACCATAGATTTATAATTGCTCTAAATATTTCCAAATCTTTCCCAATAGTAATCACATGAGATTTTGCCCCCTCTGAAGAACAGAGGCTTCTCAGCATGTGTTTGCAGGAACCAGCATGAAGGACTCCAAAGTCCGATTTCTGAGTAACACATGACTACACAGCCACAGTAGATAACACTCCAACACAATTATACATATACTTTGTAGATGTCAGCATAAGGGGAGCCATCTGGGTAGAAATTCAACCCAATTATAACACACTTCAGGTCTTAATAAAAGCATGCATCTTGGCCAGGTGCAGTGGCTCATGCCTGTAATTCCAGCAATTTGGGAGACCAAGGCAGGTGGATCACTTGAGGCCAGGAGTTTGAGACCAGCCTGACCAATATGGTGAAACCCCGTCTTTACTAGAAATACAAAAATTAGCTGGGCGTGGTAGCGCACATCTGTAGTCTCAGCTACTCAGGAGGCTAAGACATGAGAATTGCTTGAACCTGGAAATGGAGGTTGCAGTGAGCTGAGATCGTGGCACTGCACTCTAGCCTGAACAACAGAGTGAGACTCTGTCTCAATAAAATAAAATAAAATAGAAAAATGAAGCATGCATTTTTTCCTCCACTGTTGATTTCACGTTCAACTTATTTCACACGTGGTTCTAATTGCATAGTTTTAACTAGACCTTTATCAGTAATAGCTAATGAATTTCTGTAGATATTTGTATTAGGGCATCTTATTTGTGTTTCTTGTGGTATGCACTTTTTCTTCCTTGACCTTATAAAAACACATTACAAAATAAACTTTTTGTTCCTACTAAATGATGCCAAAATAAACATGTAATTAAATTTCAGTTGAGTTTACTTATAATTACAGACTGTTTAAACAATAAATTGAACATACTCAGTCTCAACCTAAAATTTACATTTTGACATGTTAGTAGAAAATCGTGAATTTCTCTCTTAAAAATCTTATGCTTTTGATGTTTCCAGATGTTTTTAAAAAACAAGTTCTGGAAATCCTCACCCAAAGTGCACATGACTAACAGAGCATTACAGTGTCTTACAGTGTATAGCTTAAACTGGAAAATACTGACATTTCTATTTGTGTCTAGGCAGCGTGGAAGATTACAGAATTTGAAGTGGAAGGTTCTTGCCATCACTGACTAGGTGACTGTGAGCAATTCATTTTATCTTTTGCAGTTTCCGATTTCTCCCATAAAATGAGGCTGAGAATAGCTTCCCCTGTTCCTCCTGCACAGTCCGTCATAAAGTCACGAAGGTTCCATGAGATCAGTGAACATGAAAGTTCTTTGTAAATTGGGAAGTCATACAACAGAAATCTTGTAGTGATACACCTGAAGGTCCATAGGTTTTAAAAAAAATCTCTTAAATAGAGAGAGCTTAAGATAGTTTAAGATAATTTAAGTCTGTGTTTTGGCATCATATCTTGATATCACCAGCTTAAGGTATCCCTCTTTAAGCTAAGAGGTTGATGTTGTACTACAGAAGTCTTGTAGCAATACAACTGCATGAAGGTCTGTGGCTTTAAGATATCTATACTTTTAAAAATCTATCTATTATAGATATAAAACACAGACATCTCTCTATATATCTGCCTATATATTATAGATATGAAATATATCTATATATACAATATATATCTATATTTATAATATATCTATAATATATAACATCTATAATGTATTATAGATTTATAATATATAAAATAGATTCATATTATTACATATATTACCTATAATTACATATAATATATTACATATAATATAATTGTAATTATACATAATTATAATTATATAATATGTAATTTAGTAAATATATGTATGTATATATTTCTATTGCATACTATAATATTAATATATAATTATATAATGTGATACATAAGATATAATAATATATAATTATATAATATAATATTGTATCTATTCTATACATATATATGTGTGTCTTAGGAACCTAGAAATTCAACCTAGGTCCAAGAATTCAAAAGAACCTCCAGACACACAAGTATAATATATTGTTAGTAGTGACTTGTGGCACTCAGGAATGAAATTATGACACCTTACAACATTGTTGATGTGGCTTTTATTACACACAGGGAGAAAGGTCTAGAGTGGTCTTGAAATTACTAAACTGTGAAAAAGTCATGAAAAGAAGACCAGAGCCTCAAAAATTCAAACAGTTAAAGGAGATCCCAAAAGGACTTCAGAAAAGCGGGTTTCATTGAGGAAGGAAAAAAGAAGCCAGCTCTGAACGGGATCTTCCTTAGTTGTTAAAATGATGTGATTCTGCTGTGTGATTCCCGAGATGTCTTTTCTGCCATTTTGGGGTGAACTGTTTAATAACTGGCTTGCAAGTGTCAACTGTGCTATTTTCAGCAATATGTTTCTTCTCAACCAAGGGTACAAATGAATGGGCTTCATTAATTTCATACCCAATCGGGGATTATAACAGCAGAATTCCACTGTCCCAAGTCTCTATGACTGAGATGAGTTTTAAATCTCTCACTGATCTTTGCAGTCAACAAATCACCTTTCCAAAATTGTTTTATCTTTTTAATAAATGCTCTGACTTTGAATCTAACATTGTAATTTAATAAAATTTCAAATAAGTAAGATGTATGGGGGTTGATTGTGAAGGTAACTTTCCCTAATTTCTTACTTCCCTTTTCTCACCATGGCTCTTTCATGCCAAATAAGCTGACACAGTGCTCAGTACTGTGTCATCCTAGTGCTCAATGAACCTTTGATGCAGGGAGGATGTTTTTGATTTCATTTGATCTGACCTTTAGTGAAAACTGCTTCCAAGTAATGTCTGTGAATATTCAGCACTACGTCCGTCAGCCCGTTAAGTCTCGTCTCTTTATGGCAGGGACTGAAGGTATGGAGAATACATTTCCCAGACTTTCTAATGGGCAGGATTCTGAATGAATGAGAGGCTCAGGAGAGATTTGAGAAGAGGGAAAGAAAGAGAAGCCATTATTTTCTGGCGACAGCCACAGGAAGCACGTGGGCAGGAGTGGTGACAGATGTGATGTTCTTCCAGCAGGTCCAAAGTATCCTCCTGACAATCACCTCTCCGGTCCTTTGGACAGCAGAGATCAAGTCCTGTGATCTCTGAACTTCCAGATTCCTTGATCTGCAGGGAGCAACTTTCCAGACTTCCACACCCTATCCTTGCGGATGTTCATGAAAGCCTCCCAGACTCTGTGTGAAATTTCTTCCTAGTTGTAATACTCAATGTGCTTTCTGTTTTCCTCACCAAACCCGCCGACTGACATGGGGCCACACATTTAGTGTAGGGCCACATGTCCTCTGAAGCAGAAGAAAGGCATTGGGTTACCTGGGGAGCACTGTCAACGCCACAGAACTCAGAAGGACCAGTGGTTCCAGGAGAGGATAAAGCCCATTAGTCATACAAGCAAGTCTCTCAGCAGACCACAAACTGTGGTGAAAGCAACGGCAAAGGCTGGAAAAGCTTTTCTAGTGACTGCATACAATGTCAAGTTTTCTAAGTGGCAGGAGCCAATTAACAAAGCTAATAAAAACCAAAGTGAAAACTTTTCAAGAAAAGGAGCAATATATGTAATAGGTAAGAGTCCCCAAATCAATGAGAAAAAGACTAAAATTCAATAGAAAACAATTTCTAAGGATCTCAACAGGCATTACAGGTAAAAATAAATTAGCCTGAAAATTCAGGGAGACAACCTGAGCCTCAGAGCATTAATAACTTACCACTGTCACTTACCGATTTGGCCCCAAGTTAATAAAATTTTCTCTAATTTGAGATAATACTTTGATGCTGAAGTTTGGAACAACCATTTGGCAGCATGTATCTAAATTTTAAATGTGTATTTCCTTCTGATCAGAAATTCTGTTGGTATTTTGTTCAGTGGAAATAATAACACAAACAGTGGCTCACGCCTATAATCCCAGCACTTTGGGGGACCAAGGCAGGAGGATTGCTTGAGGCAGGAATTCAAAGCTGCAATGAGCTATGATAACACCACTGCACTCCAGCCTGGACAACATGGCAAAACCCCATCTCTTGCCAAAAAACAAAAAACAAAAACAAAAAAACAATGAACCAGGTATGCCCATGCCTGAGTGGGAGGGTCACTTGAGCCTGGGAGTAGAGGCTGAAGTAAGCCAGGATTGTGCCACTGTACTCAGCCTAAGTGACAGAGTTAGAGCACCCTGTCTCTAAAGTCTCAGAGTAAGTGCTCTCTTGCCTCTAAAACACACACACACAATATGAAAATATTGCTACACTGTTTGTGACACCAAAAACTGGAGCAACTTAAATGTTTACAAACAAGGGACTGAAAAAGAAATGTCTGCTATCTATAAGATAGACTAAGATTCAACTGTTAAAGACATGTAATAGATTTGTATGCGCTGAAACACAATAATGAGATCACACTGACACTGAATAGTGATTCACAAGCATTCACACCTGTCCTCCGTTCTATTCCTCGTCTCTCCTCCCCTTCCAGAGGTTGCCACCATCATGAATTAAATATATGTGTTTCTGGCCTTTTGAAAAATATGCCATGAATAGTATAGGGCTGTAGTCTACAGTGATTTCCTGTAGAGGACTAGATAAATGTTTTAGGCTTTGCAAACTGTAATCTTTGTCACAACTACTCAGTCCTGCCCTGTAACAAAAGTAGCCAGTAGACAATATATAAAAGAATCAGCTTGAGCTCTGCTGTGTTTCAACAGAATTTCATGTACGGAAATCGAATTGAATTTTATATAACTTTTATATCTCATAAAATATTATTCTTAGAAAACATTTCTCCAGCCATTTAAAAATGTAAAAACTACTCTCAGGGTATAGGCTGTGCACACACAGATGGTTAGTTGTAGTTTGCCAATAATTGATAGAGTAGTCTTTGGTACAGTCTTACAAACTAAAGAAAAACAGTATTATATTTTCTTTTTTTTTCTCATTAAACTCTATTTAATGGGCCTCAAAATTCAGTGACAAATTTTTGGTCATGTTGTTTCCATTAAAAAGTACTGATTTTGGCCAGGCGCGGTGGCTCAAGCTGTAATCCCAGCACTTTGGGAGGCCAAGGCGGGTGGATCATGAGGTCAAGAGATCGAGACCATCCTGGTCAACATGGTGAAACCCCATCTCTACTAAAAATACAAAAAATTAGCTGGGCATGGTGGCGCGTGCTTGTAATCCCAGCTACTAAGGAGGCTGAGGCAGGAGAATTGCCTGAACCCAGGAGGCGGAGTTTGCGGTGAGCAGAGATTGCACCATTGCACTCCAGCCTGGGTAACAAGAGCGAAACTCCGACTCAAAAAAAAAAAAAAAAGTACTGATTTAAAAAACTAATATCTTAAAACTGCCACATGCAAAAAAGAAAACCTTTTTGCAACATCCACACCAACATCTTTTTTTTTTCTTAATAGACATTCCTGGAGGAGTGAGGTAGTATCACATTGTGGTTTTGGTTTGCATTTCCCTGGTAATTAGCGATGTTGAGGATTTTTACATATGCTTCTTGGCCATTTGTGTATCTTCTTTTGAGAATTGTCTATTCATGTGCTTAGCCCACTTTTTGATGGTATTGTTTGTTTTTTTCTTGCTGATTTGTTTGAATTCTTCGTAGATTCTCAATATCAGTCCTTTGTCGAATTGTGAAGAATTTATCCTGCTCTATGGGTTTTCTGTTAACTCTGCTGATTATTTCTTTTGCTGTGCAGACGTTTTCCAGTTTAGTTAAGTCCCAGCTATCTATCTTTGTTTTGGTTGCATTTGTTTTTGGGTTCTTGATTAAAAAGTCTTTGCCTGAGAAAAACTGGCATTTGGCTAGACACAGTGGCTCACACCTGTTATCTCAGCACTTTGGGAGGCCAGCAGGCAGATCACCTGAGGTCAGGAGTTTGAGATCAGCCTGGCCAACATGGTGAAACCCCGTCTATGCTAAAAATATGAAAATTAGCTGAGCATGGTGGCACATACCTGTAGTCCCAGCTGCTCAGGAGGCTGAGGCAGGAGAATCGCTTGAACCTGGAAGGCAGAGGTTGCAGTGAGCTGAGATCATGCCACTGTACTACAGCCTTGAAGACAGAGTGAGACTGTGTCTCCAAAAAAAAAAAAGAAAGAAAGAAAAAGAAAAAAATGGCATTGTATTTTCTGTACTTAGCAGTCTGTACTTGTGTTTTACTCTCGGTTTTATGTTTGTTAGAAATATCCATGAATAGATAGATGGCTAGCTAGCTAGATACATAGTTATATAGAAACATAGATGAGTAGATGATAAATAGATACATACATAGATCAGTCAAGCTTATCCTTTTTAACTCCTGTATAGTATTGCATCCTACTGAATAATAGTCTACATTTTATTTATCCATTCCATTTACATGTGAACATGTATGTTTCTTTCCAGTTCTCCCACTTCTACTGTGAGCTCTGACCATTCATCTATATCCACCTCCATGTGCCTATGTGCAAAGGTTTCTCTCTGGCACCCACACTAGAAATGACATTGCTGGGTCATAGAGAATGATCATATTCATTTAATCAGACATGCCAACTGATCTCCAAAGTAGCTTCAATTTTATGCCCACTAGCAGTGCAGGAGAGAGGTATTCTCAACTTTTGTTATTATAAGGGGACTTTCCTGACTTTCAGTAAGGCTGGTCATCTTTTCATGTTTGTGGACCATTCACTTTTCTTCTGTGAAGTGCCAGTTTATATTATTGGCTCATTTTCTGGGTTAGTTATTAGTTTTATTCAGTAGTAATTCAATATTTTGGCTATTGATTCTCTTTCCCGTATAAATGTTGTAAGTATCATCTTCCAATTTTTTTCTGTTCTTTTAACTTTGTTAATTGGATTACTGTTCATCTGGAATTCATTCTTGTTTATAAAGTGGCAGAGACACCTTTCTTATTCCAATATGAAAAGCCACTTGCCCCCACAGCACTCATTGAACAATCCGTCTCTTCTCAGTGATTTGTAGTTCCACCTCTGCAACAATAAATCCTGACTTGGTCCAGGGGGCCAACATAGTCTGGCCCCTGCTGGCTTCTCCAGTCTCAGCCCTTCCTGTCTTCCCATGCTCCTCCACCTGCAGACACACCAACTTCCTGTCCTTTGAACACACCCAGCATTTTCAGTCTTGCCATTGCACTTACTCTTCCTGGAATGCTCTTCCTACAGTGTTCTACTTGGCTGTCTTAATCTCATTACTCAGGTTTTAGCTCCAGAACTACATCCTCAGAGACCCATTCCTGAGCCACTGGCTCTGTCTACTTATTGTCATTCGCTCTCCCATTACCCCTTTACATTCTCTTCATAGTGCTTACCACTGTCTGAGATTATCTTATTTATATGTTTACTGCAATAGCATTCAATACTACACAGAAGTTAAAATTCTTTCTTTCCTTCTTTCCTTCCTTCCTTCCTTCCTTCCTTCCTTCCTTCCTTCCTTCCTTCCTTCCTTCCCTCCCTCCCTCCCTCCCTCCTTCTCCTTCTCCTTCTCCTTCTCCTTCTCCTTCTCCTTCTCCTTCTCCTTCTTCTTCTTCTTCTTCTTTCTCTCTCTCTCTCTCTCTCTCTCTCTCTCTCTCTCTCTCTCTCTCTCTCTCGCTTTCTTTCAATGGAGTCTTATTCTGTCACCCAGGCTGGAATGCAGTGGTGCTATCTTGGCTCACTGCAACCTCCACCTTCCAGGTTCAAGCGATTCTCCTGCCTCATCCTCTTGAGTAGCTGGGACTACAGGTGCGCGCCACCACATCCAGCTAATTTTTTATATTTTTAGTAGAGTTGGGGTTTCACCATATTGGCCAGGCTGGAACTCCTGACCTCATGATTTGCCTGCTTTGGCCCCCCAAAGTGCTGGGATTACAGGTATGAGCCACCATGCCTGGCCAAAAATCTGTTTTTATATAGGTAGTATCTACCCTTTGAGAATATACCTAGGTTCCACAGAGATGTTCTCTCATTTACCTCTGCATTTTCCAGTGCTTAAAACATAGTAGATCATCAGTATTTGTTAAATGAATAACCAAGCTCTCATCTATTCATTTAAAGGTTTGTCAAGAGTACATTGTTTAGTATGATTCCACTTTTATTTAAAAGTCACATATTCTACACATGGGTGTGTACGTGTGATTGTGATTGGGTTTGTGTGTGTATATATTGACACTAGACTGTGAGTGATAGTTATCTTGAAAGCAGGGAATATACAGGTGTCAGTGGGTTTTATATTTCTGTGGAGTGTATTTCTGTATTGTTTGACTTTTTTACTGTGAGTATTAGTACATCTATGATCTGAAAAAGGGAAAACCTAAAGATAAACTGAAAAAATCTGTAGGTCAACCCAGGAAGTTTAGTTGAATTATAACAATACAACTGATTTGACTCATCCTCCATTTCTGGCTTTTGAAGCTGTCTCTCTGAAATTGGCAGCTTTGTTCTCTGGGCAGTCTGGCTGCAAATCCCAGTGGGTGGCAAGCCTACTAGCTTTTGGTTCTTTTTTATTCATGGGTATATGCATTTCAGAGCAGGAGTGAGGGGATGTGGAATATGGTGCACACGTGGGCTATAACCAGATTTTTCTAATCTTTTAGCCGAGTGAAATGAGAGGAATTACGAGAAGTGAAGTGAGATCACCCTGGGAGAGGGAAGAGAAGAGTTGCACCTGACACAGGTGTGACCAAACATTTTGGCAGACAGGGTCATTTTTGAAAACTTTATAAAGCATTCGACCCCATATAGAAAATGGTAGGTTTTCCTATAACCTTCAGTCATCACTTTGAGTTCGTCTCCTTGGGGATTTTCTTAAAGCTGCTGCAGGAGCTATCCAGACATTTTTAATCAGGAAAAGGGTAAAAGAAATCCTTAACCGGCTGTTTATAATGTTTATCATAGTCAAATTTATGCTGTAAAAGTTTCTAATTGGAACTCTGCATCTGAGAACAGGGATAGTCATGTGTAAAATATCCATGGCCAGAGAACTGCTTGTCTAAAATAAACATATCCAAGAAAAGGACCTGGATTGATTTTTATGTCACAGAAAATTAAACTTCCAAATGCCTGGCTCCCAATACTCCAAAACCACTCTGAAAAACCTTTAAAGAATATCACACTAATTCACTTTTCCTTATGATGTTTGAAAGATGTGTTATTTTGATTAAATGAGTATTTTGTGATTTATATCATATATGTGTACTATAAAAAATGTGCATGTTTACACTCACATTAAATAATTTTCTTGTCTTTATCTAACAGATTAAATATAAATACTCTGTCCTCCACACCTGATGATCTGTCCCCCACAGCCTGACCTCTGGGTATTGGGCTTCCTTTCTGTTTGGGTTAACTTTCTTTCTTTTTTTCTCTCTTTGAGATGGAATCTTGCACTGTCACCTGGGTTGGAGTGTGATGGCGTGATCTCGGCTCACTGCCATCTCCACCTCCCAACCTCTCCTCCCTCAGCCTCCCAAGTAGCTGGGGCTACAGGCACCAGCCACTATGCTCGGCTAATTATTTGTAATATAAGTAGAGACAGGGTTTCACTATGTTGGCCAGGCTGGTCTCGAACGCTTGACCGCATGATCCACCTGCCTCGGCCTCCTTAGTGCTGGGATTACAGACGTGAGCCACCGCCCCCAGCCTGGGCTAACTTTCTTTCTGTTCCCTGTTGAATCTCATTCCAAGACCTTTCAGACATTTCTTTTGTGAAATTCCTTTTTTGCTTGTCTGCCAACCTGTTCAAATCAGTCCTTAAAAGCCCATTTTAAAATGTAGCGCTCAACACTGTATCTTTTCAAATTGAAATTATTTCAGATTGTTGTTTCAAATTTTTCAAATAGTACAAAGTAACAAAACTGGTATAAAGAATTATATCAAGTAGCAAGTGAAAGGCCATTAGAATTCAATTCCCTGGACCTAGTCACTGTTCAGATTGGTAAACTCATTCAGAATTTAAGAAGCTTCTAGCCTATTTCTCCAGTTTATAGAGAAATAAACTATTCTTTCCTGGAAATCACGCAACTTCCCTTTTAAATTATTTGTTCATATCACTATTTAAGTATTCAGTTTCATATATAACCAAATACTATGATAACAAAGCTAAGTGAGTTAAATGCATGCTTTTAGAGTTTTAATCATTTTCATAAATATGGGCTTGTAATAGCAACAGTACAGATTGTATTACAATCTGCCTATTACATACTTTTTCTGGTCTGGATGAGAATATAAATTTTCTCCTGTAATTATTTTCATGTCTAGACTGCCTTCCTTAAGAAGAGAGATCACTTTTCTAACTTCCTGTCTTGAATAACCCATAGTGCCTAGCCAGTGTTCTTCAGACATTTGTTTGGTAGTAAATATAAATGGCTTTTCCACATCACATACTATTATTTGGAATGTTTTTCATATGTAAGTTGACTAAGTAGTAGGTATGATTTCGTCAGGAAATACCTATGGATTATACGATGCAAGTAATATTTTAGATACAATGTGAAGGAAATTGGGAGTTGAGAAATGAAAGCATTGTCTCTTCTAAGTGAAATGAAAAGCTACCTGTGGCAGATCAGATTAAAAACAAAAACAAAACTCCCAAGTATGGTGCAACAGTGTGAAACAGAGCTGGTTACAATGAATTGTATCAATCGAGACAACTCTGACTTCATCTACAACTCACTTCACTACATCCACACAAGCTGGAACACTTTTCCTCTCATCTGTCCATCCCAGAGACAGACATGCACACATGCACACATAGGCATGCTCACACACACACACACACACACACACCCCACTCTTGAGCTCTGACCCTTCATGTGGTACTGCCTGAAAAGCCTCCCCTGACACACAGAAGCCCCCCATTTATTCAAGCACAGGAGTCTTTATTTTGCACACCTGAAGCCTTCTTCACTTTCTGCTGTTACAGCACTTAAGCCTGGATTAGAACTGCCAGGCACTAGCATCGCATCAAAGTTGAATATTGTGAGATCTGAGGATGTCTGTCTTGTTCACTATTTTTACCTAAGACAATGGTAACCCCATTAACCAAGCCAGAACCTTGGAATGGATTCTTGCCGATCACCAATCTTGCACTCCCAAATTTCAGTGAGTCCTCAATTCTTCTTGATGCTTCCTTCTAATATCTCCCAAATCCACCTACTTCTTTCCATCCAGGTCGCCATCTCCCTAGTTATGCTCATCATTTCCCTTAGCCTCCATTGCTGTGACAGCTTCTGTCCCATTGCCCTTCCTCCAGCATTGCCACCTTCAAATTCATTCTCTCTCCTGAACCCAGAGCTTTTTCTCAAATGCAAAACCAGGTTTAGAAAACCCTTCCCGTGCCAGTATCATCTTTGTCATTCTCAGCCACCGTGGTTTTCTCGCAGCTTTCTTCGTACTTGAATCTTTCATACATTCTCTCACCTCTAGATTTTTTCACACTTGGAATAATTACTGAGGATCACATATCTTAGTTGTAGGTACAGCTGGGGAAATAAGACCTCTCAATACGGCTTCAATGTCAACTTCTGATAGTCAGAACACAGCATGCTTCTGTTTAGTACCCAATCATCTATTTGCTTCAAAAAGTAATGAAAACCTCTCAGCATGGGCATCCTCAGGAAGGTGACTCACTGACATAAATTTCTTCAAGATGACCTCAAAGGAGTGCTTTCAAATACAGGATATGATTGGGTTTCAGGATGAAGGCTATACAAACTTGCCTCCCAGTAGCACTAGAAAATGTATTTACACTACCTCCTGTTACATGGCCCTTCATTCCTAAGAATCTCATGCCTGCTGCCAAAAGATATAGTAAAGGGTCCCAACCTTTCACCTAACAGAACAGATCATATTGTGTTTTAAAACAAAAGTCACCATTCCCAATGTTACACAAAATAGTACACTGCAGAATTAAACCCTCTGTGTCTGTAATTTATCCTTAGGGGAGATTAACCCTCGAGAGGGAATTATTCTATGGGAAATCACCTTAAATCCTACCCCAAGCAGGTAGGACCACGCTATAGGCTGTGCAGAGACAAAACATTATTTACCCAACTCATTGCCTGGTAATCCTATTAATTCATGACCCAACTTATTCTGCCACTCTGTCACTACTCTTTGAATTTCCTTTTCTCCCCATCTTCTCTTTGACCTCCTCAACCTCAGATGGTGACTTTGCTTCTTATTTCAATGAGACTATGCAAGTAATGAGAAAAGCTCATTTTCTTCCTCCTGCCGTGCAATCCAGCAATCCATCCTCAGTTGTTTCCTGGCTCTGCCTGCCCTCCTGACACTGCAGATGAACTGCAGTTCTGCTATTCTAACACCAATCCTTCCATTTGTACAAGAATCTCCTCCGCTCCCTTCCACTCATTTGTTCCTGAGTATGCGCTCTCTTAGAGTCAGCTGAACTTGGTAATTGCTATTAGACTATAATCAAGCTGTAATACCTTTTTAACTATTAAATTTCTCTGGTCTCATCCTGGTCAATATGGTGAAACCCCGTCTCTACTAAAAGTACAAAAAATTAGCTGGGCATGGTGGCACACGCCTGTAATCCCAGCTACTCGGGAGGCTGAGGCAGGAGAATTGCCTGAATCCAGGAGGCGGAGGTTGCAGTGAGCCGAGATCGTGCCATTGCACTACAGCCTGGGTAACAGCAGCAAAACTCCGTCTCAAAAAAAAAATTTCTCTGGTCTCATTTATAACAAAACCCCTTTAAAAATGGCTACACATACTTGCTGTCCCCTGCTGGTCGTCTCCCATTCTCTCTTGACACGCTCCACCGCAACTGGATTTTTCAGTCATGAGGAACCTTCAGCTGCCAAATCAAATGTTTCCGATTTCCAGCCTCATTTCACTCCACCTGACATGGCTTCCTTTGTTGGCTTCGTGGCTTTCTTTTACCCAAAGAAAGTGACTTCTTCTTCATGTTTTGTACGCTTCCTCCTCACATCTCTCGTACTTCTGTAAATGTCATGGTGCCCCAGGACTCCATCTCATCCTTGTTCTCATCTCTTTTCTGCTTTTGTCTCTTGGCCTCACTTTTCCTCTCACCTCCTCTCTTCATCCACACTCACTCTCTAAGTCACGGCCTTCAATATGATCTTTGTACGCATACATCTTGCCTGAGCTCTGGGTTTATTTATCCAACTGCCCATTTGACATCTGCTGGGAGGTCTAATAAGCATCTCAAATTTCACATATCTGGACTCAACCCTGGGTATTTCATCCAAGACGTGCTCCTTACTAAGTCCTATTCCTTCAGTTACTTGAGCCAAAATTTCCTCTTTCTCACTCCTCACCTGATCCATAATGATAACCTGCTAACTGCATTTCCAAATAAACCCTCAAACCAACCATTCCTCAGGTCTAACTACTACCGCACAATCCCAGCCATACTTCTCTGTTATTGGAAAAGAAACAGTCTTCTATGTCGTCTTTTTGCTTGCTTCTCTTCTGCCTTGTCTATAGTCTATTCTTCAACAAAAGCTAGGCTGATCTTTTTTTTTTTCTCCTGTCACTCACTGTCTTAGGCTGGAGTGTAGGGACAAAATTATAGCTCACTGCATCCTCCAACTCCTGGGCTCAAGTGGTCCTCCCATATCAGCCTCCCTAGTAGCTGCACTACAGGTGCACACTACTGCACCTGCTAATTTTTTTTATATTTCTTGTAGAGATAGGATCTTGCTATGTTGCCCAGACTAGTCTCAAAGTCTTAGTGTCAAGTGATCCTCCTGCCTTGGTCTCCTAAAGTGCTGGGGTTACAGATGTGAGCCACCGTGCCTGGGCAAAACACGTAAATCAAATGATGTTACTTTCTTACTCAAAACCCACCACTGGCTGCCCACCACTCTTAGAATAAAATCCCAAATCCTGACTCTGGCCATGAAGGTACTATACCATCTTGCTCTCTGGCCTAATTTTCTTTTTTTAAAAAAATTCAATTTAAATTATTTGTAATAAAGTAATTATAATTATAAATTCATATTTAATTATAATAATTATTTAATTTTTGTACTTTCAGTTCTGAGATACATATGCAGAATGTGCGGATTTGTTAGGTAGATATACCATGCCAGGGTCATTTGCTGAACCCATGAACCTCTCATCAACATTAGGTATTTCTCCTCATGCTATCCCTCCCCTAACCCCCCACCCCCTGACATGCCCCAGTGTGTGATGTTCCCCTCCCTGTGTCCATGTGTTCTCACTGTTCAACTCCCACTTACATGTGAGTGTGCCATAGCTAACCCAGAGTTAGAAACTAAGCAATGCCATCTTAAACCCTGTACCCTGCAAGCACCAAGGAAAACAGTTTTTCCAAAAATAAGTTGTAACCGTTGCCCCATTTCCTTTGTGATAACTGCTTGCTGCCCTGTTTTCCTTGCAATAACTGCTGACCTTGGCTTCTGTAAATAAAAACAGCTAGCTTGCTCTGCAAAATGCTGATTGAAAAGTAAGAGCAGAAAAAAATTTTCTGTTGTAATGTTTGACTTGCAGCTCTCCACCAGGGACCACTTAGAATTTCCCCAAATTCCAGGAAGCTCGCTATGTAAAGCTGCTTGCCTTTGCTTATCAGAAACTGCCAGAAATCGCTTCTGTAAAGTTGCTTGCCCTGCATCCCCTCACTCTCTTGGTCCTAAAACCAGGATGTTTTAGGATGTGGTTTTTCAGCTTAAAAACCCTGCTCCCCGTGAGCTCGGGGCCACAGGTTGGAGAGACGTGAGTCCTCCATGGCCACCGGCAATGAAGACCCTGCAATTTGGCATACTTTTATCTTGGTGTTGACTTTCTATGCTTGTTCCAGTACAACATGTGAACATGTAGTATTTGGTTTTCTGTTCTTGTGTTAGTTTCCTGAGAATGACAGTTTCCAGCTTCATCTGTGTTCCTGCAAAGGACATGAACTCATTCTTTTTTATGGCTGCATAGTATTCCATGTGGTATATGTGCCACATTTGCTTTATCCAGTCTATCACTGATGGGCATTTGGGTTGGTTTCAAGTCTTTGCTATTGTGAACAGTGCTGCAACAAACATATGTGCATGTGTCTTTATAGTAGAATGATTTATAATCTTTTGGGTATATACCCAGTATTGGGACTGCTGAGTCAAACAGCATTTCTGGTTCTAGATCCTTGAGGAATCACCACACTGTCTTCCACGATGACTGAACTAATTGACACTCCCACCAACAGTGTAAAAGCATTCTTATTTCTCCACATCCTCACCAGCATCTGTTATTTCCTTACTTTGTAATGATCGCCTTTTAACTGGCATGAGATGGTATCTCATTGTGGTTTTGATTTGCATTTCTCTAATGACCAGTGATGATGAGCTTTTTTTCATACATTTGTAGGCCACATGAATTTCTTCTTTTGAGAAGTGTCTGTTCATATCCTTCACCCACTTTTTGATGGGATGGTTTGTATTTTTCTTGTAAATTTGTTTGCATTCTTTGTAGATTCTGAATATTAGCCCTTCGTCAGATGGATAGATTGCAAATATTTTCTCCCCCTCTGTAGGTTGCCTGTTCACTCTCATGACAGTTTCTTTTGCTGTGCAGAAGCTCTTTAGTTTAATTAGGTCCCATTTTTCAATTTTGGCTTGTTGCCTTTGCTTTCAGTGTTTTAGTCATGAAGTCTTTGCCCATGCCTGTGTCCTGAATGGTATTGCCTAGGTTTTCTTCTCAGATTTTTATGGTTTGGGGTCTTATTTTTAAGTCTTTAATCCATCTTGAGTTAATTTTTGTATGAGGTGTAAGGAAAAGGTCCAGTTTCAGTTTTCTGCATAAGGCTAGCCAGTTTTCCCAAAGCTATTTATTAAATAGGGAATCCTTTCCCCCTTGCTTGTTTTTGTCAGGTTTGTCAAAGATCAGATGGTTGTAGATGTGTGGTGTTATTTCTGAGGACTTTGTTCTGTTCTATTTGTCTATAGATCTGTTTTGATACCATGCTGTTTTGTTTACTATAGCCTTACAGTATAGTTTGAAGTCAGGTAGCATGATGCCTCCAGCTTTATTCTTTTTGCTTAGGATTGTCTTGGCTATACAGGCTCTTTTTTAGTTCCATATGAAATATAAAGTATTTTTTTCTAATTCTGTGAAGAAAGTCAGTGGTAGCTTGATGAGGATAGCATTGAATCTAAAAATTACTTTGGGCAATATGGCCATTTTAATAATATTGATTCATCCTATCCATGAGCATGGGATGTTTTTCCATGTGTTTGTATCCTCTTATTTCCTTGAGCAGTGGTTTGTAGTTCTCCTTGAAGAGGTCCTTCATATTCCTTGTAAGTTGTTTTCCTGGGTTTTTGTTTCTCTTTGTAGCATTTGTGAATGGGGGTTTACTCATGATTTGGCTCTCAATGTAAATGGGCTAAATGCCCCAATTAAAAGACACAGGTTGGCAAACTGCATAAAGGGTCAAGACCCATTAGTATGGGTTATTCAGGAGACCCATCTCATATGCAAAGACACACATAGGCTCAAAATAAAGGGTTGGAGGAATATTTAACAAGTAAATGGAAAGAAGAAAAAAAAAGCAGGGATTGCAATCCTAATCTCTGATAAAACAGATTTTAAACCAACACAGATCAAAAAAGATGAAGAAGGGTATTACATAATGTTAAAGGATCAATGCAACAAGAAGAGCTAACTATCCAAAAATATATGCACCCAATACAGGAACACCCAGATCCATAAAGCAAGCTCTTAGAGACCTACAAAGAGACTTAAACTCCCACACAATAATAGTGGGAGACTTTAACACCCCACTGTCGATAGTAGACAGATCAACAAGACAGAAAATTAACAAGGAAATTCAGGACTTGAACTGAGCTCTGGACCAAGCTGACCTAATAGACATCTACAGAACTCTCCACCCCAAATCAACAGAATATATATTCTTCTCAGCACCACAATCACACTTATTCTAAAACTGACCACATAATTAGAAGTAAAACACTCTTCAGATGCAAAAGAATGGAAATCATAACAAACAGTCTCTCAGACCACAGTGCAATCAAATTAGAACTCAGGATTAAGAAACTCACTCAAAACCACACAACTACATGGAAATGGAACAATCTGCTCCTCAATGACTCCTGGGTAAATAATGAAATTAAGGCAGAAACAAACACGTTCTTTGAAACCTTTAAGAACAAAGATACAATGTACCAGAATCTCTGTCACACAGCCAAAGCAGTGTTTAGAGGGAAATTTATAGCACTAAATGCCCAACCAAGAAAGAAAGAAAGATCTAAAATTGACACACTACCATCGCAATTAAAAGAACTAGAGAAGCAGGAGCAAACAAATTCAAAAGCTAGCAGAAGACAAGAAATAACTAAGATCAGAGCAGAAATGAAGGAAATACAGACACAAAAAACCCTTCAAATAATCAATGAATCCAGGAGCTGGTTTTTTGAAATGATCAACAAGATATATAGACCACTAGCCAGACTAATAAAGAAGAAAAGAGAGAAATAGACACAATAAAAAATGATAAAAGGGATATCACCACTGATCCCACAGAAATACAAACTGCCATCAGAGAATACTAGAAATACCTCTATGCAAATAAACTAGAAAATCTAGAAGAAATGGATAAATTTCTGGACACATATACCCTCCCAAGACTAAATCAGGAAGAAGTCAAATCCCTGAATAGACCAATAACAAGTTCTGAAACTGAGGCAGTAATAATAGCCTACCAACCAAAAAAAAAGCTCAGGACCAGATGTATTTAGAGCTGAAATCTACCAGAGATACAAAGAGGAGCTGGTACCATTCCTTCTGAAACTATACCAAATAATAGAAAAAGAAGGACTCCTCCCTAACTCATTTTATAAGGCCAGAATCATCCTGATACCAACACCTGACAGAGACACAACAAAAAAAGAAAATTTCAGGCCAATATCCCTGATGAACATTGATGAGAAAATCCTCAATAAAATACTGGCAAACTGAATTCAGCAGCACATCAAAAAGCTTATCCATCACAATCAAGTTGGCTTCATCCCTGGGATATAAGGCTGGCTTAACACATGCAAATCAATAAATGTAATCCATTACATAAACAGAATCAATGACAAAACCCACATAATTATCTCAATAGATGCAGAAAAGCCTTTGACAAAATTCCACACCTTTCATGCTAAAAACTCTCAATAAACCAGCTATTGATGGAACGTATCTCAAAATAATAATACATATTTATGACAAACCCACAGCCAATATTATACTGAATGGACAAAAGCTGGAAGCATTCCCTCTGAAAGCCAGCACAAAACAAGGATGCCCTCTCTCACCACTCCTATTCAACACAGTATTGGAAGTTCTGGCCAGGCCAATCAGGCAAGAGAAAGAAATAAAGCGTATTCAAATAGGAAGAGAGGAAGGCAAATTGTCTCTGTTTGCAGATGGCATGATTGCATATTTAGAAAACTCTAACATTTCAGCCCAAAATCTCGTTAAGCTGATAAGTAACTTCAGGAAAGTCTCAGGATACAAAGCCAGTGTGTGAAAATCACAAGCATTTCTGGCCTAATTTTCTATCACTCTCACCCTGACTTGCTTTTCTCTAGCTCAGCGACCTTTCTCCATTTCCCAGCACACCCATATCTCCAGACGCCAACACCGACACTCCCACAATGTCTCCCTTGGATACCACCTGGCTCCTTTCCTCACTCACGTTAGGCTCTTGCTCGGATATCACCTCCTCAGTGACAATTCTTGTGACCACCTGTGATACACAAGATAATAACACCCGAGAGGGCTACATCTGAATCTCCCCAAATAGTTGACTATATGAGGCTACACGGCAAAGGGGAACTGACATTGCAAATGGAATTAAGGTTGCTAGTTAGCTGATCTCCAAATAGGGAGATTATCTTGGATCAGACAGGTGGGCCTGGTGTAATGATAAGGGCACTATCAGGTAGAAGAAGGGGTTAATAAAGGAGATCCAGAGATAGGCAGTGGAAGAAGACGTTGCTAGTTTTGAAAATGGAAAAGAGCCCCGAGCCAAGGAATGTGGGTGACCTGTAGTATCTGGAAAAGGCAAGGA
Organism: Callithrix jacchus; assembly: GCF_049354715.1. Taxonomy (NCBI): domain Eukaryota; kingdom Metazoa; phylum Chordata; class Mammalia; order Primates; family Cebidae; genus Callithrix; species Callithrix jacchus. The sequence goes on from NC_133508.1 coordinate 16,567,683, forward strand.
AGTAGGTTCTCCCAAGAGCTTCCAGAAGGAAAGCAGCTCTGCCAACACCTTGATGCTAGCCCAGGGAGACCCATTTTAGACTTTGGCTTCAAGAAATATAAGATAATCAAGGCTGGGCACAGTGGCTCATGCCTGTAATTTCAGTAGTTTGGGAGGCCAAGTCGTGTGGATCACCTGAGGTCAGGAGTTCGAGACCAGCCTGGCCAACATGGTGAAACCCAGTCTCTACTAAAAATACAAAAAATTAGCCAGGCATGGTGGTGGGAGCCTGTAATTTCAGCTACTTGGGAGGCTGAGGTGGGAGAATCACTTCAACCTGGGAGGCTGAGGTTGCAGTGGGTCAAGATTGTGCCACAGCACTCCAGCCTGGGAGACAGAGTGAGATTCTATCTCCAAAAAAAAAAAAAATAAAATAACCAACAATCAATTTGTGTTGTTTCAAGCCACTAAGCATGTGGTAATTTGTCATAGTAGCAATGGAAAGCAAATTGCCTGCTCAAGCTAAACCAAATATGTGTGCGCGCGCTCACACACACACACACACACACACACACGCAATTCTCTGTCCTCTTGGTCTTCGCTTATTTTTCTCCACTTGTTGCTTACTGTTACTACAAACCGTATCCAAGAGGGCGGGGCCTTAGGCTTTGTTCATGGACATACTCCCACGTCGGGAACATCTGCCTGTGCAGTGTTGCCAATCGCAGTCCCTGAAACTTACTTTTACCGTTTGCTAAAGCTTTATTTTCAACTCTCTTTTGCCCCCTTAGATGATGCTTCTATAAGTAAAGATCTGTTAAAATTAACCCAAGGGTGATTCCTGGGAAAAAAGATATTATGATTTAATAATATGTCACCTGAGGATCTGGAGTAAAAGGAATAAGGTCATCCAGTCTTCCCACATAATCTTTGTGGTGAAGAATGGATAATCTATCACAGGAGCAGATAAAAGGGAAAAAAAATCCAATGGAGACCATATGGAACAGGTTGGGAACTGAGTGTTGGTATACAAGTCTCACTCCTGTCTTTGAATCTGTTGACAAAAATATCTCCTTGCCATGTGTCTGTTCATAAGTGGAGGGGTTGAGACTATGGCCCCAAATAACTGTGTATTTGAACTATTTGAGTGTCCTAAAAACATACCCTACAAAATAAAAAAAAGACACTTTTAATCGCATTTCCCAAAGACAATCTGTTTGAGTGCATTTCCTTTCTCATGCTCTTTTAAAGATGGTAGATACAATTTTGATAGGTGCAGATTAGTGAGGTTTTCCATAGTTAAACAAGTTGGCATGGCAGACCTCCTAGGCATGGTTTGGTCTGCAAAACCTGTGAAATAATAGATGTCGATTCCAGGTGGAAGCTGTAACAGACAGTGTGCGACTGGGTACACCCCTTTTCCAATTAGGGTGATCTCAGATAGCCATGTCAATAAGGAATCTCCATGAGGCTGGGTCCCTGGGTGGTTTGAACTGGCCAAGCCTCCCTATCAAATCACACCGAACCTAACAGTGTGAGCAAGAAATAAACCTTAGATGCGTTAATCCAAAGATACAGGGTCATTTGTTTCCACAGCCATTTGGGTGTGCTTTGGCCTCATGAATGTGAGGAGAAATAATGAATGTCAACAGATGTCCCATCCTATGAATGCAATGTGTAAATCTCATAGAAAGGGAGCAAATGCAGCCATTTGCAAACTCATTTGACATGAAATCTCTTTTGTTCATGTTCACACAAAAGAATAATGCGCAAGAGATTTTCAGGAACGCTGCTCCAGCTTTCACTCTGTCAGTTCTCCGTCCCAAAACTTCTCACTTTTTTCTGCTTAACCGAGATTGTTGGCAAGTGTGTTGACATACTCTTTACTTAGTAAACAGACACGCCTTTACAGAACATTTATAAACCTTACTTGGTACTGAGTAGAATGGTGCAGCCCAGAAGAAACGCTCTAAATAGATTTTATAACTCATCCTTGGCACATATATAATGTTTTAAAGGGAAAAAATCTTCTTATTATACATAACAGAGCAAGAACTAAACACCAATATATGCTGTGATTTTTAACACTGCTTCATGAGTTTATCTGGATGTCTTGACTCTATCCAATGCCTTCCATATTTTAAGGTATATGGGATTATCCGGACCTATGGTCACTCTTGATTTCTTTCCAATGGGCCCTTATAACAAGTTCCGTGAACTGATTGCAGTATAAATAGATTGTGAATTAACTTCTGGCAAGCTCATCTTACTCAGACGCACGTAAAAGCTGTCCTACATACAAACAGCTCTCGAAACTGCCATGTGGGAACAAATCTATATTTCTGTTAATTTAGAGACAATCTAAAATGAAAACAGGTGAGACTCCACATTGCATCTTCTTATTTTTACACATATTGTTACTGAAAATACCTTTCATCTTTTGTATTTTAGAACCTAGATACCTTATGTAAATGAATGCATTTCTAAACCAGTCAACCATCAACTCCCAAGACAAGAGAGAGAGCACCTAAGATTGCCGTCTTCCAATCCAGAGCGTTCATTCTGATCTTTTATTGTTATTCTTTACAGCACTTCAGTGAACTCCATCACTGCATTTAGAATTTTTTGCATGTTTCATTTTTTCATTATTTTTCCTGATCACAAATAAATACTTTTTTATGGTTTTGAAAACAAGAAAAAAAAAAAACTGCATGAGAAAAAACCTGTTTTAATCACATTTCCCAAAGAGAGTCTCTCATTAGTTTCCTTCTTACACTCTTCAAGAAGGTGTAGACACAATTTCGAATTTTCTGTTTTTTATTTACCATTGAAATGAAAGCATCTTCCCATGTTAATCTTGATTCTGTGTTGGCTTCATTTTTAATGGTCATATGCTTTTTAGTCATACGCTTTTATGCCCTGATTTGATTCACTATCCACTTATAGGTTGTTCAAAAACATTATATTTTTTAGTGTTGTACCCCATTTCTTTATCTTTTAAAAAAGAATTTGTAGTTACTTTAGAATTAATTCTGAAACATGTATCCTGATGGGACTTGTAGGAGGAGAGAAGCCAGAAGTACAAGAAAATCATTCTGGAGGATAAGATGTCCTGTGCAGCTGAGAAGGCAGCAGAACACGGTACAGGGTGTGAGGCAACACATGTGTATGCAGGAGTTGTTTGCTGCACTCAAGAGGGACAAGCTGTACTGTGCTGTGCAACACAGTTATAAAGAGATCAGTGGTGTAACCAGTGCGGCAAGAGGGGGCAGGCATAGGCTGGAGACATCTGGGGAAATTACAGGCTCTGACAACAGAGTCAGCTGGAATAGAGCTACAAGCTGGCCACAGGAGGCTGGCTTCCACTGCTATACCTGGGGCGAGATGCTGCGTCTAGTGGTCAGGTTTTTGAATAAACCTATTCCTGTAGGAGTGGTGTGTGCCCTTCTGTGTGGTGTCAGTATGTCCCAGAAATCAGAGCAGATCGATACAGGGATTTTTTGCAATATCATATTCAAGTCTGTGTCCATATGTCAAATAGCAAAGCCGAAGACGAAAATGGACCAAATGTTTCTAAGTAAGTGCCCTGCAGTGCCATTATACTAATTTTCATAACTACAATCATGTGTTTAAAGTGAGCTCTTTTCAGTGACTGCCAGTGAGGAAACTGTGTGCCTGGATTTCATAAGGATATAGGAATGACACAGTACAGCTCTTCACTGCATAGATACGCAACATGTTTGCATTCACTCTGTTCTTATCAGACATATTCAGAACATAGTATCCTCTATTTAAACAATCTTAAAGAGGTTCCTACATGATCTCACTAATCGTTCAGCCTTATTTAGGAGCAGTGGCCTATGCTTCTCAGGGATATGTGTCTTTATACCCCCAGGGACTGCTGCGTCAGACCGCATAGTCTAAGAGCTTACTGTCCACGAGCTCAGAGCAACAGCCACAAAACCACATTTAATCATTGTATCACACATGTACTAACTAATAATTAGTCTCTTGCAATCTCCATAAAGCTTTTTTTCTCTTCATCTTTTTGTTTGTACTTGTACATATATTTACATATTGTTATATTAATATAGATCATTTCATTTACTTATATATTTATAAAATCCACTTCTGGTGATGTACAACAACATGGATTTTAATAAATACAGGCAGTCATGTATCCACCACCACAATCAAGATACAGAAAGTTCCATCAGCCTCCCCACAGTGAATTCCCTTCTATTACACCTTCGGCGTCAACTCATGTCTTCCACTCCCAATGCCTGGAAATCACTTCTTAAATACGTTTTTTGTAATCCATACCTTAATTTTACCAATTAAGAAAAAGAAAAGGAAGAAAGGGTAAAGCATCACTTTCTCCAGTGCTTATGAGTCTAGGATATTTTCTCAATTTGCAGATCTTAGGGCTGATATGCTAAACACCACAGACTTAAACTCTGGCCTTTCAGCAGGGTTAGGTGGAGCTCCACTCCTTCCAGACCATCTAGTGACGTTCTTCTTTTTTTCTTTTCTTTTCTTTTTTTTTTTTGAGACGGAATTTCGCTCTTATTACCCAGGCTGGAGTGCAATGGTGCTATCTTGGCTCACGGCAACCTCCACCTCCTGGGCTCAGGCAATTCTCCTGCCTCAGCCTCCTAAGTAGCTGGGATTACAGGCACACACTACCATGCCCAGCTAACTTTTTCTATTTTTAGTAGAGACGGGGTTTCACCATGTTGACCAGGATGATCTCAATCTCTTGACCTCGTGATCCACCCACCTCAGTCTCCCAAAGTGCCAGGATTACAGGCGTGAGCCACTGCGCCCGGCCCCTAGTGACGTCCTTCTAAGAGCTGCCGACCTGAATTCTATAGCAGTGCATAGCTGGTGCATTAGATGTATTTGGTTTTAAATATAAATCACTTAGTCACAATTAGCTTGCATATATTAAATCTCCTTATCATGTAACAGAATTGAAATACTTTAATCTATTTTAGGATTTCATTGAGGAGGAACACTTTGCTTTTTGCAATAAATTGTTCTTTATAAACATGTATTTAAGCTGAATTTTGAAAAATAAGTATTATTTTAAAATGCTTTAAACATGCTTGTTGATTAAAGGACAAATAAGTATTGTTAAACAAAACTAATAGTCTTCCAACTATATTCCTCAAAAATCCATGTTCAACGGCCAGGCATGCTGGCTCACACCTGTAATCCCAGCACTTTGGGAGGCCGAGGCCAGTGGATCACTTGATGTCAGGAGCTCAGGACCATCCTGCCAACATGGTGAAACCCAATCTCTTCTAAAAATACAAAAAAAAAAACAAACAACTAGCTGGGCATGGCAGCGGCCACCTGTAATCCCAGCTACTTGGGAGGCTGAGGCAAGAGAATCATTTTAACCCAGTAGGCAGAGGTTGCAGTGAGCCAGGATTGTGCCTCTGTACTCCAGCCTGGTTGACAGAACAAGGCTCCATCTCAAAAATAAAAGTAAAAATTAAAAAAAGAGCTCTGAGCTGAGCTTTTTTATAAGGTTGGCAATTCTCTCCACCAGTGCAATTCAAGATACAGGACTCGTTATACACTAACAGGTAAAGTTTGAATGTGCACATCTCAACTTGTCAGCCTACATGTCAAGGTGCATTTTCTCTTTTGGAATAATTTCAAGCGATTTCTCCCAGCACGCTGCAGAGGCTACATGGAATATTCTCCTGCCAAGAACCTCGAAGCCTGTTCCCTCACACAGACTTCCAGCTTCTTGAAAGAATTTTGCAGATTAAGCAACGGGCGCCGAATGCTCATACTGCTCCACTAGTCACATGGCAGATGTTTCCCATTTCTAGTTGGAGTTTCAAGGACTTCCTTTTTCTAATTGCTTCCTCGGTTGCGATGGACTGTAGAGACCACTGCCTCCTCCCTTCTCACAGCAAGATTCAGTTCTGTTCCGTTGCATGGAAGTATGAGCCAACTGAGAGAAATTTAGGGATGACGGTTCCCTCTGTCATGCCAACATTTCCAGGCATAGTAGCCATCATGAATTGCTTCTAGAATAATAAATAAGACATCCAGCTAAACCATCTTTGATGACCCAACTGAATCAGCACTTAACGGAGAAATATTTCTGCCAATATTGTGGTGTGTGTGTGTGTGTGTGTGTGTGTGTGTGTGTACACACACTACCTTTTTTCTGAGTAGCAAAACTTATTCTCATTGTTAAGTCTTAAAAAGAGGAGGTTGTCTTTGGGCTTCACTCTTTCCCCACCTTTGTAACCTTCCAGTTAAACTTATTAGAGCACAGATTTCTCCTGTCTTTGAGTCTGTAACATGTATGTTACTTCCTCTGTCATTTACTTGGGCAGCTCTAACCCACATTTTTCTCCTCTTTGTTCCTGAACAAAAACTGATTTCTTTCTGGGGAAGCTGGAAAGGCCAGACTTATGCGGCCAATATGTTTCCCAACCCTCACATGAGAAAAAGGGCACAGCCAGCACTATCAAAAAACAACCCTCTGCCAGTCGCAGAACCAGATGCTTTAAGCTGCTTCTCATTGTGGGATCACTCGACACAAAATAAAACAGACCCCCCAAAACAAAGGCTTCCGGTCTCCGGCAATTCCAACGAAAATCTTGTCATCAGAGCTTTGAAATATCCTAACCAAACTGTCTTCCATTTTAAGTTTTCTTTTCTTTTTAACAAAGAGATACTAAGTTGAGGCCAGGCAAAAGATTTAGATGTCTTTCTCAGATGACATCTAAATCTCAATGGCACCTCCTACCTCTTCCTGTCTGCTTTTTATGTGGGTTCCTAATGGTGACTGGTTCCCAGCTATATTGCTTCTCTGTCATTATTAGAGGTATGATGATTTTCATCATTAATTAACACACATTACCTTTCTTCTCAAACATTTTACTTGAGCATTTAAAACAATCAAAATACTTGTGTGCTATACTCTGGAACTCTGTTGCAATTTGCTCTTCATTATTCCAAAGGTGAGAGTCCTTTTCATTGTCTCATTCATTCTCCACCCCCACCTTTTTTTGAGAAGGAGTCTCACTCTGTCGCCCAGGCTGGAATGCAGTGGCGCAAGCTCAGCTCACTGCAACCTCCGCCCCCTGAGTTCAAGCGATTCTCCTGCCTCAGCCTCCTGAATAGGCTGTGTGCCTCCACTCTTGGCTAACTTTTGTATTTTTTAGTAGAGACAGAGTTTCACCTTATTGGCCAGACTAGTCTCAAACTCCTGACCTCATGATCTTCCTGCCTTGGCCTTCCAAAGTTCTGGGATTACAGGTGTGAGCCACCTTGCCCGGCCTCATTCTCCCTTTTGCCAAAGGGTTGCAATCTAACAATCCTTAATTAACCAACATATTGGTTTGGAAATGTAGCAAAAGAAGAAAGGGAACCTTGGAGTAGACACAGAAGTGAGGGGCATGAATTAGGCAGATGTGATGTTTTAAAGTGTTTAAGACATGGGGCATAAAGAGTTCCTGAGACAAAAGTGAAAGAAATCAACTTGGTGATGGGAAGAATTTTCTTCTATTGAAGTAAAGAGGGAAAGACAGAAGGGAAATGAGAGAAGTGCTCTTTCGTGGAACCCCTTGATTTTGTACAGAGCAGGAAAATGATCTACTCTTGCACCTCCCCCACTACATATGCTTATAGTATTCATGCATTTGAAGTGCTGGGCTATTGCAAACTTCCTCTGTTTCTGTATTTATCATGAGAAGTGTTAAAAAAATCAAGTTATATGGTAAGATAAACAAAAAGTCAATAGTGATTATTTCATGAAAAACAACAACGAAAGGCAGTTTTTAGAAAATGGCAATTGACCTTAAATAAATGAGGAACAGGATCTCAACTGGATTTGAGGACTCACTTATAGGGCTGTCTCCCTCAAAGTCTAAGCTGAGAGAATTTACTTGGTTAGCAGAGCAGATCACCCAATTGCAGACACCCCAGGGACATGAACAACTTGAAACAACTTCATTGAAAGGTGAAATTTACTTAGGATGTCTTGATTTCAGACTTCGTAGCAAAAATAGGGTAAAAGGTTAGGAAAGTCACTGATGTCTTGACAGATGAATATTTGCAATACACATTTTCATGCCTGACACATCACACTACTTTATGTGGATGTCAATTTGTGGCCACTACTTAGTTAAGCAGTGAAGTTTTCTTCCTTTTTGGGGGAGATCCATATATTACTGGCACTGGGCAGAGAGTAACCCAGGAGGCAGCTTATGGAGACTGTGAATGGGCATTCTGTGGGAGTTTGAGCAAACCAGGGGCATGTACAAATCACCATTCCCACCAAGACAAAGCCTGCTTCTACAATGCTTCTACCAAAACTGGCTTTCCCTTTCAACTCTCCTCTGGAGAATCATTTAAAATGGAATTTGTAAACCACTGTTGGGGTGGGGAAATGGTGTGGGGGTGGGGGGGTCAATAGAGCCTTCCAGAGCTCCTTGGCGCTTCGTTACAATCTTCAACTTGCAGTCTGCTAGAGTCAATCCTCTCCCATTTCTGGAAGGAAAGCAGGTGAAGAAGCAGGCTTTGAACTGGGCAGACCTCTATTCCAGTCTTGCTTCTGCTGCTTACCACTGTATGGTCTTGGGTATCCCTTTGATGTCAGTTTCCTTATTTATTGAATGAGTTTTACATAGTTGTTTTGATTTGTCTTATGTAGCAGAAACAACGCGTGCATAGTGTCTGGTACATAGTAGCAACCTCTAAGTGGGACACCTTTGGCAACACCGACTGCAGGACCCAGACCCAGTGATGTCTGTTTCCACCTTTTATCTTTGCTTCTAACATCCACATTGTCCACAAAACTGATGTTCAGGCTGGAAATAGCTAAACTGGCTTCTGCTGTGCCTTCTTTACATGCAGAGCTTTGCACCAAGGGGCAGACACTGCCAGTTCTACTCTCTGAGGGGATAAGGATAAAGCAATTGGCACAGATGAGGTATAGAGGGTGGGTACCCACTCGGTAGCAAATACCTGGGCTGTGGGGCTGTGGCTTCTTTCTCCACACCCATTTTCAGGTCATTCCCACTGGCAATCAAGGTTTCTGGGCCCACAGTACCCCCTGATGGCCAACATGGGGAACTTTCTTTTCTCAACAGTTCTTTCTCCTCTCCTAGTGGAACCCAGTCTTTCCCAGGTCACAGCTCTGTTCATTCCGTCATGGACGATTCATTTCTCAAAAGCTTTGTGTAGCCTTGCTTACCTTGCTTTTCTATGTTTTTTAAATTTCCTGTTCAATTATTTCAGGAACATCTATTTGCCTCCCTCTTTCTTTCCCTTACTTTGTTCCATTTATGAATTCTGAAATTATTGTGATTGTAGTTGATAAGTAAAATAGCAGGAGTAATGCATTCATCTATTTATCAGGTAAACTCCCATATATTTAGAAGTAAAATAAGACACAATTTGGAACGAGCAGCATCAATCTCTAATGCCCTTTGAGATATCCAGATATCTTCCTAACCTACACAAAAGAGGACATTGCATTTCTCCAAGTAACACTGATCTTTTCTCAACATTATTTTTCTATTTATTTAATTGCCGAAATTGTTCTCATTTGTCCCCTTCTGTTTTACTGCAAATATAATTCCATATTATTCAACTGTACAGTAAGGGTTCAGTACATTCTTGTGGGCTATTCTGGAAACCAAAGCACATCTTTTAGCATTAGTTCTGTATGGGAGAGTGAATTCACACTTCAAGCAATTGCTTTAGAATGAGCTTTGGAAAATATTATCTATTGTAATTTTTTTTTTTTTTTTGAAGATGGAGTCTTACTCTCTTGCCCAGACTGGAATGCAGTGACACAATCTCAGTTCACGGCAACTTCCACCTCCTGGGTTCAAGCGATTCTCCTGCTTCAGCCTCCCAAGTAGCTGGGATTACATGCATGCACCCCTACCCCAGGCTGATTTTGTATTTTTAATAGAGTTGGAGTTTCACCATGTTGGTCAGGCTGGTCTCAAACTCCTGATCTCAAGTGATCCACCTGCCTCTGTCTCCCAAAGTGCTGAGATTACAGGCATGAGCCACCACACCTGGCCCACCTATTGTAACTTAATGCTGAAAATTTTCAGCTAGGAGTGGTAAATTTTTTAAAATATGTATTTGACATCTGGATTTGCTTGTTTTTAATCTGTTGGCCTATAACACCTATTGGGAGGAATACTTACAAAGTAAGTCAGCTGTAACTTATCTCGGCAGACACTGATTCTTCTTTTATCAAAAGAAAAATGTGCTAATCAGATCCTGATTTGATATGTATGAGACAATACAAGAAGATTATTAAATTCTTTTCCATGACTATAGATTGCTTCTTGGTGAAAGCACATCAACTATGTCTCAAAACATAAATGTTTCTTTTCCTTAGTGTAAATTCTAATAATGTCAATGATTCATGTCTTTATTTGGCCTGGGCTTAAAATACTTTCAAAAATACAAATGATTTGGGCATGAATTATTAAAATGGCATGAATTTCATATTTAAATGTTTAATTCTTCTGATTTAGGAAGCTTGTTCTTAAACCCAGAGGGCAGTAGCTAGAAAGCATCTCAAGTCTTGATAAAACAACTAATTAAAGGATTTCTGTCACAAATTAACATCAAAAGGTTTAATCTTCCTGGTTGCGAATACTCAAATTTAAAAGTAAAAGCTTATAAAAACTGGTATAAAATAACATAATTACTTAATAAAATGATAAGCTATTGTGACCATAATAGGTAGCCATAATAAAAATATAATTTTTTTATGCTTTTATGAAATACTTTCCCAGGCTGGGCATGGTGGTTCATGCCTGGGATTTCAACATTTTGGGATGCCGAGAAGGGCAGATCACAAGGTCAGGAGTTCAAGACCAGCCTGGCCAACATGGTGAAACCCCATATCTACTAAAAATACAAAAAGTATCTGGGCATGGTGGTGCATGCCTGTAGTCCCAGCTACTTGAGAGGCTAAGGCAGAATTTCTTGAACCTTGGAGGCAGAGGTTGCAGTAAGCTGAGATCACACCATTGCACTCCAGCCTGGGCAACAGAGAGACTCTGTCACCCGCCCTACCCCCCCAAAAAACTTTCCTAATTAGGTCATAATTCAAGGTAATGCTTGTATAGTATGTTTTGCTTTGAAATGATTTTCATATTTATAGAACTGAAATTGTTTTTGCCTCTAAAAAGATAAAAATTAGATATAGTAACAGGTAAATAAAAATTAGATGTAGTAACAGGTAAATATTACCCAGCCAATTTCATCAAAATTCTGTGAAAATATTCTGCATAAATTCTATATACACACGAATCAAACAATTTTAAAAAACTCAAAGAAATCAAGTATGAAATCATAAAATAGTTGTGTGGTGCAAAGGTGTTTTAAAAGATTATCCGACTATTATTCAAGCTGGCATGTTCACATTTTTCTGGAAAGAGATATTTGCTTTCTCATAACATATACCTTTTGATTTCATAAAGTTTTGGTGGTACAAATTAAAGCACTCAGCGTTAATGTTTTTGAAAGCATTGCATTTAAATTATTTTCTCAGGCCCTAAAGAGAAAACACAAAAGGAAATATAACCAGGCTGAATTGTTTAAAATGTATTTTCCCTTTAATTAAATAAGAAACATCTGTCTAGGGATTTTGGAAATGAATGTAATCCATCCACACTCTGCCTGCACTAGCTTGCATCCAATGTCTAATATTTTGAAAGAAAATTCTTTCTTTCTGTAAAGAATTAAACAGCAACACGGAGCGATGTCTGAGTCTGCGGCAGCTAAGTCCTGCCTCCGGAGTTTGGGCACTGGAAATGCTCAGGATCTCTCTTTTTCTACGTCTGTCCTTGAAAAGCAACCAAATTCTCTCCACGGTCAAGGTTAGAACATAGCTTTCGTATTTCTCCAAAACATCCACTCACCCTGAAAATGCTCATCCCAGAACAGTAGGGAAACAGGAGTTGCCAGGATGCGTCCAAACGCTCAGGGTCAAAGTAGTGTCCCTTCTATCGGGTTCACTAAACATCTACCTCGACTTAACTCAGAGTTGAAAAAAACTGATTTTCTCTGGGGACCCACACAACCCACAACACTGACACATCCGACGGGCGAAACGAGCACCGCAGCAAGACAGTGGAAATTCGTCTCTGGGTTGGCCCGGTTCTTCCAAACCCAGGCCCGCAGCTTAGAAGGACAAATCTCACTTACTGGTGGTGTCAAACGGTATCTGCCTGCACTGCGCAGACCCCTCCGCGGGCCAAGGACAGTAATAGACGGCTCCTCCTTCCACGATATTGGGCTGGCTGGTGTTGGCTTTGGGTGCCCCCACCAAGACACTCGCTCTGCAAAAGAGTTGGAGAAAGTCACTCCTCGGGCGTCTCAAAAGCGTGCGCAAGCAATGCAGTCTCCACAGCCTCAAGCCCAGGGACGCTGGGGCAGGCGTGGGGGACAGGAACGTATTTATGATGAGGACCGACTGTCAATCTTGATTTCCTTTTGGAAACCTATGGGCGTCCGCAACCTGGTTTGCAAGAGTGCAAACGCTCCTACTTCTCTAGGTGGAGCTCTGTGTGTGCAGTGAGAAGAGAGAAGGGGGTGGGGTGGGAGGAAGCCAAGGACAGAGCCCAGCTGCTGGTAGCCGACAGCTCTTGCGCCCAGACGCCGTCGTTCCAGGCTATGCATAAACAGACTGCACTGTGGTCGTGGTTTTAACTGGTTTGGGTCTTCTGCGTCCTGTTCTCTCCTTTGTAGGATGCGTGCATCTTGGTGCTGGGAACACCCAGGACTGGCGTGTTCTATGCAAGTGGCATGTCTCTAGCTCAAAGTTCGCAAGGCTCATCCAGCATGGCAGGGGAGAGAATGGGCTGGTGGCTGGAGAGGGACGGGACCCCGGGAGGGCGGCAGGATGGGGATCCCAGACTGCGGGGACTGTGCGGCGGAGCGGCTGGGACCGGACCCGGGAACGCGTTCGCCCCGCGCGCACCTCCCTGGGCCGGGCGACTTACGTGTGGGCGTCGGGTATGTAGAAGTCCACCGCGTAGCCGAAGTAGCTGCCCTCGGGACCGCTGTACACCGTGAGCTTCTCCACGTCCAGGTTGAACGCTTGTGAGGCGGAGGACCACAGCAGCATCCCCAGCGCGGCTGCAGCGCAGCAGACGGATGCGATCGGCGGCGCCCGGCTTCCCCGGGGACCGCAGCTGGCCCTGGGCGACATCTCTCTGCCCCGGTGGCTGCTACCCCTGAGCACTAGCTGAGGACCCCAGCCGGGCAAGGGGCGCGGGCGGAGCCTGGCGGTCCCCAGATGTCCGCCTCCCCCGTCGGTGCGCGTGGCGCACCCGCTGTGACAGTGCCCGGCGTCTGCTGGCGCGCGCCCGCCCGCCCGGCCGGCTCGGGGGCTGGCCCAGGCGCTCTAGCCCTCCTCCGGCCGCGGGCGGGGACCCACGCTCTCGCGGCGCCTCCTTGCGGTGGGTCCCCAGCCGGCGACGCCCAGGCGGCCCCGCTGGTGGCTGGCACACGGGGAGCCTGTTCAGGCTGCCCGGATTTCTATTGCAGTCCCATCTCAGGGACAATCAGTTTCGCCTGTCACCTCAAGCTATTTATTGCTTTAGAAGCAATACTCCGTGGAGCGAGGGCTTGCTCCAGTTTCCCCCAAATGCGCTGCTTGGATGGAGAATGTGAAAACCACCAGGAGGGGCACGGAAATTATCTCTGCATCACCTCTGCAGCCTGACCTCAGCGCTCGTGGTTTTCGCTTCTGCGAATGAGAGTTAAAGTTGAGATGCCCCAAGACTCTCCTCCCCCAAGTCCATCCCACCTCTCAGCAGGGCTCACCCATAAGCAAGAAAGCCTCGATGATTTTTTGCTTTTGGGTGTGTGTGTGTGTGTGTGTGTGTGTGTGTTTTCTTGTTTGGTTGGTTTCCTTTGTTTTGTTTTTTGTGTCTTTCTTTCTTTCTTTCTTTCTTTCTTTCTCTTTCTTTCTTTCTTTCTTTCTTTCTTTCTTTCTTTCTTTCTTTCTTTCTTTCTTTCTTTCTTTCTTTCTTTCTTTCTTTCTTTCTTTCTTTCTTTCTTTCTTTCTTTCTTTCTTTCTTTCTTTCTTTCTTTCTTTCTTTCTTTCTTTCTTTCTTTCTTTCTTTCTTTTTTTTTTTTGAGATGGAGTTTCGCTCTTGTTACCCAGGCTGGAGTGCAATGGTGAGATCTCAGCTCACCGCAACCTCCGCCTCCTGGGTTCAGGCAATTCTCCTGCCTGAGTAGCTGCCTCCTGAGTAGCTGGGATTACAGGCACGCGCCACTGTGCCCAGCTAATTTTGTGTGTGTGTGTGTTTTTAGTAGAGACAGGGTTTCACCATGTTGACCAGGATGGTCTCTATCTCTCGACCTCGTGATCCACCCGCCTCGGCCTCCCAAAGTGCTGGGATTACAGGCGTGAGTCATCGCGCCCGGCCTTTTGTGTTTTTCTTTTTAGAAATAGTGTCTCTCTTTGTCGCCCAGGCTGGAGTGCAATGGCGCTATCATAGCTCCCTGAAACCTCAAACTCCGGAGCTCAAGTGATCCTCCTGCCTCAGCCTCCTGTACTACAGAGGACACATCACACCTGGTTAATTTTCTAATTGTGTTTTTTTTTTTTTTTTTTGAGATGGAGTCTCCACATGTTGCCTAGGCTGTTCTGGAGCTCCTGGCCTCCAGCCATCCTGCCACCTCAAGTTGACTTCAGATTTCTTTCTTCCCTCCTTCCCTCCCTCCCTTTCCTCCTCCTCCTCCTCCCCCCCTTCTTCTCTTTCTTTCTTTTTTCTTTTTCTTTCTCATTTCTTTCTTTTTTTCTGCCTTCCTTCCTTTCTTCTTTCTTCCTTCTTTTTTTTCTTCTTCCTTTCTTTAGGGGGGGGTCTATCTATGTTATTCAAGTTGGTCTTGAACTCCTGCACTCAAGCAATCCTCCCACCTCAGCTTCCCAAAGTACTGAAATTTCAGGGTGAGCCATTGTGCCCGCCCCTTGGGTTTTTATTTAAATCTTTCTTAAAGGCATCTTGGGCACATTAAATGACTTAGGAATAAATCTCCATCCTGGGTCATTGTGACAACGTTTGGCAAAGTTAAGAATGTTGGAATTTACAGCTTGCTTTCTGCAAGGGTAGAGGGTGAACTGCATGGTCTACAGGAGTTCTACTTCGGTTTTGATCCATGGGTGTTGTCAGTCTCCTCCCATATCTCCTGTGTAGCGGGGGATGAGACACAAGTAGGGTGAGGACAGAGAAGAGAAAACGAGTATAAATGCCTTTACATAACACACGGTCATTCGTTAATAAACAACAGTCAGCATGAACCAGAAGGGTTCATGAGGTTAAATAGAAGTGAAGTTTACAGACAGAAGACGGAAGTTGTTTCTGAAGCCTTGTAAGGGGATTTGGGCAGGATGATGATTTAGGCAGGAATTTGAATAGAGGGCTTAGATTTGGGCATTGCTGGGGGAGAAGTTGAGGAAAAGTATTAATGCTTAGCAAAGACAGAGATGAAATGGTGGTGCATGGGACTGGAATAAAAGGGGTGGGTTAGGGAGTGATGGAAATAGGGCTGAATGGGTCTCAGCAGGAAAAGGATCTTAACAACAACATTTATTGAGGCAAAGGGAGCCAGTTCTAGAGCAGAGACAGGACATACCTACAGGGGTTCCAAAAGTTCAGGGGTGGGGAGTGGGGGGTAGTGGTTGGAAGGAAGGGAAAACAAAGCAGGTGTTGCCCAGATGCAGTGGGAGATGAAGACTTCAACCTGGTTAACAGAAGGAAGGGGACGGCCATAAATGCTAAAGAAAAGCACAAAAGTCAGAATGTGGATGACAGGCAGAAAGAAAGAATTCAAGGTGTCTCAAGGTATTTACCTAGAAAAGAAGAACAGTGAACAGTAGTAGTGGGGCTAGGACAGCAGGTTTAGGAAGCAGAAGGTGAGTGAGATGCTAGGCTCATTGATTTGAATTACTGGCATGGGATTAGCAACACAGATTGCAGTTTAGGGAGTGGTCTGTCTCTTCACTGATTTGAAAGTCTATCCAGGGGGGTAAAAAAATCTCTGAATTTACTGAAATACTGGACTTCTTGTCTCCCTTACATCAGAACCCACTCGGTAGACTGATTTGAATGTTCTATCTTTACTTGTCTTGCCCCTGTAAAAATAATAAACATAAATAAGCTATTAAAAATTTCTCTGGCAAATTCCCACATCTGGATACTTTCCTAACTGAATACTCCTTTCCCGGATAAAGGCTTAGGAGTAGATGGTAGAAGACTTGCTTCTCAGTTTCAAAGTTCGTTTGTGTTGAACTTGGGGTCTGCTACTCTGATCAAGTTACTGTTGTTCATAAAAGTGATGTTCCCTGCAGTCATTTTCAATGAGGAATTCACAGGTAGCATACACATAGGAATGTTGAGAACCGTGCTGGACACTGTGGTTAGAAAAATAACCTCAACTCAATCATTTCCTGACACTGGCATGCCAAAATTTGGAAATCTGTCCTGTTGCAAGCTAGCCTGAGGTGGACAGAAACATCTAAATAGGCGGAAGATGACTGCATGATCCTAGACATGCATCTGAGCTGTGTACTGACTTGCCAGGTGGAACTAGCTGTATATTGCACAATGCTTTGATTTGCATAGGGAAGCCCATCACCAGGGTATCCCCGGTCATACCGATTTGCTGATTTCCCTGGCATATTTCTTAACATTTTTAGTCTTTTTGTTCAAAAATAGAGTGGAAGGCTGTGCATGGTGGCTAGTGCCTATAATCCTAGCACTTTGGGAGGCAGAAGCAGGTAGATCAACTTGAGGCCAGAAGTTCAAGACCAGCCTGGCCAACATGGTGAAACAGTCTCTGCTAAAAAGACAAAAATAAGCTGGGTGTGGTGTCACATGCCTGTAATCCCAGCTACTTGGGAGGCTGAGACAGGATAATTGTTTGAACCTGGAAAGTGAAGGTTGCAGTGAGCTGAGATTGCCCCACCGCACTCCAGCCTGGGTGACATAGTGAGACTCTGTCTAAAAAAAACCCACAACAACAAAACAGAAAACAAATAGAGTAGCTAAAGAAAAAATTCTGTTTACTAACACATTATTAGGTATATTCTTGTTCCTGTGTTCTAAAACACACTTGCTGTTGACTTACACAAGTCTATATTCTTAATGTGGTCACTTTCTACTTTATAGATGAGGACATTGAAGTTTGGGAGGTACAATACTATGCGGTTTACAGGACAAGCAAGTGGTACCACTTTAACCCTAGCAAATGCCCAACCCAGTTTCTCATGCTACTAGGTGAATAAGGAATCATGTTTTAAAGCTATGATAATAATGAGAAGCCACCTTTCTAGAGGCAGTTGGCTCTTCTGGGCTGTGCTCTGGGCATGCCTACAAGTAGTCCTTGAGAGATGGCTTGAAGCTCCTGTGTACTTTTCTAAGAGGTCATGGAAAAAGGTTTGGTCGCACCTTGGTATTTTGGAAGGAAAGCAAACTAACTCCAAGATCTTTGACCTCACTGGCAGGGCAAATGCCTGGGAGAGCAGTAAACCTTCCAAGAAGCCAGGAAAAAAATGCCCAACTGCGATAATTGCAGAGAAGGGATAAGTCTGAATAGGCATCTTGTACATTTCATCATTCTGACACATGGGAACCATGCCAGTTGGTAAGATCTGGGGAATCATCAGAGAAACACACAGACAGTGACAGCTCTCATGCTGAATGAGAAGTTTGACATTTTAAAGATCTACTAGCACTGATTGATTTGTCAGAAAAGCAAGTCTGGGAGTTGTTTATCATCCACGTGAGCATGTGTGTATGCTTCATCCTGGGAAAGGTATACACAGTTCTTTCCCTAAAAAGAAAAGAAAAGAACCCAAAGGTCAAAGATGGAATAGATTTAGCCCAAACTTTCTAAAAATAAACAAGTAAAGAGTACCACAGGGGGAAAAAATGATGTCTGAGTTGTAGCTGTGTACGAAGTACTTAAAAATAGAAATGCTGGATCATTTAACACACAGTTAGTGCATACTTTTTCTTTATTTTTTTTGAGAGGGGGTCTCACTCTGTCGCTCAGGCTGGAGTTCAGTGGCAAGATTTCGACTCACTGCAACCTTTGCCTCTCAGGTTCAAGCAATTCTCCTGCCTCAGCCTCCCAAGTAGCTGGAATTACAGGTGCCTGCCACCACACCCAGCTAATTTTTGTATTTTTAGTAGAGGCAGGGTTTCACTATGTTGGCCAGGCTAGTCTCGAACTCCTGACCTCAGGTGATCCACCCGCTTTGGCCTCCCAAAGTGCTGGGATTACAGGCATGAGCCACTGCTCCCGACAGAGTGCATACTTTTTAATCAAATACATGCATAACTTAATGAACAATTGTAATTTCTGATTGTGTTTCAGTCTATTTCTTTACATGATGAGATGTGATCATGCCTTAATATCAAGAGGTAAAATCAAGAGGAATTATGGCATTAATATAACCATACTTCAAATAAGTTGACTATTTACAGAATAAGCCACCGTAAATGCAATGTATGCGCAGAGGCTCCATCAGCTTTAAAAATGAACGCACCAGAAATGGAAGGTAGCTTTTCAGTCTCTTCTTGTAAAATGGATAATTGAGGTGATCTCAGTTTTTCTTTTGGTCTGAACTCAGCTTTCCTGAAATATTAGAAACAACTGATGAGTCAAAACTGGATGGTTAAACTTAAGGATGGGAAAAGGCTTTAAAATGTTTCAGATTCTCTGCTGATGTCAGCTCATGTCTGCAAACTTTCTATTCGGTCCCTGGAGGGTAAATTTCACCATAGTAAAACCTTTTTTTTTCTTTTTGATAATTTAGTTTGTAATTCTCTTTTATGGTTTTCCTTCACGATTTTATTAGCCACTTTTAACTTAAAAGTGCTTCAGCACTGGCCCCTGTATTGGCGGGAGTTCAACAGTTGGTTTCACTGAAGGAAAAAATTCCCACTAGTCAAAACCAGATCTCCGATTTGATCTCTTTTTAGAACAAGCCTTGAAAAACAGCTCTGCTTTAAACAAAAATAAAAGTAAAAGAATTCTTCCTCCGAAGGGAAGGTAACCGTGGAAAGCTATGTTCTTCCAAAGCATTGACATGTGAGGATAAATCTTCCTTGGATTCACAGCCCTTGCGGGTGGGGAGGGCTGAGTTTGTAATCAGGATGTTGAGTGATTTACAGGTTTCAGTTAGGGCCAGTTCACTCAGAATGCTGAAAGACCTACACGCATATGTTGGGTTGGGGATGGATCATTTAGTCACGATTGGTCAAAATGACTAAGGGAAACTTTTGAGAGCATCTAAGTCGTAAATTAGGAGTCTAGCAATCGAGAATTCCAATTCCCCAAGGGGCTCATGTCTGAGTCCAGTGCAAAGTGGGGGCTGCAGGAATATTTAAGGTTTTTATTTTATTACAAAAATCTAGGTCTCCAGAAAGAGCTAGGGTTCAGAGCAGCACCAACCTTGTCCTTGAGAAAGAGGGTAAAATGGGAAATGGGGCATCCCTCCCACCCCTGCACATGCCAGGATTTGAAAGCGTAGGCCGCTGTGAACACAGGGTGTCAGACACCTTCATGGGCCCCAGATAACAGCAGCAATGGATGTGGTTCCTGGACAATCAGGAACCTATTGTCTTCTATAGCAGCCAGACACCACTTTACTCAGCTCTTGGGAAAGGCTACAGGACTCAGATGAGACAGCCAAGGCCTCCTACAAATAGGTGGAGACGTCCTTCAACTGCAGGAGCAGGTGAAGGTTGGAGCATCTGATGTATTGATAAGAGTGTGTTTAAAAGCCCAGGCTAAGTTGCTGTGCTTATTTTGCCTTTAGGAGTAACACAAGAGTGTCTAGGACTGCCCTCTAGTGTCTGCGATCCTATTCAAGTGTGTGGGATTTTCCATGAATAATAGAAGGCTTCCTTGTGAAAAATGATTTAGCCTTACAACAATTTTGATGATTCTTACAAATGGATTTTTAAAAATATTTTTCGTTAAAAAGTTTTCAAATATTCATTTGATTTCTCCCACATTAATTATGATTTTTATTTCCTTGTTACATCTTTGCAAATCATTAGGTGAAAAAGAAAAAAGAAGAAACAGAGAAAGGAAGGGAAGGAGGGAGGAAAGGAAGGAATGAAAGAAGGAAGACTGGCATGGAGGGAGGAAGGAAGAAAGAGAGGAAGGAAGGGAGGGAGGGAAAGAAGGAAGGAATGAAAGAAGAAAGACTGGCAGGGAGGGAGGAAGGAAGAAAAGGAAGGAGGAAGAGAGGGAGAGAAGGAGGGAAAGAAGGAAGGAATGAAAGAAGACTGGCAGGGAGGGAGGAAGGAAGAAAAGGAAGGAGGAAGAGAGGGAGGAAGGGGGGGAGGGAAGGAAAGAAGGAAGCAAAGAAAGAAGGAAGGAAGACAGGCAGGGAGAGAGGGAGGGAGAAAGTATCCCATAAAAATAAAAATAATATTTTCCCAACTAACGACAAAGTCCCGATTAGATGTCACTGACATCCATGTCCTACTCAACTCGCTTGTCTTCCTGATTTTGATTTACTTACTCATTGCTTTTTTCCTTTTACCAAATATGGGCACCAACTTTGTCTTAGGCACCATGCAAGCACTGGTGACAGTGTTAATCTAAAAAGATGTAGCTTCTCCCTTCATTGAGCATACGATCTAGTGAAGTGCTAGGTGGTCAACAGTAAAGCAAACTGAGCAGAATGTAATTAAATGGATAAATGCCAGGACTGAACTGACAGGGTGTGGTGTGACAGAATGATGGGGCTGGAGGTAAGTTGGAGAAGCCTTTATGAGATTTTTTTCATCAGAGAAGACTAAAGCCATGTGATAAGCCAGAAAATAAAACAAACTGTTCATGGCATGACTTAAAAAATATATGTATGTGATTGTAACACTCCTTACCCAATCCAGGGAAACAAGGAATTCTATGGCTTGTCTGGGGCCACTGATTTAGGAAAGTTCAACTTTAGTAGAATTCATCTGAGAACATCAAACCAAGTTGATGTGGTTTGACTGTGTCCACCCAAATCTCATCTTGTAGCTCCCATAATTCCTATGTGTTGTGGGAGGGACACGGTGGGAAATAATAAAATCATGGGGGGCAGTTTCCCCCATACTACTCTCATAATACTGAATAAGTCTCATGAGAGCTGATGGTTTTATAAAGGGTTTCCCCTTTCACTTGGTTCTCATTCTCTCTTGCCTGCCGCCATGTAAGACATGCCTTTCACCTTCTGCCATGATTGTGAGGCTCCCTAGCCACGTGGAACTGTGAGTCCATTAAACCTCTTTTTCTTTATAAATTACCGAGTCTTGAGTATGTCTTTATCAGCAGCATGAAAACAGACTAACACACAAGTTAAGACATTTACTGTGCCCATAAAATGCCATATGCCACCTATGCCGTCAGCATTTTGTTGTATGTGTAACTTATGTAAAAAGGCTTTTTACTTAACCATAAAACAGTCTCCATGGTGGCATCTACCTAAGTTATCCATGACGATGGCCTTGATCATTTTAATTTTCTCCTTGTAAGAATGTCTTAGCCTGTTTTTAGAGCCAGAAGTCTTTGAACAACTTGAAAGTCGGAAGTGAATTTCTTGTCTTCTGCTGAGTTTGCCTAAAACATGACTCATTGACTTAAATGGGTCTTTCTTGTTTTTATTGTGTTAATGTATTAAAAACTGGGTCCTTTTCCCAAAGGCCCCTGGTTCCAAGTACAAAAAAAAAAAAAATAGAAATATGACACATTAAATTCAAACCAGAAGATGAAAGTCAAAACACCCACAAAAAGAAAAAAGACACCAACTAGCATTACCAGAAGGAGAAAAAAAATAAGTCAAATGGATTGAACTTAGCCCATTTTTCAACTGATTTTCCAGGAGGACTTACTCAAAGTAGATGTTAGAGTGACTTCCTACAAAATTCCTGAAAAACTATTTGCCACTACATATTATCACACCAAATCAGCATAATGATGGTAATCCCAGAGACAGAAGGGATCTAAATTGTAATTCTTTTTATAGTAAGGTCAGGATGGTCTATCTAGCTTTTAGTCACTGTGTGATCCTACTTACCTGCATCTCACTCATGGGAGGTAACAGGTGAACTCAAAACATATGAACTTTCTTTCTCTCTTGAGCTCTAAATCCTGCCCAGTGTAGTCATGGTGTGATACTGTTTGGAAACCAGTGCTGCTCATCCTTGGAGAGGCAATAGAGCATGACCATTAACAGCATGGATTCTAAAGCCAGATACTTGATTTCCCGGCCTGTTTTTGCCACCTTCCTGTAGGACCCTAGGCAAGTTACTTACCATCTCTATCCCTCAGTTTCCCCATTTGTAAAATGCAGGTACAGGTTGCATTTTACAAGTACATTTCTAATCCAAAAATCCCAAATCTGAAACATTCAAAAATCTCAAACTTTTTGAACACCCAACATGACATCACAAGTGGAAAATTCCATACCTGATCCCATCTGATGGATCACAGTCAAAATGCAGTTTCTTAACACAGCTTATTCAGCCTTCCCGAGGGAGAAATACAATCACCGTCAGGCTGTGAGTATAAGGTGTATATGAAACATAGATGCATTTTATCTTTAAACTTGGTCTTATCCCAAAATACCTCATTATGTATATACAAATATTCCAACCCTCCCCCACCAAATTCCAAAATCTGAAGCTCTTCTGGCCCCAAGCATTTTAGAGAAGCGATACTCAACCTGTGCTAACAATAGATCACACAGACTTGTAAGGACTAAATGAATGAAAATGTATAAATCTGCATAAAAATCCATAGGAAAAGCAATGTGTTAGCTAGTATTGTCATGTGGATTTCTAATTGGCTATGGATTGCTAATGGCATAATGTTATTGTTTGCTTTTGATTGTCTGAACTTGCCTGTCCTTCACCAGGGTCAAGTGCTTACTGTTTGCCAGAGGGTAGCCTGGACGTTGTCATACTCTTGAGTACCGTTTCCTGCTGTCTTGGTCAAGCCTTCGCAGTTAATCCTCCTCTGTAGTGGTCCCCACTTCTCTGTGACTTCATTTTATGCAGTTTCAGTTACCCACAGCCAATCGCAGTTTGAAAAAATACTTATATTTTGAGAGAAAGAGATTACATTCACATAACTTGTATTACAGATTTTTATAATATTCCCATTTTATTATTTCCTATTGTTGTTAATCTCTTACTGTGGCTAATTTTTAAATTGAACCTTACCTTAAGCATGTATGTATAAGAAAAAAAACATAGTGTATATAGGGCTCAGTGGTATCAGTGGTCTCAGGCATCCACTGTGGGTCTAAAAACGTATACCCTGCAGATAAGGGTGGAATACTGTGGCAGGTTGCAGGGAGGTTACCACAGTATTTTGAGTATTTGGGGGGTAAAAAAATGGGTAACAAATGTTGTATAAACATTAATCTGACAGTTATGTGAATGAGGGAAAATGGAAAATAGTTATTACATACTTATATTTGTATGTGAAAAATAAAGGTTGGAATTAGGATGGTGCAATGCAATGGAGATGGGCAGATATGACGGCCATGAAGGAAGATGTAACTGAGCTCTGTGATTTGCTGGCAGGAAAGAGAAGGAAGAGCAAGCAGGAGGTGTTCTCCTTTTCATTTTAAACTTAAAAAAAACAACAACCTGAAGCACAACAAAAACGAGAACAGGGCACAATATAAATGTAATGCATAATGGATTCCCACAAAGCAAAATACCCCAGTAACTACCACCCAAATCAAGAAAGAGAATACTCCCTGCATCCCAAAAGCTCCCTTAGGACCACTTCCCGTCATACTCCCTCTCTTCTCAAACTCTATTATCCTAACTTACAAAGCATAGCTCAGTTTTGTCTGTGTTGAACTTTCTATCAATGGAATCCTACAGTATGAACCTCCTTTGTTCTTGTTCTTTTATTTAATAGTTTTGAGGTTCCTCCATATTATTGTTTGTGGGTCATTATTTTATATTGATAAGTACTACTGCATTGCAAAAATGCACCATGATGTATCCATTTACCGATTCATGGACATTTGGATTGTTTCCATTTGGGGGTTCCTATAAATAGTACTGCTATGGTCAGTTATGCATATGTCTCATAGTACTCATCTGCATGCATTTTGGTTGGGTATATATCTAGGCATGGAATTGCTATGTCATAAGTATTGTTTAGTGCTGTTTGTGTTGAATTTTTTAATCTGGATGTGACTGTACTAAGTAACTCACAGGTAGATTCTATTGTTTTAACCTATCTGTTAGTCTTTACCTTTTAGTTGGAACATTTGGTAAATTTACATTTTTATAGTTATTAATCAATTTTCAATCTAAATCTACTATCTTACTATTTACTTTCAATTTGTTCTGCCCACTCTATATTCTTTTTGTTTTCTTTTCTTGCCTTAAACTGTTTTTTTATTATTTTGCTTTTTCCCTCTATTAGCTTTATAATTTCACACTTTTTTATGATTCTTTTAGATGCAGATTTGCTTCATATTAAATTCTACTATAAATCAATATACATTTCACTTCTTTACAGAAAATTTCAGAGACTTTTGAATACTTTAAGGCCATTGATTCCCTCCCAGCTTATATGCTACTGTTATCATATATTTTAATTCTCAAAAAAATGTAACTCCATAAGATGTTACTATTACTTTATACAAACAATGTTTATTTACATCTGCTGATATATTTACTCTACTTTTTGCTCTTAATTCTTTCCTGAATTTCTGAGTTTCCACTTGTGGTCTTTTGCTCTCCACCTGAAGAGTAACCCTTAGTCTTTGCTGGGGTTTACTGGTGATGAGTTCCCTTGGTTTTGGTTTATCTGAAAATGGCTTCATTTCGCCTGCATCCTTGGAGAACAGTTTTGCTGTGTATAAAATTGGGGATTGACAATTTTTATTTATTGATTGATTTATTGATTTCATTTTGAAGTTATCATTTTATTGCCTTCTGGTTTCTATTTTGTTGTTGATGTTAAGATGTCAGCTGTCAGTCTGACTATGGCCTTGAAGGTGATTTTTTTTTAAACTGCCTGCTTTTAACATTTCTCTTTGCCTTTGGCTTTTAGTGATTTTAATACAATGTGCCTAGTTTTGACTTTTCTTGTTATTTATTCCTCTTGAGATCCAGAACTTCTTCTACCTGTGGGATAATACTTTCATAGTTTAAAAAATTATCAGCTAATATAATTTTCTTCAAACAATATTTCTTCAAATACTGTTTCTGTCCCATTAGCTCTCTGATCTTTTGAGAATCCAACTGAGGTATTAGACAACTTCATAGAATAGCTCATATTTTGACTTTTACATTTTTCATCTGTTTAATTATATGTGTTTTGTCTCAATATTTTCTTCAGCTTTATCTTGTAGTCTGTTTATCTTTATAGTTGTGACTAATCTGCTGCTAAATCAGTCAAGTTCTAAATTTTAGTTTGTATATTTTAAACAGTAGAATTTCCACAGGTTATTTTATTTTTATAGTTTCCAATTTTCTGCCAAAATTCTAAACATTGCTTTTTATTTCACTGAACATTCTCAGAGTTATTTTCAAGATATGTCTATTACTCTGTCTATTGTGTGCACCCTGGGGCAGGGTATGTTTGTATTTTCTGTTTCTCTTGTTTTGTTCACACTATCTTGTCTTCTTGTGTGTTTTTCACATAAGAACATTTAAAAAATTAAATGTCAGATCCCATATATGAAGAAAATGTATGAAAAATTTAAGCCTAGAATGATGGAGTTTAACATGTATTTCTGGCAAGTTGCTATGAACACTAATACTATTCATCCACTTTAGTCAGTTTTCAGGGATTGAGATGGTTTGAAAGTGGGCTTCAGTTGCTGGAAGAGCCAGTGTATTTCCCATCCATCTTTGGCCCTAGACATAGACCTTTGGGGTCTCAAGCCTAAGTGTGAGGTATTTATCACTGAATCCTTACAAGACCCTGGATTACAATTTTTCTCCCTTTAGTGCCACAACCCCTTCCCACTCCCACCTCCAAGTACTTTATTTCAGTAATAGCATAGAGGCTTCTTACAGATAAAAATAACTCCAAATAGGCTGGGCGCGGTGGCTCAAGCCTGTAATCCCAGGACTTTGGGAGGCTGAGGCAGGTGGATCACAAGGTCAAGAGATCGAGACCATCCTAGTCAACATGGTGAAACCCCGTCTCTACTAAAAATACAAAAAATCAGCTGGGCATGGTGGCGCGTGCCTGTAATCCCAACTACTCAGGAGGCTTAGGCAGGAGAATTGCTTGAACCCAGGAGGTGGAGGTTGCAGTGAGCCAAGATCGCTCCATTGCACTCCAGCCTGCGTAACAAGAGCGAAACTCCACCTCAAAAAACAAAAACAAAAAAAACCTCCAAATATTGGCCTCTAACTCTAAATATCCTTCTTCCTTTAGAAATTGTCCTTACAATTGTGTAGTGACTTATAAATGTTTTAGGGTCTTTAAGAGCATTAAAAAAATACTTTGTGAATATTTTCTACTTGTTCACAGAAAGAGTATTAGTCTGAAATATCCAGTTTGACATTACCAGAAGCTAAAGACTTTGAGTCTGAAAAACATCAGTGAATTATTGTGCTTCCATTAGAAATGTAAAACTCTAATATGAGACTTGTTTAGCAAAATAATTTAGCTTTAAGTGTTTTGAATTTGAAGTAACATTTATACAACCATGTGGCATTATTTCATACAGGTTAGGTATTCCTTATCTAAAATATCTTAGATTTTGGATTTTTTCAGAATTTGGAATATTTGCATTATATTTATTGATTGAACAATCCCAAATCTGAACATCTGAAATCTGAAAGGCTCCAAAATATAAAATATTTTGAGCACTAACAGAATACTTTAAAAAATTCTCATTGGAGCATTTTGGATTTCAGATTTTCAGATTTGGAATGCTCAGCCTGGAGTTGGTTTGAAATACAGAACATAATCTCAATAAATAAGTCAGCTGACTCTTGCATTAGATTTTACATGTGAAGAAACATATTTACCAAAGCAATTATTTCTGTGAAAGGTCCAAAGTGAAGAAAGAATAGGTGACCCTTTTATACTAAGGGGTTGCTAATATTTATTAGTCATGAGCTTGTTTTATTTTATCCTTTATATACGTAATATCATTTAATATGTTTTAAATTATTCCGTTTTTAAAAGGATAAGCCCTTGGCTTGAAAGAGTTAAGTAACTTGCAGGAGGTTCCATGTCTGCTAAGTGGCAACATCTAAGGGTAAATCACAGAATGTCTGTGTTTTTGATGATTCCATTTCTGTTTTGTAAGTTTGGGACAAGGTGCTACCATCAGACCTTGAAAATTCAAAATAAGAAACGTTAAAACAAGGTCTACCAGCTGGGTAGTGGCTCATGCTTGTAATCTCAGTAATTTGGGAGGCCAAAGTGGGAGGATCACTTGAGCATAAGTGTTTAAGACCAGCCTGGGCCACATAGTGAAACCTCATCTCTACACAAAATAAAAGGAAAACAATTTAGCCATGTACAGTGGTGCTTGGCCTCTTGTCCCAGCTACTCTGGAGGCTAAGGCAGAAGGATTGCTTGAGCCCAGGAGTCTGAGGCTACAGTGAGCCATGATCATGCCACTGCACTCCTGCCTGTGTGGCAGAGTGAGACCTGTCTCTTTAAAAAAAAAAAAAAGTGATACCACTGAGTGAGCCTAGAAGCAACAACACCCCAGTAGCAAAAAGCACAGCCAGGACCGAGATCTTAGTTCCTAATACCATTCTCCAAAAACAGGATCCAGGTCCCTCGGAGAAATGGCTTATTTTAGGGCTGGGGCAGGTAATATACAAGTTTAACTTGGTGTATCTTGTAATGCAGAAAAATAAAGAGGGCTCTAGAAACAAACTGATGGGGTATTCCAAAGGAACACAGGCGTCAACTAAAGGAGCTCCCAATGGCCAGAGCTGGGACAGCAGGAACAGCACCAACAAAACATATAGAACTGGCTTATAACCTAAAATATAAAATACGTATCCATAAATCCACACATATAAACAAGCCAATAAAAAGTAAATAAATGGGGGGACAAGAGACAAATTCCTACATAGAAGAATTTGAGGGAACTTGTGTAGGTACTTCCCTCTCAAGGAGATGGAACATTAACTCCCCACTGCTTAACTGCGGGCTACTGTCTTTAGTAGAGACTGTCTTCTAAAGAGGGTGCCATGGAGAGGGGCTACATGTGATGAATATTAACATCACCAGCGAGAAGTCATGTTGATAATGTGCCCTTAGACACGATGTGATGAGAATGGCACTTGACCCCTGCGGTGTTCCTCCCCCAGTCTACTGCCCCAGTCTAATCAAGAGGAAAACATCAGACAAACACGAATTGAGAGACACTACCAAATATCTGACCCGTATTTCTCAAAAGTACTAAGGTCATCAGAAAGAAGTGAAGTTTGAAAAACTGTCACGGTCCCGAGGAACTTAAGGAAACAAAAAGACTAAATGTTATGTGGTAACCTGGATGGAATTCTAGAACAGAAAAAAGGACTGACCACATCTGAATAATGCATGAGCTTTCCCCATCCTGCTGCAAATGAGGAGTAAGAAAAGGCGTGAGTCTCAGTTGTAATCCCAGCACTTTGAGAGGCTGAGGTCGGCAGATCACCTGAAGTCGGTAGTCTGAGACCAGCCTGACCAATATGGAGAAACCCTGTCTCTGCTAAAAAGACAAAATTAGCCAGGCATGGTGGCCTGTCTGTAATCCCAGCTGCTCGGGAGGCTGAGGCAGGAGAATGGCTTGAACCTGGGAGGCAGAGGTTGTTGTGAGCTGAGATTGCAC
This sequence comes from Callithrix jacchus, assembly GCF_049354715.1. NCBI lineage: Eukaryota > Metazoa > Chordata > Mammalia > Primates > Cebidae > Callithrix > Callithrix jacchus. The sequence goes on from NC_133508.1 coordinate 16,596,520, forward strand.
CATTGCACTCCAGGCAGGGCAAAAAGAGTGAACCTCTGTCTCAAAGAAGAAAGTAGTAATAATAATAATAATAATATACCATTTCTGGTTCCTTAGTAGTGGCAAATGTATCATACTCATGCAAAGTCTTAACAGGATACTGAGGCAGGATACATACAGAAATGACCTATATTTTGTAAATTTTCTGAACATCTAAAAAGATTTTAAAGCAAAATATGTACAGCAAAAATGCTAAATTATGTAGTTGTTACATCTTACAGATAATTTATCTTTGATATTGTTTCTCTGAATATTCCAAAGAGAATATTTATTGCTTTATCCTGGGAACAAAGTTGAATTTTTGTTTTTGTTTTTTTCTCATTGAGCACGTTCTATCCTGCTTTTTTTTTTTTTCTTTCTTTCTCCAAGACAGCTCATTTTGTCACACACGCCGGAGTGTTGCATGATTATGGCTCACAGAAGCCTCAAAGTCTTGAGCTCAAGCAATCCTCCCACCTCAGTCTCCTGAATAACTGAGACTACCGGCGTGCACCACCATTTCAGGCTAATTTTAAGATTTTTTTTTTTTTTGTAGAGACAGGGTCTCACGATGTTGTCCTCGCACCTCCAAGTCCTGGGCTCAAGCAATCCTCCCGGCTTGGCCTCCCAAAGTGCTGGGATTATAGGCTTGAGCCACCGCGCCTGGCTTGCATTCTTGTTGTCAATATTCTGCCACATGTTGGCCGAAGCCTGGGAATAAACGGAGGCTTAGGGGAGGGCAGGACCATCTGAAATTGTAGTGTGTTTATCTGTGTAAATGAGGAAGTCCTGTAGGCATCTTTTAAGATGAATGCGCAGTCGCCACATAGAAAACCTCTCCACGGTTGTATCCCTCTCTCCCTTGGTAGACAGCTTCTTTTTCCTTTTGTAGAGAATCTCTGAAAATCCCTGACAACAACATTTGCTTTTAGATGTTTTGGATTAAATTCTCTATTGTCTTTTTCCTTTGAATCCTCTCTCTCTCGTTTCCCACAGAGAAACTCACAGGATTTTCACTTTAAGATTATGTTACTGAACCAGATGACCCATCTTGATCCTTTGCTTCTCAGGAAAAAAAAAAAAAAGCCTGCCCATGCTGGGAGATTAAACAAACACTACTCACTACGTCTTCTCTTCCAGATCTTGTCAGCTGCACTATTCCAATCACACTCACAGCAGATCCACAACTCCAAACCCCATTCCTGCTGGATTTTACTGCTGGCCTTCCACCAAGAACTTGCTGCAGCTGCGCCTGCTCTCTGAGTGCCTTAACTCTTTCGTCTTCTTTATTCTCATCTTGAGAGTTAGAGATGGAGAAAAGTTTCACCCATTCTCCCCGCAAGTGTTTATCAGTCATTATTATACACCAGCCACACTGTGCCAGGCATTGAAGTTCTGGCAGTGAAGAAGGCAGGCGAAGTCCTCATCCATAGAGAGGTCACATTCTAATGGATGGATAACAATCATGGAGCACTTATTATTTTACAATAACGCCTGCATTACTGAATGCAGTCCTTATGATATAGGTGGTGTGGTTATTCTCATGTACTGAAAAAGAGATGTTTGCTGACTCACGCAACGTCATGCAATTGGTAACTGATGGAGGTACCACTTAAATCCAGGGGCACAGCCTAGGCAACGAAGCAAGACCTTGCCTCTACTAAAAATAAAAAACAAATAGCTGGGCTTCGTGGTACGTGTCAGTAGTCCCTGCTACTTGGGAGGCGAAGGCAGGAGAACCACTTGAGCCTCAGAGATTGATGCTGCAGTGAACCACTGATCACACCACTGCACTCCAGCCTGGATGACAAAGTGAGACCCTGTCTCAAACACATACAAATAAATACGCAGGGCGCAGTGGCTCTTGCCTGTAATCCCAGCACTTTGGGAGGCCAAGGAGGGCAGATCACCTGAAGTCAGGAGGTCGTGACCAGCCTGGCCAACGTGAGAAAACCCTGTCTCTAACTAAAAATACAAAATTATCCAGGTGTGGTGGCATGCGCCTGTAATCCCAGCTACTCAGGAGGCTGAGGCAAGAGAATTGCTTGAACCTGGGAAGCGGAGGTTGTAGTGAGATGAGATCACGCCACTGCACTCCAGCCTGGGCTACAGAGGGAGATTCTGTCTCAAAAAAATAAAAAATAAAAACAAATGAAGCCAAGAACTTGGATCCCAGAACACTAGGATTCCTAATCACTATAATATTGATAAAATTGTTCTTTTAGGGTTGATAAATACTACTCTATTTCTAGCTTTCTCTTTCCACTGAAAACATTGTATGATGCTTAAAATAGATATCTGCAGTGTTTCCTTATTAAAATTCTAAAAGCAAAAGCAGGTTTTTCTTTTTTCTTTTTTTTTTAGAGGAAAACGGTGCAGTTGGCATTTACTAGCTGGTTTTGTAGAGTCCATCACCTCTCTTTCTCATTTCTATGGTGAAGCTCTCTTTCCCTTCTTTTCTCCTTGCTCCTTTAGAGAGCATCCAGGTGAGATGTACCCACCATCAACTCTATGGGTGGGCTCTGATTGGCATAAGCCAAACAACATGCTGTATTCCTTTGGCCACAATGATTGGTAGGGATACGGATAGTGCTTCGGGCATGAACCAATGAGTGCCTGGCATTCAAATCACCACCACGACTGGTTCAGACTCAAATAGCAACTAGAGATTGTGAGAGGTGAGCCTCTCCTTCTCCTGATTGTGAAGGAGGGAGTGTGCAACCCCAAAAACTGCCAGCAGCCATCAGGAGGAGCGTGGAACGTGAGAGCAACATGGGTAAGTAGAGTCAGCATTGTCATTGAACCACGCCTCATTTCTGCCTGGTTTCTGGACTCTTCAGTTATGTGAGTCATAAATACTCTTTATTGTATTTGTATAAGTCATTTTGAATTGAAGTTTCTTATACTTTCACCCTAAAGTACACCATCTGATTACAAATAATTTCTTATATTTTAGGCACATACATTCTAAATAATGAAGTAGGTTTTAAAAAAACAAACTCACAAGAAACTGAAGAAAAAAATGTAAATTATCCAGGGGGCTTCAAATATCTAGAGAACATTTGCAAATAAATTTGGATCTCTGACTTGTGTGCCAAAAAAAATAATAAGAAAACAAAAGATACAGTAAAATAAAATACCCACAGCTCGGGTGATTCGTTTGCTTCACATATGAAGACAATAAAGATTGTGAGCTGGTGGTTTGGGGCCAGATGTAACAGATGCTCACTTAATTGGCCCCCGGCATCCTGCTTTCAGATTGTCCCGTACAGTTGTCTTGGATTTTGTTGCTAAAAACACTCCTGTTTTTGCCAAACAATCCTGTTTTGGAGGTTTGCCACCACAAACAGAGAGCTTGCTGTGATGAAGATTTGTTCTTTTTGTGGGACGACAGAATACCACTAGATTATAATAATGTGCGAGGGAGGACATCGGCCTGTGTTTATCACACACTGCTCACTAGATTTAAAAGCACCGTTTTTTCTCAATAGCTAGCCACCAAGAGCGAAGGTCATTGTGATGGGATTGGGCTTTTAAAATGCATAGGACGTTGCGTTCTATCGGAGTCTGTACATGTCCAGGGACATTCCTTCCACAGTCAATTTAATGTTCCGTGGAGACCTTAGCCTATGCAGGAGAGAAGGCCAAAGCGAATCGAGAATCGGGATGTAGCACAACAAAGCTCAGCTTTTACCCAGCTGGGGAGACGAGTCTGCAGAGGAGTTTGCGCTCTAATCGGAGACATCCCATTATGTTTTCAGCTTCCCCATTCTCTTTGTTGGCCAAAACCGGGCAGCTTTTCGCTCTGCTTCTAGAACAATATTAAGAAAATAGAAGTCGGCCGGGCGCGGTGGCTCACGCCTGTAATCCCAGCACTTTGGGAGGCTGAGGCAGGTTGATCACGAGGTCAAGAGATCGAGACCATCCTGGTCAACATGGTGAAACCCCGTCTCTACTAAAAATACAAAAAATGAGCTGGGCCTGGTGGCACGGCCTGTAATCCCAGCTACTCAGGAGGCTGAGGCAGGAGAATTGCCTGAACCCAGGAGGCGGAGGTTGTGGTGAGCCGAGATCGCGCCATTGCACTCCAGTCTGGGTAACAAGCCGAAACTCCGTCTCAAAAAAAAAGAAAAGAAAATGGAAGTCACTTTGTGAGGCCAAAGTGGGTGGTTCACCTTAGGTCAGGAGTTCGAGACTAGCCTGACCAACATGGTGAAACATGTCTCTACTAAAAATACAAAATAATAGTAATTAGCTAGGCACGGTGGCAGGCACTTGTAGTCTGACCCGGGATTATGCCACTGTACTCCGGCCTGGGCAGCGGACCAAAACTCCATCTAAAAAAATTAAAAAGAAGTTGGTCTGACAATGCTAAAAATAGAAGATTTTCTTTCCCATTTTCATTTCTGTTAATATTAACTACTGTATCTGACGTGGGATGTAGATAGACATAAATCATAAATTTATTCCCTTAGGAGTAAAAGACATCTGGATCTCTATTAAAATGAATGAGGATGAAACTCACATCGAGGGTGAGTATAAAAACATCCTAGGCAAGCTCAGCCCAGGCTCTAGACAGACTGTGCTCCCAAAGTCAGCTTTTATGGGTTGCATGGAACTTGGAGTGCATCTTCCGATGCGAACTAACACGATGAGGCTCAAAAAGTCAGCCTGCTCGGTTTGTTCATCATGGCTTCAACAGCGGAAACAGTACAGCTCTAAGCTCAAACACAGGGTGTCAAGGTTGCTTCTGGGGGGAAATGGTTCGGACTTCACACTTGGCTTGCTGTTCATCCTGGCTGCACTGAGCTTCGGCGTTCCTTGGCAGCTCTACAGGAACTTATGTAGAGCACTGTGGGGAGGGTTGCTGACGACTGGGAACAGACCAGGACTCAGGTGTGGAGGGAACTAGGATCGAGGGAATGGGAGCGTTAGCCAGTCAAGGGATGAGAAAGTCCAAGTCACCTAACAGCATAAATTGTGAGGTCTCCACTGGTAACTCATCTCCCTTTTAAAAACTCTTACCTTCGGGCCGGGCGTGGTGGCTCAAGCCTGTAATCCCAGCACTTTGGGAGGCCAAGGCGGGTGGATCATGAGGTCAAGAGATCGAGACCATCCTGGTCAACATGGTGAAACCCCGTCTTTACTAAAAATACAAAAAAAAAAAAAAAAAAAAAAAATTAGCTGGGAATGGTGGCACGTGCCTGTAATCCCAGCTACTCAGGAGGCTGAGGCAGGAGAATTGCCTGAACCCAGAAGGCGGAGGTTGCAGTGAGCCGAGATCGCGCCATTGCACTCCAGCCTGGGCAAGAAGAGGGAAACTCCGTCTAAAAATAAAAAAAACCTCTTACCTTCAAGGGCAACATCAAAGAGGCAGACCTTGCCTGAGGTCACTTCATTGACAAAGGAAATGATGGGGTATTAATTCAACTCCAGTAATTACAGGGGATGTCGCATAAGCTTTGGACTCTTCTGACACAGTGAGATTTAGAATTCTGATTCTGGGACTACCACAGAGTGGTATTGGAATAATCCTACTTCTCATCATAATGTGAGCAGAATGTTTTATTTTTTATACATCTTAAGTTCCTTTTTTTTTTTTTAGAGATAGAGTCTTGCTCTGTCACCCAGGCTGGAGTGCAGTGGTGCTGTGTCAGCTCACTGCAACCTCTGCCTGCCTCCCAGATTCAAGCGATTCTCCTGCTTCATCCTCCAGAGTAGCTGTAATTACAGGCATGTGCCACCATGTCCCACCAGTTTTTGTATTTTTAGAAGAGATGGGGGTTTCCCCATGTTGGCCAGGCTGCTCTTGAACTCCTAACCTCAGGTGATCCGCCTGCCTAGGCCTCCCAAAGTGCTGGGATTACAGGCATCAGCCACCACACCCAGCCACTAAATTCAATTTTTATTTTAGGAAGTATACCTTAATGTTTTTATGAAAATCATAAGTATGCATCTTCTGTATAATTTGTGTATGTCAGCAAAACTCATTTAGAATGAAATAAGTTATATAAACATTTTTTTTTTTTTCCTGAGAGAGGGTACCTACCTTTCATCAGCTCTTCAAAATGCTGATATCCCTGGAAAAGCCAACATTTACTGTTCTACAGGGAATGGGGGTAGTCATTAATTATGGGTACATTTATAGTTAGAGAGTTTTTTGGAAGAACTAGAGATTTTTTTAGCAGCATCCAAATGATTAGTTTGGGGCATATTCATTTGAAAGTACTAATGTCTCAATTTTAAGATAACAAAAGCAAAATATAAATACGAGACTTGTGAGGTTTTAATTGAATGATCTTGCAGTTTTTTAAGAAGAATGCGGCTATAAATACATAATTATAGGTGTTATTTAAAGGAATGTGAACATACAAATTATCAGAGCTGATAGTAATTTCTGATTATGATAATTTTGGGGGGGGATTAAGTCTCACTGCCTCACCTAGGTGAAGTGGTGCAACCTCCGCTCACTGCAACCTCTGCCTCCCAGGTTTAAGAGATTCTCTGGCCTCAGCCTCCCAAGTAGTTGGGATTATAGACGCATACCACCATGACCAGCTAAGTTTTTGATTTTTAGTAGAGACGAGTTTCCCCATATTGGCCAGGCTGGTCTCAAACTTCTGACCTCAAGTGATCTACCTGCCTCGGTCTCCCAAAGTGCTGGGATTACAGGTGTGAGCCATCATGCCCTGCCCCGATTATTTAATGATTATTTCTTGCTATGACACTTTGTCCAGGTGGTTAATGAGAAAGTATGGTGTGTGAGTTCTTTGAGATTGGGAGTTCTACCTTGCTTGTTCCTTTTTCCCCGAAGACCCACTGTCCTGCCCTCTGTCTTTTTATATCTGCCCTAATTTATTCCACAGCCAGGTAGGATAAGTACTTACTATGGGGCTAGTTCTCTTGCTTGCTGTTCGTCTTCCTCCTGCCTCCACATAACCAACATCTTAGTGATTCTCTTCAGGTGTTACTCCTTTCGTCAATATCCTCTGCTACTCCTCTAAATTCTCTGATTTTTTTCTCATATTCCATTGTAATCTTTGCCCACTTTACCAGCTTTCTGTTGTCAAAGGCCTCCTTAAATTCCCCCATGCTCCAATGCATTTGCTTGGCAAGAAAGACCAAGAACTTGAGCATTCAACAAGCATCCCTGAACACACTCTGGTTTGTGTCAGGCAGTATGCTGGGTGTGGCGATGAGAAGCACAGTCTCTACCCTCAAGGAGTTAAAATCCAGGCAGGTTAAACGGTCTGGCAGGCTCTCCCAGGACCTTCTGTCCTTTAGCAAGGAAGGAGGGGCTGTTGAAAATGAATAGTTTGGGTGCCACCCGTTCTTCCATATTTATCCCATGATGCCTCTGAACTTTGTATGGGTGCTAAATAAATAAGCCATTTCTCAGTCTGGTGTTACAGAAGAAAAATGAAACTACACAGATGGTGACCATTTCACAAATAAATTCATTTTTAAAAGGGTGGACGCCGTGGCTCACACCTGTATCCCAGCACTTTGGGAGGCAGAGGCAGGCGGATCACGAGGTCAGGAGGTCGAGACTATCCTGACTAACATTCTGAAACCCCATCTTTACTAAAAATAAAAAAAAAATAGCCAGGTGTGGTGGCTCATGCCTGTAATCCCAGCTACTCAAAAGGCTGAAGCAGGAGAATCCTTTGAACCCAGAGGGCGGAGATTGCAGTGAGCCAAGATTATGCCACTGCACTCCAGCCTGGGAGACAGAGTGAGATTCCATCTCAAAAAAAAAAAAAAAAAAGGTCATCCTGAGAATATCCCAATTTTCCCCTACCACCTCCAAAAAAGCCCCATTCATTTTCAACCATTTGAAAATACATTAATACTTTTTTTTCATTTTTGTTTTTTACCTAAAAAAAATTTTAAACTTTTATATTTAACTCAGGGGTACAGGTGCAGGTTGGTTACATAGATAACCCTGTGTCATGGGGGTTTGTTGTACAGATTATTTCACCACCTAGCTATTAAGCCTAGTACCCATTAGTTTTTTTTATTCTCTCCCTCCCACCCTCCAAAAGGGCCCAGTGTGTATTCCCCTCTGTGTCCATGTGTTCTCGTCATTTAGCTCACACTTATAAGTGAGAACATGTTGTATTTGCTTCTCTGTTCCTGCGTTGTTTGCTAAGGATAGCAGCCCTGCAAAGAAATGATCTCATTCCTTTTTGTGACTACGTAGTATTCTACGATGTCTGTGTACCACGTTTTGTTTATCTTTATCCAGTCTATCATTGATGGGTATTCAGGAGGATTCTGTGTCTTTGCTGTTGTGAATAGCACTGCAATGAATGTACGCATGCACGTGTCTTTAGAATAGAATGATTTCTGTTCCTTTGGATATATACTTGAGTATATAAGTATATATTACATACATATATATGAGTATTATTTAAGTATAATATACTTACATATATATTATACTTATATGTAAGTATATACATATAATGTGTAAGTATATATAAGAATATTTAATATATGTAAGTATATTATACTTACACTTACATATACTTATATACATATGTATGTATATAATATATACTTATATATTTGTATTATATGCTTACATATACTTATATATGTATTATATACTTACATATACTTATATTATACTTATATATACCTATATAATATATATATATATACTTCATAATATACATATATACTTAAATATATTCAATCCATCAGTCAGTCAACAAATGTTTACGGAGCACAGGTTGTCAGGTGCCAGGCACTGAGGACACAGCAGAGGCCAAGACAGAACCGCTGCCCTGAACAATTTGGGATGTAAGTGGAGACAGCAGATGGGGGATCTGTTCCATCACTACTAGCCTGGTTTCCCTTAGGCCTGGTCAGTTTCCTTCAAGTTTGATAAGTCCTATAAATAGCTGGTTTGGTTTGCTCAGCGGAACCAAACTTGAACTCCTGATTTCAAAGCCCTTGGGGTGTGGTGAGGCCCCTTCAGGTGCCTCCCTCAGCTGCAGAACAATGACCTGTCTGCTGTTGCTGATTTCACTGACTGGTGGGATCACTTTTCAATGGAGAGACGGCTGTAACCTTAACCACACTGCACTGAGTCACAACAATATCTTCTCTGCCAAATCCTCCAACAAGAGAGGCTGTCTCCCACTCCTGCGTACTCCTGTGAAACTCATAAAGGTGGATGTCATTCATCATATTACTAAGGCTTTTTCCAGAAATATCTTCATTTGATTTCTGGGAAAACAAATGAAGCAAGCTTTTTCCCTCAAAAACATGGGATACAGGGCCGGGCGCCGTGGCTCATGCCTGTAATCACAGCACTTTGGGAGGCCAAGGCGGGTGGATCACGAGGTCAAGAGATCGAGACCATTCTGGTCAACATGGTGAAACCCCGTCTCTACTAAAAATACAAAAATTAGCTGGGTGTGGTGGCGCACGCCTGTAGTCCCAGCTACTCAGGAGGCTGAGGCAGGAGAATTGCTTGAACCCAGGAGGCGGAGGTTGCAATGAGCCAAGATTGTGCCACTGCACTCCAGCCTGGTTCCTGGTGACACAGCAAGACTCTGTCTCAAAACAAAACAAAACAAAACAAAAACAAAAACATGGGATACAGGCTTCAAAGCACCTAAAGGCAAACATCCCATCAGAATGAGGTTTTAACCATGTGAGATTCCATACTTCCCTTTACCCTACACAATCTATACTTTGCTCCAATGCTTTGAGACCTGACACACATTCCTCTATTCTCATTCAGGCCCGTAGACTAACATACGCTGGAGATGACAAAGGCTTTCTACAAATGACACCATTGGTCTTTCTAGTTCTTTCCAACATAAGTAAAGAATACCATTCTGGCCAGACTGATGTCCCTACAGATTGAGGGTCCGTCTGTACTCAGTTCTTTCAGCCATCCCTCTAAAGCCTAGGTGAAGGACGACACCCTGTTGCTGACTCCCTGTGCCTGTCTGTTACTCTCCAGTGCTGGGGGTGGTCTTCTGGGCCAGTGAGGGCACCCACTTAGCACCAAGACTGATGGTTTGGTCAACAGATGTCTGGGCCAACAAGATATCCTCACAGGGATTCCTTAGGTCCCAAAACGTAGATATTGTAGATCTGGATAGCAGATAGGTTTCTTCAGTATAGTGGCCCTGGCTTGTGATAAGAAGGCAGTCACAGAAAGTGGAGAGTGCAGAGGAGAGGTTGGGGAGTGTGTCAGGCAATTTTTACATTGCTATAAAAAAATACCTGGGGCTGGGTAATGTATAAAGAAAGGAAGTTTACTTGGGTCACAGTTCTGCAGGGTATACAGGAGGTATGGCGTCGGCATCTGCTTCTGGCAAGGGCCTCAGGAAGCTTCCAATCGTGGCGAAAGGTGACAGTGAGCAGGCACATCACATGGTGAGAGTGGGAGCAAGAGACGGAGAAGGGCGGGCCTCAGACTCTTCTAGACAAACAGATGTCAGGTGAACTGAGCAAGGACTCACCACTAAGAGGGGCTGGTGCCAAGCCATTCATGAGGGATTCGCCCCATGATACGGTCACCTCCCAGCAGGCCCTTCTTCCAACGCTGGGGATAATAGTTCAGCATGTGATTTGGAGGGTACAAAGATCCAAACCGTAACAGGGGGAGAGTGTGGCCCTAGGTACCAACCAAAGAGGCCCAAGCCTAAGTACTTGACCTGCATCATAGCACTGTACCCACTGACCACTGGGCTGGTTTAAAGCATTAAATGTGATCCAGGAGACTTTTGGGGGACTTATGTCAGTCATGACATTTCAGCATGCTGCCATCTAGTGGACGTGTCTGGATTGACTGAGTAGTTAGAGGAATTTGGACCATTGGGTCTTCTTCCCCTTGATCAAACTGAGCACTCAGCATGGGAACTTTGAATGAAATGTGACATCTTATTGGAAATTGTAGTAAAAGAAGGAAGTGGTGACAACAATGGACTGTCTACGATCCAGTCTTCTGCCGAAAGCTCCCTAGGAGGATATTTTCATGGGTGCGATGCAGGTGGCTGGCACATGATATTAACAATCCCCTTGTGCTTAGCTTGATGGCTGCTGTAATACCAGTTTTTTCTTGCTTTCCCTAGGGAGAAATCTACTAAAGGAGTTGTGTCTCTTTATCGATGTGTTCCCTGAAGTGGTATCATTCTCAAAGGGCTCTACGTTCTTAGAGCGGCCACTTCTCCTCCTTCTGTCCCTCCCCTTTCGTAGCAAGCAGAGCAGAACCTCACTCTCACTGAAAGCTCTTCTTGTTCGGATGGAAAGTCTTTATGAGCCATTGGCCTGTTTATTAAAATCCAGTCAGAAGATAGTGATCCAAATCCTATTGATAAAACCTCATTTAACTTAGGGAATTAAATACTTAGGACCAGAATAAGATTGCCTATGATCGATTATATATTTTAATATATTATCAACATCTAAACTTAAACATTTTCACTGTGACTCAGTTCTCTTCCAACAGAAATATTAATAATCCAATAATATTCTTTGGGAAATAACCTGAGCACAGACTAAAATTTGTTCTTCTCTCCCCTTGTACCTCCTGAAGTGAAATAATCTCAAATGGAAGTAGAAGTCATTGCACATTCACGCTGTGGCAAAGATACAGTTATCTCCCCCATCTCTGTGTCACAACTGCCACCATGTCTGTGTAGATGGTTTTCTGCCTCCACAGATTTCCTATGCATAAAACACTTCCACAGATGACCTGGCTTCAACTTAATGGACCACATAATATCAGAAATCAGCCACCATTTTGCCTTTCCATTTGGGAAAGCATTGTTCTACAGTGGAGGTTTCCATCCCCCAACTGTGCCTCAGAATCACTTGAGGAGTTTTAAAAATGTACATGCACCATAATCTGACACCTGAATATTCGGATTCTGTAGACTGAGGATGGGGCCAGTCATCTGTAGTCTTCGCTCCCACGATTCTGTTGTCAGAACAAACAGCAGACTGTTCTGGACCTTCCAAGTCGAGTTGCACAGTTTACCACCGCTTGTGTACAGACCATCAGCCATATGGAATGGATCAGTTCATACTCAAATGATAACTTCAGAATAGCACCTCTTACTAAAAAAAGACAAATCCTCTTTGTATTCCCAACAGAATTCAGTTGTGATGACTCACCACAGTTCACTGGCCAAAACACTCCCTTTGGTATCCATCACTCTCCCACTTCTACTGGTCCTCCGCCACCCCTGGCACCACTGTGACCCCAGCAGCTGGTCAGTATTAAGCTGTCGTCATATACATATAAGGAATTCAACAACTAGTGCTGGGCCCTAGGGGACTAGAGGGAGATTTGTGAGTCTGGGCTTGGCTCCAGATAAAATGCACATTTTGCCCAAGCCGGCTGCTGGAAGACCACAACTTCTGACTCTGCAACAAAACAACAGATGTTATCTTCAAGGTCTTTACACCCCAAGCTTTCTACTATTGCTCATCCAAGACTCGAGTCTCCCTTCTGTACCTTGAATCCTTATGTATGCATTAGAAGAGGTTCTGGGAACACAGTGGCTTTAAAATCAACCACTGGGTCAAACAGCTAGGCAAAGAAAAGTGTCTTCAACCTCAGAAATGTTCTAGGGAACACTAGGGACTGCCCTGCATGGAAGCACCATTCCTCTTTTTTTTTTTTTTTTTTGAGAGAGAGTGTTGCTCTGTTGCCCAGGCTGGAGTGCAATGGTGCGATCTCATATCACTGCAACCTCCTCCTCCCAGGTTCAAGCCATTCTGTCTTAGCCTCTCAAGTAGCTGGGATTACAGGCACCAGCCATCATATCTGGCTAGTTTTTGTATTTTTAGTAGAGACAGGATTTCACCATGTTGGCCAGGCTGGTCTTGAACTCCTGATCTCAGGTGATCCACCCACCTCAGCCTCCCAAAGTGCTGGGATTACAGGCATGACCCCTGTGCCTGGTCAAGCACAGTCCCTCTCTTGTTAGTGGGAGGTGGTATCTGAATTCAGTGAGCCCCTTGTATAATTCATCCTACCAAACCCAAGGGTGCAATTATGTTTAATAAAAGCTACTCACTGCAGCTGTTTTCTGTGACTTGGGGAATGTTCCCAGACTCTGTGCCCACCCCCTGGTTCAAATCTTTTCACTGACCCTGGTTTCCTTGGCTTCTAGCTGGTGGCCTCCCTCACACCTGTATTCTCTCTCTCTCTCTCCAGTCCTACCCTGGGATTGCATTCTGGATAGGCTGTCCTACTGGGTTCTCATTTAAAATGCTGCTTCCTGGGTCTGCAGTGGTCAAGCAGCATTTTTTCCCTAACATCCTTTCCAGTCTCTTGGAATAGAACATCCATGGCTCAGGCCTACTACCCAACCTCCAATTTTTTGAGTAGGTAGAGGGACTAGCCCCAAGAACCCAGTAAGAAAAATTAACACCCCTTCCTGAACGTAGGGAAGGAACTGCAGAAGAACATCTAATCCCAGTAGGGGTCTTCCCTTCAATTCCTCAAGCTGTGACCACCAGTCCTAAGCTTGCTCTCAATCACTGCATCATTTTAATTTCATCTGACTAGATTGTTAGCTCTCTGATGGCAACAGCGCACCACGTAAACTTTGTTTCCTCATAGTATCTGGTGTAACCTTTTACTTCAAAAAAGGGGACCAAATACATATCAATACATATAGATACTATAAGTATGCAAACACACATCATTAGTGCTCTCTCTACACAAAGATAGAGGTGAATGTGAAGGGTTTGGGGATTTCTGTGGTTTGGGATAAGATGTGCTGGTTGGGTAAACAGGCTTCTAGAGGGAATCAGTGACAGGGAGGGACTACTCACCTCTCACCGGTTGGAAAGTGTATTAATTCATTTTCACATGCTGATAAAGACATACCTGAGACTGGGTACTTTATAGAGAAAAAGAGGTTTAATGGACTCACAGTTCCACATGGCTGGGGAGGCCTAACAATCATGGCAGAAGGTGCCACAATCACATCTTACATGGCGGCAAGCAAGAGAGAAAATGAGAACCAAGCAAAAGGGGAAACCCCTTATAAAGCCATCAGCTATCATGAGCCTTATTTGCTACCATGAGAACAGTATGAGGGAAACTGCCCCCATGATTCCATTGTCTCCTGCCAGGTCCTTCCGACAATGTGTGGGAATTATGGGAGCTACGATTCAAGATGGGACTTGAGTGGGGACCCAGCCAAAGCATATCAGGGAGAGCATCTGACAAATGCAAAGGAAGGATTTCCTGAAAATGACTGAGTTCATATCCCAAATGGGAACCATATGCAATTTCCTATAGATTTTTCTAGATCTCCCCCTCAAAGCAATAAGGGGCATCTGCTGGATGGCTGTAACTATTTTCAGTTCTTCCTCATTCATGAACCTGTGAGGGCTTTCACCCATGCGCTGGGCTCAGACTCTTGCATGGAATTTTTTTTCCAGCCCTGGGCTTTGTTCTGTACCAGCTGTGCTGTGAGATCTTTTATTTTTCCCCTTCAAAGTCCACATGACTAAGCACAGAAACTGGTCTTTTCTGATGTAATTGCTTTTAGCACAGCCTGTAAGTCATGAATCTTTACCTGTTGATTTTTAGGAAAAGGATTTTTCCCCCCCATATGTTCTGCAAAATGCTGGCTATCCTCTCTTCAAATGAGCTTTGCATCTTTCTGTCTTTCCCTACCTAGATGAACTTCTGCTTGGGTTCTTTTTGTTAGCTTTGTGGGCAAGAAGGATCTCTTTGCCCAGTGAACGTACTGTGTGTGGTTGTTTTACACAGCTCTGGTGGGTGCGGCTGCTGCATGCTTGCAGTCTGAAAAATGGAGTTTCCTCTGTGCTGCTGTGACACTCCCTGTGGCCTGGAATGAAACAGTTCCAAGTCTTCTCCCCATCCACTCACTGTGGGCTCTGTGGCGGGCCTGCAGGAGGCATGGTTAACAGGATGAAGAGAAGGGGAGTTGCTGCTGCTGTTTGTAATTGCAGGCTAAGGTTGTTTGATGGTGAGAGTAAAGAGTACATAGGAAATATCTCTATAACCCATAACCAATCTGATGTGATCACTGTAAAGCCAGTAATCGTTTCTGAAGACAGGGGTACCAGCTGTGAGAGGGCACAGGAGGAAGCAGAGGACAGGAAAGTTGGTGAGGAATTCATCATGGGGGCAGCTGGGTCTTATGTCAGCATCATGTAAGAGAAAGGAAATACCTGGGAATGAAAGGAATGAGAGAGGAAAGATTAAGTACTTGAAACCTCAAAATAATCTTTTATTGTTTTGAGATAAGGTCTCGTTCTGTCACCTGGGCTTGAGTGCAGTGGTGTGATCATGGTTCACTGCAGTCTCAACCTCCTGGGCTCAAGCAATCCTCCCACCTTAGCCTCTGAGTAGCTGGGATTACAAGGGTGTGACACCATGGCCCGCTAATTCTTTTTTTGGAATACACAGGGTCTTGCTATTTGGCCATGCTGGTCTCAAACTCCTGGGTTCAAGCAATCCTCCTGACTCGACCTCCCAAAGTGCTGGGCTTTCGGGCATGAGCCACCATGCCTAGCTGACCCTCAAAAGAATGTTGACACAACTGCCAATACTCAGAAACCCTGAAAAGTTGGAAGCTGGCTCTGAGTTAATGACCTGAGTTTATGAGTCTTTTTAACAAGGGGTCAGCTGCTGTGCTCCTGGACTCATGAGTTACTCTGTCTTGGGTTCTTGAGTTGGTCCTGAGCCCCAGACCGTCCCTGTGGGCACAAGTTTTATGGACTTATTGATCCCCTGTGATTGCTTATTTCCTTCAGACTTTCTACCGCCAGTTCATGGAAAACTCTGCTTGCTGCCAGCCTGTGTGTATCTTCAAGGGCTGCAGTGACTTACTTTCTGCTGTGGTGCTATTAACAGAAGGCTGTATCTTCTTTAGGTGGCTTTTTCACATACATCTCAGGCAGCTTCTAGAAAAATCATAATGGTGGATGTAAAGTTTTGTAGAAAGTCTTAAAAAATATTCTACCTGCTGGCATTCTTTTTCATTTGCATTAGGAGGGGACTGAAGGCTGGGTGAGGGAGTGAATAAAACAGACAACTTGGGAGACAGATTTTGGCAACAGAAAAGGAGTCTTTTCTGGTGTGTGGCTTGGCCTTTTTTTTTTTTCTTGGAGACGAGTCTCATTCTGTCGTCCAGGATGGAGTGCAGTGGCACAATCCGGCTCACCACAACTTCTGCCTCCTGGGTTCAAGCAATTCTCCTGCCTCAACCACCCAAGTAGCTGGGATTATAGCCGTGTACCACCATGCCTGGCTGCTTTTTGTACTTTTAGTAGAGGTGGAGTTTCACCATGTTGGCCAGGCTGGTCTCAAACTCCTGACCTCAAGTGATCCACCCGCCTCAGCCTCCCAAAGTGCTGGGATTGCAGGCGTGAGCCACTGCGCCTGGCCTTCTTACGTTTTATTTTTGAAAGCAATAAAGTCTAAAGCTCAATTTGTTTTTCATTAGCTGTAGTTGCTGAAAAGAAATCCTCTGTCTTGCATTATGAGGTTCTCAATGCAACAATAAGAGCTAACGATCCTAACACCCAGATACATAAGACCTATAAAGAGACTTAGACTCCCTAGACTCCCACACAATAATAGTGGGAGACTTCAATATCAATATTAGATAGATCAACAAGACAGAAAATTAGTAAGGATATCCAGGACTTGAACTCAGATCCAGAACAAGTAAACTTAATAAACATTTATAGAGCTCTCCACTTTAAATACACAAAATATACATTCTTGTCAGTACCACATCACACCTACTCATAGGTTTAAAGGAATTATTGATCGGCCATTATTAAGCACAATTATTGCCAGAAAAGAGGTTTTCAATACCCATTTTCAGAATAAAGCAACATTCCCGTTCTCTCTCCCTCTTTTTCTTTCTTTTTTTCTTTCTTTTCTTCTCTCCTTTCTTAAAAAAAGAAAGAAAGAAAGAAAGAAAGAAAGAAAGAAAGAAATCCTTTGTCTCCAGCAAATACAGAGAGGAGGAGTCTGTGTAGCAGTAATGTGCTCACTGATATTTGGTGTGGCCTCCATAACAGAGGACACCAGTTAGAAGCAAAGGCAGTGCTCTAGCAGAGGCTGAGGCATTAGCAGATAAATGAAAACTGTGCTCCATTCAAAAGATGGGATTTGGGAGGATGAGGTAGGTGAATTACTTCAGCCCAGGAGTTTGAGACCAGCCTGACCAACATGGTAAAATACCAAAAAAAAAAAAAAAAAAAAAATTAATAGGGCGTGGTGGTGCCCAGTTGTGATCCCAGCTACTCAGGAGGCTGAGGTAGGAGGATCACCTAGGCCCCAGATAGGTTGATGCTGGAGTGGGCTGTGATTGTGCCACTGTACTCCAGCCTGGGCGACAGGGCAAGACCCTATCCCACAAGAAAAAGCAATGGAATTTTGAATACATCTGGAATGATGGCTGAGTCATCTCTTGTATTGTAGGTGAGCCATTGAAATCAGAGGGCCTGGGTTCTGAATATGGCTGAGCTACATCTGTTCTTATGAGGTTCTGGACAGCATCTGCATGTGCGTGCGTGTGTGTGTAGCTTAGTTCTAAGACATAGAGCTAGGGTGTTAGAGGCTGTCTTACTGTTTTTTTTATCTTTTGGTGTTACAGAATAAGTTTTTATTTTTATTTTTAGACAGATTTCCACTCTTGTGGCCCATGCTAGAGTACAGTGGCTCACTGCAACCTCCGCCTCCAGGGTTCAAGTGATTGTCCTGTCTCAGCCCCTGGAGTAGCTGAGATTACAGGCGTACACCACCACGCCTGGCTAATTTTTGCATTTTAGTAGAGATGGCGTTTCATCATGTTGGTCAGGCTGGTCTCTACCTCCTGACCTCAGGTAATCTGCCCATCTCAGCCTCCCAAAGTGCTGGGATTACAGCCGTGAGCTACAGCGCCCCACCAAGAAATTATGTGTTTTCACAACAAGGACATTTTAGGGCTCATGTGAAAGCATTCAAAAATGCAGTCACTGAAAAGACTTTAGTCAAGCCGTTGACAGCTTCTGGCACAAAATAAGGAGCTGAGAGACGATCTCATTGGTCCTGTGAACATTTGTGTGGACCGAGAAGCTTTTCCTAGTCACAGGACAAGGCTGGCTGCCGTGCAGTTCATCCTCCGTGTGACATCTGTCCTGCACACAGCTGGCAGCTCCCGTGAGCTGCACCCTGAAAGAACAGCCAAACATCCTTCGTTTCTCACCAGAGTTCTTCGGCAACTCCCCTTCTTCCCCGACCCCTCCCAGTTCCACGCATATATTTAAATCGGGAACACTTCATATTTTAAGAAACTAAAATACATAAAAAGTTTAAAAATCTCAATACAAGTATAAATCACATCTGTCATCATGCTGCCAACTCGCTACCATAACCCCATAATCCTGGCAGTCAGTAGACAGATTTGAAACACGTCAGTAGGTCTTTGAAGTTGTGACATCATACATGCAATTGTACTGAATGGAACCGATTCATGGAGAATCTCCCATTTTTACTGATGGCACCAAAAACATTATATGCTAATATAATGGCATGACTCACCAGTCATTAAGGCACTTCTATTGTATTTCCAGTGATAATTGTCAAGGCATGAAAGTGCTGAACGTACTCCCGGGGAGAACTTCTGAGTGTTGGCAAATTAACACCCTGTCATGTCTTGGGGGTCAAAGATTTTCTTATATCAGCTGTCTTGCTAGGATTTGACTCCATCAGTATTTGGGAAGATTTTCTACACATGTTAATAGTTGCTGAGCTGTATTCCATTTTTTAAGATCCAATGGAGAGAAATGTATTTTTATTATCTTAAAATCAACACATATACTCAAGGAAAAATTAAAATATACAACTAAGCATTAAAAAAAACCTCAATGCTATTAATGCCTTGGTATATGTTTTACCAGGTCATCAGCTGTGTATGAGTGTTGCAGAGTGACTAACTGTGGCACTTTGCCTGGCACTGAGGACTGTCCCGGGTTACTGGGCTCTCAGTCTAAAACCAGACATTGTTGGGTCAGCTGGGAGAATTGGTTCATATAGACAGACTCCTTGTGTACAGAAGGATTTACCCACACCGTAATAAGTGAAATTATTTTACTGAGGACTCCAGCACAGGGCCAATACTAAGTTTTTTCTATGCATTATTATTATTCTCAGTTTTCAAGACAGAAACCAGCTAGGCTCATGCCTGTAATCCTGGGAGTTTGGGAGGTCGAGTCTTCAATTGCTTGAGGCCAGGAGTTAACCAGCTTGGGTAATGCAGTGAGACCCGGAATCTACAGAGAATTCTCTGATTGTGGTGACACACACCTGCAGTCCCAGCTACTCATGAGGCTGAGGCAGGAGGATCACTTGTGCCCAGCAGTTTGAGACTGCAGTAAGCCATGGGTGAAACACTGTACTCCAGCCTGGGTGACAGAGAAAGACCCTGTCTCTTAAGGAAAAATAAAAAAGGAGGAAAACAAAGGCTTAGGATGGTGTTACACATTTTTAAGAATTTTATTTATTCATTTATTTTGAGATGGAGTCTCGCTCTGTCACCCAGGCTGAAGTGCAGTATTGCGATCTCAGCTCACTGCAACCTCTGCCTCCCAGCATCAAGCAATTTTCCTGCCTTAGCCTCCCAAGTAGCTGGGATTACTGGTGCCCATCACCATGCCTGGCTAGTTTTTTTATTTTTAGTAGAGACGGGGTTTCACCATGTTGGCCAGACTGGTCTCGAACTCCTGATTTCAGGTGATACACCCGCCTCGGCGTCCCAAAGTGCTGGGATTACAGGCATGAGCCACTGTGCCCGGCCAGAACGGTGTTTTTAAATTAGTGAACTTCCCTTTATAACGTCCAGTCTGCTCTCCTGTTGCAGTGGAGTTGTGATGTAAACTCTTACCCACATACATGTATGTTCTTTCCTAGTTTGTCATTAAAAAAACGTTAGTTGGGGTTTTCTATATACAGACATTATATCATTTATGTGTCAGTACAATCATTTTCCTATTTTATGTGATGCTTAGAAAGTCTTTTTCCCTCCCAAGACCGTATGCAAAGTCACTTGTAACTTTTTAATCTGAATTTTTGGGTATCAAATGCATTGGGGATATACTTTAGTATAAGATAAGAGGTAGGGATTTAACTGAGGTTTTTTTTTCTCATGGATACAGATGGACACACAAATCCATCCCTTTGATTTAAAATTCACATATTAAACACATACAGGCATGCATATACACATGTGCACATACATGAACACATTTCTGTACCTTCCATTCTTTCTGAAGCTGTATCCCACTATGCTAATTATTATAGCTCAAGGATAAGGACAGGATGGGAAGAAGTATTACTTGTGTAGGTGCGGTGGCTCACACCTGTAATCCCAGCACTTCGGGAGGCTGAGGTGGGTGGATCACCTGAGGTCAGGAGTTTGAGACCAGCCTGGCCAACATGGTGAAACCCTGTCTACTAAAAAATGCAAAAATTACCTGGATGTGGTGGCAGATTCCTGTAATCCCAGCTACTCAGGAGGCTGAGGCAGGGAGAATTGCTTAAACCCGGGAGGCAGAGGTTGTGAGCTGGAGATTGCCGTGAGCCAAGATCACTCTACAGCACTCCTACCTCAGCTACACAGCGAGACTCCATCTCCAAAAAAAAAAAAAAAATTAACCTTAACCCTAGGAAATATGAGCGTAAAGATGAACCTGTAGTTAACAATTTAGCCATGAAAACTTTCCTCCAACTTAACCCTCCCGTAAGTATCTGGTGATGTTCCCTGGGAGAAACAGTCTATGATTCAAAGTCATGTGTTGATGATTTGCAGTTCCCATAGAGACAGGCCTTGGAGAGCTACAATAAGATTTAACCTTGTAAAGCTCTTAATTGCCATAACAGACAGTTTTTAGCCTTTTGTCTGTTTTATTGCTACAAAACACCAGACAGGGATGGAACTTACAGCATTCTTTCATGTAGAGGGCTTGAAGCGCTTCTCTCTTTTTTTTTTTTTTCCTTTAGATTCCTTCTATTTTGTCGCTACAGTTTTGGTGTGAAGGGATAATGAGGACAGTGATACCAGTGATACCGAAACTGCAGAGAGCAAATTGCTGCAATTTTCAGAGTATCGCAAAATCTGCGATTCTGGTCCTGTTCTCAAGTGTCTCAATGGAGTATTCCAAGTTTTCTTTTTTCATCTTAACTGTGGTGCCAACAATGATTAAAGATAGAAATAAAAAAAATCAGTGACACTGCTTCGTTGTAGTGATAGATGGTTTCCTTGTTTAGTGGTGCTCATAGACCCTAAAGCTGTTTTCTTTCTGTTTGCTCAGTAATCGTAATTTAAGCTATTTCATGTTTTGTTTTTTTTTAAGGCGCTGACCAAAGAGACAAATGATGTCTCATTTTCCTATAAGTTCTTAGTGATCGCAAATTGACGTCTTACCCAAAACATGCTTGGCTTGTTGGCAGTTTGCTTTGTCTATTGAACCACTAATAACAGTAGTTTGAAAAGTGTGCCAGGTTTTGATAAACATGATCATTGTTTTGTGTTGGAGTCTTTGAGAGCGGGTGGAATGTTTTGTTTTGTTGTGTTTTTTTCACTCAGATGCAGTGATGTAGTCCACAAGCAGAGGAATCTGAAAATAGCCTAAAAGACAACGAGCTGCAGCTCAGGCTTTGCTGGAGCTTATAATCAACTGCATGCCTCCTGAAAAGCTTCATTTAGTTGGTGAAGACTGCATTAAGCCAATGAGGTTTAAAAGTCAAATATCAATGAAAGGTATAAAGTATAAATTAGGTTGGGCAGTCAGTGCCCAATAACCAAAATAGGCAGGAACTTCCTTCATAAAATAGTGGAATGTGCCATTTGTTCTAAAAGCATGTAGCAGAACTGTGCTAGGAGACATTCCAGCAGCCTCTCTTGCTCACTTAGTGTTAGCTAAGCAAAAAAAAAAAAAAAAAAAAAGTTGAATGAATAAATGTATTTGAGACTGAATGTGCCCCTCAACTCATCCTCACTCCTTCTGATTCCCGATGATTTTTTTCCTTTAATAACATTTTTCAACCCCTGAAATAAATCAAATTGGAATCATCTTTATGTCCTTCTCTTTGTACCCTGTATCCAATGAGAACCTCAAGCCCCCGTCCGGCTGATCTTTCTTTCCTGTGCTTTTTCACCTGCCTTCTTCCCTTCCCTAGTCAGGGGCCTCATCATTAGTATATTTTTCCATCTTTGGTCTTTCTTTTCCTACCATTCTGATAAGTGATGCCAGACGGATGTTTCTAAACACTCATTTTCAAATTTTGTGCCCAAATAGCATCCAGTCCTTTTAGGAATTGGAAGCATGGACAGAGATGTCACTCACTACAGCTGATGCAAAGAAGCAGCTTCCAGATTTGAATGTGATTAGCTATTAGGGTAACGAATCGACTGTGAGGCCATTATGTGCATATTTTGTGGTTGAAACCAGTATCCTTGAAATTCTTCCAGAAACCACTGATTTAAATTTGAACTAGTAGAAGACGTGTCCCTGGTTAGCTGGTGATATTTAATTCTGACATCATAATTGCCTGAGATCATATTAACTCTTGACAGAAATTTTGAAGGTGAAACCTGGTTTCTTGGTCTGTTGTACTGGAGGTTCGTTGTATTGACTCTAATTGCCCGTTTCAGTCAGTGAGATGGAAACGTTCCTTAACCTAGAGAATGGTGAAAACACCCAGCATCACTGGCTTGCTCTAAGTGTCCTTTTGACCACACAGTTTCCTTTTTACCATTTATTTGCTCACCAAACAGCCTGTAATCTTGTCTCTTACTGCCCCTCACCTGTCACATGCGCGTCGATGGTTCTGAGTTTTGATGTTGGCATATTGTCTTCTTTCTTTTCTTTCATTTTCCTTTTTTCTTCCTTTTCTTCCTTTTTTCCTTTCCCTTTTCTTTCTTCCTGTCCTTTCCTTCCTTTCTTCTCCTTCCTCCTTTCTTTCCTTTTCTTTCATTTCACACCCCTTCCCATCCCTCCCCTTTCTTTTCAACAGTGTTGTTCTGTGGCCCAGACTGGTCATGATCTTGGCTCACTGCAACTTCTGCCTCCCAGCTTCAAGCGATTCTCCCACCTCAGCCTCCTGGGTACCTTAGGTTATAGGTGTGCACCACCATACCTGGCTAATTTTTTTTATTTTTAGGAGAGGTAGCATTTCACCATGTTGGCCAGGCTGTTCTCAAACTTCTGGTCTCAAGTGATCTGCCTGCTTCTGCCTCTCAAAGTGCTGGGATTACAGGCATGAGCCAACATGCCCAGCCCAGATCTTGGCTTATTTTCTAAGAAAAATCGAGAAATTGATACTGTCTTTTACAAATCTGGCTTTTGCAAAGTTGTCTGTATGAAAGGATCTCCTGAATGAGTTCACAATTGGGTAACGAGATGAGTTTGAGATTTTGGATGTTGAATCTGTGGTGTAGACACTCCCTGAGATAGCGTGTGTGTGACTTTGACGGCCCCCAGTGACCCATACTCCTTGGTTCTCACGTCCTGGCATGGTCATCTCCCTCACTGACTCTGAGCTTGGCCATGTGTCTAACCTTGGCCAACGGAACATCAGCAAACATGACGCATGTGAAGGTGGGCTTGGCTCTTACACTTCAGGACTTGTCCTCTTGGATCACTCCCTTCCAGAATCCAGCTTCTGTGATGTGGGGAAGTCCATGTGAAGAAGAACTGAGGACCCTAGATGCAACCCCAGCTGAACTACCAGCCAGCAGCCAGGGCCAGCTGTCAGCTGTGCAAACAAGGCCATCTGGAACTTTCCACCATCCCAGTGACTTAGCCTTGACAAAGACCTCTCCATTCTCAAAATACCATTGATGTTCATGCCATAATTTCAATTATAGTATAACAAATAATGATAACAGGCATAACAGCAAACCTTAATGCCACATTTGCTGCCACAGTCACACGGGTAACTAGTTGATTGTGATTGCAATTCTGGTGGTAAAAATACTGTTTATTTTTTTTCCTTGATCACTGACTTAAACCATACTTTATCAAATTTCCTTTACCCGTCTTTTGACCAGTTCTTCACAGGAGCAATTCATTCCACAAATACTTACTGAATTTCCACTGTGCGTTAAACACAGGTGATACGGTAGTGAACAAAATGAGCAACATCCTCGCCTTCAGTGAGTCTACATCCTGGTGGAAAATACAGTTAATAAACAAAGACTGGATGAGTTAGCGTGAAATTAGTTATCTACTGGAAATACTCTTTTTTTTGTTTTGTTTTGCTATTTGAGACAGTCTCCTTCTATCACGCAGGCTGGAGTGCTGTGGTGTGATCTCTGCTCACTGCAACCCCTGCCTCCCGGGTTCAAGCGATTCTCCTGCCTCAGCCTTCCAAGTAGCTGGGGTTATGGGTACTCTCCATCATGCCTGGCTAACTTTTTATTTTTATTTTTTTAGTAGAAACAGGGTTTTACCATGTTGACCAGGCTGGTCTCGAACTCCTGACCTCAAATGTTCCACATGCCTCAGCCTCCCAAAGTGCCGGGATTATAGGCATGAGCCACTGAGCCACTGCCAGAAATATTCTTTGACTTAGAGAATGGTGAAAACGCCCAACATCATTAGCTTGCTGTGAATGTCCTTTTGACGACGTAGAACTTTCTTTTTTCTGATTCTTTTCCCAATAGACAACCAGTAATTTGGTCTCTTACTGACTCTTACCCACCGTGAGGACCTGCCACGTGCACATAGATGGTGTAGCCTAAATAAAGCAATGAGAGTTTATGTGACCAGGTCCTTGTAGGCCAGCTGCAGCTCTCATCCTATCATTTTCAAGGTTAGGGAGAAAGCCCTTCCTGGGATGTGCTGGTCTCACAGCAGAGGGAAAGAGAGGTGATAGAGCCATAGGATGGCTTTGCAGCTTCTGCTTAGGAGAAGCATGCATCACTTACTCTCGCATTTCATTGGCCAAAGCAGGTCATATGAACACTCCTGATTGGCTGGGAAAACAAACAGTTGTGAGCACAAATGTATATTCTACCACAGTTAGCAAAACATGCCAGATGTAGATAAGGGTTAAGTGGTTGGGGGGGTGAGGAAATGGAGATGTGGAGAGGAGAAGTTCAGTTTTAAATTGCATGGCCAGGAGTAGACTTCTTTGGAAGGCAATATTTAAGCAATCTGAAGCAGGTAAAGGGAAGAGCCTTGGAAAAGCTGAACAGAGAGTTTCAATAGCTGGACATGGTGGTGGGTGCCTGTAATCCCAGCTACTCAGGAGACTGAGGCATGAGAATCACTTGAACTCAGGAGGCAGAGTTAGCAGTGAGCTGAGATCTCACCACTGCACTTCAGCCTGGGTGACAGAATGAGACTCTGTCTCAAAAAAAAAAAAAAGGAAAAGTTGCAGAAAGGGGGAAAGCAAGTGCAAAGGCCCTGAGGCAGCATGCGTGGTGATCTGAAGAACAGCAGAGAGGCCAGTTGTAGCTGGAACATATGGATGTCTTTGTGGGGTAGTTCCTGGAAATGGAATCTGAGAAGAAATGAGGGTGGGTGAAGATCATGTGTAAGACAAGCCCAAGAGGGCTTTGAACAGGAGAGTGACACAATCTGACTTGTGTTTAATAGGACCATTCTGTCTGCTGTGTTATAAATAGACATAGCAGTACAAAGTGGGAAGCCCTAATATAAGCGGCGTGGTTGGGGGGGGACGCTTTTTATAGTCACTCAGGTGATAGCTACGGTGGCTTGTACCACTATGGAAGCAGTGTGATGGTGAGGAGTGGACGGATCATGGATATCTTTTGAAGGGAGAACTGATAACCTCTTTTGGTGGTTTGACTGTGGGATGGAGAGAGGGATTGAAGATGATGCTAAGGTTCCCTAACTTTCAGCTCACTTAACAGTTATTAAAATCACCTTAATCTAAAGCATCAGTTTTAAATTGTCAGCCTCAGCTTCCCCCATTTCCCACCCTGCCTCGGTTAGTACAGGCCTGAAGGGGAAATTGGCTGCTGGGATTGAGGGTGGGGGAAGTGCTTGGGGTGGATCCAGGAAACCACCTCTTACACCCAGTTGATCTTCTGATGTGCCAGGGTTAGGAGGGAGGAGAGGGAAGGCGATGCATCTTCTTTCTGGGACTGGAAAGTCTTGCAGTCCTCTCTTAGGAGGTTTTTTCTTTTCTGGCTAACAATGAGCCACCGTTGGTGTTCTCTGTTCAGTGGGTTCCCAAATGCTGCTCTCTCAGGTGGGTACCCAGTCAAGTTCTTTAGGATGTGCTGAAGGGCCTCCCTTCTGCACAGGTTTTCAACATGTGAAATACTAGACTCCTGGTTGCCTGCTGTCCCAGCTGGACGACCTGGAGATCAGACAAGCATGGCTCCCTTCCCTGGGGCCCTAGAAGGTCGAAATGCAGCCTGCCCCACTGCCATGCCATGCCTTCTTCAATTCTCTTCCTTCCTGTTCAGCAGGGCAGACCCCCTCATCTGTTGTCTAAGAAGGCCTTTTATTCTTGCAAACACCCACTATCTCAAAAAAGTGTTTCTTTTGATGCATCCCTCTTAGTTTCAGGGAAGGGAGGCAACCCACTGGCTCCCAAACCCAGGATGCATAGGGCGGGCATGGTCTCTCACCATGAATATTACACTTGCACAAAGGTGACAATCCCAGAGGCCCTCTCTGCTCGTCCTCTTTCCCCTCTGATTTTCTTACACAAAGAATGGTGGGTAGAACCCTGGTTGGTGAACCAAGAAGCAGAGCTGAACCAGAAGAACCAATTAGGATTTTTTTCTTTTCTATTTTTTGTTTTTTTATTTTTTTAAAGACATTCTCACTCTGTCACCCAGGCTGAATGGAGTGCAGTGGTGCGACCTCAACTTATTGCAGTCTCTGCCTCCCAGGTTCAAGTGACTCTCCTGCCTCAGCCTCCCAAGTAGCTGGGATTACAGGCATGTACCCCTATGCCTAGCTAATTTTGTAATTTTAGTAGAGATTGGGTTTCACCATGTTGCCTAGGTTGGTCTTGAACTCCTAGCCTCAAGTCATCTGCCCACCTTGGCCTCCCAAATTCCTGGGATTCTAGGCGTAAGCCACTGTGCTTGGTCCCAGTTAGAATATTGCATGTCCAGTTGGCAGGGAACTGACTGCAGAAGGAAAAATCATAATCTCATCTGTCATGAAGACTCTGGACTCTCTACTCATCAGTTTCACCTTGCACTGGGCTCAAGGACAAGTAGGTCCAGTATGCTAGTTCCTGGGGCCTTCACCTCTGGGTTTTACTGTCTCATCTGTGTTATGGGGATGCAGCATGGACTCTACCAAGTACTCCTGGCCTCCCTTTCTAGCTAGCCCCCTCCTCCCTGCTGTTTGGAAACTCCCCCATCTCAAATTCCACCTCTTTGGGGCTGTCTGGTTTTGACTTGACTACCCTTGATCTTGCCTGTCCTGGTTATGATATCCTTTATTCTTAAAATATTGAACTAGGTGCTTGCCTTCTCCCTCTTCCTGTCTTGCCAATCCTTCTCCCTCTTCCTGTCTTGCCAATCCTCACCTCCTTTCCTTGGCAGCCTCCTGAGACATCTGGGTACCAGCCAGGCTCACGCTTACCTCCAGTCCTCTGTGGAAGTGTGCCATGGGCCCCATGTCATCCTATTCCACTGTGATCAAACCCCTGTGCAGCCAGAACTAAAGCCTCAAGGTGTGGCTCGGTGTTAGGAGAGAGACAGCATCCTTTCACCTAAAACAATCTTCCCTATCTCATTGCCAGAGGTTTTGACCCAGCCTTGCAACCCACCCTGAAAACCACCATGTCATGTGTGTACCTATGCAACAATCCTGCAAGATCTGCACATGTACCCCAGAACTTAAAGTACAATAAAAATCTCACCAATGAAGATTCATTGGAATCACTCAATATTGTCATTTTGGGGCATAGGGGAGCTGGAGTCAGTTGTCTTAGTATGTCACTTTCATTCCATGCTCCTCTCCTATCCACAGTTATTCCAGCTGTTATGTTTACCCAGGACAGGAAAACTCATATCCCCAGAGTTTGATAGAAAAATCAGTTCATGAAAATCTCTTCCAGTGAATGAAGATTATAATGGTTAAAAAAGGGTGTTAAATAACATTTCAACATGCCACTACTGAGTCCAGTTTTGTTTCATGAAGTGTTACTAGAGCTATAGATGTAAAGAGATCGGGTTGCTGCATCTGAGAGGCTCCAAACTTATTGCAGCGCTTGTTAACATTGTGAGAGCACAAACCCATTTTTAGAAATATGCTGGAAACTGTTGCCCTCTTCACCCCATTCCCTAAAATGTTGGATTGTTGGAGAGCTTGAGTATTTTATTTTGGAACTCATTTGTCCAAGGCTGGGTAGCTAGGATCTCTGTCTGTCAGAGATCCACTCTGACCTCAGTCGTCCACTATGCTAACTTTTAGCTCTAGGCGCTTGCAAAGAAATGCTGTGTATTTCAATTAGGATTTCAGTACTCTGCCAGCTAAGAAAAGACAGTACCAACTTTCTTGAAATTTTAAAAATAAGCAGATTAAAAAGGCGTGACAGTAAGTAAATAATACTGTATAGGAAATGCAGTAAATAGAAACACTACTACATTGTTTTTTCCAGAGCAGTATGATTTTTAATGGGACATATTTCTTCTAATAAATTTTACCATGTATAATGTATACATGGTATAATAAATAGATGTATTTATAGACAAAATGTTTTAGTTTCACAAGGCAGATGGAAGTTGTTCACATTGCTTTTCGTTTAGAATTAGTCAATTGATTTAATATGTAACATTAGTTAGTGCGAACAAGATGTGCAATTGACAGGGAGGAAAAATTTACTGTGCATATTAAATCCATAAACAATGTGTTGATAGAATGATTTGGTGTTCTTCAGTATAGATGTTTGGTACTAACGCTGGTTCAGAACAGAGTGAAAACATATTTGTTCTGTTGGTTTAAACTCAGATCAAAATTCCTTCATAGCAGATCTTTTTCATGCTTAGAAAATTCAGTTATATAATCTGACATGAATTATATAACTGTACTATGTTACATGTCAGTGAGCCCTGTATGTATTTTTCTATTGATACTGATTTTCCATAGACTGAGCTGGTGTAAATTTTGTGTGCACTTGGAAGTGTCTCCTAGGTACATGTGGCAACATCATGTCTTCTCCATTCTATCCGCTTCATGAGGAATAGACAAACATTTGCTGACCAGCTAATATGTGCTAGAATAATTTATGCTTAGTTTCTTATTTAGTATGTACAGGCATGTTAATTTAATTCTTGTGAAAGAATAAAGATGAATGTTATTTTCAACTCCATTCTATTTATGGAAGTGTTCAGTGAATCACCCAAATTCATACTAGGAAGGAGCTGGTCAGAGGTGAGTCTCACCTCTGGTCTGGTCTTCATTGCTTCGCACCTTGCAAAGTTGCCTGATTTTTGAAAGTGTGGGTGACGTTGACTGTCCTCAGGGCTTGGCACCACACTGTGGTTCACAGGAACTCAGGGGGCAGAGTATGGGGACTGTCCAGCTGGCCTCGTGTGTTAGCTGCCATGTTCTGATTGTGTGGTTCTGGGCATTAATTCATTTTCTGCACTTCAGGTGTGCCACTAATAAAACAGGGACACTCATGCCATGGGACTGTGGAAAGGCCATGGGGCAAACCTACTTACTAACTCAGAGGCACTGTAAGAAATGGTATCTGTACTGATAAACCTAAGACTGACAAAGTAATACTTGACAAACTGGGGGAGTTAATGCTGATGTTTATTATAGTGTGGCGTGTTTTTGATGGCCTTGCTTTTATGTCTTGTGTTTTTCTATTTCTTTGTCACGTCCCCATCGATTTACACTTCCTGCCCATCAGGTGTCTCTTTATTGCATCCTGCTCTGTGATTGTGAGAGGGGACATTTTAAGGTGTTGTGTCCCTGAAACCACCTCTTTGACACCACAGTTCTTTTAAATTTGCATGTAATTTTTTTTTTTTTTTTGAGACAGGGTTTTGCTCTGTTGCCCGGGCTGGGGTGCAGTGGTGCAATCGTGGCTCATTGCAGGCATGATTACTCTAAATCCATGCTCTCACTCTTGCTTGCTAAACTGCCACTGAGGCCCCCACTTTAAGTGTTCACTAAGAAACAGGCACCTCAGTGGCAGTTTAGTGGAAACCCTGAGTAGGAATAAATCCAATGAATGACCTGCAACTTTCTATACTGAAAACTAGAAAGCATTGGTAAAAGCTATTGGAGTAATATACCGCATTAATAGATCGGAAGAGTCAGTATCACAGAGTCAATTCTTCCCAAATTGAGATTTAAATTAAATGAAATCCTAATTAGAATCTCATTACGGTTTTTTTTTTTTTGTGGATTTAATGATCTGATTCTTCAATTTATATAGACAGTGAAAGGAACTGAAAGTAGCCAAAATAATCTTGAAGCAGAAAAACGAACTTGGAGGAATTAATGTCTCAGATTTCAAGATTCTATATAGCTGCAATAATTAAATGTGATGTGTGTACAAGGAGAGATGAACCAGTGGAACAAAATGGTTCGGGAACAGACTTGCAAACATCTGATTTTTAACAAAGGCTCCACTACAATGAAATAGGTTTGTTTTGTTGATAAATATTGTTAATCAGTGTTTATTTGAAAATAATGGGTCTTAGACCTGTCTTATTTCATACACAGAAATTTAATTTAAAATGGATAAAAGACCTAATGTGAAAAGTAAAACCAGAAGTTTCTAAAAACTAGGATAATAATTTGTGACTTTTCAGTAGTCAGAGATTTCTTTTAAAAGATGCACAAAAAATACCATTCATAAAAGAATGATAAATAGAAACTTACTGAGAATTTGTTCATCAAAATACAACATTAAGAGAGTAAAAAGGCAATACAGAGACCAGAAAAAGATATCTTCATTTTATATATATATGAGACAAAGGACTTATATTCAGAATATATAAAGAACTCCTACCAATCCAAAAGAAAAAGGCAACCAAATGTAAAAATAGGCAAGAGACTCACATCAGTATTTCACAAAAAAAAGAGATCCACATGATCTGTAAGCATTGAAATGGCACTTAATTAGCAAGGAAATGCAAATTAAAACTACAGTGAGATAGCACCACACCTTCAGCCAAATCAGCTAAAATTAAACGGACTAACAATACAAAGTGTTGGCGACGATGTGGAAAAACATGAACTCTCGTATTGCTGATGGGAGCATAACCTGATGCAATCTTTTTGGCAAAGCTACTTAGCCGTATCAGCTGCAGTTGAATATACTCATACCTCCCTTATGACTCAACAATTTCACCCGAGTTTCTTATCAACAGAAATGAGTGCTACATTCACCAAAAGTCATATATTATAAATGTTCAGGGTTATTTTCTTTATAAAAACCCCAAACTGGACATAAATATCCACCAACATATCCCAAATAGTATTATGAATTCATACAATGGGCAACTACAATGTAAGAAATAATCTGATGCAACAGATGGGAGAATTTCACAGATACAATTTTTAGCCAAAAAAACACAAAAAGAGTATGCGTGTTATTCTAATTATATGAAAGTCCAGAACTGGCAACATTGACCTATGACACTCCAATCTGAATAGTGATTACTTTATTAGGTGGTGTTGACTAGGAGAGGGAAGGAAGGAGGCTACCATGTTGCAGAAACATTCTCTATCTGGGCAGAGGTTACATAATATGTAGTTATCCATTGTATGAATTCATATTCCTAGGTATGTGGGCGCTTTTAATATTACTGAAAATGGTTAAAATTTTATTCTCATTACCTGTTTCGTGTCTAAAACGTTTTTGTACATTTATCTTGTATCCAGTAAGTGGCTGAATCTCATTATGAATTCTAAGCATTTGGGTGGATACTTTATTTTTTTCATTCTTTTTTCGTTTACTTTTGTGTATCTATGACTCATGTTATCTATGAATAATGACACATTCTTTTTTCTTTCCAATCATTTGATATTTTATTTTAATTGCCTTACTGCACTGGCCAGAACTTCCAGAGGACAGTGCTGTGCAGAATGGGGAAAAGGACAGTTGTCATAATCCTGAACTTGGGGAGAAAGCATTTAATATTTCACCATTAAGAATGTGTTTTTTTTTTAAACACTCTTTATCGTATTGAAAAGCTCCCTTCTAGTCTGTTTACTGAGATTTTTAAAAATCATGAACAAGTTTTTAATTATATATCAAAATGTTTTTTCTGCCCATTGAGAGAATCATGAGGTTTCTCCGTTAATGTGAAAGATGCTTATTTTTAATACTAAACCAACTTTTCACTTCTGCCACAATCCCCACTTAGTCATGATGTTATTATACACACAAACATGTATATACAATTTATACATGTTTCATATTTGATAGGATTTTTGTTCCTCTGATCATGGGGAGTATCTATTTTTCTTTTTTTTAAATGTCTTTGTGAGGTTTTAGTATTATATCAGGGTCACTCTGGATTCCTAAGATGAATCATGAAGTTATTCCTTCTACTTCCTGGAAACATTTGTTTCAGATGGGTATTATTTTTTCCTTAAGTGTTTGAAAGTATTTGCTAGTGAAGTCACCTGGGCCAGGGAGTTTTCGTTGAGGGAAGTTTTAAAATTATTAAATTTCTTTAACAGATACAGGATTTCTTGTGTCAGTTCTGCTTTTGTTTTTCAAATTGTCTACTTGATCTAAACTGTTAAATTTAATTTGGCGTAAGATAGCTCATTATCTCCTCCAGTTATTTTAATAGCCAGATGTTTCCTTTTTGATCCTGATGCTAATGCTTTCTCATTTTTCTTGATCAGTCCTGTTAGATTTATTCATTTTATTTTTTCCCAGAGACCTACCTTTTGGATTTTCTATTACATAATCAATTTTCTATATCATTGGTTTCTCCATCTACCTTTTATTCTCACAATTAAGTGTCTTTTAAGGATATTCAGAGTTGTACAAACCTCACCATAATCTAATTTTAGAACACTGCATCACCTCCAAAAGAAATTCCATAAACAGTAGCAGTCACTCCTCAGTCCTGTTATCCTACTCTGTCCCCTCTCCAGCTCCTGGCACCCGCAAATCCATTATGTTTGCCTATTCTGGACATTTTGCATAAATGGAATCATGCACACAGCCTTTTGTGACTGGCTTCTTCCATGTAGCATATTTTCAAGGGTCTTCTATGTTGTAGCCTGAGTCAGTAATTCATTCTTTTTAAATGTCAAAGTTCCATTGTATATATATATACACACAGATGCTCTTTGACTTACAGTGGCATTTTGTCCTGATTAATCCATTGTAAGTAAACATATTGTAAGCCAAAAATGCATTTAACACCCTGATATACCCATTGTAAGGGTTGAAAAATTGCTAAGTTGAATCATTGTCACTTGGAGACCATCTATACTATATTTGTATATCCATCTATTAGTTGATCAACAAGTTGTTTCCACTTTGTGGTTATTATGAATGATACAGATATGAACATTCACGAAAAGTTTTGTGTGAATATATTTTCATCATTTCTCTTGGTGATATACCTAGGAGTTGGAATTAGTGAGGCATGTGCCATCTCTGTATTTTTTTTGAGGAACTACAAAGCAGTTTTCTGAAGTGTCTTTACCACTTTACATCCCTGCCAGAGATGTGTGAGCATTCCAGTTTCTCCCCATCTTCACCAACACTTATTTTTGTATGTGTTTTTTATTTTGGCCATCCTAAGGACTACAATGTGATATTTCACGGTTTTCATTGATATTTCTCTAAGGACCAAGTAAGTTGGACATTTTTTCCTGTGTGTATTGGCCATTTGTATATCTTCTTTGGGGGAAATGTCTCTTCAAATCATTTGTCCATTTAAATTTTTGTTGTTGTTGTTATGAGTTCTTTAAGTATACCGTATTCAAACTTCTTCAAATATTTTGCTAACACTTTTCCATTTATGGGTTGTCACTTCACTTTCTTGAGGGTGTCCTTTGACACACACATTTTTAAGTCCAGTTTATCCTTGTTGTCATTTGTGTTTTAAGAAACCATTGCCTAACCTAAGGTCATGAAGATTTTACTCCTTTGTTTTCTTCTAGGGCTTTCACAATTTTAGCGTTTATAACTAGAGATATTAACCAATAATTTTAAGTTACTATTTGCAAATGGTGTGAGGTAGAGATCAAATTCATTCTTTTGTATGTGGATACTCTTTGATTTACTTCATCTTATTTTGAGTTTGTTATTGAGATAAAAGCTTAGGTTCCCGATTTCCAAATGTTTTACTTTTCTAATATACAGTATTTATTTAGTGCTATACATTTTTTTTTTTTGGCTGTCATATTTTCATTAACACTCAAGTAAAAATTATGTTCTAATTCTCATTGCATTTTCTCTTTGACCCTTTGGTTATTGATTAGTGGTCATTTAATTTCTAAGCTTTTGGGATTTTGTAGACTTACTTTATTGCCAGCATATAATCTAATTTGGTAAGTAGCCCACATGCATGTGGGAAGGAAATGTCCCCAGGGCTGTTTAATGTAGTGTTCTACAGCAGTCAATGAGATGAAGCTAAGGTCCAGTCATGCCTGCCATGTGATTAGAGACAGTTTCAGATGATAATTCTAGCTTCCAGTTGCTGACTGAAGCAGACAAGCCATGTATCCCCACCTTGCCCTGTTTAGACTCCTGAGCAAAGAATTTGTAAGTTTAATTCAATGATTGTTTTATGCCATGAAGTTCTGGGATGATTTGTTATGTAGCAATGGCAAGAGTACCATTCTATTTCATAGGCTTGATATTTACGAGAAAATCTATGCTTTTGTGTAATGCTTAAGGAATTGGGGATTATTAAACCAGAGTTTTAGAAAACAAATTCTAGCACAATATATTTTATACACATTTGGAAACAGCCAAGACTAGATTAAAATATTGACATTTTATAGCTGTAAAAGTTTAGTAGGTAGTATCTATCATACCCCTGAACAGAGTGGCAACAAAAGTTATATATAAAATCTCATGCCTTTTCGTATGCTTAATTATATTGCAATTGTGTATGAAAGAAAACAAAGCTCAAACAGAAATTCACAAATGAAATATACTGTTGAAGGTAATGTTCTGTTCTGAAATGTAGAAGAGGGTACTACATAATTGTCTGCTTTACAAGTGGAGGAAGAAAAGTATTTCTGGCTATTGTGATTTCAAACTCCTGAGCCACAAACCTATCAGGATACTGCAAATCTCTCTGTGAAGTAAACAGGCTTCTGCATCTTTGCTCACTGGTCTAGACAACTGCCAGGTGGGTTCCCGTGCTCTGGCTGGCTCAGTTAGCAGATCTCTTAGGAAAGCATAAGGCCTGCTCTTGAGGTCCTGTAAGATTTCATTAGGCATTTGTAGTGCTCTGTGCGCTCAGCATTGCTAGGTAGAAACGTTTAAAAGTACAATTGTTTCTTTTGAGCCACTGAGGTAAAAAATGCAAAGGTACAGTTAAAGAAAAAGGCATTTATTTAGGCCATGAACTAGGATCATAATAAATAATGCAGCATACTAATGTAATAACAGATGTTCTCATGCATTTATCGTGGTTATAAATATACAAGAAAGCTGGCTTATGGGGCTGTTAGAGCAAATTTGGAAAAGTGTATTTGGCAATAATACAGTAAAAGTGAACAGTGTTGACTATCAGACATTCTCTTTTCTATCAGTTTTTAGAATACATCCCTATACATCTGTGATTAAATGGTAATGGTCTCTTAGAGTTTCTATTTTTTGTGAACATGCCAGAGTTAAG
Organism: Callithrix jacchus; assembly: GCF_049354715.1. Classification (NCBI taxonomy): domain Eukaryota; kingdom Metazoa; phylum Chordata; class Mammalia; order Primates; family Cebidae; genus Callithrix; species Callithrix jacchus. The sequence continues at coordinate 16,632,339 of NC_133508.1, forward strand.
TCAGTTGTCAAAAGATCCAGGCTGACAATTTATCTGTCAATATTTCCAATGAAAAACAGATTTAAAAAAAAATGAACTCTTCTGCATTTCAATGTAGAGGCTGATAGATTACAAGCCGGAATCATTCAAACAAACAATAAAATGCGCCTCAATGAAATAAAACCCCAAAGTAGTAGAAGTTTATAAATAGTAACTCTGATACTCAATATACAAATGCTATAGTATTGCATTTGTAATTTGGTAAGTAAATGACCACATATCTGACTGCAAAAGTGATGAACTTTGATTAAAGCTTAATTTTGCTAGTAAATTTCATCATACCAAGGGTTAAAATAGGATAATCTTTAACATAAAGCTTTAGGGCACATAATTTAAACATATCCGAAACACTAAAAATGTGTTTTTAATTGTTATTTACAGTTAACTAATGTTACCAGTGTTTAGCTTAATTCAGCCAATTGCCAGTCTTGACTGTCTTTCAACATCTGTTATCAAGGTCTTCCTAATAAATACTTAGGCAAATTAATTTAGTGAAGGAGAGCGATCTGTGGTCCAGAGTAACTCAATGTATGGCCATTTGGTTTGGAGACAGCGTTTAATAGGAGTATCGTCTGTCTGTAGCATGGGATCTTCAAAACCCATTACAACTGCAGTCCCTTCTACGTACATGACCTGTTGAACAAAATACCAAGGTCAATCTTAGCAAATCAAGTCTTAGCAAATTCTTATGTGCAGTGAAAAGCTTAGCAAATAAGGTATTACATATTGTTTCAAACGGAACTTTATATCTAATTTTATTTTGTTACAAATCATGAGCAAGAATATCTGTTTACCAGTTAATGTGAAAGTAAACTTGTAAATGTTATTTGTTAGCTGGCCAGGTGATTTTTAAGAATCATAAAACACATACGGACTAAGTAAAAACATTCTTCAAAGGATCTATAGCATTTGAAAGAAATGTTTAATGATCATATTTACATATAATTTATATAGGTCCTACTGCTTTAATACTGAGGTACTCAGATGCTCATGCTGCCCCATGAAACGGAGAGCTATGGAAGGAATATAGCTATTACGTGCTAGGAAAGAGGTCACTTTCTCCTTCTAACTTAAGTACTGAATTTCTAGAGCTGACAACCATTGGCATGTTTGCCATCCAAATTTGCTATTATGGTATTAAGTGTTTCTGAAATGCAATTCACGAGTGTGTTTTGTACAGCAGGAAAATCACGGAGAAAAAATAAAAAAGGATGTCAGGACAGAAAGAAAAGTCAGATACTGTATATGCAGTGGCAATGATCACATAAATATATCCTGGCAGGTGAAGACCAAGAAAAATTTTGTTCTGATTAATTTACGATGTCATATGTTAAAAAGGTATCTTGGAGATAACATACCAACAAAACCCCTAACTCATTACCAAGGGCTCACTGTGGACATGAAGGCACTCCTCAGTGATTCTGATGCTAAGTGAAAACAAACAGATATAGACTGTCCTTTTCCAAAGTACATAAAATTATGTTTACACATTCACTGGCTGATACGGATGAGTGTAATTATGTTCTTCCAAAATAAAAGCCATAAGCTATTTAATTAAGGAGCCAAAAGAAACAACTTAATTATCCTTAAATGGTAGTTGCCTCTAAAACACACTAAATACAGGAATAGAATATATTACTAGATCAGATAATTTGTGTCATAAATCTACTCCTTTCTATGAAAGCTCTAAAGATATATTTTAATGTCAAATGCATTTTTGGCATCTTTATTAATATATTAGTTTCTAGTGCTGATGAAATAAATAAATGTACCTTAAAACTATAACCCTGGCTTTTCAGTACCCAAAGCAAAAGTGCCTTTCCTGAAAAGTTACACACAGAATAGAACTCAAGTTATTAAGTTAAATACAACAGGCCCTATTTTTCACAAAGAACTTCTCATGCTAGTGTAATAGAACAGAAGTGCTTGGACAAGGTACCATGACCCACCTCCAGGGCCTCAACAAGCCTTGGATGTCGGGTGGCTCAGACTCCATCCCACGTTGCCAGCATTTGCCTTTTGTCTGTTTCCTTTTTAATAGGACCTCACTATGCAGCTTATATTTTTAGCTCCTGAGTAATGTCCATACTTTGCTTTATAGCTGTTGTATATTACCATCATTTTCACAGTTCATCTGTTTTGTTTTCTAATCTTTTTGTTAGTGTGTCAGAAGCTCGTCACAAGCATGACTTGAAAACTTACTATATACAGGTATCGTGGCTAAGCAGACCAAGGACACGAGGGTGAATCAGGAACCCAGTTCCAATCCCTGCTCTGCCAATGACTGCTGTGTGACCCTGGGTGAGTCACTTAATCTCCCTGTCAGATGCCTCATCTGTAAAATATGGATAATATTTGGCCTGTCTTGCAGGGATTGTGTGGGTGAATAATTCGTGATTATCCTATTACAAAGCTGCGCAAATGTCAAACTCTAGATGAAGCACTGATTCACACATTAGAAAACAGCATCCAAGTGTTCTTGTTGACTGTGCATATTCTTTGCTTATATATATAGATACCTGGACCTCATAAAAACATCCAGTTTATATTTTGTTATAAAGAGTAAATTTTAGTCTTTTAGATTTGGTCTAATTAAAATTATGTACTTTAATTTACACTATCTTTTTTCTGTAACCTTCCACAATTTAGATACATGAAGCCAGCATCGGTAGAGGAAATTAAAAAGGAATGTTGGCCCTTCCTTCTTTCATATTAGCTATATCTACTGCAACTGATACTTGAATAAATGCAAAGATAACAGACACTCAAAAAGGGGAAATCGATGCAACGGAACTGTTGCTTTAAGCCAGGTAAGTAAACCTGGCAGTGAATCACCTATGTGCTTTGTCAGTGGTTCACAAAGGAAAGCTGCAAAGCATAATGGGTAGGAGTATGGGCTCTGAGCTGGACTAAGTTCTACTCCCAGCTCCATCCTTTCCTGGCTGTGTGACCTGTAAAACGGGGATATACAGACAACACTTACTTCATAAGGTGGTATGAACCTTAAAGTATTTCATACAATTTCAGGTAAATGCTCAGTAAGTGCTAGCTCCTAAGGTTATTTTTTCCAATCAAAAATTTCAATGTTACCTTTCTTCCTTTAAATGGATCCGTAACATCTTTCACCGGACTACCTGTAACTTTGCTTTGGAAACACACTACATCGCCAAGGGTAGCAGTGTGTGTGTATTTAGTCATGGTAAAGCTACTGCGCTGAAGTCCAGTGTCCATCTCCAATGTAGACTAACATGTACTAGTCAAATCGAAAGATGAGCAATTCCAAAATGTGTCACTGTAGTAAAGAGACACCTGGAATACTCTTAGGTAGCAACTGTATGAGAATTGAACGTTGTTATATACTCACATACTTATTTCATCAACCCAGCTGAAGACCGATGACTACGTGAATTATCATACCTTTTCATTATAGTTTGACTGCTTCAATCCATTGTAGTGGTAGACAGTAAAAGATTCGGGACCACTGGAGCCCTATTATAAATAAAGTACTATTAAAACTTAGTATATTTATATCAGGCAAGTTCGAATCAACAAAGTAAAATGCTTGTTTTTCAAATCCTTATCCTTTGATTGAGGACTCATTTGACAAAACAAGAAACCTAGATTTATGGAATTAACTACCAGGAAGCCCTGAAGAAGATGCTGGGAGGTAGGGAAGGTTGATTTCTATTATAAGCTCTTCCACACTTAAACTTATTTTATGTTTCTAATTATGCATGTATCACTAAATTTTTTCTCGAAAGACAAGCTTCTAAAACACAAAAATAATCCCTAAAACATCTCTTTTTCTATGTAAATAATTTGTTTCTCTCAATGAACAGAGAAAAGCAGTAGCATCACTTTTACTCAGACTAAACACAATTTCAGCATGTGCCCATAATTCCAATTTGGCCCACAATATTGAATTAGTGGTTTCCTTTCCAAAAAATATCCAATATTTGAATATTGCTAACAATTAGCAAAAAGAACACTGTGAGAAACAAAAACATACTGCTTAAGGCAACTTTAATTATATCCAATAAAGAAAGGATATCCTATATATCACTAATAGACTAAACTTTTGTAGAAAAATGGTATTCCCACTATCTTAACCTTGCTTTTCAATTAGCTAAAGACTAGGTTCAACCTCCTTAACCAAGCATTCAAGGCCATTACAGGCCTGGCTCCCCATGATTTCCCTCAGGGCGTCTGGCTGAGTCTGCCTGAATAGATAGCCGTTGTCTTCCTGGCCATAACTGATGGATACAAGGATGGACATGTGGCCTTCCTTAGAATTTGTTCCAACTGAAATTAAGGGAAGACAACTGCTGGCAACTGGAGATTCAGCTCCTAGAGAAAGGCTGTGAGAATGTAGCCACTTTAGAGGGAGGGGATGGGAGGTGGAGATGCTCCCAATGCTGTTCAAGGACTTCATAAGCACCTTCCTAGCGCCTGCCTCTGCAATTCACCTTAGCTACTCCTTCCCTTTTGTGTATTTCCCTCACTTACTCCAATCCAGGTTGGGGTTCTGTGACCAGCAATCAAGAGTCTTCAAACAGTACAGGACTTAATCTACCCTTTCAGTCTTATCTCCAACTACTCACCTTTCTGAATTCTGTTTTGGACAAGCATTACTCATTCGCTCATGAAAAGATCTTTTGTTGGCCTTTGGTACATTCATGTTTTTTTTTTTTTTTTTTTTTTTTTTTTTTTTTTACTCCTCTCTAAAATGCCCTTGTCTCCTTCCTTTCCCAGACTGCTGTAAATCTTACTTTTTCTGTAGAGTTTTTCCTGAACACACTAGTTGCTTCTTTACTACATTGAAACTTAACCTTTACAACAAAAATTGTCTAAATAATTTGAGAACGAATCTTACAGTACTTTGTATCATCTTTTCTATTTCTATTTTGAAAGACTGTTTAACTTTTCATGTCTTATATTCCCAACTAAAGCCGAAACTGTGAAATTTTTTTTGTATTCCACTGAAAATGCTTTCATGAGTCAATGCAATTAGTTATATAATTTGGCTCTTGACTATCATTTTCCCGTAACTGAATATAATTTATATTCTCTATTTCCAGTAATTGGCATAAAATACAGAAATACCAACAACAGGTAGGGTAGCACAGTGGTAAAGTACATAGACTATGGGGTTAGACAGACTATGTTGGATTCCTGAATCAGCTACTAAAATATTAGTGCATGACCTTAAACAACTGTTTTAAGTTCTCTAATCCTCAGTTTCCTCATTGTCAAAATGAGGAAATATTAGTATTGAATTTAGAAGGCACACAGTGCCCGATGGAGAATATGTGCCTAGCACATGGGAGCTGCTGCTGCTATTCTTATTATAAATGGTCTTGAAAAGCTTATAAATATTCCCACTTTTTGCTGTTTTTAACAGGAATATTATCTTTTTATTCATAACTAAGAATCAACATTTCTATCAAATGTTCTGATACCAGCCTTGAAATATAATTAAAATTTTGTCTCAAAGTTTAAAATGCTATAATTCTTTATCCAGCTATTTAGAACATCAGATTCCAATTAAAAAACAAAATCTAGTAGTCAGAAGGTAAACAGAGAGGATATCACACTCAAGGGTCTAATGTTGGAAAACAAATGTTTCACGAAGCCTTTATCAAAATTTTTAAAAAGTTGATTAGTCGAGATTGTGATACCTTCAGTTACTTTTTGAACCTTACCCCTTTTAGAATTTCAACAATCTTAACAACTGCATCTTGAATTTTAGTAATTATATTTTGAAATTTTCCCTCCAGCTTTTAAAATTGTTTGTCAATCTCTCTCTCAATGGAGGTAAAATAGAAATTGGAACATCTATTGAAACAATGAAGTCCAATGCAAACTATACTGATATCTGATAAAATGACCATGATATAGATTATCTAGTTAAGTAATTTGATTTGGTGGTAAAATGCTTCACGTAGAGAGCAAAGACAGAAGGATGCATGTTGGATATAGAATTGGCTTGCCAATGATACAGACATAACTCAAAAACATTAAGGACGGCACAGCTTCTTCTGCTATTCCAGGTAACTGAGCTCCTATGGAAGCCCAGGGGAAGACATGTCCGCGTGTGAAACAGCACAGACGCACTCACGTTTTCTTCCACACCACTGAAACTCTCCTGCAACCTGGCTTCTCTAGGGAGGGGCTCCTACTACCCACAGCCACCCTGCCTTTCTCTCACGGTATTTCAAAAGGTCTAAAGAGAAACATGCCAATCTGTTAACCGTTTCCCGAGAGAAAAATGATGGAGGTGGGAATGGGAAAAGAGAATCTTTTTACTCACAAACTTTTGAACTGTTCTCTCCACATCATTACGTGTATAGACTAGTGTCTGCGCCATCTTCTGCCACCCTCCCTGTCAAGGCACTACGTTACCATATTCAAACACACATTTCCTATGTTGGGGAAAGTTTCCATATAACAGTGCTTTCTCGGACTCATATCTGCGTGTTAGGACATTGTACAGAAACAGAGAAAATGCTGCAAACAATCACAGGTAATCATCGCAACAGAACAACAATAAATATATTTCCTCAACTATGTTACCTGATCAGGAAAAAATTCTTGAAGAAATGGGCCCAACAGTATGATTCCTAATCCTTCTGGATCTAATTTATTCTTCATGAGATTTATACTATGGGGAGAAAAAAGAAAAACACTGGATACCAGAGGGAAAAAAAAGCTGCTTTTCTTTCATGATTAAATTACTGGTACTACAACACATTCAAATGCCAAAAATACTAAGAGCTGTTCTTTTTAGAGCCTTAACGACAAATACACAGGAATGACATCTAATTTGCCAAAACTTGGTTATTTTTAAACTAGAATAATCTGTTACTATTTAAATTATGACGACTTTGGAATATTGTTCCTTATTAGGTAAAGTAATTTAGAAACCAAGGTTTATAAACTCAGCCTTGTTACTTCCCAAAGGCAAATTCTCTTTGCTTTATAGATATGCCTGAATTTAACAAACAAAAAGTTCATTTTAAGACCAAGGAGAAAAAGAAACAGGGTCAAAAGGCAGTGGTACATCAGATAATAGAAAACATCTCTTAAAAAGTTTGCTTTTAAGAACTAAATGAGATAGAAGCTTAAAATTCATAGACGATGTAATTTGAAGGTTAAAGAGCTACATTAATTCTCAAAGAACTAGTATGTCCTGAATGACAGTGAGTGATAGATACTATATTGGTCCAAAAGCAGCCTAAAGTGAGTACCAGTCCTTACCATGTAAGTGTACCAAGGCTGGGGACAGGTGGTGGTATGTTACTAGAAAGAAGGCAGAGCAAAGCAGACTGCAGTTTAATGGCGTTAAAAATGCAAACAGTCTTCAAAGTTTTATTTTCCATCCTATCTCAAACTATAAAGGCCAAGTTAAATCTACCTTATTACACAACATGCAGTGTTGTGTTTGGGGATTTCAGGTGGTTCTAGTCAACCAACTTCCTCAGGGGCAACTTCTCCCCTTTGAGTTTGCCTCAAAGATGAGTCTAGACACCATCTGAAACTTGGGAGGTCCATCTTCCTGTCTTACACCTGTATTCGGTCTGGGTCAGTTACCAGGTGTGCCTCTCACAAAAGGAGTTGAAGCTATTCTTGTGAGGGTAAGCTCTGTTTTAAGGTTTATGAAAGCTGCATCTGCACTAATGTAGCTGTCTGTCCTGCAAAGCCCTGGGCCAGGCTGCATCACAGTCCTGCTGCCTGCCACGCAGTACTGGTCCTGTGAGATGCTCTCGTGTGCCTGTGGCTATCATTCTCGTCCAGTATACTATACAAAAGATACGGCATTTTAATGGGTGTCTGTCAGTAAGGCCAGGGAGTTATGATGAAACAAATGAAGGTAGGGTCATATTATATTTAATTCATTTAATGTTTACGATGGCCCAGTTATTTTATGGGCCATCCCGTATTGTAATTCTAACTAGGCCAAAGTACAGAGTGAATAACTCAGTCCAAATCTTTCAGAAAAACCACCTCATTAAATCAATTATACTAACTTTATGATTCAAGGTATGTTTTGTATCAGATAAAACAAGGTATGTTTTATATCAGATATATAGCTATGTAAGAGTTTGGGGAGAAAAAACCTCCCAATTTGTTCTTCTTTCTCTTCCTTGTCATAAAGCCGGTCAGTAACAAAAATTACTTGAGTTAATTTTCTTTTGTAATTAGAGCAGTGTCTCCACTATGAAATAAGGTTAGAAGAGGCATAGTAATTACCATCATAACATTTGTTGGGCTACTTCAACACTCTGAATTTCCCCTCTTTAAATTGAAAACTATAAATATTAATATTTCTAACTATTGAGAATGGATGAAAGTACAGCTCTAGGTGGTAAGGTTGAGACAGATTAATTCAGATGTGACTAATTTATAACTGTTTACATGTATTGCATACTTTCAAAGAGAGCATGACTGAACTCATTTAAAAACAGAATAGGACCAAATTATAAAACTATGTCTACCAATGTTTCCCGTTGCTTTTGCTGAAGACTTTCATTAGTTTGACAAGCTAAGTTTCATTATGTTTAATAAGCTAAAGTTTTTTCATTCTTAAAAGGAATAATATAGATTCCATTTTTTCATAGATAATTGAAGATCTTAATCTACATAAGAAGCTGTAGATGTAACAATGTATTAAACATAACAGTGAGAATGAAGACAATGACAGGATCCTAAGGACGTGCTGAAAAATGATATGCCATGATTTACTGCAGTCATTCTCAAAACTTTCAGGTCAGTTAATGTAATCATTTAGAAATATGTTAGGTATCTTTGATCATCTCTATTGAAGAGGGTAAGTCAGACCCGCTGGTTATTTAAGCAGGGAAACTAGCAGTTATCTGCAGCACACAGAACAGTCATTACTGAAGCTCCTACAGTCACATAAAATGTTAAGACGTGGGGAAGTCTTTGCAGAGAAAAACTTTTTAAAGTTTACAGAAAGACACTTTTAGCATTTTTTAAAAAGCAGGACAGTAACTGCTTGGTTGGAAAGGAAGCTCAGTAAGTATGTCAACTCTGCTATAACACTGTTTAGTCCGTTTTCTTTCTAAATCTTTTATGTAAATTGCTAGTTTTGTATATGCAGATTTAGATTTTTAAAGGCAAAAATGTACGATATGTCTTCAACTTAATTGAATCTTTTTGAGCTGGCTAAATGAACAACTTACTATTCAGGATCTGAAACAAGGTCCAGTGCTTTCATCACATCTTCCAGAAGTGAATCGGGTATGAATCCATTATCTAGGGGGGAAAATCAGAAACAACTTGAAATAAGAATTAACTTCAAGAAATCCTGCTACTGCCAATCAGATTCCAGGAAAAAAAAAAAATCGCATGAAAAACAGAGTTAAGGAATAGTATGTTACGTTTATTTTAGGCACAGTGCCAATATTTATTAGATACTCTCTTCTATTAGTTTTCTTGGAAATATAGGCAAAGGTTTTCTAGGTTAGTTTCAAATAAAAAAAATCATCTAACTTCTACTTGAGAACTCCAAGGAAAGTTTACAGTCAAATTATTTGATCTTTAAACAGTGTTACAATGTTAAGTGGGTAAAATATTTCTCTACTTAAAATCTTTAGTAATTAGGTATATCTTTCAATAAACAAAGTAAACCTTTACATTCTCATTAAAAATTTCAATTAAACTATTCTTTACCAACAAATTCCCTTCATCACAATGATATTTAGCTCCTTGAAGGACCCTGCAATTTAGACAACTGACAGGTAAGAGCAAACATATTCTAAAACGGACTTGGTGACTTTACTGAAAACTATAGGTTAAAAAAACTGAAATGCAGTGTCAAATTCATGCTGATGATGATGATTTTATGGAAAAAGGTTCACACTCTGATGATACAATAGACCATGACATACACAAAATCCTTGTGGGATGGTTTGAAATGATAGTAGTTTTAAACAAGTAAGTTGTTTATTCCTTACATGTACAGTGCCCAAGTTCCCCTATCCATCTACTCATTTCTGAAGATTGTCTCAGTTTTAAATCAGCTTCCAATATTTTTCAGGGATTAGGTGATAAAAAAAAATTTACCATGGAGAACAAGCTGTCTAAAACCCCTGCTCCTATAATCAAACTACAGAATAAAGTATGCGGCTGCTCTTTCAGGATGTAGCATCGTGCACTACCTCTATCAGAAAGGAATGAAATTATGACTGTGGAAAGATCTTTTCTATTCTTAAACCTCATAAGGAGCTGTTTATCCATTTGAAGACAGACTAGCCTTGACTGAAAGGTTACGAGTCATTTAGGATAATTAAAAATGTACAATTTTTTAAGTGAACAGTTAGAGTAATTCCAGTTTGTCAAGTTACTAGTAATTTGAGGTACTGAGAATAAAGACCTTGGTTGAAAGCACTTGTAAAAACATTCAAGCTCTCTGGGCTTAGCTATGAAGAGTCTGATCACTGATTTTGCTAAGTCACAGCTAAAGGCTCAGCATCTCTGAATGTGAAACGGGCTTTATGTGGCCACTAGCAGACAGGAACCATTAGGTTTCTGGGTTTATAGGCTATATGCATTTGACATTACAGGTGGAGTCTCCCTCATCCAAAATCCTTGGGTCTAGAAGTGTTTTGGATTTCAGATTTCTTCTGGCTTTTGAATATTTGCAAATATATAATGGTTAAGCATCCCTAAAGTGGTCCGAAATCTGAAATGCTTCAGAGTGTCATATTGGCACTCAAAATTTTGGAGGATCAACTTTTCAGGTTAGGGATGCTCAATCTGTACAATGTTCTTCAGGAATACTGACAGCAGATATTTTGTCATGGCTGGCAGCCCTTCCGTAGAAACCATATCCTGCAACTCAGCTCCCACCCCAGGAAAGAGCCAGTTGGCTGTATAAAGGCACAAATGACAACAACAAAAACAACAATGTCACCTTCTTAACGACATGCTCAGGTATGATTAAGCTCAAGCTTAAACATGTTTAAGGTAGCTTTGAGATTTACATTTCATAAACACAGATATTCTGAAGTGTAACCGTACTGCACCCGGTCAGTGACTCTACATTTTTACATTTAGTATTTTAAAACTGAAGGTGTAATATAATTTTCTCAATAATTCAAAGACTTTTGATACACCCAAGATTAAAAGAGATTTCAAAATTATTTTCCTTTGTAGAATACTTACTTTGATGTGCTAATCATACCTACAAAATCATTCTTTAAAAACATACCAGAATCGTTAAGTATAAAAACAGATGAAACCTAAGTCATCTGGCATTTAATCAACTGACTCTCTAGAGAATATGGAAACAGAGGCTCAAAGATGAAAAGATGACCTGAAAGTCAACAGCAAAGGCAATCTGAAGGAATACCACTTGTTGATTAGTCAAGCAGATCTATGAGGAACTAAAAGAAAAAACAGAACTTGTATAAATTGGTAAGTTAACTACATGAATACAGATATGGGGACTATGAGGTGGGGCAAGCAAGGGGGCAGTGCAGCTAGGATGGGACACGGCTAGCATGTACATACTATAATGCTGTCAGGCTATGGCTGAAAGGAGGAGAAAAGCTGTTGGTTTAAAATTTTCAAAGATTTTTACCAGCTAAAAATCCAGATTGCTAAAAGTGTCAGATCCTCAGAGGTTGTGGGGAAGAATCACTTGATGCAAAAGAGTGCTGATAAGGAGAGTGAAAGTGAGTCAGGCACGTAATTTCCTGGATAACTGTTTCATAACCGAGGAAACCTGAATTGAGCTTTCAAAGGAAATATTTAACAATCATGATTTCTGTTCTCAAAGATTAAGAAACAAACAGGAGAGCTCAGCAGGTCTCCATTTTAACAGAGATATTAGCTAAAGTAAACACTGTAGGAAAAGGCAAATATAACAAACTCAAAATTAACAGAGAGGCTGGAAAAAGATTTCTCAGATTTTTGCAACAGCTTCTAAGGAGTCTGTGGAGCCTGTGACATTTTCCATTCACTGTGGGGAATTAAAAAATTAAGCAGAATTTAATGTCACTTTAGTCAAATACTAATGATTTTATTTTAAATAAACATTGCATTATATTTGTGTAGCAATATACCAATAAAGCCTTAATAATATAGATCTAAAATTTAAATACTCTTATTGAAACAAGCAAGTGACCTTTTCCCTGAGGCAAAGCCAGACAGGCACCAGAGCTGAGCTTTTCCAGGTCCCTTTGCCATTACTTCTGGTTGGCCCACCTTGCTCCCCAGTGAGTCATGAGCTCCTAGAGGGCAGGGAGTCCAGATCTCCAGGGCCTACCACAGTGCTTGACTCACAGCTGTTCGATAACATTTGTTACCTTTAATTATCCAAGTTCAACCTGACTTTAAGCAAAGTGCTCCAACCATCCAAGCACCACAGTTCAATCCAAACCAGCTTTGCAACTTACACCTACAAGATCAGAAATAAGTAGCTCAGTGATAGCCTGTACTGCAAATTCACTTCTATTATGTGATGGCAAACTTAGAAGACATGGTAGCAGTATACAGAAAACTCTTAGCTGGGGCTGCCAGACAAACAGTGATGACAGTGACAGGAATGCAGGGAGGGTACAGGGATGAGCATTTATTTAAAAGGAACAGAAGACAACACAATTCTAGAGGAAGTCAATAATTGGACAACAGTCCAATTATTCTTAAAGATTAAAAAAATGCACACTGAAATCAGACAAAAGATGGCTCTCAACATACTTTAGAAACTTAAACAGCATCATATTTGAGTGCTGAGGCAGGTGGATCACGAAGTCAAGAGATAGAGACCATCCTGGTCAACATGGTGAAACCCCATCTCTACTAAAAATTCAAAAAATTAGCTGGGCATGGTGGTGCGTGCCTGTAGTCCCAGCTACTCGGGAGGCTGAGGCAGGAGAATTGCCTGAACCCAGGAGGTGGAGATTGCAGTGAGCTGAGATCACACCATTGCACTCCAGCCTGGGTAACAAGAGCGAAACTCCATCTCAAAAATAAATAAATAAATAAAGGAATCTTTTAAAATCAAACATGTATCCCTTGCGCCAAAATGGTGTTGCTTCTTGACATGTAATTATACGGGGATGGGGATAAAGGAGAAAGAAGAAAACAAACCCATTATGTATAATATGAAAACCTGTGATTAGCATTTCAAATAATTACTACCTATATAGACCCTGATATCTTTGGAGATTGTGGAATAAGCCCTGTGCCACATATTTTTAAAAAAAAAAAAAAACACCATGGTTAACGTTCTGAGAACTGACTAATCATGTAAAGTAGTTACTATTAAGTCCATTTTACAAATGAATAACTGAGGTAGGAACTTGTCCAACATCTCACAGCTAGTGAGGAGTAACAGAGACAGAGCCATTTTTCCAGTATCCAGAGGCACTAGAGAATTCCTGTTGTCCAGTATTTTTGATTATATTAATATATCTTTATCTCTTACAAAGCACATATCCAAACACTTTTTCTCACAAAAAAGATACACAAACACACTGTGGACTTTCTCTGAAGCTCATGCGGAACACTTTGAATAGGCCTGTTTCCTGATTCTCTTTAAGCTGTGTACATATGCTAGTCTTTCTGAATTTGAGATTGGTCATTAAACTGAGCCAATTAACTAGAAGTGATACATCAAGGTCCTGCACGAACTACAATTTTTCTAGTATTCCAAATGAGAAATTAACACTTCTAAAACTATATTTTTGACCTTGTTTTATAAATATGCTTGACATCAAAATAAATATTGGGCTCCTAAGATCCTTAAGATTCTGAAATGGGCAGAAATTGCTCAACTAGAAATGAGAATCAATATCAAATCCTTACTCCATTACATTAAGAATAGAAGCTCAAAGGAAACTTAAATTTAGTAAGGTTACAAAGTACCTCTTTATGACTTTAGCCTTTCAGGAAGATATTGGTAGTAGAGAGAAAGGGAAAGATTGCTGAATTATTTAAAATCTAGTCTTGGTTCTCACATTTAGGTATGTGGCTCTGGAGAAGTGACTCAAACCATCATAAGGCTGTCTCTAAAGAAACAAAAACAATGATGATGATCGCTGCCTATGTCCTAGGTTTGTGGCAAAGTTTTAATGAGGCCACAGAAGTAAAGTACTTTATAAATTGTAACATTCCATGCAAATGCCACACATTATTTTTAGACAGATCCCCACATACAAACCAGGTTTGTGTTCCAAATGATTGGTACTAAATCACCTGCTTAGACTACGGAAGATGGGTCTTATAGAGGCAGTGCTAAAATGGAGATTAGCCTGTACACGCCTATTTAATTCAGAAGAGACCCACAGCACAGTGTTAACAGCGCGACTGCAAATCCATCTACCTGTCAGATACCTGGGTTTAGCCACCAGGAGTGGGAGCTAAGAGTGAGAGAAAGATATCAAAATACTCCTGGGTACGTTCAGCGTCCTAGGCCAGTTATTTTACGAGCAGTTTGAGGAGAGTGACAAATGATAACTGTACCCATACCTGCCTCTGCTAAATAAAAACTGTAACTATCCAAATGCTTGTAAGAACTTTTTGTATACTAAGTGTTCTGAGAAGGTGTGATTTGTTTACCTCTAAACAAAAGCATACCATTTGGGGTAAGAAAGTTAGCAGATTAGTTTGTAAGTGATTGAAAAGACTAAAATGGAACTATTAATATACTTTTAATCCTTCTACTTCCTAGAGTTGACTATACATAGCTAAATCATGAACAGCGATCTTTAGATGAAAAGTGGACTTTATCTTCTTCCTAAGTCATGTACAGAGACATTATTTTCCAAGCTATCTGAATAAATTCTGCTTGCTTTAATAATTCATTTACAGTCCTGATAAGCTGTCACACATAACTCCTGTAGATTAAAATCATTTAATAATTTTCTTTGTCTAGTAGAAACATGGTAACTTTTATTTTCATATGCATCTCTCAATTCTTAAAAATTACCACTGATTATAAATTATGTTTTAGTATTGGTAATATGAGAAATTCTACTTTTCTTGGGTACTATGTAAAAGAAAACAGTATAGGCCTGCTACTTCATTAGTAATTACAAAAAGCAAATGAAGTTACTGTTTATGAGAACTGTCTGGTACTTTAAAAATCTTAGCTTCAGTATCTTTGCATTACTGATGAAACTTTTTAAACCAGTCTTATGACATCGGCCTTTGAAAGTTTAGGGCGCCTAAGTCTGCTGTGAAGGCAATCTTTTCATGCCTTTATTCTTTAATAGGTATTAATTATCTCCTAAGATTTTCTGATCCTCTCCTTGTATGTTTCTTTTCTCAGAAACTCATTCACTCACAGTTTCAACTGTGGTTCTAAAATCTTCACTAGTAAAACAAAACAAAACACAAAACGGTTACACGAAAGCCATGTGTTTGGTTTTGGAATGTTCCATGGTAGTTACACTGGGATAAGATTATGACTATTACCTTGGACAACTGCTTGTGTCACTGGGCAAGGTGCTTCCCCCTTATTCATTTAATATTCATAGTGCCTCTAAGAAATAGGAGCAGTTGTTCTAAGACTGATACCTAAGAAAACAGACCTAAAAGTAACTAAAGTTTTCTGCTAGTAAGCGGTAAGAGAAAAGATACATTCTTAGAATTTACATGACTTTGATTTTCAGAGAGGGAGAGAGCAGATCCCTACGTGTAAAAAGTTTCAAGATAGAAGAAAGTGTATTCATAAAGATAAGTGAATCCACTCAGGTGTCCACGAGGACTTCACTGATCCAACAACTTCCATTTCTACATGGTACTTTGTAAGGGAACTTACAAGTATGGTATTAGTTTCGAAGTTATACTTGAAAGGTCAGTGAGTTAGCTATAAGAAAGTCGTAACTGTTACCTAAGCACATAGATACAAAAGTGATCAAAATGACCCCAGTGACAGTGACTCAGTGGACATTTTAATGATATATATGTGAACTTCTAAAAACTACACTTTGTCGTAGAATAGCTAAGCACAAGCTGCAAAGTGATTCAGATGATCTTCCTCTGTGTCTTTATCCTGGAAGATCTGTTTATTTAGTATTTGTTTGGGTAAGTAAAGAAGAAAATGACTTATTTTTCAAAGAGTTTGTTCAAAAGGTGGCATTTTTTCCCTGTTTGGGGTCAAGATTAACCAGAGGTCAAGACTACAGTAACTATAACTTCAGTGTGTGTGCTATTTCATTAGTTCCCATTTTCACTATTTTTCTTTTAAAATGTTCAAGAAACACAACTTAAATTTCATTAAATAATCCAATATATCTTTTAAATAAAATCAGGCAGGTATCAATATATTTTAAATATATGAAGACATAAAACACAGAGCTGACGTTAATAAAATCTTTTACCTTCTGGGTCATAGGTTTGAAAAACTCTTCTGGCTTGTTCTGAAGGAGTTTCAGGGGCAACTAAAGCCATATCCTGAAAAGGTAAAAAGCATGTTGTCAATCAGCTACAATATCATGACATGATAAAGGAAATGGATACTAGGGTAGGAAGACATAATGACATTTGCAGTCAGAAGACTCTAAGTTACATTTGTATCACAGGTGTGTAATGAGATAGGTCATAAACTCTCCACGCCATGTATTTTACATCTGAAAAAACACAGTAAAATTTCAAGCACAGAAAACTGTGAATATTACATGTGAAGCTTTATATAAATACTTAAAACACATGGGAAAAAAGTCTAATATTATATTCATAATTACTAGAAAAATACACTCTAGTTTTCAAATATTCAAAAATCCAGAGATTTGTTATAGTAAATAATGATACAATCAGCAATGCGTTTAGAATTTTAGTTTAGTGACCTAGTCAAAGCTCAATCAAGTTCTACCTGTCCAGAATTTTAATTTTTCTGAACTCAAAGGAAATACCCTAGAGGCAGAAATTTCTTGTCCTCATGAAACAAATTCTCTACCATGACTAATTTATCACAGAAAACATTTGTCAGAATTCTCAGCACAAAAATTCAGTGTTATCTTTGATTCTTTACAAACATTTACTCCACATATCTAAGCTACTATGAAACTCTGCTTGGCACACATGAATCTAAAATGTAGGCTCCTGTTTACCTCTGGTTAGCTTTTACCTATAATTGTCTTTGCCTATAATGGTGTTCACTCAGACAAACCTCATCAGAGAACAGGTTTCCAAGTATCCCTTCCTCCTACATTGAATTCTTTTCACAGGGTACAAGTGTCAAAATCTAAAATGCTGTTCCCTTTGTGGACACAATTTTTGCAAGAAACGTACTTCTTAACTGTTATTCTAATATATCACTTTACCCTGTTCACAAATTAAGAAACTAAGAATCAAAGGAGTTCTAACTAACCCAAGAGGACTCAGTTTCTGAAAACCGTATTTATAAAACACAGGAATGGGAATTAAAACAAGACAACCTGTCCAAGCCCTTACATTTGTTCCATGTATTACAATAAAAGGTAAGGTAACTTAAAAAAGATCTGATATTTTTTAACACTTGTAAACTTGTGTAATGTACAAGTTGTCTCTCATTTGCCATCCCTTGCTAGAAACTTCTTAGTCTCACCCTTCAGTGCATTTCCAACATTATTTTGCTGATAATGTGTGTGCCCAAGACATGTTTTCCTCGGCCTTAACTTGCAATGCCTTTTGGAGTTTCTCATCTAGTCCTTTATTGCTGGACCACTGAATTCTATCTAGTCTTTTGCTGTTACAAAAAATGCTGAATCAAACTTGAATCTGTAATTTCATAAATGTGCCGTTGTATTTGCATGACAGGTCACCAGAGTGGGATGGCCAGGTCAAAGAGAGAATGCACTTGTAATTTTAGAAGATGTTGCCAGATTCCTGAGTTAGGTTTATTTAAGCTGAACAATATTTATTAACCCCCTTTCCTTTTTCTCATACATTGCCAATACAGCCTTAGCTCTACAATTAACTTTTATGCCAACGGTAGGATTGCAGTGTTGGCTCTCAGATTTAGGGAGCAATTGCTGACATGTGGGTTATTTTGATTCCTTATTTCCCTTGATCACTCCCAAACCTTAGTTGCAGATGCCTACATTTATTCTAGTAAAACCTTTCGCTCCCTTAACTATTTCTAACACTACATTTTTCTTTTTCAGTTCTCTCCATAAGACTGTTGACATCTGTAGATGAACACTGTAACTGAAATTCTGGCTGAGAAGAAGGTACACAGTTACAGTTCAGATTTTATGTCGAGGGGGACTTACAGGGTCACGAAATCAGGATACAGTCATTCTTACTATTTACCATCTGTTCCATTCTCAACCTTTTTTTGGGGGGTAACTAATGATTGAGGAAAAGTTTTGAAATGAGTTTTAAGGTATCGCTTAGAATTTCTAAGTATTAAAACTATGATCTAAATAGAAGAAAAGGGAATACCGGATTAGCTTTTTGGGGTTAAATGAAATCTTTTGGGGGGAAAGGTAGTAGAAATATAACTGAAGCATTACTTCAATATTGCTACAAAGTGAAGTTTGGGAAATTATCACTGTTTATATAGTTGCTGGAAGTAAGTAAAATTCCAGTTTTTAGCCATAGAAGGTTTACATCAGATTCTCTGGCATTAAGGACTGCAAAGTTCAGGAGTGTAAAATATTTAAAACAAACTACCTGATGCCATATCTCTAAGTTCCAAGTGTTTTTTTAAAAAAATACTATGCTAATATAGAAAGAAATTAAAGTAAACCTTAATAAAAAATATACCACATATCTCTTTCTTGCCTCTGGTTATAAATAGGCTATACAAGCCCGCTTGCTATAGAAAAAGAAGTTGAAACTTAGGCAAAAGTCCTGGTATACTCTAGTTAACACATGTTCATTTAGAGCAGGGTTTGGCAAGTATTGTCCTGCAATGGGCCATGGAGTACATTTTTATGTTTTGCAGGGCACATGGTTTTAGCAGCAAAACAAATGGCCATGGCTATGTTCCAATAAAACCTAACTTTACCAAATCAGCTGGTGGCTTCATTTGGCCTGAGGGCTGTTTGCTGACCTGTGATTTAGATATTATATATTTTTCCTCCAAATGCCCTAACACTTATTAAACATGCCACCTTTTTGATATATACATATGGGGGGGGGGAGAGTAAAGACATCTTAAACATGCCACCTTTTTGATATATACGTATCGGGGGAGAGTAAAGACATCTTAAACATGCCACCTTTTTGATATATACATATGTGGGGGAGAGTAAAGACATCTTAATCACTTTCATAGGTTTTACAAAGAACATATTTTGACTATTATCAGAAATAGAAAAGAGCAGGGAATTCTTGCTAGAAGAAACAATCATGAAAGGCAAGGAGATGTAACTTCCTAGCACACAGGGAAACTGAACAAGCTGAATAGAACTGAGAACTGTGACAGAAAAGGAAGACTTAGGAAGGGAAATGAGCTTTGACAGAAGAATGAATTTGATTTTTGAATTTTTAGAGTTTGGAGGTAATGGTTAACTCCATGTGTTCTACTTGGATGTTTATCTTAATACTTGGCAGACTACAAATACTCACCGTTTGCCAACTGTGGGCTTCTCATGAGCTATTAGAAATAGAACACTAGTGTTTCGTGGAGGTAGGGCTGGAGAACCTGCCAGGGAAAATACTGAAAACTGAGGAAAGCAGATTCCTTCAAAGAACTAAGAAGCGAGTACAGCTATCCTTGAACAACACAGCTTTGAACTGCATGGGTCCACTTATACATGAATTCTTTTTCAATAAATATATTGAAAAATATTCTTGGAAATTTGCGACGAACTATGCAGCCTGGAAATATTTTCAAAAATTAAGTAGGCCATGCATGCATCAAGTATAGGTAGATACTAGTCTATTTTATTATTTACTACCATGAACTGCCACAAATTATAAAAAATTAAAATGTATAAAAACATAGGCATACAGACTGTACCTGGCACCATTCACAGTCAAGAGACGTAAACAAATGTAAAGACGCAGTATCAGAACATAACTGCATAAAATTAACTTAATACATACTGTACTAGATAATTTCACCATCTCCTGATGGTATTGTGGTGAGCTCATGTTGTATCTGCTTAGAGCACAAGTGTGGTGCTAATCATCTCTGCATGTACAGCTCATCACTCCAGTGAGTTCCACATCACAGGAAAAGGTATCTTTCACAGTTCTCACGTACTTTTCACCATGTTTAGTGAGACACCGTACATCTTGAATAAAACCAAGAGACCCATATGAAGTGCCACTAGTGATGATGGAAGTGCCCAGGAAACAAAAGTCAGGATGTAAGAAAAAGTGGAATTGCTTGATATACACCATGAATTGAGGTCTGCTACTGTGGTTGCTCACTATGTGAAGATAAATGAATCAAGCATAAAGAACTAAAGAAAGAAAAGGAAATTCATGAAGCCATCACTGCAGCTATCCAAACCTTCTGCTTTTTGCAAATTCCTTCTTGTACAAAAAATGCAACTTGTATGTAAGTGCAGGATTGCTATAGGAAGGGGATACCTTTAGACTCTCATATGATTCAAGAAAAAGTGCAACACGAAAAGTTAAAGAAAAACAAAAGTGAAGGAGCTAAAGGTTGAGAACTTAATGCCAGCAAAGGATGGTTTGATAATTTTGGAAACTGGTTTGGCTTAAAAAATGTCAAGGTAACAGGAGAAGCAGCTTCTGCTAAGGAAGAGGCAGCAGGTAAGTTCCCAGATACCATTAAGAAAATCTTTGAGAAGAAAGAATATGTGCCTGAACAGGTTTTTAATGCAGACAAAGGTGCTCTATTATGGGGGGAGAAATGCCATAAAGGACATTTGTATGTAAGGAAGAAGCAAGCACTAGATTTAAGACTGGAAGGAAAAGACCATTGTTTTATGCAAATGTGGTCAGGGTGATGATCAGGACTGCCCTTATATATAGAACTGCCAAACCCATGCCTTGAAGGGTAAAGATAACACCAGCTGCTAATCTTTTGGTTGTTTAAGAAAGCAAGCCTAGAAGAGAATGCTTTCTCTGGATTGGTTCTATCAGCTCTGTACCTGAAGTTAGGAAATAACCTGCCAGTAAGAGACTGCCTTTTAAAGTTCTTTTGATATTGGACAATGTCCCTGGCCACCTAGAACCCCATGAGCTGACGACCCAAGGCATCAAAGTAGTCTAACTGCCCTCAAATGCAACATAACTAATTCAGCCTCCAGATTAGGAAGTCATGAGGATCCTTTGAGGTTAATTACACTTAGTACTCTGCAGAAAAGATGGTTATTGCTATGGAAGAGAACCCCAACAGTGAGAACATCATGGAGGTCTGGGAGGGTTATACCACCGAAGAGGTCATCACTGTTACAGAAAAAACTAATCCATCCAGCCTGAAACATATTCCTGCAAGAGATGACTATGTCCAGATGTTGAGAATGACTTCACAGGATTTACACAGCGAATCAGGGTACAGGGGTATAAGGTTTCAAGATACAGATCTTGGAGAAATTCAAGAGCTATCAGATACCACATCAGAGGAAATAACGGAAGACAGCTTGATAGACATGAATGCTATTGAACCAGTGCTTAATGATGAGGAAGACAATGTAGAAGCAGGGCCAGAATACAAACTGACATTCATTACAATTTTAACATATTGTTTTCTCCAGCTTACTTTACTGTGAGAATATAGTATATAACATATATAACAGTATATATATAATATATATAACATGCAAAATGTGTTAATCTTTTGTTGGTTATGGTAAGGTTTCCAGCCAACCACGGGCAACCAGTAGTTACTTTTTTTTTGAGGCAGTCAAAAATTATATGTGAATTTTTGACCATGCAGGGGGTTGGCACCCCAACTCCTGTGTTGTTCAAGGGTCAATTAAGTTTTCAAAAAAGAATTGCATTAGTTTCTTTTCAACTGCCAGAAAGATACTACCTGAGACTGGGTGATTTATAAATAAAAGGTTTAACTGACTCACAGATCTGCACGTCTGAGGAGAACTCAGGAAACTTACAATCGTGACGGAAGACAAAGGCGAAGCAAGCACCTTCTTCACAAGGCAGCAGGAGAGTGAGCGTGCAGGGGAAGCACCAGACAAGTACAAACAATTGGATCTCCTGAGAACTCACTATCAGAAGAAAAGCATGGGGGAAACAGCCCCTATGACCCAATCACCTCCCATTAGCGCCCTCCTTAAAATGCGAGATGAGATCTGGGTGGGGACAAAGATCCAAATCGTATCAGGAATTAAAGCAACTTATTGGTTGAAGTTAAGTGTAAAACAAGTATCTCAAAATCCTGCATGTGGGGAAATTATAACAAACCCATTTGTTAGCTATCTAAACAGAAACTTTTTTTTTCACTCCCAGCATACAACCAAGTGGTACTGGTTAGGTTCCAAATAACAAAACCACCAACTATACCACCTGTCATTACTAATAAAAACGAACTGTGTCTTGAACCAAAAAAGAAAAAAAAAAAATCACGTTAACTCTTTTGGTAATAGCTAATTTGGTAAATTTCGTTGGCATGAACTCTTCTTAATCATACCACTTAAAAAAGATGTGTTTATACTAGAGGATGAAAAAAGAAAATGAAAAGAGAAAAAACCCAAGAGATTATAGTAAATTCAAATGGAAACATTCCAGAAGTTTTCTTCCACAAATCTAAACCAGTACATAGTCTTCTAAAGTGATTACTGGCTTGCTTGCTTTGAATGTTTACAATGCTTTTTGGATTACCGTAGAAAATGATCTTTTAGTTAAATAAACCTTGTTTAAATTTATGTAATGTTTAAATGTTTAGAGATGTAATCAGAAAAAGTTACAAAACCACCTTCTATTTCCATTAAAGTGTTTCATGTTGTAGTTCTTTTAACTTTATAATTTTAATTAAAATTACAAATTCCAGCACTAATTTCTACTAATTTAATTAAACACTTGTGAACAGGGTTCCTTGTATAAAGATCTATAGAATAATCCATGTAGCAAACTTAATATTCAATATACTGCATATTTGCATAGCAAGTTTGAACAAGTATAAAATTCCATTCAATCGAGAGTGTTTTATAATCAAGAGAAAACATTTCAGTGAGAGGTATTATAACTGTTTAGTTACAAAGAATGTAGTAACTATATAAATGTGAAGAGAAGGATTCTACCCCTCAGTTTCCATTTCCAAAACTTAATATAGCAACAGCTTTTAGGTTCCATATGCAGTATATTTTCTCTATCTGCCCACAAAACCATAATTTTTTAAACATTTGGAAGGCTTATTAGATGATGGCCGAGAAAGACCCAGTCTATGCGCTTAAGGTCGCAGTCTAACAGAAGATAGAAAAACATCCATGAATATTATTAAAATTATCCTAAGAAAATTATCTTTTAAGATGAAGTTCTAACAAATATACACTCATCCTACACTCCTCACACACACCAAAAAACCACGAATTATAATCAAATAAAGAGATTCCGAGGTCAGCAGATATACTTGCATTTTCTTTTCATCTCTAGTTATTTTACTTATGAGAAAATTTCCACATGTACGGTATGTGGAAATCTTTCAGGTACCCTCAGTAGAAAGAGATCCTAAACATCAGATCCTCAACTATTGCATACTGTTTTAGTTAGCAACTTAAGCTCTGATTTGCCATAGAAATTACTATAGTAAAAGCAGTTCTTTACATTCATCTGATATAATCACATGCTTTTATCAAAGGAATTTACATTCAACCAATTTACTGGTTAACAGGGATTGTTAAACAATATAGCTTTTAAAATTATCTAGCCTCACTCAGCTTAATCGCAGGTGTTTGGCAGGGGGTGGAGGATAGGGGTTGGTGGACCAAGCTGTTAATGGGACTATCTAATAGCCTGCAATCAGGAAACAGATACCTCTTTTCACATAGCTCTTTTTGTATTATCAGTGTAACTATTCACTGTTCACTATAAACCTTTTAAAATGTTGTAACATTAGCCATCCTTCTAAACACCTACTGAAATATAAGGCCTGTCCTGTGTGCAGTGGGTTGGCTGGGGATAAGTAGTCCATTACTGAAAAAGTCTTTCAAGTTTATTCATTAAACTTACTTCATTATGAAGAGCAATCTGCTGTCATGATTAATCAAAGAACCTCCAAGAGTGTCATCACCTAAGTTCAAGAATAACTGCACATATATAATGACAGTTGAGCTTGCAGACAGCACTTTATAGTGTTAAAAGTCCCTCCAATTAATAGATAAAAGGTAAATGGTATACGATTTACCTTTAAGCTTTAAGTAAAATTTTACTTTATAATGTTTCACATTTAGTCTTTGCTTACTAACTATATTTATGAACAAATGATTTGGGAAATAGATTTTAATTCAATTATCTCAAAACATAGAATGTCATCAGTGCCAGCAGGATTAACAGAAGTCAGTTAATCCCAATATCTGAAAGGAAGGACGGTGGTCTTTTTTTCTTACTCTTCCATTATTTTCCAGATCATGTGTAAGCCCCAAGTCACGTCCACAGCGGCCCACTGCTGTGAGGCACCAATCTGGATACGTCATTATCAAGAGCAATCTGCTGTCATGAGTAATCAAAGAACCTCCAAGAACATCACCTAACTTCAAGAAAGCCTGATGGATTTGTTAAAGTGTGTTGGTCAGTTATGATAATTTGGAGAGTCAGCATCTCACTCATTAATGATTTTAACAATTACGGTACAAGAGTAGATCACATCTGTTGGAAACTTTATCTCCCATTGTGAAAGGGGTCTACTTCCTCGCCTCACTGACATCAGATTTAGCCAGAGAAATACAACTGGAAGGGACATTATGCTAGCTTTTAGCAGAAGCTTTAAATGCCACTATCTGTTTTTGCCAGGAGTCTTGTTATTTTCCCTCTCATAAAAACTGCACATTCCAGACAGAGGCAACTCCTTCAGCCGGATCTTAAAGGAGACACATGGAGCACACCTGCAGCCATCATGGAAGTTACGAGGGCAGTCAGCTTTGGGCTCTGTGTTGGGGAGAGGGGTATGGTGGCAGTGGTGTGCTCCAGCACAGGCAAATAGAGCATACACTGTTTTTAAAGACATTAAAACATTCTCAAATTACTTTTTATCACCACCACACACAGGCAAATCTAAACAATGTCAGTGGTCAAATACTCCTACCCGCAGGATGGGCTGTTCTCATGGCCACCTTCTTGAATACCACTGTGTACAGGACTGAAATGTCAGGATTGCTGGTTACTGCAGCAAGCTAGCAAAAGGAATTAAAACCTAATATTCTGGCTGGGGTTGTATGTTGCTTGTGCCACATGTACTCTATTTGATCTTCCTATTCATAGCTTACATTTTCTTCTTGTGTCCTCCCTCATGCTACCGGGTAACTCTGACTTTAACGATGTAAACTGCACATGGAGGAATCTCCACATATGCAGACTTCATATGTTTCCTATGAAAATGAACACCTAAGAACATTACTGTAGTCTACTCAATACCAATAATTTAATTTTGGTAGGCTTGGATTAGTATGAACAAAAGGTGAGGGCCCCCAACCCATCGTACCTCCTTTTCTACACTTTTAAACAAGGTCTGCCTGATTAAAAATTAGTCACAGTACTCACATTTATAATCTAAAGTTTTATCATAGCTGTACAGAGAAGCTTTGATTGCTGACTGAGCAAATTCTACTTCCATGAATTTGCTTTACATTCATGCCATGGGTATTCATGTTTACCATTCCACATCAAGACAGACTTTCATATGATAAGATGATTTGGAAAAAAATCTGATTATTCAAGCTGGTCCTATCATCAGCCTTTGCTTTCATCTTAATACTAGCACAACTAGTATGGTTTAGCTATAATCAACCAATTAGTATTCCCCAAATAAGTATTAACTTTCCCATACAACACTACATCTATACAGCCTTCATTTCATATCGGTCTCAAAGTTACCACATCCTTTCATTCAAGTACAATCTCTTCTACACCTACTTCTTCCCTCTTGCAGGCTCTACTCCACTCTAGCATAATAAGTTATTTTCTTAAGGGAGGGAAACAGTTAAATGGACAGCTCAGAAGTTGGAAGACTTGAGTTTGACACCTGCCTCGGTACCCACTAGTATCTAACTTTGGAGATGTCATTTTTCTCACTGGCCCCAGACGTAACATGTAGATGAAAATGGCACGCACACTCAGGAGTGCTTTGAGGATTAAGTGAGGAATGCTCCTGAGATGATTAAGTAGCATACTGCCTAACACAGAAAACGTTCAGTAAATGTTCACGGTAAATTATTACTATTTATTATTACATTTCAACAGTACTTAGCACAATGCT
Source organism: Callithrix jacchus (assembly GCF_049354715.1). NCBI lineage: Eukaryota > Metazoa > Chordata > Mammalia > Primates > Cebidae > Callithrix > Callithrix jacchus. Next base: position 16,658,683 of record NC_133508.1, read on the forward strand.
GAATGTGTGTGACAGTAGGTAGTGTGGGACATCACTGCCACAAGAAGATAGGACGTTGGAAGAAAGAACAGGAACAAGAAGAGAATAGGAGAATCAGCGGACACAATAGGAATGGTAGCAATCTTGCTGAGCAAGACTTTTGATGAGCACATTCTGGGCAGAGGATAACATAAGCAAAGCATGTGCATATGCACACAAACCGCATCCCTCAATTAAACTAAGTGAGCCTTAGTGATGCTCATATATTAATAAATTAAACTTAGTAAGACTTAGTGACGGTCATATATTAATTGTATAAGATCTTTTTTGTCATCTGCTATTAACTCACTGCCTATAATTTTTTTTCTATCAATTCTGAACAGACAGCTAGGGGTGTGGGCTTAATGATACTGACAATTAAAACTCCCAGGCTTTATTTCTAACAAAATACTTCTGGGACCTTCCATCAATATTTTATCTTTAGATAATTATTTGGATACTATTATACGAAAAAAAGAAATTCAAAGGAAGAGAGAGAATTCTTCCAGGAAGCAGGATGACATCACCGATGACTGAGAAGTGATAACTGAAAGAAAAAGAAAATTCAGGGAAATCACAAAAACCAGATATGCAAATACAGCTGCATAGGGCAAGGAGTACGCAAGGGTAATTGATGTACACTTGGCCTAAGGAGGTGAAAACATTTATATTTTGAAAGATTTCCGGTCAAAATAATTAAAAAGCTTTAGTATTATGGTGGTACAAGTCATTGGCATAATCCTAGATTGCTGACAGGGGACAGCCCTAGAGCGTGCTAAGCAGGTAGGAAAGTTTGTGATTTAAAATTTGCTTATTTGTAATAATTCAAATCATTGAGAATGGTTAGGATTCCAGATGCCTACTCAAACCTTCCAAGTAGTTAAGATAAGAGAGATTAACTTCAGTATCCTTCAGGTTGCTATTCTTCTTTTAGAAGAAAGGTGTTAAAAATTACATAAGATATTTAAAGTACAAAAACAAATACAGAGGACCGACTCAAGATGGCATGGTGAGAACAACCCAGGAATGAAGCTCTCGGTGAACGCGTGGAGGGTGAGTCAGGGCTGCATTTCCAGACGGATCTTTGTTGCCCACAGAACGGGGAAAATCCCAGGTATAAAAGAGACGCGGGACGCCAGCGCAGTGGTTTTGGCTGGTGCAGCTGGCGGCTGGTGCAGCCGGTGGCTGGTGCTACAGCGCAGCGGCGCTCCACAGCACTCCGCACAAAGCGCAGGGGTCCGGGTGCCCTGTTGAACCGGCAATCTGAGACTTGAGAGGGCAGATTGGCATATCCATCTGATTGAATGGGACTTGGACAGTGAGCCAGGCCAGGAGATTTCAGGGAAACGGCGTTTGGGCCAGCACAGTGGGACAAACAAAACGGCGATTTCAAATGCTCTGGGTGGAGAGTTTCACTGCGGGCACAACTGAACCCAGGACGGTGCAGCTTGGTGGGGGAGGGGCGTCCGCCATTACCGAGGCAATCCGCCCCTACTGAAGTTACACTCCCATTGCTGACGTAGCCTGCCATTGCCGAGGCAACCCGCAACAACAGAGAGACTCTGCCACAGGGCGTAGCCCGTGGCAGCAGGGCGGAGACCGCAGCAGCAGGGCAGAGCCTGCAGCAACAGGGCGGACCTCACACCAGCAGGGCAGAGCCTCGGAGGCAAACAGTGACTAGACTGCCTCCTAGCTGGGCAGGACAGCGCAATGGACACTCATAAAGCCCCAACCCCCTGAGACAGAGCATCTGAGAAAAAAAGGGTTTTTTTTTTTTAATGAGTTCTGCTGCAGCAGAATTAAACGTAGCAGCCTAACAGCCCTGAATGAACAACAGAGCTCACAGCTCAGCATTTGAGCTCCTATAAAGTACAGACTGTCTCCTCAAGCAGCACCCTGACCCCTCTATATCCAGAAGACTGACATTTGGCAGGCATCATTCTGGGATAAAGATAGCAGAAAAAGAAACTGGTAGCATCCGTCACTGTTCTGCAGCTGCTATAGGTGCACCCCAGACGAGCAGGGCCTGGAGTGGACCTCAGCAGTCGTACAGTGGAGGGGCAAGACTGGTAGAAGGAAAACCAAGTAACAGAAATACTTCATCATCAACAATCTGGGTGTCCACTCAGAGACCCAATCGAAAAGTCAGCAACTACTCAGATGACAGGTGGATAAATCCACAAAGATGGGAAGAAACCAGCACAAAAAGGAGGAAAACACCCGAAACCAGAATACCTCGCCTCCTACAAAGGGCCAAAACTCCTCACCAGCAAGGGAACAAAGCTGGACGGAGAATGACTGTGATGAAATGACGGAATTAGACTTCAGAAGGTGGATAACGAGAAACTTTTGTGAGCTAAAAGAACATGTTTTAAATCAATGCAAAGAAACTAAGAACCTTGAAAAAAGATTTGAAAAAAGATTCGAGGAAATAATAACAAGAATTCCTAAGTAGAGAGGAATATGAATGAATTGAAGGAGCTGAAAAACACAATACGAGAACTTCACGAAGCATGCACAAGTTTCAACAGCCGAATTGACCAAGCAGAAGAAAAAATATCAGAAGTCGAAGATCAACTCAATGAAATAAAATGAGAAACCAAGATTAGAGAAAAAAGCGCAAAAAGGAATGAACAAAGTCTCCAAGAAATGTGGGGCTATGTGAAGAGACCTAACCTATGTTTGATAGGTGTACCAGAATGTGACGAAGAGAATGAATCCAAGCTGGAAAATACTCTTCAGGATATTATCCAGGAAAATTTCCCCCACCTAGCAAGGCAGGCCAACACTCAAATGCAGGAAATACAGAGAACATGACAAAGATATTCCACAAGAAGAGCAACCCCAAGGCATATAATTGTCAGATTCACCAGGGTTGAAATAAAAGAGAAAATACTAAGGGCAGCCAGAGAGAAAGGTCGGGTCACCCACAAAGGGAAGCCCATCAGACTCACAGCAGATCTCTCAGCAGAAACACTACAAGCCAGAAGAGAGTGGGGGCCAATATTCAACATCCTTAAAGAAAAGAACTTTCAACCCAGAATTTCATATGCAGCCAAACTGAGCTTCATAAGTGAAAAAATAAAATAAAATCCTTTGCGAACAAGCAAGTACTCAGAGATTTTGTCACCACCAGGCCTGCTTTACAAGAGCTCCTGCAAGAGGCACTATACATAGAAAGGAACAACCAGTACCAGCCATTCCAAAATCACACTAAATGCTAAAGAGCATCAACATAATGAAGAATCTACAATAACTAACAGGCAAAACAGCCAGCTAGCATCAAAATGGCAGTACCAAATTCACACATAACAATATTAACCCTAAATGTAAATGAACTATTGGCAAGCCGATTGCAACAGCAAATCAAAAAACTTATCCATCATGATCAACTAGGATTCATCCCGGGGATGCAAGGCTGGTTCAACATACGCATGTCGATAAATGTAATTCACCACATAAACAGAACCAAAAACAAAAACCACATGATTATCTCAATTGACGCAGAGAAGGCATTTGACAAAATTCAACAGCCCTTTATGCTAAAAACCCTCAATAAACTCGGTATTGATGGAATGTATCTCAAAGTAATAAAAGCTATTTACGACAAACCAACAGCCAATATCATACTCAATGGGCAAAAACTGGAAGCATTCCCTTTGAAATCCAGCACTAGACAAGGATGCCCTCTGTCACCACTCCTATTCAATATAGTACTGGAAGTTCTAGCCACAGCAATCAGGCAAGAAAAAGAAATAAAGGGTATTCAAATAGGAAAGGTGGAAGCCAAATTGTCTCTATTTGCAGATGACATGATAGTATACCTAGAAGACCCTATTGCCTCAGCCCAAAAACTCCTGAAACTGATAAGCAACTTCAGCAAAGTCTCAGGATATAAAATCAATGTGCAAAAATTGCAAGCATTCCTCTACACCAATAACAGACTTAAAGAAAGCCAAATCAAGAACAAACTGCCATTCACAATTGCTACAAAAAGAATAAAATACCTTGGAATACAACTCACAAAAAACGCAAGGGACCTCTTCAAGGAGAACTACAAACCACTGCTCAACGAAATAAGAGAGGACACCAACAAATGGAGAAACATTCCATGTTCATGATTAGGAAGAATCAATATCATGAAAATGGCTACACTGCCCAAAGTAATTTACAGAATCAATGCTATCCCCATCAAGCTACCATTGACTTTCTTCACAGAACTGGAAAAAACCACCATGAACTTCATATGGAACCAAAAGAGAGCCGGCATAGCCAAGTCAATTCTAAGCAAAAAGAACACAGCGGGAGGCATCACGCTACCAGATTTCAAATTATACTACAAGGCTACAGTAATCAAAACAGCATGGTACTGGCACCAAAACAGAGATATAGACCAATGGAACAAAACAGAGGCATCGGAGGCAACACAACATATCTGCAACCATACAATCTTTGATAAACCTGACAAAAACAAGCAATGGGGAAAGGATTCCCTGTTTAATAAATGGTGTTGGGAAAACTGGCTAGCCATGTGCAGAAAGCAGAAACTGGACCCCTTCCTGACACCTTACACTAAAATTAACTCCAGATGGATTAAAGACTTAAACGTAAGACCTGGCACCATAAAAACCCTAGAAGAAAATCTAGGCAAAACCATTCAGGACATAGTAGTAGGCAAGGACTTCATGAACAAAACACCAAAAGCATTGGCAGCAAAAGCCAAAATAGACAAATGGGACCTAATCAAACTGCACCGCTTCTGCACGGCAAAAGAAACAGTCACTAGAGTGAATCGGCAACCAACAGAATGGGAAAACATTTTTGCAGTTTACCCATTTGACAAAGGGCTGATATCCAGAATTTACAAAGAACTCAAACAGATTTACAGGAAAAAAACAAACAAGCCCATTCAAAAATGGGCAAAGGATATGAACAGACACTTTACAAAAGAAGACATTTATGAGGCCAACAATCATATGAAAAAATGCTCATCATCACTGGGAGAGATGCAAATCAAAACCACATTGAGATACCATCTCACGCCAGTTAGAATGGCGATCATTAAAAAATCTGGAGACAACAGATGCTGGAGAGGCTGTGGAGAAAAAGGAACACTTTTACACTTCTGGTGGGAGTGCAAATTAGTTCAACCATTGTGGAAGACGGTGTGGCGATTCCTCAAGGCCTTAGAAATAGAAATTCCATTTGACCCAGCAATCCCATTACTGGGTATATATCCAAAGGACCATAAATCGTTCTACTATAAGGACACATGCACACGAATGTTCATTGCAGCACTGTTTACAATAGCAAAGACCTGGAACCAACCCAAATGCCCATCGATGATAGACTGGACTGGGAAAATGTGGCACATATACACCATGGAATATTATGCAGCAATCAGAAATGATGAATTCGTGTCATTTGTAGAGACATGGATGAATCTGGAGAACATCATTCTCAGCAAACTGACACAAGAACAGAAAATGAAATACTGCATATTCTCACTCATAGGCGGATGATGAAAAATGAACACATGGACACAGGAAGGGGAGTACTAAACACTGGGGTCTATTGGGGGGAATAGGTGAGGGCCAGCGGTGGGGCGAGCTAGGGAGGGATAGCCTGGGGAGAAATGCCAATTGTGGATGAAGGGGAGAAAGGAAGCAAAATACACTGCCATGTGTGTACCTATGCAACTGTCTTGCATGTTCTGCAGATGTACCCCAAAACCTAAAATGCAATAAAAAATTAAAAAAAAATACATTAGCATTTTCAGTATTTCATAAGTTATGATTTAAACTACAAAAACAAATACATTCACATTTTCACTATTTCCTTTCTGCATTAGATAAAGCATGAAATCTCCATATATGCACAAACTCTAGAACTTACTTAAGATAAATAAATGGACGGGGTCACTAAACTGCATGAAAACACAAAATGACAACTGTAAATTTTCTTGTAACAGTAAAGCCTATGAAGCATCGCTTTCCTCTTTTCCTTAACACTGTTTTATTACATGCAGAGAATCGTTAAAGTAGAACTGTCCAATTTTTAAACACCTCAAAGAAAAAGCTCTAACAGTTAACTCCATTGTTCTTTCTGTTACACCAGAGTAATAAAAGCAGCTTGTGCTGTATAAATAATTCTCCCTACACACCTAGTAACAGATCCTACTGAAGGAACACTGTCAGCTCACAAAGCAACAGTTAAATAATTTTTTCCTCCTCAGCATTAAATTCAATTTCTTTCTATCAACAGTTCTGTCCTGGGTTTTCATGTGTTCATACCTGACGGGAAAACTGCTTTATGAAAGGAGAGGTCAAAGATGAGGTTCTGCACACACACAGAGTACCTTCACAACCATAAAAGAGAGCAAAAAAGGGATGTAAGAGTCATCTCCCCAACTTCAAAGGAGAGTTTAAATGGAGTACCAAGCAAAGGAGCCACGGATCTTCTGAAGATGAAACTAGATGCTATAGGTAGGGTCCAGCTATTTTTATATTGGATCAACAGCTGTGACTCCACATTGAGATTCAACTGCACAATAAAAACAAAAAAGACATTTATTCTGTCTTGCATTTTACACATTCTAAATTCTAGTAATAAAGTATATTTTCAAATTAAAAGTGCCCATTTTGAATTTGCATTGGAAATTAATTTTGTAATTAGTACCCATTTCAAGGGAAATTAAGAAAGTGATCCAAATAAATTATTCTTTAAACCCAAATATAAAAATAAAAGATGAGGAATCAATGGGGAAAATGATGGTTAAGGAGAAAAAAGAGGACAAATGCCCTAATATTTGAACATTTAAATAATTAAGTATTACTCTGAAAGACCTGACTCCTGAAATATTTAACATATTATAAAACAAATGATACACAGCCTTCATCTAATAAGAACTAGTTTTTTCTTTTGAAATTAAGGAAAGACAATTCAAAAAGTTAAGTTTAAACCTAAGTTCTGTATTCCTTAGCATCTACTTTTCAAAATATATTTCTTTTTACCTGTGCAGTAGGTTCACATGTTTTCAAATAACCTCATTGAATGTGCCGTGATACAATTTCTGAAGACCCACCCCCACAGGGCACATTCCGTCTCCACGTACAGATCTTTTTCTGCCATTGCTCAGATGACCTGCTTGGAAAGTTCTCCATCATACTTAGTAGGAATTAAGTTTCCCTCTTTGAAGAGGTCCATTTACGTACTGCATTTCACTTCACCCGCATCCTCTTATTAGAAGTTCTGTGGGAACCCTGCTGCTTGATGACTATGCAGTTTCTATAAGGTTCCTGAAGTTAGATTCTGTGATATTCTCCCTCAGTACTAACTATAAAACTCTCATTTACATGGGCCAGCTTGGATGCTTTCTCACAACCAGACTCCTTAGGATACTATGTCAAGCAGTACAATAACAGTTTTGTTGTTTGACAGAGACAGAGGGTTAGCAAGATGACTTTGTCTTTATCAGACAGAAAAGATGATTTATAAAACATGGCAGACAGTTTAAATTTAAAAAGCTAAGAAAAAATATTTCTTCATGAAAGAAATGTTATAAATGATCAATCCTGAACATTTTTATAATCTGTCCATAAAATAAATTTATTTTTAATGTTGATTTTCAAGTAAAACTGACTTATGAACAATTTCTTTTAATTCTATAAAACGTGTTACATGATTAGAGGTTAGGAAGAGGGCTCCAATACAACTAAAAACGTAAATTCTGGGTCCCTGGATATATAAAATATAAAGTGGTAGGTATATTAACACTTTGGGACTGAAAATCCAAATCATGGACCTGCACTAGTGCTCTTAAAAAATATACTTAAGGACTCTGAATCCTAAAAGTAAATTGTTCATTTAAAAAATAGAAACAGTTAAGAGGTTATTTTACTGAATAGAAACAATTTTCTTAACCATCCTCAAATCATGAAAGTAAATTTTGAACGTGTTGCAGCATATAGGTATGACAAAGCTTGCTTGTAAATACTCATGGCAGCTGTTTCTATTGAATAACATAGGTGGTTTGTATTGGTCAGGTAGGAAAGTAAAAGCTAGTTTTTCTATTTGCCTTCCATGTAAGACAGAGATCTATTGAATTCCGATGATCAAAGACTATTTAGCGATCTTAAGCCCACCTCCTGACCCCAACTTATCAAGTAACAACATGGCTATCTCACAGTTTTTTTTAAGACTGATCTTCAGTGTGTTCAACAATGTATTTGGTCAACCAAAAGCCACTGAGCACCTACACTGTTCCTGGCACTGCTCTATGAACTGGCAAACAGTAGGTGACAAACACAAAAATCCTGCCCTCACAGAGCATACTACTGAGAGAGACAGATAATATAGAAAACAAGTAAATACTTAGTATGAATCTGGTACCCAGAATATATTAAAAACTCTTATAATTCAGTAACAAAAAGACAAACAACCCAATTAAAAAACAGGCAAAGGACCTGAATAGACAATTATCCAAAGAAGATATACAAGTGGACAACAAGCACATAAAAAGATGCTCATTAGTCATTAGGGAAACATAAACCAAAATTACAATTACCACTTAACACCCACTAGGATGGTTATAATAATTTCAAAAATCAAGTATTGGCAAAGATGTAGAAAAACTGGAACATTTGTATACTGCTGGTAAGAATGAATATACAATGGTTCAGCTGCTGCGGAAAACAGTTTGATGGTTCCTCAAAAAAAGTTAAACAGAGAATCACCATATGACCCAGTCATTCCACTTCTAGGTATATACCTAAAAGATTTAAAAACAGATACTCAGCTCTTGCACACAAATGTTCACAGCAGCTCTGTTCACAAATGCCAAAAGGTAGAAATGACCCAAACGTCCTCCAACTGATGAACAGATAAACAAACTGTGTCATATGCATATAATGGAATATCATTCAGCCCTAAAGAGGGATGAAACACTGATGCCTTGGGTGCCAAAAATGTTATGGAGCTAGATATGAATGGTGTTTGCACAACACTGTGAACATACTAAATCGTTCACTTTTAAATAGTTCATTTTATGTTATATAAATTTCACAGCCATTACAAAATCTGTATTTAAATAACTATCTACATCTGTCTATATTGAGAGAGAGAAAGACAACAGACAAGGGAGGACATGTTAGCCAAAAGGGCACAGGGAAAGGGACTGAAATACGAGAAAGGGTTGGCAAGGAGGCCTCACTGAGGAGGTGAGTTGTGAGTAAGAACATAAAGGAAGGATCTTTTCTGTGTGTGCTCAAGTCTTTTGAAGGCAGGCCGGCCTAGTTTTTGAGGCAAAGGAAAGGAGGCAAGTGTGACCAAGTACGACAGGAGGGAATAGTAGTAAAAAATGAGATAAGAGAGGGAAGGGACATGGAGACGATTCCAAGGACTTGAGCTTTTACTCTTAGTGGAAAGGGAGCCAGTACAGGGTTTTGGGCATAAGAGCAACTCGACATGACTCACATTTAAGGGAACATTTTTGCTGCTTAACTGAGATGACACTACAGCTCTGCAAGGGTCAAAGCGTGGTCATCAGTTAGAAGGTTGCTGCAATAATCTGGGAGAGAAATTTCCCCAGTTTTTTTCTTTCAATTCTTTCAGGTTTTCACTTTCTCTTTTGTCCTCCAAGCACTCTTTTCTCATAGCCTTGACAGTTTCAACAGTGTAATAACTTCTATGGTTTTTGGAAGTTTTCCTTTGATCCCTACACTGTCTCAATTTCTTCTGAGTCTCTTTTCCCCCTTTGTTCTGATTTCCATTTTTTAAATTAAGCATTCGTCAAATGTCTGGTGGTCTACTCATATTTAAGAGAAACTGAAAAGCTTTGTCTATGTGGGGTTATTTGGCTGGAATGTTATACTGAGATACCCAAACTGCGGTTATTACAATATTTGGTCCTGACCTAGTCAATTTGACCAAAGAAATTGTCTTAATAATTGGGATTCCACTAACCAACTCACAAGGCACCCACTTCCACTGCCCATGGATGGTCTTCCTGGCTGCTTCCCAGTGTGTTCCAAGTTCCTCCCACTCCCAGACAACTATCTGATTTACGATCCCTGACACTCAGTGGTCCGGACTTCTTTCAGAAGTAAAAAAGGTTCTGATTGAGAAATCACTGTATCTTAATGTTTATTTCAAGTTTGTCACTGTCTTCCTCTTCTTTCTCTATGTGAAAGGGTACAAATAAAAAACATGACATCACTAAGATGAAGACTACTCAACTTGAAAACCCTAAAGCTTGATGATGCAAGATTAATGCCACTTTGACTTTTCTGCAGATTTTTAAGTGGATGTATATATCTGCTTTTTATAAAATTACTTAAAAACGAAACAATTTATTGGCATTAGGTCAGTAATTTTAAGAGAAACACACCATGTAAGAAAGCTTGGAATGGTTACTTCCACAGAGAAACTCATGGCAACTCTGAAATATTGCAGGCAGTACTGTGTCGTTACCCAAAGAAGCAGAGTATTCTGTCATTCTTCTCATAATACAGTGAAAAGAAAAATGTAAGTTTTAGTGAAGTTTTAAAGTAGTGATAGATTAAATAATGATAAATACTAGAATCTTTATTTAAAAAGTACAATAAATTGTATGAAATGTTGAAACATGTGGCCAACAGCACTCACTCTGGAAGAGTATCTAAGGCTTAAAACTAGATGTATATAGTTAACATTATTGCCAGAGTTTCAGTAAAAAATCTTTTTCTGTACCTGTAGTTCCTTCTCTGGTTCATGTAGTTAAAAACAAAACATATGAATAATTTATATGGCATATGTAAAAACAACATTCTCAGTAAAATGACTCAAAATTGCTTACTCTCTACTCATTTCAGTTACTTAAAATCTTGTTTCCCACTATGCATAATAAAGTATTATAATACCAAGAACATTGTTTGAAGAAAAATTTTAGCTGTTTGATAAATAGCCTTTCAAAGTGAACAAGAAATAATTACAATTTGATCAGTGGATTATCTATAAATATAAAACACAAAGTCAATAAAAATAGACATCAATGAACTAATATCAAGTTCTAAATTAAAAGAGACAAAGAAAAATAAGATACAGGAAACAATCAAATGTAATGCAGAAAACTTAACTGGATCCTTGTTTGGTAGGACAAAACTTGCAAAGAGAAGGTGCTTTTGGGGTCATTCCCAAAGTTAATTATTATTGAGATAGTGAGACTGTGTTCGACTCTTATGTTTGTATGCTATCCCTCAGTGTGCACGGGGATTGGTTCCAAGACCCCCGAGGATACTAAAATCCATGGATGCTCAAGTTCCTCCTATTTAATGGTACAGTAATTTCATATAACCTACACACATCCTCTTGTATTGTTAAAGAAATAATGACAAGAAAAAAATCTCTATATATGCTCAATGGAGACCCAACCATCCTTTTTTTATTCTAAATATTTTGATCTGTGGTTGGTTGAATCTACAAATACAGAACCCACGGATACAAAGGACCAACTGTGTATATACATGACTTCTGCAATAAGAAAATAATACATGCTCTCAAAAATATAATGCTAGGGTACTATTTATTTTTCAAACTAAGCCGATTATTTTGATAATGCAAATGAACATGAGCCACAAACTTCAGCTTCTAAAAGAAAGTAGGTTAGGTATAAGGGTAGAGAAGAAAAGAAAAAAACAACTCATTAAGAAAATCTAGTCAAATTTAAATAAACGTAATTCACAGTAAAACCAAAGCTGAAATGTCAAAGATTTTTTTTTCTGAAAAAGAAATATGCTACAATTTTAAAACTTAGCCAATATACTAAACTACTTTCATCATATCTAAGAGATGAGACCTTAGTTCATCCTGTATATAAATATACCAAAATATATTTTTGAAAAACTTTACTTATTAAATTTGGAAAAAGGAGCCAAAGCCGTCAACCACTTGACATGACAATATTTTCAGTTCTAGCCATGAGACTATGTGTGGATTAATATTTGAGAAAATTTTAGAGGTGATATTCAGTAACACAAACTCATATTATTCCAAAACTGCTATGTCTTTAAAGTAGTGAGATATATATATATCTGATTTTAAAGTAATACTTTTAAATCATGAAAAATGAAGAGAAATCAAAGCTGCTACTATTTAAGAAAATGACAATTTGTGCTTCATCTTACTTGTAATGTAGTTAACTTTACTCAAACTCTGCCCAAAGCCATTAATGTTTCAGGAAAAAAAATAACATATGTGCACTTCCTACTTATTACTAGGACCTAATACAATAAAGCTTTCATTCCTACAAAAATTTAATTACATGTATATAGAACATATAAAACTAGTACTTAAACTTAAAATTTAAGAATAAACCTTTCTAAATAGATGCTTAATTTGGTTTTCCATGTACACGTGCAGCAATGCTTAATTCTTCATTATTACTATTATTAATGAGATGAACTCTTGCTCTTTTGCCCAGGCTGAAGTGGCACAATCTTGGCTCACCGAAAACTCCGACCCCTGGGTTCAAGTGATTCTCCTGCTTCAGCCTCCCAAGTAGCTGGGGTTACAGGAGCCTGCCACCATGCCCGGCTAATTTTTGTATTCTTAGTAGTAACAGGGTTTCACCATGCTGGCCAGGCTGGTCTTGAATTCCAGACCTCAGGTGATTCACCCACCTCAGCTTCACAAAGTGCTAGGATTACAGGCATGGGCCATCATGCCTGGCCAAATCTTCATTTTAATAAAGCAAAATCTTGTGCTATAAATTTGAATGTTCCATAATTTCTGGGAAGTAGTATAATGTTCCCTTCATAATTATTTGTGCATTAAATATTACTGGCAACATCTTTGACTTTATTAATTTGCTTAACAAATATCTTTTTACCCCATATACAAGGTTAAGTTCAATACAGCTTCTGGTATTTTACTCTGTCTTCGCTATCACATTTCTATCTTCCTAACCATGCAACATTAGAAAAGTTTTCCATTCCTCTATGGACCAGTTTCTTTGGCATAAATAATAGATGTGGGCCAAATGATTCTGACAGCTCTTACTAGTGCTAACTTTAAATTGAAAACAAAAACAAAAACAAAAAAAACAGTATTTATGTGGTGCATCAGTCTATGTAGTAGATTGTCTCCCATCACCGCTCTTTGGAGGGAAATACAAGAAGGAAGTGATGTCAGAGAAGCTACAGCATAGCTCTCTACATGCCTGTCTGAGAGGTACCTCTCATTTCCCCAATCCTACTTATAATGTGATGTGCATATAGTGAACAAATTGCTTTAATCAGAGTAGCTACATTGAACAACAGCAAAGCTGTTAAGCACACATTTTCTAAGGCTCTAAGATCTAATCATTAGCCACACCTATCTTATTAGACATTTCTACCCCTTCTCTGCCAAATCCAATCCATCACCTAGTCCTGTCATTCTACCTCAGGAGTAAATCTCTGAAATCCACGCACTTTATTTCTCTCTACCTCACTACCCTCGACCAAATTACACTCTTTGCTTACCTGAAATAAAACTAGAGAAGACTCTTTTAACCCGTTCTCCGAGCTATCCTTCAAAATATCCATTCTCCACAATTAGCCAGAGCTACCTTTTCAAAATGTGAATTGAATCCTGTTCATTTCCTTCCCACCTCCCCCAAAACTACTCCCACTACCAATTTTTAACAAGTCCAGTTGTCATTACTCCTAGTACCAGAGAGTAACATGGCCTGCTCTTCTTCCAGCCTCAGCTCATCTTGTCTCCCTAATTCTCAGCGTTCCCTCGGATCCTGTCTTTCAGTTTGTTCTCATCACAGTTCATCTGCCTGCATGTCCTTCTTTCTTCCGGCATGAATTTGCTTCCTTTGTGATGTAGAAAATCCTCTTTCCCCCTCTTTGTCTGGTTTAATCTGATACCCCAGGTTCTCATTTTAGGCATCAATTTTTCAAGGAAACATCCCAATTTTCCCAAAGTACAGTAAGTGCTCACAGCATCATGGACCTGTGCTTCGTCAGCACTCAGCACACTTGTAAATTTGAGTGTGATTATCTGAACATCCTTAACTAATTCAAGGAGACTGTCCACCTCCATTAAGAACAGGACCACTCAACTACGTAAGCCTTATGAAAAAAAAAGAGAAAAAGAAAAAAAAAACAGGGCCCGTACATATCTATTTTTGCTCACCACTGTATGCACACCTGGCATAATGCCTGGCACATACTATATGCCCAGTGAAAAGCTGATAAATGAGTATATGAATGAATAAAGACACGTGCAACTATTACCACCTCCACTGCGTAAGGCACATGAAGAATTCCATTGTTCTTCACAGGCATTTCACAAAGCCAAATTACAGATTGCCTTGAAAACTATAAACTTAAAATAGACTTTTTTTACTTAACTGTAACCAGAACAAAGAAGTCAGCACATGAAATACACAAACAGTTTTATAGAAAAAGACATAAATATTTATAAGGAAAATTACAATGAACTGCTGGGGAAATACTAAAACAATGTTGTTTGTTTCTGTTCACTGAATGTGTAACAAAGCAAACTCACCAAAACTCAAAAAAAAAAAAAAAGAAAGAAAGAAAAACCCACAGCCAAAACTGCTTGTTCAAAATGTAGAAATACCACAGAAGGAATGGCTGAGTAATGGCTATTGTTATAATTTTAAGGAGAGCAAAATTTGCAGTATTTTTAAATGTAGTAAAGACTAGATGAACACTAGTTTATATTTAACAAATCTAAAACAAGACTCAATAAATGTGATCAAGTATTATTGTTCTCATTTACTATTTAGGTAGTCTATCAGCTTTGTTTTACTTTTATTTCAAGGGGAAAAAACAATTCTTCACTGGCAACTCCTTTTAAAGGTTACATTTCGGCCGGGCACGGTGGCTCACGCCTGTAATCCCAGCACTTTGGGAGGCCGAGGCGGGTGGATCACGAGGTCAACAGATCCAGACCATCCTGGTCAACATGGTGAAACCCCGTCTCTACTAAAAACACAAAAATTAGCTGGGCACAGTGGCGCGTGCCTGTAATCCCAGCTACTCAGGAGGCTGAGGCAGGAGAATTGCCTGAGCCCAGGAGGCGGAGATTGCGGTGAGCCGAGATTGCACCATTGCACTACAGCCTGGGTAACGGGAGCGAAACTCCGTCTCAAAAAAAAAAAAAAAAAAAAGTTACATTTCAAACAATCCAAATTTGACTATTCTAAGAAAGTATCTACAGATACTACACAATGAGTCATGTAAAATATTCTTAGGGGGTATAAACATCACTGGAACCCAAGTGTGGGAAATTTGTACAAGTTTTAGTCATTCAACTTAACAACTCTTCCCACCCTCAGTGTGCCAGACTATATACCAAATTCTGAGACTACATAGGTAAGTCTCAAAACAGTAACAATAAGTATCAAATTCAAGAGTTCTCCACCCACATGTCAGGAGTTTTTATGTTTCTCTCTTAACTCCAAGTATCTAATTGAACATGTTATTGCACCTGACTGGGGTCTATGAATGAGAAGGTGAAGGAGAGACAGCCCCTGCCCTAGACAAGGGTAACTGACTGCCATGGGACACACAGAAAACTGTATGGGAATCAGAAACTGTGTGCTGGGTGATAAATGCAACAGCACAATGGGTAAGTGCTATGGGAATGACAAAAATATCAGGACAGGTAGGAAAAGTGTATGTCTTGAAAAGAAGGGCATATTTCACTCTTAGGAACTCAATCAACATCACTCACTTTTTCAGATATTGTCCTCAAGTTCACAGCTCATTCGACATTGTTCCTTGTTTTAACCTTTTGTGAAATTTATTCTACTGTTCTGACAACAAAAACATTTCTTAAATATCAATTATAAAATTTAAGATTTAAAATATTGTCATCTTTTATATTTAACACTTTTAGCTTCATGTAGTTTTTCTTAAAGAATAAGGTTGAAGATAAACAGGATTAAAAATTAGTTTGAAAATACACTCGTGTGTGTAAGTCAGAAGGAATTCTTTTATGGAAATTTATACAATGATGAAATCCTCACCCAGGAATTAGTAATTGTCAGTTTTTGTAGTTCACACCGTGCTTTTAACTTCCTCTCTCTACTTCAGGAAGGAAATAAATAGCAAAAGCTTTCAGATTAAACCCAATGTATCAGTAACTCTGTACTTTCAGAATTGTATTTTATAGCTTTCTGTGCTTAAGAAAAGGTAATTATGTATCTTGCTCTATAACCCCCATCTAGACTTTTGTCAACACAATAAAAGCAAATACAGTAATACACAATTACATTCACAAAACTTAGCATTGCCAATTCAGACTATGGTATAATTTATACAATCTGTACTTTCTACAGAAACAAATAATAAACCTACATTGACAAATGCATGCTCAAAAAGCTCCAGGAGTAATTAGAATGAAGAAACCTCAAAAATACAATTCTGTATCTTCCTACAAACATTCAGCAACCTAGCAGGTTGCCTATGATACAATACCAGAGATGTTTAACACTCATTTCTTGAATAATAAAAATGACGATGATGATGATGATGACCACAGCTAAGATTTACTGACCATTTAAATTGTACTAGGCACTGCTAAATACTTTGTATTTAAGCCTGATAACAATTCTAAGAGCTAGGTACTATTATGAATCCCTAATTTAATGACACAGGAAAGGGCGCTGAGAGACATGAGGAAGAGGCAAAGCTGGGATTACAACCCAAGTTGTCTGAGGCCAAAGCTCCTAACCACTCAATTGTGGAAAAACATCATATACAGATTCTAGCTGAGATTTAGAAACAGCTTTGTGGTAAGAATTTTGAAACAGAAATATTCAGATATGGCAGGGCATGGTGGCTCACGCCTGTAATCTCAACACCTGGGGAGATTGAGGTGGGCAGATCACTTGAGGTCAGGAGTTGAGACCAGCCTGGCCAACAATGCAAAACTGTCTCTACTAAAAATACAAAAATTAGATAGGTGTGGTAGCGCGTGCCTATAGTACCAGCTACTTGGGAGGCTGAAGCGGGAGAATCACTTGAACCTGGGGGGCATAGGTTGCACTGAGCTGAGATTGTGCCATTGCACTCTAGCCTGGGTGAAAGAATGAGACTCCATCTCAGAAATAAAAAATTTGAAAATAAAATATTCATATATATTTCAGCTATTTCAATATTGTAGTGAGGTATATATTAAGATTGTGGGAAACAGTCCATCTTAAAAGAGCACTTGACTGTAATACCATTAAGCTATTAATAGTTTTAGAAATTTTTTCAAAGGAGACGTTTTAATTACAAAAACATTTTATATCATGTATCATCTAAGTTAAATAAATCTTTTACTTATAAAAAAGGCAATCTAAAACTTCAACTGAATCTAAAATTCAATTGTTTTCTCCATAACACAAGTGATTTCTGAAAAAGAACAAAAGCTAAAGCTCTAAAGAGAGAAAAAGAAATTATAACTAAATCATGATAGATTTTGTTTAAAAGATTCCAGATTTAGAGCAGTAAAACAGTATGTTCTCCAGTATTAGTTTTTGAGATTTTTGAACAATTTATTTGTTATGGGAATAGACTGAAGTTTGCACAAAGATCCAAACCAAATATGAACTTACAATACTTGTTTGCCTGATGTCATAACTTTAAATAATCCTGCTATAAGCATACCTTGGCAAAAAATACGGTGAGGTGAGTTTCACTGCCAACAATCCAAATAGGGAATTTTGGAGATTTCAAGTAAGAACCAACCTAGAACAAATGTAGCAAAATAAAACAAATAAACAAATTAAAAATTTATACTGCCTCTTACATATTTGCCCATGACTATTTGAAACATTACTAAAGTGTCCAATATGTATTTAACTGGAATAATGTACTGTGCCAGAGCACCTTACCCATAGAGACCAAATGCTGAATGTAAAAATGAGTGTTAGCAGACTGCCAATTCTGAGCTTATATTGTACCTTGACATTAAAACAACAATAATATACATTTAACACAGCTAGAAATAACTATTTAGCCCTAACAGTCACTCTCAGGTTTTGTTAAAGTTCCTTGATAAAATGACTACTTCTTAGAATTTCAGAATGAAACCTCAAACGCTTAAACTATAAATTTGATAACTTTATAAAACATAATTATACATTAACAAATGAGTAGACTTATGAATAATCAAAGGGAAAGAACATCTTTGTTCCCAAACAATCTAGGACAATATAAAAATCTCTCAACAAAAAATCGAAACCATTTAAGTATGTAAGTGTCCTGTTGACTCTTCATGACAGAAGGTAAGTTCAAAGTTTCGCAATGTGAACATCTCTTTAAAATGTATAAAAAGCCATATTTGTACCCTGAGCTCAAGGTTATACAGTCTGTGAACACTACAATACCAATAACTTGAGAACATCATTTTGTGTGTTTTAGAGAAGAAAAAAAAAAAGCTTAATGTTCAACAAATAGAATTATGAAACCCAACATGTGCACAGCATTCAATTCCACCTTCATATGAACACAGAAACTTAACTTAAAAATGACAAATCTTACCAATACAATTTGCTGCATTTTCCTTTTTCTTACAGACTGCCTATAATTGGGGAATTCCAAGTGGCTGTTTCTGGCAGTCAGGGCCAAAAAATTCTTTCCTAATCAGCCAGCAGCCCCTGCTTTAACCACCACCCTGGCCCTATGGAATTTATTCTTATCACTAGGAAGGAAGTAGAAAATAGGTATTCTTTTTTATTCATGAACAGAGAAATTAGTATCTTTGTCCTATGATGGGAAGGATGAGTTAGGTGTCCTAATGTGGCAATGCTGAGCCAGTGAAGTAGGAAGGATGGTTTGGAAACAGCAGAGAAGAATAAAAGAAAAGGAACAATCTAGAAGACTCCCATCGTCTTAGCCCAAAATCTTCTGAAACTGATAAGCAACTTCAGCAAAGTCTCAGGATACAAAATAAATGTGCAAAAATCACAAGAATTCCTATACACCAGTAACAGACTTAAAGAGAGCCAAATCAAGAACGAACTGCCACTCACAATTGCTTCAAAGAGAATAAAATACCTAGGAATACAACTAACAAAGGATGTAAAGGACCTCTTCAAGAAGAACTACGAACCACTGCTCAACGAGATAAGATACAAACAGATGGAGAAACATTCCATGCTCATGGTTAGGAAGAATCAGTATCATGAAAATGGCCATAACGCCCAAAGTAATTTACAGATTCAATGCTATCCCCATCAAGCTACCAATGACCTTCTTCACAGAACTGGAAAAAACCACCTTAAACTTCATATGGAACCAAAAGAGAGCCAGCATAGTCAAGTCAATTCGAAGCAAAACGAACAAAGCTGGAGGCATCACGCTACCTAACTTCAAACTATACTACTACAAGGCTACAGTAATCAAAACAGCATGTTACTGGTATCAAAATAGAGATATAGACCAATGGAACAGAGCAGAGGCCTCAGAGGCAACACAACACATCTATAACCATTCGATCTTTGACAAACCTGACAAAAACAAGCAATGGGGAAAGGATTCCCTGTTTAATAAATGGTGCTAGGAAAACTGGCTAGCCATGTGCAGAAAGCAGAAACTGGACCCATTCCTGACACCTTACCCTAAAATTAACTCCAGATGGATTAAAGACTTGATCATAAGACCTAACACCATAAAAACCCTAGAAGAGAACCTAGGAAAAACCATTCAGGACATAGGCATAGGCAAGGACTTCATGACTAAAACACCAAAAGCATTGGCAACAAAAGCCAAAATAGACAAATTGGATCTAACTAAACTTAAGAGCTTCTGCATAGCAAAATAAACAATCGTTAGAGTGAACTGGCAACCAACAGAATGGGAAAAAATCTTTGCAATCTACCCATCTGACAAAGGGCTAATATCCAGAATCTACAAAGAGCTAAAACAGATTTACAAGAAAAAACAAACCATTCAAAAGTGGGCGAAGGATATGAACAGACACTTCTCAAAAGAAAACATACATGAAGCCAACAAACATATGAAAAAATGCTCATCATCACTGGTCATTAGAGAAATGCAAATCAAAACTACATTGAGATACCATCTCACACCAGTTAGAATGGCAATCGTTAAAAAATCCAGAGACAACAGATGCTGAAGAGGATGTGGAGAAACAGGAACACTCTTAACACTATTCTTGGGAGTGTAAATTAGTTCAGCCATTGTGGAAGACAGTGTGGCGATTCCTCAAGGTCCTAGAAATAGAAAATCCATTTGACCTAGCAATCCCATTACTGGGTATATATCCAAAGGATTATAAATCAATCTATTATAAGGACACATGCACACAAATGTTCATTGCAGCACTGTTTACAATAGCAAAGCCTTGGAACCAACCCAGATGCCCATGGATGACAGAATGGACAGGGATAATTTGGCACATATACACCATGGAGTACTATGCAGCCATAAAAACGATGAGTTCGTGTCCTTTGTAGGGACATGGATGAACCTGGAAACCATCATTCTCAGCAAACTCACACAAGAACAGAAAATCAAACACCTCATGTTCTCATTCATAGGCGGGTGTTGAACAATGAGAACACATGGACACAGGGAGGGGAGCATCACACACTAAGGTCTGTTGCGGAGGGAACTGGGGGAGGGTCAGCAGTGGGTGGGGAGTTGGGGAGGGATAACATGGGGAGAAATGCCAGATATAGGTGATGGGGAGGAAGGCAGCAAACCACATTGCCATGTATGTACCTATGCAACAATCCTGCATGTTCTTCACATGTACCCCAAAACCTAAAATACAATAAAATATATACTTAAACAAAAAAGAAAAGGAACAAAAGAGAGAAAGCTGATTACAGTTCCAGAGTGTATGAAGATTTTAGAGGTGAGCAGTGCAAATGCGTCAATTTATACAGAAGAAATCAGAGAAATACACAGGATCTCTACCTAGTCTCATCTTAAGCAACGCAACAGTACAGAGCTGGAATTAGAACTTAGGTTTTTTAACTCCTACTCTGATAGATTTCCATCACTTACATCACGGTGCTTCATGTGGTGAACAGCTTAGCTATTAACCTTTCTTTTAGAAAAAGCGTATATTTAAGGAAGAAGTATAAAAAACAAAGAGGATAAGATCAGAGAGTAAATGAATGCTAAACTCACGGAGTGTTTTATAATAGTAAAAATATCTTGAATGCATAAATAAGTGTAATTACTTTGAAAACAGTTTGACGCATCCTCAGAAAGTTAAAAATAGAATTACTATATGACCAGTAATTTCAATCCTGGGTATATACCAAAGAGAAATAAAAACATGTTCACAAAAAATCTGTACATCAATGTTTAGAGCAGCGTTAGTCATAATAGCTAAAGTGGAAAGAACCTAACTGATGAATAGAAAAAACTGGTGTAACACACACAAGAATATTATTTGGTTATAAAAAGGAATGAAACTCTAATACATGTAAACACATGGATGAATACTGAAAACACTACGCTAAGTGAAAGGAGCCAGAACAAAACACTACATATTGTATGATTCCACTGGTACAAATGTCCAAAAGAGGTAAACCCACAAAGACAGAAAGGAGAGTAGTTGTTTCCAGGGGCTGGATGGAGGGGGATATGACTGCTAATGGGTTTAGAGCTCCTTTTGTGGGTAAGGAAAACATTCTGGAATTAGACTGGGGTAACAGTTGCATAGCTTCATGAATACATTAAGAAGCCCTGAATTGTATGCCTTAATATAGTGAAGTTTATGGTATGTGAGTTATAAATCTTTTTTTTTTTTTAAGTAGAATCAAAAGCAGCCAGAGCACCTTATTCTTTGTTGGGTTTTTATGTGTGTGTTGAGAGGGAGAGTGCAGGAGGGAGCGAGAGATTGTTTCATCACCTCAACTGTATTAATGCATGTACGGTCAAATGGTATTGCACAATGTTAACTTCACCTTTAAAGGGAAATCTGCTACACTTATAAAGCATGGGGAAATGTTCAGATTTACAAAATTACCACAAGCACAATGACTTTCTTAATGCCATTCTTCCAAGCATCTGGCAAAAAGTAAATGTAAAACATAGAGAATCTGAAAAGTTATATAGGGATGAACACTGTTGTGTTTTCTTGACTCACTTTTGAGGCCCTGGCTAGGGGCAGCTTCCTTTAAAAACATAGCTAATTAAGTTTATACTCCAACCACTACCATTATAGGTCTTCCACACTCCGGGGATCACCCTAATCACCCTGGAGTCAGGTGTCAGACTGCTCGGGATAACCAAAGAGCCCCCCCAGAATTATTCAAACTAGTCCATCTATAGGGGAGCCCAGGCAACCTAGCTGACCCCATCCTACTTGCTGTACATAGCTGCTCCTATGGATCCAGCTTACTGCACCCCAGTCCCCAGATGCAATCCTGCATGTGGCCCTGCCTGGCTTCCCTCTCTCAATTGCTGTTGTAGGGAACAGAGTTTTGCCTTTCACTTAACCAACTGTCAGTGTGTCTTATTGCACCATTAACAGAATCCTTATATGTTATTTAAAACCATAGTTAACTGCTACAGCACTACAGCAATATGTAAACAGAAGAATATACAGCAGCAACTGACTTCCCACTAAGATGCTGAGGAGAAAAACATTCTACTTTTCCACCTAAAAATTAAAGCAAAGCTCACATTTAGAAACCCTTCCAATTTTGGTGAATATATCCATTCATTCATTAAACAAATATTTCTGAGCACCTGGCACCTAATATTTACCTAGCAATGTCCCTGCTTCCAAAGAGTCTATATTCCATTAGGGAAGATAATAGAAAAGCAAACTCAAGATACAAAAAGATAAGTAAACAAAAAGGGTCATTAGAGAGTAATTATTCTTATTAAATATTCTGCAAAAGAATAACTGAGGGACTGGTTAAGAAAAAAGTCTCTGAGATATGATCTCAAGTCTGGCCTGAAGGGGACAGTGAGCCATCCATTTCAAGAGCTGGACGACTCCAAGCAGAAAGGAGAGCAAGCACTGGAGAGGGCTGGGCACGCCTGGGAAAGTGAAAACAGACACCAGTGTGGTTGGAGCACAGCAGTGGAAAGAGCAATGCAAGTGCAAAGACCATCAGGGTCTTACGGGACACACAGGAAATATTTCCAAATATAAAATCTCCACCCCCAGCCTCATGCAAGATGCAAGCATGTGTGTACATCCCACCTGCCCCACCCCACCCCTCCAAGCTTAACTTTCCTTAGAATCTTTGAATGTGTGTGCATATCTGTTAGGGGGAAGGGGACGCAGTTTGATTCTCTAGTTGCCAGGCTGTTTCAGAGTAGCTTTAGCTTAATACAATTCAAGTCACCGAAAATAAAAGAGTTGCTACTGTTTAACAACATGATCACTACTAATGAGTAAGGGCAGGACAAATCCAATGTATCATATGCCTATCGACCAGTGCTCAAGTGTCACCGTTAAAAAGAAACACTGTGTGACAAAAAAGAAAGAGGATAAACCACAGCTATTGTTATTAGATATAATCATCATCTGAACCACTGCTATGGAACCCTGTTCTAAAATAGAGAAGGCAGGCCAGGTGCCTTAGGCTCATGCCTGTAATCCCAGCACTTAGGGAGAAAGGCCAAGGTAGGAGGATAACTTGAGGTTAGGAGTTTGAGACCAGTCTGGGCAACACAGCAAGACCCTGTCTCTATGTAAAAAAAAAAAAAAAAATTTTAATGGAAAAGAAAATTAGATTTATCTCTTTCTCCCAAACCATGACATATTATGAACTGAAAGTCAATCATGATCTAAATCCCATTTCAAGCTATTTACAGTACCCACTGGTTATTTCAGATTGTGTAGGAAAACAATAAAATAAACAGCAATACATGAGAGTCCCACTAACCCTAGTGTGTGTGTTAAAGAGTTTAATGCTATAAAATGCCTGAAATATTTTTTAGTGTGAAATCATTTTTTCAGATGGAATAGATAAAAGTCAGAATTTCAGGCATCTGGCAATTCTTTCTCTTTGCCTGATAAAGTATTACCAGTTGCTTTGGTGAGCATATTCTTTGTTAGGTAATAAAGAAACAGTGCTTTCTTCTTCTTCCATTTGCCAAAAATAAAATATTCAATAACAGTGGTCAATTGAATAGATTCAATAATAGATGTCAATTTAAAAAGAGAATAGTTTTCTTGTATTATTTTGTACTGAGCTCTGCCCCTCCTCTCACAAAAAATAACAACAGACTTGGCATAGGAAACTCAGCATGATCAGCCAGCTTAACCACACTTAATAACCCTGATGGGTCATAGGAGGGAAGAAGAAAGCAGTACGGAACAATAGCACTGTGCTCAAATGTGCTGTCATAGGAACAAAACAGTATCCACAATAGTGGACTTCTGAACAAAAAAAAACATTCAAAGTACCTTAAAAATCAATTTACCTTACAGTATCTTAAAGCTTCCATTAGTGTTAAAAATCCTACAGCTGCTTGTTCATGTATACCAAGAAGTTCTGCAAAAAAAAAAAAAAAAAAAGAAAAAAAAAGAAAACAAACTTAGTATTGTAGTAGTGTGTATAAATATGAAGCATACTTATATGTATATATATTTATACTACACCAAAATTTAACTTTTACCCAAAACTATACTTTTAAATTTGGCATGTATTTATTAAGAAGTATTGTCAACTAATCATTACAGTACTACTCATTATAAAATACCATTAAATCAGGTTTGTGGTGGGTAAATGTGATACTTTTGATGTACATCAAATGTATTTATAAAACTTGATATTCAATGTTAACTTTTTAAATGAAAGAATTTACTCCCTGAAATCCAGGCAATTGTTGACAAAAATATAAGAAAGAGAGACCTAATGCCTATGTAAAAGGGCTAACTTGAATTGACTTGGATTTCCAAAAACAAATAGATAAGATACGCTAATCACTGGTAAAATGTATCATTAGGTAGCAGTGACTCTACTTGCCTAAGACTAAAAACATGGACATTTAATGCCATCCGTCTCGCCTGTAAACACAGGCCATGTGTTTAAGACTGGGGAAATAAAGATGAACAGAAAATGATCTCTGCCTTAGACGAAGAAAACACGTGCGCTCTCTGTACATACACACAGAGTGATATGAGAGTATCTGCTTACAGTGTTAGGGAAGGCTTATAGAAGTGATAACAGGGAGTTGACTCTTGAAGCATATTATAGTTTTCCAGGCCAAAAACAGGATGAGAAGAAAATTCAAAGCAGAAGAAACCACAAACAGGTATGAAAAATCAATGCATTTAAGGAATGAAGAATTTGGCAAAGTTTCCTTAAATGCTTCTGGCCTGGGGAACATGATAAATAGTGATTAACCCAAAGAATTAAGAAGTAGGTTCTGGACAAACATGAAGATATAACATGAGTTTGATTATAGAAAAGCTGGGACTGAGGAACCTTTACGTGCTCTAGCTAGAGAGGGATAAATAGCTGGAAGTAAGGTTCGGGAATACAGGAGAGACAGGTCAGGGTTAGAGAAAAAGATTTGGGAATCATTAGCATAGAGATGAGAGATAAAGTTATGAATGTGGATAAGTCAGAACAGACACAACACAGAAAATTAAAATGTGATAATAAAGTCTTTTCATAACCTATACCCTTCAGCTAACATACATTAAGTAATATAATAATATATTTGTATCCATAATATACCTAAAAAGCATTTCTTTCTGGCTAACAATTATGTTCATTGTGAATACAATGTACATATAATTTTGCATCCTTTTCACCATCTGGTCATGTTTTACCCATTTTTCCATTAGGATATATTTTATCAATTAATGTAATAAGAATATTAACTCTGTCATTTCTGTGGCAAACATTTTGCTATGTAGCCTTAAGTACAACATCTAGATGGTGTAAGGCAAGAGCTGACAGTTTAACTTTCTGGATTAGTAAATCCAAAATTAATAGAAGGTGCATATATATACAGTTTGTATTTTTGTCACTAGCGTCTTACAGGCACAGATCGGCTGGAGCAATGGTTCTTTAATTGTGGTTTAGGATTCCCCAGGGACCACAAGACCCTTTAAGAGACTACATGAGATCAAAATGATTTTCATAATATGATATTAATTGACCTACTCTTACTCTTTCATAAGCACAGACTTTTACAGAGGTTGAATGATATGTTATACTGTATCAAAATTTATAAGCATATATGCAGATCCGGCTGTCTAGTAATGAAGCCAAGCATTAAAGGGATTTGCAAAAATTTAAAACAATGTCACTCTCCTTAATTTTAAATAATTTTATTAAAAGTGTTATTTATATTAATATTAATAAGGGGTATATTGTAGTTTTTAAAATTATGTTTTATTTCTACAAATTCAGGAGGTAAATGTGAAAATTTTAAACATATATACTAAAAAATGATCAAACCATGTTATGCAGAGTGTCCGTGTCCATTGCTCGAGTACAATGCAGTTTTAAGCATAGTAATCCTACTCTGCTATCAGATACTGAATTTTTTCCATCTTACTGTAAGTGTGTACTCTAACCCACTCTACTCATGCTTCCCCCACGTCCCGCCACTGACCCTTCCCAGTCTCTGTTATCTACTGTCCACTCTCTACCTCCATGTGATCAAATGCTTTTATCCCACAGAAAAGAACATGTGATTCTGTCTTTTGTCCCTGTTCCATCCATATATACGGCAAATGACAGGATTTCATTCTTTGTTATGGCCAAAAAGAATTCCATTGTTTATAGAATTCCATTTTCTTTATCCATTGACCTGTTGATAGGCACTCAGGTTGACTCCTATCTTTGCTATTGTGAATGGTGCTGCAATTAGCATGCATGTGCAGGTATCCCTTTGATATGCTGATTGCTTTGTCTTTGGGTAGATACTGAGTAGGGAGACTGCTGGATCAAATGAAAATTCTGTTTTTAGTTTTTTGAGAAATCTCCATACTGTGTTCCATAGTTCCGTAGTGGATGTACAAGTTTACATTCCCACCAACAGCATATAGGAGTTCTGTTTTCTCTATCTT
The DNA here is from genome assembly GCF_049354715.1 of Callithrix jacchus. Lineage (NCBI taxonomy): Eukaryota > Metazoa > Chordata > Mammalia > Primates > Cebidae > Callithrix > Callithrix jacchus. Next base: position 16,685,716 of record NC_133508.1, read on the forward strand.
TTATTGTTTTTTTAATAGCTATTCTGACTGGAGTAAGAGGACATCTCACTGTGGTTTTGATTTCTGGTTCTCTCATGATTAGTGATGTTGAATAGTTTTTCATATATCTGTTAAAGTGAATTAATACATTTTTTAAAATTTCTCAATCCCTAACATGAAAAACATTATTTGCTTTGGGATCCTCAATAAGAGTGTAAAGAGCATGAGATTAAAAGGTCTGAGAATCTTTGGGTTAGAGCATTTAAAGCAAAACAAGGGGCCGAGCGCGGTGGCTCATGCCTGTAATCCCAGCACTTTGGGAAGCTGAGGCGGGTGGATCACCTGAGGTCAAGAGTTCAAGACCAGCCTGACCAACATGATGAAACCCCGTCTCTACTAAAAACAAAATTAGCTGGGTGTTATAATCCCAGCTACCCAGGAGGCTGAGGCAGGAGAATCACTTAAACCCCAGAGGCTTGCAGTGAGCCAAGATTGTGCCATTGCGCTCCAGCCTGGGCAACAAGAGCAAAACTGTATTTGGTGGGGGGGGGGGGAAGGCAAAACAAGGGAGAGGAGAAAAACAGCCCAATTAGGTATAAATGGATATTCATATCTTTGCAAACTTTTCTCTCCCTTTCCTTCTGAAATATAAGCAGCACTAAATGTTTTCATGTAAAAAGAAGAATGCATACATTGGGAAGGTCTTACAATTTAATTTCTAAAATCAGTTACCACCACCTAGTGTTAAAATTAGATACTACATCATGGATTTCCCTAGATTTTTAAACAAATGTCTAATAATAAATATTATGTTAGCAAATGCAGCAAACTAGTTGTTCAAAATAATTGAGTAATGAACTATTCAGATTTGATCAGTAAATATATGCTTAGCCATCTAGTTTGGATGGCAATAGTTTAAAAATGTAGCATGCCTATTTTTCTTAAACAGAATTCCTTAACATTTTTAATCTTCTGATAGCTTCAAGTGTATCACACTAGGAAAATTTATTTTTATGCCAAGTTGTAATACAGTAAGGATATAATATTCTCACATTAATTTGAAGAATTCATTTGTATGAGACTTTCTCAATAGCCTCAAAAAAGTCTATTTTCAAGTAACCCTAATCTGAAAATCTGAAATTCAAAACGCTCCAAAATCTGAAGCATTTTGAGAGCCAACATGACTTTTGAAGGAAATGCTCATTATGGCATTTTGTATGTCAGATTTTCAGTTAGGGTTCCTAAACTGGTAAGAACAAATGCAAATATTTCCAAATCTGAAAAAAATTAAAAATCTTAAATGCTTCTGGGTCCCAAGCATGTACTCTACATTTGCAAAACATTCTAATTACCGTGTGATTACATTATTGTTTTCTTTGCCAGTATTAATTGACTATATGAGAGACAGGCTCTTGCCATCTTGCCCAGGTTGGTTTCAAACTCCTGGCCTCAAGTGATCTTCCTGCTTTGGCCTCCCGAAGTGCTGAGATTAGTCACAAGTCAACACTGATTATCTTACAAAACAGAATGAAACAAACCATGAAGACTCATTCAGTTCCTGACTGCATTTTTAGGAGTTCCCGTTCTAAGTGCAGAGGGAAGCCAGCCATCAAATGATTTTAAGTGAGAGAGAAACATGATCACATTGAGTTTGAAAAATACCACACTAGCCACTGTGAAAGACAGAGTGGGCAAGAATGCAATTCGTTTGATTAGTTCTATTGTGGTTTATTTCTATTCTATTGGAGAAGCAAAAGATGTTTCAAAAGTTAGGGCAGAATGAAGTATATGGATTCAGGACCATATTATCTATAAAACATGAATTTTTACTAAAGAATGTACAAAACAATATAGTTGAGAAGATAATATTGTAAAGATTTCCTCAAAATTACCTACAAATATAATGTAATCAATCCAAATCTTCATAGATTTTTTAAAACTTGAACTTGAAAAGCAGGGGAAAAAGTTCAATTGGAATAGATAATGTAGAAATGACTATAACAATTTTGAAGAAGTATGTCAGGAAACATGCTAATGAACATTCAAAGTGTATTATAAAACTACGTAACTGTGAAGTTTTGCATAAGAAGTCATAAAAAAAGATCAGTGGAATAGAAATAAAAACAGACAAATATAGAAAAATGTGTTTTGTAACAAAAAATGTATTTCATATCTGTGGAGAACTGACTGGAATTAGGACATTAGATTCTTCTTTGAGAAAAAGTCAAGAGGCAGATCCCTAACTCATACCATTCATAAAGACATAATCTAGATAAAGAGCCAAACATTAAAAAACAAAAAGCCCACAAAAGCATTTTTGGAAAATACAAGAGAAATTAGTTTAGTCTGGAGCCAGGAATGATGGTACATGCCTATAGTCTCAGCTACTCGGAAGCCTGAGGCAAAAGGATCGCTGGAGCCCAGTTCGAGGCTGCAGTGAGCTAAGACTGTACCACTGCACTATGGCCTGGGTGACAGAGGGAGACCCCATCTCTAAAAAATTAAAAGAAAAAATCTTGGGGTGAGAGACACATTAAACAGACATAAGGGGAGAAAAAAAACCCCACCCAAAATAGAAGCCATGAAAAAAAAGACCAAATGATTTAACCTCACAAAAATGAAAGCCAGCTGGGTGTGGTGGCGCATACCTGTAATGCTAGCACTTTGTGAAGCTGAGGTGGGTGAATCACCTGAGGTCTGGAATTCAAGACCAGCCTGGCCAACATGGTGAAACACTGTCTCTTCTAAAAATCCAAAATTAGCTGGGCATGGTGGCGTGTGCCTGTAATCCCAGCTACTAGGGAGGCTGAGGCAGCAGAATTGCTTGAACCCGGGAGGCAGAGGTTGCAGTGAGCCAAGATCGTGCCACTGCACTCCAACCTGGGTGACAGAATAAGACTCTGTCTCAAAAAAAAAAAAGCAAGCTTTGGATATAAGAAAATGTATCATTAACAAAGTTAACAAGAAAGAGAAGGCTGGGCAACAGTATTTGCAACAAAGGTCAAACAGAGAAAGAACTAAGAATTTATAAAGAGCTCCTAGAAACTGTGAACAAAAGAAAATAACTCCTCCTCCCCAAATGCCAAAAATATGGGAAGAGGTAATTCGCAGAAGAATATAAAAGCTGACAAACACATGAAAAGATGATCAAGCTCAGACTCAATGAGCACCAGAGAAATGTGAATTAAAACAGGCTACCACTTGTCAATAAACTGACAAAATGTTAAAGATGCACAATTCTAAGTGTCAGGCAGGATGCAGAAAAATGAGAACTCTCCTACACACTTGAAAGCATAACTTTATACTTTTAATTTTAGAAAGAAATTTGGCATTATCTATCAAAATTTAACACATGTCCCTCAAAGGTTAGAGAGTTACTGTATGATCCAGGATTTCAACTCCTTGGCCTATGGCAAAGAAACACTAGAATATACATCTCATAAAAACCAGTACATGAAACACAGCATTATTCATGATGGTCAAGTGGAAACAGTCTACATGTCCATTAGTCGGCAGATGTATAAATGTGGCACATTTTCATGATGGCATATTATTCATCAAGAAAGAGGACTAAAGTACTGGTACATGCGAAAACATGGTGAACTTAAAAACATTATACTAAGTGAAATAAATCAGTCACAAAGACCAGAGAGTGTATGTTTCTATTTCTATGAAACATCCTGAATAGGCAAATTCTATACAGCAGAAAGTAGATTAGCAGTCGCCACGGCTGGTGTGGAAGGAAGTTTAAGGAGTTACTATAATGAAAACAGGGTTTCTTTTGGAGAAAAAAATATTTTATAAAATTGATTGTGGTGATGACTAAACAACTGAGAAAATATTTAAAACACTGAATCACAATTCACATGCATGATACATAAACTAAGCCTCAATAAACCTGTAAATAAAAAAAAAAAATAAACAGATGCCTAAATATTAATACACTTTCTACTTTTAGAAATCTAACCTGTAGGTATACTTTTAAAGATATACGGAAAGACCTATATACAAAACGTGTTTACTACAGCAGTTTCTTATAGCCCAAATGGAAACAATCTAAATGCTTATTATAAGTAAACTCAAGGCAAAAGACAGACTAGAAAAAAACACATTTATTGACATCAACCATATGTGCATTCAGCATTTACTGGACTTATTTCCTGCTCTGACAACATAGCAGGAGGTAGGTAACATACAAAGAAAAATTATAATTAAATAGTTACTAGTTGAAAATTCTTAGGCAAGTCACTTTGCTTCTCTAGGCATCAATTTCTTTCTTTATAACAAAAGGAGTAATACTTTCCTTAAAGGACAAGTATCTTGCTGTCAAGATTAAGATCCTCTTTCCAAAATGCCTACACTGGCCCATAGAAAAAATGTAGTTTTCCTCAAAAGCTTATGCACCTGGTTTACAGAAACAAGAACATGTATACTAAGAACTGTGATGTGAGGTATAACAGAATGAAGCACACTGAAGTAAAGCACCAGAGATGTTCAGAGGGAGGAGAAAACTTTTCCTGCTATGTCAGGGTAAGGGGAGAGACATTAGGTAGAAGTTAACATCTGAATGGTCCCAGATGGAATGAGAAGGAGGACAACTGGGGAAAAGTATCACTGTGTTTAGGGGCAGGGAGGCAGAGCCGCCTGGAGAGCAGTGGTTCGTAATCCTGACTTCATAGTATCTCTTGGGGAGCTTAAGAATACATGAATGCCCAGATTCTGGCGGAGAACAACTCCATTACGATCTCTAGGTGATTTTAAATTTCTCCCAGTTAATTGTGATGTGCAGCCAAGTTTGAGAACCAGTGGATTAAGGTACTGGCTTTGTGAAGACTAGTAAAAGATTGTAACATAGGGTTGAGTATAGGAACACAGAGGCTCCTGTAAAACAAAAGTGTTAACCTGTCGGTTTGTAGAATACACTGGAGTGAAATGACAGATTGAAAGCTATAGCATGATAGTCTAGACAGGTGGGAGGTAATAAGACCACAATAGACTTGGCAAAGGAAGAAAAAAGAGAGAAGCTAGTATTTCTGTGCTTCGTGCTAGGCAGCATGTGTGAATGTCTATTTTTAACCTCAATGCATAGGTAAGAAAACTGAGGCTCAGATAATTTAGTAATGTGCTCACAGTCAAACAGCAGAGGTATAAACGAACTCATCACCACACCCGAGATCTCTGCTTGTTCCACCAAAGCACACTGTCCTGCAGTACCACTTTTCCTCTGTCAAAGTTCAACAATGGAGAATCTTGAGGACTCAGCAACTAATTAGATACATGACAGTAAGGTACACATAACTAGCCCGTTTTCAAATAAAGCCTGTTGAATAAATTAACATCAGAAACATCACAAGCTGCATAAAGGCCCTGCTTCTATTTTGGCAGAGGAAAAAACCAATCTTTGCCCTCAAGTGTTTCAATTTTCTGTAAAGGTCAGTTACAGCCATTGATGATTAGTAAGAATGCTCATTATGCAGCTGTGGCAAACGTGGATTGAACAGTGCCAACCACTGCGCTTAAGGACATGATGAATATCTCTTTTTGCCACTTTCTCACCTCATTATTCTAACTACCCTGTGATAACCATTCCAACTGGAAGATGAGAAAGAAGCACTGAGTGGTGAAATATCTTAATTCCACACAGCTTAATAAATGGCACAGCTGAGATGTGAACCACATTAGTCTAATTCTGCAGAGCAAACATACTTAATCATTCAGATAGACTGCCTCTTACACTACACTTTAGACTCTTGAGTGCTATAATACATATGCGAGATGGCACTGGAGTTTATCTTATTTCAATTACACAGTAATTCTGAGATGTAGATATTTGCCCCATTTATAGAGAAGCAGCCGAGATGGAGATTTTAATCCAAAGATTCCTGTTCATGGTATAGTGTTAGTAAATGAGCCATGCTGTGTACCTCCTTCAAGAAGAATAGGGGGTAGAAAAAAAAAGGCTATGATTTTAGCAGGGAGTGAGGTCTTTGCTTTCGAAGAATAAATTACACAGAATTCAGATCATAGAGAGTAAATATTTCAGCAATGTAGGCAAGGAACTTCTGCCAATGAAGAGAGGTTCACTGTCTGGTCATTACACATCATGGTCTTTGTTTTAAGCATTAGAAACCACCTAAATTTCATGTAGAGCAGGGAAGAGAGCCACATTTAATAGGAGAAACAGTAAATGGAATCAAGAGTAACAGTAACTCTGCAAAGATGTATAGTTCTCCTAAAACGGGGGAAAATATGCTGAAAAAAGACAACTTGAGATTTTCAAGTCTGCTGAGAGTAAGTCGGCAGAGGTAAAGTTAGAGACAGATAAAGAGAAGGGGTTTCAATCCACTGCCTTAAGTGGCAATAGATAAAGGAGTTATGAGGAGTAGAAAACAGGGTTACAATGTGTAGTCAGCAGTGAGAGTTTAAATGATTTCAAGTTGGATTACTTTAGAGTAGACCCAATCAATAAAGGTTTTATTTTATTTTTATTTTTCTTCTGGAAAATAAAGTTTATAATAAGGGTTCTTTTCTAGCAATAGCAACAACCTTGGCAGGGCAAGCAAAAAATGTGTACTATGTGTTATCTAGAAAAAAATGGGAAGGTTCAGTGAAAGATAAATGGGATATTTTTCTCATTTTTAAGTTTGATGACTGAAAACAGAGTTTGCGTCAAGTCAACATTCCAAAATGCAAGAAACATATTCTATTTTCTTTTCCAACTTCGTCATTTCAAAGTTATTGGTTAGTTTGGACTTTTAAACTATACAGAAAAAAGGTCCACAGCAAGATGACAGTCTTGAAAAGTATTTTTTTCAAGAAACAAAAAATATGTGTACATCTCAAGAACCAAAACCTATAATTGATTAATATATTGTGTAAAGGAAGTAATGACTTCATGGCAAGAGCTGCCTATGGAACCTCCTATTCTTATTCTTTTTTTTTTTTTTCTTTTTGCGGGGGATGACTAACTGTCATCCAGGTTGGAGTGCAGTGGCATGATCTCAGCTCACTGAAATCTCCACCTCCGGGTTCAAGCGATTGTCCTGTCTCAGCCTCTCGAGTAGCTGGGACTACAGTGTACGTCACCAGGTACAACTAATTTTTGTATTTTTGGTAGAGATGGGGTTTCACTGTGTTGGCCAGGCTGGTCTTGAACTCTTGATCTCAAGTGAGGTCTTGAGTTCAAGACCTTGACCAACATGGTGGGATTATAGGCATTAGCCACCGCACCCAGTCATGGAGTCTTCTGTTCTTGAACCCTCATTCTGACTGTTAATCCTGTCAACGAAAGGTATCTCATCTCAGTCCATGAGAGGCTGGTTGAGGAAAAGCATGGGGGGCAGAGGAGTACTCTGGTTTGAGGATTACATACTATAGGCTTTCGAGAATCCAAATAATGCGTAGAAAGAGGAACCACACTGATGAGGAGCAAGTTCAAGAGTGATGCGCTAAAGACAGGGTGGGGAGAGTCAGGCAGAGCACACAGTAAGTAGCCGCAAAGACAGAAGGCCAAGTAGGATGAGTCACCTCAACCCCGGGAAGAACCCTGTGTTGCTTCTCTAATCATCCGAGATACCTGAGGGTCCAGAAACAACTGGAAGAAGAAGAAAGAGGGGAGTGTGCAGAAGCCATCTACAGGTAAGAGAGAAACATAGAAACCAAAAAAACCGGTATGTTACCCAGGAGAGACTGAGATGAGACGTTTTTCATTGACAGGATTAAATGCTTTCAGCTATGAATCAGAATAAGGGTTCAAGACTAGGATGAGCTCAATTACAGACAGCTGAGCAAGATAATTTGTATAGTTTTTTGTTTATGAATTTCACTGTTTAAACTCTGACCTTTACCAGAAATCAGCAAAACTTGGTTCTCTTTCTAACCTCACCACTAAGTAAATAATTTTGCATATGTATTAAATAAGAAATGAAGTTAGTTCTTAAAATTCTCAGACAGTAAAATGGGTTGTATTATGGTGCTTTTTAATTCTGAAGTTTTTTTTTTTAACTGATTTTTCCCCTTAATATTATGCCCTTCCATGCTTCTGTTAATTACACATTTCTAAATTTGAGAAAAATTCAAATAGAAGATCAAGGATCACTTAATCAGGAGCAAAAAGTGGCAACTATTATTTTCTCAATTATATTTTTTCTGTTTGCCTGTGAGCTCTGGGAACTCTGGAGCTTCATGTCCTCTACTACATACTTCAGAGGGGCACACTGTGGTTACTCAATGTAAGTTAAATGAATAAACAAATTCAGACTGACCCAGTAATAAACTGAAGGGAATTTTATTTGGTTATTTATCAGCTCTCCTTAACTGAATGGATTGGCCAAAATGGCATCCATTTCAATGTGCCTGGCAACATATGAAGACACAGGAAAGAAATAATTGAGACCAAAAATGGAAGTGGTAGTGGAAGAGATGGTAGTTTAAAAGTCTCAGTCAACATTAAATTTGCTCAGCATTTTAAAGTATGCACATTAAAAGTAATATAGACAAAAACCACACTAGACTCTCAAAGCAAGTATTTAACATCACCAGGCTCAGTTTCAAGCAAAGAATGCAGTGATATCTCTGAATAAATATGCACTGTGTTTATATATATTAAGAGTCTTAAATCCCAGTTTTATACCAGGGAAAACGAAAGGCTTGAGAAGTTAAGCAACTTGACTAAAGTCATACACTTGGGATTTGAACCCAAGATTGCCTGGCTCCAAGATTAATGGTCTTAACATTATGGTGCCTTGAAAACTGTAAAAGATTCTTCTATTAGAAAGCACTTAACCTCTAGGTAATGTAGAGCCATTAAATAGATGAATAATAATCAGCTGCATTCCACAGAACTATTAATCATGAAAGAGAGCAACAGAATAAAGAATATACTTACTCATTCCTGAGCATTCTCTATCACCATCCCATACATTAGAAACAGCATGTCCCGTCAGGAGGAGATTAATTAAGCTTTGGCTATTAATAAAAATTAAAGAGCAATTAAATATGAATACAACCAGTTGCTAAATCAAATAATTCCTACAGCAAAGTGTTAAGTAATGACTTTTCACATTAAATTATGTAAGAATTTACGAAGTTAGGGAAAACCTTGCATTTTCCATTTTATACATTCAGCCTTGCTAAATGTATCACTAAATATATCAGCACGATATTCTATTTATTGTTCTACATATTCACATGCATTTAACAACTTTATATAAGATATATTTAAAAGGATAAAAATGACACAGACTAATAATTTACTTAATATTTACAGTAACTTTTAAAAATATATAATTATTAATAATATTGTATCTTTGATGAAAGATACATAAATTTTCATCTTTGAGGCAGAAAGGTCTAAAAAGAACTCATGTATTAGAGTAGGTTAATTATCACTGTTTTATTGAGTTTTGGTAAAAATAGCCATAGAAAGCTTGAGAGGGAAGGGGGTCCCAGAGGAAAATGGGAAATTTTCTCCTAAGCAGAAAAGCGTTTACAAGATATACTTATTTCTAAGTCAAAATAAGTAAATTTTATCACTAAGAAAATCATAAATCAATTTGTTAAAATACCTCCCCATTATCTTAAAACAAAATTTCTGCCACAATAAATACAATGCATAAACTGAAAGTTAACATTTCATGTTAACAAGCAAACAATGCATAAAACAAAAGAGTGCTCAAATCCATAGATGTGACGTTATACTGTCAACACTACTGACAAGCAAAATTACCTGACTCAGTGGTGTTTTATCTTAAATGAAATTTCTTAAAAACTAGAGTTCACATATAGAGATAAGAGATTTTAGTCAATTACCTGCCATGTCCATATACAGGATCTATCAAGGGTTCACTTGCATCTTCAATTTCATTTTTTATGTTTTCAATGCCCTAAAGAAAGAAAGAATTCATTGACTTGCTTTAAAAACTAAAACAAAAATTATGATAGCTTAAAAACTGCTTAGTTTATGCTATAAACTAATACAATTATTTAAGTAACTTTTCTACCAAGAATGACTCAGATATGAAGTGGGGATGCATTTAAGATTATCACTGTAAAAAGCAGTTCCTCAAATATCTTTTATTTTTTTTCATGGGCTCTATAGAAAGAAAACTCATGGGGGAAATATGTACTGTTGGTTAAAGGGGCAAGGAGAGAGAATTAACATTCAAGAGGAGAAAGGAGAAAATTATTAAATACAAAAGTTCATATTCATTTAACTTTTGGCTAAATTATGGCTTGTTAAGACAACTGATTTTTTTTAAGATCACATAAAAACTTACTACACTAAATACATATATACATGAAGATATAACATTAAATACTTTGCATTTTAGTTATTTAGCTGGTACATAAAATGGTAGGTTTACTTCTGATTGTGCTTTCTCACAAATACTGGTCATTCAAATGTATATGACAAAATGCAAATGAGGAGGAGGGCAGGAAGTGCCTTCTTTTCTTAAAAACGAATTTCCTGATACTTTTTAAGCCTCCAGAAGGGCACTCACCTCCCAAAAGTTCTAGATACTGGATAAGTACAAGAAGACCTACTTATTTTAACCTCATCAATTCCAAAAGGACAAAGATAAATTGCCATTCATTGTTCTATTCACTTAACTTTAGCCAGTTGTATCATATTAGAGGTCATTTCTAAGAATTAAATAGACGATTAATTAACAACCAAGATGTTTAATAAATGACTAAATCCGGCAGGGGGAAACAAAGAAGCATGAGTTCTTGCATGTGCATCCTTGTAACCAATACAAAGCAGGCTATGATAATGTCAAGATGAATACTATCAACAAGTGACACGATCACTAACAAGGAAGGGGATATCATTTTAAAGAACAGTTTAAGGAAGAACAAGTAGCATGATAATTTATTGGCTGTAAAGAACAAGAAACAGGAGGTATCAAAAGTTTGAGCATGAAAAAGCTGGAGAAAAGTAACAGTCAAGAAGAGCTTATAAGAAACCAATCATCTCAGATACCACCATCACAGCTATTCCCAACATCTACACAACAAAGCACTTTTGGTTCTCTTATTTATATTTAATAATCCAAATAAGTATTTATTTACATTTCTAAATATGTTTCCTTTCTTTGCCATTCCATGACCTCTCCTAGTTTAGGCTTCTCTTATTTCAATACCCACTTTCTCAGTTTTCCTAACACTAGCCCTCCACTACAAACACCAACTCCACCCATCACAACTCCCATCCCAATTTTGTCACTCCCTTGTTCAAACTTTCTGTTGTGTTCCAATTCTGAGCAGATGAAACCTACTTACTCTTTGCAGTGTACACAGAAGGACCTTCACACTCTAAGCCTTGTCTTACTTTAGTGCCCAGTCTCATCCTCCACAATTGTCCCTCTGGTGTCTTATGCTGCAGTAATGCTCAACCACTTAGAGCTCCCCAAACCTGCATTATACCCTCAATCCCTTACACTTTTATACTTGCTGTTCCCACTGCTGGAAAAAATCTCCTCCAGCTTTTCCATACAGAAAACTTGCCCTCATGCATTAAGGTCCTACATCTGTCAGATGGTCTCTACTAGATACAGTCCATCTAATAGGTTCAGACACAAGACCAAACACCAAAAAACACTGCCATAATGGAATTATTAATGTGTCATTTTTTTTTACAGTGCTAGATACTATTAAAAATGTATCCCATATTATTAATACAAGCATAGTCCCTAGCATAGAGTCAATACTCAATAAACATTTGTCAAATAAAAGACGTCTGATTTCAGACATGATCGATCTAGTAGGATACTAAACTGAAATTAACATGTTACATGAGATTGTATTTGGGGGAAAAAAGTAGGACAAGAAGGGGTCATACTGAAACTATTAAACAGCTACATAAAGGTAAGCTGAGCAAATGAAACATCCATAAAAGAAAAGGCATACAGGATCCCAGGAAGAAAATTTCTGACATATCAAAATTTAGAGAAGGAGAGAAAAGAGCAAGAGGTAAAAGGTAAAGAAGGAAACGAAGCTATCAAAGAAAACAAAACAAAAAAGAATCGTGAGATGTTATAGAAAGAAAACTCATACACTGAGTTATCAAAAAAAATCAAGAAAGGGAGTGAAGGTCAAAACAGCTTCCAGAAGAGGTTAAGGGGTCAAGCGCTACATAGAACTAGGATCAACGGAAACACCATTTGCCAGAACTGGCAGCATTTCACAATTACAACATTACTGATAATCTCTCTAGACCAGAAGAACAGAGGTGAAAGTAAGTTTGAAACTGCTTAAGTAATAAGTGAGTGCTGAGGAGACCGAAATTAACTCATTTTCAGCATAAAAGATTTTTATTCTAAGAATTAAAAACAGCATCAGAAATACAATTACTCATCACAGCAGGAAAAACAGTAGTAAACAACATTAATAAAAGGCAGAAAAAGCAACTTATCGAACACACCTTTGTTAGTAACACAGAATATAGAAAAAGCAATACTCCAAATTTATTTCCCCACATTGAATACTGGTCCAAGACAGCATCTTTCAATTCTGGTAAACTTCTGAATGATCTTTTCCTAGGGGAAAAAAAGAATTAAGTATTGGTATCATGATGAGATTCATAAATGGGAAAACTACATTCATAAATGGGAAAACTTTTTAAATTTCTTATACATTAAAACATATACAAAGAGGAAACTTTTAGATGGCTCTAAATTTTTCAAATACAAATTTAGCCACTAAAACCAAAAGCTATTTCTGACAATTACCACTATATATGGTATGTGTCATTAAGAAAGAACACCTACTTGGCAGGGAATCTCTTCATTTCTTAGGTGAACTGTCTGGAATCAATAAATTCTTCAATAATATACAGTTATTTAAAGAACAGAGTGGTCTTCTTGTAAGAGGGGGTAAACACAAAGAAAACTTCACTTTTTAAATCCTAGAAATTACTTAACAAATATCTGAATGCCAAAGACAATTTACACATTTCTTTTCAAAGAAATTAACATTAAATTTTAAACCAAACGCCACCCATAATTCTAAGCCATCCTTACCTTTTACTTTGTAATAAAAAGTTTAAATGCTCTAACAAAAATGTGGGCATTCTTAATAAAAGATATAGAAAAAAGATAATGACAAATATGAAATAATTCTAATATTTATCCCACTAGAAATCTTTATATTTGTTTAGGACACAGAAACATTAAGCTAAAATGATAATTTTTTCATTGTAATGATGAAAAAACTTGTAATGATTTTAAAAAGCATATTTGGATAGTTAATTTAGGACTAGGCATATTTTATACATTTACAAACTATTTTAATTTAAAGGCAAATTAATCCTGAAGCAATGGATTTAAAATTTATGTTTAAGTAGTGCATTTCTATGTAAAACTAAGAATTTTTCCATAGTATGAACAGACTTAAAGTGGCAATGTGTCCACAAAGTAAGTATTTTAAATGTTCCAATGTTACTTACTGAATTAATGCATGAAATCGCTCAAAGCCAAGCTCTTCGACAGCCAAGGCAGCTATACATAAAAGACACTTTTCAGCACTACACATGGCAAATAAATGACACAAGATACACACAGCAGGCTGTAAATACTTTCAAGCAATCAAAACTTTCCCTATTTCCCTACTCCCTTAAAATTCTCAGTTTATCTTCTACTATAATATGAATTTATATTTCAACATCTTTGTCGTCATGAATATATAACTAAAGTGGATACAATACTGACAGTGTAGAAGGGTGATTAATAAACATTTCAATTCCACTATGCTAGGGTAGGTTATAAAGTTTGAAAAATTACTGATAATCAGTGCCTCACACATCATTATAATGTGTCCTGCACTTTTAAATAATCTTTCAGATTATATAGATCCAAGTAATATCATCACAGCTAATCTTCCTTTTTAGAATAGAAAATCTTTAGGTTTAATGCTTAATTATTAAACAAATGTGTATAAAAGGGCATAACACTTTCAAACAACACAGGTTCAATGACAGCTTTAAGTTTGTTTCCTCATTTATTAGTGTAACTGTTAAGAAGTTTTTCAGTAACTTATTTAGATTATGTTTATTACTAAAAGGAAATCAAAGCATTTTAATCAGAGGTAATGTTTACTGAGCACTTTATTAAGTGCCAGGCCCTTTTCTAAATGCCCTACATATTTTACCTCGTTTCATCCTCCTAAAAACCCTTTTAGCTCCATTTTACAGAAAAAGAACCTGAGGCACACAAAGAACTCCTCGCAAGAGTGCATAGGATTAAACCGCAGAGATGAGATTTGAGCCCAGATAGTCTTGGCTCCGGGGAGTTATTTATCACAACGAATAATTTCACGTATATTTTATAAAGCAAATCTTACTACTGTCAAATATAAATCCTCATTGGTGAGTTAAGAAAACGGATTCATTATGAACTCAAAATTTTTTTAATTTACAATTTAAAATGTCACATTATGCTAGATTTCAAAGCCTAAGTGTTTCATATTTCTTTTTAAAATCTTTAGCAGTCCAAATTGATTAACTTCTCTCTTGGTTTATGTGGGAAACAAACTGAAATTGAACCTGAGTATTCACTACTGCAAACAAGTGTGCATTACCAACAAGCCAAAACTATACACATCACATAAGCCAATGAAATTAATGTTTGTAGAGAAAGTAATGTTAACAAGAAGGAAAAACACTTTACATTCAAAATTTCAGAATAAAATGAAAATTCTACCTAATCTTTTCCAAATTACACTAACTGTTCTGCAATGTCAGATTATCTAAATCATTTTACTGGGTATACCACAAGAGTAGACATAAAGATAGTAATTTAGAGAAAAGAGGCAAGCAAAATAAAAAGCTTAGCAGGCAGGGATGGTGGAAAAATATAAAACACAAGAAAAAGAACATAGCTGGGAATAAAGGAAAGAACAGGTAAAACAGATTGTTACATGGAATAAAAATTATAAATACAGTTCATTTGTCAATATCTAAGGTAAATTCTCAAACTTTCAGTTAACAAAGTATTTCAAAGGAATACAATATTAAAAAATAAAATATGGTTTATGTCATGGCAACTTTTAAAATGAGATACAAAGTAAACTGGAAAATTACTAAAATGTTTTTTGGAAGGTAATTCAATATGCTCATCTAATTAGTTACTGAAGTACTAACCTGAATGCATTATAAGGTCCTTTAACCTACAGCAATGTTAACTTATCACTACAGAAATCCACAGCATGTTCCATAGTATGCATCCCTATACTATTAAGATACTAATGGGAAATATTATATAAAAAGAGCTTACTATTTTCTCAACATTAATATACAGACTGGCTTTAAGCACATAATCTTTACAAGACCTTTTCTAAAGATCAACATTTCCTCTTTCAAAATTTTAATATCCTAAATGAAACTATTAAGTACGCTTACATCCACACAGTAAAACCAGGAAAATATTTTAAAGCCAGTCTTAATGACACTTTAGACTACTATCCTTGTGACTATTTTCCACTTGTTGTCTTCAAATATAATTATGAACTGTAAAATACATTAAGGTCTTTTTGAAAGGCCATGTTTCAAAGGCTTTGAAAAGAAGCACCGTTCAACTGTTTAAACTTTCAAAATTATTCCTTGCAAATGTACTACTTTTAGAATTTGCTTGGCTTAAAGCGTTTTAACTGCAAAGGCAGGAGAAAGAAGACACTGACAACACAAGGCATTTTAGTCAGGGAGGCAGCAGCACCTTATGGATAATACTATATGGAAAGCAAAATGTGTGTCACATACAACTGAAATGTACTTTCAGGTGGATAATTTCTTTACAAAAAATTTACATAGAGATGACAGTTAATGGGATCCACTGTAAGTAGAATAAGCCACTTATTTAACAGAAGCACTCGGAACTAGCAGTTATCAAAAACTATCAACTAACAAGATGATTCCTGAAAAGCAAATCAGAAAAGCAGCTCCTAACTAGCTTCTGTACCCCTCGCTGTCTCCATTACACATTGGCAGCCATCAGGTCAATCACATAAGAATTTTCAAAAGTTAAAAACCACACAATATGTAATTTTTATGAATAATGGGAATGTCCATTAAACTTATTTTAAAGAGAAAAATCTTTAATCAATGTATGAAAAATTTAAGGCAAAATTAAAATTGCCTTAAAATAATCTATATGTATAAAAATATTCAAAAAATTCATAAGGAAAGAAACAGCTGACAATGAAGACAAATGTCCCCATCTTTGCTCTGGGAAGCAAGTAAAGACAAATTCATGAAATTTTCTGATGTCAAAAGAATTTTTTTTTTTTTTTTGCAATACCAAAGCAAAACATGAAGGCATCTGAAACCAAAGTGTATCATTATTTCTAAATAAGAGTTCTAAAGTTCAAAGGAGATTGTTATTAAGCAGAAGTTAACTAGAACATTTAAAAAGTTTAAGAGATTTTTTTTTTTTTTTGCAAAAATGTATCTTCTAAGGGGAACAAAAAATATTAAGGTTCAGTAATTAAGCTTAAGCTAAAATACATGTTATAAAAATTTAAAGTAATTTTTTCTTCAAAAGATTAAATAGATTAATTAAAACAAAGGAACAAAAAACTTCAGGAAATAAAAATATATCTTACAAGAATGTTCCACTTGGCAACTAGACTCTGCAGGACTCCCAGAAATACCAGCAGTTTCTTCAGTTGTCTTTGCTCTTAACCATGAAACCAAGCAGTATGGTCCAGAGTGGTCACAACAAGCACTTTCTAAAATATCACATAAGGTATGACAAAGGAGCTCCTTCTGCTCTTCCTCTAAAAATAACCAAAGCGTAAGTTATAATGGTTTCTTCTGGAAAAAAGAAATCTGTCATGAATAACAATAGTAAAAATGTGTTAGTGGGATAAAATCAAGCATTCTAAAAATGGGGAAAAAAATCTCTCAATATATTTAAAATTATGTTTGAGAAAAACAATGTGTTTGTGGATTAAAATATCACCACTTTAAATAAAGCCATCTAAATAAAACCATCAAGTAGAAAAAGAATCCTGAAAATGCAAAATTAAACATTATGAAAGATCATAATCTGATACTGCTCATCACTTTCTTAAACCTTTAGCAACTGAAGCCATTAGGTTTCCTTTACTGCAGAACCGAGCACAGTGTAAAGGCCTGTTGAGACCTCTATATTTTTTTCCCCCACTTCTGAATTAGTCTAATATCTTTGATCACCCTGTCCCACAGGGATAAAAGTAATGAGATACACATATATTACCACAGTCCATTATATCAGCAGAGGCCAGTGGTCATAACACAGATTTGAGCATTAGAATTTTATAAAAATAGTGCAAATGCTCAGACCATCTCTTTATGAACCTTAGCCACACTCCCTTTTCAAGTGGTATTACTATCAAGAAGTAGTAACATTTTCTGAAACGTTCAGAGAGTATAGGATACGCACACATTCTATATACAATTTTATGATATAAGGAGGTTTCTGTCTCTCCTAATGGATTAAAAGTTCTTTAAAGGCACTTTATTATCGACACAGCATTTATTACACTTATGACAATGCTTTACAAATGTTTTATCAAAGCAAATACCGTTCTAATAGCATACATTTTATTAAAAATTCATTTCAACAACAGTATCTCAAATAGTTTCTCTACCAAAATTCGTTTTGTATTTCACCTATTAAAAAATTATGAAAATGATACCTTAACTCTTAAATCCAAAATCATTAGTATATTCTATAGTCCTTGTTTGGTATGTAAGCTGTTATGTCCTCAGATACAAAACTGGGATTGTAATATGCCCCACCTTCTTCCAGAAGTTATTGTGAGGTTCATATGAAATTGTGTAGGAGAGATCTTTGTAAACTGGCAAGTGGAATGCAAATTCTTGTTATTATACGGTGGCACCACACATCTCTCTGGGTACAGAAGCTATGACAGCTTCATTTGCAGTCTCATCCAAATTATTTGCAGTATTTGCACTGTGTAAGGCATTATACTGAAATATGCAGGAATGCAATGAGAATCCTGAGGTCTTGCTCACAGCAAAATAAAAAACAAAACAAAACAAAACAAACTATTCTTTATGGTATGCTGTCACCTAACAGTTCTAGGAAATGCACCATGTTTTAGCAAGAAGCCAAGGTTTTTCCCTTAGTTACACAATCCTGTCTTACCACCCTTGGTTAGAAAACCAAATTTAGAAATATGGAGTCACTGTTTATGAAACTTCCTAAAAACATTTTAAAAGGAAACCTCGGGGGGGAGGGAATCTCACTGATACTTAACTTTCTCAGATAATTTTAATTAAACTATTGCCAATGAACAGTGCACAGATCATCTGTATTAAAACAGAGGATGAAGTAAAAGTTTTAAAAGACAGCTATCATACCTGAACAATCCCGCCAAGACGACTTCTCAGAAGAAAACAGGAGCTTCTTCAAAAGAAATGCCTTTATGCAATTAAAGCAATAATTAGTGAAATGCATTATAAGCATACATCATATCATTCTTCAATTTTAAAATGGGAAAAACTAATTTGTACCCCCTTTCTAGACTTTTGCATAGTTCTGTAAAGATGTCAATTGGGCTTCCCTCACATTTGACAGGAACTGTGCAGATTTATTTACTCAGAGCATACCACTATCAACTTGACTTTAGATCCATACAACTATTCTTCTTCCACAATACTTATTTTCTGACAAGTAGAACTCACTCAAATAACAGAATGCAACTGGAAAGCACAGACACTTACTGCTCTATTCACAAAATGAAAGCTATGTAGAACAAGAGTAAGTCTATATTTCAGTTAGATTCCTTCTGGTAAAAGAAATCTAAATATAAAAGTAGTTCTGTTCCCTTAACTCTCATCTGTGACACAAGAATAACACGATTAAAGTCATCACTTTATTATCAGGAGCTCAAGTTTAACTCAGAAAGCTACATGATTAAAAGAAAAGGCAAATGGATTTCTAAACTTCCCCTTAAGTGAGTCAACTATGTTGCACTGGTTGGTTGATAAAAAGCTACACGGAGAAGTGTCTCCTTCTCAAAGTGTAGTTCAATGGTAGTTACATCCCAGTCACCTGACTTGTTTGTTTAAACTGCAGATTCTTGGGCTCCACCTATTCTATCTGAGGGCAGGTCGAAGAAAAACAGATTACAATGACGACTTTTCCTCACCTGTGTTTGAAAGTACTAGTGTACAGATTAGAAAGACTGCTTTTTATCAGGCAAACTTAGGTTTGAATCCTGGCTCCACTATTACTAACTAAAAATAACTATACAAAATTTAAAAGGTTGCAGTGAGGATTATATGAGAATATCTATTATTGGTGCCAGGTACTTAGAATAGTACCTGGCACCAATAAACAATTTAAGGTATTACAACAAAAAACTAATATTCCATTCACATAGGCATACAGTCTACAAATACTGTAACCAAGTACTTCTGATTTTCCCCCAAAATGACAACAACCATAAAGTGAAACAGTATAACTACATCACAAAGTTTTGAAAGTGAGATAGGGACATTCATTATTTCACCACCACCAGTATAATTACTATTAGCGTTTTGATATACTTCCTTCCCATCTTTTTTATACCTAGTTTTAATTTTATTACAAGGAAAAAAGCAGAATGGGTATATAAATATTTTCTGTTTTTCTATAGAATTCATAATTCTTACTACTTATGAATTCTTAGGTCTATCAAGCTATTTACCAAACTTTAATTATTGTTAAATTACATTACTGTGCATAGATTGCTTACAATTTTTTTTGCTACTTTAATATATAAGCTCCGTTTTAAATACAATTTTTCCATATTAAAGATTTCTTTAGAAAAGACTCACAGAAATACTGCTGTTGCATCAGAATCTGCATTGTCATGGTTCCGATTATAATCTAAAATTCCTTCCCAAAATCAAAGTACAAGTCTGTACTACATGGCAGTATATGACGGTGCCAGCATCATCCCACCCTTACATGCACTGGCAATTGTAATTTTATTTTTTAAGATGAGAAAAAGTAAGAAATAGAATCTAGTCACAGTTTTATTTTTACTTTCCTGGCTTCCTAGTGAGGGTGAGCATCCTGATTCCTCTGCTGTAAAGCATCACTCCACATGTTATGACTGCGTTTCACCTCTATGTGTTTTTCTAATAAATCTCCACAAGTTCTTTATATGAGAAAGACAACAACCTTTTATTGCTAATATTTACTGCAAATATTTCTCAGTTTGGAGGTACTGTTTCTCTTACAGTGTTGACAATACGTAATTTTAAGTTTTTTTATGGTTAAATATTACTCCAAGAATACATTTGACATATGGTGCAAAATGATCTAAACTTATCTTCCCCTCAAAGTGCTAGCAAGTCATAGGGATGGCATTTATGAAACTTTATTTTATTTCACCACTGATCTTAGTTCCTTCTTTATTCTTGGTGTGACAAATTCCTGGTAAATTGTTACAGGTGATGAGGTCTATGACTGTATTATCTATTTGGTTCCATTATTTTGCCTATTCTTCTTACACAGCATCATGTTCTAATTTTTATACTCTAAAAAAAGTTTCAATATATGTACCTGCTCAGTTCTGGTCATTTTTAATAACTTAGTTTTTACTTTTAAACTGAAATATTAACACAAACAAAATTCTTTACAAAGTTTACGTGACTCTTTTTTTCCCTTTTTAGAAACGGGGTCTCACTCTATCACCAAGACTGGAAGGCAGTGGCATAATTGTAGCTCACTGCAGCCCTGAACTCCTGAGCTCAAAGGACCCTCTCCGTCTAGCCTCCCAAGGAGCCAGGACTACAGGCATGCCCTACCATGCTCAGCTAATTTTCAAAAAAAAAATTTTTTTTTTTGGTAGAGCAGGGGTCTCACTATGTTGCCCAGCCTGGTTTTGAACTCCTGGCCTTAAGCAATCCTCCTGCCTCATCCTCCCCAAGGGCTGGGATTATAGGTGTGAGCCACTGTGCCTGGGCTATATGATTCTTAAACTAAACTACTACCTCAAAGACACAGAAAGGTAGGATCAGGATTTTAAATATTACCATCATTGCACAGCACCCCACTTGCACAAGTAACTACCACCACTGAAATATACTGTATTTTATAAAACAATAAACTTCTGTGGTATACCCTTCATTTAATTACATTCGAGGATTTCCAATAAAAAGCCTGCTATTACTGACCGAGAGAGGCAGTATTTATATAATCTAACTTATATATGGACATAACGAGGAGTCTTCAATTCAGACAACATTACTACTGACAACTGAAATTTGTTTCAGTTACTCAGCCTGACAGCTATAATTACTAATTTATAGTTAAATTTCATTCTTCACATTCCATCATTCCAAGGCAAGATTTCGATATTCAAATTTTTCTTTAAAAAAAATCTCCTAATGCAAAAAAATCAACTTAAAAAAAATAATAATCTATGAAAGACCTATTTTGGAATCGACCATACAAGATTTTTTTCCTTTACAGAAATACATTTTTAACACTTTAAGTATATAGAGCTCTAAGAAACAAATTTACTTTGTAGCCAAAGTACCTTATTTTTGTATATACTTTGTATCTTATTATTCTTTGTATCCAGTGAATAAATGCCACATTAAATATGTATTTTCAAAACACCATGGCTAAAACATAAACAGTAAATTAGCTGTAAATTTTATACCAGTTCTAAAGTTACACTGTCATTCACAGACATCATCAATATTACAGCAAACTAAAAATTCAATGATTGGTTTCAACAATGCAACAGTTTACAGTGAATCAGCCTTTGAAATTCAAAAATATAACACATCGAGATTCCAAATCAAATAAAGACATTCCGATAAATTCTATGTTTTGTGCAAACAAAAAACCTTTTTGGTTTTGAAATTGTTTCAAATCAGTCGTTACAAATTATTAAGAAAAGCCAAAGCTATAGCATAAAATAGTATACACTGCCGACTTAATTCAAAATTTTAAAGTTATAGGCCATAAAAGTACGAAATCAACTTTTTTCAGTCTATAAAAATAACTCTTATAGACTGAACAAATGAAAATCGTATAATTACTGTGAATGTACCTATCTAGAGTATAACATGTTATTACTAAGTAAATAGGAACTCTGTAGTAAAGACGTCAAGAAACTTTCGAATTTTCTCAAAGTCAGGGGATACCTTTTTCTTTGAAAATGTAGTCAAAAGTCTACTGTTGTGCAATTCATCAATATTCCGAATTCATTTTTATTTTGGATGTTTATTGTAATTTCTGTGAGCAAAAATTAAGAGTTAACTGATCATGTCTCATAATTACTACATGGAGTACAGACATTCGAAAACAAAAAGTATGAAGCGTTTCAACACGTCCCTCTAAGGAGCTGGTAAAGGAGTCTATGTTACCTGAACAGGTGCAATAACAGCACAGGGGCCACCTTCAAACTGTTCTAATGCAGATCCCTCTGATTCACTAAACACAAACCCTAAAAATGAAAGCAAGTAGCAAAGATTAAACATTTAATTCAAGTAGCAGCTAAAAGAATCTTTCATGTACTTCTCTTTGAGAATGATCACTTACCACAACAGCAAAATACCTTGAAGTCATGAGGTGCGGATCAAAGAATCTTTTGAAAAAAATCTGTGGAACCTATGCTCCCCCACCCCCAAATTCAAATATACCCACACAATGTTGTACCCAGAAACTCCTCTAGGAGGATAAAGTATGGACTTTAGTAAAATGACACTAAATCTGACTTTTCATCTAAGGAAGACTAGACAGTCTACCAAATTCAAACAATTTTTAGGACTCTTTACATACAATATCATTCTATCATTTCAATCTTTCAGTTACATTCTATCAGCAAACAATTAAATGGCATTGTAGACAGTACATGTGTTTTTATAGCTCTATCTTAATTTAAATATTACCCAATCAGCATGGACTAACAGCAGCTAGTGGAAGTTCTTTAGAGGGCCCTGGGTCAGAAGTTAGGAGAACCCGGTTACCATCTGGATAACCTTATGAAGATCATTTCACCTGCTTGGGCCTCAGTGTTCTCATTAAAATAATCAATTCCAACTTCACAATGCTAAGAATCTATCAATTCCATTGTTTCTCTTCAGTCATTCAACCAAATCAGTTCAGGTTACTTAACATCTGATGTTATTCCAATCATCTGGGATATACTCCTGGAAGACAGTCTCTGGTCTGGAGGAGCCCCTAGTCCAGGTGAAGAGAGACATACCAATAGATAATTACTAAGATGTAACAGAAGAATGCAGAGTGTTGTGGATACAGAAAGGCATGCTCTATTCTATCATAACAGGTAACTTCCAGGTTCATTTTGAATAGGAATTTGCTGGCGAGGCAAAGGTGAATGAATGTAATTCAGCTAAAGAAGATACCTTAATTAAAGCAAAAACGTTTTCCAAGAGGAGAGAATGTTTGTAAATCAGAGGGATTTTAACATAGCTAAAGGGTAGTATGGGGGTTGGATGGAAGGGCCAGCAAATTGGCAGCAGGAAAGATGACAAGTGGTTAACATAGCAAAGGGCTGAAGAACCAGGACTCAACCAGCAAAGATCTTTTGGTAAAACAGTAATATCATCTTACTGGTTAAAGGAACAGAATCAGGAAGAAGTTGTTTCAACAGCCCTATAGAGATATGATGCTGACCTAATGAAAGCAACATCAGTGTGGAGAAGAGAAACTATATTCGAAAAATATTTCTGAGGTAAAAATAAGATTTATTTAGGATGAGTAAGTGGGGCAAAGGCTTGGTACAGAAGAAATTAGAGCTGTTTCTGAAGTTTTTTGCTTGAGGCACCAGGTGAGAGCAATGGAGAGAGTACTAGAAAGGGTCCCATTCCATCCCACCTCCTCTCTTTACCTTCAATCTCTTCCAGAAAGCATATAAATCTCACATATTAAAACAAAACAAAACCTAAAGATTCCACCAAAAACTCCAACCAGCACTCCATCACTCTCCTCCTCCCAAAGCCCACCTAGTCATCTACATACCCTGTTTCAATCTTCTTACCTCATAATTTACTCAACCCTCACTAATCTGGTTTTCAATGCATGAGTGTGCCAAACTCATTCTCACCCAAGTTCATCAGTGACCGGTACAGGCTATTTCCCAAGTCTTATCTTATTTAACCCCCCAAAGAATCAATCTGAAATGCTGACCACAAACCTGCAAAATCTTTGTCTCTTGGCTTTTATCAACTTTTGCTTTTCTAGTTCTTCTGTCGCCCTATCACTCCTTTTAAGTGCTAATGTTCCGCAGTTTGCGGCTTTAGGATCTATGCTCATTTCATTCTATGCATTCTTTCTGAGTAATCTCATATACTCCCAGAAATTCCATTACTGGTTATAACCAGTTAATTCCCAAGTATAGCCCAGAGTGGAATTCCAGACATAGAAGAGTCTAAGTCCCTGAACTTGGTACTGTATAATCTGGCTTCTGCTGAACCTCCTACTTCACCCTTTGCCATTCTCCTTTTTAAACTCTAGGCACATTGAGTTTCTTTCAGGTCCTGAGGTATTTCATTTTCTCTCTTGTCTCCTACCCTTTGTAAATGATGTTTCTTCTGCTTGGAACAACTGCTAACCCTTCCTCTGGAAAACTCAAATTTATCTTTAGGCTTCACCCTAAGATAATGTCTTCCTGCTTCAAGGCTTCAAAACATACCTTGAACATGTTCATTTCCATCCCATCTCTGGTCCTCCTTATAGTTCAAACCACTGTATCTTTCACATGGAACACTGTCAAGAGTTTCCAACTGGGTCTCCCTATTCCTCCCTCACTCCTGTCCAGTACCCAACTATTCACCATGGAGCTGCCAGAAGAGTATTTTAGAAATGGAAATCAGATTTTGACACAGCCTGCTTAAAACATTTCAATGGCTTCTCACTGCAATTAAAATAAAACCCAAACTCCTTTTTGTGGTCTAGAGGCCACTGTAAAATCTATCAATCCAACTGACTCTGTTTACACTTACATCATTCTCTACCATGACCTTAGTTCCTTAGAACATCCCATGGACTTGACCTGTAGCCTCGATGCTTACTGTTTTCTCTACATGAAATGTTCTTTCTTCTACTCTCCATATAGATAAATCCTTCTTCTTCAGGTTTCAATTTAGGTGTTAATTCCTCAGAGTGATATTTCATTACAAACCTATCTAAGTAGTCTCTCTTCAACCCCCACACAACCAGTACTTAAGTTATTGTTTATCTGTTTGTCATCTACCTTGCCTGACAGGTATTGTACCTGTTACTAATCACTGTTTCCCCACAGTATGTTGTATCGCTATTAATTAATGCTTGTTGAAGTTTTGGCAGGGAAGATAATGGCGGTGTTTGTTTCTAGGGACAGCAAGTTCAGTTTCAAAAATGTGAGACAGCCATTTGGCAACTTTTAGAAATTGGAGATATGGGTGTGGAGTTCAGGGCAGGAGTCAGGATTAGAGGCAGCAATTTCAATTATCTTAAAACACATCAGTTAAACTGAATGAGAACTTGCAGAAGAAAAATAATGAAGTTGGGAACATTAAAAAGTGAGCAGAGGCTGAGTCAGCAAAGGAGACTGACAAAAATTAGAAGGATTAGAGAAAAGCACATTCACTGAGTTCCTAGAAAGGAAAAATCAGGTCAGGTGTGGTGGCTCACATCTATAATCCCAGCAGTTTGGGAGGCTGACACGGGTGGATCACGAGGTCAGGAGTTCAAGAACAGTCTGACAAATATGATGAAATCCCATCTCCACTAAAAAGACAAAAATCAGCTGTGTGCGCCGGTGCGCACGGGTAGTCCCAGCTGCTTGGAAGGCTAAGGCAGGAGAATCACGTGAATCTGGGAGGTGGAGGGTGCAGTGAGCTGAGATTGCACCACTGCACTTCACCCCACAACAGGGCAAGACTCCGTCTCAAAAAAGAAAAGAAAAAAGGAAAAATCAGAAGCAAATAGTCAACTATTACAAATGGTGCTGAGTCAGTACATACATTAAAATACTAGACGCATGTCACTGAGAATACTAAAAACACAAATTTAGAGCACTGGGGAGAGTAACCAGATTTTAAAGGGTTGAAGTGTAATTCAGATTAGAAAGAGAAATGGTAAAACTACAGTTGGCTGTCCATATCCATAGGTTTGATGACCAGATTCAACCAAACACAAATGTAAAATACTTGAGGGAGGGAGGAAAAAGGGATGGTTGGGTTGTGCTAAACATGTCCAGACTTTTTCATATCATGCCCCAAACAATACAATGTGACAACTATTTACACAGCATTTACATTGTATTAAGTATTTTAAGTAATCTACAGATGATTTAAAGTATAGGGGAAGTTGTGTGTAGGTTATATGCAAATACTGTAGAAGTCTATAGATTTTGGTATTTGCAGCGGGCGGGGGGGGGGGGGCGGGCGGGGGTGTGTCCTTGAACCCAATACCCCTTGGACATCAACAGACAAAACAGACAAAATATTTAAGTTTGGCAGGAGGGAAAAAGAAGGATAGCTTGAAGGGTAGTTGGATAAAGAATTATTAATTTTGGGCCGGGCGCGGTGGCTCAAGCCTGTAATCCCAGCACTTTGGGAGGCCAAGGCGGGTGGATCACGAGGTCAAGAGATCGAGACCATCCTGCTCAACATGGTGAAACCCTGTCTCTACTAAAGATACAAAAAAATTAGCTGGGCATGGTGGCACGTGCCTGTAATCCCAGCTACTCAGGAGGCTGAGGCAGGAGAATTGCCTGAACCCAGGAGGCAGAGGTTGCGGTGAGCTGAGATCACGCCATTGCACTCCAGCCTGGGGAACAAGAGCAAAACTCTGTCTCAAAAAAAGAATTATTAATTTTGTAGACTGAAGGGCATGACTTAGAAACAGGAAACAATCCAGCACTTTGGGAGGCTGAGGCAGGTGGATCATGAGGTCAGGAGTTTGAGACCAGCCTGACCAACATGGTGAAACGCTGTCTCTACTAAAAACACAAAAATTAACTGGGCATGGTGGCGCACACCTGTAGTCCCAGCTACTATGGAGGCTGAGGCAGGAAAATCACTTGAACCAGAGGTGTGGAGGTTGCAGTGAGCTGAGATCACGCCATCGCACTCCAGCCTGGGTGACAGCAGCAAGATTTTGTTTAAAAAAAGAAAAAGTAAAGAATGATTATATGGAAAAGAGGAAGTTTAAGGTCTCCAAGTCTTGTAAGAGAGCTGAGACTTTTAAAGGTGGTCCACAGAAACCCCTGGAAGTCCTAGAGACCCTTTCAGGGAGTCCACTGGAGGTTACAATTATCTACCTAATAATACTAAGACAGGATTTGCCTCTTTCACTGTGTTGACATTCACAGTGATGGAATAAAAACTATGGTGGATTACATTGCTGGTTCCTTAGCACACATCAAGACAATAACATCAAGCTGTCCTAGTAGCAGCTGTCCTTAAAAAATACCACCACACCCTCACGCACCTACAGAGCCAATTTAACTTAAGAACACACTTACTGATGCAGTCAAAACTACTAATTTCATTAAATCTTGATCTTGAATACAATGTCTTTTAAAGCACTTCTGCTACATACTAGGTATGATGTTTGCAAGTTATCTCAAGGAAAAGTGTATGTGTAATTTTTTTTTAATTGCAAGCCAAACTGGCCATTTTTTTTTTAATGGAGGGCGCTTTTAACCTAGCGTAACTATCAATAAGCTACAATTATCCAGACTTGAATGTCTGGCTGACATTTTCTCGGAAATAAGTGAGCTTGACATTTCAAGGAAAATAGCTGACAGTATTTTTGCCAGTGATAAAATTTCCAGTTTTCAAGCAATAACTTAGAAAACTTGTGTCCACCACTTTGAGTCTGACAGTGTCTCAATGCTAATAGATTGTTCTGCAGAGATCACTTGTAACAGTAACAAACGTGACTTCTGGTATGGTATAATGAAAGACATTAACATTTGGAAGACTGTCATAAACCAGTAGATGGATAATTTCCAAATTGCTGATGTATACTGTTACAAATTAATGCATAGGTAAGAGATTGATTCAAACTGCAAGACAGACCAATAGATTTCAATTTAACAGAGGAAGAAAAGTTAAGTGATTTTAGATTTCATATTGCAACTCATCTCTGCAATACTCTGATGTGTCAAGTTTTGGTGTGGTATCAAAGAAGATTATGTGTGATTATCTGAAAAGGCTATTACCATACTTCTTACACCTTTTCCAATTATATCTGTGAGGCCAGATTTTCTGTATCCACTTCAACCAAAACAACACATTGCACAGACTGGAGAAGCAAATGTGGGAATCCAGCTGTCTTCTAATGTGCTAAACGTTAAAGAGATTTGCAAAAACGTAAAACAATACCAAGATCACGCTCATTTTTAGGTTTTTCATATTGAAGTCCTCGATAATTTTTACGACTGTAATGGGGACCTGAGTTCCAAAATCTTGAAAGCCATTAGCCTAGGAGTAGTAAATTTTAGAAGGCTTTTAAGTTAAACATGTAGACAAAAATGAAGAAGTGAAGAGGTGTTAATATTGAGAGTGAGAGGAATGAGAAGGGTACAGAATTGGGGAAAGTGTTAATTCCGAAGAACATAAAGGAAGAACGAAGGGAAGCACTGAGGGCTCAGCTAAGATTTAACTACACAAGTGTCTTGGTGCTGGACACAGTTTTCTCCAGCAGTACATAACAGCCTGGGAGATCAAAAATAGGGCAAATGGAGAACTGGAATAGAGAAGATGCATGGAACAAATTTAATAAGGAAAGCGACAACTAAGCATTCTGGTTATGTTAAAACTACCAAATTTAAGGTCCCACCAAGGAACAAGACATAAAATAAAATCTTCACTGTTTGGCCAGCTCTTCTCCTACTGGGAATAAGGGACCCTAGGGTTGTACCCAATGCAGAGGCGAAATTAGGATCTGCTAAACTTTCAGTGTATGAAATTAAAGTGTGAATTAGTAATGGAACTTGCCTTCTTTTAAAATTTAAATAATGTAATCCAATTATCCATGGATGGGGCTTTTAGTTGGAAGTGCATTATAGTGAGTTGCTTTTGCACTTTGAATATTAAGAGCCCATGCAGAGAATTCTAAGCAGTTATGCTTCATGCAAAATTCTGTTTAATTCCAGTATGCATGTTTGAGTGCTAATTGATAAATGGACAAAGGATATTAGAACCAAAATGAAATAAAGTCAGCTAAATGAAAATTAAGTATTCTACCCTAAAACAGGACTATGCTTAGTAGACTTCTCATTTTATAATAAGGTTTTACTTAAGTTTGACTTTCTCAGGCCTTAGCATTACTTTTCTTGTCAAGAATTCTCATACTCAAATTATTTCCTAGTTTTAAAAGGACTTAACACGAATGGCTGTTTTTCCTGATTAGGTCTGAAATTATCCATCTTAAAACACCTGAGCCTACATACATAGTTTTGCATCACATTACACAGTACTACACATCACAGAAAAGTCTATTTTCACATTTTACTGCTCAGAACCAGTGTAAACCTGAGCCATGAACCACGTTGCAATTTTTCAGTTGCTTGTTTTCATATTACTTACTATACCTAACCACATTATGCACACCATTTGACAACTACAGCCTCTACAATTTACAGCCTTCCATGTAAACAAAGCTATAGAAAGACTTAGTTTGACATTTTGGCTGAGTAAAATATCTCCACTGGACCTCTCATCTAAAAAAATGAGGATAACTACATTTGTTCTTTGCTATCTTTCAGAGTTGTTGCAAGGATTAGGTAAGATTTTTCAAAAGCTGTAAAATATAATACAAATGTTAAGATATTATGATAGATACTTTGAAGTATTTGAATAATAAATTATATATTCAGAGTACCAAGGAATTAGTTTTTTCATATATGCATACAAATTATGAATTCAGAAATACTGGTTGTTAGGCAAATTATACTTTAGGTATGTTGGAGAAAGAAAAATCTATGTAAGAGAATGTTAAAAGCTTTCAAAAACAACAACAAAAAAATCTTTGAAACGATGTGATCCACAGTATTAGCTTCACTTCAGAAGAAAAATTAACGGTGCTGGTATATCATTTTATTACTTTGATAAAATAGTAAATCATGCTTTTAAACCTTAACTCAAGTGTATTAACTCCTAATATATTTTATATTTTAACAGATCCTTCATTTTTCCTGTTATTTGTTAAATCTCATTTTTTTTTCATATTATGTAACAAAAATCATGCTACAATGAAAGCCCAAAACTCTAATTTCAATCAACTACAC
The DNA here is from genome assembly GCF_049354715.1 of Callithrix jacchus. Taxonomy (NCBI): domain Eukaryota; kingdom Metazoa; phylum Chordata; class Mammalia; order Primates; family Cebidae; genus Callithrix; species Callithrix jacchus. The sequence goes on from NC_133508.1 coordinate 16,715,947, forward strand.
CTACACGCCCCCCTTCCCTGAGGGGAGGGGAGAACCCACCCACTGGACAGATAAAACAGCAAAAATAAATATCCCTCTTTCTGACTAGTCTTAAGGAGAAACAGTAAAATAATGATTGGAAGAAGGAAAATGGCTTCTGAGAATTACTACTCTCCATCAGGCGTCACCTGATTTTACAATGTTTTGGAATGCAGCCACACCCATACTAACTACAGCTGCTTTTGCTGCAACAGCACGGATGAGCTGAGGGGCAATAAAAAGGCCACTTGCCCTTGAAAGAAGTTTGCCAAACTCTGAGCTAAGCAATCAATATTGAAAACAATATGCATTCCAAATAAATCAAAATGTTGTTATTTATACAAGAAACACTATTTCTGTTAGGTCTAGCTGATTCTTACTTTGGTTCTGTTGGGTCGTGGTCAATCTGCTCACTTCTTACCCTCTCCACTCCCACTACCCTGGTCCAAGACAGCTTCTTTTCTCCCCTGGATTACTGCAATTGTCTCTTATCTGATCTTGCTGTCTCAATCCACTACAGTCTAACCTCAACCACAGCAGGCAGACAAACCCTTTAAAAACTTGTCAAGTGGTAGCTCTCCTTTTTTCCATACCTTCGAAGGACCCCGTTTCATTCACAAGATAAGCAAAAGTTGTCCAAATGGCCTAGAAAGCTTTATATGATTTGGGCCACTTTATTTCTTACATCATCTTTTATTACTCTCCTTTTCCTTTATTCCCTCTCCTGCCACAATAACTTCCTTCTGTTCCTTGAACACACCAGGCTTATTTTGAGTGAAATTTTTTTATAACTACCATTCATTCTGCTTGCAGTACTTTCTTCAGACTTTTGCATGACTAGTTGGGTGACTCCAAGTGTTTGCTCAAATCTCATCTTAAAATGAGGCCTGCGCAGGCCACTCCACCCAGAACTCCGTATTCTCTCATCTTCTAACTATTTATTGTACAAACGTAATTTATGCTGTTGTGTTTATTATTTGTCTTCCCTCCCACCTTACTGACTCTCAACTTTAAGAGCTTGGAACACTGGTGTAGTCTGTGGGAAGGGGGGAGGATAAATACTGCTAATGAGCTAAGGAAGCGAAAATTACATGCTATTCTTTAAAAAGTACTATAGGCAATTGAGCAGGAGGAAAGCGGAGAGGAGAATAAATTTTCAAGTTAAAATAAAACCCTGCCAACTTTAAGTCCTTAAATTACATGGCTTATTGCCTTTAAAGTTAAAACTGGCCAAGAAAAGAAGAAGAAAAAAAACCACATTTTAAAAAAAGAACAGGGATTTTGTAGAAGAGAATTATCTAAAAAAGCCAATTAAAAACAACTATGTGCCATTCCTGCAGCTTATTGTTTTAACAACCATATCAAACGAATTTAGCTTGATCAATCAGTATAATTCCACAGATGGGATATGTCTAGATGTAATTGTATAAACAGCCACGCCAAAGGTCTTACACCTGTATCTTGCTTTCAGAAGACTAATGAGACTGCGGTGTCAAATGAAGACACGGTTCAGACTATGAAATAAAGCCAGAGTTGATGTCACATTAGCAATGCAGCAAAGCAGTGTCTTGTGCCTATTCCCATAATCCCAAAGGACTGCTACAGCAGTATTTAGCAATGGCCTCAAAGAACAAATGAATACGACAGTTAACATACCAAAACCAATAACGGGACCCCTCTGATTCAGAGGTGATAACTTCAAAAACATGTTTGGTTGACTTAAAATCTTAATCAGGCTAAGACCCTGAAGAATTACATATCCAAAATATAACTGCACTCTGTAAATTAAAAAAAGAAAAAAGAAATCCTTTATTTTGAAATGGTATTGACAGAACTAATCTTAAGGAATGTCTGCGTGATTAAAGGTGGCAAAGCAATCTAATAAGTCATTATAAAGTGTTATTTAGAATGATTATCCATCAAATAAATCATTTATCGTAACTGTCAGGGAAAAGCCAAAGAGTGATTTTTGACTTAGTCTACAATTAAACACTTTTTAAAATAATATAAAAACAGCTACCACTTACTCAGTGTTTACTATATGTCAGATAGTGTGCTAAGTGCCTAAATTATTGACATGACCTTTAATCCTCACACTACTTTATAAGGTCTACTATCTACATGTTACAGAGAAGGAAAATGAGGCTTAAATAAGCTAAATCGAATGAACCTGAAGCTACGTACATTTATTCCAAAGACAGTGCTCTTAACCATGACTAGAACTGCCGCCCTGAATCTTCCTTGTATTTGCATGTCAGTATAAATAGGGCTGAATGTTATCTTATTCTACTTTGTAAATGTTTCATAAATGTTAACTGATTACAATGGAAATAATTTTTTGTTTAGTCTTTCACAGTTTTGTGTATTTTAGAGCTGTTTACTATTAGAATAAGTAGGTGGGAAGTTTTAAAGTAAAATCTGCCTCACAGGTGCCCAAGATTAGGTAACTGACATAATTGAATGTGAAAACAAGAACCAAAGTCATTACATGTAGGCTTTGGAAACTCAAAGGAAGATAATAAAAACAGATCTATTAGGAATTGAAAGACCTGGAATCCACTCCCGGTTCTATCAATTTGTGCAACTCTGGCCCAGCCATTTACAATTCATTTTTCTCATCTACAAAGCAAAAGCGAGGGACTACATATCCCAAGTTTTAATACGTCATAATTGTAATATAAGCTCTTAAAACATATATGGGATGGAGGGAGGGAGGGAGGGTGAGATTACTTAAATCCTGATTTTTTGTTACAAAATATATGTTTTTAAATAGGAATTTATATTTACTATGCCAAAATTCCCTCCAATCTATTTAGGGAACAGGTGTTCTCTAAGTAGATGTTTTGATAATAGTAGAGTTTTAGATACATAAATTACCGATCCTTCGGACTCAAGGCTATGTTCTTAATCTCATCATCTTTCCTAAGTCACCTTCAGGAATATGTCAGTTGTGTTTGCCTACCAAAACTTAAGAATGAGGGATAGTTACGCATATAAAGCGCCCAGCTTGTTACAGTGCAGGAATTCAATAAATGCTTGTTTTATGTCATTATTATTTGTACTGACTTATTACATAAGTAAAAATCCTGTCTGTGTTACATTAGACCAGCAGAGGAAGTACTACGATCCATATTCCTTTTTTAACCCTGACAGATAATAAACCAGATCAAAAAGGGGGATACTTTGGGCCAAAGGACACGTTTTAGCAGGCAACAGGGTTTACACACCAAGTACCGCGCCTGTCCACATAACGACAATACAAACAAAACACTGCTGTTTGGAATTAGCCACTCTGACTTTCCCGTGGACGTCCCTCCTTCCCTCCAAAAATAGACCATCCACCACCAACACACAGCTCTGTTGGGGTAAAGACGCGGAAGGCCACAGCACCCCTTGAGAAAGTGACATCGGGGCACGGTGCGCACGTTCCGTGTCACGCCAAGCAGCCCAGCAAGGGGCCACCCCTCTCCCCAGCCGAAGGGCAGCCCGGAGAGTGGAAGAGGCGCTGCGGGTATTTAGTGGCAGCTGTAGCCATTCTCCTACTCAACCTCTCCCAACCAAGGCAAGCAGGGCGTGTCTACAAAGTCCAGCTTGTGCGCCGAGCACGGCGACTGGGGCAAAGCGCGGGGCACGCGAGGGACTGGAGCGAGAGGCGTCACAGGCGGACTCTCGCAGGGCAAAGGAAGCGGCGGCTGCAAGTGAGAGCCCCGCCAGGGTACCTTGCGTCCAGCGGCAGAATATGGTGTCCGAGAGACCGGGGCTGCTCTTGGTGCCCCACACCAGCTCCATTAGCTCTTTAGTCAGTTCGGACATGATGGTGAACCGGCGGGCGGGTCTTCGTTTTGCGGACTCCTGCCCCGGCACATGGGGAAGGGGCAACTCCGGAGGCAGCAGCTGCGGGACGGCGGCGGCAAACGAGTTGGAAAGTGAGGCAGGAAGAAGGAAAAGGGGATGAGAGCTACTTGCAGGGACCGCGCCTGTCAAGCCAGGTTGGGGCAGCAGCGAGTTTCCTGTACCGGAAATGCTGGTTCCACTTCCGGCTCCTCTTTAATTCCCGCCCCTTAGAGGCAGCGGGCCCGGAAGTCCCCTCCCCGGAAGTAAAATTGGAGGCGGAAACAGCCACGAAAAGCGGTGGAAGTAGCCACTGGCCTTTCTGAGCCGTCTGGGATCCTTTGGTGGGGTGGTAGTTTTTGTGTTGGCGGGTGGGGGCGTCAGCGTGTTCCTAACCTCCAGGAATACCTCCTTCCTCTAGGCACTGCTCTGGGCTCAGGTGGAGGCTCTGAGGCCCAGGCCCTAGGGACTAGAACTTATGCCCATTGCTTTTAATTTACAGTATTAATTTTGCAACACTGAAACTATAAGGCAATGGTTGAGTCACAGTGCGGTAACATCCTTACCTTTGTAGGGTGCTTCTCATAAGCTGGAGGCTGTCCAACCTCTGTGCTTCAATAAAGACCAACTAGACCAACTAGTACTTAAAAACATGGCAAATAATTTGGCATAATGTGCATCAGAAATGCTTCTACCACGTGCAACACAGAATTACAAGGTATTTGTAGCGAAACAGATTGAAAGCAACCTGTTTGTAAATGTTACAGCATTTTCATCTCCAGTTTTTGAGGCTGCACAGTGTGTGGCCAACACCTGGACTAAAATTTAGTTTTTATTCACCAAACTAGCGGTTAAAATGAGTTCGTGTGAAAACTTCTATTTGTGCTGCTTTAAAAAAGAGGACTTGAAGGCTGGGGTGGTGGCTCACATCTGTAATTTCAGCACTTTGGGAGGCTGAGGCCAAAGGATTACTTGAGGTCAGGGGTTTCAGACCAGCCTGACCAACATGGAGATAATCCGTCTCTACTAAAAATACAAAATTAGGCAGGTGTGGTGGTGCATGCCTGTAACCCCACCTACTCGGGAGGCTGAGGCAGGAGACTTGCTTGAACCCAGAAGGAGGAGGTTGCAGTGAGCTTAGATGGTGCCATTGCACTCCAGCCTGGGCAACAAGGGTGAAACTCTGTCTCAAAAAAAAAAAAAAAAAAAAAAAAAAAAAAGAGGGCTTGTATTGCCTAAGCTTTGAATTTAAAACAAAAATGCAAAATCTGATTTTAAAAAAAACTTTTGTTTTTAATTTGGTTCTATAAGGTTTTTGTACTCCTTGGAAACCATATTACCTCAGGATGCAGTAATACATGCCTATGAGCTGTGGGTCATACTGACCCAGATTCCTACCTTTTGCACTTACTAGCCAAGTTACCTACTCTCTACCTAGGCTTTATTCCTTCTAAAAGGGGGATTGCATACATGTCATATATTGTAAGGAGTAAGTGGAAAAAGAACACATGCAAAGGATTCAGTGTACTTCTTAGCACATGGAAGGCATTTATACAACAGTGGGTCTTTTTTTATATGAAGAAGGCATTTTGTGGGAATTTAATGGAACAGTAGTTCCGACTTTTTTACTCATAAATTCTAGCCGATTGTATTTTAGTTTATAATACCTTATGTTCTCTAATTTTAAAAACATGCAGTTTCATTGTAGAATACCCTCGCATTTGGCTAAAATAAAAATTTAATTTAAAATCTTTTAGATGCCAAATAAGGTTTTGCTCATTTATACTTTATTTTTAGTGATTTTTTGCTACTTATATGTTATTTCTAATTTTATTTTATTTCTTCAGTACCCTTTACTGTAATTAGAGGGACTTGCTCAAAGTGCCTGTACTGAAGTCATAGCATTCCTCTTGATCTATATTCCCTTTAGAATATTCCTTGTCTTATTTTCGCAGATCAAATCTTACCTATCCTTCATGTCAGAATGTACATGCCACTTTTAAATAAAGCTTTCTCCAATCGTTACAATTGAAAGTAATAATTATAGTTTCTGAAGCTTCATAGTACCTTATCTGTAACTTGCTTATGACAGTTCCTATTATCATTTTATTTGGAAAGAATTACTTGCTTTTCTCTTGAGCTATAAATTTATGCAAACAAAGACCTGTCTACTCATAATCCTAGCATGGGGATTTGAACATCACTGGATCTCAATAATGATGATTCAAGGGAACAAAACTTGTCTTTACTGTAAATTAAGAATTCATTATCTTTCAGCAAGTGAGAGATCAGGGGAAGTAGTATGGATTGGTCCAGTTAAATATCTAATATTTGCATGATGATTACAATTTATGTAATTCTCTCACTTCCTGAAAGGCAGAAGAGTCTATGTACATAGAGCTCATGTGGAACTGGCAGACTTCTAAGTTCAGAGTATTTCCATATTTGACTTTCTCCATTAATGTATGGAAATATTAATGGTTTAGTATATATAACACTACATCACATTTGTTTTCTTTCAATTAATATACAGATAGTAGTCAGAAGTTTGTTATGAAAAAAGAGAAAAAAATGTACTTTCAAAATGTATTTTTTTAATGAGAAATTTTTTGATCTATGGTTTTTCTTAGCTACAGTGATGCTGGCAAAATCTTGGATAGACATTGATATGAATGCCCTTGCCACTTTCACATTATAATTTTTATTGGAAATGTTTTAAATTAGCAGGACATATCTTTAACAAGGAATATTGGGCTATTAAATTATTTGCTTAATTTATTAATTATAACATTTAAATAGAAATGTAAATTAATATTCATTAAAATTGTTCTTATTCAGTAATTATCTATAAAATAAATATTTAAAGGAATCACATTTTGCATCTATATCTGGTGCTGGATGATAATGCCTTTCCCTTGTTTTAATAACTTGAAAATTATGTAAATGTTCTTTGATGTATTTATAACACTTTGTATTTTAGCATATTGTTTTTCTCAGGACTGTCTATGGTTTTGATTAAACTTGTATCACTGAGGTGTATATAGATTGCATTAATAATCTTTAACTTCCTTTATATGTAAGTTTATTAATAATACTTCTCTTTCTTTCAAATTCAAGTCATGATGCTGCCATAAAACTGGGCTGAGATTTCCATTATATTGAATTCTTTTTATCTATCTTTACTACTTCAAGCAACAAAATTAATTACTCAGCAATAAACTCTAAGTCTCTGTTTACTTATTTTCTGTCTTTCCTCAAACATTTTGCCAAATAAAAGCACAACAACTTTATTACCTAGTTCCTAGGAACTAACATGAAAAGTACCCTTTTCCAATTGGAAACCCTAGACTCCTAATTTAGTGTATTTACATTACTCCTTACCTAGAAGAAATCAAATCTTTCCAAAACCCACCCTGCAATAAGATTAATAACTTTTAGGTAGGTTGTTAAAACAACCCCATACTCATTTATTAATAAAACTTTTTCATTTATATGTTCTCTGCCTTCCAAAAGCAGCATAAGTCTAGCAAAGCAAATAAAGCCACTTTCTCCTGCATCATCCTAATCTTAGCAGAATAATGCTTGTCCAACTGAGCATACAAGTCCCTTTCAAACCCACCAACATCATATTCAAGTGTGGCCTAGTGCATCACTCCCCAATGCATCTCCTACTGACATTAATATGTGGTGGCAAAGGGGATCTGTCATTAAATGCTGGATTAAGTAAATTTAAACAAGTTGTTCACTGTAACTCTCCAAGAGTTGAGATTATGTTTAATGTTAAAAGACACATTCGAATCATTTCATTCACAAAGCGTCTTATATCATTTATGTTCTGCAAAATACTGTTACAGAATTCACAGGTCTAATGAAATAGTGTCTTGAAATGGAATTAGAAAATCTGAATGTTAGTTTCTCTATGGGCACTAAGTGTGGATGTTGGTTGAATCATTTAACTAGCTGTGCCATGCTTTCTTCATCTGTAAAATAAGCGAATTTAGATTACTTTTTAAGGTCATATTCGCTGCAGGTCTTGTTTACTTCTACGATTCTAAAAAGTGGCTGTCTTTAACTTGAAATGTATGGGAATAATGGGGAGAAAAAGAATACTGGAAATGTATATGGAGTAGACAAATAATTTTGGCATTATTCTTTACTAAGACATAGAATAAAAGAGGTTATTTGCCATTTTAGCACTTGTGCTAACCATTATGAAATGAGAACATAAAATTACAACTTGTACCTTAACCCAAGACCAACTATATAAAGCATACAATATTTACACACTTGGATGTATCATAGGAACCTCAAACTCAATCTGTGCCAAATTGAACATGACTCTTCCCACAAAACCTGCTTTACTCTCAATCTTTCATGTATCAGTGAATGGTACCATGATCTACAAAACGCTCATGCCTTTATGTTCTCAATTGTGATAGAATGAATAAACCACCCTCTTTAAGGTTCAGTTACCACATTCGTAAAGTGATCTGATTAATAGTAATTACATCATACAATGATTGTGGTATGTAGTAGGGAACATTAGGCACGAAAGAAACACAAGCATTGAAAAATACTCTCCTTGTGTTAGCTTTATTAATGATTTAGGCAAAACATTATAAAGAGCAAAGATGGCATATGAATTATTTCTGCATTGAACTGGGGAAAATCAGAGAAGTTTGAGCTGGATAGACTCTTTTACTAGAGAAGAGAGGATGTGCATCTCATGCTTGATGATCCAGGAATATCAAGTTATGGAGGTGTAATAGATGGAATTCTGTTCTTCCAAAATCCAGATATTGAAGCCCTAACCCCTAATTTAACTGTATTTGAAGATAGAGGCCTTAGGAAGGTAGTTAAGATGAAATGATGAAATAAGGGTGGGATTCTAATCCAATATAACTGATTTCCTTCAAGGAGAAGAAAGACATCAGAGCATGATGTCTCCCTCTATATGGAAAAGGCCATGTAGTGACACAGTGAGAAGGTGGCCATCTACAAGCCAGGAAGAGAGGCCTTGCTACAAAGCACCCCACTCAACACCTTGATTTTGGACCTCTGGACTATGGAACTGTGAGAAAATAAATTTACACTGGTTAAGTCACCCAGTCTATGCTATTTTGTTATGGCAGCCCAAGTGAACTAATACAGAGAGACAGACTCTTAAAAACATTAAATGCTGTCTTAAATACGGGCATGCCTCAGAAATATTGCAGATTCAGTTCCAGATCATCACAATAAAGCCAGTCACACAAATGTTGTGGTTTCCTAGTACATATAAATGTTATGTTTACACTATTCTGTAGTCTATGAAACATGTGATAGCACTATGTCTAAAAAAGACAATCAACATATATACCTTAATTTAAAAATACTCAATCGCTACAAAATTGCTGAAGACCATTTGAGCCTTCAGCAAGTTGCAATCTTTTTGCTAGTGGAAGGTCTTGCCTCCATGTTGATGGCTGCTGACATCAAGGTTGGTGGGTGCTGAAGATTGGGGAGGTTGTGAAAATTTCTTAAAATAAGACAGCAATGAAGTTTGTTGTATGGATTGACTTTTCCTTTCACAGCAGATTTCTGTGTGGCATGAGATAATGTTTTATCCACAGTAGAACTTCTTAAAAAATTGGAGTCAATCCTTTCCAACCCAGCTGCCGCTTTATCAACTAAGTTTATGGAATATTCTAAATCCTTTGTTGTCATTTTAACAGTGTTCGTAGCATCTTCACCAGTAGTACATTTCATCTTTAGAGACCACTTTCTTTGCTCATCTATAAGAAGCAACTCCTTATCCAACAAAATTTGATCATGAATTGCTATTCAGTCATCCCTTCAGCCTCCACTTCGAATTCCCATTTTCTTGCTATTGCCACCACATCTGCAGTTATTTCCTCCACTAAAGTCTTGAGTCCTTCAAAGTCATCTAGGAAAGCTGGAATCAACTTCTTCCAAACTCCTGTTCCTGTTGATATGTTGATTTCCTTCCATGAATCACAGATGTTCTTAATGCCAGCCTCCAAGGTGGCAACCAGTGGCTGTGCCTCTTGACAGTCATGTCCTTGGGTAGTTCCTTTCCACACTGAAAACACCCAAACTGCATGACCAGCTGGATACTGTGAAAGTAACAGGATGTGACTTTCAAAAGCAGGTCCTTAAAGGCATTGCAGTTTCTGCCTGGTTTCTTGGCTCTGTTTCTTTGGGGGAAGCCAGCTGCCACGTTGTGAGGATACTCAAGTTGTCTATGGACAGGCACACATGATGAGAAATTGAGGCTAGATGTTCCCATCCCCAGTCTCCAAGATCCCATTTCATTATTGCTAGGACCTTCACCAAGACAAAGACAATTCAGCTTTTTCTGAAGTTTTGCTACTCACAAAAAATAAATTCTGTCTTGGCCTTTGGCTTTGTTTGTTTCTGCCACTGCAGGGATAAGTTTTGTTTGGTTTTGCGTGTTTGTTTTAAATGCTGCCCGGGACTATTTTTGACTCTCATACTTCCTCTTAGGTTGCTGATTAATAAATGCAAGCTTGTCATTTTCTTTATTGTTTCAATGGCCCTTACAAAGCAGACAGTTTTTAAAATTACATGTTAGTCAATGATTAGCCACAGATTGTCCCTGTGGTCTAGTATGTCAAGGATAATAATGCCTTGTAGAAAGAGACAGTTGTAAACTTTTTTTTGTTTTGAGATGGAGTTTTGCTCTTGTCACCCAGGCTGGAGTGCAGTGGCGTGATCTCAGCTCACTGCACTCTGCTCTGCTTCCCAGGTTCAAGCGATTCTCCTGCCTCAGCCTTCCAACTAGCTGGGATTACAGGCTCCCACAACCACGCCCAGCTAATTTTTTGTATGTTTCATAGAGATGGGTTTTCGCCATGTTGGGTAGGCTGGTCTTGAACTCCCGATCTGAGGTGATCCACCCTGCTTGGCCTTTCAAAGTGCTGGGATTACAGGTTTGAGCCACCACTTCTGGCCAGTTGTAAACTTTTAACTGCCGAGAAGGTATAGTAGCTGGAGGATGGATATGCTGGCTGGCTCAATTAAAGGAATCTAGGCATCCATAGGCATACCAAAAATAAAAAAGTTTAACAACATACTTCATGAAGAAAAATTTTCCTTTTAGACTGGCAACAAAATAAGGCTTTCTACAAACATCACTTCTATTCAATATAATAAAGGAAGGCAAGAAAAAGAAATAAAAACACTAATAAGGTAGAAACGAAGCTTCATGATTTGTATCCTGTCTCATGTTCAATTCCGTAATTAGCACTTTTCTGGACTTCCACAGCACACTCTGCCCTCAATCCTTAAGACCTTTTTCTCTTACTGTTACTTGTGATTTCTTCTGATGCATGTCTGTGACTCCCTCACAGCATTAATCAAATACCCTCTGGATGAATTGAGACTCCAATAAATACATATCAAATCCAGCAGCTTAACTTTTGCCAATATGGCAAAAATTCATGAGGGATACGTTCCAAGACCCCCAGTGGATACCTGAAACCGCAGATAGGACTTCATTCTAAAAATGCTATGTTTTTTTCATATACACACATACCTATGATAAACCTTAATACATAAATCAGGTATAGTAAGAGATGAACAAAAATAATAATTAAATAGAACAATTATAACAATATACTGTAGTAAAAGTTATATAAATGTGGTCTCTTTCTTTCTCTGTCAAAATATCTTAGTGCATTGTACTTAACCTTCTTGACCATGGGTAACAAATATGGAAAGAGAAACTGTGGCAAAGGGGGCATTACAGTACAATATTGTACTCTTCTTCCATAGTCTGGAAGAAAAATGACAATTTCTGTTGGGGAAAGCTCAGAAACTGAATGGATTTGGATGCCCAGAAAAGAATGTCTGGCAGTTTTCAACTAAGTCAGCGATAGTAAAACAAAATTGGTTCCATGAGTTGAAACTGCTTTTAATTTTATCCCGGACTTTCTTCCCAGTTTTCTTGGTTCTCTTAGAAGCTGTCCAGATTTGCTTGGGTAAAAATCGATATTGGAATGTGACATATAAAACCGGGGGAGGAAGAGGCATATGATCATTAACTGACTCCCTGGTTCAATTCGTGTTATGATTGCTAGCATGGCTTCTGTCCAGGCAGAATGTCATGCTTGTTGAAGAATGAATGACCTCTGCTCCAGACAGTGTATCACACATTCTGCAGCTTTGGGAAGCAGGCTTAGACAAGATTGGAACCTAGACAGACAGACAGACAGACAGACAGACAGACACAGGTCTTTGGTCCTTCAAAAGCTAACAACAGTAGAGCCCCAAGGTTGCTCCTATTTTCTTTGGTTTTTATTTTAGAAATGTGTTATTTATTTAAAATTTCAAACATATGAAAAAATGGAGAGAAAGGTATAATAAACACCTGTCACATCTTGCTTTAATAATTAAATCATCTGTTTCATCTATTTTTGGTAAAATTTTAAATACTGATTACAGATGTCATAATAAATAATTATTCCAGTATGTATCTCTACAAATTAAAACTTTCCTATATAACCACTTATCACATCCAATAATATTTATAATTTCTTAAAATCATTTATGATCAGTCTTTGTCTGCCTGTCTCCATTAAGTTTTACAATGCCTTTTAGAGCTAGTTCTGTCAGACCCTGATTCAGTTAATAAAAGCCTACAACATTTCTCTAATGTATATTTTAATGTAGAACATTCCTCTTCCCCTGTTTTTTCATGACATTAATTTGTTGAAGAGATGGTATCCATTTTCCTTTAGAACATTTGATTTTTTCAAATGTGTCTGATTGTTTCCCTGTAGGAATGTTTGATTTGTACCTCGCTTAGGTTTTGGAATTTCCTGTAAATCGGTAGTTTAGATGAAAAGATTTGATTCGATTTCAGTAAATTAATTAGAGAGCAAAACACTTCTTTGCAAGAATATCTTAAGAATAATGCTATGTTTTTCTTATTGCATCACACCAAAAGCTGGTAATCTAATTACTAGTGTTTCTAACATTGATTATTCATGTAAGGTGTCTCTCTGCAAGCAACCTGTGGGCTCTACCTTACCTCCATGTCCATTCAATTCTCCGTCAACCTTTTATTTAATGGTTTAGCAACCATTCAAAATTCTTGCCTGAATCATTTATTCCATTAAGAGTTGCAAAATGATCACTTTCTGGTTTTGGTTGGCGGTTTTTCTTAGTTCTTGAGTTGAATGATTGGTTCATTATTTTTCAACCTTTCTACTGCATTCTAATATAACATTTAGTTCTATAAAATTATAATCTCTCATGCAAATTTTGATATATATTTTTTTATAATTATCATTCAGTTCAAATGTTTTATGATTCCTAGTTCTTTTCTTAACCCATTTGTTATTTACAAGCAGATTTTAAACCTTCAGACTTCTCTTAGAGTTATCTATTTACTATTGTTTTAATTTAATTATATTTTGTTCAGAAGACCATTGTTTTTATAATCCTGATACTTTGGTATTCGGGGAGAGTTGCTTTTAGGCTTAGCTCATGGTCAATTTTTTTTGTTAATTTTCATGCATAATTGAGAAGAATATCTGCTCTCTGATTTTTCTGCATAGGGTTTTATGTATTACTCTCAGTTTAAGAGATTATTGTTTTATTCATCCACCACCTTAAAAAATGTTTAAGTCGGCCTGGCGCGGTGGCTCAAGCCTGTAATCCCAGCACTTTGGGAGGCCGAGGCGGGTGGATCACGAGGTCTAGAGATCGAGACCAACCTGGTCAACATGGTGAAACCCCGTCTCTACTAAAATACAAAAAAAATTAGCTGGGCATGGTGGCGCGTGCCTGTAATCCCGGCTACTCAGGAGGCTGAGGCAGGAGAATTGCCTGAACCCAGGGGGCGGAGGTTGCGGTGAGCCGAGATCGCGCCATTGCACTCCAGCCTGGGTAACAAGAGCGAAACTCCGTCTCAAAAAAAAAAAAAAAAAAAAAAAAAAAAATGTTTAAGTCTAGTTAATCTGTTGTTTGGAATGGAGAATGTTAAACCTCCTACTGTTGAGGTGGATTTGTCAATACTTTTCTTGCTGTTGTATCAAGCTTTGCTTTCCATGTTGCTGTATTATCTATCTGATACCCACACATTTAGAGTTTTATATGTATCGAACACACAATTCATTTAATCTGTAAGATCTTATTGGGATAAATAACAGCAACGTTCAATGTTTTGTTCCACTGTGTAATCTCTGTAATTAGTCTTCACGTGTATTTTGTTTTTATACTTTGGTTTGTTCAGGTTTACTGTCCTAGTTCTCACATTATTGACAACTTTACCTTTCCTTCTTTTTGGATTTAATTTTGTATTTCCTAAAGCATATGGTTTTTGAATTCTCCTGATAAGAAATTTCATTGTCACTAAAAATTGATTTATAAAGAGTGTGCTTGCTTTTGTCTTTTTTTTTTTTTTTTTTTTTTTGAGACAGTATCTCACTCTGTATCCCAGGCTGAACTGTAGTGGTGACACCTTGGCTCATGGGAGCCTTGAACTCCCAGGCTCAAGCGATCCTTCCACATCATCCTTCAGTGTAGCTGAAACTATAGGCACATGCCACCATGTCTGGCTAATTTTTTGGAGGCTGGGATTGCAGGTGTACACCCCCACACCTGACTTATTTTTTCACTATTCTTATGGGATAATTTAGGTGGGATAAAATTCCAAGGTCTAAACTCTTACTACCCATGTGCCTTTGAGAATGTTACTTTACCTGACTCTTCCTGAGTTTTCACACCAGCAAAATGAAAATTAAGAGTATGCCCAACACTGGGCTTATGCCTGTGGTCCTAGCTACTTAGGAGGCAGAGGAGGAGGGTAGATTTCATGTATTTTATTTTTATTTAACAAACATTTGCATGGCATTTACTATGAGCCAGCACTGTTTAAGAGTGTTACAAATGTTAACTCATTTAACTGACATAAGGTAGGTACAGTTTTTCATTTTTACTTTTAGAGATGAAACCTTGTCTCTATTATAATGATTAAATTAAAAATAAACTGTTTTAGGAAATGTGCTGGTCTAGATAAATAACCAGTAAATACATTTGAAAATTACTTTAAAAGCTTATACTTGCAAGAAATTAAGAGAAACCCTTTGGCAAAATCTGAAGACGACCCCAGAAAATCAGAGCAATAAAATAGAACTCAATATCTTTCAGCTGTCCTGGAGAAAAGTATGTATGCTTTGTGGGGTGCGAATTGGCTTCAAAATTCATTTTTTGTTTTTTTTTTTTTTTTGAGATGGAGTCTCACTCTGTCACCCAGGCTGGAGTGCAGTGGCGCAATCTTGGCTCACTACAACCTCTGCCTCCTGGGTTCAAGAAATTCTCCTGCCTCAGCCTCCTGAGTAGCTGGGATTACAGGCGCACGCCATCATACCCGGCTAATTTTTGTATTTTTAGTAGAGACAGGGTTTCACTATGTTGGTCAGGCTGGTCTCTAACTCCTCACCTTGTGATCTGCCTGCCTTGGTATCCCAAAGTGCTGGGATTACAGGCAGGAGCCACCACACTCAGCTCAGTTGTTTGGTTTTGACAGCTGAAGTCAGAAGATAATGACTTGAACTTGTGTGATTTAGCTAGTTGAAACTGAGCCAGTCAGGTGGCTGTACCATTAGTGAAAGTGTGGAATAGGAAAAAAAAATCCTCATCTCTATCAAATACATGACATAAATGAGTAAGGTGTGAGTTGTTTTCTCTCTTCCCTTAAAGATAGCATTCTACAGTTGTCTGCCGTTTATTATTACTTTGGAAAAGTCTGTGGTTTTTCTAATTGTTATTCCTTTTTAGGAAACCTGTCTTGTTTTTCTGTTTGCATTTGGGATTACTTCCTCATGATGTTTCTGGTGTTCCACTGAATTATCCAGGCATTTCACCTCTATTTATCCTGCTTGGGAGCGTTATTGTCAAGTGGGGAATTGGTGTCTTTCATTAGTTAGGAGAACATTTCAGCCATTTCGTTTTTAACAGTTTTCCTCCATCATTTCATCTCTTGTTCATCTCTAGAGATCTGAATGGACATATGTTGGGCTTAGTTCTTCCATGGCTCAACTTCTCTTTCCCACTTTCCCTTTCTTTCTGCAGCACAATGTATCTGTGATAAAGTCTTCCGTTTATAATTCTCTGTTTAGCTCTGTCTTACCTGTTTTATCCAACCTATTGGGTTTTTAATTACAATAAAACATTTTTATTTATACAAGTTTCATTTGATTGTTTTCCAAATTTGAACTTTTATCATAGTATTTCTTAACTCAATTATGATAAAATATTTCCTTGTTTTCTGATTTTTGAGTTATGAACTCATGTTCAATGGAGTTTTTTT
Organism: Callithrix jacchus; assembly: GCF_049354715.1. Lineage (NCBI taxonomy): Eukaryota > Metazoa > Chordata > Mammalia > Primates > Cebidae > Callithrix > Callithrix jacchus. The sequence goes on from NC_133508.1 coordinate 16,732,136, forward strand.
TTTTTCTTTCAGGATTCCTCTATAGTTATATGGTGGGAGTGTTATACATTGTCAACTGGGGAATTTGTGTCTTTCATCAGTTTAGAGAAAATTTCAGCCATTTCATTTTTAATATTTTTTCTCCATCATTCCATTTCCTGTTCATCTATGGAAATCTGAATAGACATACGTTGGGCTTATACTCTAAAGAGAATATATGTCCCCCAAAGAGGTTTTGAATGTGGTTCATCCAGGAATTTCCAATGATGTTATGCAGTGATGCAACCACAGGCCAATTCTATGTTGCTTTCTCAGCTGAAACATTCCTGGACCATGTAGATAATAGGCAGAAGAACGTAAGCCCATGCAAGGGACTCCAATATCAGACCTTTGACTTATCTATCTAGATCCCAGGTCAAGATATGCAAGCTTCCATGTATTTTTCCTGGGTTGGCAGTTATTTGCTTTTTCTATTCCACACTTGCACTAATGGTACAGACATTTGACTGGCTCAGTTTCAACCAGTGACATCACTAGTCAAAGTCAAGTTATTATAGTTTGGCTTGAGCCCTTAAAACCAAAAACTTTGAAACCAGTTTCCACCCCTCAAAATATATATTGTTTCCTCCAGGACAGATGAAAAATATTAAGTTCTCTGATTTGTTGCTCTGATTTTCTCGGTTCTTCTGGTTTTGCCTGGGGGGTATTCCTTACTTTCTTGCAAGTATAGGGCTTGTTTTTTTTTTTTGAGAGTATGTTTGCTATGTTATAAAAGTAATTTTTAAATGCGTTTACTGGTTATTTATCTAGTCCTGCATATTTCCAAGAAATGAGTTTAGTTTTCCAAAAATGTGTTCAGTAGAACCCTCATATTTAATCCAAAGTAACTGTGTGTTGTAAGAAAAAAACTTCATGTTGGAAATACTTTTTCCCTAAAACTTAAATTTAAATATATATAAGAAAACTAATTTTAATTATACATTTTATTATGTTCATGCGATGATTAGCCCTTAAGGAAATGCTGTGCCATTCTACAGAATGCCAGAAAGTCAGAGAACCAACTGATATAACCAAATCAAATCTTAGCTAGCCATCTCATTAATATATTATCAGATCAATGCTCAATGACATATGATTTAAAATTCCCTATGACTTATGATTTTATGATTTCAAATTTCCTACGATTTCAAATACCTGTGATTTAAAATGACCCTTGATTTAAAATCCCAATAAATATTTGATATTGTGTTGTCCTCTTAGAATTCAATTCTGCCATTCCATCAACAGGTGGTGCCATTGTATTATGATTTAAATGTAATGAAAGAAAAATACTTCGTAGTTAGTTTCACTGATAAGCATCTCAGCTTTTTAGAGGACTCTGTCACTGCTTTTGCACCCTGAGAAACTTTGACTTGAGGGTTTTAAAAAATGTTACATGGTTAAAATTATATTGCAGAACAAAACTGGCTGGATTCTTCTCATGTATTTACAAGTCTAGAAATTGCAAGCCATATATCTGCTATTTTATCTACAAAGCCATGAATAACCAAAAATAATATTCATAATAGGTAGCCCTATATTCTGATATGCAGAGAATATCTGCTTTAATATTTTTGATCCTGAAAATTCTCATCTTATTTTTATTTTATAAATTTAGAAAGAAGACTAGGTATTAGAAAAAAAAGCTTCACTTTTTTTTAATAACAAGAAAAGCAAGACAGTATTTGTGTTTCTTTCTTTCCATATGCCATTAAATATAACATAGGACATGGGTCACAGCTCGGCCAAAAGCCCTCTTTGTAACTTTGTGTTGCCAGAAGCAATACAGAACAATACAGAAACACTGTGGAAATCCCTTTCGTGATGTGGCAAGTCATGCGGGGACAGCTTGAGATGGGTAACCTCATACGCTCTATCATAAGGAGAAGGAAGAGAGGATGACATCAGACTCTATCCCATTCTTTGTTCTGCCTGCAATTTGCTATGTAAACTGGCAAAGCTATTTCCTCAAGGGTAGTTGTCAAAGTCACAGCATGATCACAGGAGGTGGTAATAGGAAGTTGGCATGAGCCACTGACAGAGAAATTAGTTTGAGGCTTCTTGTGATTCTCCTCAGGGATTTCAGGAACAGCTAGCTCTTCTAAGCTAATTAGTCCTGCATTGTTGTGATGGATGATCAGAAAAAACAGTAATTGAAAATGATACAGTTCTTTAGAAATGCAAAAACTGTAAACAACAGAAATATCAAGAAATGAAACAAACATTTAGAACCATTTGGATCAATTAGATGAATAGGTCAGCAGATGGAGAATTCAGTTTCAAAGTATACAAAATAAAATTTATTTGGGAACAGATACCCAAGTTAGGGTCTATATGTTAAATGGTGCAATTATTAATACACTGGGAGGGGATCCAAGATGGCTGATAAAGGGGATACCACCACAGATTCCACAGAAATACAAACCATCATCAGAGATTACTACAAGCAACTCTATGCACGTAAACCAGTAAACCTGGAAGAAATGGATAAATTCCTGGACACTTGCATCTTCCCAAGCCTAAACCAGGAAGAAATCAAAACCCTGAATAGATCAATAACAAAGGCTGAAGTTGAGGCAGCAATTAAGAGCCTACCCACCAAAAAAAGCCCAGGTCCAGATAGGTTCACAGCCAAATTGTACCAGACATACAAAGAGGAGCTGGTACCATTCCTTCTGAAACTATTCCAAACAATCCAAAAAGAGGGAATCCTTCCCAAATCATTTTATGAGACCAACATCATCCTGATACCAAAACCCAGCAGAGACTAAACAAGAAAAGAAAACTTCAGGCCAATATCCATGATGAACATAGATGCAAAAATCTTCAATAAAATACTGGCAAACCGATTGCAACAGCACATTGAAAAGCTTATCCATCAGGATCAAGTAGGATTCATCCTGGGGATGCAAGGCTGGTTCAACATACGCAAGTCTATAAATGTAATGTACCACATAAACAGAACCAAAGACAAAAACCACATGGTTATCTCAATAGATACAGAGAAGGTCTTGGATAAAATTCAACAACCTTTTATGCTAAAAACTCTCAATAAATTAGGTATCAATGGAATGTATTTCAAAATAATAAAAGCTATTTACAACAAACCCACAGCCAGTATCATATTGAATAAGTGAAAACTGGAAGCATTCTCTTTGAAATCTGGCACTAGACAAGGATGCCCTCTCTCACCACTCCTATTCCACATAGTATTGGAAGTTCTAGCCAGAGCAATCAGGCAAGAAAAAGAAATAAAGGATATTCAATTAGGAAAAGAGGAAGTCAAATTGTCTCTATTTTCAGATGACTTGATTGTGTATTTAGAAGACCCCATCATCTCAGCCCAAAATCTCCTGAATCTGATAAGCAACTTCAGTAAAGTCTCAGGATACAAAATCAATGTGCAAAAATCACAAGCATTCCTATACACCAGTAACAGACTTAAAGAGATCCAAATCAAGAATGAACTGCCATTCACAACTGCTACAAAGAGAATAAAATACCTAGGAATACAACCAACAAAGGATGTAAAGGACCTCTTCAAGGAGAACTACAAACCACTGCTCAATGAAATAAGAGAGGAAACAACAGATGGAGAAACATTCCATGCTCATGGTTAGGAAAAATCAATATTGTGAAAATGGCCATAATGCCCAAAGTAATTTATAGGTTCAATGCTATCCCTATCAAGCTACCAATGACCTTCTTCACAGAACTGGAAAAAACCACTTTAAACTTCATATGGATCCAAAAGAAAGCCCACATAGCCAAGTCAATTCTAAGCAAAAAGAACAAAGCTGGAGGCATCACACTACCAGACTTCCAACTATACTACAAGGCAACTGTAATTAAAACAGCATGGTACTGGTACCAAAACAGAGATATAGACCAATGGAACAGAACAGAGGCTTCGGAGGCAATGCCATACATCTACAACCATCTGATATTTGACAAACCTGACAAAAACAAGCAATGGGGAAAGGATTCCCTGTTTAATAAATGGTGTTGGGAAAACTGGCTAGCCATGTGCAGAATGCAGAAACTGGACCCCTTCCTGACACCTTACACTAAAATTAACTCCAGATGGGTTAAAGACTTAAACATAAGACCTAACACCATAAAAACCCTAGAAGAAAACCTAGGCAAAACCATTCAGGACATAGGAATAGGCAAGGACTACGTGACTAAAACACCAAAAATGAAGAGATCTTAAGGATCCCAGGGCTGCTTCTTTTGAGAAATATTCCAAGGAAAGTTTCACCTGTGTATTAAAAAGTTGTCAGTCTTCTTTATCTTTCATCTCTCTTTCTCTCTGTTTAATTCCCTGATCCATGTGGTAGGTTATGTCTACCCCAGAACTCCCAAACTTTATGTATTACAGTCCAGCAATACCTAGAAATTGCTTTGCATTCTGTATATTCCAGTTTCAAATTCCTGGAGAGACTTGGATATATGATGTCTATCCCTAGTGTATTAAGTGTGGCCAGAGAAATAGGTTGTTATTTCAAGTGTGACTGCCAGGAGCCCACAGGTTTGGGGAGTTGATGCTGTTACTAAAAAAAAGGGAATGAATATAGCTGGACACAGATCCCACGGCTGTCATAAAAATATTCATTTCAGTTGAATTACCTATAGGTCTTCATTCAAATAATTAGAAATGTGACATCTTCCAAAAATTTGAAAAGCAATTTAAATTTAAGTGGCATACATTTTTTAAACTTTGTTCTGCTCTCTCTCAGTCTGTCTGTCTGTCTCTCTCTCACCTCTCCTGAAAGCTTTACCCCGTCTCTCCAGATGGCCTAAAGTTTCACACTACAGTCTTTGCTGGGCTGGTCTTTGCTCTTTTCCTTCCATATTCCATATCTATTTTATTATCCTTCTCAGCTTTTTTCCGTGTAGCTATTCAAGCTAGCCTTGCTTCCTTTTGTGTCTCCCCATTCCCTGCAACCTCATTCTGCATGGTCAACACCAAGTAGCTTTGCTGTCAGCCACAGGATTTCCAGCCAGCACAGAACTAAGGATGCTTTATTTTTTCCCTGTCACATATAATTCACTTACATGTATGGAAAAAAGGCTGGAAGATATAAAGTCTTACTGCCATTTATCACCAGAAGGTGAAATTATGGATGATTTTTAAATGTATTGTATTTTCTCATTTTTTTTAATTCGTTGTAAATAAAGAAGTAAAGATGTACGATATGGAAAATAGACATATAGTTACTTATCTTGTGCCAAAGATTCTCATTAATATTGCTAAGATTTTTATTTTGTCACTTTTAACCCAAGCAAATTAAAACCTCCAAATCAAATACTTCATTTTCTATAATGCCCTAGCAAAACACTTTACATATAGAACTAATACATTTTTTAAATCAACAAGTAAATACACAAATAAAAAGTTAATTTTGTAGTTTAAACAACAATTAAAGCAGAACAATCCATAAAATAACGTAACCAAGGCTAATGTTTTTTCAAATCACAAACACACCTAGTGTAGCCATTATACTAAATTCTAACAAGAAGCAACTCCATCATTTTCAACATGTTGACAACAATTAATATCCTTTGCTCAGCAGGAGTTAAATAGTTAACAAAATCCACTAAGATATTATATAGTGCACTATTCTATACTTAACAGTAATATGTACACTATATGTATATACACACACTATAATAGTGTACACTATGATATACTATATAAAGATAATATATTTGTATATATAGTATACATATATTGTAAATGTATATACTATCTATAGCATATATGTATATACTGTAGTACTGTACATACTATAGTATATATATAGTAATATGTATGTATATACTACCTCTGTATATACTACAGAGGTATATACAAAGATATACCTATGTATATATATATATCTACTATACACATATATGTATATATACATACATATTACTATATATATACTGTAGTATATACATACATATATACACATACATATATGCTATATGTGTATGTGTACTACATATAGTATATATATATAGTGTACATATTTGTATATGCTCTATATGTATTATATATAGTGTATGTATATACATGCATGCTATAGTACTATATGTGCATATATGTATAGTATATGTGTACTATATATAATACATATGCATATATAGTACACACAGATCATACATATATACATATATGTGTATACTCTCTCTATATCTATTATACATGCACTATAGTATGTACCTTACTATAGCGATATAATGTCCTGAGCTAGAAGCTGTCTATTTATTATGGAGTTCTGTTGTTGCTTATTGCTAAAAGCCAATTTTCTTATTTTGTTTCAGCCTTTACTTTGAATCAACTTAATACTGTGAGAAACCCTGCAGGACTTGAGACTTGAGAATTTCCCACTGTGGGAACATATACACCACAGAATACGAGGCAGCCAGAAAAAGAATAAAATCACGTCCTTTGCAGCACCATGGACGCAGCATTATCCTAAGTGAATTAATGCCAGAATGGAAAATCTAATAATACATATTTTCACTTTTAAGTGGGAGCTAAACTTTGAGTACATATGAACATAAACACGGGAATAAAAGACACTAGGGACTACAAAAGTGCGGAAAGATGGTAGCAAGGTTTGAAAAACTACCTGGTGGGGGGCAGTGGCTCATGCCTGTAATCCCAGTACTTTGGGAGGCCAAGGTGGGTGGATCTCCTGAGGTTGGGAGTTCGAGATTGGTCTGGCCAATATGGAGAAACCCTGTCTCTACTAAAAGTACAAAATTAGCTGGGTGTGGTGGCACATGCCTGTAATCCCAGCTACTCAGGAGGCTGAGGCAGGAGAATCACTTGAACCTGGGGGGTGGAGATTGTGCAGCTGAGATCACACCATTGCACTCCAGCCGGGGAAACAACAATGAAACTCCTTCTCAGAAAAAAAAAAAAAAAAAAAAAGAAAAAGAAAAAAGAAAAGAAAAGGCAAACTATCTGTTAGGTACTATGCTTACTAGCTGGCTGGTGGGATCATTCATACTCCAAACCTCAGCATCACACAATATGCCCATGTAACAAATTTGCACATGTACCCCCTGAATCTAAACTAAAAGTTGAAAACAAAGAATGACCCACTGTGGTATCTGCATGCCGTTGTCCCTGGCAGCTGTCCTTCCCCACCTGGCCTTCACTTAATTTATCCAGTGACGGTTCCTCTTCACTACTCTTGATGAAGCCAAGCTGCTCAAGTAATGGCCGCTAAGATGAAAGAGTCATTTGCACTTGCTGACTTGGTGACACCCTCTTGCCAGAGCCTTTATGAAATATTCCACCCTCCTTTCCTAGCGCTGGGAATACTCTGATCCCCTCTGTGGTGACTGAGCAACCCCAAGCTTCTGGAAGAATTGGCAACACCCAAGCTACCTGAAATAAGAAGAAGAAATTGTTGTGGATTTTTAACCTGTAAATTCTCTTAGAATTTGATTCCCCTGAAATGAATTATTTGCTTTGTGATGCTTGTTACTTACTGTATCGATTATAGTTGAGAAAATGAAGGACAATGTGAAATGCTGAGCTGTAACTTGTAACTTGGCTCTGCTGAACTGTTCTGGTAAAAACAGGAACTCTGTGAAAGGGACTAACCACATAGCTTGACTGCTGGAGAGAGATGACAGTGCATCATTGGGCTTGTCGTTGCAGAAGGCCTATAAACGGACTTGTAATGGAGAGGGTTATTACCCAGATTCTTTTCCCAGGAAAGGCATATTGATTAGGGCCCTGGAAAGGGAATGCGACCCTTATGAAGAGCCTATAAATGGATGCATGAGGAGCGTCTGTCTCTGTGGTTGAGATCCGGATGCAAAAGTCTTTCTTCTCCTACTACTCCTGCAGGATTGCATGGAGCCCCCTCCTCTTGCAGTTTTTGTGGTCAGGCTGGTTGTCCTGTGTCAGATCCTGTTTCCCCTGTAGCTGCGAGCCCAATATGTTCTTGCTGATAATCATAAGTTTAAGTTTAATCTATATTCTTGCTAAGGTGTATGATTTCTATGCTGACACACAGAAAGTTATCTTTACGTAGTTCTGCTTTTATAGTACCACGTTGTGATTTTTGTGCACCAGTTTTCGCAAATGTTTTCTTTTTGTGTAATTATCACTGAAACTTTGCTTACCCTCGCTCCCCCTCCCCTATTGAAAGAGAACAATAAAAACTGAGGTTTTCAGGGGAATGTCAGACATCCAGGGAGCAGCATTATGTGGGGTCTCCCCTGGGCCCAGCTTAAAGGAAAACTTTTTCCTCATCTCTCTTTTTCACTGACCACTCGATCACTTTGAGAGATCTTAAGCCCATGTTGATCTACTGGGAGCTGGTCTTGCCAATATCTAGAAGGAGCACCTCTTGGGAAACTTCTCCTACCAGACATTGCCAAATAGAGGATTAGGCTGACAGTGTAGATTTTTCTTCCAAAATATGAATAATAATTAATATTAGGGGAATAAAGTTAAAATAGAACATGGTTAAAAAGTTTGTTGATGCAGCAAGGATTCTGATTTCACAGGGTGGGTGTGAGAATAGCAGAGTGTGGTCCAGTGTGGCAATTATATTGTTATTTTCAGTATATCAATACCTCATGGAAAATGTAAGACTAGATACTTACTAGCAAAAAAATATCACTTACAACCTGTCTCACAGCCTGTCTCCCACAGCTATTGGTACCTGTCAATCAGCAGAACTCCAGTCAAAAGACAGGGGATCCAGTTTGCCCCATTCATGCCTTAGGACGCTGTTAATAGACTAAATGAATTGAATATATTTTTGAAGGCTATTATTTAATTTTCCAAAGATACAGATAGCATCTATTTGCTAATTATCCAAAATATCCAATATCTTGACTGATATTCACATGAAGACTTAAGTCACTTTATATATATTGAGAAAAATGATCAATTACTATATTTTTGTAAGATAAGGAGAGGGTGACTTTTCCACCTGTGAAATTGCACAGGGGTCTTTTCTCACAGAATTTTGCCTGGCCTGCTTTGTAGATGCCAACTGACTGGGAATTATTCTTGAAATTGGACAAGACATCCCTTAAATCAGAGAAAATTTATTTTGTACTATTATATCAGAAAATACGATATTCTTAGTACTATTCAATGGCATTTATGTTTTTAGGCAATTTTGCTAACCCTGGGAATGACAGAATAAAAGATTCTTCTGTAACTCTACAAGGCCACAGGACCAGGTGCTGTGACTCTTACCTCACATCATACACTTGGACTCTACTTTGAGTCACTGGAGTTATAGAAAATGAAAGGTAATGAACTGAAATATTTCAATTTGCCAACTATGTTCTTAACATTTCTGCTCTGAGGGCTAAAGAAGAAATAGAAAGTCTTTGGGAGGATTTGTAGTTCGTAAGGGAATGTGTTAGGGTGATTAGAATATGGTGAACTGTGATGTTTTGATAATGGCGATTAAAAGGACAACTGAATAAATAACGTGAATATGAAGAATGGGCTAAAGGCTCTGAATAAATTGATTCCTTACAGGAAGAAGTTGCAACATCTCGTTGTGTTGCAGGACAGATAAGCCCCAAAACTGGGCTTAGCTCAAGTTTTCGGCTTGGCTCCGGAAGGGATTGGAGAGTGAGCCGGTGGTGGAAGAAGACAGCTTCATTGAGGCATCAGCAATGTTACAGCTCTGTGACTGCCCCTGCGGGGCAGGGCTACCCTGTAGGCAGTGTGCAGAGAGTAGCAGCCTAGGGGCAGTTTTGCAGTCATATTAATACCCACTTCATGCTAATTAAAAGGTGGGTTGTTCAGGAAATAGCTACAAAATAGGCAGTAACTTTTGGATGTTGCCATGGCAATGGTAAACTGTCATGGCGCCGGTGGGTGTGTCTTATGGAAAGGTACTTTTAGTGCCTCTTCCAGGTTTTGGCCAGTCTTCAATCTAGTCCGGAGTCAAGCCCCACCTACCTTCTACCTCAGTTGGGAAGATCACTAAAGATTCCATGGTTGCCATAGGTGGGTGGGGGGTTATTTGAAGGTTGTCCAGGATATAAACTCCCAACACCCTATGGTTAAAATAGAATTTGACAAGGTGCTTCATTCAATATTGTATTTCCCATGCAGGGTATCCTGCCTGAACATAGCAGGTGTTCAGAAACATTTTCTGATTGACTAAAACAAAGTTCTTTTTGAGAAATTTAGATGTTTCAGAAGTTAACTTATAGAAGCCCTAAAACTTCTCATTACCTTATCATGGTATGGATTTTTAAAATAGTATATTTAGGGGAGATGACCTTATGTTCCTTTAAATATTACTATTTTGATTGTTGAGCCTTCCAGTTTAAAAATATTGCTCTGTCTTCTTGGTAGTCAGGAATCTTGAAAGCTCAGGCTTCTCCATTTCATTACCTCATAGATTTTGCCAGAAAATGCTACTCTGGGAGGACAGTAGCGGAGCTGAAACTTCAAATAGAATCTCATGAGTCATACACATGTCTGCTAACAGGAGGGAGAACAGGATGGACGCACGAGTAGGGAAAGTCAGGCAAAAGGAGTTACTTAATTTTTTTTTCTCCTCTTAATCAGGAAATAGTCGTTCCTCCTCCACATTTATTATTTTTTTAAACAATATATTCCACTGACAAGAAGTTAATAATGAGTCACTTCTGGGAGACAGCAATTTGATTTTCTAAATACTTTAGTTCTTTGTAGTTAGCAGAGATCCAACAGTGACATTTAAAAATTATTCTGTTTCTGTAACTTGGATACTCTTTAAAAGGACTATGTATGTGGAATGCTGTACACCTACGTGATAACTCATGTCAACCATGCACTTACTACAAAATCTCAAATGCTTCCCTACATAAATCACTTCCGAGACCCAAGAAGCCAACTCATTAAAATTTACTTGAGATTCCTGTAACCTTTTCTCAGGAAGCAACAGCAGGTAAAAAATGTGCAGCTTCTTTTTTTTTTTTTAATGTGTGCAAAACTTCAACTCCAGTCTATTAAAAAAAAGATCTTTTTTTTTTTTTTGTGGGTAGTTGAAAAGCCTGGCAGAGGGTGGGTGGGAAAGTCATGAAATTTGGAAGGATGACATAGTAGATTATGGTGAATTAGAAATTTGTCACAGAATATTGACACAGGAGATGCCAGGGTGAGTCAGATTTTCTCAGTGCCTAGGCGATGGTCAAGTTATAAATTAAGTTCTTTTGAAAATTGCACTAATATTTTTGACCACTAGGTCATTAGAATTTGCTTCTCCCCAAAGCAGGAAGGACAATAGTGAGTCAGCCTGCATGTGCTGAAGCTGGTATTATACTATTTATTGCTAGTGACACTGTCAATGTCTGGACGGCTGCTGTTTGCAGGAATCTCATGCCATTTTCTTGCTTGATACCAAGGGCTCTATATCAACTGCAGAACACAACCAAATCCCTTAGCATGCTATGCAAGGCCCTCTGCCATCTTTTATGCTGCTTAGATTTCATCTTGTGCTACTACCCATGTCAAGTTTCAGACCCATCTCTTATGCCTTCAAGAGTTCTCCATTCTTGCATTCACCACAGTAAAGACGTACTTACAAGTCAATCTCCTTAAAAGCAGGGACTATGGTTTATTAGTCTTTGTAGTAACTGTAATCCTAGCACTTTGGCAGGCTGAGGTGGGTGGATCACCTGAGGTCAGGAGTTCAAGACCAGCCTGGCCATCATGGTGAAACCCCATCTTTAAAAATAATAATAATAATCTTTGTAGTAATAGCATCTGGTACATGGAGTGCTATAGATGTTTGTTAAATTAATAAGTATATATTCTATCTTCTTTTAATGTATAGCATAACTACCAACTAAGTAACACTCTTGACAAGCAGCAGGCGGAATTCTATAGAAGACCCAAAGAGCTCTCACCTTTGTGTAATGCTATTCCATTTGAGTGCAGTGGAAACTTTGCATATGATGAGATAACACTCCCATAATTATAGACTGTATTACATGGCAAAAAAGGAGATCATATGACAAAAAGGAGATAATCTAATTACATGAACCCTTTTAAAAGCCAGGTTTTAATGGAATGGTGGAAGGAATCAGAGATCCAAAGCTTGGGAGGGAATCCGATGCTTCATTGCTGGTTTTGAAGGTGGATGGGCCCACTCCCAGCTCCTAGAGGCCAAGGAATGCAGGTGGCCTCTAGGAGCAGAGAGTGGCTCCCAGCTGATAGCCAGCAAGGGAATGGGGACCTCCACTTCTGCAAACAATCTGGATGAGTTTGGATGTGGATTCTTCCATATCCTCCAAATAACAGACCAATCTGCTGATACCCTGGTTTCAGTACTGGGAGACCCTATGAAAACAATCCAAGCATGCACGAGTTATGTCATCCCTGACTTCTTACTTACCCGACTGCGATATAACAAATGAATATTGCTTAAAGCCACAGCATTTGCAGCAATGAACAACTTGTATATCTAGTGTGCAACTTCATCAGATAAATTGTGTGTGTATATATACATATGTGTGTGTGTATATATATATATTCTGCTCTGTTTTTAATAGATAACAGATGCTCTCACATAGAATTGATGCTTATTAAAAATCAGAGTACTTAGTCTAAGGTGGTTTGTTTATCTCAAATAATGTAACAAACAGTTACTGGGTATATGCCATGTCTCATGTACTATGCAGTGTCCTGCTGAAATGCAATCCTGAATGTAACATACATAAAATAGCTTGATGTTCTGGATCACAATGGCTGAGACATAATTGCAGACACAGACTTCATGTCGAAGAAGTGAATAGTCTTAGAGGTTGAATATTTAGGGGGTTTTTGCTGTAACAAGTAAATTTATTTTCTAATTAATATTCCAATTTTATGTTTGGTTCTTTGTCAAATATGCCTGACATTTTAGATAATATCCTCTTTCTCTGATGTATTTTTAAGTATTGTGCCCCAGAAGAATGTTTGCTAACTTTTATTTAGCTTTTCTAATGCTTGATATCGTGTTGATATTTTTGGGTTAATTTGTCAGCCATATTGCTAGAAACGAAATTCTTAGGTTGTTTGGAATTGCTGAAATAACTATGTTATGTAAGGCATTCTTCTATTGAAGTAATACATATATTTTAAAGAACTATACTTTTGCAGCCTGAAAACTTAAACAAATATCAAAATGCTGATATAACCTCTTTAATACTTTTAAACCATGGTAGACAGCAGTATAATGATGACTGTTCATGATAATTATCAACTTTTCAAGTATTTATTAAGAGTTTTGCCTATGGAAAACAGCTCAACGTCTCTGATTATTAGAGAAATGCAAATCAAACCACAATGAGATACCATCTCACGCCAGTCAGAATCACTACCATTAAAAAGTCAAAACCAGCACATGCTGGTAAGGTTATGGAGAAAAAGGAACACTTTTATACTGTTGGTGAGAGTGTAAATTAGTTCAACCATTATGGAAGACAGTGTGGTGATTCCTCAAATACGTAGAGGCAAAAATACCATTTGACCCAGCCAATTCCATTACTGGGTATGTACCCTAAGGAATATAAATCATTCTGTTATAACGATTCATGTACATGTATGTTCACTGCAGCGATATTCACAATAGCAAAGACATGAAATCAACCTAAATGCCCATCAATGGTAGACTGGATAAAGAAAACGTGGTACATTTATACCATGGAATACTGCACAGCCATAAAAAGGAATGAGATCATGTCCTTTGCATGGACATGGATGGAGCTGGAAGCCATTATCCTCAGCAAACTAATGCAGGGATCGAAAAACAAACACCACATGTTGCCACTCATCAGTGGGACTTGAAACACAAGAACAGATGCACACATGGCAGGGAACAACACACAGTGGGGCCTGTTGAGGGGTGGAGAGAGGAAGAGAATCAGAAAGAATAGCTAATGGATGCTGGGCTTAATACCTAGATGATGGGATAATCTGTGCAGCAAACCACCACGGCACATGTTTATCTATGTAACAAACCTGCACATGTACCCCTGAACTTAAAAGTTGAAGAAAAGCAACAGAAAAAGAGAGTTTTAGTGTACATTGAATTATGACAGATCCCATTGGACATACAGAAGATAAAATAAAATGTCTAAACATTATAGCTGAGGAGCCAGGGACAACTCTAATATATACAGAGCTGGCCAAAGAGTAGGCTAGCCAGGCACCTGCTCTGTCTCAGTCTGGAGGGCATGCTAAATATCAGTAGGAAAATGATAAGACTGAGAAGATCCTATAAACAAATCATTTCTGAGGGTATGCACTATGTATGCTTGGAATGAATGTTTTCAGGTAGCTTCTTGAGGATGAGGAAGAAGATGGTGAGACCCCTAGTGACATGCCATACCGCAGGGCTTGTGTTTTAGGGAGCGAAGTAGGAAGGTCTTGGAAACAGTAGGGTTGTGATTGAGCTCTGTGGTCCCCACTCTGTGTGTCTCCTCATACCACGTGAATCTCTTCCAAATTAACATGTAACTAACATGAATTAGAAAGGTACCAAATTATTAACCCGCCAGAGGGACCTACCCATGTATTGGCTCAGAAATTGACAAGAAACCGGTAAATACAACATGGCATATAGGAGCAAGTCTGAAACATAATGAACCTGTAGGATTTGGAGAGTTAAAACACCATAGGTGGTAGCTGCACTGCACAGTAGATGCTGAGACTTGAAGTAGACCCTGAAAAGAGAGAAGTTACATTTTCCTGCAAGAGTGATTATTATTATTATTATTTTGCAGGGAGACTCAAGGCAGAGCGGAGACCAATGAAGAGGAACCCTCGCTGGAGTCCAGGCTTTGAAGAGGAATGTGAGCAAGTGAATCAAGACCAGCTGGCGGAGAGATTAAATTCCTGCCAGAGAGAGATTTTAGAGTTGATCTAACCGACAATAGGGAGTGATTTGCTTTTGTTAAACAGGTGGCACTAATTAATTTCGGGTACCCTGGAGTCAATTAGCTGTTCAGCAACAAGTTAGCAGCTGAAGAAGTTGAGTTTACTGAAGAATATCTGCTTTGCAGAAGCGCTTCCAAACTGGCCCAGTAAGAACCACTTGGGGCCCATTGTTTCAACCGAAGATCACTAAGCTGCCCTTGCGGTGCTCATTTCGATGGGTTTGAGATGCAAGCAGTGTTTTTATAGGCTTACAGAGTGAGTCTTATTTATACAAAGTTCTCTTATAGGTAATCGTATATTATAAAATGTATTAAAATTATTTTATAACAGACTTAGTGTTTGCCATCTGGGAACTTTCGGTCAGATTAGACAGAAAAAAAAAAAAACCCCGAATCTTGGTGAGGACAGAAAGTACTGTAGTGAGCTTCATTTGAACAAACAATTTCCATTTAATGACTTTAAACAAATCCCGCAACTATTGGAGGGTTTTGTGTTATTAATTCGTTTCTGAATTGAAGAATTTATAAAAATACTTGTGCAGCTTAAAATAAGACATTCCAAGAAACTGCCAATATTACTAAATGGTTTATGATGAAATATCCAGGCTGTCCAACGATTCCATTTTGGTATCAACGGAGGATTTTTTGCCTTCTAACCAGTAGAGGGGGCTAGAACTCTTGATATAAATAGCTGTCTTTTCTAGACAGAAATCACATCACCGACCTATACTGTTGTTGAACTATTGTACCCTTGGATTTACAATTAATATACTAGACGTATAATGTGGTGCATAGTTTTCATACTTTATCACTTTGGACTTACATTGTTTACAGTACCGCTTGTTTTATATATCCCATTATAAACTTATTTGCCAGCCCAAATGGACCACAATTATTAGGCTAAATGTGGCTCTTTTCTTGCATCCATCATTACTTCTGCCTTTCCCCTTTTCTGGAACACGAGTGGTTACCAGCTGTCTGAATATAACTTGCTTGCTTGAAACCTAGTTCAGAAACAACTCTTTAATAAATCCTTCTCTGATCTTCCACTTCTCAATTTGCACAGCATGATTAAACTCCTATTTTATTGATGATCATTGATTGCTTGAAATGGAGACTCAGTCTGTCACCGAGGCTGGAGTGCAGTGGCGTGATCTTGACTCACTGCAACCTCCACCTCCCTGGTTCAAGCGATTTTCCTGCCTCAGCCTCCTGCGTAGTTGGGATTACAGGCGTGCGCCACCACGCCCAGCTAATTTTTGTATTTTTAGTAGACACGGGGTTTCACCATGTTGGCCAGGCTGGTCTCAAACTCTTGACCTCACGCAATCTGCTTGCCTGGGCCTCCCAAAGTGCTGGGATTACAGGTGTGAGTCACTGTGCCCGGCCCAAGCTCCTACTTTTATGTTTATTAAATGCATCATGGTTTTTATTACTCTTCTATTAGGTCATAACTAAATTTATAGAAAAATACAAAATGCCTGTTAAATCTGAATTTCAGATGAAGTAAACGTTTTTTAGAATAACGAAATCCCATAAAGTATTTGAGACATGCCGGCACTAAAAATTTCTTATCTAGAATTCACATTAAGTGGAAATTTAATATGTTTATTTGCTAAAGCTGGCAATCCTAATTATAAACACTTTAATGGTTGAGCCTTTGTCTTGTTCACATTCATGACCACAGAGCATAGTGTCAACTTATAGTAGTTGCTCAACAAATGAAAGGGTCAAGAGGTAATAAGTGGCCAAGTTATTGTAAACCGAGGACTATTACTTTGACTACAATAATTGCTTTTAAATGATCTGCACTAGTAATACATTAATATGCTGACAGTGAATTATTATTCATTCTGAAAAAGAAATAGTTGTAAGGAAAAACTTTGTGCTAAGTAGAAATTTAAGGATTTAAAAATAAAAATGGGAGGGAACATTTGAAAGATATTGAAGCATCTTAAAATATCTCTTTGAGTTGTTAAGAAGCATGATGTGATTAAGAAAATTCTCTTGCCAAATGAATCCCTTACAAGAAAAAAAAGTATGATTTTAAAAGATGTATTGAATCAAGACATAAATGATAAAAAAAAATGGTACTAGTACTATTCATTGTTCAGAATAATTAGTTTGCTCCCATACCGGGACTTGAAAGGGAAGGAAAACATGCTATACAAGTGCTATACAATTCGGGGTACCACCCCGATTGAATAAATATATTTTGTATATTTAATCTAAAATATCTATAAGTCTAGCTACCTTAAACCAAATCTAGGGCATTTCTCCACAAGTCGCTTAGGCATTGGGAAAGATTTAGAAAAGAACAAATATTTATAATTTTCCCCCATCAACCAAAAAATTCTGCACAGTCTAAAACCTCCATCTGACAGTTAGAAGTCGCATGTTGGGCAATCATATGACCAAGTTCCATTATAGTGAGTATGACGCTACATTGGTATGCAGAGAGATGAAATTAGACTGACATAGCCAATTTAAAAGGACAGCAGTCTAAAGCACTGCATACACACACGCATGCACACAATACACATAGGTGAACACATGCACACACACCAGGACAATCACAGACAACTGAGAGTTGAAAGCAATTTCAATGTCATTAGCAACAAGGAAACACAATTTATAACAGCGAGATACAATTCTTCACCTATTTGCTAAACTTTGAAAAAAAGATACTACTCAATACTGGCAGCACTTCACACACTGTTGGTGGGAGTAAAAATTGGTATACTCTTTCTAGAAAGTATCTTAGTTATGGTTTTATATATATACACACACGGTTATATATATACACATGTATTACAGACTTTAAAAACTTCACATACTTTACCTAGTAAGAGCCTTTTTATAAATGCTCACGAGGGAAACATACAGAAACTCACATAAAGGAATATGTGCAGATAATCTCGTTACATTTTGAGGAAGGAGGGGATGTTCGTCTTTCTCGGTGGCAAGGCAGAGCAGCTCCCTTCGCTGATCTGCTTCTTGGGGGACAGGCACTAATGGCTCAAGATTTGCTTTATTACTTAGGACCAACCTTTTATTTCCAGTCCTGCTATTGTCACTTGCTGAGACCTCTCTCCCCTTATCCCCACCACCCTAGTTCCCAGCCCTCCGCCCAGAAGGCCTTGTGGGGTCCCAGTATTTTGGGAAGGAGTAGAGTTAGAGGCCTTGCTCTGCTTTTATTCCTGTGGCCTGGGAAGACAGGCCCCTTTATGTCCACTACTTTTCCAGGTACATTTCTAGACTGTCATTTTTGTGTGAATATTTAAATGTTTAACGAAAACAAGTGGTTGAATAGTTGGCTAATAATATTTCTTAAATAAGATTTCCTTATTGATTTGAAATGCTACTGAAATCACCATTTGGGGAATATTTTCTACTCACAATTTGTTCCACTGATGTTTCTATATATTCCCTCCACAGGCTTTTAAATTTTGTCAATATGTAAGGATAACTTTTTGTATCGTTCTACTTCTTGTTTCGGCTTTGTATCTAATTCTAGAATAAGTCAATGGGTTCAAGGTCAGAGGATCCCATTGTTTGTATGGCCTTATCTGATGTGAAGAAATGGAGTCACAAAAGGCAGGGATGAAGTTCCTTTTCTCTGTGTTCCACATCAGCCTAGTTGCTTTGCTTTACTGAATCTGCCTATTATGTATACACTAGGCTGTGTCTTAAGGTGAAGCCCTCAGACATACCCATCTCTGATACCTCTGTGCCCGGCTTAGAACTGGTACCTTGTTAGTCCAGGCTTCTGATTTTATGGGTGTCTTACTCAGTCCAGGCTGCTGTAACAGAAAGCAGTCGAGGTTGGTGTGAGCCTAAAAGATTAAGAACTACATCTCCATCTATCAATACATTCATCTCTGCAGTGAATTTGGAGAAGCACAAACGGCTGTGGAAACAGTAGACACTGGGATAGATTTTCCCAGTGATCAGGACTGCCTGCAAGTGCTCCTGATTGTCCTCTCTCTGTTAGTGCCTTGGTCTAAGGAAGGCTGTAATCAAAGCTGTAGCCTTTAAAGTTAGAATTAATTTTTCTGTAATTATATTTTGTTCTCTGGGAATAAGGTCCGCTCCATTCATTGCCAGCCATATCATGTATGTATTCTCTAACTTACACTCAAATTTGAAATGCATTTTTAAGAAAAATTGTTAAAATGACTGATGCATCAGGACTTCTGCTAAGATGGCCGAATAGGAAAATCTCTGGAGTGCAGTTCCCAGTGAGAGCGATGCAGAAGGCGAGTGATCCCCGCATTTTTAACCCAGGTACCAGGTTCATCTCAATGGGACTGGTTGGACAGTGGGCGTAGCCCAAGGAAGGCAAACTGAGGCAGGGTGGGGTGCTGCCTCATCTGGGAAGGGCAAGGGGCTGGAGAACTCCCCCTCCTACCCAAGGGAGGTCACTGGGGACTTTTCTGGATACTCCAGCACTCGGGCTCAGATGCTGTGCTTTTCCCACGGTCTTTACAGCCCGCAGACCAGGAGATTCTCGCCTGTGCCAACACACCAGCCCTGTGGGTTTCCAGCACAATACTGATCTTCCAATTTAAACACAATTTGGGACAATGAATCCTATATTCAACTGACTATTAGGATTCAATATATTTTCCCTGTGGCCTACAGTTTTCAAAAAGTAAATCTTCAAAATTGTATTCTGCCATTTCGTAGACCTTTTGGTATTCCAACCACTTTCAGTATGCTTCCAATATATTTAATCAATTCTTTCTACTTTATTACAATAGAATAATGTATTTCCACATTCCTCCTTATGGTCATTAAAAATGTAAAGTATCAGGTATCTTATCTGTTCAAAATGAATCCAGATGTTCACCTATTGCAAGGGTGCCAGATTTTTTTTCCATCATAGCCTTAGCTTTGGAGAATACATTTGGAACAATTCTATGGGGAGTGTTGGTCACAGATGGCTGAGTAATCATAAATCCTTGGGTGGAGATAGAGTCCTTCTGGATTACAGCACAGAAACTGATTTTCTTAATTTAAAATACTCAACCTTGTATCGTCCAAGGAAACAAAAGGTGTCTCTTGTTTAAGTTTTTCTTTTTAAAAAACGGACACGTAATTAGCTTCTATCACCTTAACTTCATGTTTACTCTTAACTTTATTTTTTGGCATCTCTTCCAGAAATTTGTTCTTCCCTCCAGGCTATAAAAGGGTTCAGTTTCTTTCATTGTTTCGAAAAAAAAAAAAAAATCCCTCTTCTTGCTGGAAACTTTTGCTTGTATCCCAAGCTGAGTTATAACACACTTCCTCTTACCATCACCTTTGTCACACAGCATTATAATAATCGGTGTGTACATGTGAGTTCCTTCAAGGCAGAGATAGTCTCTTATCAATTGCTGCAATTGTCTCTTATCCAATGCTTAACAGAGTGCCTGGTACATAACAGGTGCTATGTAAAAAAGAAAGGATGGCCTTTTTTTGTTTTGTTTTGAGATGGAGTTTCGCTCTTGTTACCCAGGCTAGAGTGCAATGGCGCGATCTAGGCTCACCGCAACCTCCGCCTCCTGGGTTCAGGCAATTCTCCTGCCTCAGCCTCCCGAGTAGCTGGGATTACAGGCACGTGCCACCATGCCCAGCTAATTTTTAAAATATTTTTAGTAGAGATGGGGTTTCACCATGTTGACCAGGATGGTCTCGATCTCTTGACCTCGTGATCCACCCGCCTCGGCCTCCCAAAGTGCTGGGATTACAGGCTTGAGCCACCGCGCCCGGCCAGGATGGCCTCTTAAGTCAGAGGTTGATCTTGCATCACGCTTATTGTCCAGTAAAGAATAAAGAAAGGATTTAGCAAGTTCTGTAGTCATTTTAGTTAAAAATATTTTTAGCTATTTGTTGTATAAGCAAAAGGAAAGTTATCCATTCTTGATTTTCAGAAGCATTTAACACAATTTCTAAGTGCTGTTTATTATGTTTAAGAGCTTAAAACTTTTTTCAGATGCTGCTGACTTTATCAGTCAAGCCCAAAGAGAATCTGGTGGCAGACTCAAGATAATTCATGGGGGGGCAGTGGTGTTTTGTAAGGGACTGCATGAAAGGGGTAGCCAGGGAGCTGAGATAAATTTCTAAATAGTGCAGTGCCTTGGGGCTAATGCCAGGTGTGGCCGCCCTTTGGACCCAAGAGAAGAGGGGAGATAGTGGTATTGGAAATTGGAAGGAGAAAATCATGTGTTTTGAGAACTGTGACCTTATGTAATGGGACATGACCAGCCTGAGGCAACCAAATCCTCTTTCCTCTCATCCTTTGATGGTCTGCTGGGGCTCTCTGTTTGCTAACCCAAGAGCAAGCCTGAGGGCAGGAGCACCTGTTGCTAGGGGCCTTATGGGTTGACCTCCCAAGGCAAGAAGCGAGATGGTGGAGGATGGAGAGAGTGGGTTTGGAGGGGAATGGCAGATCTGGGGCACGGTCATCACAGTTTATTATACTGAAGGTACTTTCTCTGTGGAAAAGCCATCTGCTGAAAGAAAGGCACAAAGAAAACAAATGCCCAATAGAGTAGGGTCTGCTTGGTATTTTTTTTTTTTTTTTTTTTCGTGCACTTAAAGCAATCCTGGCCTTCAGGAACTGCACTGGGTGGCAAGATATGATGAGCCCATGAAAGCCTTCAATTGTACAATATTAGCCCAAATGTGAGTGAATTGTGTACCATGAATGCCACTGCCTTTGGCCTCAGGTTCACCTTCATATAGAGTTCAAGACTACATTTGCATGAATGGGGTAGTTCATCCCATAAAAGAATGTATTTCTCAATACACTAAAATGCTTTCCTTTTGCATCAGTCTTTTTTTTAATAACATAGATTTCTCCAACTAGGTTCACTCTGTGTTGCCTGCAAAATGCAATGTTCTTTTTCTAAATGCTATATTATCTTCTCCACCTTCAGTTTAAATTTTAGTAAATGATGCTTTAGTTCACTGAGAATTCTCTTTATACTCTGTATTGGACTTAAGTAGATGCCAATTTTCACATATCTGGCTAAAAAGAATATTGATGTCTAAATAAATTTGACAATAGAAGACTTTATACATATTGATTTTATCACATCACAGATATAAAGCATATATTTGATACTTACCTGAAACAGGCATGCTGATATAGCAAAGAAATGCCATTAAAAATATGTAGGCATAGAATAGAAAAGTTTTCTTTTCTGACAAACAGTCCAAAGACCTTCAAACAGGAAAGCCAGCCCGTTTAGTCAGTAGACTCTTCACTGAAACCATAGTTTGAAAATCACTAGGCCATGTGCAAAAATAGTAGAGTCAAACTGGCACATTATCACAAACATGGTGTCTCATAACAGGACAATAAACATATACCTTTGAAAAATAAGCCCTTTGGAAAAGATTAATTAACTTCTTCTTTTTAGAGATGGGGTCTTGCTCTCACTCAGGCTGAGTGCATAGACATGACCATGGCAGCCTCAAATTCCTGGGCTCAAATGATCCTCCTCCCTCAGCCTCCCAAGGAGCTGGAACTGCAGATGCATACTTCCAGGCCCTAGTAATTTTTTTGTTGTTGTTGTTTGGAGAAATGGACTCTCACAATGTTGCCCAGGCTAATCTTGAGGTCCTGACCTCAAGGGATCCTCCTAACTCTGCCTCACAAAGAGGTAGGATTGTAGGCCTGAGCCTACACATTGTAAGTAAAACTTCCGGCAGTTAGAAGGCATTGTCAGGTGAGTATCTTTTGACAGCGTTGGGCTAGGTTTTATCACAGATAGGACTGATTAGTTTTCATTAAAAATCAACTCATTTAGGAAAGAGCATACTTTGACTCAATACCTCACCCTTTCTGTATGTTTTTAGAAATAAACAGAATGGCTAACCTTCTAACTAGTTATGAAAACATAAAAATATTTAAGATGAAACTTTTTAACTAGTTATGAAAACATAAAAATATTTAAGATGAAGCTTTTGCAAAGAGAACAAGTTCAGAATCGAGACAGTCCCAGCTGAACTGACTGCATTTAGAAAGAAGACAGCACAGTATAATGAGACTCATCTAGAAAGAGGAAATCTGAGATTGAACTCATTATATTTTTCCATGGAATTAGAGGTGGTAGTTAATAGCTTAGGCTAGGGAGCCTGACCGCCTGCATCTGAATCCCAGCTAAACCCTTTTGGGAGTTACAGAAGCTGAAAAAAATTATTTAGCCTTTAAAAAAATTTTTATTTTGAGACAGTCTTGCTCTGCCTCCCAGGCTGGAGTCCAGCTGCACAACTGGCTCACTACAACCTCTGCCTCCCAGGTTCAAGAGATCCTCCTGCCTCAGCCTCCCAAGTAGCTGGAATTACAGACACCCACCACCCCTAGCTAATTTTTGCATTTTTAGTAGAGATGAGGTTTCACCATGTTGGCCAGGCTGGTCTTGAACTTCTGGCCTCAGGTAATCCATCCACCTCGGCCTCCCAAAGTGCTGGGATTATAGGAGTGAGCCACCATGCCTAGCCTATTTGGCCTCTCTGTGCTTGTTTTCCTATTGTAAAATAGAGATTCTCATAACTACTAAATAAGATTGTAGTGGGCCTCAAAATTAATGTATGTACAATTCTTATAATAGTGCTTGGTATATGGTCATGTTATGTAAATATTAGCTATCATTATTAATTATGAAATTGTCTGAGGACCTGAGCAACAGGTGTTCCTGCCCTCAGGCTTGCTCTTGGGTTAGCAAATAGAGAGTCCCAGCAGACCACTTTTTTCATGACTTAAGTGACTTTGTGTAGATTACCTTTATCTCAGTACATTTCAATTTAATTGACATCAAAATATGCTAATTGCCTCACCTAATTCTGAATATTTTGTGACTGTTTACTTAACAAACATTTATTGAGCCTCTACTCAATACCAGGCAATGTGATAAATATTGGAAAAAACACGCTGAGTAAGAAAGACAACCCCAGTTACCATGAAGCTACCGTCAAACAGGCAATGTTGACACTCTGGTGACTAGAGCTCATGGTGATATAACTGGGTCTGAGAGTTCAGTGATGCCCGATCTCCTATCTTATGAATGATTCCAGCTCCAAAACCATCTTTATAAATCATGTATCTGTCCAAATTGTCAAGGATGCCCTGTCTTATTCCCTAAGTTCTAGCAAGTCCCTTGAAGTTTAAAATTCTGGGTCAATAATCCTGAATTGTATCCAGAGAATAAGACACACCACAGACATATCACCTAGAGAAGAGAGTGGGCAATGTGATATTCCACATGCCAATCCTGCCCTCTGCAATCCTGGCTGTGGCCATCGGTGATGACACGAAGCTTACAGTCAAGCAGCTTGGCTATACCACCACCATCACGACTACCCTACCAAGGGTGCTCCCTTCAGGGCTCGGAAACAGGCCTTGAAGACAGAAGGCCTCCAGGTTCTTGCCTCACTTCTCATTTTTCTTAGGAGCCCTCCTAAGTCAATTAATTAAGGGCTGCTTATAATGAACCAAAGTGCATTTTATTTGATTGACTGATTCATTCTTATTTTAAAATCTGTGTCTGCTCACATCTGTGGGGCTCCTTTGGGTCTCAATATGTTGTGTAACATTTCCGGTCATGTTCCTTCATGGTGTCGTGCCTCCTTTGGTGCTTAGCTATTGTTTAGTTTGTGCCAGTTGTTGCAATTCTGCAATTGTTTATAGAAATAATTTCAAGCCTAGGATGGTATCTTCCTCTTGGAGGGTTTTACATGTGCTTTTTCCAAGCACCTGTCAGCTGTAGCAATCTGGGATCATCTCAGACTGATTTCAGAGACTGCAGTGCTCTGAAGCTGGACTGCGTGCCCTGGGGGGGCCCAGGTCATACTTACCTTGGGGATGCCAAAGGTTGGGTTTCTATCCAAAGCAAGCCCCTCCTCCTCAATGTGGGGGAGGGTTCCATACTTAATTCCCCTCAGCTTTATCCTATTAGCTCGTTACATTCTTCTGTCCCTCCACTTCTCAGCCACTTTCTCTGGGATCAGTGTCACTTCCAGTGGAAAAGTGGTCTTAAAAAAGGCGGAGGAGGAGGAGAAAAGGGAGGAAGCAGGGAAGGAAAGAAGAAAGGGGAAAGAAAAATGTATAAGAAACAACTTTTGATTACTGAGGGAGAACAGACTATTTAAAGAATAAAAGTGCCAGGGAACCTGGTGCAGAAAACACTGCAAAAAGGTTTGTGAATCAAAGTGAGTTTGGGGTCTGTCTTGAAGCTCATTTTAAAAAATACTAAAATTCCTTCTCCTCTGTAGCAAACTCATTGACCAAATTGTACAGAAAACATGTCTCCAATTTGCAGATGACTGTTCTATGCATTAACTAGGGATTCCTTTGTAAACACTGCAATGATGATAAAATGAACTGAGGAGAAGGGACGGGAAGGAAAAAAAGGAATGGGTGGGATGGAAGATTGGGAAATATTTTTTGGTGAGATTGAGATTTTGCTGTGGTCTGAATAAACCCTTTCAACATTCATTTGTTTGTAATTACTTTTATGGTGATGTTAAGAAGTGGAGTCTGGGAACTGGTAAAGTCATGAAGGTTCTGCTGTAATGAGTGGGATTAGTGCCTGCATTAAAGGGGCTGAAAAAGATGACTTTGCCCCCTTTCCTCACGTGAGAATGCAGTGTTTGTCCCTTCCACTGTGGGTGGATGTGGTAAGTGCCGTCTTTGAAGCAGACAGAACCAGCCCTCCCCAGAGATCAATCTGTTGGAGCCTTGATCTTAGACTCTGCAGGGTCTGAACTGTGAGACATAAACTTCTGTTATTAAATTAATCAGTCTGTATAACTTTTTTCTTTTTTTTTTATAACAAGAGCGAGACAGAGTTTCGCTCTTGTTACCCAGGCTGGAGTGCAGTGGCCCGATCTCAGCTCACCGCAACCTCCGCCTCCTGGGTTCAGGCAATTCTCTTGCCTCAGCCTCCTAAGTAGCTGGCATTACAGGCACGTGCCACCATGCTCAGCTATTTTTTTTGTATTTTTAGTAGGGATGGGGTTTCTCCAAGTTGACCAGAATGGTCTCAATCTCTTGACCTCGTGATCCACCCGCCTCGGCCTTCCAAAGTGCTGGGATTACAGGCGTGAGCCACCACTCCCGGCCAGTCAGTATAACTTTTTAAAAAATAGCATCTCAGACAAGACAATTGCAAACCTAAGTTTTTTGGACCCAGAAACTGCGAAGCAACCAGTGCTCTGATTTCCATCATTAAAGGTTAAATGTAACTGTTCTAGAAATTATCATAAATGAAATCATGAAGTATCTATTCTTTTGTGTCTTGCTTCTTTTGCTCATAATTTTGAGATTCGTCCACGTTGTTGCATATTTCAGTTGTTCACATTTTTCATTGCTGAATAGTATTCCATGATACTAACATACCACACTATGTTTTCCCATTTGAACTTTGATAGGTTGTTTCTAGATTTTGGTTATTAGGAATAAGGCTGCTCTGATTATTATTATTATTGTGGTTAAATTTCTAGGAGTAAAATTGGGGGAATATGGGTGGCTAAATGTTTAACTTTATACAAAATTACCAAAGTGATTGTTACATTTTTTTTTTTCAATTGAGAGCAGATATTGTTTATTAACTGACCAGCTTAGAAAAATAATCATGGAAGACACCTTAGTTCATTCTTCTAATAAGCCTGTTGATCTGATCCTCCCTGTTGCCTGCATCTCCACCTTCTACAAAATGGGTGGTCTTTTTCTTCATTCCGCCCCGTGGGGAAGATAATTTAAAGGGCCACAGGAAGTTATTTGCTTCTTTGAAGCGTTTTCCAACAGTATAGATCTCATGAATCAGATCCTCCATGCAGATGATGCCATATTTTCCAAGAGATCGAGCAATCAGAGTGTTATCTGTCAAAGCAATTCGCTTCTTTTTGATCTTGCCATAACCACGTTTGTAGATTAGTTCATTTACTGACTTCAGATTTGGGTACCCCCATGCAATATATGGCTCTACAATCCTCAGCATGTTAATTGAAGCCTTGTTGAGCTTCACAAAGGTTCCATTGAAGATTTGACGAAGGCGAAGAAGCTGCAACACCTTTCGGACCTTTGGGCTCACACCATTGATACCTCTGATCCTGATGACAAATGCCAGTTTGGGTTCTGCAGGGACATAGAAGTTGCCAGCTTTCCTTGCCATCCTCGCCATTCAAATTTCAGTTCTGTACATCTGCCTATATTCCTTGTGATAATGCTTCGCTTTTTCATAGATAAGCTTCCGCCTTGCCTTTCGAAGCATCTTTTGGGCAAATTTCTTTCTCAAGCGCTTGATCTTCAGCTCTGCGAAATTCCTTCGCTTTTTCTTAAGGGTTTCCGGCACAGCAGGAACCTTCTTCTTCTTCTCTTCTACACCCTCCATGGTTCCAGCCGGAAAAAGAGAGCGATTGTTCCATTTTTACACTACCACTGACAATGGGTGATCATGGCAATTGTTTTTCATCCTCACAAACATAGGGTGTTCCCAGTCTTTTAAATTGTAGCCATTCGACTGAGTGTGTAGTAGTATCTCACTGTTTTTAATTGCGTTTCCCCAGCTACTTATGATTTTGAGAGCCTTCCATTTGCTTATTGGCTTTTGGTACAATATTTTTTTTGTGTGACGTGTGTTCAAATCTTTTGCCCCTTTAAAAAATCTGAGTTGTTCATCTCTTTATTTTTGATTTGAAAGAGTTCTTTAGATATTCTGGATATGTGTTATTTTCCAGATATGTGCATTGAGAGTCAAGTAAAGCACTTGCAGTCAAGGACTTCCCTATTTAATTTCCTAATGGCATTTTTTGACCAACAGACATTTTTAATTTTAATGAGGTATAAATAATCTTTTTTATGGTTAATACTTTTTATTTTCTAAATATTTGCCAATACTTGATTGTAAATACATTTTCTTAGGTTTTCTTCTGGTAGATTTTTATATGTTTAGATTTATGCCTATAATTCCCCTCAAATTAGTTTTTATATATGGAGAGATGGTTATTCTAAGCACCATTCTTGAAAAGGCTTTATTTCCCCCATTGAAATGACATGTGCTCTTGTGGAAAATAAAATGATCCCAAATGCATGGAGATATCTGGTATATCTATTCTGGTTCATCAACCTATTTGCCCATGTATTCTTAAGGCGATGTGCAGTCTAGATTGTTAATACCAATATCTAATTAGTACAGTAATTCTTCTGAAATAAAATAGTTGTTTTTGTCAGGTTTCTTCAGAAAAACAGAATACAGATATATATTTATTATGAGAATTGGCTCATGAGTTACAGAGGCTGAGAAGTCCTGCAATCTACCATCTGCAAGCTGGAGAGCCAGGGAAGCTCATGGTATAATTCAGCCTGAGTCCAAGGGCTCAAGAAACAGAAATACCAATGTCTGACATCAGGAGGACACAGATGTCCCAGCTCAGAGGAAGTGAATTCACCATTTCTTTGATTTTTTGCTTCTTTAAGTCCTCAAAAGATTGAATGATGCTCACTTGCATTGGTGAGGGTGATATTCTATACTCAATCTACTGATTCAAATGCTAATCTCTTTCAGAGACACCTTCATGTAGACACTCAAAAATCATATTTTACTCTCTATCTGGTCACCCTTTAGCCCACTCAAGTTGATAGGTAAAATTAATCATCATAGTAGGGCAATTCCTCCACCTTTTACTACTTCAAGAATATCTTGACTATTCTAGGTGATATGGTTGGCTGTGTTCCCACCCAAATCTCATCTTGAATTGTAGCTCTCACAGTTCCCATGTTTTGTGGGAGGGATCTCATGTGAGGTAGCTGAATCATGGGAGCAGGTCTTTTCCGTGCTATTCTTATGATAGTGAATAACTCTCATGAGATCTGACAGTCTTATAAATGGGGAGTTTCCCTGCAGAAGTTCTCCTCTCTTGTTCGCCACTATGTGAGATGTGTCTTTCACCTTCCACCAAGATTATGAGGCCTCCCCAGCCATGTGGAATGGTAATTCCATTAAAGGTTTTCTTTTTGCAAATTGCTCAGTCTTGGGTATGTCTTTATCAGCAGTGTGAAAATGGACCAATATACTAGGTTCTTTGCACTTCAACATAAATTGTAGAATCAGCTTGTTAATTTCTTCCGAAAATCCTGCTGGAATTTTTTATTGGAATTATGCTGAATCCAAAGATCAACTAGGGGAAAACAGGTGTCTAAATAGCATAAACATAAAATAAACTTGGCCTGTTGTTCTATTATTTAGATTTTCATTTCTATCAGCAATAGAAAAATGTATATTCACCTGCAAAAGAATGAAGAACCCTTTGGCAATAGTTTTCTAAAAACATTGTTTGTAGAATCTGGCATAGAGATCTGGCATATCTTTTGTTAGATTAATTGCTAGGTATTTGCTTTTTAAAAGCTTTTGTAAATGGTATTCGATTTTTATGTTTCATTTTCCGATTATTTACTGTTCTTTATATATAGAGATGCAATTGATTTCATATATTGATTTGGCATCCCGAATCCTTGCTGAGTTCTCTTATGTACATAATCATGTTTTCTGCTAATAGTGACAGTTTCATTCTTTACTTTCCAATATTTATAAGATTTAAAATTATTTATTTTGTTGTTCTTAATGCTTTGGCTAGAAACTTTACTACACTGTTGAATAAAATAGTGAAAATTGATGGTCTCGCTTTTTTTCTGATTGTAAGGGGAAGGGCTTAATATTTAACTATTGGTATAATTGTAGCAGTAGAAAGTTTTTAATCAATGAGGAGTGCTGACTTTTGTCAAATACTTTACTACATCTTTTGAGGTAATTACATAATTTTTCTCATTCATTTTATTAATATGTTGAATTACATTGATTGATATTTGAATATTAAGCCAAACTTACACTTTGGGGGTGGGGAGAGGAAAACTCCAACCTAGTAATGATGTATTTATTATTCTTTTGATATATTCCTGGGTTTAAATTGCAATATCTTGTTTATTTTTTTAATCTATGATTATGTGTGTTGTCTGTAGTTATATTTTTGAAATGTTTTCATTAGTTTTTTAAAAAAACTTATGTGGCTTCATGAAATGAGAAAATTTTTGCCTCCTCTATTTTTTAATTTGTATATAATTTTTAGTATTTCATATTACTTATTTGCCCAATTAAAAATTTTTGTTGTTGTTGTTTTTGAATTTTAAAAGTTTTCTATATAGTCTGGATTTTAATCCCTTATCAGAATCAGATGTGTAATTTGGAAATCTTTTCTCCCAATCTGTGTGTTGTCTGCTTACTATGTTGATAGTGTCTTTTGATGTATGTTAAAAAATTCATCAAGTCCAATTTTTCTACTTTTTCCTTTTGTTGCCTGTACCTATGATGTCACATTCAAATCGTTGCCAAATCCAAGCTTGTAAAGCTTTCCTTGTGCTTTTTTCTAAGAGTTTTATAGTTTTAGGTCTCACATTTAGGTACTTAATTCATTTCGAGTTAATTTTTTAATATAATGTTAGGTAAGGGTTCAACTTAATCCTTTTGCATGTGAATATACAATTTTTCCCAGGTCCATTTGTTGAAAAGACTGATCTTTCCCCATTGAATGGTCTTGGCACACTTCTCAAAAATCATTTGACTATTATATATTAGGGATTGTTTCTGGGATCTCTATTCTATTCCATTGCTCTATATGTCTGCCTTTATGCCAGTAATACACTATTTTGTTACTGTAGTTTTATAGCAAATTTTGAAATCAAGAAGTGTGAGTTCTCTAGCTTTGTTCTTTTTTCAAGATTGCTTTGGCTATTCTGCATCCCTTGAGATTCTGCATGAATTTTAGGATAAGGTTTTCTTTTTCTGCAAAAATTGGAATTTTGATTGGATTATGTTGAAGCTGCAAATCACTTGGGGTAGAATTAACATATTAACAGTATTGATTCTTTCAATCCACGAACATGGGATACATTTTTAAATTTACTTACCTTTTTAAATTTCTTTCAGCAGTATTTTGTAGTTTTCACTGTATAAGTCTTTTACCTCCTTAGTTAATGCCTGTTTTTATCTTTTTGATACTACTGTAAATAAAATTTTAATAATTTCTTTTCATATTGTTCAAACATTAGTACATAGAAATACAGCTGATTTTTGTGTATTGATTTCTGCTAATTTGCTGAATTCATTTATTAGTTCTGTCAGGTTTTTTTTTTTTTTGTAGAATCTTCAGTGTTTTCTACATACAAACTTATATTGAAAGATCATTTTATATCTTCCTTTCAAATTTGGAAATATTTATTTATTTTTTCTTGTTTTGTTGCTCTAGCCAGAACTTCCAGTAAAATGTTTAATAGAGGTTATGAAAGCTGGCATTCTTGCCTTGTTTCTGATCTTAAGGAAAAGCTTTCAGTGTTTCAATGTGAAGTAAAATGTTCATTGTGGGTTTTTTTTTCACATATGGCTTTTATTATGTTGAGGTAGTTTTTCTTTTATTCCTAGTTTGTTGAGTGTTTTCATTAGGAAAAAGTGTTGAATATTGTCAAGTACTTTTTCTG
Organism: Callithrix jacchus; assembly: GCF_049354715.1. Classification (NCBI taxonomy): domain Eukaryota; kingdom Metazoa; phylum Chordata; class Mammalia; order Primates; family Cebidae; genus Callithrix; species Callithrix jacchus. Next base: position 16,763,571 of record NC_133508.1, read on the forward strand.
CATCAGTTGAGATGGTTGTTTTTTCTTCTTTCTGTGAATGTGGTGGGTGTATTGCATTGATTGATTTTCTTATGTGTAACTCTTCTTGTATCCCAGGAATAAAGGCTATTTGGACATGGTGTAAAATTATTTTAAAATGATATCTAATTTAGTTTGCTAGTATATTGTTAAGGATTTTTGCATCAATGTTTACAAAGGATATTGGCCTGTTAGTTTCCTTAGATTTTAGTATCTTTGGCTTTAGTGTCAGGGTAATGTTGACCTCACATAATGAGTTAGAAAATGTTCCTGCCTTTTCAACTTTTTGGAAAAGTTTGACAATAATTTGTGTTCTTTAAATGTCTGGAAGGATTCACCAGCAAAATCACAGGGTCTAGGGCATATCTTTGTCAGGAGATTTTTGTTTACTCATTCAATCTCCTTACTAGTTATAGGTCTATTCAAAAATTTTATTTATTCCTAATTTTGTCTTGGTAAGTTTCGTGTTTCTAGGAGTTTGTCCATTTAATCTAGGATATACAATTTGTTGGCATACAATTATTTAGCGTGTTTTCTTATAATCCTTATTCTTTCTTAGAATTGGTGATGTCTCCAATTTCATTTCTATTTTAATAATTTGGGTCCTCTCTGCCTTTTTTTTTAAGTTAGTCTAATTAAAAGTTTGGCAATTTTGTTGATCCTTTTGAAGAAATAACTTTGGGGTTTGCTAATTTTCTATACTGCTTTTCTATTTTCTATTTTATTTATCTCTGCTCTAATTTTCATATTTCTTACCTGCTAGCCTTGGATTTAGTTTGCTTTTCCTTTTCTAGTTCCTCAAGTTATATAGTTAGGTTGTTTATTTGAGACCTTTCTTGTTTTTTAATATAAGTGTTCATAAATTTACACCTTGATACTGCTTCTACTGTGTTCCATAAGCTGTGCTACATGATACCTAAGGATTTTCTAATTTCCCTTGTGGTTTCTTTCATTGATCCATTGGTTAATAACATGCTGTTTAATTCTGAGAAATGTCTGGTTTTACTTGTTGACTTCTAACTTCATTCAATTGTGGTCAAAGAGGAGTATTTTGTGCTATATGTATTTAAAAAAATATACTGAGACTTACTTTGTAGCCTGACACATGCTCAATTTTGGTAAATGTCTCATGCACTTGGGAAGAATGTGTTTATTGTTTGGGGGGAGAATTCTTTATATATATGTTAGATTTAGGTTTTGTTGTTGTTGTTGTTTACTCTATTTTCTTACATATCTTTTGACTGGTTGTTCTAATAATTATTGAGAGGAGGGTATTGAAATTTTCATCTACTATTGTACAACTGCCTAATCTTCCCTTGAATTTTGTCAGTTCTTGGTTCACATATTTAGATGGTCTGTCATTAGCTGCATACATGTTTTTGATTATTATATCTTCTTGCTGTCTTGACCTTTTTATCTGATACACAATGTCCTTTTTGCTTCTTGTAACCTGTTTCAATGTAAGGTGTATTTTGTCTGATTTTCCTATGGCCACCCCCATTTTCTCTTGGTCACTATTTGCATGAAATATCTTTCATCCTTTTGTTTTTAATCAATTTATATTTTTTGATCTGAAAAAAGTTTTTGTAGACAGCACAGAATTGGATCATGTTTTAAAATCCATTCCACCAATACCTTTTAGTTGGACAGTTTAATCTATTTACATTTACAGTAATTATTGATAAGGAGATACTTTTATTATTTTGCTATTTGTCAACATGCCTTATAGCTATTTTGTCCCTAATTTTCTGCATTATTCTATGTTCAGTTGATTTCTTATAGTGAAATGTTTAAATTTCTTTTTTATTTTCTTTGTATATGTTCTACAGCTTTTTTCCTTTGTTGGTACCATAAAAATTACATTTAATATCTTAAAGTTATAGCATGCTAATATAAATTTATGTCTGTTTAACTTCAATAATACACAAAATGCTGTTCCTTTGACATCTCCATCCTCACCCCTTTTAGTTACTAAGGTAAAAAATTACATATTTATTTATTGTATGCTAAAAAACATAAAACTTTTTAGTGCATTAGCCTCTTAATTGAGACCATCCTGGTCAACATGGTGAAACCCCGTCTCTACTAAAAATACAAAAAATTAGCTGGGCACTGTGGCGCGTGCCTGTAATCCCAGCTATTCAGGAGGCTGAGGCAGGAGAATTGCCTGAACCCAGGAGGCGGAGGTTGCGGTGAGCCGAGATCGCGCCATTGCACTCCAGCCTGGGAAACGAGCGAAACTCCGTCTCAGAAAAAAAAAAAAAAAGTATAGAATTATACACCAAAGTTACAGTAATTCTAGCTTTTAGAATAATAATTGCTTTCTATTATAAAAGCCTCATATCATGTAGAAACAAAAGTGTAATTACACAGCACTGTTAAAAGACGCCTAGCTTTTATAATTGCTTTGTATTAGCCATTATTGAGACATTGTTTTCTTCATTTGGCTTTGAGTTACCGTCCAATGTCCTTGTATCTTACCCTGCAGGACATCTTTTAGTATTTCTTGTAGGTCAGTTCTAGTGGTAGTAAACTTCTTCATGTTTTGTTTTTCTGAAAATCTCTTAATTTTTCTCTAACTTTCTAAGAATTCTTTTGCTAGATGTTTGATTCTTGTTTGACAGGTATTTTATTTAGCACTTTAGATATATTGGATCATTGCCTTGTGTTCTCTGTAATTAAAAAAAAATTTTTTTTTAATTCTTCTGATTCAGAGTCTCACTCTGTTACCCCAGCTGGAGGGCAGTGGTGTGATCTTGGCTCACTGCAACCTCCACCTCCTGGGTTCAAGTGATTCTCATGCCTCAGCCACCCAAGTAGCTGAGATAACAGGTGCAGGCCACCATGCCCAGCTAATTTTTGCAGTTTTTAGTAGAGAGGGGGTTTTGCCATGTTGGCCAGGCTGGTCTCAAACTCCTGGCCTCATGTAATCCACCTGTCTCAGCCTCCCAAAGTGCTGTGATTACAGATGTGAGCCACCACTCCCGGTTCTGGTCTCCATAATTTCTAAAGAAAAATTTGCTGGTAATTTTGTTAAGGATCCCTTGTGTGTGACAAATTGCTGTTGCTCTTGGTGTTTTCACGATTTTCTCTTTGACTTTCAAAATTTTGATTCTAATGTGTTTTGAAGTGAGCCTCCTTGAGTTCGTCTTACTTGGAGTTTGTGAAGGTTTTTGTAGGTTTATGTTCATGTCTTTCATCAAATTTGGCATATTTCCAGCCATTGTTTCTTTATATTCTGCCTTTTTCTGTTTCTCTTCTACTTTTGGAACTCCCACCATGCTTAGGTTGGTTCTCTTGATAGTGTTCCACAGACACAGGTCTTTTAAACTCTGCTTTTCTTCAGATTTTTTTCCCCATTCCTTAGAGTTGATAATTCCCACTGTTCTATCTTCAAGTACATTTGTTCTTTATTCTGACTTTTCAAATCTGTTTTTGAATGCTTCCAGTGCATTTTTCATTTAATTATTGTACTTTTCAGCTCAAGAATTTCCTTTTGTTTTTTCTTAATTTTTAAATGTCTTTATTGACATTTTCATTTTGTTTATACATTGTTTTCTTGACTTTCTCCACATGTCCTTTTAGATTTTTTTTGAGCATCTTTAATACAGTTAATTTAAAGTCCTTGTCTAGCAGATCTGCTACCAGGTCTTTTAAGAGACAACTTCTGTTAATTTATTTTTTTTCTTTGAATGGGTCATACCTTCCTGCTTCTGGTATACCTTGTGTTTTGTTATTATTGTTGAAAACTGGGCGTTTGAATCTAATAATCTGGTAACTCTGGGAATCAGATACTCCACCTTCCCTAGGATTGGCTATTTTTTAAAATTGTCGTAGGCTGTCCCTGTACCAAGGATAAATAAGCCTGAGATATAAACTTAAGGTCTTCTCAGGTCTTTCTGAGCCTGGACATTTCCATGGGCATGTGTGTTCACTTTTTAATTTTCTTCATATATGCCATTGTGCTTGAATGTTCTTTTTTTTTTTAATGTCTGGCTCTCCAAAGGGAAAAACAAAAATAATAAAGGTCGGGAGGATGAATACTATCCCTTTAAATCAACTAGAAGTCACTTCATTCAGAGGGGAAGGAGCTTGCAACAATATGTGAAGGTACAAGGCCAGTGGCCACTGTCTCTTTGTAGGTCTGTGATTAGAAATGGCAATTAGCAAGGGAAACACAAATCTCCAACACTTGGAGGACAGGGTCCCTTTTTGCCCACTTTGGCTCCCGCAGGCTGTGTGCAGGTATCTCAGGAACACATGCAAAGCTGCCTGCTATGGTGCTGGGGGTGGAGGATGAGGAGCTTCTATTGTGCTAAAACCTAAACTTGACCACATTAACTGCAACTTTATGTCCAGTTTTTCCCCTGGAAATTGCAAGCCTTCAAGAGACTCTCTATTTTCATAATTGTCTCATCAGACAGGTTCTGCCAAGACAATTATTGTCCAGGTGGGGAGATGTATTTCTGATGCTTCCTACTCCTCCATCTTCTCATAATCTTTTAAATTTTGATGGACATTTTTTGCTAGTTATAGAGTTTTAGATCAGGGATTGGCCAAACCGTGGCCTGTGGGCCAAATCCGGTCAATGGCCTGTTTTGGTGTGACCTACAAATTAAGAATGTTTTTTAACACTTTAAACTGTAAATGGTAAAATGACTCTTACTCATGTGTCAAGCACTATTATAAATGCTTTATATGTATGAACTTATTTAATCTTCACAGAGAAGGCAGAAGACAGGTGCTGCTGGTTATACAGGAGATAGGGAAAACTCTTAGAGTTTGCTGTTGTTTTGGATACTCTTTATCGAGTCAAGAAAATTTCTTTCCGTTATGAAGTGGTGATAATTCTTTCAGAAATCATCTGGCATCCATATAGATGGCTATATTAATATGGTAAATTATATGGAGGTCTCCTTGCATTCCTGAAGCAAGCCCTATTTGTGTTATGTTAGTTGCTTAATTTTACCTTTATTCATATGCATATTTTAGATAGATGTATAGCTTTTTTAAAATCAAAATTATATTAATATCAATAAGTGATGACTCTGATTCTTTTATTATCTCTGCATAGTGCATTACATTTTGATAATTTTTTTTACTTTTCTTTATCAAGCTCCAGATAATATGCAAATTAATATATTAATAGGTTACTTAACAGATTTTCTGGTACCTCTTATGAAAAACACCACTATTAAAACCTTGACCTTCTGCTTAATTCAGCGTAGCTTTAGGATAAATTTTCCTCTTCCATCGAGCTTCTGGGACTTACAATGGGAATAGGACACTTTCTACAAAAATATTTGCCCTTTGAAGACAAATACCATGTTCCCTTCATTCCTTGTATTCTCCAGCTCTTGGTATAGTATTTGATGAGTAGTCAAAGTTTATTAAGTATTTTTTGAACAGGCGTAGTTACTGTGGCTTGGGGGAAAAGATAGACTTGAGTTCTCATTATTGACTGGATCTTACGCTGTGTGTTTCCGTACCCCTTTTTATCTTCCCTTTTAATGACAAGTAAACCCAGAAGGGAGGCAGAATTCTAATTGGAAGAAATTAGCCTCGTAACAACATGATTATGAAACCACTGCTTACCTGTTGCAATGTTGGTACCAGTGATGCATACTCCCAATTCTCTATCTTTGGACTAGAGTAAGAAATAAGGGGTAACTCATTGGAGGTGCTGCCATCAGACATATCACCTAGTGGACTTCTTTGGGTGGCCTTTATTAAGGTGGATTTTTCAATGTCAAGTCATAAAACAGTAAGCGTATGGCCTTACTATTAGCTTCCTCTAGGATCCAGTCTCATTACTTATGACAAAAATATGTTACCAGTATTTTTCGATCCAGAGTTTCTGTAGTCTATAAATTTAAATCTGATCTTGAATATAATATATGCCTCCTGTAGATAGAAAAATGTTCCTGTTCACACTGGTACAGTTACTTCAGATTATGATTTTCAATGTCACATTCTTTTAAATAAAATGTTTTAATTTTCTTTCATCTGAGCACTGCAAGCTTTATTTTTAGGACTGAAGATTTAATTCCAACAGGATATGTTTAGAACTCTCTTGTACTCGCTTTCCGAAAACATTTCATTTCATCTTATTATGAAAACTGTAAACAGGTTATAGCTCAGAAACAGGTGCTGAAAGGCTCAGCTCTTGAACTTCAGAGGGATGTCTTCCAGCTGAGCACAGCAGACTGTTCAGATGTGATTTCAGATAACATTGAATTAGGGTCCCACATCTTTCCACCATTTTTCTCTCTTTGTTAACTGGCGGTATACAGTGTAAGCTTCATTCATATGTTAAATAAAAAAGCAGCCCTTCTTAATTCTGTCAACACATTTCCACAGGAAAACACATGTCTAGCTAAGGAAAGGAAATTCTCACAATTGTGTCAACTGAGATTTAGTACAAGTGCACCTTTAAAAAATTTAACAATGCTTACTGAGTGTCTACTATCTGACATGTATTTCTTCAAGAATACAACTGTAAATATGACAGGCAAGATCCTACCTGTTGGAGGGATTACACTCTGGAGGAGGAAGACGGGAAAAACCAACCAGCCAGCCAGCCATCCAACCAGCCAAGTCTTTCCAGTTAATGATAATTATCACGGAGAAATACAATGTGAACTAGAGAGTGGGATAGGGATTTGAGCGTGGGAGCACATGGCATAGTTGGAGGGAGGCCATTGTGATTTTTATTTAACCCTTGTTAAAAGGCTAAAAAGGGCTTAAAAGCATTTAGAGAAACTACTGATGTTACAACATCTCACCAATAAAGAGTAAATATACATTCCTAAAAAGAACATCTTACCATATAGAAAAAAATAACATCATCATGTAATCTAATAGCTGACCCATATTTAAGTTTCTTCTAGTTATTCTCCAAATGTCCCTCACAGTTCATTTGTGTAAATATTATTGAACCCAGGGTCCTATATTGCAAAGCAATTTCATAACACAGGGACTTGATCAATTAATTGTCTTGTTGAATACTCTACTTTTTGGACCTTGTCTCATTTCTTCCTCATGATGTCATTTAACTTATAACTTGATATCTTGCATTTTCTGTAACTTGAAACTTAGTTTCAAGGTCTTGATTAGATTCTAGTTAAACATCTTTAGATAGAATACATCATGAGTAATGCATATTTCATATTGCATTCTATCTATAAATACTAGTCATCTACCATCATTGACACTAAAAATGGACCATAATATTAGAGTGATAATTGACACTAAAAATGGACCATAATATCAGAGCAATGATAGCTTTGTCCCTTCGTCGTATATTAGAATTTCTCTTTACACCAGAAAATAGCCTGTGTGGTGCACTTTGGTATCATATGTGCATCTTGTTCCCAAATATTCACATAATGGCCTTCAAATCAATTTGTAATTGTTGTCTGAATATACTATTTCACGAGACATTGCAAAATAATCTTTTTTTTTTTTCTAATTTTTTCCTTCCTTTTTTTTTTTTTGAGACGGAGTTTCACTCTTGTTATCCAGGCTGGAGTGCAATGGCGCAATCTCGGCTCACCGCAACCTCTGCCTCCTGGGTTCAGGCAATTCTCCTGCCTCAGCCTCCTGAGTAGCTGGGATTACATGCACGTGCCACCATGCCCAGCTAATTTTTTGTATTTTTAGTAGAGACGGGGTTTCACCATGTTGACCAGGATGGTCTCGATCTCTTGACCTCGTGATCCACCCACCTCGGCCTCCCAAAGTGCTGGGATTACAGGCGTGAGCCACCCCGCCTGGCCTAACCTATTTTTTTTTTAATGCTCCAACTGTTACAGTTTTGGCCAGTGGAAGACCCTTCAACCTGGCCCTTGGAAATTTTGATGTGTGTTCACTGATTCATTGATTAGGAAAAGTTTTTCTGAAAAGGACACAAAATCACATCTCTAAAATTTAAAAGTTGGTAAAATTGACTCTATTAAGTCAAACAAACTCTTGCCTTTCCAAAGACACTGTTAACATAATGAAAAAAGCGCTTATAAAACAGACCCAGGGTCCGTGAATGGCTTTGGCAGTCACAACTTCATCCCACGGGATGTTTTCATAAATACAGTTTCACTGGAACACGGACACATCCGTTCATTTAGGACTGTCTACAGCTGCTTTTGTGCTACAACAGGAGACTTGAGCAGTCTTGAGAAAAGCCTCGTGTCCTGTAGGGCCTGAAATATTTACTATCTGCCCTTTGGCCAAAAAAGTTTGCTGACTTGGGGTTGGGACCATAACATTTAAAAGTTTATGAAATATGATCTTTTTTGTTTTCTGTTGTTTCACGGGTTTATCTTGTTTTTTTTTTTCCAACCAAATTATTAGCTTCTTTTAAGAGAAGGAATGTCAGTATTTTTCATACTATCCAGACAGATAGCAAACATAGTATAGATATATTTTTAAAATTGAACCTGTAAGTTCAGGGGTACACATGCAGGGTAGGTAAACTTGTGTCATAGAGGTTTCTTGTACAGATTATCATCTCATCACCCAGGTATTAAGCATAGTACCCATTAGTTCTTTCCCCTGATCCTCTCCCCTTTCACACCCTCCAGCTTCCAAAAGGTTCTAGTATGTGTTGCTCCCCTCTGTGTCCATGTGTTCTCATAATTTAGCTCTCACTTATACATGAGAACATGCAGTATTAGATTTTTTTTTCTTTCTGTGTTAGTTTGCTAAAGATAATGGCCTCCAACTCCATCCATGTCACTGCAAAGGACATGATCTCATTCTTCATGGCTGCATAGTATTCCGTGGTACATATGTGTAATACCACATTTTCCTCATCTAGTCTATCACTTATGGGTGTTTAGGTTGATTCTATGTCTTTGCTGTTATGAATAGTGCTACACTAAACATACATATACATGTGTCTTTATGATAGATTTATGTTCCTTTGGGTATATACTCAGTGATGGGTTTGCTGGGTCGAATGGTATTTCTGGTTTTAGGTCTTTGAGGAATTGCCACATGGTCTTCCACAGTGGTTGAACTAATGTACACTCCCATCAACAGTGTATAAGCATTTATTTTTCTCTGCAACATGGCCAGCATCTGTTACTTTTTGACTTTGATAATACCCATTCTCACTAGTGTGAGATGGTACCTCATTGTGGTTTTGATTTGCATTTTTCTAATGATCAGTGATATTAAACTTTTAAAAAATGTGATTGTTGGCTGCATGGTCCTTCTGAAAAGTATCTGAAATAGATACCTGATTATCTATGAATATCTATATTCATAGTTATTTATAATACAACTACATAATATGAGTTGACTTTAATCTTTGGAGTAACTTTCCATGCTGGAAAAGCCTCTAATTTTGCAGGGAGAAACTTAAGGTCAACATTTGTGTTTCTCAAGAGCTCTTTCTCTGCCTAACATAGAGAGTTCCACTTTAAGCAACCCATTTTACTTTCCCTATAAAGTAAAGTGCAGCACACCCACTGGGTTTATATGTATTACCAGTTTCACCAGAATTCAATGCAAGGGAGAGTGGTTCCTCCTTGCCAGGGGTTGGTTGGGAGAGCTTGGTTTTATCTCTATGAGTTTTTCCATGTCTAGTGGCTTTTGATTCTTGTCAGCTTGCTTGGCAAAAATGACAGCCAATCCTGTGCCAAAGGACATTATTTTCACATCTTAGCTATTGTGAATACAGCCGCAATAAAGTTGGGAGTGCTAATATCCTTTCCTTTCATGAGCCCGATTTTATTTTTTTGGGTAAATACTTAGAGGTGAGATTGCTGGATCATAAAATATTTCTAATTGTTAATTATTTTAGGACCTTCCATACTGTTTTCCATAGCTACTGTACCATTTGGCATTCCCACCAACATTGAACAAGGGTTCTAGTTTATTTCACGTTCTTGCCAATACTGTATCTCTAGGGACTTTTCTGACAATACCATCTTATACACTTAAAAATTTAAGAGGGCACCTCCCATGTTGTGTTTTTACCATAATAAAATATGTATTTTTTTAATGTGACAGCAAAGGTGGGTTGTCTATCACTGTGGTATTTATTTTACACATACATTATAATTAATATTTGGCTCTGTGCAAACTACAGCTCAGCTTCAGATTCTGAAAGAGTGAAATCAGTATGGGAGTAAAATCTACTAAATAAATATAATTTCTGTGCAACAAGCAAATTATTTCTTGTGCTATTGTTCATAAATAATGGAGCACTGAGAAATGAATACTCAAAGAAATATAGATCTATTAAAAGAATGCACCATTTGCCTAAGTTTATATAGTTAGCAAGATTTACTATAACTGTAAATTATTTCAAAATTGACTGTGGTGTCCTTTAAATTTACTGTGTGGATAATTTGGCAAGCAGCCCATTAACAAAGCAAAATAGAAGAACTTAGTTTCATCTACTTTCCCTAAGTTAGAATTGTAGACCTGTTAGTTTTGCTGTGTTAAAGACTTACGTAGACATTCTGTTTTACACATATTAAAATTTATATAAAATTATAGCTGAGTGCTCTTCACATCTGTGTGTACTTGTATGTATGTGTGCAAGTGTAAAAGCTCTTAGATGACAAGAAAGTTCTTAGATTACAAAGAGGCTTTATTTTCCTTATTTTTTTCTTTTCGACTGTTGGTTTATAAGTCTTAAATCTTGGAAACCTGAAGTAGATAATGGTTTTTCTGCCCTGGGACTATAGCTACTGGGTTAGTTTCATTTTGATGAAATCTGTCATTGATAAAAGAGAGTTCAAGCTTCTCTAAACCAATTAAAATGTTTTTGCCTCAGGAGGTAAATAAAATCACATGATAGAACTAACACAGAGTGGAGAGTGGTAATCAGTATAGTAGTTCAGTATTGAACGATATTGAACACCATAACAATAAGGCCTAATAAATAAGGCCTAATAAATCATTCTGAAAGGTACATTGGATATATATTTTTTTCAAGGGCAAATAAAGTATACTCATGAGGATCAAAAGGATGCCTGTGTTATTTTTATGGCCTATTTTGGAAAGCATTGGCTATTTCTTCTAAGATAAACTTAAAATTCTCTTAATATATAAAATATTCCTCAAAATATTAAAACTTGTCATGTTATATTTAGGTATATTATGAATTAAGATGTAAATTGATTTAGAGATGTATGTAAATCTATTTGGAATCCTACTTAAATAATTTTAGAGTCTTAATGTTTAAAAACTTTTTGCACTGCTTTTATCATAAGACATTTAGTGTTTAATGCAAAGCTTAATGCTAATTTCATTCTTAGGTTATATTTTTCATTTAGTTTCAGACAAGAGAAGTGTTAAAATTATTTTTTGTAATAAAATTAACCCAAATGCTTTGCTTTTGCCTTTGTTGCTGCTTATTTTTGGTGAGAATTTTCCAGTCATCAATGGTCTAATGATGATGTCGCAATTGGCAGCTAATGAATTTGAGTGAGGATATAAGCATAGTGGTTTAAAAAAAACACATTTGGTGCACTGGCTTATTTGTTCATCCATCCATCCATTAATCCATCCATTCATTAATCCGTCTGCCCATTAATCCATCCACTCACTCATCCATCCACCCACCCATTCATCCATCAGCCATCCAATATTTTTGAGATCTGCTATGTCAGACACTTTTATTTTCCTGGCAAATGACTTTGATAACAGAAATGGAAGAAAACCCCAAAGCCCATCGTAGTTTTGGAAGTATGAAAACTTCCAAATACAAATAATAATTGTACTGAATACAGTACAAATGTTGATTTATTTTGTATTTGATGAGCAGCATACCAAGAGAACAAATATCTTCTGTAACCAGAGACAGCCCTGTTAGTTAAAGGAAACTGGTTAAAACCTCAGTAGTGGCTTTCACTAACAGACTTTAATAAATGTTTAAAAAGCGTTAAGCATTGGATATAGAACATAGTTCTGTAACTTGATTTAGTCATGTAACTGCACTGACTAAAACTAGAAATAATGTCTTACGTTAAGTTGATACCATCAGTGTATGAGAATGATGATTTCCTTGGTGGGTATTATTATTTTTACTATTATTCTTAGAGATGGGGGTCTTACTATGTTGTCCAGACTGGAGGGCAGTGGCTATTCCCAGGCATGATCATAGCACACTGCAGTCTTGAACTCCTGTGCTCAAGTGATCCTTTCACCTCAGCCTCCAGAGTATCTGGGACTGCATGTGCACACCGCTGTGCCAGCTTATTATCACTCTTTTTAATCCTTGCTAAAATAAGTGGAAAATTTTTTACTCCTTTCCCTATTACATTTTTTAAGTTTATGATGTTAATCTTTACAACTATCCTTAGTCATCAGTTGCTTTTCTACTTCAGTAAGTAGTGTATTTGTGTTTGGTATTTGCCCACTTTTCTATTTGGATGTGTCTTTTAAAAAAACTGATTCATAAGAGCTCATTAAGGAAACGCTGTCATGTATATGATAACCATGTTCGATTTGTTCACTGTAATTTGACATATATGTTAGTATAAGTTCTTATATGGTCAAACTTAGGACTATTTTATATATTCATCTTTTAATTGCTATTTTTGGTGTTATTCTTTGAAAATGTTTTCCCATACTTTACAAATTTCTATGTATATTTTATCCTAGTAAATTTCTTTTTTTTTTTTTCTTTTTTTTGAGACGGAGTTTCGCTCTTGTTACCCAGGCTGGAGTGCAATGGCGAGATCTCGGCTCACTGCAACCTCCGCCTCCTGGGTTCAAACAATTCTCCTGCCTCAGCCTCCCAAGCAGCTGGGACCACAGGCACGCACCACCATGCCCAGCTAATTTTTTTGTGTGTTTTTAGTAGAGACGGGGTTTCACCATGTTGACCAGGCTGGTCTCGATCTATTGACTGTGTGATCCAGCCGCCTCGGCCTCCCAAAGTGCTGGGACCACAGGCTTGAGCCACCGCGCCCGGCCCTATCCTAGTAAATTTCAATCTTTACACTTAATTTGCTAATTTCCTGGAAACAATGCCAATGTGTTGGGGAAGATGGAAAGCCCACTTTTTAAAAAATCATTTGGTCATCCAGCGTGTCTCAAATCGTGGTGACATTTTATCTAAAAAATTTTAATTTTAGAATATTTTACGTTTATAGAAAACTTGCAACAATAATACAGAGAGTTCCCACATACCTCATACCCAGTTTCTCCTGGTACTGATACGTATGATGCATTTCTCACAATTAATGAAATGGTATTGATATGTTGTTAACTAAAATCCATAGTTTACTAGATTTCCTTAGTTGTTTTGTTGTTGTTTAATCTAATATATCCCCTTTCTTTTCCAGGATCCCATTGGAATACCACATTATATTTGGTCTTGTCTTCTTAGACTCTTGTTGGATACTACAGCCCCTCAGGCTGTCCTTGTTTTTGATGACTGACAGTTTTGAGGAGGACTGGTCAGTTGTTTTGTAGAATATCACTGGATTGGGATTGTTTGCTGTTTTTCTTGTGATTAACTGGGTTATGAGTTTTGGGGAGGAAGACTACAGAAGTAAAGAGACATTTCTCTCCCATTATATCAAGAACACTTACTATCAAGTACAGCTGGTCACTGTAACTGCTGATATTTACCTCTGTCACCTGGCTGAGGACGTGTTTGTCAGGCCTTTTCACTGTAAGCTTATTCTTTTTTTCTTCCCTTTTAGACAGAATCTCACTCTGTCACTTAGGCTGGCGTACAGTGGCATGATTTTGGCTCACTGCAACCTCTCCTCTTGTGTTCAAGCGATTCTCCTGTCTCAATCACCTGAGTAGCTGGGATTACAGATGCAGGCCACTACTCTTGGCTACTTTATTTTTGTTTTTTAGTAGAGACAGGGTTTTGCCATGTTGGCCAAACTGGTCTCAAACTCTTGACCTCAGGAGATCTGCACTTCTTGGCCTCCCACAGTGCTGGGATTGCAGGCATGAACCACTGCGCCCGGCCCGTTTTTTTTCCTCTTCCCATATGGTGCTTTTGGAAGGAAGTTACTATGTTCAGCCCTTACTTAAGGAGCAGGGGAATTATATTCTCCCTACTTGAGGGCAGAATGTCTACATAAATTATTTGGAATTCTTCTGCACAGATTTATCTATAAGAAGCGCTTCTGGTCCTTGCTCTCAGCAGGAGATGAACTCCAGTACCACTGTTGGGTCCCTGAAACCAGTTGACCCTCAATCTTAGCCCCCAGTTACAACTTGTTGCTACTGGTTTTGGTTCAGATGTGTTTCTGAGGGTAACTCTGCAGTTTTAATTTTTAAAATATATACTTTTTCTGCCATTGCTATAAATTTTGGGGGAAGCAAGATTTCCATGTCAATTCTCTTCACTATCTTTATCGAAAGGCCTTTAGACAGATACTACTTATCTTTTAAAGAAATTGTTTTAATTCCAATTTACTTAAAGTATTTATTTTAAAAAGTATAAATGAATCTTGACTTTTATCCATTGCTTTTCAGCATCCATTGGATTGCTTTTATTATTTTCCTTCACTCACATGTTTAATTATATTAGATTTCCTATTACCATAACTTCTTTGAATTATGAGAATCATCTGTGTGACCAGGCTGTGTGTATTTATTATATATGATTTTTATACATTACATATGTTAAAATATGTTATATACTTACATAATTTTAAATACATTTACATATATATGTGTGTATACACACACACACACACACACACACACACATAAATGTACACAATCATGCATCACTTAATGACCTGGATATATCCTAAGAAACATGGCTAGGAGATCTCATTGTTGTGCGAATATCACAGAGTGAACTTAATAGAAACCTAGATGTTTCAGCCTACTGCACACCTAGGCTAGAGGGTATGGCCTGTTGTTCTAGGCTACAACCTTGTACAGCAGGTTACTTTACTGAATACTGTAGGCAATTGTGAACACAACAGTAAGTATTTGTGTATCTAAATATAAGCATAAAAAGGACACAGTAAAAATACAGTACAATCTTATGGGACCACCATCGTATAAGTAGCCTATCATTGACCAAGACATCATTATGCAGAATCTGAGTGTACATTTATGAAAAAAAGTTTTCACCTGTTTTCTAATATTTTTCTTAAGATTTTGTATGTATGTCCACAGGTGCTATTTTATTATCATTTCTAATTTTCTTAAAGCTAGGTTATTCTTGTTTTGTATAAGAAATTGTGATGCTGTCCATCTTTTTCTCTGTTACAGTGAAGTCCTCATTCAGCTATTCAGGAGATCCCTATCCTCCAAAATCTAACATTAATATTTTCAACACAGAACATCAGTAATGTTTCATAGGATGTGTAGAACCCAACTGCCTTAAAATAAATATTTTTTTGCTTACCCACATCTAAAATATCTAATCCTTCCTCATTAGGACTTGTAATATAAGGCAAACTGTATCACCAAACTTGCAATGCCAAGTGGTCCCTGTGAATTTCAAGTCTCCACGCTAAGGGTCCCTGAGGTCTAGTTGACGCCATCATGGCTGGCCTTGGTGTTCTGACCTGTGCAGTAGCGTTTGCCTTTTCGATGACAGTTGGCCAACATCTGTGAAGCCTCATTGTGCCCAGAACCTGTGCTGGGACCCATGTTGCTTCTAGAGCCTACACGTGGGTAAGGACTTTGGTAGTGCATAAGGTCATGACCATGAGCTGTCTATGGTTTGGCAAATGCAGCCCTGCCTCAGTAAAGTAGCCACTGTCTAGATAAAGCTGCCTTAAGATTCAGTGATCATAAAATGCAAAACTTCACAGTACCGTGCTAAAGATAGAATAAAATCTAAAATTGTGACTGTATTAGTCTTTTCTCATGCTGCTAATAAAGACATACCTGAGACGGGGTAATTTATAAAGAAAACTCACAGTTCCACATGGTTGGGGAAGCGTCACAATCATGGTAGAAGGCAAAGGAAGAGCAAAGGCACATCTGACATGGCGGCAGGCAACAGCATGTATGTAGGGGAACTGCGCTTTACAAAACCATCAGATCTTGTGAGACTTATTCACTATCACGAGAATAGCATGGGAAAAACCCACCATGATTCAATTACCTCCCACTAGGTCCCTTCCATAACACATGGGGATTATTAGAGCTACAATTAAAGATGAAATTTGAGTGGGAGTACAGCCAATCCATATCAATGACTGTAAAAAAATCAGACCCATGGCTCAGGAAGCTCTCTACACACTGCTAAGACTGTTTAAAGTCCAAATATGAAGCTGTGTTCCCTGGCTCAGTTTGGCCTGTCCATCTTGTGGCTTTAGTTCCTGCATTCAAATCGTTACCTGTTTCTCAGAGTTCCCCTGCCCAAAGCATTCAATGATAATACCACTCTGAAACGAATTTACTATCCCTTACATCTGGGAGGGAGTAGGGACCCCAGAGGCCAGGGGAGTTCTGTGAGTGGAACTTTTCCTTGCAGGGGACATCAGCGAGAAGAAGGAGGCTCTCTCCTCGGCCTTCTATTCATTGGTTTGACTGTGTCTGCAATTAAAATATATTGCTTTTCCCCTTATTATACTCACTTTTTTTCCCTTTTGTCTTTGGGATAACTATTCTCTATATCACTGTTTTGGCTGTTTGCAACCTGAGTTTTGCATTTTACTTTTATTTAATTTTGATTATTCTTGTATTCTTTTTATTTTAGCTCTTTAAAAAATCTGATTATTTTTTATTCCTAAACTGTTATGACATTTGTCTCTTGTTTATTAATGAATATATAATCCCACATTCTATGGGGCTACCAAAAAGCTTTTCACTTGTTCGTTTTTGCTTAATCCACAGGTTTTCCCCTTTCTCCCATGTTGCTTTATTCACGCTCAAACGAAGGGATCTTTTCTGACTCAGTATTTATAAACCAATGTGTGAGCAAATGACTTTTTGTCTTGCTCTTTGCTGGATTGTTGGGTACTTTATTTCCTCCTTTGATTTAAAACAGCAAACCAGATTGAAACTTACAGGTCCTGGTCAGTTCTCTAGTTTCCAGCCAGATTTTTCTTCTGATCAATGAAAGCAGCATTATCCAGTTCTCTGGTTTGTAAAAACTCTGATAGGATACACAAAACTCTAATTTCTATGCAGTTATACTAGGATTCTTTTCTTTTCTTTTTTTTTTGAGACGGAGTTTCGCTCTTGTTACCCAGGCTGGAGTGCAATGGCGCGATCTCGGCTCATTGCAACCTCTGCCTCCTGGGCTCAGGCAATTCTCCTGCCTCATCCTCCTGAGTAGCTGGGATTACAGGCATGCGCCACCATGCCCAGCTAATTTTTTTGTATTTTTAGTAGAGATGGGGTTTCACCATGTTGACCAGGATGGTCTCGATCTGTTGACCTTGAGATCCACCCACCTTGGCCTCCCAAAGTTCTGGGATTACAGGCGTGAGCCACCGCGCCCGGCCTAGGATTCTTATTTTTCTTACTGCCTTCAGAATTTCACTTTGGCTATACAACTTGAATATGAACTTTGCTACCAAGACATGGTTCCTTGCTAAATCATGACATTTTTCTGCAAGGATGTGAAGAGTAGGTAGATGAAGGGGCTAAGAGAGTGAGCAAGAGTGAAGAAAAAACATATGGAATCCACCATGCAGCATGGTACCTCCAGGTAGGAGTGTACACTTGTCAGATCTCATGGTGGAAGAGTCTCTAAGTATCTGAATTTTGGAACAATGGTGGGAAAGATGAAACATATTATCTGGGTGGTTTCTGTTGCAGTATTCAAAGCTGGGCTGTGTTCTGAACTGGCTGTAGTATTATTAATAATTTCCAGACACCAAAATAGTTTGTCAGTTTTAGTTTTCTTGTCTGAATTCTTATCTTCATTTTTCTCTTCTTTCTTCTCTTTCTCTCTTTCTTCTTCCATATATATATATGTATTTGATAATTTAGTGAGAAAATAGTTTTAGATTTACATTATTTGGGGTCTAAAGCTTATTCAGGGCTCTTTCTACACTCTAGCATTGATTGTACATGTCCTGTGGGACACCTGTGTTCTACACAAAATTGTTCTGAGACATGTTAATAAATGTCCATTGGAAGTGTTCTGAGCTAGTCATGGTGGCTCATGTCTGTAATCCTAGC
This sequence comes from Callithrix jacchus, assembly GCF_049354715.1. Classification (NCBI taxonomy): domain Eukaryota; kingdom Metazoa; phylum Chordata; class Mammalia; order Primates; family Cebidae; genus Callithrix; species Callithrix jacchus. The sequence continues at coordinate 16,781,676 of NC_133508.1, forward strand.
ACTTTGGGATGCCAAGGTTGGAGGACTGCTTGATCCCAGGAGTTTGAGGCCACCCTGGGCAGCATAGCCAGACCTTGTCTCTACAAGTAATCATTAAAAAATTAGCTGAAGTGGGAGGCATCACACTACTCGACTTCAAACTATACTACAAGGCTACAGTAATCAAAACAGCATGGTACTGGTACCAAAACAGAGATATAGTCCACGGAACAGAACAGAGGCCTCGTAGGCAACACAACATATCTACAACCATACAATCTTTGATAAATCTGACAAAAACAAGCAATGGGGAAAGGATTCCCTGTTTAATAAATGGTGTTGGGAAAACTGACTAGCCATGTGCAGAAAACAGAAACTGGACCCCTTCCTGACACCCTACCCTAAAATTAACTCCAGATAAATTAAAGACTTAAACATAAGACCTAACACAATAAAAACCCTAGAAGAAAATCTAGGCAAAACCATTCAGAACATAGGAGTAGGCAAGGACTTCATGACCAAAACACCAAAAGCATTGGCAACAAAAGCCAAAATAGACAAATGGGACCTAATCAAACTCCACAGCTTCTGCACAGCAAAAGAAACAGTCATTAGAGTGAATCAGCAACCAACAGAATGGGAAAAATTTTTGCAGTTTGCCCATCTGACAAAGGGCTGATATCCAGAATTTACAAAGAACTAAAACAGATTTACAAGAAACAAACAAACAACTCCATTCAAAAGTGGGCAAAGGATATGAACACTTTACAAAAGAAGACATACATGAGGCCAACAAACATATGAAAGAATGCTCATCATCACTGGTCATTAGAGAAATGCAAATCAAAACTACATTGAGATACCATCTCATGCCAGTTAGAATGGCGATCATTAAAAAATCTGGAGACAACAGATGCTGGAGAGAATGTGGAGAAATAGGAACACTTTTACACTGCTAGTGGGAGTGTAAATTAGTTCAACCATTGTGGAAGACAGTGTGGTGACTCCACAAGGACCTAGAAATAGAAATTCCATTTGACCCAGCAATCCCATTACTGGGTATATATCCAAAGGACTATAAATCATTCTACTCTAAGGACACATGCACAGGAATGCTCATTGCCGCACTGTTTACAATAGCAAAGACCTGGAATCAACCCAAATGTCCATCGATGATAGACTGGACTGGGAAAATGTGGCACATATACACCATGGAATATTATGCATCAATCAAAAACGATGCGTTTGTGTCCTTTGTTGGGATATGGATGAACCGGGAGAACATCATTCTCAGCAAACTGACGCAAGAACAGAAAATGAAATACCGCATGTTCTCACTCATAGGCAGGTGTTGAACAATGAGAACACATGGACACAGGGAGGGGAGCACTACACACTGGGGTCTGTTGGGAGGAATAGGGGAGGGACACTGGGGGGTGGGGAGTTGGGGAGAGAGAGCATGGGGAGAAATGCCAGATATAGGTAAAGGGGAGGAAGGCAGCAAATCACACTGCCACGTGTGTACCTATGCAACTATCTTGCATGTTCTTCACATGTACCCCAAAACCTAAAATGCAATAAAATAAATTAGCTGAATGTGGTGGCACATACCTGTAGTCACAGCTAATTGGGAGGCTGAGGCAAGAGGATTACTTGAGCTCAGGAGGATGAGGCTGCAGTGAGCCATGGGTGTGTAACTGCACTTCAGCCTGGACAACAAAGCAAGACATTGTCTTAAAAAAATGTTCTAGAAACCTTTCAAATATATTTCTACATTTGAAAATACTGTGTTAAAGCTACAAAGGTCTGCCACCCAGGACCACTGAGCACCTTTAAAATGCCAATGTGTATGTATTATGAACCATTAAGATTTATCCTCCCTTGCTTGACCATGGAATCCACCATTCCAAAACAGTGTTCCACAGATCTCTTCTTTGGGAAATAGCAGATCCCCTGAATACTTTGTACTTAAGTGTTTCAGAGGATTTACTTACTACTTTCTGGGCTTGAGAAAACATCTAGGAGAAAAAATAACTTATTCAGGCTCCCTGGTTAATGTTTTCTGTACTGATGCAGAAAGACATTTGGCCCTTGAGCTTATGTTAATTTATTAGCTATACACTTTGTTTTAAAGTTATTGTTCATTTCAATGACACACAGTTTAATTTAGATCCAAGGTCTCTTTATAAATATGTACAAAGCATGAAGTCCAAGTTTCTTTTGTTCACCTCCATTACCCTATCTTCTGTACTGCTTTGCCAACCCTAAATAACATTTCAGACTAGAAACTGTCCCACGTAATTGGAAACATGCCTATATATTTATGGCACAGTGCAGTACCCTATAGGAGCTTGATACCTACTAATTAACCTATTATGCTGCCAACTTAAAATGTTAGAATTCAATCTTTGTCTTTGGTTATTCTACTGCTATCTCCAGAGTTGTGTATTCAATACAACAAACTGGGGAATGTATACTGTCTTCTTATACACATTAATTAACAAATCTAGACCTAATACTGATTTTAAAGTATTGTAAGGAACTAAAATATTTGCAGAAATAAAGTGTTTCTTAACAAATTTATTTTTAAAATGAGTAAGGGAGGGAAGATAGAGATAGTTAATGGGCACAAAAATATAGTTAGAAGAGAATCAGTTCTGGATTTAGTAGTATAGTAGGGAAATAATAGTTAATAATAATCTATTGTATATTTCAAAGTAGCTAGATGAGAAAACTGGAGTGTTTCAATACAAAGAAAAGATAAATGTTTACCCTGATTTTATTACCCAATTGCCGTGATTTTACCATTACATATTGTATACATGTATTAATATATTAGAGGCACCCCATAAATGTGTATAACTATTATATATCAATAAAACTGATCAAGCAAAAGAATAAGCTAAAAAATTGTTGGGATTTGAAGTACTTCAACAAGAATGTAGGAGAATGTAAGTAAAACTAAAGTGTTCTAATTTTCATTTTTCACTGCATGGAAGAGGAGCAAAGGACATTCAGGTGGTAAAATTCTTTTATGGCTTTGAACTTTAAAAGTTAAATCAAATAAATACAACTGAAAATAAAATTCTTTTGTAGCTCTTCCCTTTTGACCTCCTCAAAATGAGCAGCTCTGAAGTATCAACCATGTAGTGAGATTAAAAATTCTTTTTATAATTTTTTTGGACAGTGATATCTTTTTAAGAAGTTGCTTTCTATGTCATTTAAATGTGGGAAACGCCAGCACGCACAACTCAAGATTTTAAGCTGCCAAAATTACTCCCCGATTTGTTTCCCACATTCTATATTTACTTTATTAGTTAATGTAGCCTGGGGTTATTTCCTAACACTGTGTAGTTGAATGTACAAGCCAAGCCTTTATTATGTACAGGTGGGAAATTATTTTCTTGGCCTGAGATGGAGCCCTAATTTCTTTTCTGCAGAGGAATTGAAGAAATATGTTGAGTGTTGTAAGATGCCCAGGCTGTAGCAGAACTCCTTGCCAGCACCAACACACTTGGCAGACGAAATGACTCTGGAGACCTTGGATGGTTGTGAACCGAGCCGAGGCTTCAGTGACAAAATGGCAAGTTGAGAAAACAGAGAAGGAATCTACAGAGCTTCAATCAATATTTCCAAGAGAAAATACTCTGCTAGTTTTTACTATTGCGTAGCGCATTGTCACAAATTCAGCTGCTTAAAACAGCACTCATTCGATGGTCTCAGAGTTTCTGTGGGGTAGGTGTTTGGCGACAGTGGAATTGGGTTCTCTGCGTAGGGTCTCCTAAGGTTGCCATCGAGATGGCACTGAAAGGGCTGCATGGCTGGGCAACGCAGAAGACGTGAAAGCATTTCCCAGAATGGTGTGAGTGCAGTGAAATGATAATTCTGCAAAGGAGGTGGCTTGGCACAGCAGCTTCTGCACTTTCCTGTCTCCATTCTGACCTGGGAATGACATGTTGATTCCAGAGGGCACCAAACTATTACAGAAAGCCAGATCTGGAGGGTTTTGTTACCGGGATGCCCGAACAACACAGAAGTAACTTGCGTGGACCCAGAGATTTTGTCAGCTTCTTTTTTTTCCTCCAAAAAAGCCTCATTCATACTTAGAGTCCCTGAGATCTTGAATAACTGAAATTGTTGATTTTCAACAGCTTTTTTGAAATACAATTCATATACCATACAATTCACCCACTTAAAATAGACAGTTAATTGGATTTAAGTACATTCACAGAATTCTGTAACCATCTCCACAATCAGTTTTACCACATTTTCATTACCCCCAAAATACACAGAACACTCCAAGCTGTCACCCCCTCAATCCTTCCAGCACCCCAGCCCTAGGAAATCACTAATCTACATTTTGTTTCTATAGATTTACCTATCTCAGATATTTTGTATATAAGGATGCATAGATTCTGTGGTTCTTTGTGACTGGCTCTTTTCAGCATTACTTGGCAAAATGCATGCAACATTCATACATGTTGTAGCATGAATCAGCATCTTATTTATATTTATTGCCTATATTCCATTGTCTGGATATACCACATTTCATTCATCCATTCATCAGTTGATGCATTTTTGAGCTGTTGCAATTTTTGAGTATTATACATAGAGCCCAGCCTTGAGCATTCATGTACGCATTTTTGTGTGGACACAGTTTTTACTTTTCTTGAGTATATTCTTAGAAGTAGCATTGTTGGGTCATATGGAAACTCTGTGTCCACATAGAACCTTCTGAAATGCCAGGCTGTTTTCCAAAATGACTGCACCATTTTTGCATTCCCGTCAACAGAGTATGAAGGTTCCAACTTCACTGCACTCTGCCCAACACTCATTGTCTCTCTTCTTTCTTTCTTTCTTTCCTTTCTGTCTCTTTTTCTTCTTCCTTCCTTCCTTTCCTTTCCTGCTTTCTCCCTTCCTCCCTTTTTCTTTTTCCTTTTCTTTCTCTTTCCTTTTTTTCTGTTTAGAGCTTGCTTTCTTTTTCCCTCCCTCTCTTCCTTCCTTCCTTCCCTCCCTCCTTCCCTCCTTTCTTCACTCCCTCCCTCCTTTCCTTTCCTCCTTCCCTCCCTCCTTCCTTCCTTCCCTCCCTCCTTTCCTCTCTTCCTCCCTTCCTTCTTTCCTTTATTCCTCTCTCTCTCTCTCTCTCTCTCTCTCTCTCTCTCTCTCTCTCTCTCTCTCTCTCTCTGTCTTTCTCACAGACTTTTGCACTTTTCCCCAGGCTGGAGAGCGATGGCATGATCTCAGCTCACTGCAACCTCTGCCTCGGGATTCTCCTTTCTCAGCCTCCCAAGTAGCTGGGATTACAGGCGCAAACCACTACATCCGGCTAATTTTTGGTATTTTTAGTAGAGATGGGGTTTCACTAAGTTGGCCAGAATGGTCTCGAACTCCTGACCTTGTGATCCACCCGCCTCAGCCTCCCAAAGTGCTGGGATTACAGGCGTGAGCCACTGCGCTCAGACTCCCTCTCTTAATTACAGCCATCTTAGTGGATGTGAAGTGGGATCTCACTGTAGGTTTGCTGTAAACGTCTCTGATGGCTAACAATGTTGAGCATCTTTTCATGAGCTTAGTGCTCATCTGTATATCTTTTTTGGAGACGTGTGTACTCAAACGCTTTTTTCCCCTTTTTTTAAACCATTTAAATTAGTTTATTAATACTTCCAGTTATTATTCAGTTAAAAACAAGGCACATGAAATACATCCTCTTATTGCTCAATAAATGCATGCAGGTCTTTGTGTATATAACAAAGAATAAATAACATAATCAAACACCACTTTCTCTTCACTCTGTTGATTTTCTTTTGCTGTGTAGAATCCTTTTAGTTTAACTAAGAGCTATTTGTCTATTTCTGGTTTTGTTGCCCATGATTTTGAGGTCTTAGGCATAAAATCTTTGCCTGGATCAATGTCTCAAAGAATCCTCTCTATGTTTTATTTTAGTAGTTTTATAGTATCAGGTCTTATATTTAAGTCTTTAATCCATCTTGATTTTTGCACTGGTGAGCAATAGGGGTCATTCATCTGCATATAGTTATCCAATTTCCCCAGCACAATTTATTGACTAGTGTGTCCTTTCCTCAGTCTATGTTCTTGACAGCTTTATTGAAGATCAATTGGCTACAAATATGTAGATTTCCTTTTCTACTGTTTTAAAATGTGCATGGCATCTTGACTTGGAATTAAATTCATGCATCATGCCTTCTTTATTTAAGGATTTTGTACTTATTTCTTTCATATGAAACACGTGCGAAGTTTTTCTCTCAATCTTACCTTTTCTGGCATTTTGCAGTGTTGAACCCAGTTCATTTTTGTAATGTTTCTAATGTCTTTCTGGAGGAAAAACATAATACAACTTCTAATAAAAGTCTTGGCACGCAAGACACATGTGATGTTGAAAGTTTGTGACTATACTACATTTTCCTCACTTAAAATTTCACTGTCTGATAGCTACTCTTCAGAGTTGTGGGGTACTGTTGTGGCTGTTTCCTATTTCTATTGAAATTAGAATTTTATTTGCTGTTCTTCTTGTCTGTACTTTGATTCAGAGAGGAGAATGAGGTAGAAATGCTTTTAATGCAACATCTTATATTTTGACTAAAAATGATTGAAAAGAGACTGACAGAGCTTCAACAGAACTGTTAAAATGGAAGAAGAAAGTGAATATGTACTGGATATAAACTGTATGACAGGTATTGTCCTAAACTATCAGAGGCTGGTATTAACATTCACATTTTTGGCTGGGTGTGGTGGCTTATGCCTGTAATCCTAGCACTTGGGAGACCAAGGTGGGTGGATCACCTGAGGTCAGGAGTTTGAGACCAGCCTGACCAACATGAAGAAACCTTGTCTATACTAGAAATACAAAAATTAGCTGGGCATGGTGGCAGGCACCTGTAATTCGAGGTACTCAGGAGGCTGAGGCAAAAGAATAACTTGAACACAGGAGGCGGAGATTGCAGTGAGACATTATCATCCCATTGCACTCTAGCCTGAGCGACAGAGTGAGACTCCATCTAAAAAAAATCCACATTTTTATAGATGAATAAACTGTGGGAGGAAAAGTGGAGAACTGAAAGACTCCTACAAGACCAAAATTATCTGCATATAGAAATGGGATGGATATTTCTGGAGCTGAGAGGAGATGGATGATCTGAAAGGAAAGAAAAGATTGGAGGAGTTTAGGCAGAGATCCTGGTGTGGAGAAGCAGAACTCTACAAAGATGCCTTGGAGAGGACAGAGTTGGTGCAGACATTTGAGGAGAGAAAGAGCATTTGGGGAAGAACTGTACGATGTGTTGTATAGTGTAATTCATGCTTCATTGTCTTCAGTGTTCAGTGAAACACACATTGCTTTTCACAACTTTTTGAATGCATCTGTGTTTCAGGTTTGACACCGGGACAAGTCTATCATTGAGTGGTCCATTAATGGACCCAAAATTAAACTTTAAGTTCTGGGGTACATGTACAGATTGTTCAGGATTGTTACATAGGTATACATATGCCATGGTGGTTTGCTGCACCCAGACCCCGTCACCCACATTAGGTATTTCTCCTAATGCTATCCCTCCCCGATCCCCTCACCCCCTGTTATCCCTCCCCTAGCCTCCCACCCCCCAACAGACCCCAGTGTGTGATGTTCCCCTCCCTGTGTCCATGTGTTCTCATTGTTCAACACCCACTAATGAGGGAGAACATGTGGTCTTTGGTTTTCTGATCTTGTGTCAGTTTGCTGAGAATGATGGTTTCCAGCTTCATCCATGTCCTTGCAAAGGACATGAACTCATCCTTTTTTATGGCTGCATAGTACTTTATGCTGTATATGTGCCACATTTTCTTTATCCAGTCTATCACTGATGGGCATTTAGGTTGATTCCAAGTCTTTGCTATTGTAGATAGTGCTGCAATGAACATACATACACATTTGTCTTTAAAATAGAATGATTCATAATCCTTTGGGTACCTATCCAGTGGATTGCTGGGTCAAATGGTGTTTCTATTTCTAGATCCTTTAGGAATCACCACACTGTCTTCCACAGTTGCTGAACTAATTTACACTCTCAGCAACAGTTTAAAAGTATTCCTGTTTCTCCACATCCTCTCCAGCATCTGTTGTCTCCTGAGTTTTTAATCATGGCCATTCTAACAGGCGTGAGGTGGTATCTCAGTGTGGTTTTGATTTGCATCTCTCTAATGACCAGTGATGATGAGCATTTTGTTAATATGTTTGTTGGCTGCATAAATGTCTCCTTTTGAGAAGTGTCTGTTCATATCCTTCACCCACTTTTTAATGGGGTTGTTTTATTCTTGTAAATTTGTTTAAGTTCTTTGCAGATTATGGATATTAGCCCTTTGTCAAATGGGTAGATTGCAAAACCTTCCTCCCATTCTCTTGGTTGCTGGTTCAGTCATTAGACTCTTTCTTTTGCTGTGCAGAAGCTCTTACTTTTAATTAGATCCCATTTGTCTATCTTGGCTTTTGTTGCCATTGCTTTTGGTGTTTCAGTTGTGAAGTCCTTCCCTATGCCTGCGTCCTGAATGGTTTTGCCTGGGCTTTCTTCTAGGGTTTTCATGGTGTTAGGTCTTATGTTGAAATCTTTAATCCATCTGGAGTTAATTTTTGTAAGGTGTAAGGAATGGGTCCAGTTTCAGCTTTCTGCACATGGCTAGCCAGTTTTCCCAACACCATTTATTAAATAAGGAATCCTTTCCACATTGGTTGTTTTTGTCAGGTTTGTCAAAGATCGACAGTTGTAGAAGTGTGGCATTGCTTCTGAGGTGGCTCATGCCTGTAATCCCAGCACTCTGGGAAGCTGAGGTGGGCAGATCACTAGGTCAGGAGATGGAGACATCCTGGCCAACATGGTGAAACCCCAGCTCTACTATTCATTAAAAAAATTAGCTGGGTGGGGTGGTGGGCCCCTGTAATCCCAGCCACTTGGGAGGCTGAGGCAGGAGAATCACTTGAACCCGGGAGGTGGAGGTTGCAGTGAGCTGAGATCACACCACAGCACTCCAGCCTGGTGAAAGAGTAAGACTCCATCTCCAAAAAAATTATTTTAGTATCAGATGTACACATGATGATTTGTTGTATGGGTACACTTGTGTCACAGGGATTTGATGTACAGATTATTTAGTCATCCGGGTACTGAGCATAGTACCCAGTGGGTATTTTTTTATGATGCTCTTCTCCTTCCTCTCACCCTCCATCCTCATGTAGACACCAGTGTGTGTTGTTCCCCCTCTTTGTTTCTGTGTGTTCTCATCATTTAGCTCTCATTTGTAAGAGAGAACATGTGGTATTTGGTTTTCTGTCCCTGTGTTAGTCTGCCAAGGATAATGGCCTTGGGCTCCATCTATGTCCCTGCAAAGGACATGATCTCATTCTTTTTTATGGCTGCATAATATTCCATGGTGTATATATACACCACATTTTCTGAATCCAGTCTACTGATGGACATTTAGGTTCATGTCTTTGCTATTGTGAATGGTGCTACAATGCACACATATGTGTGCATGTGCCTTTATGACAGGAAAAGTCATATGTCTTTTGGGCTTCCTTTGGGCATATAGCCAATAATGGGATTCCTGGTTTGAATGGTGATTCTGTTTTGAGTTCTGTGAGGAACTGCCACACTGCTTTTCATGCTGGATGAATTAATGTACATGCCCGCCAGCCGTGTATAAGTGTTCTCTTTCCTCTGCAGCCTTGCCAGCATTTGTTATTTTTTGATTTTTTTAATAATAGCCCTTCTGACTGGCGTGTGATGATATCTCATTGTGGTTTTGATTTGGATTTCTCTAATAATAGTGTTGAATATTGTTTCATATACTTGTGGCCACATATGTCTTCTTTTGAAAAGCATCTGTTCAGGTGAGTGGGCCAATTTTTAAAAATCTAGGTTATGATATCAATGTTTATCTTAAAAAAAACAATTGCTTATATATTTCCTGGAGGTTCTGTAATTTTTTTTTTTAAAACAGAGGAAAGGCTTTAATTTACCTCCCACAAAACTTAATTTTTTCTATAGGCACTCTTTAAAATATTAAGCATTAATATTTACAATAACAGTAAGAAGGGCCAAAAGTTTAGTCAGCACAGATTTAAGCTTCGTAATAAAGAGAACCCATAATTTAATCTAGTATTGAGTTGTAAAAATAAAAGTTTAAAATTCTACACATTAAAAAATCATCTTCTAATTAATATTTTAAGTATGCCTTTTAAGTGACTCTTTTTCTGACACAGTAATATATTCATTGCAGAAAATCTGAGTTACACAAAAAATGTGTAAAAAAGAAAATTAAAATCACCCATAATTTTTTCATCCAGTAAGTAGATCGTAGCATATTGTTTCATACATGTATGTATGTATCTATTTTTCTGTATGTCTGTGCATTGTTTTAAAAATCTCCTTTTGCATCTCCACATTTCAAGTATCCTTCTAAAGCATGATTTTAAATGTTTTCATAGCTATAGTAACTTTTAGATAATTTCAGATAATTCTTTGTAATCTTTCATTTAATCAATTTCTGATTTTATAAATAATAATGAGATGAATATCCTTTAATGTACATATTTCTCTATAGCTCAATTTATTTCATTAGGACAATTTCATAGAGAGTACTCACTGGGAAAAATGTAAACAATTTTTCAATAATCAAATTTTCATGTGCAGGGTCATGGATACACGTTTTAAAAAAATCAGAGTGCAAAAGAGAGAGAGAGAGAAATTTTATGTTATAATCTTTTTATCATCTAAACTCCTGTCCTTCTTTCCTAATCCCAGAAGCAAGCTCCATGATGGCATTTGTGCATGCATAAAGTCTTCCCCTCCCTCTCTCTTCCATGTCCTTTTACAGAGGTAGATTATGTATATACTGTGTTTGTCACTTTCCAATATATTCTGAAGTGTACTCATTATTAGCACATGCAAACATACTGCCTTAAAAAATAGATCATGACATTCCATTATATATACTACAACTCCTTTGACCTGTTCACTTCTATATGAATTACTTATCATCTTCCTAGTCTTTAGCTATTACCGAGATACTACAAGGAATGGTCTTCGTCACAGTTTTTGTGAATAGGAGCAAATATATGCTAATGTCCTTTAGTGTGATTCTGGATATAGACACGTCCATTGATCCGTATTTGCATCCTCACCTCCTCTCTTCGCTTTCATGTTTAGAAACTATGAGCATCTGTCATTTCTTAGTTTCTGTGTCCATTTCTACTTCACACAGCATCCCAGGTTTCTTTCAGAAAAGTTTTTCACCAAGTGTTGTGCAGCCTTAACATGATGACACATTCAAGTGTCAGCCCTCACATAACAAGACCCAAATATGTCCTTGGAGATTCTTCTATTAGATTCTTCCTCTGACTGACTGGATTCTGCCATGAGAAAACATATATATTATCTCTGCTTGACTAGTCAGATTCCTGGGACTTTTAAATCTTGAGCTGTGGACACTGGAAACAAAGATCAGTGCTTGGAGTTCTTTCAGACTTCTCAAGTGGAGTGTGGGTGCTTGGGAGACCTTTTGTCATGACCTGATCTTATCTGCCTCTGACTGGTCCTTGAGCCCCTCCTTCCAGCCAGTAAACTCCCAGAGACTCTTCTTCTGAAAACTTCTGTTCTTTCCTGAGTTAGCCAGAACCGGCTCTGGGCTTCTATTGAATCTAGTGAATACAAAGAGTATCTTTCCATTTGCTCCTAGTTGACTTATCTTTTCTCTTATTTATGTGTCTTTACTGTTTCCTTTAAGACATAGAGAATTCTCTAAAAATTTTAAGCAAGGAAAAATTAATACCCATTTAATTATTTTCTAAAAAAATAATTAACTCAATTTTACTTTTATCCCACTAGACTAGCATCTCATGGAAGCACTGTTACCTCTCTGATGGGTATAATTCTGTGTAAGTCCTGGGGCTCTGCTTCCAGACACAGAAACCTCCAGGCTATCAAAGGAATTCCCATTGGTGTGATCCTCTGCCCAGGGACTGCCACAGTCACAGTGAGATCAGACTCCTCCAAATCAAAGGATGTTCCTTTCCTCCAGAATGTCCTGGAAGAGTCTCATTTCCTTAAAGTACTGCTCTTATTTCTCTTGTTAAGCAGGGCAGTATTTGGGCCCTGGGGAAGGTCTCACATTAATCTGGCCCAATTGGCTCTAAATGCATCAGTTATTCCTCAACCTTTCTCTGATGCAAATAGTCCTCGTCTCTTGCTTCCAGTATAAATGTAGGGTTTACCTCTCCTGCTATAGAACTTTGTCCTTTCAACAAATACCCAGTAGTCTAATATTCTTCAAGGGATAAGAAGTGGATTTTATCATCCACATATTATTGAGAAGGAAATGGTATTGAAAAATTATCACTGGGATTAGTTCCATTTTACTTAGTGACAAAGCCAGGAATAGAAGTTAGGTGTTTTATGGTTCCTATTCATGTGTAATTAACTGTATCATGTTTCTTATATAAACCCATCTAGCGGCAAAAATTGGTTGCTAAAACCATTTTTCAATCTTGTATTTTAAAAAATGCCCATAACTAATTTCTCACTACATACAAAAAATCACATATAATAACTTCCAAAGGGAAAGTGATTCTGCATTATGGAAAGAGCTCTGAGAGTCACCTACTCTGTAGAAAACAAATAAACAAATGAATGAATACCAGTGCTCTGGACCCCCTTTGAAGGAGAAAGTTTTGACCTATGTGTTATTCTCACTCCAACTTCTGTCTCCCGACACTTCTCAGCTTCTGGATTTGTAAGAAAGTAATAAGAAATGACATTTTACGTGTTTTTAGTTTTTTGTTGTTATTGTTGTTTTTGAGACAGAGTCTCACTCTGTTGCCTAGGATGGAGTGCAATGGCGCAATCTTGGCTCACTGCAATCTCCACCTTGAAACCAAATCCGGGTTTCCAGTGATTTTCCTGTCTCAGCCTCCTGAGTAGCTGGGATTACAGTCACCTGCCACCAAGCCTGGTTAATTTTTGTGTATATATATATATATATATATATATATATTTTTTTTTTTTTAGTAGAGATGAGGTTTCACTATGTTGGCCAGGCTGGTCTCAAACATCTGACCTGAAGTGACCCACCTGCCCCAGGCCTACCAAAGTGACAGGATTACAGGCATGAGCCGGTGTGCCTGACCATGTCTTTACATTTAGTGCAGCACTTTCCTATACCTCTCTTACTGAATTCTTATAATACCAGATTGCAGGAATTTATCTCACTTTAAAAGATAAGGAAACAGGACCTGTGAAAAGATAATACCCAAGATAATACATCAAGGAAAGAATGAACTTGGATGTAAACTCAGGTCAGATTCTATCCTGGTTTCCTGATGTCATGCTACATTAGTTACTTCATTTTTCTTTATTTTGGTTGTCCTGTGTTTGGAGTATTGATTTGTATACTTGGGGTTGTTTGATGAAAGGGGAAAGACATTAAAGTTTGAGAGATATAAAAAGGCACATTACCATCTCCTACTTGTATGTAATTTAGAAGAGCTGCATCTACTTTTAAAAACATTTCTCTAATATTTAATCTCACCTCTAATTCTCTTGGGGGAGGTCTGTTTTCTGAGGGAAGGTACTGAGTCTGACCTGCAGACTCTGGCTGAGTGATGGATGAAAGGAGTTTGTAGACACACGTGTTTTGCCTGTGAGTGTGCACCCAGGGGACCCTGCCCAACCTGCTTACACACCCCAAAGAGGGAGTCTGGCCATGCAGACCTGCTATGCTGGAGACACTCATATTTATTTTAAAACAAATTTAATGACAAAGGTCTTGAGCAAACACCATTTGTGGGTAATTAACTATGCTGATGCCCCAAGTAGAGAGCAGTCATGCACATGGATGATCAAGGGTTGGTTTCTGCACAACATGAGTAAACAAGCTATTTAGACAAACTCCTGTACATTTCCTTGCTATCTGCTCTTTGCTATTAGCTCAAGGTAAGAGGATTAGGCTGCCTTTAGTCATAAACATTTCCAAAGCTTTTGCCAGACCTTCCAGCCTTCCAAGAAGGTTTGTGTCTTTCCTGTAATTTCTCCCACCATTCTGACCAATCTCCTACAGGAAGGATCAGTTTTTGTACCTGATGATGTCACTGTTCTCTTAAGCTTGTTCTTTCCACACTAACCATTCATCCACCAACATAAACAAGTATGATGCTTTGCTTTGGTTTTTGTCCCTTGTTTACTTTCTTTGATAAGAGGCTGTTGTCTGGCTCCCCATCTTTCTAAGTATTATGAGCTGAAATCAGTCTCTTGCACATAGTAGTTGCTTTAAAAATGTCCCTGGTCTTTTACAAGCTACTTAGTAACTACTTATTGAATGGATGAAAGTTTAATTTTACTTTGAACTGTGAGGATACAGGGCCTATTTATGTTAGAAGCATGAAAATCACTTGATTGGCTTTCTTTTGGTCCTTATTGCTGTGCATGTGTGTGTGTGTGTGTGCATGTGTGCATGTGTGTGTGTGTTGTGTGCGTGTGTTGCCCCTAAGTCTGAGAAACAGGTTCTAAAAAGGTTGCCCTTGTCTTCCATTTTCCTAGCATGTAGCAATTTTTAAAATTTATGTATTTATTTGCAGCATACTTGAATTTTATGTAGATGTAGATTTGTAATGGAATAAAAGATTGGTGAATTTATAGAAATAGTTTAAAACTATGCAGAACAGTGTAGGGGTTTAACATGCTTCATTATGATACAAAATTAACTATATCCACTGAGAGAAGGTTGGCTGATAAAGTATTTGCATTTATTTATTTACAATGCTCATTCCTGAATTTCAAAGCTTTCAAAACTAAAGCCAATTCTACATGCAAAATCCTCCAGAAGAAGAATGCAAAATGAAAGAATTTAAGAATTTTACTCTAATATCAAAAATATGCTTATATTATGCTAATATGATAAAAAATTAGACACTAAAACATTTCAGGATGTAAAAGGTTGGATAGATATTCTTTGAAAGTTTGGGTTTTAATATTAGCTATATTATTTTCCAATTAATAGTGGAAACACATTGATATATTTTCCATTAGCATAAAGGTAAAAGCATTTTCTTGCTAATAATAATAAATGGTAGCATTTAGCATATAAATGGTGCAAACTCTTAAATCACCTTTACTTTTGCTATATGAGTGCAGCTGAGAACAATTTAATGCATTTTTTACGTGGTATAATTTTATTTTGCTCATACAATGTGAGGTGAGTAATAATGATATTCTAATATTAATATAAGTACAAAATATACATATTGATGAATAATAGCCATGTTTTTCAGACCTCCTTGCCAAGTCATATTAAAATGACAAATAATTGCAATTGCTTAACAGAGAAATGGTGCAGAATCTGTAGTCAAAAGCACATTAGGGACCAACAGTATCCATTTGTTATCCTTTGTCAGGAAAACATGGCTCCTAATGAAAGTAAATGTAGAAATACTGATTGAGGACTGCGACACTAAACCTTTTTCTTGACAAGAGTCATGATGTGGATATTAATAAGAGGATTGAAAGGTGAAGTCAGAGCTTTGCTTCTTAACATCTGTGTATAACCTGCATTTGCTTTTTGTTTGATTTCTTAAAAATAAGACTTGTTAATTTTGAGAGATGGGGGTTCTTGGCTATGGGGAAAGAAAGTACAGTATAAAATGTGGTAGAGACATCCCAAAGATATTCCACGGTCAGTGTGTTCAAGCAGGATTCCTCAGATAACTTGGGAAAATGTTATTTAAAATCTGGACAGCTCTCAAATCAGAATCTGAATACCTCTTAAAAAAGAAAAAACTCTGCCATTTCTCCTCTCTACCTGTTAAACAGTCTTTTCCTTCTTAGTTGCCTTATCTCTTTGAGAATTATGATCTCTCTATGCAAAATATTGCTGTAAGAAGAATTTTTGACCAGGAAAATAAGTAACCTGTTAAAAGGAAACAAGAAAACATAATACCAGTTCAGGAATGCCTTTGTACAATGTTCAGAAATTATGATGGCTTTGTTATAAGTCCAGGAATATACAGTTTTGTAGCATTTTGTACCCATGAATTCCTATTCCAACAATATTTAAGATTAGGTGTTTCTTCTGAAATGGTGTAAATATGCATGTATATTTCTATGATCATATAGAAAAATTACATTGTAGTTTCTAGCAATTTATTCAAGATTTAGGTATAGAATATCATGGAGCAGGAACTGTGATAGGCATTGGAAATACCATTGCTTGCAATCCAGCAGGGAGAAAAAAGCAAACAATACTGACACTAATTGAACACACTGAATATCAGGAAGCCTGCTGAGTTCTCCATAGATTATCTCATTTAATACTCACAAAACTCATCTGCTATAGACACCATTATTATTTTACAGATAGGAACCTGAGGCACAGAAAGATTTAGCGGATTGCCCAAGATCATACAGTTGGTAAGTGCTGAAGTCAGGTTTTGAACCCAGAGTCCAGTATGTATTCTTAACTATGGTATTTTGCTACACAATATAATATAGCTGGAATATAAGTACACAGAAGCTACAGGGGCATGAGGGAGGTTGTGTTGAATTGGCAGGGATATGCAGTAGGAGCTGAGAAGCAGGCTATAGACAGAAATACTCAGCAAAGGAAAACTTTTAAGGGATTTTATGTATTAAGTGGCTCACCATGTTAAATATCATTAGTGACTGTAATAGAGCATGAAATTTTAGTTTTTCCCTTTATATTTTATTCTTTTTGCTCCTTTCTATATGCTTACTAACTGGGCAAAATAAAAATTGATGGTGAGGGGAGTAAAATGGAAGATAAGATTAGATAATAAAAATTTATAATTTTTATTCCAAATCATGAGAAAATATTCTTTATATTCTCCAAGTTAATAAAAGTACTTCATAAACTCGAAGAAATTACAGCTTATTGATAGACAAATATAATCTCGGATCAAAGAAAATTAGAATAAAATGGAACAATTCTTTAACTATTCAATGTGTATGTGTATATATGTGTGTGCACGTGTATATATAAATAATGTACATATATAAAAATACATTAAAACTTCACTCATCCTACTATCTTAGTCCATTTGTGTTGCTAAAACAAAATTTCAGAAAGCAGAAATTTATCTTCTCACAATTCTGGAGGTTGAGAAGAACAAGATTAAGGTGCTGGCATCTGGTGAGGGCCTTCTTGTAGTGTCTTTACATGGCAAAAGCTTGAAGGGCAAAAAAGACAATATCCCTCCATCAAACTCTTTTATTAGAGCATTAATCCATTCATGAGTAGAGCGCTCCTGACCTAACAACCTTTCAAAAGATTCCATCTACCAACACTGTTGCAATGGGGATTAACTTTCCAACATATGAAATTTGGGGGACACATATAGACCATAGTACCTAAGTACTTTAAAGCTTTGTTGGTCTTCAGTTCAGTTACCTGACAACTTCAAATATCTCTGATAGAGCTAAGAATCAGAAAGTGAGTAAATAAGACTTCTGAGTACACGACCCTGAATAACTTTAATTCCTCCAATAAAATATGTGAGCCCCTCTGTGCTCATATGCAATTGTGATCAAGACTGACTTAGCCTGACTGAGCTTTTGTACTGAACTTAGGATACTTTCCGTTTGGAGGAACTCCTTGGGTTTTCACTTAGGACAAACTGTCTCTTATTTCCCAGACAACTTGTCCACTATAAGTGGTGGATTTCAGGGATGGGAGAATTGGAGTAGAAAAAGCTAGAGATGGGTAGAGTAATATCAAGAAAAAAGAGAAACTAAGAAAGAAATACATGGTTAAGAAATTAAGATAAGAACATTAAAATTCAATAGCCATAGATCTCTCATAGACCTTAAGTATATTGGAATATAGCATAACAGATTCCTAATGACAACTCTGAAGTAAAAATAATATATAAGACGATATGGTTATTAAGATATAATATACATTAGTATAATTTTAATCAAAACTCTACATTCAAAATCATAAATCATTGTGACACTTAAAGCTATTTAAAGGGTGGTCTATAATTAGGAGGGACACATTCTTCTTAGCAATTGCAATGTGAGTTAGAAGCAACTAGACTTCTCATATTAAGAAAAGATGGAGTGGATATTTGCCATTGCTATTCTCTCTTCTTCTGGCAGAAGCCATGATATTTTGGGGAGGTTGTTCCTCTCCTCATCTCAGATAGTCTGGTAGAGCCTCTACCTCTAGCACTAGAGTTGATCCAGACTTAGCCAATCAACGTGTAATATTTTCCAACTACACAGTGTTATGTTCAAAGATGCATGCAGTTGATCCAGTAGGAGTACATCTCAGAATGATTTCTGAGACTGGTAAGAGAAAGTCTATGCCTCTTTCTTTCTGGATGTCATGCTGAAAGAATATGGCTCCAGGAGTTTCTAGCCACCATCTTGTGATAGGAAGGGGAGAGCCAATCTGGGAATGAGCCAGTCATGGAGGAAGGGAAGCTGAGAGAGAAAGGGAATAAACCAAATACTGGTAATATTACAGAATTTTGTGAGCAAATCCATTCCAATTTTGGTTAAGCAGCCTAGTAGCTTTCTTTCTAAATTTATAATGGCTAGAATTTTAACCCAATACATGGCAAAAATTAAAAAGAACTACAACTTTCTTATTGGTGAGGATGTGGGAAAAGTATATATATATATATATTGAGGTGAAAATATAAAGTATTGCTGTCTTTCTGGCAACATCCATTAGCATTTATCTTGCTCCTGGGAATTTATATCTTACAAGAAACAACAAAGATCATATATTTCTAAGAATTGAAGTTGTTTATTGCAGCATTTTTCACAGCAGCAAAAAGGTGGAAACAAAACGAATGCCCAGAAGGGGGGTAATGGTGAATGTGTGACAGCCCAGTCACACCACAGAGAGGTAAGACTATTAACGAGCTTTAAGAGAGTAAAGTAAAGCTGTACCACATTCCTGAAAGCATTTCTACAAGGCGTTTTATAGTGAATATCAGAATATACAGAAGTAACACATCATGATCTCATTTAAAAAAAAACAAGACAATCTCCCACATGCAACTGTGCATAACTATATAGGATTACAGGAGTACACAGAAAAATATGAATAGTATTAGATTTTTAATGTGGATTATTTTTTGGGAGGGTTCTGATGTCAATGAAGAGAAAAGCCTAAGGAAAGGAGAAAACAAGCTGAAAAGAAAAATACTGTTTTAGCTGATGCTTGCACATTTATGTAAAATTATGTATATGTGAAGTATATCTATGTATATTTGGCATGCTAAGTAGGTATAAAAAATTAAATACAAAAGATTATTTTAGGTAGTCTCCAGTTTTACTGTTATATCTCATTAAAAAAAAGGAAAGAGAAGAGTAACAGCTGATTGAGTTCAGAGATATCATGTGTCCATTTTGTTATGGGTAAATCCGTCAGATTAACTGTACCAGGGCTGGAAGGTAGTCCAAGGTCCATGCTTCCAATCCACCATGTTCAACTTCTTAAGACCTGGGCAGTTACAGAGAAATGGCTGGTAGTTCTGCGTATGTCATCACATGATAACACCAAGGGAGAGAAGCAGAGTAGTACAGAAGACAAACTTAGACATCTGTTTTCACACCTCCGGCAGGCCACTGGCCATGAGCTCGATTTCCAAGTGGGCTGATGGTATCCTTTCCAGCTATGTTTTCAGTAGCCACTCTAGAGTCATTTTGTATCACATTATATTGTATTGTACTCTAGTCTACTGAACTCATATTCTATATTCAATAATGTACGTTATTATTTTGGGGGAGATATATGCCTTTTATTAACATTTCTAATTGTCCATTGCCCAATTCACTTTTTGTTTTGTTTATTCATATTCTAGGTTTGGTCCTCGGTAATTTTTTAAAATCATTTTTAATTTTTTAAGTGACAGGTTCTCACTTTGTCATCCAGGCTGGAGTGCAGTGGCACAATTACAGCTCACCGTAACTTTCAAAGCCTGGGCTCAAGTGATCCTTCTGCCTTGGTCTCCCAAAATTCTGGGATTGCAAACATGAGCCACTGCAATGAGCTTAAATCCTTTTATTTTTCTTAATAACTTTTTCTTTTTTTTCTTAGCTTTGTTGAAATAGAATTCACTTGCCATAATAACCATTTAAAAATGTACAATTGGGGAGAACGATCCAAGATGGCCGATCGCTAACATCCCAGGATTGCAGCTCTCAGGGAAGGCGGGGAGAACTAGAGGACGCCACACTTTCAGACAAATTCTGGTCACTCACGGAGCAGAAGATCCCCCAGTGGAGGAAACACACCGGTGGCCAGCGCGACTCTCATGGCTGGCGCAGCGGTTCCATCGGCACCTCGGCATGGCAGCTCTCGGAGCAGAGTAAACAGGTTTGGAGGACCCACAAGGGCCCCCAGCAGGACACCAGAGCCCGACGCAGCGGCTGCGACGGGACCTCCGCGCGGCAGCGCTCGGCGCAGAGTAAACAGAACCGGTTCCCCTTCTGACCGTGGTTTGGAGCCCCGGGAAGGCAGAGTCACCTACTACGAAGCCAGACAGGAGAATCCTGGGCAGAAAAGCACCATCAGTTTTAACGCTGCTGCTCTGGCCCTGAAAACTAACAACCTGGACGCCCACTCAAGAGACCTAATCTGAAAGTTGGTAATTTCAAAGACGACAGGAGGATAAATTGACAATGATGGGAAGAAACCAGCGTAAAAAAGCTGAGAATACTCAAAGTCAGAATGCCTCTCCCTCTAAAAATGATCACAGTTCCACATCAACAATGGAACAAGGCTTGATGGAGAATGAGCACATCCTGATGACAGAATCACTCTTCAAGGAATGGATAATAACAAACTTCAGTGAGTTAAAAGACCATGTTGTAGCCCAACGTAAAGAAACTAGGAACTTTGAAAAAAGGTTTGATGAACTCCTATTGAGAATAGACAACTTAGAGAGGAGTATAAGTGAATTAATGGAACTGAAGAATACAATACAGGAACTCCGAGAAGTATGCACAGGTTTAAACACTCGAATTGTTCAAGCAGAAGAAGGGATATCAGAGGTCAAAGTCCAACTTAATGAAATAAAACGTGAAGAAAAGATTAGAGAAAAAAGGATAAAAAGGAATGAGCAAAGTCTCCAAGAAATGTGGGACTATGTGAAAAGACCAAATTTACGTTTGATAGGTGTACCTGAATGCGATGGAGAGAATGAATCCAAGCTGGAAAATACCCTTCAGGATATTATTCAGGAAAATTTTCCAAAACTAGCAAAGCAGGTCAACTTTCAACCCCAAGTAATACAGAGAACACCACAAAGATATTCCTCAAGAAGAGCAACCCCAAGGCACATAATCGTTAGATTCACCAGGGTTGAAACGAAGGAAAAAATACTAAGGGCAGCCAGAGAGAAAGGTCAGGTTACCCACAAAGGCAAGCCTATCAGACTTACAGCAGATCTCTCAGCAGAAACTCTACAAGCCAGAAGAGAGTGGGGGCCCATATTCAACATCCTCAAAGAACAGAACCTTCAGCCCAGAATTTCATATCCAGCCAAACTAAACTTCACAACTGAAGGAAAAATAAAATCTTTTATGAACAAGCAAGAACTCAGAGATTTTATTACCACCAGGCCTGCTTTACAAGAGCTTCTGAAAGAAGCATTACACACAGAAAGAAACAACCAGTATTAGCCTTTCTAAATACACCAAAAAGTAAAGAGCACCAACATAAAGAAGAATTTACATCAACGAACGGATAAAACATTCATCAACATCAAATGGCAGTAACCCTAAATTTAAATTGACTAAATCCCCCAATCAAAAGACACAGCCAAAACCCAATGGCATGTTACATCCAGACCTGTTTCACATACAAGGATACACAAAGACTCAAAACAAAGGGATGGAGAAAGATTTACCAACCAAATGGAGAGCAAAAATAAATAATAAATAAATAAAAAGCAGGAGTTGCAATTCTCGTATCGGATAAAATAGATTTTAAAGCAACAAAGATATAGTGGTAAAAAGATCAATGCAACAACAAGAGCTAACGATCCTAACACCCAGATACATAGAGACTTAGATTCAATGAGACAGAAAATTAATAAGGATATCAAGGACTCGAACTCAGATCTGGAACAAGTAAACTTAATAAATATTTATAGAGCTCTCCACTTCAAATACACAAAATATACATTTTAGTCAAAACCACACCACACCTACCCATAAGTTCAAATGAAACATTGATGGGCCATTATTAATACCCAATTTTTTTTCAAAATAAAGCAATATTTCCATTTACTCTCCCTCTTTCTTTTCCTCTTTCTTCCTCTCCTTTACTTATTTTTGTTTTTCTTTCTCTCAAAAAAAAAAAAAAATCAACTTGTAAACCTCTAGATCCAGGTCGGCAATGTCTCTCTCATTGCTTGATTCCCTTCCTTCCCTTCCCTCCCTCCTCCCTCCCCGCTTCCTCCCTTCCTTCCTTCCTTCATCCCTTCCTTCCTCCCTACCGTCCTTCTTCTCTCCCTTCCTGCCTTCCTCCCCCCCCCCAAAAAAAATAAATAAAATAAATAAATAAAAAAAATAAAAATGTACAATTAAGTGTTTTCTTTTTAAGTACATTCATGGAGCTTTGCAACTCTCACCACTGTCTAATTTAAAAATATTTTCATCTTCTCCCCCAAAAACTTCATAACATTTAGTGGTCACTCCTCAATTGTCCTGGATAGAACTTGAATTATACTATTGGATGGAAGTGACAACAGTAGACATCTTTGTCTTCTTAATCTTAGGAGGAAAATGTTCCATCTTTCAGGATTAAGTATAACGATAATTGGGGGGATTTTTTTAAATTGATGCCTATCCTTAGTTTGTTGAGAGTTGTTTTTACAAAACGGTGTTACATTTTGATATTTCAGCGTCTATTGAGGTGATCATGGTTTTTGTCCTTTATTCTATTAACATGGTATAGAACACTAATTGAATTTTGGACATTAAACCAGCCTTACATCCCTGGGATAAATGCCACTTGGTCACAGTATATAAACCTTGTTATATGTTGTTGGATTCATTTGTTAGCATTTTGTTGTAAAAGTTTGCATCTGTTTTCCCAAGTGATATTGGTGTGTGACACCTTTGTGATGTCTTTGGTTTCGGTGACAGAATGTGAACAGCTTCATAGTATTAGTCAGGAAGTGTTCTCTATTCTACTTTTCAGAAGAGTTTGTGAAGAGTTGTTATGAATTCTTTCCTGTTTGGTAGCATTCAGCAGTAAGTCACCCGGCCGTGAGCTTTTCTCTGTGGGAATTTTCGAATTCAATCTCTTGTCATAGGTCTATTCAGATTTTTTATTTCTTCTAGAGTCAGTTTCAGTGGTTTGTGTCTTTCTAGGATTTTTTTCATTCATCTACATTATCAAATTTAATAACAAAGTTGTTTATAGCATTTTAAATAATTATTTGCATTTCTGGAAGTTTAACTAAGGGTTTATAATTTTTATTGATCTTTATAAGAAGCCAACTTTTGGTTTTATTAATTTTCTTTATTGTTTTTCAATTTATTATGCTCTATTCTTTAGCTTATTTTAAAATAATTTTTGGTATAGAATTAAGATATGCAGTATGATGTTACAAGATAATATAGATAGTAAAATCATTATAATTGTGAAGCAAATTAACATACCCATCATCTCACATACTCATTTTCTTTTTACAGCAAAAGCAGCTAAAATCTACTCCTTTTGCATGAACCCCATATACAGTAAAGTTTTATTACTTATGGTCCTCATGTTGCACATAGATCTCTAGTTTTGATCATCCTACATATCTGCTACTTTGTATTCTTTTACCTTCATCTCCCCATTGCCTCTTACCTACCTCCTTCCCTCCCATTCTTGGTATCACCTGTTTTCTATTTCTCTGTATTAAATTGTTTTCTTTTAGAGTCCACATGTAAGTGAGGTCATGCAATATTTTTCTTTCTGTATCTGGCTTATTTCATTTAGCATAATGTCATCTGGTTTCATTCATGTTGCCCTAAATGCAAGACTTTGTTTTTTTTAGGTTTGAATTACTTATCTTACTTCTTCTATTCGTTTTGAGTTTAGTTTACTCTAAGTTGGAAGGATAGATTATTATTTGAGATGTCTCTTGTTTTTTATTACATGCATTAACAGGTATACATTTCTTTCTAGGTACTGTTTTAGCTATGGATGAATAGGTTTTGGCTTGTTACATCTTCATTTCATTCATCTGAAAGTATTTTCTAATTTTCATTGTGACTTCTTCATTGAACCACTGGTTATTAAAGAACATTGTTTAAATCCCACATACTTGTGGATTCCCCAAATTTCCTGCTGTTATTGATTTCTAATTTCATTTCTTTGTTGTTGTAGAATGTATATTATATGATTCCAATCCTTATACATTTAATGAGGCTTATTTCATGGACTAATTTATGGTTAATTCTAGAGAAAGTTCCATGGACACTTTAGGAAACTGCACATTCTTTCGTTGTTAAGTGGTGACATTTGCTACATCTGGTTGGTATAAAGTTTCGTGAAACCCTAGAAAGTTTGTTCATACATGTAACAACTGATGTTAGGTTTTATATATTTCCTACCAACTGGCAAATTTTATAAATTACATATTTTTAGCATGATTTGTTATTTTATAATTGACACAGATTATCTTCTCAGGTATGCTATTTCTCGAAGTCTTAAGACTATTTTTTTTTTTTTTGAGACAAAGTTTCACTCTGTCACCCAGGCTGGAGTGCAGTGGCGTGATCTTAGCTCACTGCAACCTCCACTTCTCAGGTTCACGTAATTCTCCTGCCTCAGCCACTGAGTAGCTGGGATTACAAGCACCCACCACCATGCCAAGCTAATTTTTGTATTTTTAGTAGACATGGGATTTCACCATGTTGGCCAGGCTGGTCTTGAACTCCTGACTTTAAGTGATCCACCTGCCTTGGCCTCCCGAAGTGCTAAGATTACAGGTGTGAACCACTGTACCTGGCTGAGACTATTATATTAAACCAAGCCAAAATTAATTAAAATTACATTTGCCTTTTAATAAACTAAAATACATACACACTAGCAAGTTCTACATTAGAATATTTACACCAGAGAGAAGTAAATATTTTCTTCCTCGAGCCTAAAGCGGTTTCTATGTATCATTTTTTGTGCCAGGAATAACATTTATTTCCTTCTAGGGACACACTCGCCTTCTAGATTATGTCTCTATTGTGGTTCCAGAAAGACAAACTCTTCATTGATATATTGCGATCTGGGCTTTGCAACCTCATTTTTGGAGTGGGGTATGCATGGTGGGAGGGATAAGAGAAGCACAATGTAAAGTAGTATATGTCACATAACCCAGGGACACTTTCATAGTTTTTGCCTAAACTATTATGAATAGTTTAGTTATAGGCGAACTCAGAACCACTTTCCTTCTAAAATATGAAAGATATACTATGCAGAGAAAGCTTGGGATTCTAGTTCTGGCTATACAGTGATTTATTTTTGCGATCTTTGTTTTTTATTTTATTTCTGGAAAGAGGATCTCACCCAGCTGGATGGCAATGGCACAATTATAGCTCACTGCAGCCTTGATCTCCAGGGCTCACAACATCTTCCTGCCTCAGCCCCCTGAGTAGCTAGAACTGCAGGTGCTCACCATCATCAGGCCAATTTTTAGATTTTTTGTAGAGACAGGATCTCCAGTTGTGGCTCAGGCTGGTCTCAAACTCCTGGGCTCGAGTGAGTCTTCTGCTTCAGTCTCCCGAAGAGTTGGGATTATAGGTGTGAGCCACCGAGCCCCATCTTATTCGTGTAGTCTCTGAGCAAATCATCTGATTTTTGTCTGATTAGTTCATTTTACTATCAAAAGGAAGAGGCTAGACAAGAGTACTTAGAGGCTTCCTTTCAATTTTTGCACTACATTTTTATGTGGAAAAGTCACTCCCAACAAAAATGGGTAATTAAAGTGTCAGAGTTAAAGAGGGTATGACATATTGTTTTGCAAATGAATGAAATAATGGAGAATTTAGATTTCTTTTCCAGTAATATAAAGACATCTAAATTCTGTTGTATGAAGGATAAACTCATAGAATCAGATGCAGCAGTACGCTTTTGTTTCTGGGAGCACTGAAAACTAAAGCATTCTTTTTTTTTTTTTTTTTTTGAGGTGGAGTTTCACTCTTGTTACCCAGACTGGAGTGCAATGGCGCGATCTCTGCTCACCGCAACCTCCGCCTCCTGGGTTCAGGCAATTCTCCTGCCTCAGCCTCCTGAGTAGCTGGGATTACAGGCACGCGCCACCGTGCCCAGCTAATTTTTTGTATTTTTAGTAGAGACAGGGTTTCACCATGTTGACCAGGATGGTCTCAATCTCTTGACCTCGTGATCCACCCGCCTCGGCCTCCCAAAGTGCTGGGATTACAGGCATGAGCCACCGCACCCGGCCAAACTAATGCATTCTAACCAGGTGGCTGCCTAATTTCAATCTGTATCCTTAGAGATCTCATCATTTCTTTAGATGATGTGTTGAAAAACATGCTATGCTTTGACCTGTTCCTTATCTAAGCAAGAATTATTCAATGTGTGGTTAGCAAAATGCTTCAGAAAATCAAGTTGCTTGCTTCTCCATATAATGTGTTTCTAGAAAAGTGAAACTTTGAATAAACAAGACTATTCCCTCCATATTGTGTTTAAAAAGTCAGAAAGCATATTGTTGACAGGAACGATAAGAGGAGGCATTTATTAAATAGTCAGCTCCTTAAGGATGTTCTAGACTGACCCACAAAAATCCAGTCATTTATACTATTTCATCTATATCTATGCAATTTTACAGTAATATCTGATGTGCCTAATGAGTTTCTGCAAGATCTTAAATCACCACATAGAACTGTACTACTCACTATACCGCTTAGTAAAACAAAAGCCATTGTATGTTGAAAATATTTTGAAAGGTAAAGACTGAAATAAAAAGGTCTTTCTTATAATTGTTCTTAAAATGCAACTAACAGGAAATACACTATTTGCTGAGAATTCTACTGAATAATAACTCTGCATATTATTAACTGAGAATAATGCTACTATTTTCTCTCTAGTGTCTTCCAATGTATCGGAGTTAAAGTTGTCAGGCCATCAATACTCTGCGATTCCTTTCCCCTGTGTACTACAATTTTTTTCACTTCCCTGTCATTTGCTATCCCTCGCGTGTCTCTAAACCAACCGTTCGAGTACCCTTGTCAATTTCTTAAGTACACACACTTATGCAACTTGTAAAATGAGCATCATTAAGCCCTGATTGAAGATCATCTGATATGTACGTTCCCTTGTGGCACAAAGCAACAAAATGATCCCTCCAAGAAAATCTCCAAAGAAAAAGAAAACCTCCAAAGCATAAACGTAACCAGTCACACAAACACATACAAAAGAACAGAAAGAGCAATTAATTTTCGATCCATGACAACCTGCTTATTTCTTCACACATAAAAGATATGACTCTTTTTTAAGCAACATCCCTGTACGAGTAATTACTGGCCATAAAATTATCCGTGAAAGCTGTTGAGGAATCTGAATAATTAAAATTGTCTTTGGTCGTAGCTGGATTAAATACTCAAACATGATCTGTTAATATGTTTGTAACTTTCTGTTTGTCTTAGACTTGAAAAACTAGCCTAAAATGCGCTTTTTGAAGGTGATATAATTAAATGACATTTATATTTTTAGTGGTATTGTTTTATCTTTAAATAATGGGTGTTTAAAAATAATTCAGTGCATTTGTCTAATGCATACATTAATTTTTATATTATGGTATAACATGCCCTTAAATTTTTCTTCCTTTTGTTCTATTCTAATCTTGTCCTTTCTCTATTTTAATAAAAAAAATCATGCAAGAAGGCCATGCAGGCAATGTACAGCAGTCCTGTTAGCATTTAATCTCTGCTTAAAGAAATGCAAATATTGCTGCTGAGGGTATTGAAGCCTTGTCCAGTAATCATTTGGGGAGCTCGCCCATTCATTTTTCAAGCTGTGTCCATTACAATCAGTCACTGAAAATTGTGATCTAGGATATTCGTTCTTCACGAAAACAATGAAATTAAACTACAGGGCAATGGAAAATTGCTTTCATATTCAAGCTAGGCTACACATACACAGACACCTTGTTGATGATTTTACTGCCTCGGAGAAAATGTATTACTACTGCCACAAGCCTGTCTTTTGGCACTTTATCACTTACAAGTGATGATAAAATTGCGACAACGAGACTTCTTTTTAATCTTATAGGTCACTGCTGGTAGTCTGCACTCTCCACCCTTTTGTCCTCTCATTTAGGGTAGATAAGGTGGAAAATTCCCTTTCGGTTGTCTCTAAATTTCATTTAAACAATATCAAACACTGACTTTGTCTTCTGACTTTCAAGTTCCCAAATCTTTTAATGTATCAGTTTTATTTCTTCATATTTTAAAATTTGTAGAAAGAGTTCTAAGTACATTTGAAATTGTTTTTATAAAACTAAATTACTAGATGTATTCTGAAATGTTCAAATACTTTCATGAATCATAAATATGAGAATGCTGACTATAAGGTGATTTTGTTGCTGAGCTTCTTTTCATTATTATAACCATCAGTTTTTCCTAACTACTCATCTAAGGATATTTAGACAGATATCCAATCTGGTAACATACAACTGCCAAAAAAATAGCTATTTCTGGATAAGTTTCTGAAATCCTCAGGCCCTTATGTAACAAACAGTGAAGCAAATAATAAAATACTTACTTAAAAACTCCTATTTTTGAGGTTTTTTTCTTTGATTTGTGAATTTTTTCACAGGTTTTCTTTGGGGAATCCTTCTATAAAGCCATGGGTGCACGGTGTCATGGTTTATTTCTGTGACACGGATTTTGTGTGTTATTTTAACAATTTGTCAGCAATAAAGGAAGCTTTTGTTGCTTCCATAAGATACTATGTCTTAGAGAAGAATGTTTTATATTATATAAATGAGGAGCAACTGACTCTCAAGGTAGCATTTTATTTCTACTAAAGTACCAAGGGTACAATTCAGAATGTCTTCTCTCAAAAGACTCCAAACCAACAGTTTACAAATGTATTTTTATCTCTGATTTAAATATGCACTCCCCCTGGCTAGCTTCATTTTACAAGTACATAAACCATCAAAAAAGGAAAGTTAGCATGTTTCTACGTGTTTATTTAGTCAAGTTACATTGTTTAGATAGCAAAAACAGGCTGGGGAAGAAGTCTCACTAAAATGTTACCAGTGACCATTTCCATTTATGGAGAACCTACTGGATGTCAAATACTTCGTTGAGTGCTTTATACTATCTCTAGTACTGCCTGCCACCCGGGGGGTTATGTCTCATTATACCCATTTAAAAGATGAGAAAAATGATGCATGGGACGTTTGTGCCCAGGCAGTGAAGGGCTGAGCCAGGACTCAAGTAATGCCTTATTCACAAGTAAAAATGATCTGAGCAAGCCAGATTGTACTTTCTATAGTTGAAAAACAATAGCTAGACAAATGAGCAAAACTAACAAAAGCTCAAAGTGACACTGACATTGGGTTTCTATTTCTTTGCATCCCTGTGTAGGGTTGCCAGGGGCTGTCAGTTCCTAGACTTACAACTGTGCCCACAGGACCCATTTAAATTATTATTATTTTCTAAAAATGTCTCCTGATGAGTGAACTTTTTATGGAGAGGGGGGTTTGTTGGAAGAGGCAGTTAAACATACTTGATTTTCTTTCTCATTAGCTTTTATTTCAGCTTGAGTGCCAGACTTACATCTTATGTAGCTGTCTGTGCAGGCATGTTTTCTCACACTGTGATTCTATATACTTGCATTCAGAGAATGACACCTACTCTTTGCCTCTTACCATGTGTGGCTCTGTGCAATCCTATATTGTGGACTGACTTGCAGACGCAAATGTAAAAACAGCAAGGAGTTTACTCATCAAGTTGCTCCCCTTTTCTTTCTTGCTAACATCACCACAAAGTCTTGTAATAATCAATTGGGAAATAGAAAATCACTTCCTACTGTGCTGACTCTCTATAAAAATACAGCTCTCTGGAAGCCATGATTCTAAGTGGATTCATACAGGAATAGAAAACCAAATACTGCATGTTCTCATTTATAAGTGAGAACTAAATGAGTGTACATGGAAACAAAGAAGGAAACAGTAGACACAGCGGGACAGGGGTGCAGTGGAGGGTGGGATGTGGGTTAGGGCTGAAAGACTATGATATCTATCATGTATGATGCTTATTACCTGGGTAACAAAATTATCTGTACACCAAACTTCCCTGACACACTATTTATACTCATGTAACTAACTTGTGCGTTTACCCTGTATTAGTCTGTTCCCATGCTGCTCATAAAGACATGCCTGAGACTGGGTAATTTATAAAGAAAAAGAGGTATAAAGGACTCACAGTTCCACATGGCTGGGGAGGCCTCAAAATCATGGCAGAAGGTGAAAAGCACATCTTACATGGCGGCAGGCAAGAGAGAGAGCTTTTGCAGGGAAACTCCCCCTTACAAAACCATCAGATCTTGTGAGACTTATTCACTATCACAAGAACAGCATGGGAAAGACCTGCCCTTACCATTCAATTACCACCCAGTGGGTCCCTTCCATTAAATGTGAGAATTGTGGTAGATACAGTTCAAGATGAGATTTGAGTAAGGACACAGCCAAACCATATCATACCCTATCAAACCTGAAATTAAAGTATAAAAGTTGGAAAGAAAAAAAATGCAGCTCTCGTAAGTATAGAGATAAGACAAGCAGATGGCCTCTCTGTAGGTTTGATTTTGTTAAATGTGATTGTATTTGTAAACTATTTCTTTAGTAATGAGGAATGATCATGACTATTTAATATAACTTCACATAGTTCCTATAACTGTGCCCTGAATGAGAAATCTTGAAAGGGCATTTACTAATATTTATGAAGCCAGAAGATGACCAGTACCTCGATCTCAGTTGATGTTTATTTATACATATGGGTTGCAGGTCCAGTTTTATTCTGGAAAGAATATTTTCAATGCTGCCTCAGAATTTTATTTCCCCCAAATTGCCTGAAAATCCATAAAAGTACATGTAAATCCTAAATAATTTTATTTCTGCTTCAAACTAAAAGTCTTATCTTTGCTTCGAACAGCTTTTTTTTTTAAATTTTTGCCATAATTATAAAAAAATGTCAGTATGTGTGACCAGAAATTCTTTAATGATGAATGCTTAAAGATTCTAAAAGAGGAGTAATTGGGTCATTTGTAAAAATATCACAGCCTGTGCCTTACTAAAGAATGTTTTTCCCTTATGCAAATGGAGAAGGACTCTTAGGATTTTCTTAAGAAAACAATTAGTTTCTCAAGGAAATACAGCAAAAGTTTTAAATCAGAATCTTCCTGCCGAAGCTTTGCTTGAAAAGAAATTAGTATTATAGTGCGGGTTAGGGAGAAGGCTGTTCTCAGAAGCCCAGGTGGTGGCACAGCTTAGTAATTTCAATAGAAAATAAGGTTTGTTTCTTTAAACTTGCAGGTCTAGAATGTGGATTTTGTTAGTAACATCAAAGAAGATTTGATTGATAATGAACTTATATCATTCGAGACTGATACATAAATCAGAAAGTCAATTTATTAATTTTAATGTGGGAATTTAAAATTCTAGTGCCTGGGATGCATATATTTCCTATTTAGGTCATCTTTTTTTCCCTGTCAAGATTCCTGGGAAGCCAGGCAGAAGTTTCCTTAGCGAGCACAGATTTGTGCAAATCTTCAGTTATGTTTCATGATGAAAGTTTATGGTAATATACATTCTCTACAGAAGAGGAAAGTTCTCTTAGATAGAAATACTTGTGCATGTCAGATTCAGCCTCTTTCTCACCTATACTATGCTAGATAAAAGTTAAAATTTTTATTTTCCAAAACACTTTTCCATATAAGCCAACCTCATTAGTTGGACATTGGTTCCTTACATATGTGTTTAGAATAGACAAAGTTAAAAGTTCCATTTAATTTCTAATGGAACTGGAAACTAGACCTTCAAGGAAAAAGAGTTTTGTTTAGGTATAACTGACATATAATAAACTGTACTTATTTAAAATATACAGTCTGGTAAGTTGTGACATATTATACACTCACGAAACCACCACTATGATTAAGACAGTGAACATACCCCTCATCCTCTATGTGAGACCTCTTTTTACCCTGCCATGCTTCATTTCACAGAAGACCACTGGTGTGCTTTCTGTCACTGTATGTAAATTTTCATTTTCTAGAGTGTTATATAAATGAAATCATACAGTATGTACTTTTTTTGTTTGTTTTTTTTCACATGGCATAATTATTTTGGGATTCATCCATTTTGTTCCAAGTATCAAAAGTTCATTCTTTTTATCAATGAGTAGTATTCCATATGGATCCACCACAATTTGCTATTCTTCATTTATGGATAGATGTTGGACTGTTCCCAATTTTGGGTTATTAAAATACAGCTGCTATGAACATCAGGTTCAAGTCATATCTGAGGACATGTGCTTTCTCTTGTAGCATAAAAATACCTACAAGTAGAATGTCTAGATCATCAAACATTAGAAGAAATTACCAACATGTTTTCCAAGGTGGTGGTACCATTATACAGTTTCAGTAACAGTATGTGAGAGTTCTACTTCCTCCACACTTGTTAACACTTGCTATGGTCAATCTTTTTGAATTTTAACCATTCTACTGGGGGTGTCATTGTGGATTCAGTGTATATTTCCTTAAAGATACTGAGTATTTTTTCATCTGCTGATTTGCCATTCATACAT
This sequence comes from Callithrix jacchus, assembly GCF_049354715.1. Classification (NCBI taxonomy): domain Eukaryota; kingdom Metazoa; phylum Chordata; class Mammalia; order Primates; family Cebidae; genus Callithrix; species Callithrix jacchus. The sequence goes on from NC_133508.1 coordinate 16,814,489, forward strand.
GTCCTTGGTGCAGTGTCTGTTCAAATTGTTTGCTTCTATTTATATATAGTTTTGTATTTATTAAGTTTTAAGTATTCTTACACACGTTCTAGATATAAGTTCTTTTCAGGTATATGCTTTGGAAAGATTTTCTCCCAGTCTGTGACTTAGTTTCTCATTTTCTTAATAAGTGTCTTCTGAAGAGTAGAAGTTTTTAGTTTTTATGAAGTTCAATTTGTCACTTTGCTTTTTTATGGATTGTGCTTTAGGTGTTGCATTTAAGAAATCTTTGCCTAATCCAAAGCTGTAAAGGTTTTCTCCTATGATTTTTTTTCAAGATGCTTAAGAGTTGTAGATCTCATATTTAGGTCAGTGACCCATTTTAAGTTAATTTTTATATATGGTACAAGAAAAAGATCCAAGTTAATTTCATTTTTGCATATTACTATCCAGTGTTACAGCACCATCTGTTAAAAAGGCGATCCTTTCTCTACCACATTGCCTTTGCTCTGCTGTTAAAATCAGTTGTCATAAAAGCATGAGTTTATTTATGGATCCTCTGTGCTGTTCCATTGATTTATATGGCTGTCTTTATGCCATATATAGCATGCTATTTAGCTTATTGTATCTTTATAATAATACTTGAAACCATATAGTATTAGCCCTCTAACTTTTTTTAATCTTTCACAGTTGTTTTGGCTATTCAAAGCCCTTTGCATTTTTACATGGATTTTAGAAACAATTAGTCAGTTTCTATGATAAATAACCTATTAGGGTTTTGCTTTGGCACTGACACTGCAGACCAATCTGGAAAACACCGACGTCTCAGCTATCTTCCAACCTGTGAACATGGCTTGGCTCTGCATTCAGTTATGTCCTCTTTAATTTGTCTCAGCAATGACTTTGTAGCTTTCAGAGTACAGATCTTTCATGTCTTTTGTCAGATTCACCTCTAGGGAGTTCATATATTGTGACATCATTTTAAATGGCACTTAAAAAATTTCAGTTTATGATGGCTTTACAGAATAAAGTCCAAACTTCATTTTGATGTGCATGGACCTTTGTCTCTGCCTCCAGCTTTATTTCCAGGTAATTCACTTTCCTCTACATTTGATGCACTGTGGCTTCATGGAGTTTCTTGTCATTCCCTGATGAGAAGTCTGTTCAGCCTCCTGGTCTAGATATATCGTATGTCCTCCACGTGAAATGGACGTGGCTTGTTCTAGGCTGGAAGACAGCCTTTAAGACCTTAGCACACACCTACCTTCTTTGTTGACAACTTACTTTTCCCCTAAGCAGGTGAACATGACCCCTCTTTATGCCTTAATATTTTTTCTTCTACAAGACATATCACATTGATAAATGATTATTATTTGTTTAGCTGGCTGGCTGATTTCCCTATTAGAGTGTATGTTCTCTGAGGGCAGAGATGACGTCTTGTTCACTTTGGTGTCCATAGTATCTGGCAAAGTTTCTGCACTATATTGGAGCTCAGTAAATTGTTAAGAAAACAAATCGAAACAAAAAGTCCACCAGTAACAAATTTATGAGAAACTTCACTTAGTGTATGAATGCTATAATTACCAAGTATTAATCTTTAAAAATTGTTTTTCCTTAAAAAAGTGTTAATCGTTAAAAATCATTTTCCTGAAACTTATCTATGCTTATCATAAAAAATTGAATTGAACAGAAAGGTATATGATGACTATTATTTAATTTTTATGTATGTATAATTTATTTTGACACAATGAAGATCACACATGGAAAACTTTATATTCTACTATTATCTTCATGTTATAAGCATTTTCCAATGCATGCTATCAAAATTATCCATCACTATTTATGATATGTGATTAAATAGACTAAGTTAAAATAATTTATTATTCTCCTATGTTTCATTTTGTACAATTTTTTTGTTATTAAAAGGAATGCCACAATATTTTTTGATTTATATAAATTATACAAGTATTGAACCTAACTTTAAAAAAATGCTTTTAAAAATTTGCATTAGAGATTATTTCCTTGGGATAAATCATATAGCAAAATAACTGAGCTAAGAATAGGTGATGTTTTAACAAATTGTTTTCTAGAAATGATGTACAAATTCATACTTTCATCAGCAAAATGAGTGTCAGTTTCCCTGCTTGCTCACCGTCACTGAATATTGCAAGTTTTTAAATGTTGGAGATAAAGAATTTTTACATGTCTATTGGTTATTTGTTTTTCTTTTATTCTCTGTGATATATAAATTATATATAATTTATATAATTCTTTTCAACTGTATACATTATTTTTATGTTAAATATATTACCAATTTATCAGAAATATTTACAAAAACTACTTTTCCTACTTGTGGTTTGTATTTAGTATTACGTGTAGTGTTGCTTCATTGAAAAAACACAGGTTTTATGTGTGTTACCACTTATCAGCTATTTAAAATTCAGCAAATAACCTCTGGAAAAGTCCTCTTCCAAGCTCTACTTCACAAGGTTGATTTGAAGATTAAATGAAGATTTTGAAGATTAAATGAAGTATGTATATAAAGGGCTTAAAATAATATTCACTATCCATTGGTGCTAAGTAGTAGGAGTTTCTCTGCTCTTTACTCAGCTTCTTCTCTGTATGTTTTTATGGAATTAAATCAATGCTTCTTTTATTTTTAAGTTATGTATTTATATTTAGCTTAGAAAAAAGCATTTTCTTTAAATACTAGGTAAATATTCCCTCTTTACTTCTCTGAGCTAACAGAGAGTTTACCCTGAGCTTACCCTAACAGGGGGTAAGCTGGATCTCTCCACAGTCGTGAGGCTGGAGATCAATGCTCTTCTAAAGGGAAGGAATTTCCCAGCCAGCCCTCTCTGCCTCCCTCAATTCAGCATCAACCATTCTATATCTAGGAGAAATTCTGCAAAGATTCTTAGTCATACACAGTGTTCTTCTTTAGCACTTACAGGTTGCGATCTTTGATCATGTCCCTGGGAGCTGGAGGGTAAGAAGTGTCTTTGCTTGCACCAGCATCTTTAAGTTAATGTTCACTTTTAACTATTACGGACACCAGTTGTACTTGTCAATGACAGAGTGACTCTCTGAAGCTATTTTGCAATATATAGGGCTGTTTGTGGCATATTGAATGGCTCCAGGTTATTATTACTGAGTTCTTAAATCTGCTTTAAGTTCCTCTCTCTCATCTCTGATACACAAGCTTTATGCTATCAGTTTTTCCTGTTGTAAATTTGCTGCCTTCAATATCTCCAACTCCTAACTCATTGCTTCTAATTTGCTATAGACATGGAAAACACATAAACAAAGCAGGTAAAATAGAGTTAAAAGTAAAGTACTGGTCACGTGTGGTGGATCAGGTTTGTCATCTCAGCACTCTGGGAGGCTGAGGCAGGAGGATGCTCGAGCCCAGGAGGTCAAGGCTGCAGTGAGCTTTGATTGTACCGCGGCACTCTAGCCTGGGCAACAGAACAAGACTCTGTCTCAAAAAAAAAAAAAAAAAAAAAAGCACCCAAGATAAAACCTAAAGATATTTTTTAATGAGCATAGGGCTCATAAGCTTTGGTCTGCATGTCAACCGTTTGGTCAACTCAAATGTCTATTATTTTCTGAGATTCACTATATTCCAGAAAGATGAAGTTTCTAGATTAATGATTTCTGTGTATGTGCAGCACGTGTATGTATTGCTGTCATACATGGTGAGATCTTACCCAGCAGCCGCAGTAGAATGTGTCACATTAATCTACATAGTAAATGGGTTTCCATTAAAAGAAAGAGTACATTACATTATCTTTAGGGGTGGCACACCAACAAGAAATGATTTCTCAAGACACCTAAATCTAACACTGTTCTAACTTAGTTCAGAACTGAAACCACAGACATTTAAGCTTTAAGTTATAGCTTTCACCGAAGAAAAATATACTACCCATTTTGAAATACCTCAAAATATTGCGAAATATCCATCAATCAGCATCTTAAAATATTTATGATTTGTATCCTTCAGAAACCTTTGCCATAATTTTGCATTACTATTTAAAATAGAACAGTTTAAACAGTAACGTGCTATTGGTTTTTTTTCCACCACCAAGATAGCAGCTACAATTTTATGCATCCTCATAAAACTGTATCATATAATCAGCATAAGGTCAGGAGAAGTTGAATCAAGTAATGAAACTGTTCTCAGGACATGACTTATTTTAAAGAAAACACTCCCAATACTGTGTGTGTGTGTGTGTGTGTATTTTTTTTTTTTTTTGTAGATCTTTCTTATTCATGCAGTGATTCAGAAAGTTTTCTGTTCAGTAACATTCAAGACTCCTATGGGATATTATTCTCTTACATTAAGAGACTTTTTATTCCTTTTTTTTTTTTTTTTTTTTTTTTTTTTGAGATGGAGTTTCGCTCTTGTTACCCAGGCTGGAGTGCAATGGCGTGATCTCGGCTCACTACAACTTCCGCCTCCTTGGTTCAGGCAATTCTCCTGCCTCAGCTTCCTGAGTAGCTGGGATTACAGGCATGCGCCACCATGCCCAACTAATTTTTTGTATTTTTAGTAGGGACGGGGTTTCTCCAAGTTGACCAGGATGGTCTCGATCTCTTGACTTTGTGATCCACCCGCCTCGACCTCCCAAAGTGCTGGGATTACAGGCTTGAGCCACCGCGCCTGGCCCCTTAAACTACGTTATTTGGAGTAGCATAGAAACATCTTCCCCACTTTGCTCTAAAACACCATCACACTTTAAAGCTATTTGTATATATCTTTAGACATTCCTTAGCATTGTATAAAATGGTTAAAAACATTAAGCTTTCAATTTTTTACAGTACTTCCTAAGTTCATTTACAAATCTTAACCATATACTAGTTTTTTCTTATAAAAATAATTGCAAACACATACAAAATTCAAGCGGTATAAAAGTGCATGAAGTAAAAACACTTAAAGTTCCTTGTTTGCTTAAATCCCACAGAGCCTCAGTGTTTGATGGATATACTGATAGTGAAAGAAGTCCTAGTCTAAAACTCTTTTGCATTAGCAGAGGATAATGAACTTGCTTTACCACCAGCGAGCAAAATGCTAGACTTGTACCTGGAAGTCATCTAACCCAAACAAATATAAGCGTTTGAAGTTTGTGCCTTGGAGCTGAAAAACAAGCACATTTGCATGCTAGAGGCTAAGGAATGAGAAAAAAAAGTTAGAGAAATGACCTAGAGAAATATAATATGATTTGTATCTTAGTGCATCTGCCATTGTTTTGGGATATATATTTTCCTTATCTGTCTTTCTAATCTAGTGTTCTCTGTTTCCTTTAATAATACAAAATCTTATTTTTCTCATATGTTTCGATTATTATTTTTTGCTGTTTATAGAGATACACATCAGATGCAAAGAGTCACTTAAAAAAATGCTAGAAGATAAGGATGGCTATGGATGTTGGGACCCCAAAGTTCATAATCAGATTTCATTTGCTCTAATGAGTGAAATGCTGCACAAGGCTGGAAATGGTGTGTTTATCTACCACAAAGTTCTTGAAAATTTCCTGTTCAAAAATGCCATAACTACACCTAAAAGGCAAAGAGAAAAGCCATAAAAACAGCACACAATGTTTATGATAGAAAAAGCCTCTTAGTAACTGCTAATGTCCAAATATTCAAACCAATAAGAAAATAACAGGCTGGGAATGGTGGCTCATGCCTGTAATCCCAGAACTTTGGGAGGTTGAGGCAGGTAGATCACCTGAGGTCAGGAGTTCGAGACCAGCCTGGCCAACATTGAGAAACCCCATCTTCACTAAAAATATAAAAATTAGCTAGTTATGGTGGCACATGCTTGTAATTCCAGCCACTCGAGAGGCTGAGACAGGAGAATTGCTTGAACCTGGGAGGCCAAGGTTGCTGTGAACCGAGATTGCACCACTGTACATCAGCCTGGGTGACAGAGTAAGACTCCATCTCAAAAAAAAAGAAAAAAAGAAAAAACACAGGAGCTATAGCCAACAGAATATATATATATATATCAGCTCTGTGTTAAAGGAGTGAAAGATTAGCACCAGCATTCACATGATAGGGGTCAACTGAGAGGGGATTGTTTAATGAATAATCAATAGTGATAGTATGGAATATTATGCGAACTTTTAAATAAGGATTTAGAAGTAGATTCACTATTGTAAAATCATTTGATGGTCATCAGGATCTAACCATAGAAATGTTATAGTTCCTAGCTAAATGCAATGCATCTTCTAACAACAACAGCAAAAATCAGTCAAACCAGCAATCTCTTTACCTCTACTCTGACAACTGGCAGTATTTTAGAGGGTAACTGTTCCTTCAGCCTGGGTTTCAGGATGAAGACAGCACAGTACAGGCTCATAGCTGATCCAGCATGGATACGTAGCATACATAAAAAATCTTTATGATGTCACGTCACTGAGATTTGGGGGTTGCATGTTATTGGTACATAACCCAGCTTATCCCTGTTGATTACATCCACTTTCTGAAGCAGCAGGCTTAGTGTCCCCACTGGGATATACCCAACTAAGTCCTTATCTTGGCTATATCACTGAAGAGCTCTGTGATATAAGTAAATTATCTAAATGCAATCATAAGCCTCAGCCTCCTTACCTGCATACAATAAGGTTAATAATACTATTTCATAGGGTTATGATAATGATCAGTAACTAGAACGTAGTTAATATGGTTCTAGTTAATAGCATAGTATGGTACATTGAATACTTTCATTGGACGTCAGCTGTAATATTACTGTTACTACCAGAACTGACGTTGGTGGAAGTGCAGGCAACTCATGTTCTCACTTTCCTTTTCTTTTTTTGTTTTTTGAGGCGGAGTTTCGCTCTTGTTACCCAGGCTGGAGTGCAATGGCGCCATCTCGGCTCACTGCAACCTCCGCCTCCTGGGTTCAGGCAATTCTCCTGCCTCAGCCTCCTGAGTAGCTGGGATTACAGGCACACGCCACCATGCCTAGCTAATTTTTTGTATTTTTAGTAGAGACGGGGTTTCACCATGTTGACCAGGATGGTCTTGATCTCTTGACCTCGTGATCCACCGGCCTCAGCCTCCCAAAGTGCTGGGATTACAGGCTTGAGCCACCGCGCCCAGCCTTCCTTTTCTTTTTACCCAATATACCAGAAAATAGGGTTATTTCATTTTTTAAAATCAGTGTAATGCCAGGAGTCCCCACATCATTTATCCCCTGTGGGTAGCCCAGGGGATGACTGTAAAAGGCACCCTGTTTCTAAGCCCAGCTTGCTTAGAGACACCTCAAACAGCACCAAAACATTACCAGGAGTTCTCTGAAATATACTATTGAGCCTCATCTCCTGTTTCCATGGAAGAAGTATCTGTGCTCTTACTTAAAGCCAGCACTTCCACTTACATTCTAGATCATATCTCCTCTTTCCTACCCAAGGACATCAACCACCACCACAAGCTTTGTTTCTCCTTTTGAAAAAGAGACCCTTCCCATACTTGTATATGCCTCATTACAGACACCATTTCTCTATTTCTCTTTGCAACAGAAAAAAGGTGGAAGTATGTGGGTGGGGAAAATTCTATGAGAGACGTGAAGCCCAATCCTAAGATGATGTATTTGAAAGATGAGCCCAGACTTCATCCTGCCATTTTCTCTTTGGAACATGTAACTAAAATCATTATCCAAAAGGACAAAAACGTATCCTTTCCATGCGTGCCCAACTCAAAGATCTTGAGAATATTTTAGTTCGGCAGCATGGCAGGAGACAGGAAGCACGAGCAATTTGTGCTCTCACTTTCCTTCACTTTTCTTTTTACCCAATATACCAGGAAATAGATTAATTTTTTTAATCAGTGTGATGCCAAGAGTGTCCACATCGTTTATTCTCAGTGGATGGCCTGGGGGATGGGTACAGAAGGTACCTTGTTTATAAGTCTACAAGTCTAGCTTGCTTAGAGAAGACATCTGTCTATCAGAACCAAAACGTTACCAGGGATTCTCTCCAATACACCATTTAGCTTCAGTCTTTGCAGATTCCTATTTGTGAATTTTCCTACTCACTACAATTTATTTGTAACCCCCAAATCAACAGTTGTGCTGCTTTCACAGTCATTCACGGACAGGGTAGCAGAAAATGTGAGTTGTCAGATGCACACGTTGCCAGCTGAGATTAACAAGGCAACGCTCTGCCTTCCTGTTTCAGCTCTGTGAACAAGTGTCCTTTTGCAGTCTCTTAGTGCCATGCTTTTTGCATTTTTGTGCTTTTTGTTGGTGATTTTGCTGCTTAGAATGGCCCCCAAGCAGAGCGCTGAAGCGCTATCTCGTGTTCCTAAGTGCAAGAAGGCTACAAAGTGCTTTACAGAAAAAACATGTGTTAGATAAGCTTCCTCAGGCACTATAGTGCCGGTGGCTGTGAGTTCAATGATAACGAATCAACAAAGCAGATTAAATAAGATGTCTTTAAATAGAGACACATATAAACCAGTGTTATGTGCCGATCAGTTTATAAAACGGTCATGATGAAAATGTCAAGAACAGAGGCTCACGTGAACCTCACCTGTGCTTTCCTTAGGAATATGGCTCAGCATTCACTAATTCCGTATTCTTGATGACTTTCTAGAACATAGCTAGTGTGAATAGTGAGAACTGACTGTAGCTTCCTTCAAGTTTCTGTTAAATCATTTGAGAAGGCATATAAAATGATGAAAAACAGCCAGACAAACCAGTAACAGAATATGGAATTAAGGCTAACATTTAAGCCTTTTCTACAGACTGGTAGGAATTTCCATGCACTACAAGGTAAATCGAGCCAGGTTTTTTAGCACTCACTGAACAGAAACTAATTATTTGTACTACTCTATTAGTATTCTAGCTGCCAATGGGCACAGAGAGCCCAAAACGTTGGTCTGAAAATATGTACTGATATATGTGTTGATTTGAATATATGTACATATATATTTTTATATGGAGATGTATAATGAAGAATTGGTGATTATGGAGGCTGAGAAGTCCTATGGTCTGCTGTTTGCAAGCTGGAGACCCAGGAAAACTAGTGGTATAATAGAGTCCAAGTCCAAAGGCCTGGGAACCAGGGCAGCTTATGGTATGAAGCCCAGTCTAGAGAGGAGATGACACAAGATGAGGTGTCCCAGATCAAGCAGTGAAGCAGGAATAAAAGGGACAAATTCTTTCTCTGCCTTTCCTTCTATTCAGGCTTTCAACAAAATTGGTTTGTGCCCACCCACATTGGCGAGGGGGATCTATTTCACTGACTCCACCAATTCAAATGCTAAGCTTATCTGGAAACAGCTGCAGAAACACACCCAGAATAAGGTTTCATGTGGGCACTCCATGGCCAGGGTAATACATAAAATTAAGTTGACACATAAAATTAACTATCACAAGTAGCAAGTTATAGGTAATATATATTTGCATTCCAGAGTCCCCGAGGATTTGATCCCATAAATACCACTTCCTCTTAACACTAAGCACGCCCGACAACACTCAGCAGATGGAGAAGCTCCCACTGCATGAAAGCATAGCTCAATTTGCACAGACCCAGGTATCTCTCCAACAGTAATTCTGTTTCTAACAGAGCCTAGTCATGAGCAAGAACTGTTTCTCCAAAGGATGGTACTGATGTACTGAAGAAGTTGTAGTGTTTTCCTTTCAAATCCAGTAGCCCAATTACAATTATTTTACTGGAGTTTACCACAGCACACACACTATACCTGATCTGGTTCAAAGAGATCACACACTCTAAGGCTTCTTGAGTGATGGGGTGTGGGTAGCAGCCTATGTTACCTAGAGAGCTTTCTGTTCCTCCCGGCCTCCCTGATGTAAGGAGTCAGGTGGGACACAGCCCTCTGTGCTATCAGAGAGGCCACTTCTGCTCCTGTAGCTCTGAAGTCCTTGCCAGCAAACACATGCATAACCGCTGCCATCACAGACCTCAGCCGCTTACTCCAGTCACAACAGGGACTCAAGGTTCCCATGTCTTTCCTTGTTGTTTGGACCTTTACCCCCAGGATGGTTCTGTACACACTCTGGTATAGTTTGGCTATGTTCCTACCCAAATCTCATCTTGAATTATAGTTTCCATAATCCCCACGTGTCATGGGGGAACCCAGTGGGAGGTAACTGAATCAGGGGGGTGGTTTCTCCCATCTTATTCTCCTGATACTGAGTTAGTTCTTATGAGATCTGATGGTTTTACAAGGGCCTTTCCCCCACTTCCCTCTGCACTTCTCTCTCCTGTTGCCATTTGAATAAGGATGTGTTTGCTTCCCCTTCTGCCATGATTGTAAGTTCCCTGAGGCCTGCCCAGCCATGTAGAACTGTGAGTCAATTAAACTTCTTTCCATCATAAATTACCCAGTCTCGGATATGTCTCTATTAGTAGCATGAGAATGGACTAATACACCCTTCAATCTGACCACAAGTCTATACATTCCTAACATTCAAAGCCTTTCCGCTGCATACTCTGGAATTCATAGTCATCACCCACAAAATCCCATATGACTTCAGCTGTGTTTCTGAATATTACCTTTACCTTCCCACCTTCAGTGAAATCTGGCTATTGTCCCAGACACTGTTTCTCTGGTCTCTCAGAAGATGGCTGTTTTCTCTCTCACATTCCTTGTACCCCTCAGCCTCCTTGACTTTTCTCAAGCCTTTCTCTCTCTATCCTCCCTAATGACCCATACCTACCATTTTCAAACACAAGCTATAACCTGAGTTCATGTCATAGTCTCAACCCTCCTAGGTTTCACCAGACATCCTATTTTGTTTGTTTTTTGTTTGAGATGGAGTTTTGCTGTTGTTACCCAGGCTGGAGGGCAATGTCACGATCCCAGCTCACCGCAACCTTCGCCTTCTCTGTTCAAGCAATTCTCCTGCTTCAGCCTCCCGAGTAGATGGGATTACAGGCACGCACCACCATGCCCAGCTAATTTTTGTATTTTTAGTAGAGACGGGGTTTCACCTTGTTGACCAGGATGGTCTCGATCTCTTGACCTCGTGATCCACCCGCCTTGGCCTCCCAAAGTGCTGGGGTTATAGGCGTGAGCCACTGCGCCTGGCCCCCAGACTTCCTTTTTTATCCCCTTCTATCTTGAGGATGTTAGCTTCTGAATCTTTGCTGCTGTCTCTATCACTACTCCTTTAATAATTCATAGTGACTTCAGTATATAAGTAGATAATCTTTTTGATGCCCTGATATCTCTGAGCCTTCATCTCCTTTCTGTGAATGACCTTATTATTCCCTTCACCCACCACAGTCCTATCCTAAACTACATCATCTGCAATAAAACTGTAGCTTCTCTAACTGCAGTTTCAAGGATTTCATTGTTTTAACACAACCTTAAAATTTTTGCAGCCCACATTCTTCAAGACCCTATACTTATCAATTCTTTAACCCTCTGGGTCCCACAGTTCATTGACTCTCCTAACACCTTAATGTCCCTCAACTCTCTCTGGTATTCACCTTCCTCCTTAGCGGGTCTGGATCCCATGATACCCCATTAACACTCCACTGCTTATACCCTCGGCTGTCACTGCCTCCTTCCCTGCTCTAATCCCATGGTCCTAGCTAGTAAAACCTCAAACCTGTTTAAATCTACACTTGGACCATTCAAGGGTTGTACCTGTGCTGCCGGAACTAGCCGGAGAAACATACCCAGCCATGCTAACTGGGCCAACCTCAAACGTTGCCTGGAAATGCTGTATTTCCCTCTCCATGACTTTCCTTTGCATCTCTCCTGTCTTCCTCTCTGCTGATGATTTTATATTTAATCATCTCATGTAAAACCTTCAACACCCCCTTAAGCAATTCCACTTTTCTGATAATCTTGCTTCTTCTCTCATTGCCAAAATAGCAATAATTAGAAGAGGGCTTCCACAAGCTCCCACCCAGCCTCACCTCTTGTTCCCATGAAAGAATTATCTATGCCCTTATCTAAAGCCAACACTTCCACTTGTATTCTGGTTCTTATCTTCTTTGCCTACCCAAGGACATCATCACTGCCACAATCTCCTTTTTCTCCTTTTAAGAAAGAGACACCCTTCCCATACTTCTGTATGCCTCTATATGCCCCCTCATCTTCTATACTGCAAACCCCATTTCTCTATTCCTCTTTGTAGCAAGCTCCTTGAAACTCCTTGCTGCATTCGCTTCCTCTCTTCTTTGTCTTTTGGTCTTGCTTGAAAAACCCTCCAAGCCTAAAATTCAGTTCCAGTAAAAGGGAAAGTGGATGTTAATATAAAAGATATACACAAAGAACCTTTGAATCACACTTTCACTGGGTCCCTATTCTTTAAATTTAATTCTAATAAGTGACCAGATGCCTGTTTCACCCCTACCTATAGCTTTCTTTCCCCTTTTCCTACGATTGAGAGAATCTTTATATCAGTGACTGAGTCAGAGTTTTAAGGCTGTGAACCTAAATCTTTCTCCTAGGATAAAACCAGAAGTACAATCTTTAAGCAAGTGATAAATTCCATGTAACATATTTCTCCAACCTTGTATGTGTGTGTGTGTGTGTGTGTGTGTGTGTGGTCATGACAAAAATTATGAAGTCGTACAAGTTCAGTTTGAGGCAAGTAACAATTACCCTACAAAATTGAGCAAGCATACAATATAACTAAATACAAACTGTTCTCTACTTTGTTTTTGAGATTTTGGGATTGAACTGCTTCTTATCTACAAAGGACTATGAGAAATTCAATGGGCAGTTCAGCAGGGTATGTTTGAAAAGTAAAGACCAAAAAAAAAAAATGTTGCTAAAGCTGTCTTTGTGTGCTTGAATACTTTCTTTTTTTTTTTTTTTTTTTTTTGAGACAGAGTTTCACTCTTGTTACCCAGGCTGGAGTGCAATGGCGTGATCTCGGCTCACCGCAACCTCCGCCTCCTGGGTTCAGGCAATTCTCCTGCCTCAGCCTCCTGAGTAACTGGGATTACAGGCACGCGCCACCATGCCCAGCTAATTTTTTGTATTTTTAGTAGAGACGGGGTTTCACCATGTTGACCAGGATGGTCTCGATCTCTCATGATCCACCCACCTCGGCCTCCCAAGGTGAATGGATCATACTGGGAGTTGTATTCTTTAAACAGCACTTTTTTTTTTTCTTTTTTGAGATGGAGTCTCGCTTTGTCACCCAAGTGGAGTGTGATGGCACAATCTCGGCTCACTGCAACCTCTGCCTCCCAGGTTCAAGTAATCTTCTGCCTCAACCTCCTGAGTAGCTGGGACTACAGGCGCACACCATCATGCCCAGCTAATTTTTGTATTTTTAGTATAGACGGGATTTCACCATGTTGGTCAGGCTGGTCTCAAACTCCTGAGCTTAGGTGATCCGCCCACTTTGGCCTCCCAAAGTGCTGGGATTACAGGTGTGAGCTACTGCGCCCAGCCAACAGCACATATTTTTATGCGCGTTTTAGCTACCGCTAGAAATCAAAGTAAACACACACTTTCTCAAACTAGAAACACTTCTACGCTAATTTCTAACATTCTAAGGTTTAAATTGATGTAAGTTGCAAATTACTTTTTCTAATGAATAATGTGTCCTCTCTATGAGACCTGTGAGTAACAAACAGATCCTGTTTTCAAGGTCCTTTAAGATGACCCTGAAGCCACCCTTGAATATTTATTTTTGGTCTAATCTTGAATAATGAAATACTTGAAAATATCTGATCATAAATAACATACAGAAAACTTTCTGGGATGAATTTGCCAAGTTATGTAGTTTGCTTTCTCAGGGCCCGCAAATTTCAACTCATGTGTCCAGCTTTTCTTTGGAAGAATAAGGGAACCAATTAGTCACATGCTAATCAGAATTCTTGGTTTGAACGTGCAATGAGTCATTTTTTTTGATTAATCATTAATTTTTATCAAAGAGCCAACTCTGACACAAATTGGTATGGATCATTTCAGATGGAATAGCATGAAGCAATCTCTGTCAGAAATGAAAGATCACATGCTTTCTGTTTGAGAGGCCCTTATCTTATTAATTCTTGTTCTTCCATGTTTAAATCTCTGGGCTCACATCCTAGAGTTTCTGTCCTATCACAGAAAAGAGAGATATTACCATTAAATATTTCAAAATGTCTCTTTGGATTTTTGAGGCTCACTCTTTGCTCAGGGGGAGGAAGCTTAACAGAGAAATTAATTTGACATCAGGCCACACGAGGCCTATTATCCTTCTTTTAATAGGTAATTACCTGCTATTCTTCTAATCAATAAGTAATTAGATATCATCAGGCCACATCAGGCCTACTACCACTGAGAAATAAATGTGTTCACTTATGTTATTCATTCACTGATTTGTTCATTTATCTCTTTACTTAAACATTTGTTGAGAATGTCAGATTCTACCAAGCACTAATCACACACGTGTGATTAAGATATGGAAGATGCCCTCAAAGAGCTCACATTTAGTGGAGGAAGTAAATAAAATGATACAATCTGATAAGAGGCTATTGTGACTTTGTATCTGGATGTCTTGCCATAGTCCTGGCCTAAATCCTTTTGGATTGGATATTTGCCATTCCTTTTTAAAACCCAGCATCTGAAATTTGTTTTTTATGAGTCTCAGGAGGAGGGAGAGGCCTTCTCCCACTATAGATATTAAACATGTGTATCCTTCCTTTTCCAGCCTCCCTTGCAGCTAAGTTATAAGCACATGACTTAGGCTTCTGTAGTTGAAGACCTCTGTTATTTATTTTGAGACAGGAACCTTGTAGGGATAGCAGTTGGTAGAGGTGGCAGTGGAAGCACAGAGTGTTTAGTGCTAGGGCCATTGGGAGTGCAGCAGCCATGTCCTCACCAAATATGTTTGGTACTGTTCCTGGCTGCCTAGCCAGGAGCTTAGATCTTCAGTCTTCTTAGCTATTCTGTGGATTACCTACTACTGTTCTAACTAATTTCTTTCTGCTTATATCATGTGAATATCTGAATATTAAATGTGTTGGGAAGTCAAAAAATTTTAGGGAGTGGGAAGGAGATTGCTTGTTTTGTTCTGGAAGGAAATTATTTAGGTGCCAAGTCAATAGGAGTGATGAAATGATAACAATATTTAGAACTTGGTTTAATTTGGTTTTGTCCAGAGACTCACTTAGATTTTCTACCCAAGGTGCTAGCTCTTGTAATCATGAAATTTTAAGTCATATTCATCTGAAATATCTAGAGGCTTCAAAACTAATACTTCTGTTGCTCAAAACAATTTCATAGTTTCAAAAATACTATTTTATTTACTATTATTTTCAGACTTTTTTTGAAGGTTCAGTTTGATACTCTTTATTATAAGCCTAGGTTATTATTTTGTTCTTTTTCATTCTCTCTTTCGGATATTTCAAAAATATTTGGTTGTAGCTCATTTTTTTTTACTTGTTAGAGACAGGGTTTTGCTTGGTTGCCCAGGTTGTAGTGCAGTGGCACTATCAGGACTGACTGTAGCCTTGACTTCCCAGGCTCAGGTGATTCTCCCATCTCGCCTTCCTGAGTAGCTGGGACTGCAGACACATGCGACCATGCCTGGCTAATTTTTAAATTTTTTGTAGCCATGTTGCCCAGGCTGGTCTCAAATTCTTGGCCTCGAGCAATCCTTCCATCTTGGCCTCCCCAAGTGCTGAGATTACAGCACATTGTGTTTTAAAAATTATACATTCAACAACTGTTTTTTATCATTTTATATAATGTTTTAAGATAATCATGGTGGAGCATCAATGTTGCACAGAACATA
Source organism: Callithrix jacchus (assembly GCF_049354715.1). Classification (NCBI taxonomy): domain Eukaryota; kingdom Metazoa; phylum Chordata; class Mammalia; order Primates; family Cebidae; genus Callithrix; species Callithrix jacchus. The sequence continues at coordinate 16,830,192 of NC_133508.1, forward strand.
GCTCAGATGATAAAGGCCCACTAAAAATCATTTTAAATAACTTAAGGTGATTCTAAAAAAATTCCCCAAAATACTGAAAATGACTTTTTCCATAAATTATATCTAAAACTCCAAATGGCCATCTAATTTGGGCAGCTATGAGTTGAAATATGGCACCTGCTTTTTTACTTAACAATATATTTTGGGAATCTCTTCATAATAATATAGAGAATCATCTCCCTTCCTCTTTACAGGTACAAAGTATTCTAATTTGTGAATATCTCATAGTTTATTTAAAAAGTCCTCTATTTTTAAACATTAGGGTTGTTTCTAGTCTTCTGCTATTATAAATAAGACCACAGTGATTCTCCTCATACATATGCCATTTTGTAATTTTACCTGTGTATCTCTGAGATAGATGCCCAAATAAAGGATTGCTGGGTCAAATAATAAATATGTATAATCATTCTGTAACTTTTTATTTTTTTAATATCACCTTCTAGTCCTTGACCATAAGTATCGATACTTTAAATAATTTCACTCCAATTTGTGAGGCTTCCTACATTTTGTATTTACTTTTTTTTTGAGATGAGATCTTATTCTGTTGTTCAGGCTGAAGGGCAGTGCTGCAATCATAGCTCACTAAACCCTCAAACTCTGGGGCTCAAGTGATCCTCCTGCTTCCACCTCCTGGGCAGCTGGGGACTACAGGCACACATAACTGTGCCTACGTATTTTTAGATTTTTTTGTAGAGGGAGGATTTTGCTTTGTTGCCCAGGTGGGTCTCTAAATCTGGCTTCAAACAATCCTTCCACCTTGGCCTCCCAAAATGACGGGATTACACAGATAAACCACCACACTTACCCTGTATTTTTATTTAATATAATGTTTCTATTCTCATACAGCTTCATAATTATTTTTCATTAGCCTATAATAGTTCATCATTGAAGAATGTCTCAAAATCATTTTTTATCTTTTATTTCTTTCCTACCAAAAATATAAAAATTATTTCACCGTGTTAGCCGGGATGGTCTTGATCTCCTGACCTCGTGTTTCTCCCACCTTGGCCTCCCAAAGTGCTCAGATGACAGGCACGAGCCACCATGCTTGGCCTAATTTTATATTGCTTAATTTAGCTCAGAACCTCTAACTTCTCATGGAAAAAATAGAAACTTAACTTGGTTAAGCCTAATATAATCATTTAGCTATCTATAAACTGATGATTTATGTGGTACAGAAAGTCAGATATTTCTTAACCGCTCTCATATCAGAAATTTATTGCCATAAAATCTTATTTTTCTCTTAAAATAGAGAGAAGTGAAAATATTTTATTCTAATGGCTAAAGTCACTCTTTCATCGTAAAATAATACAAAATTATTAACATGTGTAACAAAAGCCAAATGTGTTTGTTAAATGAAGAAATCCATGAAAAATCATCTGAAAGTAGACATGAGACTCACTTAAGATTATTTACAGTACAATTACCTAAGAGGCTTGAACAGAAAGGGAAACAAAAAGAACATAAATGGATTAAAAAGATAAATGATAAAAGAACACCTGATTCTTTTTTCTTAAAGAGAAGCCAGAAAGAAAGGGAATCAGGATCATTTAAAATGTGATATAACCGTGTGTGATATTCTTTCAGGACCAAGAGCCACACTGTTATCCAGTGAAAAATGAATATTAGACATTTATTGCTGCCGGGGGATTCCCTGGACTGCCCGTGATAGGCTTGAACTGAGGCTTTGCTTGAAGGTTATGTGAAGACTTTGTCATTCAAAGTCGGCGCCGCTGACAAGAACTATCCTCAGTAGGGTTACACTGTGCTCCAGTGGATAAACAAAGGGGCAAGATGTATTAGAAAGCACGTGGACACCCTCTGCCTCTGCACCATTACTCACTCAGATTTATGGTGTGTGATTTTTTACTCACTCTGGCCAGGGTCACTGGTCATGCTATAAGGAGGTCTATCATCGATAAATACACATTGATCACATGTACCAAAATATGCACAAGCCAGTGTAGACATCCCAAAAGAAAACCAGCTATTAAATTATGGTCATACTCATTTTAGACTTAAACACTAATTCCCTGTTTCGATCAACCACCATTTTCAGTGGACCAGTACTAAATAATTTTTAGGCAGTTTCTAAAAATCAAATTCACCCTCATAAAGCAGAGATTTACTGCTCCAGAGGATATTAAGAAAAAATATTCTACATATTTTGATAGCAGTTTCTTAAAAAGGAATCCCAAAGCTATTTTGAAATGCCACCATCATTAGAATAAATGAAAGAATTCCCAAGATGATTACTTTGAACTAGATAGCTCTAATTTGGAATGGATGTGTTTGCATTAGTAAGTTCTGAAATCTTCATCAAATATTAGGTGTTCTACCTTACACAGCCTCACCTCTTGATTTCACACTCACTCCCTGCAAATAGAATGATCCGTTCATTAATCTTAATCACATCAGTAAATGGCTACTCTACGAGTTTGTCAGTCCAAAAACATGGTATTTGTCAGTGGGGAGGGCCACCCCTGTAATCCCAGAACTCTGGGTGGCCAAGGCAGGCGGATCACTTGAGGCCAGGAGTGTGAGACCAGCCTGGCCAACATGGCAAAACCCCATCTCTACCACAATTACAAAAATTAGTTGGGCATGGTGGTGCCTGCCTGTAATCCCAGCTACTCAGGAGGCTGAGGCAGGAGAATCGCTTGAACTCGGGAGGTGGAGGTTGCAGTGAGCCAAGATTGTGCCACTGCCCTCTAGCTTAGGTGAGAGAGTGAGACTCTGTCTCAAAAAATAAACAAACAAACAAAAATCCAAAAACCTGATAGTTATCTCTGACCCCTTTTAATTTTTCACATTCTCTAACAGCAAATCTCTCTGGTGCCATGTAGCAGCTTAGACATTTATGGAAATTTCTCCATTATATCTAAAAGCTAGGATATAATTTTTTATTTGCACACGTTTAAGGCATACACGAGCCATTTTGCTACGTCTGTAATGCACGTTGATTAAGTCAGGATGTTTAGGGTGTCCGTCACCTGGGTGCGGAATATTTTTGCTGCATGGTCACCCTGCTTTGCTCTCAAACACTGAATTTATTCCATCTTACTTCATATGTTTGTATCCTTCCACTCACTTTCCTTCTTGCTCCTCCCACTCCCCACTTACCCTTCCCCGTCTCTGAAAATACAACTTATTAGATGTAGAGTTGAGCTGATGAAAAGCAAATCAATTCTTTATGGGCCAATAATGTAATGAATACACAAAAGCTGAGTGTGAAGTTTGTCCCTGGTTAAGAGTCTATATGTCCACTGGCTGAGAGCTTGGATTTTAAGCGACTATAAAAGCGGTGGAGAAAAGTCAAATGAGAAATCTCTGAATGGTCAGAGACTGGATTGAAGACTTGGCTCAGGAGTTGCCTCACACTCTTTCAGGGCAGGGATCTACGTGAAGAAGGAGAACATAAAGAATTTCTTAGGAATTCTTTGGCCTGGTGCAGTGGCTCATGCCTGTAATTCCAGCACTTTGGGAGGCCAAGACAGGCAGATCACCTGAGGTCAGGAGTTTGAGACCAGACTGCCCAACATGGCAAAACCCCGTCTGTATAAAAAAATACAAAAATTAGCTGGGCAAGGTAGCGGGCACCTGTAATTCCAGCTACCAGGGAGGCTGAAGCAGGAGAATTGATTGAATTTGGGAGGCAGATGTTGCAGTGAGCCAAGATTGCACCACTGCACTCCAGCCTGGATGACAGAGTAAGACTCCATCTCAAAAGAAATGAAAAAAATTAATTAAAAATTTTTAAAAAAGAATTTCTTAGGAATTCCTTACTGTGAGCTCATATTCAGAGGGGTTTGGGGTCTGAAATTTTTGTCGCTTCTCAAGTGTCTTTTATTGGCTTCCCCTCTCCTCCCTGAGCACTCAATGTTGCAGAATCTGGGTTCTTTTTCCCTACATTCACTCCTTGGTACAGATTCACTCATAGACTTATATCTCCCTCTGGCCTAAACTCCAGATTCTCATATCCAGCTGCCACTAGACAACTTCACTTGATGTCTCAGGGGTATTTCATACCTGAGGTCCATAACCGCATTTCTCATTTCTCCTCACTCCCCACCAAGCCAGTTACACCTCAGTTTTCCCCATCTCGCAGACCAAAAACTTGGATCATCCTTCACTCCTGCTTTCCTCTCACATCGACATCCAGTCTTCTAGAAAATTCTGTTGGATCTATCCTTGAAAATATCTATTATCAATTAGCCAGACATGGTGGCATGCCCCTGTAGTCCCAGCTACTCAGGAGGCTGAGACAGGGGAATTGCTTGAACCCGGGAGACAGAGGTTGTAGTGAGCTGAGATTGCACCACTGCACTCCAGTCTGGCGACAGAGCAAGACTCCGTCTCAAAAAAGAAAAAAAAAAATCTATTATCGGAACAATTCTCCCCACTCCCACAGCTACTGCCCCGGCCACTTGCTTGGATTCTTGCAATAGTATCCTACTAGGTTTTTGTTTCCACCTGGGCCTCCCTGTAGTCTATTTGCAGAACGGTAAGTTGCTGCAGTGATCCTCTTAAAATGTGAATTAGATCGTGTCAGTTTTCTGCTCACATCTTGCATTCATTCCTGGGTTCACTCAAAGTCAAGTCAAGTTCTGAGAGTAGCCCACGAGGTCCTACGGGATTCGACTAGGCCACCTGTCTCCCCTCATAGCTTCCCCTCACTTATCTCCTCTAGCTACTGTCAGTTTCAGTTTATGGAACACGTTATGGACACTCCCAGCTTATGATGTTTGCAGTAACTTTTTTTTCTTTCTGAAACACTCTTGTCCCAGATAGCCCCCTGGTTCCCTTCCTCACCTTCTTCAAGGTTTCCTTCACAAGTCACCTTCTCAATGACATCGACTGTAACCTCTCTATTTGAAATTCAACTTGCCCCTCAATCACATTCCCGATCTTTTTCCCCCTGTGCTTCTACTTTCTCTAGGATACATCCCTTTTGCATATACTACACAGATTATTTGTTACATTTATTTTCTGTTTTGGTATATTAAAGGGTAAGCTCAACAAGTGTGAAGATTCTGTTTGGTTTGTTGATTTCACCAAGCACTAGAACAATGCTTAACATATAAAAGGCACTCGAAACAATCTGCTAAGTTAAATAAATCTAGAATAATCATGATGCCTAAATAAAAAAAAGGACAGCACGAGGAAAAAAAAAATCATTGGTCCTTTTCACCTATAAAAATGATGTAAAAATTCTGAAGAAAATTACATCAATTTAAATTCTCCAATGTGTAAAAATCTAATGGTTTTAATATATCTCCAATGCATAAAAATCTTTAGTGTAAGGATCCAAAGTTGTTTCAATACTAATCAGTTTATTAATTTTATTAATTTACTACATGATTATCTCAGTAGACAAGAAAAATTACTTTATAAAATTCGGATTTTATGGTAAGTATCTTAGCAAACTAGGAACAGAAAATATTCTCAACCTTGTACATAGACCAGTTAACATCACACTTAAAGGTGAAAATTTAAAATCATTTCCTTAAAACTGAAAAATACAGAAAAGGATTCCTGCTATTACCACTCATAGGTTACACTGTCCAGGAAGTTTTATGCGGTGATCTAAGACAGGAAGAATAAATTAAAATCTAAGGATTGGAAGCAAATGCCGTTATTGGTAGGTGATACAATTTTTTACATCAAAATCCATAATAATTGATCAATTATTAGAATAAATAAGACAGTTTAGTATTATCAATATAACACAAAGTTCAATATACTTCTATACTCCAGCAACAAGCAATTAGAAAATGCAACTTAGAAAGAAAATGCTATTTAGAGCAGTAACAATACCATCAAAAAGAAATACCTGATATAAAGCTAACAAATGACCTCCAAGACATTTTCAGCGACTTCTAAATAAATAAGAGGAGAGAAATAACCCGTTCATGGTTTGAAATACTCAATAGTGTAAACAATGGCAGTTTTCTTCAAATTAAAGTCTAAGTAGATGTATTTCTAGTTAAAATCTGATTAAAATGGTTGCTTTTCCTTCTGTATTTTTTTTTTTTTTTTTTTTTTAAGATGGAGTTTCGCTCTTGTTACCCAGGCTGGAGTGGAATGGCGCGATCTCAGCTCACTGCAACCTCCGCCTCCTGGGTTCAGGCAATTCTCCTGCCTCAGCGTCCTGAGTAGCTGGGATTACAGGCACGTGCACTATGCCCAGCTAATTTTTTGTATCTTTTGTAGAGACGAGGTTTCACCATATTCACCAGGATGGTCTCGATCTCTTGACCTCGTGATCCACCCGCCTCGGCCTCCGAAAGTGCTGGGATTACAGGCGTGAGCCACCACTCCTGGCCTTCTTTGTGGAATTTTAAGGCTAATTCTAAAATGTGTTTAGAAAAGCAAATCCATATTTGACAAAGAACTAGGGATTTAAACCAGCTAACGGGTCTTATTATAATGCTATAGTAATTACATAACTATAGTAATGTGTAATAATTAGCATTGGGGCAGGAAGTAGCAAATAAACCAGTGGAACATGACAGCCTAGAAACAGGCTTTATCTCTATGTCAAAATCTGCTACATGATAGAACAGGCATTGTAGGTCAGTGGAGAAAGGATGGACAATTTAATAAATTGTACTGTGTCAATTTTTTATGCACATAATAAAAAATGAAGTGGATTCTACCCCATACCATGCATAGAAATCAATTCTGGATGGTTCAAAGACTTAAGTATTAAACACAAAATTTTACATTTCAAAAGACAATATACAGAAATGTTTTTATCATCTTGGGGGTAGGGAATGATTCTTAAATAAGATCCCACAGCACAAAGAAAAAAGAAAAATAGTAAGTTTTAATTTAATAAAATTTCTAATTATCTATCAGAAGATATTATAAAGAAATAAAAGTAAAAATCTGGGGAAAATATTTGCACTTCATGTAACTAATACATGACTAAACCCCATGTTTTGTAACAAACTCCTAGAAATTAACTAGACAAAGACAATCAGCCCACTAGAACCATGGAACACAATCACAAACAGGCCTCTCTTGGAAGAGGAAAATACAGTAGCCTCTCTTTAATAATAAAATAATTATTTTGTTATAAAATAATATTTATTTAATTACATATTATATGTAGAAAGAAATTATGCAGAGAAAATTTCTTGGCCCGGTGCGGTGGCTCACACCTGTAATCACAGCACTTTGAGAGGCCGAGGTGGGTAGGTCACCTGAGGTCAGAGGTCTACCTGGCCAACATGGTGAAACCCGTCTCTACTAAAAATACAAAAAATTAGCCAGGTGTGGTCGCAGATGCGTGTAATCCCAGCTACTTGGGAGGCTGAAGCAGGAGAATTGCTTGAACCTGGGAGGCGGAGGTTACAGTGAGCTGAGATCGCTTCATTGCACTCCAGCCTGGGCAACAGAGCAAAACTTCATTTCAAAAACCCAAAAAAATTTCTCATTTTCATTATATCAGCAAATTGCATATTAGAACTACAATAAGATACTATTTCACATCAAATAGATTAAGAAACATTTAATAAGCTGAAAATGTCTTGTATTGGTGAAGATACAGAACCAAACACTCTTCAACATTGTTGAGTGGAACGTAAACTGGTTTGACCATTTTAAGAAACAACTTGGCATTAGCTAATGAAGTTATAACCTAACAATTCTGGTTTTCAGCTTATCCTCTAAGAAATTCTTGAACAAGTTCTCCAAGAGACATGCTAGGTAATGATTATGTTAAGCTAACGAGTCAGGAACTGGGAAGAAGTTTGAGGTTTCATCCTTCTTGCAAGCTAACGAGTTAGCCAGACTTTCACAGCTACTGGCAGGGAGACGCAGATGTCAATGTTAGAAATAACATATAGTTTATTATTGACAGCTAAAGCAAGAGTCAGATTAACATTGTAGCCCCAAATCCCACAGGAGGATGTGGTGAGGGTCAGGTGTTGCCTGTGCAAGCAGTAAGAATGCATCATGAAGAGGAACCTTGAGATCAAGAAACTGATGTCATATAAGAGCTGCTGGGAAACCAGCATCCTCCCTTCCAGGGAGTGCCATTATCTCACTAGGCCGAAATGCAAGCAAATCTCTCTGGGAGAAGAAAGAGGCATCTCCATCTTCATAATCCTGGGATGTTTTTGGGAAAGGAGATGCCTCTGTCTTTATTATATGGGAAGGTAAATAAGTTAGCTCCAAGGCAGGCCACTGTTTCCATATTTCCATGGCTGTTTGCTTATACAAATATTTCTAAAAAGATAGGACTAGAGAAAATTGCCATTAGTGCCTAGAAGTTTGGCCATGGGAGAGAATAATGGAGAAATGTATCCCAACAGTTCATAACAGCATGATTTGTAATTGTAAAACAAAGCAAAGCAAAAACAAACAAGGCTCAATGACAGGAGACTGGGTAAATATACTGCGGAATATCCAAACCAAGAAATACTATGCAAAAGTGAGATAAACGACAGATATCCTCAGCATACATGGATCTTAGGTTAAGAAAAAGAGAAATTCATAGAAGTGTATACATGTTTTGGACTTTGGAAATGGGTAAAACTAGTAAATACTTTGATTACAGGTATATACATAGAAAATAAAGTTATAAAGATAACTATTTGTACTCTTCGTGTTTAATTTGAGGATAAAGAAAGGGAATGTAATTATGAAAAGTCACATAAGATATTCCAAAGGTATTAGCAACACTGTTTTTTGAGCCAAGTAATAGCTATTCCCTTTGTTAATACTCTTCAAACTGTACATAGAAGTTATATATGGTATTTTGCCTGTGTGATGTATTTCACAATAAAAACAACTATAAATAGTTAAAAGTCTAGCTTGTAAGTCAGGGGAAACGCAAAAAGGAACAAAAATTTACCACATGAAAGAATTCCAGATCCATGTTTACTACAGACAAGCATTTCAAGTTGAACTTTCTGTGATGATTGAAATGATCCAAAATTCTGTCATGTTCTGTGATTGCACAGGGTAGCCACAAAGCTACTGAGCATTTAGACTGTAGCTAGCACAACTGAGAAACTAAGTTTTAAAATTTTAAATAATTCATCTACCACATATGTCTGGTGGCTACTGTTTTTAACAGAGCACAGGTAGACAACTCGATTAAAAAATATCATTTTAGCTTAAAATAAGTGACAATCTGTTTTTCTTTGAATTATCAAGGACTGATTCTGTGTATTTCCCCTTCTTTTTTTGGCACCAATAACTTTACTGTTTGTCTCCTCTTTCAATAGTTCTAAGACAGAGATGAGAAAGAAAATATATATATAATTGTAATAAAAATAAATAATGGTAAAAGAGGTAGGATGCTGAGAAACACCATCGGTATAAGCTTTAATTGCTTTTAACATTACTTGGTTTTAAAAGAATGAATAAGATTTTCACCTAAGATAACTAATCATTCTAGTGGTGTGAAAAGGCAGTTGAGAGAGAAAGAGACAGACAAAGCTAGCTACAGGTAGTCATACAAACCTTACAACAAAAGTTTATTGAGTTCCCCTGCAAATGACAATAACAAGGAGAAAAGAATAAGAACTGACAGCAATCACTCAGCATTTTCTTAGTCTTTAGCATCATTTCATGTGCTTTATTAATATGCATTTAAACGTCATGGCAACTTTTGCTTTATCAATAAAAAACTGAAGGGTAAAGTAATTTTTAAAATCACATCGCCTCTGACCTCCTATAGTTGATAACTTAGAAGGAAAAATCACCACTGAACAAGGTCACAAATGTGATGCACTTTTATAATAGGGAAGCATCAGGGCTGTGGGACTGTACAATAGAAAGATATTTCAAGAAGTATATTATGTTTCCTATCGTTGTATGTATTAGTTCATTTTCACACTGCTGATAAAGACATACCTGAGACTGGGAAGAAAAAGAGGTTTAATGGACTCACGTGGCTGGGGAGGTCTCACAATCACGGCGGAAGGCGAAAGTTACTTCTTACATGATGGTGGCAAGAGAGAATGAGAACCAATCTAAAAGGGAAACCCCTTATAAAACCATCAGATCTCATGAGACTTATTTACTCCCATGAGAATAGTATGAGGGAAACTGCCCCCAGTGATTCAACCATCTCCCACCCAGTCTCTCCTACAACACATAAGAACTATGGGAGCTACAACTGAAGATGAGATTTGGGTGGGGACACAGCCAAACCATATCATTGTATAACAAATTAGCCCCAAACAGTAACATAAAACAACAAATGGTTATTACTACATAGTTTCTGTGGCCTGGAAATTCAGGAGCAGCTTAGCTGCATGGCCTCATTCCAGTTCCCTCATGAGACAGTACTCAAGATGCTAGCAGGCCCACAGTCACGCAAAGGCTTCACTAGGAATAAAGGATCCACTTCCCATTGTATGTGCGTGGCTGTTGACAAGAGGCCTTAGTTCCACACTGGATCCTCACTGTGGCCTCAGATCCTTATCACATGAGCCTCTCTGCATATGGCTGCCAGCAGGCACTCAAGACATGTCAACTGATTCCAGAGAAAAAGAGAGAGAGAGAGAGAGAGAGAGAGCAACCACAAGACGGAATTTATGATGGCTTCCATGACCTGGCCTTGGAAGTGACATAATGTCACTTCTGCTACATTCCATTGGTCACATTGACCAACCTCGTAAGATATGGGAGTTCGAAGTTCTCACACCAGAGTGAACCCAGGAGTCAGGGACCTCGGGGAGCCAGTTTGCAGGTTGGCTACCACAAGAGGTTATGCTAATACTTTAAGCCAAGAATGATCAGGCCTTAATAAAAAGACATCACAATGGGAGGAAGAAAGTAGAAAATGACTTGGTAAATACATAGAACATAAAATTCATAGTGATTGGTATGGTGTGGGGAAGAGAGAAAAGGGAGAACGGAGACAATCCCAGATTCCCAGCTCACATATTTGAGTAGAGGGCAATGCCTCAAAATCAGGAGAAAGAGCAGCTTGCAGTGAAAATTTTTTTTCTCTTATTCTTGATCATATCTATCAGTGACTTTTCTGAGAGCTTCTTGCTGTCTTCAACCCTACTACATCCTAAGGTCAACCTGTTATCAACTGACAACATAGTTGCGTTAGAGAGAACATCAAGGAAATCTGATATTGAATTTCATCAACTTTTAATCTCATCATCACATGATACTGTGCATCTTTGGTCCTAAGATTTTTTTTTCATGTTTAACATATTTTAAGTTGCGACATGTGTTCTAATCAATTACACTTTAGAGTCGATGAAATATGGCATATTAGTAACTTGATTCTTTTTTCTCCTACACATTGTTTCCTCAGAGAAAGATGGAGTTATTTTGTTTATTTGTTTAAAAAAAAACAAAATAAATAATCATCCGATGAAGTTCTGTGTCTTGAAAGAGTCAAATTTTAACCCCTTTATTTCAGTCTGCTTTCTGAATAGTGTAAACTTTGTATTGCCCCTAGATTCCTCGTGGAACTTGATGGTTGAGATTAAAAGGAGGGAGAAAAATATGAGTGAAAACAAATTGTGGTGGGCTTTCTTTTTTCAAATCACTAAGTCCCCAGAAAATCCTGTGATGCTGATACTCAATGCTGCAGCCCATATATAGCTGTTGGAAGGCTTCCTTAACATTGTGGTGGTTGGGTCTCCATCAAAACGCTGTGGTCTTCTCAAGGGGTGAGTGCTGCTTCGTCCAAAGACAGGACTTCTAATTCCTGACAGCCAGGTCAGAAGTCCAGATCTCCAGCTGGGCTCTCAGCTAGCTGTATTATTCTACTCGGCATGAGGTATCTTTTCTATCCTGTTAGAAAGAGAAAACCCAGCAAGGACACCTTGCTGTCCAATTAAACATAACTGAGCAGGAACCGTGAGCTAACCCTTAAGAGCCATTTTTAGATGGGAAGAAGCATTAATGATTTTCATCAACTTGAAAAAGAAACTCATCTGCAGAATTTTTTCTTTCTTTCTTCATTAAATACTCCCAGCTGAAGATATTTTCTTTTAGAAGTGGGAGACAGTTCCTAAAAAGTTATTTTGGCTTCTATCGAACACGAAGGTCTGAGGTTAAACAAATCTTGTATGTCATGGATGTCTCATCTGATTCTTTTTTATTTATATCATGACTTTCTGACAAAATATTTTATACTTACGGAATTTACCCTAAATGGGTATGGGTCACCGTGATAGGGATTGTTTAGCTCAGGACCAGGGTTTAGGTGTCCTGACTGCATATTGATCCCATCCTCTCCTTGCTCTGTCTGGTGTTTCTTTCACCTCCTTTGCCTTTCTAGTCTCTTCTTTGAATTCCTCCCATTCTTGTGATAAAAATCTTCATGTCTCTCAACTCTGAACAAAGGAAAACTCTTTCTTAGATCCTGCTACTTCTTTTACAACTATTTAATCTATCTTTCCCCTTTTGGTTTTCTAACTTCTTTTTTTTTTTTTTTTTTGAGATGGAGTTTCGCTCTTGTTACCCAGGCTGGAGTGCAGTGGCACGATCTCAGCTCACCGCAACCTCCGCCTCCTGGGTTCAGGCAATTCTCCTGCCTCAGCCTCCTGAGTAGCTGGGATTACAGGCACGCGCCACCATGCCCAGCTAAGTTTTTGTATTTTTAGTAGAGACGGGGTTTCACCATGTTGACCAGGATGGTCTCGATCTCTTGACCTAGTGATCCACCCGCCTTGGCTCTAACTTCTTAAAAAATGATGTGACACCAACCATCTTGTTTTCTCTTCTTAAATCCTTTGTAATCTGGCTTCTGTCTCAGTGGTTACATTGAAACTGCTCTCCCAAAAATCCTGAGAGCTGGCTGGGTGCAGTGGCTCATGCCTGTAATCCCAGCACTTTGAGAAGCTGAGGCAGGCAGATCATTTGAGGCCAGGAGTTTGAGACCAGGCTGGCCAACAAGCTGAACCACTGTCTCTACTAAAAATGCAAAACTTAGCCAGTTGTGGTGGCACACGCCTGTAATCCCAGCTACTCAGGGGGCTGAGGCGGGAGGATTGCTTGAACCGGGAGGCAGAGGTTGCAGTGAGCGAAGATAGCAGCACTGCATTCCAGTCTGGGTGACTGAGCAAGATCCTGTGAATTGGGAAAAAAAAAAAAAAGAAAGAAAGAAAGAGAAAATCCTGAGTGCTTAATTGCTAAATTCTTTGGGATTTTATGCTTTTCTCAGTATCATTGACTTTCCAACTTTCTACACTTCTTCCTTATCTTTTTAAAAAAAATTCTACCCACTCATCCACTTTGGGACTTTTCTAACGTGCAACTAGGTCATGTCATTTCCGTGCTCTCTCCTTTGGCCTCAGCATCCAGTAGAGACTGTGGAGATGGTTATAGCATCTGCCATGATGTGACTCCTGCTCCGTTATTTCCAATCTTACCTCCTTCCACTTGCTGCCCTGGGCTCCATGCTTCAGCCAAGCTGAACTACCCGGAGTTCCTCAAACACACCAGGTTTATTCTGTTTCACTCTGACCTTTGCACGTGCCTTTCCCACTTGCTGGGACATTCTTCCACATTTGTATTTATTCTTCATACTTACATTGAATATGTTATTGTTACATATTTATTTGTTTAGACTGTAAGCTCTTAGAAGCAAAGACTCTGCATCATTTTACTGTTATATGTTCATCACTGACTACAGTGCCTTTTGCTTAGCAGTCGCTCAATGAGTATTTGCTGATTGACTGTACACATTATTCATGAATGAATGCAGCGTTTGACCCACTAGGCTACTCAGACTGTCAACATTCCTCTTTTTTCTTTTCCTGTTGCCCGTAATTTTGTTAAGTCTCCTTTCATCTCTGAGTGCTTGGTTATCATCTCTTGTTTAACCTGTTTCAGGGTCTCTTCCTTCCATTGTCTCCCATGCACCTGCAGAATGGTGTTCATCTGGCACAGCTCTGATCATGTCACTCCTTTGCTATTGCTAAGTAATTATCAATGATTCCTTACTGCTCATACTATAAAGATCAGAGTCCTTGATACGCTCCTGGAGAATTTCTGCAGGCAGTAACTATACAGTTTCCTGGTTTTATCTCTCATTAGTCTTGTTCTATTAACCTCCACTCCAGTGACCAGACTACATTTCCCATGATTTTCTGTTTATGCTGTTCTCCTCCTTCAGACTATACTTCCTCTACCTCTCATAAAAATTTAGCTGTGCTTCAAAGCTCCGTTCAATGGCTGCCCTTCCATAGCTACTGCCCTGGCTCCCCAGGGGGAACAAAATCGTTTCCTTCCCCTGTGCTCCCAAACACTTCGTTTTTACCTTCTTAGGCACTTGTTATACCTTACCTTCTGTTAAGGATATTTTTGCATTTGCAATTCAGTGATAAGGTGAGAATAAATCTTACTCATTTTTGTATTCTCAGGAGTGTCTTGACCATATGTGTTCGATAAATGTTTGTTGAACTGAATGTTAATTAATCAAAGATATCAAGACTTAGTGTTAAGCATTAAATCACAGTGAGTTATAAATTTTACTTTTTATTCAAAAATATGTGGACGGTGAGCCCAGGAGAAAGCTAGTGGTCATTTCTCTGATGCTTTTCTTCTTCAGGAATAGGAACTTTTTTAACTTATATAAAAGGAAGATTAGCTTAATTGAACAGGGCATGAAATTTATGCAGTCCTTAAAATATTACAATGAATAAGAATCATGAATATTAAACATGCTTCCCATGTTCAGAATTGATTTTTAAATACAGTGGCTAAAGCATTTAGAAAACAAATGAGGGCCATTTAATATTTCAGAAATTCGTCCTCAGTTTCAAACTCTCCACATACCATAACGTTTTCAAAGGAAAAAACGCTTCCATCCTGTTCACAATAATGACCATTTCTGTTGGATTCCGCACTTGAGAAAATATTTGTTGCTTAAATGAAGAAGCACCTGTGTTACAGTATAACAGTCAAGGGTCTGTATATTTTCCATCTCCTAATTTTGTATGTACCTTTCTTGAGAAAGCAGTCACCTCATTGGTAATATGGAGATACCAGTACCCTACCTGAATGAGGGCACAGAGTTAGCTGAGATGGCCTAAGACACTCTTATTTTTCACCCTGCTGAAGTTCTCTGTTACTCACGAGTACCCTGATCTCTATTATTTATTTTTTTTATTTTTTATCTGTTTTTAGAGACAGATTTTCACCATATTGGCAAGGCTGATCTCGAACTCCTGACCTAGTGATCCATCTGCCTCAGCCTCCCAAAGTGCTGGGATTACAGGTGTGAGCCACCGTGCCCAGCCAGCCCTTATCTCACTTAATGAACTCTTCCCACATTATCAATGACACCATGATCACAAAGGCTTCCATGAAGGTCAGTGGTATAGCTCTACATTGCAAGGAGCTTTTTGGTAGACTTCAGTCTTTGCCTAACAGAAGCACTCTCTGGATAAGACAGAGAAACCAGATGATTCTGCAGGAGATGCTGCAGAGAAGGCAAAGCTATCTATGCCCTTGCCATGTCTAAGAATGGTCAAACATCACAAGTGATTAGTCTCTCACATAAGAAATTTCCTTTTATGAAAAAACCCCAAGGAGGGACGGAGGCCAATCTGGCATCTGGTGCAGCGTGTACACATCCTGGCAAGCTACTTCAGGTCAGTAGTCAGGAACCATTTCTTCTGCTACAATGAGCTTCCTGTGGAAGTATCATCTGAAATATGAGCCTAAAGCCACACTGAGTATCATCTGCAAGTGACAGAAACTATATTTGCTTATTAGCAGGGTTAATAGGCACATTCCAGCAGGTCTTATTTCAAATTGTGTTTTCCCAGGCATGAAGGAAGTGGCTTTTGAAATTTAATCAGGCACAAAAAATTATACACATTATTTGTATGATAACTGTGTCCACCTGACAGAAACATTATAGGCAAACGATGTTTTAGTGACCTCAACATCTTTTCACCTGTGGGGACCCACAAACGGAGTTCAGCAACCAAACTGGCATTTCACGGGTGGCCTTCCTTGCTAACCCCAAACCGTTCATAGAAGCCACGTATTATGATTTGCTTCTTCTCAGGAGGCACTAAATTATTCGATGAGATGACATTGAGATGCAGCAATCCTCTTCTTTACAGTGGGACTGACAGTTACTCTCTCCTGAGTAGATGGAGACTTTGGCAAGTACACAGCTGAAGCAAAATCTGCCTGGAACATCCAGGTAGAGTCTTCTGGCTGATGGCTGGGTGGATGGTTATGGTATTTGTGTGAAATCATAGATTAGTAAAGGACATTTTTCTTATTCAGTCATGGGTAAGTAGAGTAGGAAAACAGAGCTGGATATAATTTTTTCCCCTGTTAAAAATTGTGATAAGAACACTTAACATGAGATTTACTCTCTTAACAAATTTTTACGTGCCCCATAGAGTATGTTAACTATAACCACGATATTGTAGGGCAGTTCTGCAGAACTCACTCATCTTGCATAACTGAAATTATACACCCACTGGAAGCAACTCCCCATTTTCCCATCCTCTCAGCCCCTGGAAACCATTCTACTCTTTGTTTCTATGAGTAAGACTATTACAAATACTTCATATAAGTGGAATCATGCAGTATTTGTCCTTCCATGCCTGGCTTATTTCACCAAGCATAGTGTCCTTTAGTTTATCCATGTTGTTGCATATGGTAGAATTTCCTTCTTTTTAAAGGCCAAGTAGTATTCTATTGTATGTACACACCACATTTTCTGTGTCTACTCGTCCATGGATAGACAGGTTGTTTCTACAACTTGTCTACTCTGAATATGCTGCAATAAATACGGCATGCAGATATCCCTTCAATTCTTTTGGATGTATACCCAGAAACGGAATTGATGGATTGTATGGTAGTTCTATTTTTAGTTTTTTGAGGAACTTCAATATTGTTTTCTATGGCGGCTGCACTATTTTGCATTTCCACCAACAGTGTTCCATACCAGTCCAGCTTCTCCTCTTTCAGTCCTCACCAACACTCACGATTGCTTGTGTCATTCTAACAGGTGTGTGTTGATATCTCATTGTGGTTTTAATTTGCATTTTCCTAATGATTAGTGATGTTGAGCATGTTTATATATGCCTGTTGGCCATTTGTTTATATTTTTTGGAGAAATGCCTAAGTCCTTTGCCCATCTTTTAATCCAGTAATTTTTTTTTCTATTGTGTTGTAGAAGTTTCTTACATATATCAGATACGAACACCTTATCAGACATATAGCTAGCAAATCTTTTCTGCCATTCAGTAGATTGCCATTTCATTTGGGTAACTGTTTTCTTTGCTATGAGGCTTAATGCCTGAGTGATTAAATAATCTGTGCAACAAACCCCTATGACTAACAAGTTTACCTATGTAACAAACCTGCATGTGTACCCCTGAACTTACAATAAAAAAGAAAATAAATGTAGCCACCTATTTAAATAAAAAAGAAACTTTTAAATTTTATATAGTTCAACTTGCCTTTTTTTTGTGGTAGTTTCACTCTTGTCACCCAAGTTGAAGTGCAATGGCATGATCTTGGCTCACTGCAACCTCTGCCTCCTGGGTTCAATGAATTCTCCTGCCTCAGCCTCCCGAGTAGCTGGAATTACAGATGCATGCCACCATGCCCAGCTAATTTTTGTATTTTTAGTAGAGACAAGGTTTCACCATGCTAACCAGGCTGGTTTTGAACTCCTAATGTCAGGTGATCCACCCACCTTTGCCTCCCAAAGTGTTGGGATTACAGGCATGAGTCACCATGCCTGGCCAGTCCCACTTGTCTTTATTTGCCATCGTTACTAGTGTTTTTGATGGCATATCCAAGAAGTCAGTGCTGAGATCAAAATTATAAAGCTTTTCTTCTGTGTTTCTTCTATAAGTTTTACTGTTTCAATTCTTATGTTTAAGACTTTCATTCATTTTGAGTTGATCTTGTATATGGTATAGGATAAGATTCCAGTTTCGTTCTTTTACATGTGGTTACCCACTGTTTACAGTGCCTTTTTTTTTTGAAGGGACCATCCTTCCCTCATTGTGTATTCTGGCACTTTGTTGAAGATCAGTTGACTGTACATGGGTTGGTTTATTTCTGGGCTCTGTATTCTGCTCCATTTGTCTATGTATCTGTTTTTAATGGCAGTACCATACTGTTTTAATTACTGTAGCTTTGTAATATATTTTAAAATCAGGGAGTCTGATGCCTCCAGCTTTGTTGTTCCTTGACAGAATCACTTTGGCTTTTCAGGGTCTTCTGTGGTTCCATATGAATGTTAGGATTATTTTCCTATTTCTGTAAAATATGGCATTGGGATTTTCATAAGGATTGCATTGAATCTACATTGTTTTGGGCCATGTGGACATCTTAACAAGATTAAGTCTTCTAACTCCAGAGCACAGGATGTTTATTTATTTGTGTCTTTTTAAATTTCTTTCTTGCAATTTTCAGTGTACAATTCTTTCACCTCCTTGGTAAAATTGATTCTTAAGCATTTTGGGTTTTGATGCTATTGTAAATAACATTGTTTCCTTAGTAGGTGCATCTGTGTTTCATTGCTTTGTCTGAGCAATCTCTATCAGTGGAACTCACCCTTACCCAAAAGGAAATATGTTGGGTGATTGATAGCCTAATTAAAGTGTCTAGTTTCAAAAATATTAATCTTTAACTCTCTTTTTTTTTTTTTGAGATGGAGTTTCGCTCTTGTTACCCAGGCTGGAGTGCAATGGCGCAATCTTGGCTCACTGCAACCTCCGCCTCCTGGGTACAGGCAATTCTCCTGCCTCAGCCTCCTGAGTAGCTGGGATTACAGGCAAACGCCACCATACCCAGCTGATTTTTTTATTTTTAGTAGAGACGGGGTTTCACCATGTTGACCAGGATGATCTCGATCTCTTGATCTCGTGATCCGCCCGCCTCGGCCTCCCAAAGTGCTGGGATTACAGGCTTGAGCCACCGCTCCCGGCCTAATATTTAACTCTCTTAAGAGGAATTAGCCTTTATTGAGTGTCTATAGAGTGCCAGGCACAGCCTTAGACTCAGCACACATCATTCCATTTGATCCTAGTGTCTATCTGAAATAGATATCATTAAACCCCCTTTCCACAAGGAAACTCATATTTAGAGAGGTTAAGTAGCTTGTTCAAATTCACATGGTTAAGAAGTGGGAGGGCCAAGTCTATTTGATTCGAAAAGTCCAAGCTCTTTTCACAAATATACATTGTCCTAAAATTAAAACACAGACATTGCTTGGTTAGTTCTAATATGCTGTGCATCACAAATGGCTCCTTACCTACGCTAAAAATTATCATATAAGGGGTAACTAAAATTATTTTCAGTGTTTTTTGCAAATATCTGCAGAATTAAGATTTTATGGAATGAAGCTCTGTATTTTGGCAGTCTTTGTAAGCTTCCTGGAAAATAGAAAAACGTTCTTCCTTTGGTTGGAGGGTCAATTCTTATCCAAAGGATTCTCTGAGTTTCCTTTCTCCTTAGATTGTGGAGTTGGACATGACCTTGGAGGCCACAAGATTCAACCACTTATTTTATGGATAAGCAGCTCATAGAAAGATTTGGAAAAAGACAAGCAGGTTAAGATAACTCAGCACTTACAGGCAAAGTTAGAAATGACATCTAAGCTTCCCAACTCTAAATCCTATGCCTTATTCCTGGTGAAATTGCTGGTTTCCGAACTAGGCCTGATGCTTCTGTTGCATAAAGTAAATTCGGCCACTTTTCTTGTATGAACTGACTACTTCCAACAGGATGACCACTTACTGTTTTGCTCACACAGATGGTACATATCCTTTATACACAGTCTAGCCAAAATTGTGACAGGACTTTGCAGGAACATGGATGCAGGAACATGGACGCAACATTACCTTAAGCAAATCAAGGCAGGAACAGAAAACCAAATACCACATGTTCTCACTTATAAGTGGGAGCTAAACATTGGGTACTCATGGACATAAAGATGCGGAAAATAAACACTGGAGACTACCACAAGTGGGAGGGAGGAAGGGAGGGAGGCGAGGGTTGAAAAACTGTTGGGTACTACGCTCAGTACATGGGTGACAGGATCACTTGTATTCCTGTATTCAGCTTCATGCACTATACCCAGGTAATACACATGCACGTGTACCCTAACCCTAAAATTTAAAAATGAAATTATAAAAATTCTGACATGAATTGTATATCTGAGCCATTCAAACACATATTCCCTCCCTGAATATCTTCTTGGTCTCTTTACACCTGAAACTAAATTTCTTGAGAAAGTTCGTCTTAATTACTCTGTATTTATAAATGCTCAAATGGTCTTAATATTTACAGATGCTTATTAAATATGATTGGATTTTGCCATTTGCTTGATATTCTTTATTAATGCACATTAAGAGCAGATATTTATACTTTTATTTTAAATTCAGATGTACAAGTTCAGGTTTATTACATAGGTAAACTTGTGTCATGGAAAAGCAATTTTTATCAAGCAGCCCATTATGAGGTCAATGTGTCCAATACTCATGGCTTTATTGGTATCCTTGGGACATAGAAAAAAAACCGAGGCACTAGTTTGCACAGCTATTAAGATATTACCTAGGCCTTTGCTAATAGAACATAAGGTTTTTCTATTCAAAGCCCCCATTCCAAAAAAAAATCCTCTTTGGTTAATGAGCACACACACACACAAAATAGAATAAGAGCTACTGTTTGATAGAATAAGAGGGTGACTATAGTCAGTAAGAACTTAATTATACAATTAAAAATAACTGAAGGAGTTTTAACTGGATTATCTGTAACATCAAGGATAAATGATCAAAGGGATGGATACCCAATTCTCCATCATGTACTTGTTTTATTATGTTAATGTATTACGTGCCTGCATCAAAGTCTCTCATGTTCTCATGAACATATATACTTACAGTGTACCCACAATAGTTACGAATAAAAAATTCTAAAAATCTTTATAATCCTTTAAAATGATCTTAACAATGAGGCTTAGTTGAAGGTGTAAAAATACACACACACAAAATGGTAGCCAGGATGACGAGTCTACTAAAGGGTGGATTTGTGGCCGGGCGCGGTGGCTCAAGCCTGTAATCCCAGCACTTTGGGAGGCCGAGGCGGGTGGATCACGAGGTCAACAGATCGAGATCATCCTGGTCAACATGGTGAAACCCCGTCTCTACTAAAAATTACAAAAAAAAAATTAGCTGGGCACCGTGGCGCGTGCCTGTAATCCCAGCTACTCAGGAGGCTGAGGCAGGAGAATTGCCTGAACCCAGGAGGTGGAGGTTGCGGTGAGCCGAGATCGCGCCATTGCACTCCAGCCTGGGTAACAAGAGTGAAACTCCGTCTCAAAAAAAAAAAAGAGTGGAGTTGTATCATGATGTATGACCTTTGATTCAAACTTCAGATAATCTGTTAAGAAAGAAAATACGGATGTAGGATTCCAGAAGGCATGAACAATCTTGAACTGTTAAGCTCCTTTGAAAAATGAGCTCAGCAGAGCTGAGATACGGACTGAAAGAAACTTGATTAATGTTGAAATAAATTACTGGGTGCCATTTCTGCAGACCCAAAGGATTCTGCAGGTTGAGGATTTGCAGGTTGATATCTAATTTTAGGGATCAGGACATTTCTGTTCTCTTCACTATTTTTCTTGCCATACAAAAGGAGACCAAAATAAGCGCCATTTACTGAAAACTAACTGATGGTTTCCCTCGGTTGCAATATTTTAATTAGAGAGATAATAAGGCCAGATTCTCCGTTCAGTGAAGGGAGTCTTTTATAAAAAGGCTTATAACAGCATGAGACAGATTTTTATTGAAAACGAGAAACAAAATGTGTAAAAATGAAATTGCAAAAAGGACTAAGCAATAGAGTGGTACTAGATGAAGTTTCTTTTCTTTTAAATAACTTTAGAGAAAATTGGCACATTTGGTAACTATATTTATTTTTTCTATATGGAAAAGCATCAAAACTTCTTGGAAGTGACTAGATTGAGAAAAAGGGGTACCGAAACTGGTCCCTCTAAAGTTTGTAACCTATGCTTCTTCTGCTTTGCTTTTTCAGTTTTCTCCTCATGTTTTTCCACAAGAAAGGACTGCAGAAAAAGATGTCAAGCCTTGCAGTTCATAAGGAGAAACGTTGTTTTTATATCTGGATTGTTAGGAGACACTAAATGTGTTTTTGTTGTATTATTTTAATTATGGCATCAAAAGAAACTGGAAGCTATAAAGAGCCATTTTCTTAAGCCAATTGCATGCACATTATGTTTATAAGCAAAATCCATTGAAACTTTATAAAACAAGAAATTTGCATTTATGTTACATTTCAACTCAGTTTTAATAATGCACATACTAAATTTTTTAACCACAGATCTTATTGCATTAAAAAAAAGGAAAATAATTATCTCATGACATGCCTAAAGAAAGGTCAGGAAAAGTTACATTTTCTCAGGTACCCACTGAAATTAAAGCAAATCAAAAAGAACAATTGATCTTTATATCTTCTAGCCTCCCTTGCAAATACAAAACATGTCAATATTATTTCAATAAACAGCATTGTAAAAAGCAAACCAAGTGAGCAAAACAGGAACTGTACTTGTTTAGCTGATGTCCTTAGACCGTAGTCCTCGACTGGGATCTGAATGTTTTGCAACAAGAAGCCCAGCCTGCCTTGCCTTTCTATCTAATTTTACAGAAAACTAGGACAATGGCAACATGTCATCACTGAGGGCATGCTATAAAAGATTTATCTTCCTGTGTTCAAACAAATCATTAGATTTATCGTTTTTGGTATCATAGGTCTTCATTGAGTCAAATAAACCATATTTTGTTTACTACACTGGAAAGTTATAAATGCTAAATGCTGTTTAACTTTATTTTATGAGAGTGAATATTATATTCTTTTTCCAGTGACCTTTTATTGCTTCGTGAATAAAGAAATAATTTGCTAGACAGAAATAGCAGCAAGAGAGTGATGGAATTTATGAGCAGACAAACGCTCCTAGAACTGAAAGATAAACATGATAGTTTCACATAAAAATAGAGAATTTTTCTGTACTCTAGTCTCAAAACTTTTACAAACTTTATATCATACAGGAAATAATATATAAATGGTAGACCACTCATCAATCTTTTGTAACAGAAAAATAAAGTGAAAACCAGTGACATATATGATACTTTGCCAAACTTTTAAGTGTTTGCTCCTTTAAAAATATCACAAAAGTAACACAGAAAAATGAGTTTACCTTTCACAAGAGAAAAACTATCCTGATAGCACCAGAAGGAAACAGTACAACACAGTGGCCAAGACGAGGATCGGTGGAAACTGACAGAACAATTTATAGTTCTGTGACTTTGGGCAGCTCTCCTCCTTTCTGAATCTCAGTTTTCTCTTGGATGAGGTAGAGATCATATCACTCACTATCCTATAGTGATGGTAAGAAAACTAAATGGGATGACAGATGTAAGACACTTTGCTTTGTGCCTAGAACATTTTAAGCACTTGATACACATTAGACATTATTATTACTTTTAGTTAACCACTGAATTTTCTTGTCAGATCACTGTAAATCACAGTGGCATATTAGAATTATGGCCACTCAGCAGAATGTTGTAAAAATACAGGCCATCAATCTATTCTTCAATCTCTCTTGAAGTGCTCTGGACAATATTTACCTGATATTTTTCTGTACTTGATATTGTATCAGAATATTTTAGTTTGAAAGAAAATTAAAAACCAAGTATTCAGGGATTTGGCTTAAGACGTAGAAAGCTAGTAAGAATACATCTGGTACCCTTACAATAAAAAGAAGACAAAATGTCTATGAAATCTTAAACTTTCCCCAATGCATTAGAGAGCTCAAGTAAGAGGGAAAGTCTAAAGCTGAGAGTGGCAAAACAACAGAAAAAAAAATAAACAAAATCAATCCCAGCAGTGCAGCCATAACCTTAAGCACAAAGTGCCACTAGAGGAATGTGAATTCTAGGGTACACTCATGGTGACCACAGCAAAAACAAAACCAAAATCCAGGTCAAGTCATGGCTACACTGACTCAACCCCCATACTCCACCCCCATTATCTACCAAATTAAGATTCTGTGCCCATTTGCAGGCAAAAATGCTATTTATTTCAGGCACCATTGTTTTATGCAAGATATCTGACATTCAAACAAGAATTATCAGAAACATTAAGAGGCAAGAAAATACACACTGCCAATAAAATAAACGAAACCAGACTCTAATATGCTCCAGATGTTGAATGTTACATAAGGAATTTAAAATAGCTATGATTAATGTGTTAATATGATTAATAGTGAAAAAGATGCACCACATATGTGGCTAGATAGTGAGTTTCAGCAGGCAAAATAAAACTATAAGAAAAAAATCAAATGGTAATGCAGAAATAAAAAACACGATAACAGAAATAATGTCTTTGATGGGCTCCTCAGAAGGAAAGACTGACACGGGTGACAACTGACTGAGATCACTAAGGCATTAAAATTTAAAAAGAAATGGTCAACCCCACTATATATGTGCAATGAAATTATCTTTCAATAACATTAGGAAAATAAAGAAGTCTTCAAATAAAAGCTGAGAAGGCTCCAAAAAAATGACAAAATGTATACCAAGAATATCTGTTTCAAGAAATGTTAGAATTTCTTCAAGCAGAAAAAATATGATACTAGACAGAAACTATGATCTATGAAGAGTGCTAGAAATGGCATGAATAAAGATATATATAAAATTAATTTTCTCATTTAAATTGCTCTAATAGAAAACTATTTCTTTAAAACAAATAAGTGGCAATTCATTGTATTTTAGTAGTCTGTATACTGTGTGTAGTAAACTTTTTAAAAAAAAGTCATATGTACTATAGCTCTCATAGCAACCATAGTACAAAAGACGTACATAAGCAATTGGGAGTATACCGTTGTAAAGCCATTACATTACATGTTCGATTATATAATATTATTTGAAGATGGACTTATTAATTACAGATGTGTATTATGAACTCTAAGGAAATGACTGTCTTTTTTTACAGAGCTATAAGTAATACATTAATAGTGAACATAAAAATGGAATCATAAAAGTACTCAATGCATTAGGAGGCAGAAAAAGAGGATAAAAAAACAAAGAATAGATAAGTAGAAAACTAGAAAAACTGTATATTTTTATCAACAAGATTAACAACTGCATTAAATATAAATGGTATAATATATCATTAAAAGACAGAGATTGTCATATTGGATTAAAAATTAAATAACCCAACTTTATATTATTCATAAGCAACCCACTAGAACTATAAAGACATAGATAGACAAAAAGAGAAAATATGTTGTAAAACAAACCATTCAAAGAAAAATATAACTAAAGTAACTATATTTTTATCAGACAGAGTTTATTTCATAACAAGCAATATGAGAGATAAAGAAGAATATCATCTAATAACAAAGGGTCAAGGTACGAAGAAGATGCAATGATCCAAAATATGTATTCACCTATCAATGCTTCAAAATATACAAGGCAAAAACTTACAAAATTTGTAAGAGAAATAGATGAGATTGCAATCCTAACAAAATTTATGTTTCTCTTTCAGTAATAAAACAAGCCAATGGAAAGTTAGCAAAGCTATGAAAGATGTGAATAATACTATGAATCAACTTTATCTAACTGATGATTATAAACACTCCACTCAAGAACAGCAGACTAATCCTTCTTCTCAAGCACATATGGAACATTAACCAAGATATTCTGAGCCATAAAAGGAAAGAGCAAATTTAAAAGAATAGCAATCACACAAAGTAATTTTTTAAAACCTAACAAACTAAGTTAAAAACTGGTAACAGAAAGATATCATAAAATACCAAATACTTGATTTTAACACTAACTATAAAGACACAAACACAGAGACAGCCTGAGATTGGTGAAAGGATATACACATAGATCAGTGGAACAGGAAGTCTAGATATAGAATCATACACTTCAACGAAGGAGAAATGGCAATTCAATGGAGAAAAGGTATTTAGTGTAATAAATGGTGATGAAATAATGGGATATTCATAGAGGAAAAAGTAAATCCCAGTTCTTATTATGTACCATATACAAAAATTAGCTAAAAAATAGATCATAAACATACATGTGAAATGTAAATTTTAAAATGTACAGAAGAACAGGTAGAAATCTTGTGACCTTAGGTTGATCATGATTCCTTAGGTATGATAACAAAACCCAATAAATAAAGAAAAAAATTATAATTGGCTTTCATGAAATTAAGAGTTCTGTTCTTTAAATTTTACTGTTAGAGAATGAAAAGATAAGCCAGAGATGGGAAGAAAATATTGCAAAACACACATCTGATAAAGATCTTCCATCCGAAATAAAAAGAAATTCCCA
Organism: Callithrix jacchus; assembly: GCF_049354715.1. Taxonomy (NCBI): domain Eukaryota; kingdom Metazoa; phylum Chordata; class Mammalia; order Primates; family Cebidae; genus Callithrix; species Callithrix jacchus. The sequence continues at coordinate 16,856,570 of NC_133508.1, forward strand.
AAACTTAATAATAAGAAACAACTCAATTTAAAAAAAGGCAAAGGGTTTTGGGCTTTTGGGGGGAAAACTCCACTTCACCAAAAACATACATAAAGGATAAAATGAGTAAACTAAAAGACAACTCAGTAAAAATATACCTACTGAGGTCCAAAAAGAAAAAGGCAAGGAAAGTAAGATAGTGAAGCATAGTAAAAATTCTTTAAACTTGGATAAAGTCCCAAACAGAGAGAAAAGAGAGAATATGGATGAAATAATATTTGAAGATACAGCCAGGTATTTTTCAGAGCTGATGAAAAACCTCAATCCATAGAATCAAGAAGCTCCTGAAGCCTCCATCAGGACAAACATAAAGAAAATCATGCCAAAGAACATCAATTAAACTGCTGAAAATGAAAGACCAAAAAGAAATCTCAAATGGCTGTGCAAAAAAGGCACACATTAACTTTAGAAAACAAGTACAAGACTGGAAGCTGATTTTACCATGTGTTATAGAAACCACAGGGAAATATAATGGTATTTTTACAAGTATTCATACATTTAAGGAGTACAAGTATATTTTTGTTACATGGATGTAGTGTGTGATAATGAAGTCTGGGCTTTTAGTGTAACCATCACCCAAATAGTGTACGTTGTATCTATGAAGTAATTTCTTATCCCTCACCCGCTTCCCACCCTCCCAATGTCTATTATAGAACTGTATCATTCTTTCCATAATGATCATATTGTTAAACAAATAAGAGCGAGACCTTTCACCAGCTGACCTTCACCAAAGTACATTGTAAGAGGAGTTCGGTGGAAGGAAAATTCTGGAAATGTAACAGTACATGAAGACCCATGGAAAGGAAAAGATGTTTGTAAATATAAATGATTACTGACTGTAAAAAACAACAGATAATCTTGGGTGTTTAAAATATGTGTGGGATTAAATTGTATAATAGTAATACAAAGATGTGAGAGAGTAAACAAAGTTGGTATGCTCTAAAACTCTAGCATTGGCTGAGTGTGATGGCTGACAGCTGTAATCCCAGAACTTTGGGAAGATGAGGCAGGAGGATCACTTGAAGCCAGGAGTTCGTGATCAGCCTGAGCAGCATAGCCAAACCCTGTCTCTACTAAATTAATTAATAATTCTAGCATTAACTGGGAAGTGGTCAGGTAATCTGCATAAACATTTTTAAGTAAAATACCATATTTTAAGTTACAAAGTAGCTGTTAATGGAAATAGGAAAAGAATGTAGAACTTGCTAGTTAATAGAGGGAAAAGGTGAGTAACAAACACCTTTATTAGTCAATAAGACAGAAAAGAATAAAGAAAAAATACAAAATGGGAGGGGGTGAAAATAGAGAACATTTTAGACTGTAGTTTTAAACACAAAACTATAGTTACATGAAGTGCACATGGGCTTATAATCCAATTTAAAGACTGAAATTAACAGATTGTTTATAAAAACTAAATTCAACGATAAGCTGCTTACAAAAAACACATCGTAATAGAAGAACACAGAGTTGTTGTAAAGAAAAAAAATGGAAAAAGATAAACCACAGAAACACTAACCAAAGGATGGCTTGTGTAGCCTTACTAACAATTTTCATAGATGATTAAGGAATAATTGGAAATAAATATGAATATTTCATAATTATGGGTTTAATCCACAGTTAATATAATTCTAAATCTATATATATCCAATAACATAGTTTTAAAATGTAAAAATAAATTATAGAACTAAAAGGACAACATTAAATGGATAATTCTAACGTAAGACTTTTATATGTCTCTCTCTCTAGTTCATAGAAAAAAAGTCAAAAAAATCAAATATATCTATTTGAGAGACTGAGTACAGTTACTGTCTGCTGCCGAGGTTTCCACTGCAGATGTAAGAGAAAGAGTCCTGTGCTTTCTGTCTTTCTAACTGACTACTAAAGTTTGTCAAATGCTTTTTCTGAATCACCCATCAGGCTGACTATATGATTTTTCCTCTTTTGTCAGTTGAGGTAATCAACAAAATTAATTTTCAACTAGATTAAATAATTATCAATGAACCACTTTGCACTGCTGAAATGAGACCCCTTGGTAATATTGTATTATCCTTACCTGCCTGTATTTAATATTCTAGTGCTGTGTTTCAGATTTTTACATCTAATGCCATGACAAGGACTAGACTTCACTTTAAAATTCTTGGTGAACAAAGAATAAAAGGAAAATCTCTTGCTGAATAAGGAGTAACTACAAATAAATGTAGTAAACTTTATATTTAAGGATAGATTATTGAAAGTTTTTTCCTGAAATAAGAAAAATCAAAAATATTCTGTTAGTTGATTTAAATATTATACCGAAGATCTTAGAACAGTAAGACAAGAAAAATATTATAAGTATTAGAAAACCTATTTTCTAATACTTATAATATTTTTTGAGAAAAAAGGTTATTTGCAGATGACATTTTTGTGTTTACAGAAGAACTGTTGGAATTAATAAGCAAGTCTACAAAGATCACTCAATATGAGGTTAAAATAATTGATTGCATTTGTATTAATGACAACATTTACAAAAGTGTTATTATTCACAGTAGAATCTAAAATATCAAATAGGAATTAATGTAACAAATGGTGTACTTTTGTCATTTTTAGTGTGCTTTACTACACTAAAAACTACGAAAATATTATAGTGAGAAATTAAAGAAGGCCTAAATAAATGGAGAAATATTCATGCTCACAAATATGAAGATTAATATTGATTATACCTGAAATACTGCATAAATTTAATGCAATACCAGTAAGAATTTCAACTAGTTTGCTTCTGAAAAGTTACAAAATAATTTTAAGGTTTACATTTTATAATCAGAGAAAACTGAGTTAGCCTAAGGCCCAAGAATATTCAGGGAAGCCTTGAAGAATAAAATATAACTGAAAGATGCACATTACTAGGTATCAACCCCTATCATACCCATATATATCATATGACAATGGTGGCATTACAAAGTGGTGTTGAAAGAATAGGAAAACATTAAAAATTGTTTAAAAAGTAGAGAAGAATATGTTTAGATAGATAAATATTATTAAACATATGTCAAAAACTCTAAAAATAACGTTTGGAAATCTGACCTCACTAAAAATATCTTCCATGCAACAAAAGACATTGTATATCATTTTAAAAATGATATAAACTGTAGGAATGTATTTGATTACAACCAAAAGAATATTATATTGAACATTCAGAATGTTCAAGAAATCCTACAAATTCATGACAATAACATAAAAAACTAAATAGAAAAAAATGACCAAGAAATATTTATGGGTGATATGTTTTAAAAAACTCTAAATATTCAAGCAATATATGAAAGAGGGTTTAATCTTACTAGTATCCATACAAATGCAATTTGAAGCAGCAATCAGATATAGTTTTGCATTCATTAAATCAGTAAAAATAAAAAATCCTGATAATATTAAGTGTTGACAAGCCTATTGGAGAATAGGCTCTCTTATATGTTGGTGGTGGTGCTCTTTAGAGAGCAGCTGGTTGATTCAGATGGCCCCAACGTATAATAATTTGATTTAAATATTTTTGGCATTATAATGGTGCAAAAGTGTTATGCCTTCAGTAGAAGCCATGCTTCAAGTACCCAGACAACTATTCTGTTTTTCACTTTCAGGTCAGTAATCAATGAATTATATGAGATAGTCAACACTTTATTATAAAATAGGCTTTCTATTAAATGATTTTGCCAACTATAGGCTAATGTGTTTTCGGCACTTGTAAGGTAGAGTAGGTGTATTCAATGCGTTTTTTATTTATGTTATTTTCAATTTAAAATAGGTTTATCAGGTGGTAACTCAACTGTAAGTTGAGGAGCCTTTGTAATTTTTAGTAAAGTTGGGGAAACATATGCCCAGCAATTCTACTTCTGGGTATACAGCTTCAAAAAAAATGTAACACATATACAAAGAATTGCATTGCCCAATGTGACACTGTAGTAATGTAAAACTGAGAACAATATCAATAAAGGGTTAAATTGTGATATAGGCATTCACTGAAACTAATATATCAATTTAAATGAATGGATTTATTCATTATGGATTAATCTCAAAAGCATAATTTATGTGATTAAGAAAACAAGTTAAAGGATACGGGCAATGTATCATTCATAAAATTTTTAACAAATCCACACAATCATCTTCTATGTTATTAACACATCCATATTTATTAATGGGGTAAAATTGACCGGGAAGGAGATTTTCCAATTTCAGAATGGCAGTTACTCCTGGGGAAGAGGAAAGAGATGTATAGTAGAGATGACTGAAGAGATGAAGGGATAATCTTGAATGCTTTATGTTTCTTTAAAAAAGGGATCTCTGGTGATAGGGTAAAACACTAATATTTGTAATATCTGGGCATTTTCACAGATATGTCTTACATTTATATGTACATTTTTCTTTAAGTTTGAAATATTTCATAACAAAATATTTAGAAAGTTAGTGACCCTGATTGGGGATCATAGCAGTGCAAATAGAGATAGAAAACAATTAAGAAATCTAAACTGGTAAAACTGACATCTTGGCATCTGGTTTGCCAATGGGGTTGGGGAGAGGGATGGTGGGCAGGGAACTGAGGGAGATAACAGAGCAATCAAAGAAGAAACAGAAGTGTTAACTGTAGGTGGGGCAGATGTTGGAGTGAGTGGGGGATGGGGCTAGATTTGAGGAATATGGGGGAGAACATGGGACAGGAGGCTTGGGAAGGAAAGGATGAGTTTAATTTTTAAAAATAGCGAGCTGGCTGCATAAATATCTTCTTTTGAAAAGTGTCTGTTTATATCCTTTGCCCACTTTTTGATGGGGTCTTTTTTTCTTGTAAATTTGTTTAAGTTCTCCATAGATTCTAGATATTAGCCCTTGATCTGATGGGTAGACTGTAAAATTTTTTCATATTCTGTTGGTTGCCAGTTCACTCTACTGACAATTTCTTTTGCTATGCAGAAGCTCTTAAGTTTAATTAGATCCTCTCATCTATTTTGGCTTTTGTTGCCATTACTCTTAGTGTTTTAGTCATGAAGTCCTTGTCCATGCCTGTGTCCTGGATGGTATTGCCTAGGTTTTCTTCCAGAGTTTTTATGGTATTAGGCCTCATGTTTAAATCTTTAATCCATCTAGAGTTAATTTTTATATAAGGTGTAAGGAAGGGATCCAGTTTCAGCTTTCTGCATATGGCTAGCCAGTTTTCCCAACACCATTTATTAAATAGGGAATCCTTTCCCCATTGCTTGTTTTTGTCAGGTTTGTCAAAGATCAGATGGTTGTAGTTACGTGGCATTCCTTCTGAGGCACTGGTCTACATCTCTGTTTTGGTATCAGTACCATGCTATTTTGATTATAGTAACCTTGCAATACAGTTTGAAGTCAGGTAGCATGTTGCCTCCAGCTTTGTTTTCTTTTGTTTTTGCTTAGGATTGTCTTGGCTGTGCAGGCTCTTTTTTGGTTCCATATGAAATTTAAGGTGGTTTTCTCTAATTCTGGGAAGAAAGTCATTGGTAGCTTGATAGGGATAGCATTGAATCTATAAATTACTTTGGGCAGTATGGCAATTTTCATGACAAACATATGAAAAAAAGTTCATCATCAGTGGTCATTAGAGAAATGCAAATCGAAAGCACAGTGAGATACCACCTCACGCCAGTTAGAATGGCAATCACTAAAAAATCGGGCGACAACAGATGCTGTAGAGGATGTGGACATATGGGAACACTTTTACACTGTTGGTGGAAGTGTAAATTGATTTAACCATCATGGAAGACAGTGTGGTGATTCCTCAAGGATCTAGAAATAGAAATGCCATTTGACCCAGCAATCCCATTACTGGATATGTACCCAAAGGATTATAAATCATTCTATTATAAAGACCCAAGCACATGTATGTTTACTGTGGAACTGCTCATAAGAGCAAGGACTTGGAACCAACCCAAATGTCCATCAATGATAGACTGGATAAAGAAAATGTGGCACATATACAGCATGGAATACTATGCAACCATAAAAAAGGATGAGTTCATGTCCTTTGTAGGGACATAGATGAAGCTAGAAACCATCATTTTCAGCAAACTGACACAATAACAGAAAACCAAACGCTGAATGTTCTCCCTCATTAGTGGGTGTTGAACAATGAGAACACATGGACACAGGGAGGGAAGCATCACACACTGGGGTCTGTCAGGGGGAAATAGGGGAGGGACAAAGTGGGTGGGGAGTTGGGGAGAGATAGCATGGGGAGAAATGCCAGATATAGGTGGTGGGGAGGAATGCAGCAAATCACACTGCCATGTGTGTACCTATGCAACAATCTTGCATGTTCTTCACATGTACCCCCAAACCTAAAATGCAATTTAAAAAAAAGAAGAAAAAAAAAACCCTTCACCTGTACTCCCCAAACTAACACAGGAGTTAAAAGAAATACATAACTGTTGTGTTTGGCAACAATGGGGCCTCTGATGACCTTAGGAAGGAGGAGAGAGGATGGTGGCTACCAGGATGCTTATCTGGCTAATAAATGTGTGCAAAAAGAATCAGGAGCAAAAACAAGTCACTGCATCCTGGACTCCCTGTGTGAGCTTCTGTCGCTGTTTCCGTTCATTCTGGTGACTCCCCTGAGCCTGGCATTGCTCCAGACTCGGTGGGTGCCCACCCAGCTGCTGCCATCCCCTCACCTTCCTCCTGTGGCTCTTAGCTGAAGAGAGTTAGGGAAGAATCTCAAAAATAAAACTGTTTATCCTGGCCCTGCATAAATAAATGTCACTTCACTCTTCCCTGCCTCTGAATCACTGATATCCTGTATTTTGCTGATCTTGTTTATCCTTGAAGTTGTCCTCAAACATTTCCCAGTCTCCTGAATTGCATACAAAAATGATGAATATTTTTAAAAGTGTAATTGCTGTTGTTTGTTATTTTGTCCTGCCACTGCGCTTCCTTATGCCATCTGGACTGGAGGTGGACTTGTTAAAAAAACACCCAGAAAGGACACTTTCACGAATTTGAGCCTTAAAGAGAGAAGGAAGTCCTTAGTCTCTCTCCCCAGAAAACAGATCTTTATAGAGTTTCCTGGCCACACAGGCAGCCAAGATGTTGCTAAATCTGGGAAGCTTATCGAGAGCAGTCTGAGACTTCTCCCTACAACTCTGTTCAGCTACACATGGTCTGCTTGTTGCTTTAAATGAACATCATAGGCATAATCATAACATACACCTGTATGGACCGGTGCACTGTGCAAACTATTTCCAAGCACAAGAGAGAATTCCATCATCCCCCAAGCTCTGAAGTCCTGAGTTTCAGAGAGGCTGCATGATCAAGGACAAAGGCTTGTCAAGTCGGATGGTGCCAGGACGTCCAATTCTCCATCCAGTGCTCTGCACAAGGGTGGATCGTCTTCTGCAGACTTGACCACTGAGACTTGAGATACCACTTTCTCTACAACAGCAATTAGGAGGGGGGGAAATAAAAAGGCCAATTTCCACTCCACCATGTTGGATATATGATTGAGTCATTAGCTCTCTGTGCCAAAGCTGGAATAAAATGTATCCAGCAGAGTTCCTTTGAAGGAGAGCATTGTGTGTGTCTGGATGAGGTTACTTAACAAGGCAGCCTTAGCAGGATCCTAGATCACATCTGGTTTGAGTTTGCCCTCTACCAGGCAAGGAGAGGACCTTTGTGGTTTAACTGGGAGGAGAGGGAAAGAAAGAAGGAAAAAGAATGTGGGAGCAGACCCAGGGAAAGACAGAAGTCTTTATGTTCTGCATTATTATTATTACTGAGATGGAGTCCCACTCTGTTGCCCAGGCTGGAGTTCGGTGGTGCAGTCTTGGCTCACTGCAACCTCTGCCCACCAGGTTCAAGTGATTCTCCTGCTTCTGCCTTCAGAGTAGCTGGGATAACAGGTATGCACCACCATGCCTGGCTAATTTTTCGTATTTTTAGTAGAGATGGGGTTTCACCATGTTGGCCTGGCTGGTCTTGAACTCCTGACCTTAAGTGATCCGCTCACCCCAGCCTCCCAAAGTGCTGGGATTACAGGTGTGAGCCACTGTACTAGTTATGTTCTGTATTATGAACATCTCCCTGATCCTCCAAATCTGCAGACAAATAATGAAGCACATGGAAAACCTGAGACAGGTGCTTGTCTTTTAGACGATGTGTGGATCCCCCTAAATCGCAGGTAAAGAATGAAGCATATGGAATAGCTAGAGTGGGTGCATATCTTTTGGACAGCAGGTGGTTACGTTGTGTCCCTATTTAAAAGGGTAGAAACACCCGGGCAGGGGGGTGAGAGAAGAATAAAAATTATATTAGGTCAGGTGCAGTGGTTTGTGCCTGTAATCCCAGCATTTTGGGAGGATGAGACAGGTGGATGGCTTCAGCCCAGGAGTTTGAGACCAGCCTGGGTAACATAACAAGACCCTGTGTCTACAAAAACTATAAAAATTAGCCAGGCATGGTGGCATGCACCTGTAGTCCCAGCCACTTGGGAGGCTGAGGTATGAACCTCGCTTGAGCTCAGGAGGCTGAGGCTGCAGTGAGCTGTGATCATGCCATTGCATTCTAGCCTGACTGATACGGCCAGACCCTGTTTCAAAACAAAAAAAAAATTAATCAAAGATGCCAGAAAAGTTGTGGGAGGGCTCTGAACTGTCACAGGTTGTAGGTTTGGGATTTAAGCCAAGTTCAACCACATTTATGAAGGACAGGAGGTATCAGCAGGCATCTGGGTTACTTTAGAAATCTGAGAGCATTTTCAAAGTATTTATTTGCATGTCTTTGATCCAGTGTCTAATTAAATACACAGAAGAAAATCATGTGTTTCTACATCTACAAATATACACATACACATTTCCTTAGAATAATTGATTTATCCAAGAAAAATATATCATCGTGATATAGAATTTTAGTTTAGTGGGGAAGAACATTACAGTTTTGCTTGCACTCTCTTGAAAAGGGATCTTTAGCTGATGAGTGCATACCCTGGAGACGTTTAAGAAGACTCTGCTAAGATGTGTGGAGGATATTACACGGGCAGTTCCTTCACTGGCTAGAACACTGATTCCCATCAACTCTAAAATCTATCCTTTATTTTTTTTAATTACAAATGAAAAACAAAGGGCATGAAGCCTTCAGAAATGCCACCTGAAGTAATTTCCAAATCTTAATAACACAAAAGACAAGTGTAGCAAGGAATTTAAGTATAATTTGGCTTTAACCTTCAATTTCTGACAAGGTTAGATATTTTCTCCACTGAGTCATCTAACAGCAGTTTGATGCTGAAGCTCTTTATCCTTTGACTCAGATGACTGGATTCTGAATGAAAGGGCTGGAGAAGGTTTTATCCACTCATAGTAGTGTTTTCAGGTATTTTATTTCACAACAGAGATGTACCTTTCCTATTCCTTATTATTGGTGAGGATAAGAAAGAGGGTCAGGGAAATGCTGGGAGAAGAGAGAGGCATGTCTAGTTTTCATGGCAAAAGAGACACTGTGCAGGTGTTTTAAAAGTAGAAAACTCAAGGATAAACCAAACACTCAAACAACAGCAAAACACCTCCTTCAGTTTTGTCTTAACACCCCACCATGAGATTGAGCCTGGTCAATAGGTTGCAGTTTCAGGCGAAGACTGCATGCAGGCACAACTGGCACCATGCAGCCTATGGAAACTGGAAAACATAGGGTAAAACTGTACACTTTAAATATCACACATTGATAAGATCACACGCTGGAACTCTAAGACAGGAAGAAAGCAAGGTTAGGTAGAACTGATCTCTGAAATAAAAAAAAGAGAAGAAGGGAAGAGAAACTCTTAGAATGTGAAGGGGGCATCGCAGGTGGTCAAGGAACTGGGTTAGTATGTTTGCTTTCTTCTGCTGCTGCCACAAATAACCATGTCCAAAATCACTCACAGTGCGCTAAAGTCAAACTATCAGCTGCTTGTGTTCCTCCAGGAGCCTCTGATGGAGAAAACATTCCTTGCCTTTTCCAGCTTGTAGAGGCTGCTGATATTCCTTGGCTCATGGGGTGCTATGGTTTGGCTGTGTCCCCACCCCAATCTAGTCTTGGAGCATAGCTCCCATAATTCCCACATGTTGTGGGAGGAACCCAGTGGGTGGTAATTGAAGCAAGGGAGCAGTTTCTCTCTACTGTTCTAGTGGTAGTGAATACATCTAATGCGATCCAAAGGTTTTATAAGGGGAATCCCCTTTCACTTGGTTCTCATTCTCTCTCGTCTGCTGCCATGTAAGACGTGCCTTCCGTCTTCTGCCCTGATTGTGAGGCCTCCCCAGCCACATGGAACTGTGAGTCCATTAAACCTCTTTTTCTTTATAAATTACCCAAGTCTCAGGTATGTCTTTATCAGCTGCGTGAAAATGGACTGATACATGGGGGCATCACTCTAACTTCTGTTTTCACGGTTACATTGTCTTCTCTGATCTTTTTCCTCCCATATTCCTCTTAAAAGGATCCTTGTGATCACGTGGAATGCACCTGCATAATCCAGGAAAACCTCTCCATTTCAGCATCTTTAATTTAATCACATGCACGAAGTCTCTTTTCCTATACAAGATACCTATTAGGTTGGTGCAAACATTATTGTGGTTTTTGCCATCCAAAATTATGTTCGCACCAACCTAATATTAACAAGTTTCTTGGATTAGAAGGTGGACATCTTTTGGGGGGTGGGAATAATGCAGCCCACCACAGAAGGTGGCCACAAAAATATCATCAGGAATATTTGTGATCATTGTAAAGTATATGAATGAAAATTTTCGTCAACAGGGAACAATCAGCCCAATTATCCGGGAAATCTCCCTGTGGGGTGAAGGGTTGATGTCAATATACATTGATACGGTGCTACCTGCATGCCAGCATTTGGAGGGTGAGAGACTTTTGATCCTAGTCACGGGGAAAGTATCTTGTGTTGTCTCTCATCTCCTTGCTACTTTGTTATTCTTGTCCCTCTCCTGGAAAATTATTTAGCTCTTGGTTCTCTGCTTAGGCTTTGAGGAAATTTTTACTTGAGCCATTACATCTCTCTTGAGATAGGGAACTCCCTGACCTTACCTCTTTCAGGACAGAAGAGGGATTTTCTTCATGAAGCCAAGGGAGGCAGATTCCAAGAGTAATCGCTTGTGAAGCTGATGAGCCTCTGAACTGGATTCCCACTCAGATGGGTCCAGCGCTATCTGTTCTGAAACTGTAATGTGTCTAATTCTGTCGAGCTATCTTGGAGTGGGAGAAAGAGAAAGATACCAATGATGACTGCAGGAGCAGTATTAAAGCAGCCTGCTTCCCACTGCTTAGCATGGTAAAGCCGTGCAATTCCCATGGCTCAGATGGACACTGAGGGCTGTGATTTGGGGCAACTCACTGGAGTTCCACTGAAGATCAAGAAGATCCAAGCAGCCGGAAGCTGTGGGGCAATCCACCTGTGCTGTAAGCTATGGAATGGAGGGAGGAAGATGGAATTGGTCAAGTCAAGAGGAAATCTCCCATGTCTAGAGACAGTAGTGGTGTGCTTCCCATAGGTTCTCCCTCAAGAACGTGCAGGGGTGCTACACGTGAGGACTCATTTATACAACCTGAACACACAGCCCCTAACCACAGCCCCCACCCAGAGCTCATCAGCAATGTTCCAGTTGCACATCCACAATCAGGCAGCCAAGGTGGAACAGTGGCATCTACAGGCCCAGAGAAGGAAACACTTATTTACTCTTTTTTTTTTTTTTTTTTGAGACGGAGTTTCACTCTTGTTACCCAGGCTGGAGTGCAATGGCGCGATCTCAGCTCACCGCAACCTCTGCCTCCTGGGTTCAGGCAATTCTCCTGCCTCAGCCTCCTGAGTAGCTGGGATTACAGGCACGCGCCACTGTGCCCAGCTAATTTCCTGTATTTTTAGTAGAGACGGGGTTTCACCATGTTGACCAGGATGGTCTCAATCTCCTGACCTCGTGATCCACCTGCCTTGGCCTCCCAAAGTGCTGGGGTTACAGGCGTGAGCCACCGCACCCGGCCTATTTACTCTTTTCTGTCTCTTCTCTCTCACTAATCCCCAACAGAGAAGGAGAAAATGGCCTCGAAGAAGAAAGGAGAAAAGTGTTTGACAGCTGTATTCCCCCTCTATCCCCTTCTCTAGGGAGAAAGAAGAGCTTTGAGTTGGATGTGAAACTTAAAAACATTTAAATAAGTCACACTGAATCTTAAATACTGGAATGAGAAATTTCACGTAACTTGCAGGTGTCTGAAGAAGTACAGAATCTGGCCAATATGATATTGAAGGAGCCTGTAATTGGAATAAACCATTTCATTTTTATACCCCAGGAAGCTGGGTCCAGTTCATAAACTAGTTACAGAAGCACTTAGGTCCCAGGACTATATTAAGTTTTTACTTTCACTGTAAGCTTCTCGAGGGCAGGGGACGACCATGTCATAGAAAATATTAATTGCTAGGGACTTAACCCTACCCAAATTACTTCACAAAGAATGTGTTTATTAGAAGTATGGTAGGCGCAGTGAAATAGAGTAGGAGCTGAAAAAGCGTTGGAACAAGGTAACTGAGTACCATGGCAACTGGGAGTTCAAGTTCATGGACCTTCAAATGAATGCTTTCCCAGTAATGAGATTCAGCAAACGTTTGGCTCAGTCTGTCTATATTTTACTACAAAAGGAGAAAGAAAGGACTTAGTGAAGGGAGAGAGGGAGAAAAGGAAGAATGAAGGTAAGGACTGGAAGAAGGGGAGAGGGTGAGGTGGGGGGCTGGAGGGAACAGGAAGGGGGGGAGAGAGAGAGATGAACAGAGAGAGAGAGAGAGGGAGAAAGAGAGACTGACTCTTAGCCAAGCCCATGGACTTGCTTAGTTGAGGTAAGAGGAGGGATTGCTGTGGTTACAAATAGCATGTTTCGGTTGTATAAAAATTATTGGATCATTTAATAAACGGAATGTGTTTGGCCTGAGAATCTTAGATGGTATCATATCAATTCATAAGCATCATAGTGCCTCAATATCTAGGGTGTCCACGTCTCTCAGTTAGCTCAAAGGGCTGTATTTCAAACAGGGAGATATACGTAAAACCCTACATCACTCCTGTGGTATCACTGTAAGTTTTCATAATCAATACTTTCTTGGTTTCAGCATTTTACTGTAATTATGAAATCCAGCTGCATTGTCAGGGACCAGTCAGCCTGTCACTGTAATTTTTCCACCCACTTTTGAGATGTTTATCCTGAGCAGCCTCTTCCTCTCCTGTTTTCGTGACATTTAAATATCTTGTGAAAATCAGTTTGTTGCTTTGGCATATCATATAAAACATTAAGACAGTAAGAAAACAACCCAAACTGGGTTAGCCATAGAGTCGGGGTAAAAACGGTTAAGTAAAAGAGTTTGACCCATCACATCAGAAAAATGTCAGTTTTTTAAACTACCAACCTCTAGGGCGTCCATGTCTCTCAGTTAGCTCAAAGGGCTGTATTGAGGGTGTGTATATCACACACCCAGTGTGATATAATTTCACCTCCCATCTGCTCTCAGCCTCTCAGTGAGGCACAACAAAACTGAGAACATCTGAGCTGAGCCCATTGTTACCTGTGAACCATTAAGGGAATGCAAGATGGTAGAGAACTGTAATTACATCATGAAAGGGACAAATTGACAAGAGATATTAACCAGGGTGGCTTTGAGTCTAGACCTTCTCAACTGAGGAAAATTCCAGACCAGCTCTTACAAGATTGTCCTCTCTTGATTATTCCAAACTTAATGGCTTTGTCTTTTAATGTTCTTTATAGACAAATTCAAGTTCACATAAGTTATTCGTGTTTTTAAATTCATAAAGACTTCTACATAAACCCTGATAGAGAAGGGAGGAGAGGAAGCATATGGATGTGTCACAAGGAAGGTTCTGCTACAGAGAAGGCAGATAGAAACTTCAGATGTCAGAAGATGAAGGAAAAATACAGCACAGTGAACACTCCCTTGCCTGGCATGGGACCAACTTGTGACTCGTTTAGTTAGACGAACAAGCTCTGATCTTAGAGCCTCTGAAAAGGTTCTTTTTCTTTCCCATGCATCAGATTCAAAATTGTGTTGTCTTCAGTTATTCTGTCAAGAGAGCTATAAGAGACTATGAAGGAAAAAATAAAAGATGTAGAAATTGGTAAAATGAGAAAGTACCATCATAAAGTCATCATAATACAGGGCTTACAGTGGAGAAAAGGCTCCACACTTTACAGTAGGACCAGGGAGAATTTTCTCAGGATGGAGAAAACACTAACTGTAATATTAACAGACAGGAAACTAAATGTTCATCAAAAGCAGTATTTATAGGTGGGATTAAATCAGTGCAGATTAAAAATACAAGCAAAAAGCTTGATTAGCATTATGTCAGTGCCTTCCTAGAGTATAACCATAGTTGCATTCCAATAAAACTTTATTTGAAAAAAAAAAAACAACAACAGCTGATAGGCCAGATTTAGCCTGTGGGTGTAATGCACCAACCTTTGTGGTAGAGAATTCAGAGGGTTATAAGATAAAATGCAGAGGAAGAAGGATGAGAAGAGAGACTTTGGATTCTTTCCTATGTGCTCCTCTACTATGTGCAGAAGACTTTTCCCATGCTTCCCAAACCACCCTGTTAAACTTTCATAAAAGAGTACATACTCAAAAAAAAAAAACCAAAAAAAGTCATCATAATGATATAAGTGGGCAGTCAAGCCCAATATTGGGGTTCAGACCAGAATGATTCTTGGCTTTGCCTAAGGAAGAATTCAAGAAGGAGCCGGTGGTGTTAGATAGTGACTTTCATTAAACCAGAGCTTCTCTTTGCAGAGCAGGTCAATCTCACAGGCAGTGTACCCAAAAGTCAGCACTTCTGGGCTATTGCCTAGCTATATTTATACCCAACTTTAATTACATGCAAATTAAGGGACTGGTTATTCAAAAACCTCTAGAAAGGAGAAAGTAACTTCCAGGTTGTTGACATGGAAATGGGCAGTAACTTCTGGGTTGTTGCATGGCATTTGTAAACTGTCATGGTGCTGTTGGGTATATCTTATGCTTATGAGCAGTTAAGCCAACTAGAAGATGCTTCTGGTGCCATCTGCTGGTTATGGCCAACTTCTTTACTTCACCCTCTCTGGACAGAAAAATAAGTCCTGCCAATGTCCTATTTCAATAAGGCAATTATAGGTACATAATACACGCACACATATTTACATATAGATCACAGCTGATTGAAAGCAACAATAGCTCCTCTAGTTCCTAAAGATGGAATAAGGCAAGGAAGCACACCTTCTTCACAGGACACTGCAGTCACTCTGTATTGTATGTAAATCCACACATGTATTGTCCACATGCATGTCACCCCCAAAGCCTGACACCCATCCCCTCCTTCTCTAATGTAACTCAAGCTTGAACACTGATATTTAGGGAAGTCCAAGGTACTAATTGATGAATTATAAACCAAGCTCTCTCTCACCTTCTTTTGACTGTTGCAGAAATAAAAACATTAGGTAACTCAGGAGGAAATGTGATTTTCCTGGAATTAGCACAAAGATGACGTAGATATGGTTTTCTCTTATTCTGTAGGTAAGCAGTTGTTTCGTATTTATTTATTTTCTTTAGCTAAAGAACTGCTGTGGCAGATAAACTCTTACACAGAAACCTAATAATGTATAACATGGATCGATAGGGAGGAGACCCTGTGCTTCCCCCCAGAATGTCAACGCAATTCCTTGGAAAACTTTATGTCTACTGAGCATATCTGAAATCAAGTTTCCCTAAGGAAGTTGAAGCATTTGATGAAAAAGTCTCCTTGGTTGTTCATCTAAGAGTATCTTGTGTCACTTCAGGTGGAAAATGGTCTTACAGAGCTGTGGAACATCATGATCTAGCCAGTAAGGCCTCTCTATGATTTTGTCACCATAGTGCATAGTACAATTAGTGGTATTACAGTTTCCTTATCTGTGAAATGGGAATAATAATACATATCTTGTGACTTCCTAGAGATGACTGAAGATCATTCACTAAAATGAACATAAAAGCACGTTGCAAACAATGTAATGTTAAATCATCTTTGTATTTTTTCCTTTTGATTTTGGACAACTATTGATTTCGATGAAATGTAACTTTGGTAAAATTAGCAGAAAGCAACCACAGACACATTTTTTCTTCTTTTCAGATGATTAGGGACAGAGGAAAACAAAAAGGTTCATAATATGTCTGCAAAAGTCTGTTCAGTGTTTTTCCTCTTCTCCTGGAAGTCACCAAAAACCTAATGTCAGATGAAAACACAGAAGGTAAAATCTACTTTCAGCAATCTTTGAAAACACATTCAATCAACAGCTGGCAAAAATATATGTGCCAGTCACCTAAAGCAGCTGAGGTCAGGCAACAGCTGTGCAGGAGAAAGTGACAGTAACCATGAAACTGGTAAGGGAGCGCAACATCAGCTCCTCAAGGAAAGCACTAGCAAAAGCACACATCTTAAAATTAAGCAGTGACATTAAAGTACAGGAACTGTATTTCTTACCCGCAAAAATGGGTGTAGGAACTTGGATAAGAAGAGTTGGTGGTAGAAACCATGTGGAATCTGGCTTCACTCAGAAAAGGTAGGCAGAACTACACAAAGAATCATCCAGAGAAACCATGTCAGGAGTCAGCAGTCACAGAGACATAAAGAATCTTTATAAAGGGAAACTAGTTTAGTCCGGAGACTGTTCTGGGCCCTCTCCTTTGCCTACCTTTCCTCCCTACCCAACACATGTGTAAATATCTGCTCCAGAAAAATTCAACTCATTCTATCATGAGTAAGGAAAAAAAGAACTGACTCAGAATCAAACTCAAAGATACCATAAGAAAAAAAAATCTAGAGAAAGGAAGAAGGAAGTAATATTTATTAATAAAAAAAGAAAATGCATTAAAAAGTAACCATGGCACAGAAGAAAATGGTAACAAAACATTTTTCCCATAAATTAGATAAAACAATTGAAGTCAGTTTCTAGGAAGGAAGAACAAAAGCAGCAAATATGAGAACTCAGATGATGAAACAATAAAAATCAGCAGAGTACAGGAAAGAAACAGGAAAAAATGTCATTTCAGAAGGGAATACAAAACTGGAAGGAATACAAGAGACAACGGGTGCAATGAAATTTCAGTCCTTAAAATGAAACCATGGAAGCTTAAAAAAGTATTAGGAAAGAATGGTACATAAAAGAGACAAAGAAGGCTCAATATATGCATAATTGCAGCCACTGATGAGAACCAAAATACGGACCAAAACAATAGACTAAGAAAAAAACAATTTAAAGTTATCTTAAAAACTACATGAAATAAAGACAACTTCGGTCTACAGTTTAGACAGCCACATAGTAGTGTAAAATTGTCTCAGAACTCTCAATGTTAATGCATACCATAAGGGCAGGCACAATGGCTCATGTCTGTAATCCCAGAACTTTAAGAGGCTGACATGGATGAATTGCTTGAGCTCAGGAGTTCAAGATCAGCCTGAGAAACATGGCAAAATCTCATCTCTACAATAAAGTAAAAATTATCCCGTGTGATAGCACATGTCTGGGTCCCAGCTACTTGGGAGGCTGAGCTGGGAGGATTGCTTGAGCCCAGGAAGTCAAGGCTGCAGTGAGCCATGATCACACCACTGCATTCCAGCCTGAGCAATAGAGCAAGACTCTGTCTCAAAAAACAAACAAACAAAAAATTGAAAACAAAAAAACATAAAATTATTCAATTCTAAAGGCATGCAAAGGTATTATAAGGTACCTTTACTTACTATAAGGTCGGATGGCTACATAATTTATCATCTAAACTAGGACACTTGTGAGAATAAAAGGGAAAAGGAAATGCTAAATACAGTGAGATGCTGAGACAGACATACAGCAAGACTGTCTAGGACAATGCAGGAAGTGTAACCACCCTACTTTAAGAGGGAAACATTGGGCTCACATCAGGTTTCTCAACATAAAGACAGTAGAGCAACATTCTAGATTTTCAAATTCAAAAAATCAGAAATTTGATACCTACTAAGTTTTTCAAATATGTAAGACAAAGAACATGAAACATACCAGAACTCAAAGGATACTTTCCCCCAAAAATGCACTTAAGTAAAATATTACGGGATATCTTTGGCCAAGCAAGGGATGATGATAGAAATTATGGTGAAAGCACTGTTGGTACACATGGAAAATATTTAATTGATGAACAGAAAACTAGATGTGTAGATTGGGGTGAAGGAAGGAAAGTCAATACTGTTTCCCACAAACGTTAAAAATTAGGAAGAGAAAAAAGTGGAAGATAGAGTTCATTGATTCTATCATCTATGATAGCAAGGAATTAAAGGGTATCATTTAAAGAAACGTGTGGTAATAAAAGTCCTTTTTCTTTAAACAAATGTATTTAAGAGTACAAAACTAAACAGTGAAAAATACTAAAACAGAATGGTGGAAGAGGGAAGGGAGGGGAAATAACATGAAATTTCATGATCCAATCAATGGCTTAGGAGACTAAAGGTATTATATAATAGTGGGAAAAAATAACCTGTAACACCAATTAAAATCCTGATACCTAAAAGGAATTCAACAAAGTAAAGCGAAACATAATGAAACTCTTTTAAAACACTATTAAAGAACTCTTCAAAATGGGTAAGAAAATACCAGCAACCCCATCGAAGGAACACAGGTCACAAATGGAGTTCACAGAAAAATTCCTTCATTTACAGTAAGAGAAATAAACATGACAACTACACCAAGATACTATTTTCACCTACCATAAGGACAAAAATCTGAAAGTTTTATCATCTATTCTGCGGGTGAGGTTTTGGGGAGAGACTTTTTAAAATACACTATTTTTAAAGAGCAGTTTTAGGTTCACAGCAAAACTGAGTGGCAAGTAGAGAGATGTGCCATATAACCCTGTCCCCATACATGCGTGGCCTTCCCCATGACCAACATCCCACACCAGAGTGGTCCATTTGTTACAATCAGTGAATTGACATTGACATATTATTATCACACAATGGCGAGAGTTTACGTTAGGGTAAACTCCTGGTGTGTACATTCTATGGATTTGGACACAAGTATAATGACATGCATTACCATTAGAGTATTATACACAGTAGCTTCATAGCTCTAAAATTCTCTGTGCTCTGCCTATTTGTACCCCCATAACCTCTGGCAACTGCTGATCTTTTTCCTGTCTCCACAGTTCTGCCTCTCCCAGAATGTCACACAGTTAGAATCATACAGTATATAGCCTTTTCAGATTGGCTTCTTTCACCAAGTCATATGCATTAAGTTTGTTCCATGACTTTTCATAGCTTGATAGCTCATTTCTTTTGAGGAGACACTTTTTAATGGGAATATTGCTGTAACACTTACAAAACATAATTTTGCACACCTACCGCATTTACAAATGCATCAACCGTTTGATCTAGCTTTAGTGGCGAGCTTACGTTGGGGAGGGCAATGTGTGCCAGGTTATGCCCTCTAAGTAGTATGGAGACATGGAGATTTATCAGTGTGCAAGTGATATCATTAAATTTGCATTTTGGAAGAGCCAAGTGGTGACAATACATAGACTGTTTTGGATCAAGGAGAAATAAAGTCAGTAACTTGATTAGAAGATGATCTTAGGCATAAGATAATGAAGGCTAGAACTAAGAGGGTGATGATGGGAGCTAAAAAGAGATGCTTAGTAATTTAGAAAATTCCCAAGAGGCCTGGCACAGTGGCTCACACCTGTAATCTCAGCACTTTGGAAGGCAGAGGCAAGAGGATCACTTTAGGCCAGAAGTTCAAGACCAGCCTGGGTAACATGGCAAAACCCTGTCTACACAAAAAATACAAAACAATTAGCCAGGCATGCTGGTGCTTTCCTGAAATACCAGCTACTCAGAAGACTGAGGTAGGAGATCGCTTGAACTTAGGAGTTCGAGGCTTTGGTGAGCCATGATCTTGCCACGGCACTCCAGCCTGGGTGACAGAGCAAGAACCTGTTTCAAAACGAAAAAGCAAAATAATTTAAAAACATTTGTTCATCTCTTAATAAGGATTTGTTCATTTATTAACAAAAATGTATTGAACTCTAACATGTGCCAGCCTTTAAAATTGATGCTTACACATTGGGTTTGGCATAAAGCAAAAAAAAAAAAACAAACAACAAAAAAGGGTAAATACGTTACAACATGTTGGAGATGGAGTCTCAAGCTCAGATGCGGGCTCGTGCTTAAGACAGACTCATGTTCAAAAGTCACCCTCAAAGAGACAATGGTTAGAACAAGGAAGCAGGAGTGGTTCACTCTTTTGTATGTCTAGGGAGATCAGAAGCAGACAGTATGTAAGAACTAGACTATGTTTAAAAGCATGGAGTAGTAGAAGAAATAGAACTCAACAAAACAGATAGAAATAGGAAGAGACTCAGTAATGTACATAGCAAGGGAAATAAAATGTAGAGAACATTCAAGAATGAGAAGAGGATCAACAATATCCAAGTTCATAGAGAAGTCTCCAAGAAGACGTAACTGAATTTGACATGAAATGTTTCCTTAGTGATTTTAGAGTATAGAAGTAGAATTTCAAAGACCTGGTAAGTAACAGATGTTGAGCAAACGTAGGTAGTGGATAGGAGTTATGAAATTGAGAGCTAAAAGTAAGGCAAACCTTAAGGAGGTTAACCGAGGAGGAAGAAACTTCAAATTATTTTTAAGGTAAGTGGGAAACTGTGCATGTATAAAGACACTATGGAAGGTATCAGTGAGAAAGCAGATAGTTAAGAATCGAGAGAGGGCAAGGCATAATCATGGCACTAAGCTCTGGGAGACCAAGTGTGTTTTGATCAAAAATTATGAGAGAAATCATATGCCATCCTCCTAGGGATGGAACTAGCCTTGGAAATAACAAGAGAGAAGAAAAATATGGATTCTACATCCGTGGATCAAAGCCCACTTATTTAAGAGATTCATATGAAATCAGAAAAAAGTTGTAAAACAGAATATTGTTACCATAAGTTTTGTCCTCTGTGTTCCCAAAGATTCTGGAACATAAAGATATTTGAACTCAAAGGGTACAGAGTCATGTAGTGCTACTTAAAATCATGGAGAAGCATTCCACCAAACCAGTACCTCCTCTAACGTAGACACAAATGAACCAGGCAGTGTTGTACATTTCAGTGTTGAGAATGTGGCAAGTATATCCAATAAGCACTGTACATTAGATAAAATGTTAAGAGCTATTTGTACATAGAATGACAGAGCAATTCCACCATCCAGTGAAGCTTGAATACTGTGCTATATAATCCTCTTGGTTAGAAACAAAATCAGAATTCTCTATTTGTTTCTCTTTCCATGTATACTACGGGAGAAACTTGTGAAGAATGATTTGTGGATATAGTAGACAAATTATGCATTGGCCTACTACATGTTCAACAACTTTTATTTCCAAAGCAGGAGTGTATCCAGTCTCATCATAACTCTCATTATTAATAAAAACTCACGAAGTGCCATTAATCCATTAGTGAAGAGAACCTGGGTAATTAAAAAATTTCAGTGTGATGTTTATATTTTATATTCCAAAGTGGACAAGGGAAAGTAATTGAAAACTTCATCTCTACTGTGTCTTATTCTTCTACTCTTGTACTGGGGAAAATGATTCCAAACCTTACATCACTATCATAACAAAGGAATTAGCTTGACCAGTGAAGAATTCATGTGAACAGAAGGCCCTTCTGGCAGAGTGTTAGTGGACAGCCACCTACATAAGTTTGCCACATATGTCCAATAATGTCACATAATGTCAGATTCCATTATTTCTTTTACAAGAGTCACAAATGTGAATCTCTATTTTTAAATGAATACAAATTTTTTTAGCCATTAAGTGTAGATATTAAGATTTTTGTTTATGTACTTGTGTTTTATTAACGAAAGCCTTCTAACTAATTTCAAAGACTCCAAATCAACTTATTTTGTAGGATCTTAGTCTACCTATAGTTGTAGGTTTAGAGTTTGCTGAGTCATAAAGTGTGTCATTTACCTTCACCAAAGTTGAGACTACATGGAGAATTTTACTTATTAATCATCTGCTATCTTTATCTCAAACTTATACATGTATACAAACTTTCTTCTAGATTCATCCTTGTATATTTATATGTCTTCCATGTTTTAAAGGAAAAATCATCTATTTCTACTTTGATATAAACACCTATCACATATAACATACCTATATGGTTTGGAAGACAGAGTATTAAATCTACCGAGGACAGGCATAGTGGTCTATGAATTTGTCTTCTTAGTTGATCTAGTCTTTCGTGATTATCAGCTGATATTATTCAGCTCCTGCTACGAGAGACATCAGCCAGGCAGCTGAGCTATGTTGAAGCATAAGACCGTGATTATCAGCTGATATTATTCAGCTCCTGCTACGAGAGACATCAGCCAGGCAGCTGAGCTATGTTGAAGCATAAGACCAAGTCCTTGGTTTCCAAGCATTTTCAAAATAGGTGGGGAAACAAACTCAAACTAAAAAATGCTTCAACGGATAGAAGGATGAAGTCCCCTGAAGGAAGTAAATGAAGGATAGAACCATTTAAACATGTGAAGACCGAACAGCATGAATGAAGTAATTTGTTCACACTCCGATTATCACACACCATCATATGCCAATCTAATTAATTCAGTATCAGCAACAATATGCAAACAATGAAACACAAAGGAGCATCATCCCTTATGACATTAGGATCTTTTCAACATGATTCTTAAGAAAAGTTTCACTTAGTGTCTGACACTACACATGCTATCTCATCCGTTCAATTCCCCAGGTAAACCTGTGGAGTGAACTCAGAGAGGGTCAGCAACTTCCTGAAGGCCATTCAGCTAGTAAGCCAGCCAAAGTCCGAAACCAGCTGTGTGACATCAAAGCCAATGCTTCTTCCATTATATCTCTCTGTCTCCTTTAAAATGTAAATAACCCCAGTGTGTGATGCTCCTCTCCCTGTGTCCATGTGTTCTCATTGTTCAACACCTGCCTATGAGTGAGAATATGCGGGGTCTGCTGCGAGGGCCAGGGGAGGAACAGTGGTTGGGGGGAGGTTGGGGAGGGATAACATGGGGAGAAATGTCAGATATAGGTGATGGGGGATGGAGGCAGCAAACCACATTGACATGTATGTACCTATGCAACAATCCTGCACGATCTGCACATGCACCTCAGAACCCAAAGTACAATTAAAAAAGAAAACGGAAATCACACAGGGTCCCCTTTCATCGAGGCTTGGTCCTTCACTGAATAGACCTAGCCTGGGGCAGATCAATGTCTTCTGAATGTTATTAATTACATTTAGTAAAGGTTGATATCAAGCTCAACACTTTGAAACAGCTTATCAAACTTTCCATCTCCAATACCACCACAGGCACTTTATGGAGTCCTGTGTCCATGCACTTTCCTGCCTCTCTTTCCTCGAATTCATCAGTTACACAATGCTTACACCAAGAAGCCTTTCACAATCCTCCTACATTCATCACGTTTTCTTCTTAAACACCCAGGGGTTTTCCTTGGACTTTTGATTTCCAGCCCAGCACATGAGAAGCTGGAGTTTTGCCACCCAAACCTAACGACAAGCAAAACGCTGAACAAACTGAAAAACCAACAACTCTCCTTAGATCCATAAACAGTGAGGTTGAAGGCAAACTGCTGTCCTGAAGACGTAAGAGACCAACAGGCA
Source organism: Callithrix jacchus (assembly GCF_049354715.1). Classification (NCBI taxonomy): domain Eukaryota; kingdom Metazoa; phylum Chordata; class Mammalia; order Primates; family Cebidae; genus Callithrix; species Callithrix jacchus. The sequence goes on from NC_133508.1 coordinate 16,880,310, forward strand.
AATACAGAAAACCACAACTTACCAGAGCTGAAACGGCCCGGGAAGCAGTGCTGCGGACGGATAGCTGAGGTGTAACTGATGGATTCACCGAGGCTCTGAGTGGAGGAGTCTGAGGCGTGAAAATTCCAGGGAGACCCAGTCATTGGGAAGGCCCCACATTTTCTGGACTTGTATGTCTGGATCTCTACCAGGTCCTCACTAACAGTACTGGAGAAACATTCCCTCCCTCTCCAGCAGCAGCGGGACGAAGCAAGCCATTTTGAAATGTACCAGAGCATTCTGCTCTCTTAACAAGGTCTGCCCTCAGGTGAAACTATTTAATCTGATCCTAACCTGCTCGTTTTATCAGAGACGAAAAGATTCGGGGAATGGAGTTTACAGGCATACCTTGTTTTATTGTGCTTGACTTTACTGCACTTTGCAAATATTGTGGTTTTGGCAGAGTGAAAGCTTAGGGCAACTCTTCATCAACCAAGTCTGTGGGTGCCAGTGTTCCAACAGCACATGCACACTTTGTCACATTGTTAATTCTCGCAGTATTTCCAACTGTTTCATTATTAGTATAGCTGTTATGGTGTATTCAGTGATCTCTGATATTACTATTGTGATTGCTTTGGGGGACCATGAACCATGACCATATAAGATGGTGAACTTAATAAAAGTTATGTTCTGATTGTTCCACCGCTTGGCCATTTCCCCATCTCTTCCTCCCTTTCCTCCAGGCTCCCTTTCCCTTAAACACAAAGATATTGAAATCCAGCCAATTAATAACCCAACAATTGCCTCTGTTCAAGCGAAAGGACAAGTTGCACGTTTCTTATTTTAAATCAAAAGCTAGAAATAAAGCAAGGTAGCCTTATTGCTGATGTAGAGACAGTTTTAGCAGCCTGGATAGAAGATCAAACCAGCCACAATATTTCCACAAGCCAATTAATCAAGAGCAAGGCACTACCTCCCTTCAATTCTGTGGATGCTGAGAGAGGTGATGAAGCTGCGCCAGAAAAGTCGGAAGGTAGCAGAGGTTGTTGGTTCATGAGGTTGAAGGAAAGAAGCTGTATTCTTAACATAAAAGTGCACAGCAAAGCAGCAAGTGCTGATGGAGCCGCTGCAGTCAGTGTGAAGAGTGTTGATGAGACAATGACTTCAGCCTGGGACATGTTCAATGTGGGGCACCTGCAAGGTATCCAAAAGGAAAGCATGGCTGACAAATGAAAAATTAAGTCTGAAGCTTAGTAGAAAAGATCATGTGAAGGATATGAATCAAAGGTCATTAAAGTCATGGGAGTGGGTGGGATTGTGAGAAAGAGGGTAGAAATTAGACAAGAATAGACAAAGATTGTACAATGCAATATGCTTAATTTGTCTCCAAGCAAGCAGGGACCGGATGAATTTTGTTCACTACTCAAACCCTGATATGGTTTGGCTCTGTGTCCCCACCCAAATCTCATGTAGGATCGTAATCCCCATGTGTCACACGGGGTCCCTGGTGGGAGGTGACTGGATCATGGGGGCAGGTTTCTGCCATGCTGTTTTCATGATACAGAGTGAGCTCCTATGAGAGCTGATGGTTTAAAAGTGGAGCATTTCCCCCCTCACTGTCTCTCTCCTGCCACCATGTAAAGGAAATCCTTGCTGCTGCTTGGCCTTCAGCCATGATTTTAAGTTTCCTGAGGCTTCCCAGTCATGCTTCCAGCGAATTGCGAGTCAATTAAACCTCTTTTCTTCATAAATTAGCCAGTCTCAGGAAGTAGCTTTTTAAAGCAGTACCCAGTGTTGTGTCTGCTCACAGTAGATGATATTTGTCTTAAATGAGTCAATGATGAACAATGAAGGAATGAAAGGAGCAGAAGTCAATACAAAGTCTGAGGGAAAAAAAGACAAAATAGTTGAAGGTGAAGCAGGGAAGTGCTGTGCTGTTGGATCAAGGGAGCAGAAAATTTCAGAACAGGGAATTGTTTTCTCAATGTATCAAATGCTCATGTGATATCATTTTTACTAAATTAGCCACACATATCACTCAATTTTTACTAAATTAGGCACACATATCAGATTAATTTCTCCTAAGCTATTTTTAAAAATCATGTCATTATCTTTCTCAAAAAATCTCAAACATTTTCAAGAAAGATACAATTTAAACTTGTCTTTGTGACGATTAAAATCCTCCGTAATTTAGCACTAACTTGTGTTCCCAGCTTTACTGCTCATTGGCTGGAACTCTTCTTTCTATTCGTGTTCCTCTCCTCATTGTTTCCTGAACAAGACAAGTTTCTACCTGATTCCCAAGACTTTGTCCCTCCTCCTTTCCTCTGACTTTGAATATTTACCTTCCGTAACGCCACTAAAGTCCCATTTCATTCACAACAGCCTCTTGGCTGTTGTAGCAAGTACTTGTGTATCCTTTCACTGAGTTCACTCTCGCCTAGGCTGTGCTCATGACGTCAGACTTCTGAACATTTGTAAATGCAAAGCACAACTATGGATTTAGCTTAACAATATGGCAGAGCTGGAGCTTCTTTCCCTGGGTTCTACAGCAATGTGTCAACTCACAGCTGTTCGTCTGACTTTGAAGGTCCTTCCCAGTGTCTAAGCTATAGTGACACTAAAAACAAACAAAGAAAAATAATAGCTAATGGGGACTGAGTTATCTAAAGTGTCTGGTTCTATTTCTGCCAATTGCTGTAAAGCTAAGAAAGTGTGCACAATTTTTGTTTTGTTTTGCTCTTCTGTTTTCATCTTTCTATTGACTTATCAGGGTAGAATGAGACTTGATCCATGATAGGAGAATATAGATAAAGGTGTTTAGATGATAATGCTATAGAAGCTGATTTGGTGACAGCTGAAATTTTCTCTTCCATTCTCACACAACAAGCCCCTTAGAACAACAGTCTATTAGTCTGTTTTGCATTGCTATCAGGAATATCTAAGGCTGGGTAATTTACAAAGAAAAGAGGTTTATTTTGACTCATGGTTCTGCAGGCTGTCCAGAAAGCATGGTTCTGGCATCTGTTCCTGGTGAGGCCTCAAGAAGCTTCCAGTCATGGCAGAAGCCTCAGGGGGAGCTGGTGTCTTACATGGAGAGAGAGGGAGTTAGAAAGAGAGAGAGGTGAGAGGTGCCACACTCTTTTAAAGAGACAGATCTTGCATGAACACAGAGTAAGACATCACTCATTATCATGAAGACAGCAACAAGACATTCATGAATCCTTCACCTCCATGACCCAACATCTCCCACTAGACCAAACCTCCAATATTGGAGGTCACATTTTAGCATGAGTTTTAGAGGGGACACAACATCCAAATCATATCAAACATCTGCTTATTTTTCAAATTCACTCATCAAGTTTTCTGGGAAATCCATTCCAATCTGCAGTGATAATAATGATATTCAGGGTTACCCTCCTTAGGTGTTCCAGCCAGATCTTTTGTTGCTCTTAACATACTACATCATAACTGTCTAATTATCGTCTGCCTCACATGACATTTTAATGGAGCAGGACATTTAAAACTATGATTCCTCGTGTTCAGCATGGAGCTTAAACAGTTGGTGTTCTGTACATGTTTGCTGCATGAATAAATGAATAAAAATGAATGAATATGATTGCTACACCTTCCACAATTACTGCAGCAAATGCTCTAATAGTCCACTGCTTAGTTTCCGAAGGTACCATGCTTTGCTTTTAAGTCTCTGGAGGAATTTTCGTCTGCTCAGAAAGTTTTTAAAAAGGAAAAGAAGGGGAGATAAAAGATATTAGAAATCTGAGGCTGAAGGTGACGTTCAACACTAGTGTTAAAGTTAATAGGAGAAATTTCTGGTAATAGAGTGAGCAGAAAATAGACATTTTTAATGACTGCCTCCTAGAGTCCCATTGTAACAACTAAATAGGTCAGAATATATGTAGACAGCTAAGTTGAAAATATTTCTTATATGAAAGAGCAGAATCCCAAGAAATTAAGTGAGAAGATACTGGCAAAATCCGAATTACAACACGTTAGTCAGATAGGTGACAGAGGAGGGAAGTAAAGGTGGGTCTGTTGGGGACTCTCTCCAAACATTATGTGGATTAGCATGCTACAAAGCCAGCTACCGTTATGGCTGATTCACGGATTTGTGTTTGCAAGAATGAGCTATAATAAACTGAATGACAGCATTGTGTGGGAGAGGGACGTGGGGCTTGCCAGGTACTGCTGCAGCTCATACCTGGCACTGAATTTGCCAAACAGAAATTGATTATCCTGCAAGCTGGAACCCAGCGTGGCAGTTCACTAAATACAGAGAATAAATAACACAGAGACTCAGCTCTTTCCTGGGACTATGCAGGGTTTCAGCTTCCACTTCACTTCTGCAGGCTGCTTGCATTGTGAATTGGGAATGATAATTTACCGTAGATTTATGTTTTTCCTTTCCCTATTGTCTAAACATGAAAGAATTGGGCACAATTCCACATCTGTCTTTGACAGGCTCCATTTCAATGCTGAATTCAGCTATAAGCCAATGGATCTCTTGTTGTAAGGAAAGCAGAAGTGTTAATATACCAGACCTGGAAGAAAACAATCCAGACTCAATATCAGTGAGACCCTGAAGAATCAGAGTAGACACCTGGCCCTGAAATAGACAAGGGAAAATGTCCTGCTTCATGGTATCGCTGTAATTCAAGCAATATAGCATCTAAAACAAAAGAGAAGAAACTGAGGTCAACAGATACTGCATGGAGTTTAAAACATCGAACAAAAAGAAGATTGATGGCAGCATACATGAGCTTGGATGCCACAGAAAAAATGGTAAGGCAAATAAAGATAAAACTTTATAATTCTCCATGAATTCAGGGAAAAAAGAGTAAGGAATAATTAAAGACCTGGAATATAGGTCCAGGGGATTTTAGTGGTTTCGGAGCTGTGCTACAGATGCACCTATACCACTACTAACAGCATTCCCACTCCATGCACACACACACACACACACACACGATTTTCACTAAGTTTTACATGCACAGGGTGCTGCATTTACCTTTTTCCTTTGTCTGGAGACATGATCTCTGACCTCATCTGACAGAAACAATGTGATGTCATAGAAGACAAGAAAGAACTGGAATTTGTTCTTCCTGGATTCCTATTATTCAGAAGATACTGTATATAATCCCAACTCTGAGATATTTTTAATCTCAGCCATGTAATGACAATGGTGTTTGTAAAAGCAGCAACTTTTCTTACCATACAACACCTTTGATTTATCTCTTATTTCCTGACAGCTTCCTTTTGGGGGGAACTTGTATCATGTGCTCTGACTGGCCGTGAGGAAGTATCCATAACGTAGCAGACTTCACACTACCAGCTGTACGGGAGTTATAAAATTGACCCTGACAAAGAAATTCTCTCAAAATTTTCTTTTTATCACATTAAAGAAGGTGAGATTGGGAGTAATATATGTTTGTCATTAATAACAATTTGGGACATGTCATATCTTTTGGTGGTGGGCTTGGATATGATTGTATGATATGTTTTGCACCACAGCTATAGAAGATCCTGATCCTCTCCGGGCAGATAGAAAACATGTACCAGTGGAGTCTAGAAAAATCCTCATAAAACCACCAGACTCATAGCAAGAGAGAGAAAAGCTTAGCAATCTATATGATCAAAGGTCAGCCTCCTGGTCTCAGTGGGATAGCTGTGTACAGCAATCACTGCAACTTATAAAATGTGTTTGGGGATCAGTGAAAAAGACCTGAAGAAATAACCACTTGCATATTTATGAAACACAAACTTTTCAGACCGGGGAAAGATTCAAAGTCCTGAATCAAAAATGTTAACTAAGTAGCAAAAAGTAAAAAAGAAAACTATAGGTAATCCTCTCTAGTGATAACTGTGTGATCTAAATTCAGAAAAGTTCTACACGCATTAGGTAGAAAAAACATGTGGTCCTGAGACAACAATCAGGTGAGCATCAGAAAATAATAGAAAAGTATCGTCAGAGAATTGAGAGAAAATATTAAGCCCAAGAATTTTACATAGACATATGGTACATACATAAAAGAAACAGGTATTTTTGGATATTTAAAAACTGAGAAATTAAATAATTTTTAATATATTTCCCCAAAATATTACTCAAATATTACTTTCTAGTAGACCAGTAAAAAGTCAAAGAGAAACATTTTTAAAAAGGAGAAGTTATGAAACTATTTCAGCAAGCATCAAATTCAGATAAACATAGATTTAAGTTTAAATACATGTGGTAAATACAGCTAAAAACTAATATTTTTAGAAGAGAAAAAATACAATATACATTAAAAAACCCCGTAGACTTCGTCTTTCAGGAAGATGCAATAGGTATAATTTTTCCTATTTCTTCTATTATGTGCAACTAAAATCATGGACATTTGATACAAAGCAAACATGAACCAGATACGGTGGCTCATGCCTATAATCCCAACACTTTGCAAAGCCAAGATGGGTAGATTACTTGGGTCCAAGTTCAAGACCAGCCTCAGAAACATGGCAAAATCCCATCTCTACTTAAAATACAAAAAGTTAGCCAGGCATAGTGGTGCACACCTGTGGTCCTAGCTACTTGGGAGGTAGCGGTGGGAGGATGGCTTGAGTCCAGAAGGAGAGGAGGATGCAGTTAGGTGAGATTGAGATAACACCACTGCACTCCAGTCTGGGTGACAGAGTGAGACCCTGTCTCAAAAAACAGAGCAAGCAAGTAAACAAACAAAGCAAAAACAAATATAAGAAGACTCTGTAAGGAGGAGAGAAGACAGGCTGGCTAGGGAGCTTAAAATCCAGAAACAGTAAGGCTATGGGATCCCTGGGTGTGTTTGACTCATATATCCCAGAACCTGGGGACCTAGGAATGCCAACAGGTGTGGGAAAAGAAAAAGTCGAATGACATCTTATTCTCTCTAGCCAGAGGGCCAGAGGCAGCTTAGCAAAACAGAAAATGCCTTAGCAATAACTGCTCTAATCTAGACAAACACCACAGTAAAACCCGTGGCCCTACCCCAACCCACGCTGGCAAAGGCTTACCTGGATGGAATCCTAGACTTTCACCTTGCTACAATGTAATGAGGCACCCAAGCCCCCTTGATGGGTGGTATGAGAGTAGGCTTGTAGAGAGTTAGGTCTTTTACCATGTCCCACATGTGCCAAGGACATCTCCCATGGCATAAGTAAAAGCTTTTTGAGGAGTAGTAGCCAGACACTCCTACTTCTCCCAGCCAAGGTGGCATCAGTGAGGACTGGTGAGGAGCCCGGCATTAGCACAGAGCCCCTTGCCCCTCACAGCTTAACAGAAACCAAGAGAAAAACCTGGACTTCTCTGATTTTGCAGTAATCAGGCCACTGCCCTCTTTTCATTCCCCCAGGGCTTCGCCTATGGGAGCTATGTCAAAGACAGCTATAACAGCTAAAACAAAATGTTTAAATAAGACATAAAGTGTTTAATGTATTTCCTAAGATTTCTAGTTTTCAATTAAGAAAACCAGATAAATCTCAACCAAAATGAAAAAACAAAGTCAGTAGGCACCAACATCAACATGACGAGACGTTAGAATATCTAACATCTGTCTAAAGATATTTGAAAGCAGCCGTCATAAAGATGCTTCAAGGCTGGGTGCAGTGCCACATGCCTGTAATCCCAGCATTTCAGGTTGAGGCAGGCAGATCACTTGAACTCAGGAATTCAAGACCAGTCTGGACAACATGGTGAAACCCCATCTCTACAAAAAGTAAATAAATAAATAAAATTAGCCAGACATTGTGGCATATGCCTGTAGTCCCAGCTACCCAGGAGGCTGAGGTGGGAGAATCACTTAGCCTAGAAGGTTGAGGCTACAGTAAGCTGTGAGCATGCCACTGCACTCCAGCCTGGCCAACAGAGCAAGACCCTGTCTAAAAAAAAAAAAAAAAAAAAGGTTGCAATGTGCAGTTATCAACACACTTGGAAAAAATGAAAAGTGGGAAGGCTCAGCAAAGAAACTGAAGAGAGGCCAGGCATAATGGTTCATGCCTGTAATCCCAGCACTTTGGGAGGCTAGAGCAGAAGGATCACTTGAGCCCAGGACTTCAAGACCAGCTTGCACAACATAGACCACATCTCTATTAAAAGAAAAATCGCCAAGCATGGTGGCACATGTCTGTGGTTCCAGCTTCTTGGAGGCTGAGGCAAGAAGATCACTTGAGCCTGGAAGGGTGAGGCTGTAGTGAGCTGAAATCACACCACTGCACTCCAGTCTGGGCAACAAAGTAAGACCCTGTCTCAAAAACAAGACAAAAAACACAAAGAAATTAAAGAGATGAAGAAGAACCCAATGGAGATTTTAGAACTGAAAAATATAATAATTGAAATAAAAATACTCAATGGACAGCTCGAGAGCAGAATGAAGAAGGCAGAGGAAAGAACTGGCGAACTTTAAGTTAGAACAACAAATTACAGGAAATTTGAATATCAAAGAGAAAATAGGCTGAAAAAAAAAAAAGAAAAGACCCTCAGGGATCTGTGGTATTGTACAAAAAGATCAAACATTCCTGTCTTCAGAGCTCTGGAGGAAGAAAAAAAAGAGAATAGTACTAAATGGCTTACCTTTCAAATTTGGCAAATGATTCCAAACAGGATAAGCCTAAAGGAATGAAAGAAACCACCAAGACACCAAGACACATTATAGTCAAACTTATGCAAATAAAAAGAAGAGAAAACTCTTGAAAGCAGAGAACAGCAAGAGAGAAATGATACGTGATCTATAACCTATGGGGGGAAATAGTTTGAGCAATAGTGGACTTCTCATTAGAAACCATGAAGGCTGGAAGGAAGTGATACAAACGAAAGTCTAAAATAGAGCAAGAATCCAGAATCCTGTATTCAGTGAAATGAACCTTCATCGATGAAGGGGATATTAAGAATTCTCACATGAAAGAAAAGTAAGGGAATCTATAGACAGGAAAACTACCCTAAAGTAATAGCTAAACAGAGTTTTCTAAACAAAAACACCATGATATATCAGAAAATGAAAAAGAATAACAGAAAAAGTAAAATATAATCATGCATCTCTTAATGACCGGGATATGTTCTGAAAAATGTGTCGCTAGGCGAATTTGCCATTGTTTGAGCATCATAGAGTGTACTTATACAAACCTAGCGGTCTAGCCTACAACGCATCTCAACTGCACGGTATAGCCCATTGCGCCTAGGCTACATACGTATATAGCATGTCATTGCACTGGATACTGTAGACAACTACAGTGATAAAAATTTATTTATCGAAACCTAGAAGAGATATAGTAAAACTATGGTATTATATTCTTTTTTTCTTTTTTGAAACAGAGTTTCGCTCTTCTTACCCAGGCTGGAGGGCAATGGCGCAATAATTTTTTGTATTTTTAGTAAAGACAGGGTTTCACCATGTTGACCAGGATGGTCTTGCTCTCTTGACCTCGTGATCCACCCGCCTCGGCCTCCCAAAGTGCTGGGATTACAGGCGTGAGCCACCGCACCTGGCCGGTATTATATTCTTATGGGACCATCATATATGCAGTCTGTCATTGAGCAAAACATCATCTTGCAGCATATGACTGTAGAATGCATCTTCCTTCTCTTGAGTTTTCGAAAGTATGTATATATATATATATATATATATATATATATTTTTTTTTTTTTTTTTTTTTTTTTTTTTTTGAGACGGAGTTTCGCTCCTGTTACCCAGGCTGGAGTGCAATGGCGCGATCTCGGCTCACCGCAACCTCCGCCTTCTGGGTTCAGGCAATTCTCCTGCCTCAGCCTCCTGAGTAGCTGGGATTACAGGCACGCGCCACCATGCCCAGCTAATTTTTTTGTATTTTTAGTAGAGACGGGGTTTCATCATGTTGACCAGGATGGTCTCGATCTGTTGACCTCGTGATCCACCCGCCTCGGCCTCCCAAAGTGCTGGGATTACAGGCCCGAAAGTATATTTGAGTTTTGAAGCAAAGCAAAAATTATAACACTGTCTTAAGTGCTTCTAAATCCATATAAAATAAACATTAATACCATTTATAAATAGGAGATAATATTCTTCACTATGGTCACACCAGTAAAATGTTAACACCAGTAGATAGTGTAGTAGCTCCTTCTGCAGGGTAATTTGTGCCCCCAAGAGTATGACCTATGTGGATTATACAAATGGACTCACTTCCTCTCTGGATTTTGGTTGACTTCAATAAACAGGGAGCACCAGCAGAACGCTGGAAATAGAAGGAAAATGGAGTGTGAGATCCGGGTATTTATTTTTCTGTTTTCCTCCCTGTGAGGAGACCAGCAGGTCACCGCATCTTTTTATCCAGAATGTCTCAGAGTCATTGGTTCAGTCGGCTGCATCTGTTTGGCAGAGAGGAAGAGAGGGTAAAGCTCATATAGACGAAACTATAAAAGCCTTTAAAAACATTACGAAAACATACAAGGCCAATTTTGGAACTGGTACACGTTTTTCACCCACTTTCCATTGGCCGTAACTCAGTCCTGTGGCTACACCTACTCGTAAGGGATGCTGGGTAACAGTCTAAGCGGTGACATCATTGCAATTTTTAGTCTGATATAAAACATGTGGGCCGGGCGCGGTGGCTCAAGCCTGTAGTGTCAGCACTTTGGGAGGCCGAGGCGGGTGGATCACGAGGTCAACAGATCGAGACCATCCTGGTCAACATGGTGAAACCCCGTCTCTACTAAAAATACAAAAAATTAGCTGGGCATGGTGGCGCGTGCCTGTGGTCCCAGCTACTCAGGTGGCTGAGGCAGGAGAATTGCCTGAACCCAGGAGGCGGAGGTTGCGGTGAGCCGAGATCGCGCCATTGCACTCCAGCCTGGGTAACAAGAGCGAAACTCCGTCTCAAAAAACAAAACAAACAAACAAACAAAACAAAAAAAAATGTTTCTTAATTCAAATTTATCTTATTTGTCTCAATAAAGTTTTGTACTCCTCATGCTCCCTCCTTTGGAACCCACAGGAAGATTAGATGGCACAAATTCTGGACGGCATGTGGGTACCCACACCCCAGTTCCATCCCCTAATGACAGTAAAAACCTAAGCCATTTTCAGATTAAACAGAGTGTCTGCCCCGCTGTTCCTAGAGAGCTTCAATATGTAATAAATTGCTTCATCGTGTCTTGGTGTATGTGTGGCACATCAGTCTCAACCTCTCAACAACTTTTGGGTGGAAGATGGTGGGTCCTGTCCTCTATGGGGCAATCAAAAGACAGTCCGTTTTCATATTAGGTTATTTACATTTTGCTGAATGATTTGTAAGAATTCTTCATATATATATTATTTGCCACCCAAATTTGTGGGTGGTCTTTTACATTGTCAGTATCAAATTGGAATTAAGGTTATTCTAGCTTCAGGAAATGATGAGTGTTCTACTTTTTCTATACTCTAGAATAGCTTGTTTACGATGGAAACTATTTATTCATTGAATATTTGGTAGAACTTCGAGGATTGAAAAATTACCTATTGGGTACAATTTAGACTCTTTGGGCAACAGTTACACTAAAAGCCCAGACTTTACCACTATACAATTCATCCATGTAACCAGAAGCACCTGTATGCCTACATGTATTGAAATTGAGAAAAAAATTAACTAAATGGATTAAAAGTAATTTTTGTATTAAAATATACAAGCTAAATAACATCAGGTAGAACTTATAAAACAATTCTGTGAAATTTTACAATCTAACTTATGTAAGTTTAAATATATTTAAATATATGTCACCATGTCAGCACTCAGTATTTAAAATACTTATTCACAATCGCTTTGGTTTCCAGGAAAAAAAAAAGTTTTCTATATGGATGCTTCTCTATGTTAAACAAACTTTAGAAGTACTTAATACATGCCTATTAAATAAATTGATAAATTAGGGAAAAAAGATTCTAGTTTCAACAGGTTTTATATTTGAAATATTTAACAACTGGTATGGCATGAATATTAAGCAATCTAAAGAGATATTGGCTAAATCAAAATCCACACCAGTTGTAAAAACCCATGTGAATGTACTGGTGTGTTCTGGATAAGCAACAGCATTTTCTGGAATGAAGGTAAATTCATCTAGAGAGAATTTGCATTTGGTTTCTCTAGGTGTCTGGGGACACTTACTGTCCAGGATCACTTTAAATTACATTTTGCCTTGAGATGTTTTTCGTGAATTTCATTTGTAAAGTCTCCTGATGGTCAACTTTGGGGGCTATACCCCACTTGCCTAAGATCTGCTTAGCACATAGTTTGAAATAAGTTACTTCTTTTTGAAAATTCTTGCAGAGAATAGGTTTCTTTCTAGTTTTTCTTTTACAAGGGGACTCTTTGGGGTCCCAACTTGAAAAGAGGAAAGTCTCCTTGTAGGCTTAGTATGCTGGGTGGTCCTTAGGTTTTGCAGGGAATGGGTTTATTTTTGGTTTTCTTTTACAAGGGGACCCAGCTTTAAAGAAGAAAAATCTTCAAGCAGACTTAATGCTCTAGGTGGACCGTGGACTGTGACTCATATGTCCTGTATCACTGGAGTTCTGGAAAACTGGAGTTCCGATTTGTCTCAGGCAAAAGACCGTTAAGTCAAAAGCCAGCTACAGAGAAGGGCCCCCCAAAACCCCATAGAACTTATGGCCTGAGGATGTCTTACTTTCCTGCGAGCTCATCAATGAATTAAATATAGTTTAAAAGCTTTATCCAAAATTGTTCATTGTTTGTAACCTGTGGGGAAATCGGCCCAGGTATTTCTTCTTCCTATTATGAAACTGAAATTCCAATGTTAATGCTTTTTTCTAATGCAAAGCTGGTTAAACTACATATGAATTGAACTTGAGACCATAACATTGTTTTGATAGGACTTAATCAACAAAATTAACTAGATGAGGTACATTAGTTTAAATATAATTTGGTATTTGATGAAATTATGGCAAAAACAGTAAAGAAAATTACTTTAAAGGGCTTGTTTTCTAGGAAGGAAAATAGTTTGTCTCTAAATTAGATGTAATTTTTAAAAATGTTGACCAGTATACTTATGTGGTTGTGAAAATAGTAGGCATTAAAACAACAACACATCTTAAATGTAACAACATTTAAACACTGAAACAACATATCTGAAATTTAAATGATCATAGTTGGAATTACTACATTGATTATACCATTTTAAAAAGTTTCAAACATTGACTTTGAAGCTTATTGGTTCGTTCATCATGACATATGGGTAATTTGTAGATAATCAATGGAATTGTCATTAAATCTCCCAAAAGATGTAGTGTTATATTCATAAGCAGTATAGAACAAATTCCCAGGAAAATCTATCACAGACACAAGGCTTCATTACATGCAGACTAAAGAATGAACACTAAACTGAAAGTATCCAATAAAGCGTGAGCTCAAATGTCTTCAAACTAGAAATGTGAAGTATTATTGCTATATTTTTCACAGTCAGTAATAAGCAGTTGGATTCTAAAAGTACATTCTACCAGAAGAACTTGGCCCCAACCAACACTGGGGAAACAGAATTAGCTCTGAACACAAAGGAAGATGGATGACAGATAGTCCTTTCTTTCCAGTTTTGTGGGTGAATTACAACTCAGAAGAGAATTAGAAAAATGTGTGGATTATTTTGAGAAAAAAAAATCAAATTTCCATTCACACTGAGAGGAATTGAAGGAAGTAGCAACATAACTGCTTTGTTTTGTGTTCTGATTAAAAGAGAAAGCAAAAACTAAACACATTATTCCAAGCTTTGGAAAATGTTTTTATTTAAAACAAATCTAGTGCTCAGGGCAAGAGTCTACATACATAATATATTTATATATATATGAATTTATATCATATAAATAATATGATATATATCTATTTTATTCAAATCAAATGAGACATATCACTTTCTGACATACCAGCATATGGTATGTAAATGTGATATATACTTCCTAAAATAAAGAACTTTTTTATAGACCTCAATTTGGATGGCTTACATTGAGAAATATTTTATTAATACATTGTATGTAATTATTGCATTTGCTTTATTTTACATCCATGACACTTAATATGACTAACAGAAATGTAACACACAATATTGTCTTTTTATGCAGTTGCTGTGAAACAGCATTGATAGATGATGATAACCCATTAATTCAGTTGTTTTGGAAAAAATTTTTTGAAGCTTTTCAGTGGCTTAAGCTTTCCCCTGACCACTGGGCCCAGAATAGAATTAAGTGAAATAGCTGAAATGTATCTCTCCATCTTCAGATCCAAGTACGTTTTTAAACACTTGCACTAAACCCATTTTTAAAAGAAATGAGACAAAATTCAGAGATTAGTCATATGTAAGGCCAGAAAAAAATCTGATTCTTATGAATTGCCTAGGTATTTGATTTCTTTATATTGGGCTCTAATCAATTTCAAATTGTAGTTACTTTCATTTCTGAAATGGGGACTGAGTCGGACAGTTTCCCTTGCAAAGTCTGAATTTCCGGTTCCTCTAATGGTTCTCAGTCTGAGCATGGTGGACCTCTCCAAGGAACTATCATTGGGTTGGTCATAAATCATAGAGCCTTCTGTTGACCCCTATGACTGATTTCTAGAAACAGGATCAATGCACTTCATTCCTGAAACCTGAAAACAAGTATCTGTGAGAGAGGGTGTCAAGAAAGACAATATTTTAAAAGGTCAAACCTTAATTCACCTTGATTCCCAGAAATATTCCTTATAGCTTTTTGATGAAAACAATTTTCTAGCCCTTGATGATTACATTCTAACAGCCCTGCAGTCAGGGACATTAAAAGTAGTTATATGCTCATTTTTATTCCAAAAATTCTTAGCCTTGCTAAATCAACATACCCCTTTTCAAGCCCAGAAACAAATGTAGCAACTGACCAATTTCTAGAATATAAGTTCTCATATAAATACTGATAGAAAAGTGTGTTCAGGAGGTAGTTTCTGTTGAAAATAAGAATAATATCATTTCTACGATGTATGTATTGTATGTAAAATGTATGCAGTCCAAGAAACTAAAAGAAGCGTATTTTTATTCTGTTTCATCGTTTTGCTTGGTGCTTCAGTGATAATTATGTTGCAAACATTCTCTTGCAATTCATCTGTGTAAAATATCAGTAAAATTAAACCTTCAAGATGAAATCAGGAGGAAAAACTTTCCATTTTTACTACTTTAAGATGTATTCCCTGTCCCAGAACCCACCATTTTTTAAAGTATGTAGTTTGAAGAAATGACATTAACAACTTTTTGCATAAAAAACTTTTATGAATACAAACTTTGAGTGATTTTCTGGTAAATCTAATTTATTTAAATTAGCTTTATTTAATTACCCATACAGCTGTTCTGTGCCCTGAACATAGCCCAAGGGACTATTTAAAGTGCTTAACTCTAAATGTCATGTTTTATCACTATGTAACATGCAGCAAACTACTACAAAAAATTTTTGTTGTTCACTGGGTAGTACTTCAAGAATACAGCATTCCTTTCTTTCTTCCTCTGATATTATAACAGTTATAAAGCTACAAGCTAAATGTAAGTAGGACCGAGTTCCTTTGAACACCATCACGTCGTCATTCAAGTTACAGCTATATCCTTGCTGAGAGAGAACTCTTTCATTCCAATAGCTGTAATTGCCATCTATACATAGACTTTTCAAGATCCATAGCACAGCGCACTTTGCTTTCTTGTTCTCTAGACCCCTACATCCAATGTCAACTGAACATCTCCTCTTAAATAGTCCACGTGTTCAAAGTGGAATTTGCCATCTTTCTTTCAACCAGATCATCTGCTGTATTCTCACAACAACAAATGAGGCCTCATTTACCATATAGATAACTGGTTCTAAGATGATTTAGGGCATAAAATGGCTTAGAGCTGACATCACCTCTATCCTCACACGGAACAATTGGCAGACAGTATCACTACTTAGCATACTAGAAAGAGCTTGAACTGTGAAGTCAGGTGACCTGGGTTTGAATTGCAGCCCTACTGTTATTTACAATATTATCTTGGGCAAATTATTTCTGGAAGCCTTGGTTTCCTCATCTACAACAAAAATACCATCAAACTTCCCAGAGATATCTAGAGAATTCAAGGAGAAAATAAGACCTAAGACAATGTAAATACAAATGATTTCTGTTTAGTATATTTCTAAAAGAAGAATCCAGTGAGGATGATAGGCCTAAAAACAGAATAAATCACCTTAATTTATAAAATTAATGGAACTTGGTTTTCTGAAGTGTTATTAGGACTTACCCAATGCTAGTGCCAGCTAAAAATGTGGAAGGTAAAAGTCCTTAACCAAGTAAAGCACATTTTGGAAATACTTGATCTACATACACATAGCTTTAGGAAAAGAAGGGTGAATTTCCTGATAATATTATGGATCCTTTTAGGTCAATAGAAATTAACGAATACTTGACTTGCATTAGAGCAGAAGTTAGAGGTGGCACTTCCCTACTTTTCCATTAGCAAGTGGGAAAACCAGGACAAAGATGTGATTGTCCTCCAAACCTAGGGTTTCTTTTGAATCCCAAAGGATCTTTCAATACACTTAAGTTTAAATGAGATTCTGTCATAAGCTCCATTGTATAATGCACCACGCAGTCAGCTCAGACGGCTCAGCTTTTCCTGTTCTGAGCTGTCACGTGAGCGGTTTGGGTGGCACTTGTTTCACAGAGCATGATTTACTGTCATGACTGTCTTTCAAGTGGAAGATGCAGTGGGCGCCCTGATGACCTGGTCAACAGAAATGAATAAACACTTGACTTGCATTCGAGCAGAAGTTAGAGGCAGTGCTTTCCTCATTGACAATAAGAAAATAGAAAAACCCAAGATGGTCTCAACATTGTTTCAATATTCCTAAAACTGATGAGAAACCTCTACATCCAAATGGCCTTACTCCAATTAGAGCATCAGTCCAATAAATAAGTTGTCCAACCATATATACAGTTCTTGGGTCTTTTTCACTTGGAAAAAGTAGCCAATGGCGATACCTGAAGGGAACAGCTTACTTTTTTCTTTTAATAAAGCAATTCAAGGTTGCCGGTGCCATACATTCAAATGCTCAACTCACACATACACCCAAAACACCCACAGTGACTTATACGACATACTCACCAACAACATCACAGTATCCAATTTTCATCGCATTGTGGTTGAACTTGTTCATACAGGTAGGTTTGTCTCACGTTCCAGCCTTTATCCCCTAAGCATTTGAGGGCTGACAGTTTTATCTCCTTATCACATTATTTCCGTTATTTGCAAGCAAGATGTAGCAGGTACCTGAACATCTTGGGGATAATTACTCTTCCAGTAATTTGCAACACTAATGATACTTTTCTAGCTTTTTATGGTGCAAGTGTTTTATGCTTTATTAATTTGCACTTGGTCTTTTCTTTGATATTTTTTCTCCTGTCTGAGTTTTACAAGTCTATTGCTTGTACTGTGCCCATGAAGAATGTTTTCTACTACAAAATAAGGAAAATGATTATGATAACACTGAAAAGGCCAAATGGTGGCCTTTATAAGAAAAAATATATATTATGAAACTTTTTTTTTGTCTGCCCTAAATTCGAGGTTAAGTAATAAAGTTGACTGAGGCTAGTTAAGGAATATGTGCCTCAAGGGTATATATCAGCCATGATCACCCTAGTAGGCTAGTGTATCATTAAGAGATCATGTGAGAGCAGGAAATCAAAGCCCCTTTGTACTAATCCTTGAGATCTGCTCCTATGTCTGACTCACATTCTCTAGGAAAAGTGAATTGATAGGGCAGGTTATATCACATAAGATGAAGAAGCTGCTATAACTGTTTTCTGATTCTACAGTTTTGCCTTTTCCTGGAATGTCATATAAATGAAATTACACAATCTATTGCCTTTACAATCTGGCTTATTTTACTTACAAAAATGTACTTAAGAGTCATCCATTTTGTTGCATAAATCAGAAGTTTGTTCCTTTTTCTTGTTGAATAGGACTCCATTCTGTGGATACACCACAGTTTGTTTATCCATTCACTTGTTAAGGAGCACACTGACTGCAGCTTTTTTGCAATCACGAACAATGCTGATATAAAATTTTATCTATAGGTTTTTGAGTAAACATGAGTTTTCATTTCACTTAGGTAAATAACTAAAACTAGGATCACTGAGTTGTATTGAAAATTTATGATTAACCTAAAAAAATTGCTAAAATATTATCCAAAGTATCTGTACTATTTGAAATTCCAACAGCAATGAATGAGCATTTTTATTGCTCTGCATTCTCACCAGTATTTGGTATTGTCAGTTTCTTTAAAAAAAAAAAAAAAACTGGCCATGCTAATAGGTGTGTGATAATATCTTAAATTTTTAATTTGTTCTCCCCTAGAGACTAATGATGTTGAGTATCTTTTCATATTCCTTTTTTTTTTTGCCATTTCAATGTCTTCCTTAGTGACATCTGTTTGGATATTTTGCTCATTATTTATTGATTGTTTACTTAATATTGAATTCTAGTGGTTCATTATATATCCTGAATACATCCATTAAAAGTTATATGATTTGCAATTTTTTTCTCCATCTGTGGCTTGTCTTTTCATTCTCTTAATGGTATCTTTCACTGACCAATACTTTTAGTTTTGATACAGTCCAATTTACCAACTTTTTCGATGGTTTGTGGTTTCTGAGTAGTATCTAAAAATTCATGACTAAACCCAATGTCATCCAGATTTTTATTCTACCTAGGAGTTTTACAGTTTTATGCTGTATATTTAGGTCTCTGATCAATTTTAATTTTTGAAAATCTTGTGAGATTTCTATTTATTTTTCTACCTATTGATATTGTTGTTCTAGCACTAGTTGTTTGAAGAATTATCATTTCTCTATTAAACTGCCTTTGCACCTTTGTAAAATACCTGTTGATTATATTTGTGTGGGTTTAATTCTGGGCTATTTTATTTAATAAATTAATGCGTTTATCCTTTTGCCAAAGCTACACTGTTTTGATTACTGCACTTGGTAATAAGTCTTAAAATCAGGCCACAAGTGCAGGTTCTGCCTTCAGGCAGTGTGAGCCCTCTGATTTTATTCTTTCAATAATTATTTTGGCTTTCTAGTTCCTTTGCCTTTTCATGTAAATTTTAGAAGCAGCTTGTTGTTATTTTCTAAAAAAAAGTTTTCTGGGATTCTGATTACCATTGGGTTGAATCAGTATATCAAATTGCAGGGAATCAACACCTTAACAACATTGTTTCCAATTCATGAACATTGTATATCTCTCCAAGTGTATACATCCTTTATTTCTTTCATTAGTATTCTATAGTTTTCAGCGGACAGATTCTGTACATGTTTTGCTAGATAGATCATTGTTTTGGTTTTATTGTAAAGGATATTGTTTTTCAAACTACAAATTCCAAATATTCATTTCTGGTATATAGGTAGACAATTGATTTTGTATATTCTCCTGGTATCCCACAACCTTTTAAAACTCATTTCTTTAGTCCCTGAAGTTTGCTGTAGATTCTTTGGGATCTTCTACACAGACAGTCACATTGTCTGCAAATTCTGCTTTTAGCCCAACAGGATTGAACTGAATCTCCAAGTTATACTCTGTATAGAGCAAAACAGTTCCTTCAGTCATGTCACCTATCTTGCCCACACCTGTGTTCCACACTCATCAAACTGTAATGTAATTTGTAGTTATATGTTTTTCTACACTAGACTATTATATCCCCACAGGAAGGACCTGTCATTGCTGCCTTTTCATTCCAAGCATCTAATAAAGAAGCAAACACCTAAGAGGAAGGCATTGCTTATTTAGTAAAGGATGGGCCCGAAATAGGAGAAGTCAAAGAAAAAAGGAAGAGAAGAGAGAAAAGAAAAATGAGACAAATTTACACACTATTGGCCAGGTGCAGTGGTTCATGCTTGTAATCTCAGCACTTTGGGATGCTGAGGTGGGCGGATTGCCTGAGATCAGAAGTTCGAGACCAGCCTGGCCAACATGGTGAAACCTTGTCTTTACTAAAGATACAAAAATTAGCAGGGTATAGTAGCAGGTGCCTGTAATCCCAGCTACTGGGGAGGCTGAGGCAGGAGAATTGCTTGAACCCAGGAAGCGGAGATTGCAATGAGCCAAGATCGCACTACTGCACTCCAGCCTGGGTGATAGAGTGAGACTCTGTCTCAAAAAAAAATACATACTAATAATCATATATTCAAAGAAATTTTAGTTTACTTGTTTTCTATTACTGGTATATTAAATTCCTTAAGTATATAGCCCGACTAGCACTGGAAAGAGAATATTAAACTTGCCAATTCTTTATCTTCATCTCTTCTAGTTTAAATCATTTTATTCAGGCAACTTAGTGTGTTTGGGGAAATGTTCAAGTTTTCAGATCTTTCTCTCCATCTTACTGTTCTTCTAGATGGCATCTGGGCAATGGCATTACACATAGGCCCTCATGCTGGCCTGGAGAATAGCCTGGGATCTAAGCACTGTTACCTTATGCTGTTGTCGTTCACCTTTTCCTGACTCCTCAATATCCCTTGGTTTCCTTGTGGTGACTGCTCTGCTAGCACCAACTACTGAAGTCTTGACTGAAGGTTGCAGCTGATAGTCTGAAGTCTCTACTTTCTCTTGGCGTGGTCAGGGCCCATGGCTCTCCTTATATTCAATTCTAGCTGAGCTTTCACTAGCCCTGAAGCCTACTCTAATTCTCATCCAAATTATCTCTCTATCCTCTGGCTTAGGAACTGTACACCCCACAATGCCTGCAGAGGTTTATTCTATCCTTTGCCTGAGCTGCCTTCATGAAGTTTTAGCATCTCACTTCTCACTTTCCCCCTATTCCACAGGGTGACTAGAAGAACATTTGGAGGCTTTCTGTACTAGCTGAGAGCCAAAGTAGACTCAGGAGTCCTACTCTCTGCCTAACCATGGTAAGGCATCTGCTCATCCAGCATGGCGGTCTCCTCTTGTGTTGAGTGAAAGTACAACATTGGAACGGTTTTATTTGATCTTTCATCTGACATTTTGGAATTAGAACAGTAGATTTCAGAATGGAATTAACGTGTACTTCCCACTGGACTTGATATTTAAAAAGACTTTTCTGGCAATATGAACCACCTCTTTAACCCAATTCTGGCAGACAGTAGTAAAACCAAGTGAAAATACAACCTGACATGAGACCCAATAGGGTAGTTGTCCAGGTAATCAAGACAGTGAAAAATTCAGCTCTAATTCCCCATCATAGTGTGAATATGGTTGAAGCTATAAATATGAGAGAACTTACTGAGAAATGTACTTTTTTCCCTTTCACTTGTTATACTGGATTTTTTTCAGCCCACTTTAGCAGTTACATAAAACACTATACCTTTGCTGTTTATTCTTATAGCTAATTCCTTCGCTGTGTGTACACTAGTTTCTAAAAGTGTATGGTCCTCAATCTCTGGGTTTAACTCATAAATTTTTTTTTTAAGTCAATGGCATTCAAGAATATTGTTGGAAATAGACGCTTGGTGCTGCAGGAAAAATTAGCACTGAGACAAAGGATCTTTCAGCAACGAAATTTTTACCCTCGCTAGCCAGTAAGAGTGCCCTTCCTGCAATCCAGGAAGTAAAATCGCATTGCTGAAAGATCCTTTGTCTCGGTGCTAATTTTTCCTGCAGCACCAAGTGTCTATTTCCAACAGTATCATTTAAAGTATCCATGATTATATATGTGTATTTATGCATACTATATATGTAATATATTATATATGTAATACATTACATAAAACTATATTAAAAACATTCAGGCCACTCCTAGTCACCTCATTTCTGATTACACTATATGATGAATAACAGTGATTCCTATATTTACACATAAATCTCTGGATTCTATTATTCTAAGAAATTTCCCAAAACACATTCATCAGCCCTTCAGTTTTTCAGGTACAGTTTTTTCAGTCCTCAAGCCTCATGTTTCTTGCTCTATAATTGCTCGAGGTGGTGCTCCTCCCTGATCAACAACTCTTTCAAATGGTACATGTCACTCCCTTTAAGTATTACTTGCATATTAAATTTGTATTTCTGTGAAATTAATTTTCCCACACTGCCCTGGCATCATTTAATTAGGCCACCGGCCTATTCCAATGGACACAAACTCCTTTTCACAAGTTCCTTTCCTTTTTTGCAAACATAAATGCTTTCATTCCATGTAGGTGTTGCCACAGAAGTTCACAGTCACATCGTGGGAGAGGGTGTGATCACAATTGAAAAGGATCCCACAGAAAGCTCAAGAAGTGCGATGGGTTTGACACTGCTAGTTAGATTCAGGCCACAAAGTAATTGTCCAACTGGTTCCATTTGCAATGAGGTCTTAATGTGGCTATTCAGAGTAGAATGAGGAGTAGGTGGCTGACTTGGCCCATTTTAGGCCTTGTTATTTTAAAACTGAAAAAAGTCATACACACAAAATATTGCAGCACTTCTAAAAGCGTAGAGTTTGTGCCACCTGTCATTTGTGAAGTAATTTTAGGTGGCACAGGACCAAGCATCTTGATCTTGATGTTTACATTTTCCCATCACTGCATAATTACCATGCATGACTCAAAGACTAGAAAGGAGGAGAGGAAAAAAAGAGGAAAGAGAAGGTGAGCCAGAGGAAGAAGGAAGAGAAGCCAGGAAATCTGTCTATAGCTAAGGCGGAGGTGTTTGAGTCCCAAGACCGGACTGTGGTGCTTGTCAACTATATGGGTGGGGAAGACTGTGTGTGTGACATATGTCTAGAGGAGGAGGCTGATGAGCAAAGTGCCCGGGGGAAAAATGGACTTCTTGCAATCCTTCCTTGACACTCGAGATCTCCAGATGGAGAACTCAGCCCCAACATGGAGCACATCCCACTGACAGTAGAAGAAAAGAATGCTTGGGAAGACATGTGGAGTAGAAAATGAGCAAGAAAGCTTTCAGAGAAAGCAAAACACATAATGCAGATAAGAGTAGGGCGGTGGAATTTTCAGTAAACAGAGGCCTCCTGGGTAACAAGAAGATAGCCTAACTGCTAGTGATAGAAGAAAGGACAGGGCTGGTGAATAGAACCTTGAACTGGAAGTTGGAACACTGAGATTGTCTTCTGGACATGCAAAAAAAATCACTCTGAAATCTGGGTAAATCAGTCAAAGTCTCTTCTGCTATAATCAGAAATATTGACATTTATTATTACTTCTTTATTTTAAAATAAGATTATTATTATTGTTATTTGAGACAGAGTCTCACTTGGTCACCCAAGCCAGAATGCAGTGGCATGATCTTACCTCACTGCAAACTTTTAACTCCAGGGTATGAGAAATCCTCCCACCTCAGCTGCCCAAGTAGCTGAAACTGTAGGCATGCACAAGCATGACCAGCTAATTTTTCATTTTTGGTAGAGATGGGGTCCTGCTTTATTGCCCAGACTGGTCTCAAACTCCTAGACTCAAGCAATCCTCCTGCCTTGGCCTCCCAAAGTGCTAAAATTACAGGGGTAAGCCACCATGTCCATCCCTTACTTAATTTTTTAACCAATATGTATAGTAACCTGTGAATGGTGATAAAGTTTTCTCTTTGTGGTTGAAATACAAGTCTTCCTTGAAACTAATATTATTAAAATAAAAGAGAAAGAAATGTACGGATGAGCACAGGTATCAAAAAAGTTAAATAGTTGTACAATATCGTCAATAACCATGTGAATCCTGGAACCAGCCTGTCTGGGTTGAAATTCAGCCTGAACCACTTACTGACTGTAATATTGATTAAATGACTTAACTTCTCTTGCCTCCATTTTTGCATCTGTATAATGGGGATAATGAGAGTTCCAACATCGCAATGTTACTGCGATGATCCAGTGAGTTAATATGTCTGAAGTTCTCAGAAAAGTGTCTGGCAAATCTGTATGTTTTGTTTTGTATGTGTATACAGATATGATAAAAGCTGATTTAAAAGCTGCTGGAATGTACAAATACAAAACACTTGTCTAGTCTAATATCTCTTTTCTACAGAGATTTATAAGTCACATGTTTGTAAATCTCAAATTCTTGGTGCCAGAACATAGATTAGAATCCAGTTTTTGGGGGCCAGGTGTGGTGGCTCATGCCTGTAATCCCAGCACTTTGGGAAGCTGAGGTGGGCAGATCACTTGAGGCCAAGAGTTCGAAACCAGCCTGGCCAACATGATGAAACTCTGTTTCTACTAAAAGAAATGCAAAAATTAGCAGGGCATCATGGTGTACACCTACAGTTCCAGCTACTCAGGGGGCTGAGGCAGGAGAATTGCTTGAACTCAGAAGGTGGAAGTTACAGTGAGCCAAGACCCACCACTGTACTCCAGGCTGGTTAACAGAGTGAGACCCCATCTTAAAAAAAAAAAAAAAATCCAGTTTTTTTTGCATCATCTTCTAATTCTACCTGTTTGTTTTTCATCAGTGTTTATCTTGCCACTACTGCCTGAGCAGGCAAGACAAAGCCTTATTGCAAATGAGCTTCATTGTAAAAGGAAGCACATATCCTGTTAGCACAAATACATCACAGACAATGCAGACAGAAGATTTGCAAAAATAGTCATTTTACTTAAGAATCTTATCTCTTTTCTATCTCATGACACATGTGTATTATTACTCTCTGGCTAATAGAGGAAATAAAAAAGTGAATGAGTGGCTGGCCACTAAGAGAAACAGATGGCAGTGGCACGTGTCTCTTCTATTGGCACGTAACTTTGCAGCGTGGATAACCTAAAATCATCAGCAAAAGATTCGCTGATAAGACTTCACAATTCTCATGAATTCATCCCTTAATTCTTATGGATTTGCAATTCTTACTCTTTATTTTCCATAATAATTATTGGATCATAGACTCTGTAACCCTTCACTGTTCATTAACTAAGTCAATCAATAAACTACATTCTGTTCATTTTAATGAGGGTCATTCTGGTCACTACACGCACACATAACAAGAAGCCATACAACAGTGAAAATTAATCTCTCTTTAGACTCTCTCCATATTCACTTCTTTGAAGGCAACCAGAATGTGAACCTCTGTCTGGTGGGGCTGGGTGTTTCATTAAGTGAGCACAATAATTATGCCCTTGTTAGGAGCTTTTTAAAAGCTTTCAGGGAAATACAATTTGAAATAAATAATGCTGATTAAACACCCTTTCATGGAAGAAATAATAGAAAGAGATCAAATGATAAATGAAATGAATGTTCTTGTATCAAAGCAAATGGTGATTAATGGGAGGCCAGTCCTTTGCTTGCACTGGCACTTCTGTAAGCTGGTCAGTACCATTTATAATTGTGTTTTAGCGTTTTGCAGCCCAGTCATTTATAGTAACCGTAACATTAAAGTGATAAATTAAGAAGAAACATGTTGTCTAATCAGCAGATAGTCAGTGATGCAGCGCCAGTCAAAAGAAGAGTCATTGCATTTCTTTTCCTTAATAATTAAGGATTAGAAGGATGGTTTGATTGGAAGGGAAATTTGCCAAATAGGCAGCTATTCACATATTTATTATTTTGATATTTCCTTTTCTTTCTTTTTAAAGTAGGTTTACTTTTTACTTCAGTCATCTTTCAAATGATCTACCTTTTCTTCTAATCACCTAAAAGAAATAATTGCAGGAAGCTAGTACTATAAAAAGGTCATTTCTTGTACCTTAACAATTAGCTGTTTCAAAAAATTTAATATTAACTGCAGACTTGTTACTTTGCAAGGAAAGCCTAGCCAGCAATGCTGTACTATCTACTAGACTCTGTATCTCTTAAGTACAGTCTTTTTTAGAAAATTTTACTCTAAGTTCTGGGATGCAAGTGCTGAACCTGTAGATTACATAGGTGTAAGTGTGCCCTGGTGGTTTGCTGCACCTATCAACTTGTCATCTAGGTTTTTAGCCCCACATGCGTTAGCTATTAGTTCTAATGCCCTACCTCAGCTCATCCCCACCCCCTGACAGGCCCCGGTGTGTGATGTTCCCCTCCCTGTATCCACATGTTCTCATTGTTCAACTCCCATTTATGAATGAAAATATGCAGCGTTTGGTTTTCTCTTCCTGTGTTAGTTTGCTGAGAATGATGGTTTCTAGCTTCATCCATGTCCCTGCAAAGGACATAGTCTCATTCCATTTTATAGCTGCTTAGTATTCCATGGTGTATATGTACCACATTTTCTTTATCCAGCCTATGATTAATGGGCATTTAGGTTGATTCCATGCCTTTGCTATTGTAAATGGTGCTGCAATAGACATGTGCATGCGTCTTTACAGTAGATGCCTTATAATCCTTTGGGTATATACCTAGTAATGGGGTTACTGGGTCAAATGGCATTTCTGATACTAGATCCTTGAGGAATTGCCACACTATCTTCCACAATGGTTGAACTAACTCACATTTCTACCAACAGGGAAAAAGCGTTCCTATTTCTCCACCGCCTCTCCAGCATCTGTTGTTTCTTGACTTTTTAATAATTGTCATTCTGATTGGTATGAGAACGTACTTCATTGTGGTTTTGATTTGCATTTCTCTAATGATCAGTGATGTTGGGCTTTTTTTCATATATTTGGCCACACAAATGTTTTCTTTGTGAACAGAAGTGTCTGTTCATATCCTTTGCCCACTTTTTGATGGGCTTTTTTTTTTTCTTGTAAATTTGTTTAAGTTCCTTGTAGATTCTGGATTTTAGATCTTTGTCAGATGGTGGATTGCAAAAATTTTATCCCATTCTGTAGGTTGACTGTTCACTCTGATGATAGTTTCTTTGGCTGTGCAGAAGCTCTTAAGTTTAATTAGATTCTATTTGTCAATTTTGGCTTTTGTTGCAATTTTTTTTGGTGTTTTCATCATGAAGTCTTTGCCCTTAAGTATGTTCTTAATTAAGG
Organism: Callithrix jacchus; assembly: GCF_049354715.1. Taxonomy (NCBI): domain Eukaryota; kingdom Metazoa; phylum Chordata; class Mammalia; order Primates; family Cebidae; genus Callithrix; species Callithrix jacchus. Next base: position 16,907,153 of record NC_133508.1, read on the forward strand.
TTATGCATGTCTCATAAGTGATAAAAAATATTTCCAGGAATATATTCACACACATTTTAGCTTAAAAATATATATTCACTAATAAAAATAAAGATTCACTAATAAAACTACCCACCACTAATACAGATTCTATTTTGTATAGAATTTTTGTAAAATAATTGTATTAATGACTAAATATTAAAGTGTATTCACTTTTAAGCAGCAAAATTGTGCTTTGTTAACTCTTTGCTATCCTGAAGTGATTTTATTCTGGTTTGGAAAATAACTTTCCTTTTTCTAAAAGTTAACAGACATACTTTACACTTTGGAGATTTTCATCTGCTCATATTTCCAGCCAAATTTCAATATTTGGTACTATTAAGTGTTACTAGTATTTCCCTTGATATCTGCATACCAGATGTATGATACCACATGCTACTGGTTCTGCTGTGCAACGTGGGTTAAATTCCTTTTTTTTTTTTAGACAGAGTTTTGCTCTTGTTACCCAGGCTGGAGTGCAATGGCGCAATCTCAGCTCACCGCAACCTTCGTCTCCTGGGTTCAGGCAATTCTCCTGCCTCAGCCTCCTGAAGGTGTCACACAATGTGTTGCTTTTGACTTACTTGTCTTTCTCTCTTTTTTTCATGGATTTTGCCAGAGTTTCCTTGGAATTACATTACAAGCTGCAGTATTTATCTGAAACATTGCTTCTTTATCATAAATTTTAGAACGATCATGACAACTCTCACATGCACTGGAAACTCAGTGCCAGTATACAAAATCAGGGATGTCTAGGGGACAAGAGGAACTCCTCTGTTTGTACAAGTTAAATGCCAGCATTCTAGGTTCATTCATGGACACCTATAAGGAGAATGTAAAAAACAAACAAACAAAAAAAAAAACAAAAATAGAATAGAGAAAAATGTAACAAAAGAACCTAAAAATCTGGAATATAATTCCTGCTTTGAATAACTTATTTCCACTTATTTTCTTTCTTTCATAACATATTAGTTTCCATTTGTCTTCCAGTCTTCAGCTTGGAAGCGACTTCCCCTCATATAACCTTCTTGACCCATCAAGAATGAATTAGGAGCCCCACCAGTTTACTCAAAGAGTATCAGGTCACAGCCCCTGTTAAGCACTTAGCACCCTCCTCATCAGGGCCTATTTGCGTGTCCATGTCCCGGTATAATGTTGCCACCTTGATGCAGGGACAGTGCTATGTTCATTTTTGTATCTTCAGCACTTATCACAGAGAAAGTACTCAGTACAAGGCAATGCTTTGCATATTTTGACATGACTGCAATTTTGTCAAGAATGTAAACTCGCTAAAGTATAGAGCTGAGGTTCCTGCCAAAACAGCCTTGAAGACCACTGATTTGGAAGACACAGATCATAAACCCTTAGGTTTATGGCTAAGAGTATTAAATGATCTCTCTGATCCCTTTTTGCTTTTTATAGGTAGTATGAGGAAAGCTCTGATTTCCTCTGTGTGAAAATTTGCAAGGCCTGAACAATGAAGTTTTATCACTATTGTTATGTTGTAGTTTTTATTTCAGAGGGTAGAGAATTCCAATGAGTTATCCTGTAACTTAAAAAAAATTTCTTCTCAAACGTTCCTCTTCCAGCAAAACACAAGAAGAGAGTCAGATATATTTTCCCATTTGCTGATTTGCAGATATGAACTGCTTTCAATGGCAGTAAGGAGGACATCTGAGCTAAGGTGATGATTTTTATCTGGCCTCTTCCCAAAAGTTAATATTTAACTTGTGCAAGTCCAGATTATGGGTTGAGGCTGGAAAAGATGCCTGATAGTGACTGCAGTGGGAAAGTATACACTTTTTTGTGTCTGCTTTTGCAAAATTAAAGCAAAACAAAAATATAAGCTTGAATCAATGTTAAGGTTAAACGCATATAATTGAACTTAAGACCCATTTTTTCTGTAACATGAACAATGCATGAATGATAGCTGAGCTCTTTCCTTTTGCATATTCTTCCTCTTAAAAGCCTTCAAAAGGACTTGAATTGGCAGTTTTGATGTCCTTGGTAGACTATTCATGTTTCTCTCAGATTTCTCTTTTTATTATTCTACTTGTTGAACAAATAATTTGTGAATGAATATTTATTGGTTGAACAAATATTTACCACAGCATCCTTGGTAAAACACAGGCTCAGCCATCACATAGGCTTGCCTTATGCTTGCTATTGCAATCATTTCTTAGTTGTTACAAATGTTTTTAAAGCAAGCTACTGGTGTGATAGGAATGTTCTGGGTTTAGTTAGGTATATAGAAAATGAGGCTGGAGATGTACATTTTAAAGGGTCAAGCTCTGAGGTTTCAAATGGAAATGATTTGGCTTTTCTTACATCTGCAAGTCAGAAGGAAAGGCCATGTCAAGAGTTCTTTATAAGATCTGGTTGAAAAAACATAAATACATCCAGCGGGCTTGCCTTGTTTAGAGGTGAACAGATTCATTTTTCCTCTTTAGTTAATAAAATTAAGCATATTTCTTTGTTTCTTGTTCAGGTTTATTTTGCAGGTATTTTCTGAACAGTGACTATTAGTAATAAATATCAGATGGATTGGGATCACCTCTTGCTTTGCTCAGGTTTATTTTTATCAGCTCTGCTGTTACCCTGGGCTACACCCGAAGAACTGATGGGAGCTGAAATACAAGACCACAAAATATGGCAACAGAGCTTTTCCAAGGGCAACAAGTAGGCTTTACTTAGCATTCAGCATTTGAAAACATGCTCATTATTTCAGTGAGATTAAAAACGTACAGGAATCCAAAAATATAATTAGGCAGAGCTCAGGGCAAAGCATTTATAAATATGGTGGGTGAGAATAATGAAGATGACTTTGAGACAACTGATCTTGTTGATCTCTCTCTCTCTTCAAAGTATTAACACTCTTTAAAAAAAGCCCAACTTCCCAGAGCGAACTATTTTACTTTCTGCTGCACACCCTCAGCTGAACAGCATTAAGCACTTGAGCTACTCAGCATCTGAATAACGCAGCCTTTTACTATTTGTGGTTTCCTTGATAAGGGGCAAAAATTACATTTCAGATTCTGCTTTCTCTTACATCTTTGTTATAAATTGTCTCCAGATTAGCGTCATTAATCATATTTTGTAGACAAAGAAATGAGATACACAGTAAGAAGTGATTTTTTTAAGATTTTAAAAGTTTGAGAGATAAAATTTAGACTTTACCAAATTCTAGTTCATATCAGTCTTTCAAGAAGACAAATTCAGTAATTTACAAACAATTTGAGGAAAAACAATGGTAAAAATTGAAAAATGCCTTCCTTCTCAGGTAGCTTTTCTTTATTCATAATGGGATTGCTAAAATAATTTATTATAATTACTGCTATCTAAGTTAATGCTCCTATTAAAAAGTGTTTTTATTTTAAGGAACAAATTATATACAGTTCACTTGAAGCCATACTCAGAAAATTGGTTGCAGTGAAACAGTAGTTCCATATTTGTATTTTATGTTCATTTACTCTCAAACAACCTCCACTATGGAGACTTTATCTAAAGTCAGATTCAACTCTTCAAATACTGAAGACATAAGCGAAATGCTCTGTCGCCTGCAAGAAGCTGGCTGTTCTGTCTTCCTTAAGGATTATCTAGTGGAGGTGGGAATAAGTTTTGGACTCTAACTCTGCACTAACCTGAAATTACATATGATGTGATGGGCCTATTTATCTGAATGAATGACCTTTTTGCTATACCACTTAGAAATGATAGCTTTAAAAAATGACATAAGTAGGTTTGCAAGAGAGAAAGAAAATTCCTTGGGGCCCAAATGAAGAGAGAATGATAACCAGAGGAATAAGCCTCTGAACTTACACTGAGTCATGTGTGCTGTATGCATATTCAGGGGCTGAATTTTTTTTTTTTTTTTTTTTTTTTTTTTTTTTTTTTTTTTTTTTTTTTTTTTGAGACGGAGTTTCGCTCTTGTTACCCAGGCTGGAGTGCAATGGCGCGATCTCAGCTCACCGCAACCTCTGCCTCCTGGGTTCAGGCAATTCTCCTGCCTCAGCCTCCCGAGTAGCTGGAATTACAGGCACGCGCCACCATGCCCAGCTAATTTTTTGTATTTTTAGTAGAGACGGGTTTCACCATGTTGACCAGGATGGTCTCAATCTCTTGACCTCGTGATCCCCCCCGCCTCGGCCTCTCAAAGTGCTGGGATTACAGGTGTGAGCCACCGCGCCCCAGGGGCTGAATTTATATGCCTGCAGACGTGGTAATTTAAAGGTAGAAACAAAGCATTAAAAACTGGTCTCAGGTGGATAAAGAAGGGTAGACTGAACCTAAAGTTAGCAGAAGATAAAGAGTAGAGTAAAAATTAATGAGATAGAGAAAAACAAAAAAGCAGTGAACCAAAAGCTCTTTGAAAGATCAACAAAATTCAGCTAAATGGACCAAAAAATAAAAAAAGCAAAGCAAAGCAAAGAAAAAACCCACTAAAACATACGAAATGAGATTCGAAAGACGGGACATTACTACTGACTTTACAGAAATAAAAAGAGTTACACAGGAAGGATGTAAATTGTCTACCAACAAATTAATTTAGATAAAACAGACAAATTTCTAGAAGAAAACTACTGAAGCTTACCCAAGGAGAAATAGAAAAACCTGATTAGCCACGTGATAGGTAAAGAGAATGAATTAGTGATACTAGTGAATTCTACCAAACATAAAAAATAATTAACACCAATGATACACAAATGCTTCCAAAAATAAAAAAGAATAAAACACTTCCCATCTCATTCTATACGGCCATTATTATCCTGGTACAAAAACCAAAGACATCACAACAAAAGAAAACTAGCTACCCACATGTTTTATGACTACAGATGCAAAACTCTTCAACAGAATACTAACAAACTAATTCCAGCCACATATAACAGGGATTATACACCCTGGCAAATTGCAATTTATCTTGGGAATGCAAGATTGGCGTAACCTCAGAAAATCAATTAATATGATAACTTATATCTCACACTATATCACAAGGAACTAGAAAAAAAATAACAAACTAAGTCCAAGGATAGCAGAGAAAGAAAATCATAAAGATTCCAGCAGAAATAGAGAAAATAGCAAATAGAAGACAATTTTAAAAAAATGAAACAGTGGTTTTCTTGAAAAGATCAATGAAACTAACAAAAACCTAGCTAGATTAAGAAAAATAAGAGATGACTCAAATAATAAAATCAGAAGTGAAAGAGGAGAAATTACAATGGATGTATATATATCAATTTATATTGATATATTTATAGATATAAATATTGACATATATATTTATATAGCATGGTATCACGTATAATATACCAAAATCAGGTGTCCACAAAGCTGTTGTATTAAGCACAAAGCAGTTCTAAACTTCCTCCCAGGTCCAGTGGCTAGTAAACAGTAGAACATGATTGAACTAGCTAATTTAGCTCTAAAAATTCTGTTCTTAATAACCAGGTCATATTGAATATAAGAAGTTACCTTAACATGACAAAGGATAGTTACCAACAACCTCCACGAACATCATAATCAATGGTGAAATATTATGGACAATCCCCTTAAAGCCAGGTAGATGACAAAGTTTTTGTTTTCACATTTTCTACTCAAATAATAGCAACATAGGGTAAGAACATTGAAGGAAGTATACAGATTAAAGGGAAAGTCACAAAACTAATCTCAAATTTAAATTATACAACTGTTTACATACAACTTTTCCATAGAAAATCTCAGAAAAACTGATAAAGCTAATAAGACAAATCAGTGAAGTTAAGATACAAGTTCGATATACAAAACCCAATAACATCCTAACCTATAATTATTCCAAAAATAATTTTAAAAATAAAATTTATACTAGATGCAAGAACTCAAATGTAACTAAAAGATAAATCTCTTAAAAGATGAGTAAGACCATCATGTAGAAAATTATAAAATTTGAATTAAGAAACTGAAAGATCACTGTAAGTTTAGATATTTGGCCGGGCGCCGTGGCTCAAGCCTGTAATCCCAGCACTTTGGGAGGCCGAGGTGGGTGGATCACGAGGTCAAGAGATCGAGACCATCCTGGTCAACATGGTGAAACCCCCGTCTCTACTAAAAATATAAAAAATTAGCTGGGCATGGTGGCGTGTGCCTGTAATCCCAGCTACTCGGGAGACTGAGGCAGGAGAATTGCCTGAACCCAGGAGGCCGAGGTTGCGGTGAGCCGAGATCGCGCCATTGCACTCCAGCCTGGGTAACAACAGCAAAACTCCATCTCAAAAAAAACCCATATTTACCATATTTGTAGGTTTAGTCATCCAATATTAGATGAATGCTACAATCAAGATTAGCTCAAGCAAAATATCAACAGCTTTTACCCAGAACTAGACAAGCTGATTCTAAAATTATATAAAAGAAAATAGAGCCAAGATATGCAAGAGAAGTTTGATCAGAAAGATAAAGGTCAGAAACTCATCCTAACAAAGTAAAAATAAACCATGATAACACAATATAATACTGATATAGGAATAATCATAAATACTGAAATAGACAAATGGAACAAAAAGAAAAATTGTAGAATAAAGATGTATCAATAGGGAAGATTTTTTAAATATCCACAATAAGCCACAAAGAAGAAAAGAGTAAATTTCTATTTAAGAAACACAAGGTAAAGACACTCAAAGAATATAAAAGGTATCAGTATCTAATACACACATATAAATCTATACATCGATGTTTCTACATCATATAAATAAGAAAAATTGGTAAAAGATATATATGAGTAAGAAATAAAAGAAAAATCTAAATAGGCAAATTGTATATTTAAAAAAATGCTTTACCTCACTAGCAATTAGGGAGATTGAAACAATACCAAAAATGAGATATCACTTCAAATCCTCAGGTTGGCAAAAATTGTTTTTAAAACCTTAGTATGATACTTATTTGTAAAATATTTTACAGATTATAAGAACACTAATCTTTTCACAAATTATGTTGTAAATATTTTCTTCATTTTAATATTTTGACCATACACCTTTTATCCATGAGAAATGTTTAATTTTTATGAAGTCAAAACTTCTAATGCTTTTCTTTTTTTCCCGTTTTTTAAACCAAAGTTTTTATTATGTAACATTTAATCCAACCATATTTAAAAGATTATAAAACTGCTTTTCATTACTCAAGAAAAGAAGAAAGGTAGCCACTTTGAGAAAAGTTCCTGACTTCGCCATTTGGTAACAAACAGCAATTTAGTATTTAGTATTTAGGATACTTCAGTTGAAAGTGTTGAATTCAGTTGTCCCTTTTCATTCCTCTCCGTGAGTGCCACGGACTGCAGCTGCTTCTTATCGGCCATCTTGCCTCAGTAGAAAAAAACCTAATGCTTTTCTGATAGTGATTTTTCTTTTTTTTTTCCTTTGTATTCAAGCTTTGTTGCGGTATAACTGGTAAATAAAATTGTATATATTCAAGGAGTATAATGTGATGATATATCTATACCTTTTGAAATTATTACTACAATTGAGTTGATGAACCCATCTATCATCCCAGTTACCAATATTGTGTGTGTGTGTGTGTGTGTGTGTGTGAGAGAGAGAGAGAGAGAGTGTGTGTGTGTGTGTGTGTGTGTGTGTGTGTGTATCTGTGTGTGGTCAGGACCCAAGATATACTCTAGGTGGGCATGGTGACTCATGCTTGTAATCACAGCTACTTGTGAGGGTGAGCATGAGGATGGCTTGAGGCCAGGAGTTTGACACCAGCCTAGACAACATAACAATACCTCACCTCTAAATAAATGTTAAGAAGAGATAAACCCTCTTACGAAAATTTTAAGTATATATTTCCTTATCAGATTGCACTGATCAGAATGCCAAATGTAATGCTGAATAGAAATATTAACAGTGAGCACTTTTATAGAATAACAGAATATTTTTAATATTTTACCATGTAATATAACATTTCTTATAGGTTGTTTTAGGCATTATTCATCAGATTTGAACATTTCCTTTATTTCTAGCTGGTTGAGAGTTTTTAAAAATTGGTTTAGTTTTGTTCTTACCATGAATAGATGGTGAAATTTGTCATATGTTTTTACCACTTTTAGAAGTGTGCTGTTTAATCTCCAAGCATTTGAGAATGTTCCAGCTATTCTACTTTAATCGGTTTCAAATTTAGTTCATTGTGGTGTGAAAAAATACACTGTATAATTTTTATTGTTTTAAATTTGTTAAGGTTTGCTTTAAGATCTAGAATGTGGTCTTTCTTGGTAAATGTTCATTGTGAGCTTGAAAAGAATGTTTATTCTGCTGTTGTCAGATGAAGTAGTTTATGGATGTCCATTATATACAGTTAATTGTTGGTATTGTTCAGTTTAATGATGTCCTTACTGATATTGTGCCTGCTGATCCTATTTCTGATCACGGGGTGTCAAAATCTCCAACTATAATAGTGAATTCATCTACTTCTGCTTGCACTTACACAGTTTTGGCCTCTGTATTTTGAAGCTCTGTTGTTAGGTGCATACATATTAAAACTGTTATGTATTTGTGGATAACTAACCCTTTTATTATTATGTAATACCCTTCTTTATTTCTGATAACTTTTTTTGCTCTGAGATCTAATATGTCAGCAATTAATATAGTTATTTCACTTTAAAAAAAATAATGATGTTAGTATCGTAATGGAACAAAGAAAGACATACCATGCTGATATATTTTTTTCTCTGGCTTCTTTCAGAATTTTAAATTCATCTTTGATTTTCTGTAGCTTGAAAATTACATGCATAGGTGAAGAATTTTGGCATTTATCTTTCTTGGTGTTCCCTAAGCTGCTTAAATATGTGGTTTAATGTATGACATTAATTAGAGGAAACAGTCATTATTGTTCCAAGTATTTCATTTCTTCCTTTATTTTCTATCCTTTCAATATTCTCATTACAGGTAGGATGTGATACCATTTGGAGTAGTCCCACAGTTCTTGGATACTCTGTTCTGGGATATTTTCCAGCTGTTTTTCTCTTTACTTTTCTATTTTGAAGGTTACTACTTAGATATCCTTAAGCTCAGCTCTGTCTAGTCTAGTAACAAGCCTATGAAAGTCAGTCTTCATGTCTCTTCCAGTGTTTTTGATCTGTAGCATTTCTTTTTGTTCTTAGAATTTCCATCTCTCTGCTTGCATTGCCTACTTGTCCTTGTGTAGTATCTACTTTATCCATTAGAGCCCTTAGCATATTAATTAGTCATAGTTATTTTAAATTCCTACTCTTGTAATTAATCTCAACATCCTTGTCTATCTGAGTCTGGTTTGAATGCATTCTCTGTTCTTTCAACTTCTTTTTTTTTTTTTTCCTTTAGTATGTCTTGTGATTTTTTTTTTTTCCTTAGGAGCTGGACATTATGTACTTGGGTAAAAGGAACTGCTGAAAATAGCCTTTATTTTTTAATCCAAGAATCATAAGGACAAGCATGAAAATAGGCCTTTAGTAAGTGTTGGTAAGGTGAAGAGGGTAGCGAAGCTCTTTATAGTCCTATAATTAATTCTGTCTTTTAGTGAGCCTGTGCCGCTGGACTGTGAACTTCACACATGCTTCTCAGTTTTGTCTTGTATTTTTCCCTTTCCTTAAGTGGAATGGGATGGCTAGATAGAGTGACCTGGAATTGGTTATTTCCCTTCCTCCACAAGGAAGGCGAGAACCAGCTGGAGTCAGGTATTTCCCTTCCCCCAGGTCAGTTAGGCTCTGATAAAACCCTAGCAGGTTAAACAGCTTTTCCTGAAGGCAGACTTTATTAAAATGAACAGAATGCTCCAGTGTATTTCAAAATGGTTTCTTTCCCCCTTCTCCTGCAGGAAGCACAAGGAGATTTTTCTAGCATATTCACATATGAACCTGGTAGAACTCCAAGAGATAAAACACAAAACTGTGCCCCTTTCTCACGATGACTTGGTTACCCTCAAGTTTTAATCTCTCATACATGTCTACACAATGCCTTCAACAATCTGTTAATTCTGGTTCGGCAGAGGTTTCAGCTCCTGAATTTCTGTTCCAGTAAGTTGTGATTCTCTGTATCTGCCTATCAAGTGCTTCAATTTTGGAGGGACCAATTTGCCTTAAGACTTTGTTTTCTTACTGAGCTAAGAGTTGTTAGTTTTTCAGTTGGTTCAGCTTTTTACTTGTTAGGATAGTGTGGCCACTTTCAAGCTTCTGACATGCTAGAACAAAAACCAGAAGTCAATATGTCCTATGGAAAGCCTTCACAGCATACCACACAGGGCCACAAGGAAGGTATCAGGGTGGTCACTGAAACACAATTCATATACCATTAAACAATTTCAAGGGTACAATTCAATGGAATTTAGTATAATATATTCATTTATTGGTGCAACAATTACAAAGCCAATTTTAGTAGATTTCATCACTCTTCAGCTGTCACCTATAAATTTATCCTGACAGCCCTAGGCAGACACTGAGCTCCTTTCTATTTAAATATGCCTGTTTTGAACATGTCATGCAAGGTCTTTTGAAACTGGCTTATTTCACTCACACTGTTTTCAAGGATTATCTCTGTTGTAGCATACATTTGTGCTTCATACTTTGTATTGCTGGACACTTATTTTATGGATTTATCACGATTTTCTTTATCTGGTCCTCAGCTGATGGACACTTATGTGGTTTTTCACCTTTTGTCTATTACAAATAACACTTTATGATCCTTCCTGTACACATTTTGTGTGGTCATGTTTTCATTGCTTTTAGATAAATATGTAGGAGCAGAATTGCTGGGCTATATGATACATTATTCAGAGAGGAACTGTGAGACTGATTTTCAAAGTGTCTGTATCATTTTACATTCCCACCGGCAGTGTAGAATTCCGATTTCTCTACATCCTTGCCAACACTTGTTGTTATACACCCTTTATAGAATTCTAGAGGGATTGAGGTGCTATCTTATTGTGGTTTTGATGTGGTTTTCCCTGATTAAGTGATGTTAAGAATCTCTTCATATCCTTACTAGCCATTTGTATATATTCTTTGGAGAAATGTCTATTCAGAACTTTTGCCCATTTTTAAATAGTGTTTCTCTTCATTATAGAATTGTATGTGTTATTTTTTTCAGATAAAATTTTCATTCAGATATGTGATTTGCAAATATATTATCTGATTCTATTGCTTATGTTTTGATTTTCATGATGTTAGACTATAAATTGTGTAACTTTTAAACTTTGATGATAGCCAATAAATGTGATTTTGGTTGCTTGGGTTTTTATCATATTTTTAAAAGCAGTTGCACAATATGAAGTCATATTTATTCCTATGTTTTTTTCAAAGAATTTTATGGCTTTAAATCTACATTAGGTCTTTGATGCATTTTGAGTTAATTTTTGTATTATGGTGCTGAGGCAGAGGGTCTGATTTCATTTTCTTGCATGTGGATATCCAGTGGTCTCAGAATCATTTGTTGAAAAGACTATTTTTTCTTCATTGAATTGTGTTGGCACACATCTCAAGGATCAACTTACCATTAATATGATTTTTAAATGTATTTTTTGACTCTATTCTATTGATCTCTATGTCTAACATGCCAATACCACACTGTCCTGATCGCTAAACTTTGCAGTAAGTTTTGAAATTGTGAAGCGTGAGTCCTTCAACCTTTTTCTTCTTTTTCAAGATTTTTTAAAGTGATTTTTTAGTCCCTTGAGTTTGCATGTAAATTTTAGATTCAGCTTGTTAATTTCTGGAAATAAGCCAGCTGGGATTTTGATAAGAACTGTATTAAACTTAGAGATCAATATGAAGAATATAGCCATCCTAAAAACATTGTGTTCAGATCCGTGAACAGTGATGTCTTTCCATTTATTTAGATCTTTAATTTTTTCAGTTTTCTAGTTTTCACAGTATACATTTTCTACTTCTTTCTTTAAAATTTGTTCCTTACTATATAATTTTGATGCTACTGAATTGACAATAAAATTGCCTTGATAATTTCACTTTCAGGTTGTTCATGTAAGTTGTAAATGTCATTTTTTTAATTTCAACTTTTATTTTAGAAATGGGTACATGTGCAGGTCTGTTACATGGGTATGTTGCATGATGCTAAGATTTGAGGTATGGATCCTGTCACTAGGTAATGAGCATAACACCCAATAGTTAGTTTTTTTTACCCATGACACACCTCTGCACATGTACTAGTCTGCTCTCATGCTGCTAATAAGGACATACCCAAGACTGGGTAATTCATAAAGGAAAGAGCTTTGATTGACTCACAGTTCCACATGGCTAGGGAAGACACACAATCATGGTGGAAGGCAAAGGAGGAGCAAAGTCATATCTTACATGGCAGCAGGCAAGAGAGGATGTGCAGGGAAACCCCTCTTTATAAAACCATCAGATCTTGTGAGACTTACTCAATATCAGGAGAACAGCATGGGAAGGACCACCCCTATGATTCAATTACCTCCCACTGGGTCCCTCCTATGACGTGGGAATTATGGGAGCTACAATTCAAGATGAGATTTGGGTGGGGATGCAGCTAAACTATATCACTGCACTAGTGTCTGCAGTGTCTATTGTTCCCATGTTTATGTCCTTGTGTACCCAATGTTTAGCTCCCACTTATAAGTAAGGATATGTGTTATTTGGTTTTCTCCTCCTCTATTAGTTTGCTTAGAATTATGGCCTCATCTGCATCCATATTGCTACAAAGTCATGTTGTTGTTCTTCCTTATAGCTGTGTTGTATTCCATGGGGGCTATATACCACATTTTCTTGATCTAATCCACCACTGATGTGAACCTAGGTTGATTTGATGTCTTTGTGCTATTATGAATAGTGGAATGATGAATATACATGTGCATGTGTTTTTTTGGTTGAATTATTTATCTTCCTTTGGATGTATACCCAGTAATGGGATTCCTGGGTCAAATGGTTGCTCTATTTTAAGTTTTTTTCAGAAATCTCCAACCTGATTTCCACAGTGGCTGAATTAATTTACATTTCCATGAGTAGCATATAAGCGTTCTCGTTTTTCTTCAGACTTGACAGTATCTGTTGTTTTTTGACCTTTTACTAATAGTCAGTTAATGTTAATTTTATGTGTCAGCCTCAATGAACTGTAGGATGCCTAGCTATTTGGTGAAATATTACTTGGGGTATGTCTGTGAGAGTGTTTCTGTATGAGACTGATATTTGACTTGGTACACTGAGTAAAGAAGATTGCCATCCCCAACTGGATGGTCCTCATCAAACCTGTTGGAGGCCTGAATAGAATTTAAAAAGACTGAGTAAGAGAGAATTTACTCTCTTTGCCTAACTGGCTTTGACCTGAAATGTTGGTCTCCTCCTGCCTTCAGACCCAGAGTTGAACTGAAACTTACATCATTGACTCTCTGGTCTTTGGACTAGGACTGAAATTATACCACTGGCTCTTCTGGGTCTCTAAATTCTTGACTACATGTCTTCAGACTTTGCAGCTTCCACAATTCTGTTATTTTATATTAATCTCATGTATATGTAATATATCTCATATGGTTCTATCTCTCTAGGAATCCACACTAATACAGATGTTAATGCCAATAATTGTTCTAGAAGATAAGTTTAAGTTTTTAAAATTGGTTCTGAGGTGTCTGGAATTGAGTCTCTAATTAGATATATAAATGTTAATAATTTTATTTCTAGTAATTCAGAAGACACTGACAGTCCATGGAATGATCAGGCAATAGAGATAGACAAAATATCTCCATTAGATATCCTAACAAACCTCTTATAAAAAGCAAGGAAGTGGATTACTGTGTATATAATAGTTCCAAATATTTTTGGAAAACCAATTAATATAATGAGGTGGTTTGGTTGCTCCTAATGTCACAGAATGAAGAGGTGAAAGAAAAGAATGAGCTCAGAGATTTGTATTTTAAGCTCAAGTGCTACATAAATGAACTGAAGTTTTGTATGTGTGCCCTGAAGGAGAGCTTTATCCCTGGTAGCTATGACACTGAGATTGGTGAAATCAAATTCAGAATCTCATTCTGCACTTGTTTGAAAACAATGCAAGCTGAACTTCCAGCCAAGGAATATCTACTTTTGTAGTGAAAGTATTGATTGCAAAAGAATGAGATCCTCTAAGTTGGAAGGGGGAAATGTGGGAAGACTCTGATGAAGCAGGGAACATTGAACCCCTAAATCTGATGAATCTGCTTTGCCAGTGGGAGTGGCCTTTCCTTCCCAGTGGAAGTAGCCTCTCCAGTCTTAGCAGTATTGGCTTACCCAATCTCCATGAAAGCAGCCTTTCCAATCCTGTCTGAAGAAATTAATCCCACAGTGCCCAAGGAAACTCTAATTCTTCCTCTCCATCTATGGAGATGATCATGTGGGTTTTCTTGGTCTTTTATGATATTGATATGGTGTTAAGAATCAGGTTTTTATATAGCCATGATAAAGAATGAGATAATGTCCTTTGCAGGGACATGGATGCAACTGGAGGCTATCATCCTTAGCAAACTAATGCAGTAACTGAAAACCAAATACCACATGTTCTCACAAGTGAGAGCCAAATGATGAGAACACATGGACACATAGAGGGGAACAGTGGAGCTTTTTGGAGGATGGAGGAAGGAGAAGACCAGGAAAATAACTAATGGGCACCAGGCTTAATACCTGGGTAATGAAATAATCTATACAAAAAACCCCCATGACACCAATTTACCTATGTAACAAACCTGTGCATGCATCCCTGAACTTAAACATTAAAAAATAATCTGGTTTTGATTTAATTTTCTGTGTTAATTTTTAGTTTTCAATTTCATTGACTTTTGCTCTGTTATTTATTATTTCTTTTTTTTTTTTTTTTTTTGAGATGGAGTTTCGCTCTTGTTACCCAGGCTGGAGTGCAATGGCGTGATCTCGGCTCACTGCAATCTCCACCTCCTGGATTCGGGCAATTCTCCTGCCTCAGCCTCCCGAGCAGATGGGACTACAGGCACACACCACCGTGCCCAGCTAATTTTTTGTAATTTTAGTAGAGACGGGGTTTCACCACGTTGACCAAGATGGTCTCGGTCTGTTGACCTCGTGATCCACCCGCCTCGGCCTCCCAAAGTGCTGGGATTACAGGCTTGAGCCACCACTCCTGGCCTATTTATTATTTCTTATAATCTACTTTGCATTTATTTTACCCTTTCATTTCCTTAAGATGGGAACAGATGTCCCACCTTAAGATTTGAGACTTTTCTGTTCTTTACAAATAGTTGTTTAATCCTCTAAATTAACTCATAGAACTTCTTTGTGACGTCCGCAAGTTTTGATATGTGTCTACTTTTATTCATTTCAAAATACCTCCTAATTTTCCTTTATTATTTGACCTGTGAGTTTTTTGATCCATAGGTTTTTATTTAGTTTCCAAATATGTGCGGAATTTTTATATCTGTCTGTTGAGTTTCACTTTAATTCAAATATGATCAGAGAATATATTTTATATGACTAGGAGGAGTCTTTCATATTTACTGAAACTTGTTTTCTACCTCAGAATATGACTTATCTTTATACATTTTCCAGGTTCACATGAAAAGTCTGAGAATTCTTCTGTTTTTGTATGGTAGTTCTATATGACAGTTAGGTCAATACACTAACAATGTCCAAATTTTTATCCTAATGTTCTATTTATCAGTTATTAAAAAAAGGGAGTGAAAAACCCTGACTATAATTACAGAATTATCTATTTCTCCTTTCATTTCTATCAGGTTTCTGCCTCAAGTATTTTGAAGTACTGTTGTAACAGACATAAATACTTACATTTATTTTATCTTAACAAGTTATTATCCCTTAGCTAATGAAAGTAGCTTTTTAAAAAACTGGAAATATCCTTTGCTCTGAAGTTCACTTCATGCAATAGTAATATAACTATTCCAACTTTATTTTGGCTAGTGTTAGCATGGTATATAACTTTCTACTCTTTTAGTTTTAATCTATTTGTGTCTTTGTATTTAAAGTATATTTCATAGGCAGCATGTAGTTGGTCCTCTACAACAAGCAAGACTATGTTAAACAGGTTTTGGTATTGACTATAACGTACAAAAGCTTTCATAAGTATATGATAATCTTCCTTTTTTCTTGATAATTTAAAATAGTTAAGTGGTATCAGAGTGATATGATCCTAGACGTTAGCTAGTGGTTTGCCTATTCTCTACCACCCCCTACCCAGGAAAACAGTTGAATATTTAGTGTTTTGAGTTTTTGTTTGTTGGCATGTTTGTGATTATTTTTGTAATGACTTTTTGGAGGTATAACTGATATACAAAGAACTGCATGTGTTTTATGTGTATAATTTGAGGAATTTGGACATATGTAAACATCCATAATATCAGCGCCACAACAGAGGTAACAGACAAATACAACTCTTCCCAAAGTTTCCTTGCATTCCCCCTTTTTTTTTTGTTTGTGGCAAGAACACTTAACATGAGATCTATCTTATTAACAAATTTTGAAGTGCTGTGTTTGCTCTTGACTAAATTTTTTTTTCTTTATTTTTTTTCTGTAAATTTACCTGCTCCTTTCTAGTATCTTATGTTAGATATTTAATTATTTTCATTCTTTAGTTTTTAGTAACGATTAAAAGGCTATTAAATTTTCTCAAAGTACTGCTTTCAACATTATTCCATTTGCCTTGAATTATGTTGTTTGCAGTTGCATTTTAGTTTTCTCTTTTAACCCAAAGCTCTTTAAAATTTAGAAAATATTCAGAATTCCAGAATGGAGTTTTCTTATATTTTTGTAATTGATTTCTATATTTTATTATCTTATTTTTTGCTTCAAAAAGCTTTATTTCCATTTGGTCTAAGGCTTGGGAGAGGGCTCCAAGATTGTTAAAAAGCTGGCCAGTAGCTCGATTGCAGAAGCTCAGGCAGAAGCCCTGATTCTTTGAGAGGGGCCCTTCAGAAGTCCCTGGGCTCAGTAGGCTCCTACTCATGCTTGAGAGTGAGACTTTTGAGGACATACTTGCCAAGTCTGGACTGGGAGCCAGACAGCCTGCAGCGTTTAGTCAGGTCCACCCATCTTCTTGATGAATCTCACTTCCTCATCTAGGAACTTACTCCCCAGGAAGTCACAGAGATGGGAGTCTGTGTGGGCAGAAACCAGAACATGAAAATCCAGAAGGGCCTGGTTCCGTTCTTCTCTAGAGCCATGTTAGTTTTCATGGGACCCAGGGTTTTACCCCACTCATCTTAAGACAGCTTCTGCCCTTCCTGGAATACAGTGTGGCTGCCACCCTGGTTTTGCATCTTCAAGATAGAAGCCCAGAGAGAGGTAGGTGTAGGAAGCACATAGATGCAAATTGACCAGGCAGTTGATAGCTACTTCTACCTCAGTGTAATAATTCTGAGAAATCTGGAAGTTCACAGTTGCTCAGCAAGAAGGAGCTGACACCAAAAATGGCATTGGGTGGTGCCAGACCAGAAGACAGCCAAGAAGATGGTCCTGGAGGTTTCAAGTGAAGAAGAGACTGGAGGGTGGTTGGGGGCTGGAAGAGAGAGAGTCTGTTCCTTCCAAACACTGTTGAAGCAAGAGGCAGATTCACAGGACTGCTGGATGTACTGCCAATTTCTGTATTAAAAAGAATGTGATCAGTTATATTTCCCTTTTTTTTGAATTTGCTTACTTTATTGCCCAATATATAAATATGTTTAAGGAATGTTCAAATAACACTTTAATGAAAGGTTTTCCTGGGGGAGTCCTCGCTATATGAAGTTCTACATGTTAAAAGTTTTTATGTCATTTTCAGGTAGTTGGGAATTTTAGTTATGTATTTGTTACTGATTTCTAGCTTAATTCAACTGCAAATTAGGGAAAATATTCTTCATCATGCCAATAATTAAAGTGTATTCAGTTTTTCTGTATGGTCCAGTGTGTGATCTGTTCTGGAAAATGTTCCATACACATTAGTAAGAAATGATTACAGAGTTATATGTTCTATGTATGTCTATTAGGTCAAATAGTCATTGCACTGTTCAGATATTCTATATCCTTTCTGATCTTTTCTGTTTATTATGTCAGGTATTGAGAAAAATGAATGAAAGTTTCCAACTAGAGTAAGTCCTCACATAACATCATGGATAGTTTCTTGAAAACTGTAACTTAAAGCACAAAGACATATAATGAAATCACTTTTACCAACTGGATATCTTTTTTTTTTCTCATCAAAGTTATAACAAAATGACATTGAATGAACTATTATTTGAGAGACTCCTGCATGATTTGAATGGAAATTAGCCCATTTCTCTTTTTAGTTCTATCAACTTTTGTTTTCCATGGTGTCAAAGTGAGGTTTTGTTTTTGTTTTTTTTTTTGAGTCGGAGTTTCGCTCTTGTTACCCAGGCTGGAGTGCAATGGCGCTATCTCGGCTCACCGCAACCTCTGCCCCCTGGGTTCAGGCAATTCTCCTGCCTCGGCCTCCTGAGTAGCTGGGATTACAGGCACGTGCCACCATGCCCAGCTAATTTTTTGTAATTTTTAGTAGAGACGGGGTTTCACCATGTTGACCAGGATGGTCTCAATCTGTTGACCTCGTGATCCACCCGCCTCGGCCTCCCAAAGTGCTGGGATTACAGGCTTGAGCCACCGCACCCGGCCCAAAGTGAGTTTTTATAGGAATGTCTTCAGTCCATTCATGACTTTTTTTGTGCCTTCAAAATTAAATACTAGTTGAGCCCTTTAGGAACATATCATTTACTTTTAGCAATATCTACATTTGCACTTACATCACTTCCTGTATCCTTCCTCAGTTTATTCTAAATTGCAGTAAATTTCAAACATATTTTTTTCTATGTGTCAGCTATATCCTACCTTCATTGAAGATGGGGTTTTTTCCTAATTTTATTTTGAAGAGTTTCAGTGAGTGCAGTAGATGGCTATGCTCCATTTCATTATTACTTGTAGTCTGAAGAATATGGCCTTTAGAGTTATACAGATGTGAGTTTGAAATGTTATTCTTCCACCTAGTAGCTATCTGTATCAGTCACTAATCATTTTACATTCCAGTTCCCTCTACAACACTATCTGGGATTTTTGTGAAGAATAAGAAAGATGATTTATTTAACGACCCTAGTAATTCAGTAAATAGTAGACAATTTTAAGGTTTACACATCTTTTCTTTTTTTAATTTTTCTTTTTATTGAGATAGGATCTCACTCTGTCAACCAAGCTGGAGTGCAGTGAGAGAATCACAGCTCGCTGCAGCCTTGACTTCCTGTACTCAAGTGATCCTCACATGTCAGCCTTCCCAGTAGCTGAGATGACAGGTGCAAACCACCATTCCTGGCCAATTTTTGTATTTTTTTGTGGAAGCAGGGTTTTGCCATGTTGCCCATGCTGGTCTTGAACTTCTGGCCTCAGGTGATCTTCCCACCTCAGGCTCCTAAAGTGCTGGGATTATAGACATAAGCCTTCATGCCTGGAACACTATTTCATTTTTAATGGCACCTGCCAACTTACCTACATGGCAGGAGGAAGATCAGGGGACTGTAAATAGTTATTAGAAGACTGAAGGAGTAGCTAAAATATTCAAAACCTGAACAATCTTAGCTTGAGAAGAGTGAGTAGGCAACAGAAACGATACCACCAGCAGAACTCTGTCATCATCCCTCTCTGTGTCAACTTCATTCTTTCACACTACTTCCCTCCACTTGGCAGAAGTCACAGCTGATAGTGATACTGGGATTGCAGACATTCAGCTTCATAACCAGTGAGGATGGAAGCTTCTCTAGCCCAGCTGCAAGGGGGGGTCTTGTTATCCTGGCCTGGGTATTTGCCCTTCCCTTGGACCAATTACGGTGGCCAGAAGAGAGGGATGGAAACTGGATAATCTAAAGTTATGTGTTTGATACCTGTTCTCTTTTCTTTGTCTTTGTACTAGAATAGTTTTGATCCAAATTTGGAAAAGAAAACTTGCTTTTTACCTAATTCTGAATGTTCTGGAAAATTGAAGATGCCCAGAAGATATTCAATCATCCCTTTAACTGTGTGCTTGACTTTGCTGCAATCAGGAATTCAACCAGACCTTTTTAAGGACTAGGGTAAATATTCTCCCTCATGACAGCCACGCCTCCTTCTCTTCAGAGCCCCCAGTTTTAATGCAACACAAGTATAGTAAAGCTCTGTGTTGCATTGAAAAATTTCCCCTAAGGTCGACTTGTTTCTGCACATTTTCTTTATCTTCTCGCCTGCACTCAACCTTCCACCCGAACTGACACAGGAAAGATGACATGCTACGCTTCCCACTGATGACAAACAAAGAAGGGTAGACAGTTGGCTCAATGCTACATAACTCTTTGTGTAATAATGGGAGAACCACAACTACTATGAAAAGATAAAATGTGCTGAGTAGTTAATATGCGCTTGACACTTTGCATGACAATCTCTTTCAAATTTCACAAGAAACCTATGAGAAGACACAGTTTACAGACAGGAGTACAGCAGGGTTGAGTGAGATAGACAAGATTGCCAAGTCTTCGTGCTATCAGTGAAAAAGAAGGCAGTGTGACACCTGTGCCCATGGTCTTTATCAAGGTCTTATGCTCTTCCTCTCTGAGGTTAGCAAAGAAGCTTTCATTATTTAAGAGAAATGGCATCATATAGGAGTGTAATAGTTAGCTGTTTTTTGTTTTAAGCAAGTAATTTGTTATGCAAATACAGGTGTTTTTGCATGTGATCATGTGATCATTTTTCTGATAATATTATTTATTTATTTTTATTGCATTTTAGGTTTTGGGGTACATGCACAGAACATGCAAGATAGTTGCATAGGTACACACATGGCAGTGTGTTTTGTTGCCTTCCTCCCCTTCACTCACATTTGGCATTTCTCCCCAGGCTATCCCTCCCCAGCTCTGCCCCCCCCCCCCGCTGTCCCTCCCCTATTCCCCCCAATAGACCCCAGTGTGTAGTACTCCCTTCCCTGTGTCCATGTGTTCTCATTATTCATCACCTGCCTATGAGTGAGAATATGTGGTATTTCATTTTCTGTTAAATTATCTGCCAACCTTGTGCCTTTCTTTTGGATGATTTAGTCACCCAGGGAACGTTCCTTTGGAATTTTTTCTTAAAGGCAGAAGAACTTCTGAACAATAAGAGCAGACTAGAACATTATTGGCTATTGTTTAAGTCCTAGCTCTCCAGAGCTGTCCTCCTTTGAGCTGTCTCTGCCATTGCTTTTGTTTGTTTTTTTTTTTTTTTCTTATTTTTTTATTGCACTTTAGGTTTTGGGGTACATGTGCAGAGCATGCAATACAGTTGCATAGGTACACACATGGCAGTGTGTTTTGTTTGCTTTCACCCCTTCACCCACATTTGGCATTTCTCCCCAGTCTATCCCTCCCCACCTCCCCCTCCCACTGGCCCTCCCCTTTTCCCCCCAATAGACCACAGTGTTTAGTACTCCCCTCTCTGTGTCCATGTGTTCTCATTTTTCATCACCCACCTATGAGTGAGAATATGCAGTGTTTCATTTTCTGTTCTTGTGTCAGTTTGCTGAGAATGATGTTCTTCAGATTCATCCATGTCCCTACAAACGACACAAACTCATCATTTCTGATTGCTGCATAATATTCCATGGTGTATATGTGCCACGTTTTCCCAATCCAGTCTATCATCAATGGGCATTTGGGTTGATTCCAGGTCTTTGCTATTGTAAACAGTGCTGCAATAAACATTCGTGTGCATGTGTTCTTATAGTAGAATGATTTATAGTCCTTTGGGTATATACCCAGTAATGGGATTGCTGGGTCAAATGGAATTTCTATTTCTAAGTCCTTGAGGAATCACCACACTGTCTTCCACAATGGTTGGACTAATTTACACTCCCACCAACAGTGTAGAAGTGTTCCTTTTTCTCCACATCCTCTCCAGCATCTGTTGTCTCCAGACTTTTTAATGATCGTCATTCTAACTGGCGTGAGATGGTATCTCAATGTGGTTTTGATTTGCATCTCTCTGATGACCATCTCTCTGCCATTGCTTTTGAAGTGAATGTGTCATTGGGAGTTTGAGACATTTACAACTGATGTTTCATTCATCACTTTAATAAAAAGGCAATAATGGGGCATCATTTAGATATTTCCATTTTAATACATTTATAAATTATGTATGTGTGTATTTACATTCCTAAAAAGAGTAGAAATCATTAATGTATTTTGTTGGCATTCACTGTATGATTCTTCATGGAATCCCAGGAGCAGAGTGCTCTAGTAATATATTTGAAAGCATTTTATGAGTTCTCATTCACCTGCTCCAGGCAGAAACTAAAGTTTTCATTATTAGAGTTGCAACAGTTGCTTCTTGTTTATTTTATTTTATTTTTTTGAGATGGAGTTTCACTCTTGTTACCCAGGCTGGAGTGCAATGGCGCGATCTCAGCTCACCGCAACCTCCGCCTCATGGGTTCAGGCAATTCTCCTGCCTCAGCCTCCTGAATAGCTGGGATTACAGGCATGCGCCATCATGCCCAGCTAAGTTTTTGTATTTTGAGTAGAGACGGGGTTTCACCATGTTGGCCAGGATGGTCTCGATCTGTTGACCTCGTGATCCACCCGCCTCGGCCTCCCAAAGTGCTGGGATTATAGGCTTGAGCCACCGCGCCCAGCCAACAGTTGCTTCTTAAAAGGCAAGTATACTATTTTGCTGAGTTGGATCAACAGTAGAAGGTATAGAACATCCATCTTGCAACCAACTTTAATTTTGCCAACTTCAGTCAGACCCTTTAACTAATGACTAGGGAATTGGCTTCATCTTTTAAAAGGATAAAATCTAATTGTGGTTCCAATTAAACAGTCTAATGAAAGTGACCACAAAGCAATTGATCAAAACTAATGGGTAAGTAGTTTTGCTTTTGTTAAGTAAGCCTCTTGTTTGTTTAACATAAATACCTTAAGGGGTTTAACTCAAGCTATTGATGTACTGGATCCTCTGGAGGCGGTGTAACCAATTATTGTTGAAACTACTTTTAAAAGAGGAACTGAGCTTAAGAAAATATATATTTTCTTAATTCCCTAGTCAACAAATATTTATAACATTTCTAACACATGCTGAATAATACATGCCTTAGGAGACTAAGAAGATCCTCTCTCACCAATGTGGATGGTACCACACATGGTTATAAGAATAGAAATTATGGATTCACAGATAACAGCAATATTGAGAAATGGTAGGTGACAAAATCTTATGATATGGGATATAAGTCAAAGCTGGAGATGTGGGAGGAAGAATGGTCTGAAAGCTGCATTGGAGAGCAAGGGATACTTAACTCCCCTCCACACCCAGTCATATCAGGGCTACAGGAGAAAACCAGAGCCCCTATTTCAGAGCAGAGTCAGGTTTGCCTCAGAACAAGAGAGGAAAAGAACGTGCAGAGACAAGGAGAAGGACTGAGGGAGTTTGCTGATGACGAGCTATGAATTCAGAGGACACATTGGAAGGGTTGCAGGAGTTGGACGGAGGTAACAGAAATGAATGGATTACTGGAGGTGAGGATGAGGCTGGGAGTGTTTGGGGAGTCAGAGGAAAAGGTTTTAGGCTTCTCTGTTCTTCCCCAAATAACAGGATACAAGGATTAAGGAGGCAAGATCTTTATGTACAGGTTTACTCCTGATTCTCTATGACACAGTGTTGAGATTCACTCAGGGTGGTTGGCAAAATATTAAGGGAAATATTAGGGAACGTTGTAAGATTATAGTCTCAAACCTCCTTGGAAGGCTGAGAGGTTTGCATTAGTTTCAGCAGAAGTTTTGGCTGAAGGCAGCGAGTTCTCGCCTTAGAGCATTAGGTCATAAAGTGAAGATTAAGGATAATAAAAGCTTCCCCAGTTAAGTCTGTTTACCCCACATCCCTTTGTCTCTTCTTTAACTGTTCACTCCTGTAAATTTTGTGTTGGATGGTCCTTTCAGGGGGAGGTCAAAGGGGGATTACCCATTAATGGTGTTTGTTCTGGGTCGAAGAACCAAAACCTTTTATCATTTGTGAAACCACTCTTTTAACCATGTTAATTATCCACAAGTATGTTGACTTAGAACCTCTGTTATTAAATCTATACTGAATAAATGTGAGGAAGAAAAAGGTAAGGGTCTGTTAGCTGCAATCGCCCTCTGAGAGCAGCTGACTATCCCCAGCTCGACTCTACTGTGTTCTGTGCCTGAGACTATATTTATTCATCCGTTACTGAGTCAGGGTCTGCAGGACAGACTCCAGCAAGCGGTGATCAATGAGTCAGGTGGTGACCTCAGCGTGATCAATGCCACAACAGAGGTGGGTTTTGTGCTCAGCAGGCATGCCTGTACTGATCCCAGTTGAAGGAGGACTTCCAGAGACTCTGGGATTACACCAAGTGTGAGGCTCTTTCCTCACCGCTGGTTGGTTGTGTCCCTAATCCAGTATATATAAGTGAAACAAGATGTCTTTCTCTTCTCATCTGACACTGAGTTATTTCCATGTTTTTGTGATTTTATTAAATCTAGATCATCAGGTCAGTACCACACATGATCCAAGATAGAAAAGTGCACCAAGGCTGAGGGCGGTGGCTTGCATGAGGAATCCCAGCACCGTGAGAGGCTGAGGTGAGGCGGATCACTTGAGGTCAGTAGTTTGAGACCAGACAGTCCAAAATGGCAAAACCCCATCTTTACTAAAAATATGAAATTAGCTGGGCATGGTGGTGGGCACCTGTAATCCCAGCTACTCAGGAGGCTGAGGCAGGAGAATCGCTTGAACCTGGGAGAGGGAGGTAATCCCAACCTGGGAGAGGAAGGTAAAACAGGCAGAATTCCTTAAACCCCGGAAAGGGAGGTTGCATGAGCTGAGATCATGCCATTGCACTCCAGCCTGGATGACAGATCGAGACTCTGATGAAAAAAAAAGGGGGCACCGTGGCCTCTTTAAATTGTCATTTGGGTTGTTTTAGGGATGTTGATCACTGCTTGCATTTCTCTGCAGTGCTTCAAAGTGAAGTTCAGAAAAGCATTTATGGCTAAAGGAATAGTAAAATATCTGATAAAACAATAGTATTGTTGAGAGACAGCTTATTTGAGAGACAGTTTTCACAAACACCATCTTTCCTAATACTATAGACTTACGTGATTAATTGGGCTTTAGATTCTCCATCAAATTTACGTAGAGAACTTTCATCATGTTCTTTGGTGGTGACTGTATTTAAGTGAAGGTCTCACTATAAAAATATATGTGTGGCCAGGTGCGGTGACTCAACCCTGTAATCCCAGCACTTTGGGAGGCCGAGGTGGGTGGATCACGAGGTCAACAGATCGAGACCATCCTGGTCAACATGAAACCCTGTCTCTACTAAAAATACAAAAAATTAGCTGGGCATGGTGGTGCGTGCCTGTAATCCCAGCTACTCAGGAGGCTGAGGCAGGAGAATGGCCTGAACCCAGGAGGCAGAGGTTGCGGTGAGCCGAGATCGCATCACTGCACTCCAGCCTGGGTAACAAGAGCGAAACTCCGTCTCAAAAAAAAAAAAAAAAAAATATATATATATATATATATATATATATATCTGTGTGTGTGTGTGTGTGTGTGAATCCATGTTCATGTATGCATGTGAACACACATATACACATATCCAGTCTAAATCTTCTTCCCCACTCATCCCACTAAAACAAGAAATCCCTGTGGTTCTAATGCTGGATCTCATGATTTTTTTCCTAACTGGAACCCTATTCCTAGGTTTCAATTTTGCAAAGTATCATCCTAAGTTTATATTTAGTTCTTTAATTTAGTTACTCTCATTAGAGCTATTAGATCCTATATCCTATCCAGCTTAAAGCTGATTTTAGAGTTTACCAAACCACCTACATTGTATCACAGAACTGAGTTTAAAAACTATGCACATAGTCCAGTAGGTATTAGTGAGTTTGCCACAGATTATGATATTTTAGTACATATTCTTCTTGACCAGTGAAGTCTTAACAAAAAGCATAAATTTAATGCACATAACCCACTGCCAAGTGACATTCAGAACTTACTTTGCCAAGCAGCTTCCAATTCACCATATGCCATAGATATTTCTATGCGTTAATCCCAATTATGTGATAACACCTATTCATATTGTTTAACAAGCGGTTATGTGAGAGGAGAAGCCACATTTTATAGCTCAGTCGGTCACAGTGGCTCATGCCTGTAATCCCAGCACTTTGGGAGGCAGAGGGAGGGGGCTAGCTTGAGCCCAGGAGCTCATGATCTGCCTGAGCAACTTAGTGAGAACCCATTCTCCGCAAAATGGATGGGGGTAAACAGAACTGTAACACTTTGTAACTCAATTGGCTGCAGAGACAATTCTTGTGAAAAAATAAAAAATAAATAAAATGTGCAATAACTTTGTAAAGCAGGGAACTCTAGCAATTTTATTATGGGAATCATTGCTTTCCAGCAAATTATGTTTCAATGGTTTTAATTTTCAAGAGCCACACTTTGGAAGATCGTAAATAATAGTAACAAGAAGTGAGAAACAATCGGTTGCCTCAGCGATTTGGGAAATTAATATCCAAACCATGGGCTTGTCTTCTCTAATGAGGCATTGTTAGGAAGAACTACATAGACTTTTAAAATTATACATGCAATAAATGCTTTATTTATATATTATTGCATAAAGCTCAGGATAGCAGTAGAAATCAGAAGGGAATGAATTATTTTTTGTACATTGTTCCAGTCTCTCAATTATAAGACCCCAAAATAAAACCAATGAGTCAGCATCACAAGAAATGAAGTGGATGTGGGGACAATTCTTTCCTCAGTCAAGGTGGCAAAATTACTCTATGCAGAAATACTCTATGACAAATCAAACATACCTGGATACATACCTGTCAAATGCATTTTAATTTTAAAGAATTTCTGAAAGTGATACTCATTTCTGTGTGGCTGCATATCTGCTCTTGAAGTGAGTATGGAGTTTAAGGTATATAATCTTTTAGCAATTTTTTCATAAGCTGATTCTCAGTTTCCTATTTGCCAGGGCATTATTATATCTGCTAGTAATCAAGGGCATTTTGGTTACACTGTGGTTTCTATGCTCAGTATTCTCACATCTACCTATCAGATTTTTGTATTTTTCTTCCTCTCCCTAATGTACTCACAGCTCTGGTCTTTGAAACCAAATGATTCAATTCATTTCTTTTGTTTAATCCAATTAAATATTTTTGCTTCTTTTCTTCTAATGTATTTCCTTTTCTGATACATAATTGTCATATTACTACATGTTGTTCGAATCTTTTATTCCTTTCTTATATATTTTTCTTGTTTATAGCAATAATAGACATTTTAGTTTTTAAGTATCTAGAGAGCAATTTGCCTAATTATTATGAAAGGAGATCTTGAAACAGCTGGATTCTTAATGCATATTCATACTGCTTTGGTGATCATGATTCAAGGAATACTGAGAAGTCTGAGGCAGTGTGAATTGTAGAATGATTTTTATATAAAAGTAGCTGAAGATAGGTAGTTACTTTAAGAATAGTTGTTCTACTGCTCCAAGGAGATATTAATTTCATGGATGGGGCAATCACTTTTAATTTTTAGGAACATTTATTTTAAGTTCTGGGATACATGTACAGGGTGTACAGGCTTGTTATAAAGGTAAATATGTGCCATGGGGTTTGCTACACCTATCAACTCACCTAGGTATTAAGCCCAGCATGCCTTAGCTATTTATCCTATGCTTTCCCTTCCCCTCCCCACCCCCCAACAGGCCCCAGTGTCTATGGTTTTCTTCCTTATATTCCATGTATTCTTATTGTTCAGCTCCCACTTATAAGTGAGAACATACGGTGTTTGAGCTTCTGTTCCTTTGTTAGTTTGCTGAGGATAATGGCTTCCAGCTCCATCCATGTCCCTGCAAAGGATGTGATCTCATTCCTTTTCATAGCTGCATAGTATTTCATGGTATATGTGTACCACATTTTCTCTATCTAGTCTATTATTGATGGACATTGGGATTGATTTCATGTCTTTGCTACTGAATCATTTTAACTCTATATCAGGTATGACTGTGGCTGCATTTAACAGACACTCCAACAAATAGGGGTTTAGACAAAGAAGGATCTAGCTGATTTTTACAAATAACAAAGAAGTCCAGGGGTTGGCAGTTAAGGCTGCTGCAACTATTCAACAATGACATCAATTCAAACCCTTTCCATCATCCTACCTTTTTCTGTGAGAATCTTCACGTTCACAATCATTGCCTCATCACTGAACGCTCTCCACCACACCTCTCAGCTGTATTTACGGAAAATGCATGAAAGACCAAAGAGGCAAAAGAGCTTTCTCTTTGACAGACAAAGACTTGGCTACATCTTATCAGCCAAAAATGTGTCACTCATCTTCCCCAACTGAAAGAAGGCTGGGAAAATGAGTGTATTAGATTTCTAGATTCTTCAGTAGGAAAAGGCAATAAACATGCGGCTTGTGAATGGCTTCTGACTAGCTCATTAATAGTTTCCTTCTGTTAATGGCAGGTCCACTACAAACTAATGTTTCCTCTATCATTTGCACACTTGTTGCATGGAAGTTGCTGCCCATGTAAAGACAAATTCTTGCTTATACCCACACTGCTTGCTGCTCTAGGAGTGGCCGTATGTCTAGTTTTCCCCAATAAAATGTAAGTGAAAGTGATGTGTGTTAACTGTTTGAGGAAATAATGGACACTTTTTATATCTGTCTTCTTCAACAGCCAGTGAGATGTAGACAATTCCCTGACTGTAGTCAATGGTGGAGCCATAATAAAAGACCTGTGGGTTTCTAAATCTCCATGTAGAGGAGGGTCATGACTGACCAAAACACCTACAGATGGATATTTTGTGAATTAGAAACAGTCATATGGTGTGTAAAGCCACTGAAAGCTAGGAGCTCTGTTGGTGGTTTTTTTGTGTTTTTTCTTTTTTGATGGAGTCTTGCTGTGTCACCTAGTCAGTAGTGCAGTGGCGAGATCTCAGCTCACTGCAATCTTCACCACCCAGGCTCAAGTGAGTCTCCCACCTCAGCCTCCCAAGTAGCTGGAATTACAAACATGCACCACCATGCCCAGCTATTAGTTTTATTTTAATTAATAAACCAGAGTCTAGTGATTCCTCAATGATCTAGTACCAGAAATACCATTTGACCCAGCAATGCCATTACACAGTATATACCCAAAGGAATATAAATCATTCTATTATAAAGATACATGCACATATATGTTCACTGCAGCACTATTCACAACAGCAAAGATATAGAATCAATCCAAATGTCCATCAATGATAGACTGGATAGAGAAAATGTGATACATATACACCATGAAATACTATGCAGTCATTAAAGAAATGAGATCATATCCTTTGCAGGAACATGGATAGAGCTAGAAGCCATTATCCTCAGCAAACTAAGGCAAGAATAGAAAACCAAACACTGCATGTTCTCACTCATAAGTGGGAGCTGAATGATGAGAACACATAGTCAAAGGAAGGGGAACAACACTCACTGGAGTGTTTTCGGGGTGAAGAGTAAACAGAACGCCCACAGAATGGGAGAAAATCTCAAACTATGCATGTGACGAAGGACTAATATTCACAGACTATAAGGAACTCAAACAAATCAGCGAGAAAAAAAATCTCATCAAAAAGTGGGCTAAGGACACGAATAGACAATTCTCAACAGAATATACACAAATGGTCAATAAACATACAAAAATGCTCAACATCACTGACTACCAGGGAACTGCAAACTAAAACCACAATGAGATACCACTTACTCCTGCAAGAATGGCCATAATTTAAAAAACAAAACAAAAAATTATAGCTGTTGGCATGGATGTAGTGAAAAGGAAACACTTTTATACCGCTAGTGGGAATGTAAACTAGTACAACCACTATGGAAAACAGCATCAAGATTCTTTAAGGAACTAACAGTTGAACTATCATTTGATCCAACAATCCCACTACTGAGTATCTACCCAGAGGAAAAGAAGCCATTATATGAAAAAGACACTTGCATACACATGTTTATTATAGCATAATTCACAACTCCAAAGACATGGAAGCAGCCTAAATGCCCATCAACCAAAAAGTGAATAAAGATGTGGTATCTAGGTGATGGGTTGATAGGTGCAGCAAACCACCATGGTACATGTTTGCCTGTGCAACAAACCTGCACATCCTGCACATGTACCCTGGAACTTAAAATTTTAAAAATTGTTGGTATATACACACCATGCAATACTACTCTGTCATAAAGGGGAATGAAATAATGGCATTTTCACAAACTTGGATAGAGTTTGAGACAATTTTTCTAAGTGAATTAACTCAGGAAGGAAAAACCAAGTATCATATGTTCTCACTTGTAAGTGGCAGCTAAGGTATCAGGATGCAAAAGCCAAATAATGATATAATAGGCTTCGAAGATTCTGGGGGAATGCTGGGAGGTGGTGAAGAATAATTACTACACATTGGGTTCAGGTTCACTGCTCAGACGACAGATGCACCAAAATCTTAGAAATCACTGCTAAAAAACGTATCCATGTAACTAAAAAAAACACCTATTCTTCAAAAACTATTGAAATAATTTTTTTTAAAAAAAGAATATTAGTTTCCAGAAGTGAGCAGAGATATGAAAATGAAGAGTTGTTGATGAAGGGATAGGAAGCCTCAGTTATAGAAGATAAATACATTCTATATGTCAGCTGTGAGAGGTTGCACCTATAGTTAACAATACTGTACTGTGCACTTAAAAACTTCTTAACGCTGGTGCAGTGGCTCATGCCTGTACTCCCAGAGCTTTGGGAGGCTGAGGCAGGGGGATCACTTGAGCCTAGAAATTCAGGATCAGCCTGGGTAACATAGTGGATACCTTGTATCTTTAAAAAATTTAAAAAGGAGCTGGGCATGGTGGCACACACCAGTAGTTCCAGCTACTCAGGAGGCTGAGTTGGGATGATTACTTGAGCCCAGAAGTACAAGGCAGTGAGCTATGATTGTATCACTGCATGCTCCAGTCTGGGAGACAGAGTGAGACCGTGTCTCCAAAACCAAAAACTGAAAAAAAAAAATTCTTAAAATGGTAAATTTCATATTAAGTGTTCTTATCCCAATAAAAAGATAAATTAACTGGTAAACAAAAAAATGTGCCAAACAACTTCAAATTGGAATTTTATGTTACTGGTAAGCTGATTAAACAAGAGATTTGAGATGGGGAGAGGAGAAATTAGACAGAGATAAAAATAGATTTCATCAGTAATTATTGTTTCACTTTTGAATTTGATATTAGTAGAAAAACATGTTTATGGAAAGCTACGAGTTAAAATAAAATTTAACATTTGTTAAAACAAGCATGGTTTACATAGAAAATAAAAGAAACAATTTGAAAGTTCAAAAATAAAAGTTACGATAAATAAATATAAACGGAGACAAATCAATTGTGACAATAAAGTCAAGTAGGTTGGTCTTCCTCTCATGAAAGATATGGTCCTTTAAGAACAAAAGCCAAGAGAGAGAGCTTATTGTGTTCACCTAACAAAAGAGAAAAGTTAAATATTAAAGATATACCAGGTACATTCAAATAAATAAAGAAAAGCAAAATCAACAATATAAATTCCAGGCATAAAATTTAAGACAAAAAGCATTTAATAAATAAAAATGTCAATTGATATTTAAGGATAAAATTCCTAATAAAGGTATATGGCAAGTATAAAATTCCTTGCTATATACCTTAAGGATACCTTAAGGATACCTTCCTTGCTATATACCTTAAGGATACCTTGCTATATACCTTAAGGATACCTTGCTATATACCTTAAGGATACCTTAAGGATAAAATTCCTAATAAAGATATATAGCAAGCAGCCTTTATATACAAAATAAGATAACATAAAGTATAAAAAGCAAAACTATAAAATATGTAAAGAAATTAATTTAGGGTCATGCCAAACTGTTCTAGGGCTATTTCTTCAGGACTAAGTAGATGCAAAATAAGTAAGTATGCAGAGAATGAGAACATGGTAGAATTACATTAGAGGTATGTATACTTATATTGGCATATACTTTATGTGTGTGTGTGTATACCGGTGTGCATGTATGTATGTATGCGTGTATCTTCTACCATTCAATCTAAGATTGCATCTTCATTTTAAGTGTCCATGAAACATTAGCAAAAATTTGAGCACATTTACATCAGGAATTTTCCAATTCTTTCTTTAGTTGAAATTTTACCAGGAAACAATGAAAGCAGAGTTTTTCTGGTTGAAGAATGACTCAAGATTCTCAAAGTGTTCACTTAGCCTTGCATTTTTTACTTGATGTGGTTTCAAATCACATTGTATAAACCAAAATTAAAAATTAAAAACTAAAATTCTAAAAATTAAAATACATCTATGAGGTCACGAAGATTTGTCTTTATAATTTACCTAATGTAAAACATACTTATATAATTTTAAATTAAAATAGAATTGTTATGGTAAAGAAGAAATAAGGAATAAAAAACAAAATTTCAATCTATTTAGAAAGTAAAGAAAATGAGTGTATATAACAAATTAAAATTCATGAGAGACTTCTTCTTTTAGCTATGATATAGAAACTGCTGTCAAATTATGCCTGCTGCTATAAACAACCATAAAATCAGACAAAATATATGTCACAATGATTTTCAGACATTGAACAACAGAAAGTGTAAGACAACAATCTCTGCCACAACTTGAGCCCAAGATAAACTCAACTCTCTTGGAACAGTTTCCAGATTATGCCACAGTGATCTCACATCCAAGCATAAAATAGCTCTCATGCTACACTGAGGAGAAGACATCAGCTTTCAGACTGACTTCAGTGGCTGGAGATTGCAGGACATGAGATGCAGAGGAATAAACGTGAGGAAGAATAAATAGGGCAGAAATATGTGTAGAGTTCCCCCAAAGATTTTGGTGATGGCTGGGCTACAAATGCACAAGTCCTGACTATGGCCAGTGCAGTGGCTCATGCCTGTGAACCCAACACTTTGGAAGGCCGAGGGAGGTGGATCACCTGAGGTCAGGAGTGCAAGACCAGCCTGGCCAATATGGTGAAACCCTGTCTCTACTAAAAGCACAAAAATTAGCTGGTGGGCACTTTTAATCCCAGCTACTTGGGAGGCTGAGGCAAGAGAATCGCTTGAACCTGGGAGGTGGAGGTTGCAGTGAGCTGAAATCATGCCATTGCACTCCAGCCTGGGGAACAGGAGCAAAATTTCATCTCAAAAAAAAAAAAAAAAAAAAAAAAAAGAAAAGAAAAAAAAGACTTGACTACTTGAGGCCTCCCAGAAAGTTTCTTATGTAAGTTTGTGAGTGGAACAGGACACTAGAAACTGAGCAGTGCTAGAGGATGCTAGAGTACTAGCCCAATCTGCATGGAATAAACTTATTAACAGCTTGGATTTAAGAGGAAATCTTATATAAATAAAAATGAAAATACAACAAATTAAAATATGTGGGATACAGCTAACGTAGCATTTATAGGGAAATTTATAGCATTAAATGCTTATATTGGAAAAAACAAAGTCTTATAATCATTTTAGCTTCAATCTTAAGCAATTATAAAGAAAGAAGACCTAAATAAACCCAAAGGAAGCAGAAGGAAGGAAATAATAAAGATAACAGAAAGCAATGGAATTGAAAGCAGGAAAGAAATTGAGAAAGTAATTTAATCAAAAGCTGACTGAAAAGATTAATACGATTGATAAACCTCTAGCAAGACTCACAGAGAAAGACAAAAATGGTTAATATCTAAATGAAAGAGGAAATCACTACAGACTCATTCGAGCTAAAAGGATAAAAAAGGAATTCTCTAAACCAACTTTATGCACATAAATTTGAGAAATTGGATGAAATCAGTTCCTTAAGAATCACGAATAACTGAAACTCACTGAAGGTAAAAGACATAAGTTGAGTAATCTTAGAACTACGCTGAAAATTAAAAAAACAAAAATTTCTGAAAAAGAGGTCTTCAAGCCCAGACAGTTTCACTGGTAAATTCTATCAAACATTTCTAAAAGAATTAACATCAATTCTATACAATCCCTTCCAGAAAATAGATTATGGAACAATACTAAACTCACTTGATGGTACCAACATTACCCTGATTTAATACAACAGCAACAAAAGCAAAACTGGCAGACTACCAAAAGAAAACTATAAACCAATATTCCTCCTTAACACAGAAGCAAAAATCTCAACAAAATATTAGCTAATCAAGTATAGCATGAAAATACTATATCACAACTGAATGAGTGGAGTTTATTACAGAAATGCAAGACAAGTTCCATATTTGAAAATCAACTAATGTTTTCACCACACTGGCAAGCAAAAGAACAAAGCTCCACAATCATGTGAATTGATACAGCAAAAGTGATTGACAATATTCAAAATCCATGTATAATAAATTTTGGCAAACCAGAACTAGGAACATGTTTTCACTTGGCAAAAGACATCTACAAAAATCCTACTGTTAACATCATTGAAAATTGTGAGAGATTGAATGCTTTCCCTTCTGAGGTTGAGAACAAAGCAAGGATGTCCACTCTTACCACTCATATTCAAAATTGTACTGGAAATTCTAGCCAGTGAACAAAGCAAGTAAAAGAAATAAAAGGCATACAAATTAGGAAGGAAGAAATAAAACTGCTTCTTATTCCAGGTAATATGATTATCAGGATAGAAAATGAGGAATCTAAGAATCTAGCAAATACTCCTAGAACAAATGTGTGGAGCAAGATGACAGGAAACAAGGTTAACAAGGCAGAGGTTGTCGTGAGCCGAGATTGCCCATTGCACTCCACCCTGGGTAACAAGAGCGAAACTCCATCTCAAAAAAAAAAAAAAAGAAAGAAAAGAAAAGAAATTGGAAACCAATTAGAAAAGCAAAACAAAACATAAAGTCAGCAACTATGTAGTCTAGCATTTTTTTTAAAGTCAAATGTCATTTTACCATATGACCCAGCAATTCTATTCCTTGTTATTTACTCATAAATAAAAACATATGTCCACACAAATCTTACTCATAAATTTCTACAGTGCTTCATTTATAATTATCAAAATCTGAAACAGCACAAAAGGGTAAACAAATGGTAATACATCTATGCAATGAAAAATTACTCAATAATAAAACATGAATGAATTACCTATACATGCAACAACATGGATGAATTTCAAACACATTATGGCTAAGTGAAAAATCTAGACTCAAGGAGATACCTGCCATAAGATTCCATTTATAAGACAACCAAAAGAAAAATCCATAGAAACAGGGAATATACACCAAAAGCATTGGCAACAAAAGCCAAAATGGACAAGTGGGACCTAATGAAACTCCACAGCTTCTGCATGGCAAAAGAAACAGTCACTAGAGTGAATCAGCAACCAACAGAATGGGAAAAAATTTTTGCAGTTTACCCATCTGACAAAGGGCTGATATCCAGAATCTACAAAGAACTCAAACAGATTTACAGGAAAAAAATAAACAAGCCCCCTCAAAATTGGGCAAAGGATATGAACAGACACTTTACAAAAGAAGACATATAGAGGCCAACAATCATATGAAAAAATGCTCATCATCACTGGTCATCAGAGAGATGCAAATCGAAACCACATTGAGATACCATCTCACACCAGTTAGAATGGCGATCATTAAAAAATCTGGAGACAACAGAGGCTGGAGAGGATATGGAGAAAAAGGAACACTTCTACACTATTGGTGGGAGTGTAAATTAGTTCACCCATTGTGGAAGACAGTGTGGCGATTCCTCAAGGCCTTAGAAATAGAAATTCCATTTGACCCAGCAATCCCATTACTGGGTAAATATCCAAAGGACTATAAATCGTTCTACTATAAGGACACATGCACACAAATGTTCATTGCAGCACTATTTACAATAGCAAAGACCTGGAATCAACCCAAATGCCCAATGATGATAGACTGGATTGGGAAAATGTGGCACATATACACCATGGAATATTATGCAGCAATCAGAAATGATGAGTTCGTGTCGTTTGTAGGGACATGGATGAATCTGGAGAACATCATTCTCAGCAAACTGACACAAGAACAGAAAATGAAACACTGCATATTCTCACTCATAGGCGGGTGATGAAAAATGAGAACACATGGACACAGAGAGGGGAGTACTAAACACTGGGGTCTATTGGGGGGAAAAGGGGAGGGCCAGTGGGAGGGGGAGACGGGGAGGGATAGCTTAGGGAGAAATGCCAAATGTGGGTGAAGGGGAGAAAGGAAGCAAAACACACTGCCATGTGTGTACCTATGCAACTGTCTTGCATGTTCTGCACATGTACCCCAAAACCTAAAATGCAATAAAAAATAAAAATAAAAAATAATTAAAAAAAGAAACAGGAAATATATTCGAGGTTTATGGTTGCTGTAGGTTAGAGTAGGGGACTGACTACCAAAGCACATGATAAACATTTTTGAAATACTACGGATATTCTCTATCTTATTTACTTTATTGATAGCATATGCTTGACCAAATTCATTGAACTAGACATAGGAAAAGGGTGCATTTTAATGTATGGAAATCACAACTTAATAAAACTATTTAAAAACACATATTATAAAAAGCAAAGAGTCTTAGCAAATTAGAGATGGAAGGGAATATTTTTAATTTGGTAAAGCACTTCTGCAAAAACTGCAGCTAATGTCAGACTGATGGTGAAAGACTAAATACTTTCTCCCTAAATTTAGGAAGAATTTGGAGATATATCTATAGACCAAGATTTTTGTATTAGGTACAAAAAGCAAAAACCAAGAAAATAAACCTATACATTGATAACTGATAACGTATTAACAAAAGTTAAACTTTTGCTCATCAAAAGATACCATTAGGAAAATGGACAGTAGAGGTACAGATGGGAAGATACTATTCTCAATACATCTTTCTGGCAAATATGATGTATCCAGGATATATACACACATTCTGTAACTCAATAATTTAAAAAATCAATATTTTTAATGACAAAAAGATTTTATAAGATACACTGCATAGAAAGATATACAAATCACCATTAAGCAAAAGGAAAAGCACTCAAGATGATTAGGCATTAGGAAAACGTGTTACAGCCAAAATGAGATCTCACTCTTCACTCACTAGAATGACTAAACTGGAAACAACCCAAATGTCCACCAACGGAAAAAGAAATAAAAAGAGTTTGGTATTCATGTAATAGAATGCGATCTGGCAGTAAAAATGAATGACCCATTGATATATGCAACCACACAGATGCATCTTAAAAATATTACACAGATTCAAAAAAGCAAAATAATTCATACTGTATAATTTCACTTGTATGACGTTTTAAAAGAAGCACACCCAATCTAAGATTATAAAAATAAGAAAGGTGGTTGCTTAGAGGTGGAGGATTTAGGAAAGAGGCACGAGAAAACTTTCTAAGATGATGACAATATTCTTTGTCTTGAAAGTAGGAGGAGTTATACAAGTTCATACATTATACACAAGTTTGTAAATTTCACAGTATACGATTAAACTTTTATAATCTGGATGAAAACTACAGCAAGAAATGTCTTTTACCCAATTAGACTAACAAAAATCAGAAAAGTTGACAATGTACTTGTTAGTCAAGGCTATGGCAGACAGATACAGTGGTGCCGAGAATAAAAAGGCAAATTGGTATAAACCTGCCTGGTGGAGAACCTGGCAATATCCGGACTGCATTCACAGGTTTATCCTTTGATACAATATATCCACCTCTTCGATTCTGTTCCAAAGATATTCTTGCAAAAATGCAAAATGACTGACAAATATATGCTATTTTAAATAGTAAAAAATGAAGATATCTTAAAGCTTCAGTCATAGAAGGCAGATTTATAAGCATTTGTAAATTGTAATGGACTTGGGAAGAACATACCATGAAAACTCCTTCTAACCTTTCCTAAAAAGAACAGGGAGACATTAACTTGAGTGATAGTACAAAGGGAAGGGAAATAACCAAGCTTTATTGGTGAGTAGGAAGAGGTTAGTGAATGCTTACACTACTAATTCAACAAGAAGCATATGATAATTCATGAGATAATGTATTTCAAAAAATTTTGAAATGTTTCCAAATTATATTTTTAAAATTTACCTATTTAAATGTTTTTATTACTAAAATAAATGGAGTAAAAGGGCAATTCAAGACTGGAAAAGAGGACAATGGGTACCATTATATTATGAGAAAATAAATAATAAACGTAACACCAGAACTAGAGAAAAACAGCCATTTTGATAAATGAATGTAGGTGTTACATCTTTTTAACAGGTGGAGATACATCTATAGTAATTCTAAAAGGGAGCAAATGCAAACAAATTGAGATAATAACCATAGCGAAATTTTAAATCATAAGAGAATAACATTCAGGAGAGTGGTTGATACATTTGAAAATATTGATAAACTGATTCGTTTTGCAGAAAAATGTAAGATAACCAAAATTGTATTCAAGAAATAGAGAACTCAGAAGAGATTTAAAAATTTTTCAGAGAATGTTCTTTAAAATGCAATCTTCCCAGTTAGTATAATAAATGATTTCTTTCAATTTAAACTTGTAGTTTTAAGAAACAGAATGTGAAGAATAAGTTGGAGCTATTCATAACTCAACCAAGCACAGAAAAGAAACTATACTAACCTCATTTATGAGTGTTGCGGTTAAAATCCTAAATAACACAAGAAGCTGAAATCCAGCTATATTGTATATTAAAGAATAATCCAATGTGATAAAATGGAGTTTATGCAGAATTTCAAGTACAACTTTTTTCTTGAGTTCTCTATTTTCTCCCTTGTTCCTCAAAATATCCCTGCGGAATATATTGGTGGCAAGAATACTAGGACTTAAAAAAAATCACTTTATACCATGTCTCCCTAGGCCATGAATGCTGGTAAAAGGGACTGAGATTCTAATGGATTGGGAAAGATGATGTTTGAAGCAGCTCAGCCTAAAGGCAGATCTTAAAAAAAGAACATGATGGGAATGAATTACTCAATACGCAACAGAACGAGCAGAGTCATATTTTTTTTAGAATTGCCTAAAAGGTAGATATCTCTAGCAATGCATAAATAATCACAGAGTCCATGAAATAAAATAAATAAGTAACTCACTAGGCAGTTACTTGGCATGTAATACAAACACTTCTCTAAGTTGCTTTACAGGGGTCTGATTCAGACTGCTAATCTAGTCATGATACATTAGCATCTTTCTAGACCTCGTTCACTTTAGAAATGCAGAGCCCTTTGAAAAGTGGAAGTCTCGCTATGCCTCATGAAAGATTATAGTAGGTCATATAAGAGTACAGTGTGAAAATTCCTCCTATCCTTTTCTAAAGGATGTGGAGTCACTAACCTTCATGCTAATACCTGAAGAAAGGAAATCATCAAATTTAAATGATGAGTGAGGAGAGACTGGTGGCCATTTATATTAATTGAACAAACACTATTTTCTTTAGAACTTAATTACTGACAGTGCACCATCATAAAAGGG
Source organism: Callithrix jacchus (assembly GCF_049354715.1). Lineage (NCBI taxonomy): Eukaryota > Metazoa > Chordata > Mammalia > Primates > Cebidae > Callithrix > Callithrix jacchus. Next base: position 16,946,651 of record NC_133508.1, read on the forward strand.
ATAAAAGGAGTTTCAGGTTCAAAAAGGAAGTTTTTACCAAGACTGTTTTTAGAGGACCTAATATACCCAAAACCATATTAAAGAATATTTTCCAAGTTCTTGAATATATAGAATAGATGTCTGGAACTGAAGGAAACCTCACATTGTTTCCCTGACTCATAGAATAAGAGATATTATGGTACAAAGAATAGTAAATCTATACTCACCAGTGAAACTGGTGGCTCAAAATCAACATCATCTATATTTCTACTTCTAAACAGCATGTGGCGTATTTCAGCCAGCCAACACTAAGCAACAGCTAGAAAAAATAATGGGTGTATTTTACAAAATAATATTTGTAGGGATACCAGAAAGGTCAAAAGAACTGCTTCCACAGAGAAAGAACCCTTCTCGTTTGGGCAAATAATTGACAGATTCTATGATTTGGATGTGGTTTGTTTCTACCAAAACTTATGTTGAAATATGATTCCAAATTGTCAGTGTCAGTGTGAATGTTGAGAAGTAGGAACTAGTGGGAGGTGTTTGGGTCACATGGGTAGATCCTTCATAAAGAGACTAATGCTTTCTTGTGGGGGTGAGTTCTCACTCTTGCCCAGCTCGGTTACTTACCATGAGTGGGGTTGTTCCTTCTCATATTTAGACTTTTTTTTTACACATGCCCACTCCCTCCCTTCTGGTTTCTACTATGAGTTGAAGCAGTACATGACCCTCATCAGATAGGCTATCTTATCTTGCACTTCCCTACCTCTAGAATCATGAGACACATAAACTTATTTTCTTTAGAAATTACTTAGTCTCAGGTATTGTGTTCTGGTAACACAAAACCCATTAAGTCACTAACCATTTACTTCCCTCCCAGTAGAGTTTTTGACAGACAGATTAGAAATGATAATTCCCAAACACATGGTTTTTACCAGGAGATGTTAGTTATGTTCTGGAATTGTGCAATACACTGAAGAGAAGCCAAGTAATTTATAGATGGCAGACTAAAATCTCCTGCAATGCATAAGAAATATATCTTGCTAGAGATAGGAAGTTTGACATAAATACATGGTGAGTTTCTCCTTAAGACATATGGTAGATTTTTGAAGCTGTCTAGAGTAGGAGCTAAAGAGCTAAGCTCAAAATCTTCAAATAATAGAACTGAGTCTTGTTTACTTTTTTAGGGCTAAGGAGAAGAGACTAACCAAAATCTCAACCAAATCCCAAGGTAGACTAGAGATGAAGAAAAAGGATGAACCAGAGTTAAACTAAGTTTTACTAAACACAGCAGAAGACAGGATGAGAGAAACTGAAGACAGGCTAACTGAAAATATCTAAAACACAAAGAGAAAAAATATAGAAGGAACGAAACAGATTTAAAAATATATTGGAGAGTAGATAAAGCACAAGAGAGAATACTAGAAGAGATAATTGTTTTGAAAAATTTCAAATCTAATGAAAGATACCTACACAAATCCAAAAAGCTCAAAGAACCTCAAGAAGGATCAATTAAAAAAAAAAAACACACAAAGCTCAAACTGCTTAAAACCAGAGTATTTTACAATGTTTTAAGTTTTCCATTTTGTCTCCTCTGTTGTATGCTCACTTTTGTATTTTTCAGTGGTTACTCTAGAGATTATAACATGCATTCTTATGTCATCATAGTCTACTTTGAATTAGTGTTATACAAATTAACAAGGTAATAATGTATAACTATATAGTTCATTTTACTTTCCACCAACCCTTTATAGCACTGTTAACACATATTTTATTTCTGCCTATATTTAAAACTCTGTAATATATTGGCTTTATATTCGCCATTTAACTTTTAAAAATCAGGGGAAAAATGCTTCTCATATCCACCTACACATCTTTTTATTACTCTTTTTTTCTTTCTTGATATCATAGTTTCCATTTCCATGTTAGGAGAGGTCATTTCTGCCTAAAATTATTTTAGTATTTTGTGTAGTGTGTTTCCAGGCATGACATACTCTCCTGTATTTTTTTCCCTTGGTTTTAAAATATCTTCATGTTTGTCCTCCTTTGTGAAGGGTGTTCTTTTCTTTCCAATACTTTAAAGATAGCCCATCTCTTCTGGCTTATATTGTTTCTAATGAGAAGTCAGCTGTCAGTCTCATTGTTCTCTGATTTAACGCCTTTTCTGGATGCCTAAGAAGATCTCAACACCTTTCATTTTCAGCTGTTTGACTATGATTGGCTTGGATATGATTTCTTTTCCCTTTCTTTTCTTTCTGTTTTTTATTCTTAGAGACAAGGTCTCATTTTGTCATCCAGGCTGGAATGCAGTGGCACCATCATAGCTCACTGCCACCTTGAACTCTTAGCTTCAAGGGATCCTCCCACCTCAGCTTCCTGAGTAGCTGGGATGACAGATGTATGCTACTGTGTCCAGTAATTTTTAAATTTTTATTTCATAGAGACATGGTTTCATCATCTTGTGCAGGCTTGTCTCCAGTTCTTGAGCTAAAGTGATCCTCCTGCCTTAGCCTCTGAAAATGTTAGGATTACAGGCATGAGCCACCATGCTCAGACAGGAATTTTTATTATATGTTTTTCCTGGTTGGGATTACCAAGTTTCTTGGTTGGGATTACCAAGTTTCTTGGCTGTCTGTATGCATCCATTTTTGGAAATTATTGGCCATTATTTCTTCTAATATTGTTTTTGCCACATTCTCTCTCTCCTCTCTTTCTGAGATGGAAATTAAATGTATGTGAGATCATTTGATATTGTCACAAAAATCTCTGATAGCTTTTTTCTATTCATTTATTTCTCCTATGCTTCAGGTAATTTTTAAAACTGTTTATAAATTCTATTGTGTCCAGTCTTTTGCTACCCTATTCAAAGAATTCATTTTTTATAAACTATTTTCAGTTCTATAATTTCCTTTTGATTAAATACAGTTTTGATATCTTTGTTGAAATAATTCAATATTTTAGTCATTTTCCCCAAATTTTCTTCTTAAGTTTTTAATATATTAGTACTGTTGGCTGGGCTTGGTGGCTCATGCCTGTAATCCCAGCACTTTGGGAGGCCGAGGCAGGTAGATCACGAGGTCAAGAGATTGAAACCATCCTGACCAACGTGGTGAAACCCCGTCTCTACTAAAAATACAAAAATTAGCTGGGCATGGTAGCACATGCCTGTAGTCCCAGATACTCAGGAGGGTGAGGTAGGAGAATTGCTTGAACCCAGGAGGAGGAGGTTGCAGTGAGCCAAGATTGCACCACTGCACTCCAGCCTGGCAACAGAGTGAGACTCTGTCTCAAAAAAAAAAAAAAGAAATATATATATATATGTTTTACAAATATGTCAAATATATGTTATATGTATATATATATGTTAAATATATATTTTATATGTATATATATGTTAGTACTGTTATAGTAATGTCTGTCATCCTTGGTTATTTATGAGTTTTCACTTTTTTCTGATTTTTTAAAATTCATGAGTCATACATTTCTCCCTCTTTGGATATTTCATAATTTTATTACATAATAAACATTTTGTATAAAATAATAATAGAGACTAAAGTACTTACTATGTGACCTCCAGAAAGTACTTGACCTTTCCTCTGTCAGTTATCTAATAAGCTAGACTATCTCTGATCTAAGAAGCTGAGCTGTGTCAAGGCTGGGTTGCTTCAGCTCACCTCTATGTTTTAAATGTCTTGGGAATGGGATCAGCCTTTTCTCTCCAACAGGATTTTAAATCTAAGTATAGCAAGACTGATCTCTCTCTCTCTCTCTCTCTCTCTCTTTCTCTCTCATCTCCTTCCAGTTTCTTACACAGCTGCATATTTAAGGGAGAATTGGTCAGTGGAGAAAACTAGTTCTGAGTTTGAAGCTCCTCCATATTCCAGTCTGCCATGACAGGCCTTGGGGAGCTATTCAAAATCTAGCCAGCTTCCTCTTGTCCCAATATAGTTTTCTTCTGCCTACAGCAAGTACACTTTCCCCACTATTCATGCCTTGAGTTTTTGCAAATGTTCTGGTAATCAAAGCAGTCACTGGTCCCTGCTCACCAATTATATACTTGTCTCACTCTAGAATTTTATTTATTTAGACTTCTCTGCATCCATATATTTTTATGCCTTTAAAGAAAACCCTTTTTTTTTTTTTTTTTTTTTAGTTTATCTAGTGTTTTCTTTTGTTACAGCTGGAATGGTGGTCTTTTGTGGCAATATAGAACTTTTCAGAAGCGCAGCTCTCTAGTTACTCTTTTTAATTATTTTTAATTCCAATAAGTTGATTACCCCAGATTCTCTATTTTAGGACTTAAGAATTCCTGAGCTGAGCAGCATATTTTCCTTGCAGTTCTGGGTTCAGTTCTAAAAGAGGAGCATGTATAGATAGAACTGTATGTACAGTGCTTACAAATTCAGGCCGTAGAACCCAACTAAGCTCTGTCCAAATCTTGAAACTACCGCCTTCTAGCTATGGGCAAGGTACTTGAATCCCCCAAGCTTGCCTCTTCTTCTTTGTACCACAAAGACAATGGTAGTACGTATCACATATGCTTAAATACACAACACACACACACACACACACACACACACAGAACATATGGCACAAAGAAAATAGTCAATTAAATCTGGCTATTTTTATTAAAAGGCAAATGATATTATGAAAGGCATTTGGTTAAAACTAAGATGAGATCTGCCTAGGGCTGGCCCAGATCAACTATCGATTTTCTATGATTGATTATCATTTTAATCTGTGAATCCATTTAGTAATTGATTCTTTTTTTACTATTAAATATAAGGACTCAAGCTGAAGGTCATCTCCTCCTAACCACTGACCTCCCTTGGCCTTACTGGCACCAAATCTTAGTTAAGAATGAGGTTGAGAATGAAATGCAAAACTCAGTGTGACAGTACCTTGTGGTGATACAGCAGCTCAGAATGACAGTTTATTATGCAGTGTGGAGTTGATTGGCAGATTACTGCTGGTTGGACAGCTACCTACACTAATCCAGGCCTTATAAGATTTCAAAGCAATTTTGGTTGCAGATATTTATTTTGAATTTACTACACAGCTAATGATAGGGATATTACATTTACTTTTTAAGATAATAGGTATTCCTTCAAGCAAATGATCAGTGTCAAACAAATCACTTAGCTGACTAAAATGGTATTGCTTATATGGGGCTTTCCAGTACCTGAGGCAGAAGAGAAAAGAATAGGATTAGGATCTAAAAGAGATTTGATGGCTGTGATTTCCACAATAGAAATGTTGACAGGTGGAATAAATAACTTCTGGAGAGCAACTTGTTAAACTGGGTTAAAAGAAGATCTGTATGAGCATGGCCCAGTCTGATGCCGTCTGCCAATCTGATTATATTTTATTACTCAGCTGAACTGTATTCCATGATTCAGTTTGCAGTTATCTAAAGGGGTCACAGCTGCAACAGCTCATATTTCCTGAACATATTTTGGCAGAAATTGTGGATTGTTTTAAGAGAATGCCAACTACTGTCAGAGATAAAGACAAAGGGCTTCTTTATAGTTATTTAACATTATCAAACTATCAACCAAGGAAAAGGCCTCCTTTGTGGGATTCCAGGATACACTTAGAGAGTGATAGAACGTCCCCTTCACTAGAAAACCTTGGCTTTATATGCACAGGACTTATGCATATGCACCATGAGGTCCTGAAGTCCTTGTCTTTAAACCTGGTTTCTCTGGGTAACTCCACCCTGTATGGTTTTCCAATCTCTCTCCTTGTTTAATTTCAGCAATCTTCCCTGGGTCTTGTCATTGTACACTTTTTGTATATTCCAAAAATTATTAACTAAGATTTTTTTTTAATTTTTCCAGCTACCTATTCCCACTCTGATCTGTTGTTTTCTAATTCTTTGACTTTTATTTTTTCTCTAAGCGATACTGGTTTCATGTATTTACTTACTGAGGGTTAACCAAGTTCCTTGCCTCTTTACTAACATCACCAATCCTATTTCTCCCTTGGATTTCCAGCAGCAACTGTCCAACCATGGTTCAGGCTAACCCTTCACTTACTCTCTCCCGCATGGAGTCTGTTGATGCTGCTAAGATCATTGGTACCAAGGACAACGCACAGCTTCTGGAGTCTAACGCCAGTTTCAAATCCCATGGTCATTATGGCAAACCTTCACCATTCTTCTCAAGTTCTCCAATATTTTATTGCCTGTATCCCTCCCACATATTCATATTCTACCAAAAAATGACGTCTTTTCTCCCAAAGATTCAATGCTTTCAATTTATCACCTACCTGCAATGACTCATCTCTATGAGAAGCAACTAAACCATGTCATTTCAAGCTGGGCCATGAAGGCAGAAAAACATAAACATGTTGGGCTAAGTGTGTGTGTCCTTCAGTAGATTATTTGACATACACACATCACTATATATATATGTGTGTGTATGTGTGTGTATATATGTATACATGTATACATATATATGTATGTGTATATATATATACACATGTATACATATATACACACATATATATACATATATACATACACACATATATAACATAGTGCTTCCTAGTAAGTATTCTAACTAAATTTTTACTATAAAAATAATTTCTCTTGTTATATCTACATTCATCCTTCCCTCTTTCTCTACTATTTGCAAAGAAGAGATGTTCCTTATTCTATCCACTACTAATTTCTCTTTAAACTCAATACAATCTTATGTTTCATTGATATATTTTATCAATTCTGTCTCTTGGAACTTGTATTTTTCAGTATCTCAGCACATAAATGAATGACACACACACACACACACACACACACACACACACACCTCACTGCTACCCTATGTGCCCTTCTAACTCTAATCTTTTCTCTTCATAACTATGCTTCTACAAAAGTAGTATATACTCATATATTTTCCTTCCTCTGTTCCACTCCTATCACTCCACAAAATAATGTGTTTGATAAAGTCATCAATAACTTACAAGTTGTTAAGTCCGTAGACACTCAATGATAATTTTAGGTTGCTATTTACTGCACAAATGTGCCTGGCATGGCGCTAAGCAGTTTTACACATATTTGTGCATTTAATCCTCACAACAATGCAGAGAGGTAGGTACATTATTCCAATTTTATGGAGGAGGAAGAAGAGACTAAGTGGAGTCATCCATTCAGGCATCATCTCTTCACTGAGTGCACACCCTTGGATAACCACCGCTTTGCATCATGTAAGGAGCCTACAGTTTGGAGAGGGACATAGAATATAACAGTGCTATTATACCAATGAAGATGAAAGCTACAAAGGAAGAGAAGAATGTTTCATGATTGACAAAAACAAGGACCCAGTTAGAAAGGTCAAGGGAGCTCTCAAAGGAGGTACAGTTAAGCTGATAGCTAAAGACTGGAACATGCCTGCTATACATACAGAAGTGGAAGAGGTCCCAGAAAAAGAGGTGTCATGTTTGGATCAACAGAGAGTTTAGTCATTTCAGGCAGGGTCTTCACATTCTGTGTGGCTACTGCCTGCTCCTTAGCTTTCTTTAACCTGATTGGCCTGAGAAGTTGTGTGTAATCACCTGCTGGTAATCTAATGATTAATGAGCCTCAGAGTCTAAGATCTACGTGCTCTTTCAATACAATTTCAGTATTTTCCCAGCAGTACCTACCATTAGGTTTTCTATCATAACATCACCAATTAGCATAAAGGTCTGGCTCATGAAAATATTGAGAAATGGTAGGTTTTTCTTGGGAGATTTATGAATATGTATGTTAGGAGCTGCTCTTCTTTCAATGTGGCCTCCTGGAGAGAATGCTAAACCGGAAGGTCAAAGCCCTGAGTTTTATTCTTGGCTTTGCCGCTCACTCTCGGTGACCTTGGGCAAGTTGCTTAGCCACTCTGCAGGCAACTGTTTCTTTGTTGATAAAGATGTGAGTAATGATAGCTGAAACCTCTTTCCATATAGGGAAGTTGTGAAGATTAATGAGATACTGTTTATAAAGCACTCTGAACTCCAAGGAAGAAAAGAGCTGTATAAATACAGAGTGTTGCTATTGTTATTCAACAGAGTCTTTATTGAAAATTCTACGCACATTTCTCAAAATCTGAAAAGGGTGGTAAAGTCAGAATCTATGGATTATTTTATATGACATCCACCTCTTTCCACCTCTGATAAATCGTGCATTCAGTTTGTCTCTATTCTATTTTCTCTGTGTATAACCTTTTTGGAATAAAAAAGATTTATCTTTTGAAAATTCAAATGGTTGTAGAGGAAATCATTCTTACTGGCTGTTGGTCAACCTTGGACAAAGGGGAACCATTTAAGAGTAAAAGCATAAGACCGCCATTTTTACGGTGAGCTACTCTGGAGACAAGATCTGGGTAATACTGATTGATGACAATTTCAATCTGGACCTGCATCTCCTTCTCCCAAACCACTAATTGAGCAATGAATTGGAAGCCAAATTGCCTGCTCTCATTTTATTTCTTCTCCTTGAGCTTGAAAGTTCTTTCATGGAAGGGGCTACAGGAAAGGAAGAGAAAACAAAAGATGCAAGGATCACACCGATTTTCGGAGTTGACTCCAGCCAGGCGCAGTGGCTCAGGCCTGTAATCTCAGCACTCTGGGAGGCCACGGTGGGCAGATCACCTGAGGTCAGGAGTTCGAGACTAACTTGCTCAATATAGTGAAACCCCGTCTCTACTGAAAATACAAAAATTATCCAGGCATGGTGGCGGGCACCTGTAATCCCAGCTACTCAGGAGGCTGAGGCAGGTGAAATGCTTGAACCCAGGTGGCGGATGTTGCAGTGAACTGAGATCGCACCATTGCACTCCAGCCTGGGTGACACAGTGAGACTCTGTCTCAAAAAAAAAAAAGAGTTGACTTCATTGTGATCAGACATAGCAAAAAAGTGAGACTTACTGTCATTCCTTTCATTTGCATCTATTATGCCTCAAATATTGTGCTTTTCAGAGCTAGCTAGTCTCTTAAATGTGATACCTTAATATTCAGAATGTGTAGAATATGGGAAAATTGATGTTCCTCTGAGAATCTCAATCTTGCATTAGCAGACTCTTTTGCATTTAATTTTGTCCCCTGTTTATATTAAAGAGAGAGAAGTTTCTTCTGACATGAGGAATTTTAAAATGTATGTAGGTAAAGTCCTTTAAAGTCTCCTATTTTTCATCTGCTTGTTAGAGCTGGTGGGAACAGCTCTTTTCACAGATTTTAAAGTTCCAGGTGATCCACAATTGTTCTGAGTGCATTGACCTTATGGTGGATTTGTTTCTAGAAAAGAAGTGGAACAAGTAATCTGCTAAGTGCATGCAACTGACTTTCCCATGTCAGCTTTTTACAAGTACTGATTATCCCTAAGACAAGATAAACTTTAGGAAACATTGTATTTACTTTTCTACACATAGACAAATGCCCGAGTTTAGAATCATTCAGCCCAAATTTGATTTTACAAAAACCTAGAAAATAAACGCATATAATTTGTTTCTGTTTTAATTAACATGGTAGCATGCCTTTAAAAAAATTACTATTGGAGATTTATGTTTTTAGGGTTCCTTAAGTGAGACATTAGTAGTAATACAAGACACTTCAAAATAATTACTAAGTATTCTTAACTTTTAGAAAATATGGCACTTGACCTTTGTATTACTTCCTGTTTTAGACCACAACTTGTGACAATTTGTTACAGCAGCAGTAGGAAAACCAACACACAGTTAGAAAGGTGATCTTGCTCATGTCGATCCTGTTTCAAAATCGTTAGTGAACAAAATGTCCCTACAGAGCCATGAACATGGGGCAGTAACCTCCACTTTGGCTTCTTGGTGTAAAGACAAGCAGAGAACTGTGCCCAGACCATATTCGCTAATGGCGGGGATTCTGAACCTGGGCTGGTGTGCCTGGGGGAAGGGATAGGAACCTACCATGTTTGGAACTAAAAGGCTCTTTCTTAGAAAACAATAGGCCCACCTTCCCTAATAATCCCCTACTTAGATTAACATCAACCAATAATCATTATGCAACTCTGTCAGGTCTCATTTTTGGTGTTTTAAATAGGATTGATGTGACAGTGGTGCCCCAGCAAATAGCTCCATAGGAAACAAGAATATTTCATGGGAAGGCATAGTGCAGAAAGAGTAAATGTGTGGGAGAACATGTTACAGGGTGAGAGAAGCAGATGCTAAAGAAAAATACCTCTAATGGAAACAAAAGTCATATACACATCAAAAAGCACAAGCACAACTTTTGAAAATCTTTCCTAAAAGACTTATCAAAGCTAGTTTTTAATGGTTAACAAAATATTTAGGTGCGGCTTACCGTAATACTTCACAATTATATCAAATTTCAGCTGAACGTTACATCACCAAATTGCCAAATTAAATTGTACATTGTTCCCTGAAAGCTTTATGAAGGTATTTCATCAATACCATTGACACTCAGCATGGTACAGAAGAAAGAGTACAAGATCTGAAAAGCACACAGCTGCCCCGTGTCTTTGGACAAGTGATATAATTTCCCTGGGCCACAGTTATCTCATTTATAAAATGAGGGTTGCAAAGCCTCTACTTCACAGGATGTTAAAAGGCTTACAATAAATAATGCCTATAGTATCTCTTTTAAAATCTGACACAGAGTCCACTAAATGTTCCTCTCAAAAGACTCCAGAGGTCAATGGTAATGAGATCACAATAATATAAGCCAGGTGGGCAGGAGCAAGGACCTGAACTGAGACTTACTCATTGAGTAAAGACAGGGGGACCTAGGAGAGAAGTGATCCAGCTGAATGCCCAAGGGCGATGCAATCTGGGAATCTGAGTGTTTTTTCCAAGGCAACTTCTCATGATGTTCACTTTCAGTCCAGGCAAGCATTTGACACAATGGAACCCAAGCTTTTCTCAGTTTGGAAGTACAAAAAGTTTGGAGAAGTACAATATAAGAATGTCTACCCCTCAAGAAAGGGCACCAGCCAGACATGAGACAAGAACCAGGTAGCTTCTCATAAAGAAAATTAAGAAAGACAGACCGAGGCTAAGTCCAGTTACAATAACTTAGACATGCCAGCGGGGAGCAAGTGTTGGGGCAGAGCTCAGGAACTAAGTGAAAGCTCATTTATATCAGGGTCAAGATAGCAGTAAGGGAATCTAAAAATCAAGGCTGGGCACAGAGGCTCATGCCTATAATCCTAGCAGTTTGAGAGGCCTAGGTGGGAGGATTGCTTTAGCTCAGGAGCTTGAGACCAGCCTCTGCAGCATAGCAAGACCCCATCTCAAAGAAAAAAGAAGGAAGAAGAAGAAGGAGGAGGAGAAGAAAATAAATGCATAAAATATAATCAGGTAAAAAAATCCTTCTCCAGCCAGGATCAGTCTCAGTAACAGGGAAGAGTGTCCAGTCTATTGGTAGTATCAGAGAAAAAATTACACTGATCAGAATAAAACGGGTGAGAAAAACATTATTCAAGACTATTACAATACGGGAGACATTAAACTCAGCTCTGCTGAAATAAGATGGGAACATTTTTAACGTGTTGAGATGAGCTAGAGGAAAAGTACTAGAGGACGTTAAAGGGGAAGTTAGCCAACGTGATTAGACTTCTGTTTGCTAATTGGTGCCTATGGAAGTCAGGCTCCCACCCTCTCACAGAGACTGGAAGACAAGGACAGCATCTTTTGTGATGATTACCATTCAGAGGGATGTCCCCCAGGTCCTTGACAAAGATATTCCTGAATTATAAAACTGGCAGGACTCTGGGAGAAGATTTACATCTCAGAGGGGCAGAGAAAGAATTTACAATTTCAAGTTTTCTAAAGTAAATGCTCCAAGAAAAGTGAGGCCAGAGGTCTATAGTTAGATAGAAACTATAAAATTTGGTCAAGCTGTGGGGCACATGAAGGCCCTCTTGGACAGTAAACAGTATACAGCTACAAGAATGAAACTTTTAAGGATAGCTCCAAAACAGATCTGAATGCCCACTTCCAAAATGGTGGGGGGGAAAAATGGCGTCATCTTTTGGCACCTGGAAGTGGCAAAGCAAAGGTTAAATACAGAAGTCCTGGTTCCCCTTGGTTTTCTTCAAAGGACTGCCCTACTGCCTTCTTAAGGCTTTTTCAAATTCCCAATTTACATTATTCTAAAAGTGATAGGGAGCCACTGAACAGTATTTCCCAGGCTTTATTCCCAACTGTGAAACCTCTGGTCCTCCTTTCATTTCCTTCAAGGTCTCTTCCTCCTTCTACCAACTATTTCTTGGAGCCCTGAAGGTCTGTTATATGTACTCACAGACAAATCCTTTCAGCTAGCAACAGCCACCCCCCACTCTTTTTCCCTCTTGCTCTGAGTTCTTTAATGTTCTTGGAGCTGAGCCCTCGTCCTTGCTTTTGCTGGAGGTCCCTGTCAAGATAAGCCCAAGCCAATGTCACCCCTCATTCCAGTGTCCAGCATCCCCAAGCTCAGCTGGCGCTGCCTCTGGCTGCTGCTGAAGCTGAGTGACAGATACGGCCCAAAAAGATGCAGCTCTCAGCTCTGACTGCAAATGGAGTAAGTGGTGAGAACACTGTGCTGGAATCCGAGGTGGTCAAATACCGATGCCCAAGGGGACAGAAGGCCTCACTTTTACTGTGATCTAAAATCCTTTTGGTTTCCAATGACTCTCGGGAGCTTGCAAGAGAATCGCTTATTCAGTTTACTCTAATGGTTCACCCCTGTCTAGCTCTCAAGGTCGATTGGCGTGGGAAAACACGAGGAAGGAACAACATCCTGTATTAAAATGCACCCTGCTCTTTAACGACTGAGACACTTTATTAGCCAAACTTAATATGCAAGTCTCTCTCTTCCCTCAACATGGGATCTTTCCCAAGAGGCTACTCAGTTCCAAGTGCAAATACAAAATTTCTATTTGGTATTTATATTAGAAATGCAAATACCTTTCCAGGGCCTGACCCACGAGTCTTCCTTGTTTACCCAGACAAGTCAAGCTGTTAGTGGTCGCCTCAATCTCTGCCAGCAATGAGCTACCCAAGGCCCAGGTAAACAGAGCCAGTCCAGATGGAAGAACAGCAAGCAAGAGGACCTGTTGCCACAGTGGTTGAGTATTTGGTTAACTTTCGTGCCTAGAATTCAGTGTTAAGTTTCAAATTGGCATTCTTCTACTCAGCTGAGTAGGTAACTTTAAGTAAAAGAAAATAGATACGGATTTTCCACGGTACTCAATAAACCTATTATCATTTTGAAATTTGAGAAAATATAATCGTGTCCCATGAACTGCTTTAGTTTTCCAAAAGCTGTTCTTCTATAAAAATTGTACCCACCACTCATTTAGAACCGAATGCCCTTTGTCCACACTTTGATACTTCCTTAGAAGACTAATTCTTCTAATCAGTTTGGGGACAAGGTGAGAAATACAATAACTTTATTCTACCAGGTTATTACTATAAAAGGGAGGAGGGCATTGGCTAACATGGGCACTTGCCTCAGGGAAGCATGAAGTAACTTTACAAGCAGAACTGACTAGAGACACTCATGCAACTCAGATTCAAGAATGAAGGAATGCATGGACAGTAAACGTTCCTCCTCAAACCCACTTTTCCTTAAACTAGACTCCTCTTTTTTTAAAATTCTGGTCACCAGTCTGAATGAAAAAATTGCATATTGAGATTTTTCACCCTAGAAGAAGAAAATGTATCCTAAAAACTACATACTTTTAATTTTTAATAACTTTTTTCATTGTGAAGAATGAAACAATTATTTGAGGGAAAGTTAATTTTCTATAGAGTTAGAAAGGATTGTTGAAAAGAACTGCTGAATGATGTATTTGCTCACATGTTATTCCCAATGTCTGTAACAAAACCTAGAATGTAGTAGATTCTCAGTAAATAATAAATACATGCTTGGATAAGTGAATGAATTTTAGGACTTAAAATGAGAAAGAGCTTTTTTATTTAGTAAACAAGATTTGTGGCCTGGGGGCAGCTCTGGATTCTGTTCTGTTTCTCTACTTTTCTGATCTGGAGTTGGTTATATAATATATTAGGCAGGATTCTCCAGAGAGACATAATCAGTAGGATAGATAGGTACAGGCAGGAAGGCAGACAGATAGATATAGGCATTGGTATAGGTATAGCTATAGACAGAAATATGAGAAGGGATATATTTGGGAAATTAACTCATGTGATAATGGAGGCTGAGAAGCCCCATGATAGGCCATCTTTAAGGTGAAGACACAGAGAAGCCAGTAGCAATGACTCAGATCAAGCACAATGGCTTCAGAATCAGGGAAGCTAATTGTACAATTCTCAAACCAAGGCCAAAGGCCCTAGAACCCAGGAGGACATTGGTGCAAACCCCACAATCCAAAGGCCAAAGAATCTGGAGTTCTGATGTCCAAGTACCGGAAAAGGAGAGTGTCCCCGCTCCAGACGAGAGTTAATTAGCCTTTCCTCTGCCTTTTTGTTCTCTCTGGAGCCTCAGTGGATTGGATGCTGCCTGCCCACATTAGTGAGGGGAGGTTTTCCTTACTCAGTCCACTAACCCAAAGCTTATCTCTTCCAGAAACACTCTCTCAGACACACTGGGAAATAATGCCTTATCAGCTATCTGGGCATCCCTTAATCCAGTCAAGTAGACACCTAAAATTAACCATCACAGACAATATGTAGGACCTTATGCAATTCACTTAAACTCTTGTGGTTTCTCGGCTTCTGATTTGTAAAGTGCAGGGTTTGGACAAGAAATCTCTAAGATTCCACCAAGTTCAGAAAGGCTTTAATTTCCAGTTGCTAAGTATCTCAGTGCTAATAACCAAAAACGAGATAATCTGTGCAATTTAAGTCTCCCCTTTAAATAGAAGCAGGTTGCAAATTGCTTCAGGCCCACTAGAGGGCAGGTATTGAGACACATCTGTGGTTAACAATGACTAGAAATACAAAGTGGTCCCACATGAGCTACTGTGACACAGAAATGGCAAGTTGTGTAACACTTCACTCTTGAATATCACAAAATATTTCACAAGGAGAGACTACTGACACTATTTGGCAGATAACAGAAACAGTGGTGTACAGAGTGAATGACTTGCTTGAAAGCACAGAAATTTACCAAAAACATGGTCTATGATTCCAACATCTTGTTTCTTCATTTTAGATACTGACCATCACTTGGATGAATTACAGAAAGATGGAATCTGAAAGTTGTCAGAAAACTCAGTGGCTGTTTCACCCAAAACATAAGAGCAACACACTCAGTTTTACGTTCCCCAAAACACAGCCAGCCACAGGGTAACCCAAGGAGCCAGGCTGGGGGTGCCCTTCAGGGTGACTTCCTTTTGAAACATGCAGAAGGAATTTTTAAAATCAAAGAAGAAAAACATCTTGGAAAAAACTGGCTGCTGGTGGTACTGTCTCCTCCAAGTTGACATCATCAATCAACCAACAGTGTAGGAGAACTGTCAGATTCTGGCAGCGTGAGGAACAAGAGAAATTGTCAGACACTTGAAAAATGCAGAGCTGCTCTGCAACACAGCTGGAGCCCTGCACAGTTGTTATGTGGGGTGGTGGGGGGGTGCACAAAATTTAATGGGAAAAGGGGGCAAAAAGAGAGGGTATTCATGGAAAAATATCAATTAAAACATGCCTGATTCATAATTTTCTCTATTTCTCAGCAGAATAACTTTCTGCCCTGCTTTTTGTATTATTACCTTCAAATTCATTTTTCAGTTGTTATTCATACTTCGGTTTGGTGTTTCTGAATGTATTCTTCCTCACAGTAACTGTTGACAGGTCCAGCCCTGGAACCATCTGGCTCCTGAAGTAATGAGACCAAATGAAATGGAGCTTGAAGAAATTAACATTCTTTCCTTAATCTATTAATAACTGAAAAGTGTTGATTTTGGTGACAGCTAGATACTTTATTATGAGGCATATTGGTTAATTAAGAGCATCATAATGAAGGTTATAGGAATGCATATCTCTCCGGAAATACACATATTTTTAATAAGCATAATTTGATTCTTCTCACAGGCTCAAAAAAAAAGCCAGCAAAAATGTTATGCACAAGCAAAGTCTCAACAAAGAATAAACAGACAATGTTGCATGGATGGACCATGGCTACTGTTGTTTTATCATCTTAAGTGTGCCTATGTGTATCAAATACAGCTGCTGCATATTGGCGGACACTGCAGATAATTACAAGCCTTCCAATTCTATCGCTCCACTGCCCCACGATTCTTTCCCTCTATTTACTCTCAGATGACGTCTGCGGGTTTGTAGGGTCCTTATGGGGATAGACAAGAGGGGAAACATCCGTTTTGCCAAAACTGAAATTGTACCGACTTTGATATTGAGATCATAAGATAATGACATTTCCTTGGTCTTATCTGATGTTTGCAAACATTTTCCTTTGGTCTGTGAAAACTTTACAAAAACTCTATCCCGCACACAGACCTGCCATTAATAATAGATCAGGTACTCTATCTTTCCTCTCACCTTTCCCTCACACTGAGTTCAGAGAAGTTCTGCCTGACCCCTGAGCACTGTGGATGCCCATTTCCAGCCACAGTTAGTCTAAGAATTTGCTCACAGACCTTACTAAGGAATTTTAATTTTCCTCTGTGTACAGTCTTC
The DNA here is from genome assembly GCF_049354715.1 of Callithrix jacchus. Lineage (NCBI taxonomy): Eukaryota > Metazoa > Chordata > Mammalia > Primates > Cebidae > Callithrix > Callithrix jacchus. Next base: position 16,963,231 of record NC_133508.1, read on the forward strand.
GTTCAATTTTAACATGTGTATGTAATTTTCAGGCAAGTTCAGCATTATTTTTCTTCCTGACTGGTATCTCATTAAAAAAAAAAAAACACCCCACAAGTAAATTCCCCAGGTTTTCTTTACTGAGAATATGAAATGATTTGTGCGTAGGTGTGTATTTTCATTGTAAAACTTGGCTACACCATTTCCTTTTCTTCTCTCATATCGCCATTGTCCATCAATTACCTAACCAAGACACCCCCACAGAAGGGCTGATCTGTCCATCTTGCTTGTTCTCTGTTAAGACATGCTATGGAAGATTGAGCAGAAAGGGAAGATAAAGACTTACATAATTCAGGAGAAAACTGGCTAATTACAATCAGGGGTGTGTTTTTTTTTCTTTTTTTCTATTTTGGGCCTTAATTATCCAGTTTGGTTGTCAACGTTGAAAAATTACTAGATGAAGACCAGATCTTTCGAACAGACATTGCATTTCTGAGCAGAGGGAATGCATTTTTCCCTTTGTTTTCCCATTTGCTTTGCTATGTTCAGTCTCCATGTAAATTCTACTTGCTTATTTTACTTCCTAACACCTCTTCATTTTTCTCATCCTTCATATTATCGATGACAGATGTGTGTCAGCACCTTCATGACACTGCACTCTCAACATTAGATTCAGGAGACATTCAGGGAACTCACTTTCTCATTCAATGATTTTAACACTTCAGTTATTCTTTGGTGACTACTTATTCCTATTTGGAGAAGTAATTCTGCCTTCAAAAATATAGTTACATTAACAAGCATAATATTAGAGTCAACTTTGCTTAGGGTATATGGCGCTTTGGCCAGCCTTCTAGCATTCCCAGCCAGGGTTCTACATAACAGGATGATGACCAGGCCAAGGAACTGGAAACAGATTCAAGGCCATTGTTAGCTCTGTTCGTCCTTATCTGCTGCGGCCACAGTAATGCCTGATTCCAGAGAGAGGCTGGAGAATCCTCAATCTCATCATTCAAGCTCAGGGCCAGAAAACTCATAAGGTAAAGTTAAGAACCATGATGCGGTGGCTCAAGCCTGTAATCCCAGCACTTTGGGAGGCCGAGGCGGGTGGATCATGAGATCAAGAGACCGAGACCATCCTGGTCAACATGGTGAAACCCCGTCTCTACTAAAAATACAAAAAATGAGCTGGGCATGGTGGCGCGTGTCTGTAATCCCAGCTACTCAGGAGGGTGAGGCAGGAGAATTGCCTGAACCCAGAAGGCGGAGGTTGCGGTAAGCTGAGATCATGTCATTGCACTCCAGCCTGGGTAACAAGAGCAAAAAAAAAAAAAAAAAAAGAACCATGATGACTGGGTCAAGGGTATTCATAATAATATAGGGCACCAGTAATTGGAATAATAATGCTGAGTTCCTTTTTTAAAAGATACGGGATAAAACAAGAAAGAATAAAGACAATTGTTAGAGAAAGCTCTGTCTAAACCAGTGATAGAGAGTGGATATTAGTGATCAAAAGTCAGGTTTATCTTTTTTTTTTTTTTGAGACAGAGTCTCGCTCTATTGCTCAGGCTAGAGTGCAGTGGTGCAGTCTCAGCTCACTGCAACCTCTGCCTTTCAGGTTCAAATGATTATCCTGCCTCAGCTTCCTAAGTAGCTGGGATTACAGGTGCCTGCCACCACTCTTGGCTAGTTCTTTGTGTTTTTAGTAGAGATGGGGTTTCACCATGTAACCAGGCTGGTCTCAAACTCCTGATCTCGTGATCTGCCTACCCCGGCCTCCCAAAGTGCTGGGATTACAGGTGTGAGCCACTGAGCCCGGCCCATCATGCTTATCTTTATTGTAGTTATGCTGTGCTAGCTCACTCTGCATTGTTTTAAGGGGATCCACCCCTCTCACACAAATACTATCATTGAAAGGGCTCAAAAGCTCAGCAGCAGGCAGGGTCCTTGAAGCCTTTTTCACCCCCTTTCTTCAACACTACTAGAAAATACTTACTTTAGACCTTCTTAGCTCTGCTATCTCTTGGCTTCCACTAGCCCTGTTCTCAGCTCCCACATTCCTTCTTCAGTTTTCCTTACCAGTACAATCCGTGTGGTCACCTTTCTCTGGGTTGAATCCTCAGTAGTCTCTCTTAGCCAATATCTTATTCTTCATTTCTAGCACTACATGCACTACAGCCAAGGGTAAGAATTGCTTTTTTTTATTAAATTCAGCTTGGAAAAGTTGTTACCTACTCCATCAGGGTCTCAGAATCAAATAGCATTCCCAACTTATCGACTGTAATTACAGACTTAAAATGTTGCTTAACAGTTTGTTTAGATCTGCAGGAATAAAAGAACCATGTAGAGAATATGAGACTGCTATATGACTTGAGATACAAGGGAAAACACCCTGTATTTGTACAAATTATCCTTATTGCCAAAAATAACGCAGAAATGTTGGGTCATTCCATTTTGTCACCGATCCAATAGTATAAATGGAAATCTGCTAATGTTAGGATGGAAACTTAGAATCTTATATGATACAAAAATAGAATAATGGTTGAGCCTATAAAATTTCCTAAAGTCTGTTAGGTTGGTGCAAAAAGAAATACCTTGAGTATTTACCCCAGACAACGCCATTTCACTACCACGAGTTGTGCATGCGAGGTTGCACCCTCCTTATGAGAATCTAATGTCTGATGACATGTCGCTGTCTCCTGTCACCCCCAGATGGGACTGTCTAGTGGCAGGGAAACAAGCTCAGGACTCCCACTAATTCTACATTATGGTGAGTTGTAGTATTATTTCATTATATATTACAATGTAATAATAATAAAGTACACAATCAATGTAATATGTTGGAATTATTCCCAAACTAAACCCCCTACCTCTTCTGTGGAAAAATTAGCTTCCACAAAACCAGTCCCTGGTGCCCAAAAGGTTGGGGATCACTATTCTAGCATCCCAACTTACAGGGCAAGGTAATCGCTGCTTTACCTCTGCCTTCCCAATCCCATGTGAGTTTCTGTTTTGTGTCACTCTAACCCAGAAACATACAGTAAAGAGGATTCTGGGAACTGCAGTTTCACTTAGCCTTGTCTATACAGTACAAACCACCAGACTCACAGAGCTCCATTTGGCTTCCTGAACATTACGTTGAGGTTTTATGAGGGAAGAGTGCAAAATACATAGCCCATGTTTATGAGGCAGACGTCATCTCGAAGGAGAGATAAAATGTCCTGTAACAGTTCAAGGTGGCATTCTACAAAGTGTCAGAATGATGCCACAGCCAAACTTTGAAAATGCAAACAAAAAAAGTTCTAAAAAATGTTTTTAATATTTGCTTTACCTCGTTTCCACTACTCTTCTCTTAATAGCTTTAAAAAATATATGTAGCAAAAACAGAGAAGGACTAGAAAATGCTGAGATCTGTACGGCTTACCTGATTTCCTTCACTGAATTCAAAAATTCATAAATTTTTGTGGTTTCAGACTAACCTTTGCTGCATCGCATTTGCAGAACATATGCTCTTTGAGTTAAATGTGAGCCCATTTTGTTGAAAGAATAATGTCTTTTTTTAAGTTTAAAACCTTTTCATTCGTATCCAAGAAACACAGATGAAGAACCGTGAAGTAAGCTGCATTGAAATCTGTTCTATTTACCAGATGTGTAATTTCCAAGGCTCTCCCACCTTACAAGTATCTCAAGGGAGAGGCACAGCCTTTGAGAGCAAAGCAGAAGAGAAAAGATCACTTTGAATGATAATGAGGTTTGCAAAACGAGACCTTTACCTTTTTCACACAGTGGGATAGACAGCTTTTTGATGTCAGTTTGGAACTCCCATTAGCTATGATAGGAGTTATAGGTCTATCAAGAGAATACATCCCTGTGGATTAGGTAGCAAAGGTCTCCCTCCCTGAGCTTCTTTATTATTACGAAAAAGCTTTTTCTTACAATGCTAATGGGAAGTAGATACATGTTCAGAGAATAGATCTCATGGGTTGGAGTGCCACTCCGTTAATTTCTAATTCATGCACATACAGAATGAGAAAGACTGTTGGTGTATTTTCCTGTCGATCAGCTCCCATGTGTCTCCATTGTTTTCTCTCCTTCCCCTTCATCACTGTTATCAGAAAGTGGTCCTGATCCAGACCCCAAGAGAGGGTTCTTGGATTTCACGCAAGAAAGAATTTGGGGCAAGTTCGTAAAGTGAAGTAAAGAAACTTTATTAGAGAAGTAAAGAAACAAAATAATGGTTACTCCACAGGCAGGCACCCCCCAAGAGCTGCTGGTTGGCTGTTTTTGTGGTTATTTCCTAATTATACGCTAAACTAAAGGTGGATATTCATGACTAAAGCAGGCAATTCCTAGAACTAAGGACTTCTCCCTGTTTTCGACTATGTAGAGTAACTTCGGGACTTTGCCAAGGCATTTGTAAACTGTCATGGCACTGGTGGGGGTGTCTTTTATCATGGTAATGCATTATAATTAAGGTTTAATGAGAAGTGAGGACACTCAGATGTCATTTTTATCACATGTTGGTTTTGGTGGGTTTTGGCTGTTTTTTTTTCACGGCATCCTGTTGTATCAGCAGGGTCTGTATGACCTGTATCTTGCAATCATCGTACTGCTGACCTCCTATCTCATCCTATGACTAAGAATGCCTAATTTGAGAATGCAGCTTAGAAGGTTTCAGCCTTATTTTACCCAGCCTCTATTCAAGATGGAGGCGCCCTGGTTCGAATGCCTCTGACATCACCACCACCTCCTTCTCTCATGTACATAGCCATCTGGGGAGAGAAGCTCTGAAGTGTCCCACCTGTGGTCAAAGGAAAGCTCTGGAGCTTACCAGAGACAGCATGTCTTTAAGCAACTTATGTCCCAGGCTGTGTGAATTGTTCTCTGTTCCTAAGAAAATCAGCCTCACAGATGTACTTGCAGATCACATCCTAGGAGCAGAATGACCTCCTAGATGTTTCATTCTTTTGGACAATCTTTGACAGAGCCAAGAAGTCCTAAGTATCATACTTTTTTGGGTTGGGGAATTGGTTGACATTATTTATCACAATGTGGAAATCAGTTTGGGAACATTTCCAAATGACACTCAGGAGAATCAAATTGATCACTTCTTTTCTGGGATCTGAAGGGAGAGTTCAAAGTTACCAAGTCTTATGTAAGGTGGTGAAATAATTTGATGTCTATAATTCTTTTACTAAATAAAACTGTTCCTTTCCCACTGTTCCCTTCCCCTTAGTCTCAAAGCCGGAATCTTTGGGGGGAAAAAGTCTCTGGGATAAGTGATACATGAGAATAGCAAACAGAGATCAACTGAAGAGAACAAGTCAGAGAAATAGAACTCAAAGAATTAATCAGGAGCACAGATGCTAAAAACACCTGTATATTAAAAGAAAAGCAAATATATCATTATTGCTACAAAGAAGTTCACCAGTGTGAGAGAGGGCTTTGCTGCTTACCTTTGGCTTTTTAAAACCTGTCTTATATTGTTGAGTCTTTTCTAAGGTCATCAAAACACAGACACCTGATCTAAACAAATGATAGGCCACAGCACAGATTTGTCAAGATCTCCTGGGATTCTCTTTGCACATACATGCTACACCAGGAAAATTGTGCTTTGAGAGATGCATACTTATGATGCATGCATTCATGTGTGCCTATAAGCATGTCAATCTATTTTACAGGAAGAGAGATTATTTTTCATTTAGTATTTTCCATTTTCACTCTTCTCCTACTAGCTGAAGACTCAGTGTGCCTCCTTTTTGGGGGCTGCAACTAGAAACATTTCTTAATTCTCAACACTCTTCTGACATGAAGCTCAAAGGGTCTTCAACAGGTTGTCAAAATTATTTCTCTTCTATTCTTTTCAAATTAGTATACCTCACATTGAACCTTAGGTGGGCCTCTGTTGTTCTAATTCCCATGGAGATAGGGACTAGCGATAGGGTTCCTAAATAATCTAGCTTAGAGTACCCGATTATGTAGGTAAGCTACCATCTTCTCATTCATCTACTAGCTAATTTTTGTCATTTTTTCCTTTTAACTATCTTTCCAATTCTTTTTCAGAGTCTCTAAACAAAGCATGCCCTTGCCCATTCACCACGAAGTCCACCTGGGATGGTTAATACTGACTGTCAACTTCACTGGACCGAAAGATGCAAAGTATTGATCCTGGGTGTGTCTGTGAGGGTGTCACCAAAGGAGATTAACATTTGAGTCACTGGGCTGGGAAAGGCAGACCCACCCTTAAACTGGGTGGGCACCATTTAATCAGCTGCCAGCATGGCTAGAATATAAAGCAGGCAGAAAAAAATGAGAAAAGACTAGACTGGCCTAGCTTCCCAGCCTACATCTTTCTTCCATGGTGGATGCTTCCTGTCTTCAAACATTGGACTCCAAGTTTAGTTTTGGAACTCAGACTAGCTCTCCTTGCTCCTTAGCTTGCAGATGGCCTACTGTGAGACCTTGTGATAATGTGAGTTAATACTAAATAAACTCCCCTTGGTATATATCCTGTTAGTTCTGTCCCTCTAGAGAACCCTAGTACAGCACCTTATCCTGTTTCCTTACATCTTACCTAGTTCACAGATGGATGTTACTTGCCTGCTCTCATCATCAGTGTTTGTTATCTTGACAATATTGCTATAATACTGACCCGAGCTCAATTTGTGTTTCTCCAGAACTACGTCTTCCTTTTGGTTTTAAATACCAGCCAGTCATTACCATCATTTTACATTCTCCCTCTTTATCAGTTGGCTTGGGCTGCAGAACACTACAGATTGGGTCATTTAAATAACAGACATTTATCATCTGACAGTTGTGGAGGCTGGAAGTCCACAATAAAAGTGTCTGTAAATTCCATGTCTGGTGAGGGCTTTCTTTCTCGCTTGCAAACAGCTGCCTTCTTGCTATGTCCTCACATGGACTTTCTTCCATGCTCATATGGAAAGAAAGTCCACTGGTGCCTCTTCCTCTTCTCATAAGAACATCAGAATTTCTGGGCATGGTGGCTCACATCTGTAATCCCAGAAGTTTGGGAGGTTGAGGCAGATAGATCACTTGAGGTCAGAAGTTTGAAACCAGCCCGGATAACAAGGTGAAAACCCTGCCTCTACTAAAACAAAAAATTAGCCAGGTGTGGTGGTGCACACCTGTAGTCTCAGCTATTTAGGAGGCTGAGGCAGGAGAATTGCTTGAACCTGGGAGGCAGAGGTTGCAGTGAACCAAGACTGCACCACTGCACTCCAGCCTAGGCAACAAAACAAGCCTCTGTCTCAAAAAAAAAAAAAAAGAAAGAAAGAAAGAACATCTGTATTAAGATGCCACCCGTATGATCTCATTTAGCCTTAATTACATTCTAAATGCCCTATTTCCAAATACAGTCAAATTAGGGGTTAGGGCTTTAAACATATGAATTTCAGGGGGACATAATTCATAATGACACCCTGGGTAGCTTAAAGACTATTCTCTTTGTGTCATTATGCAGGTCATCAATGGGTCTATCACAAGTAGGTCCATCCGTGGCCTGCATACTGACACAAAGAGAACAGTCTTCATTGCTTGGATGCTTGGGTTACCATGACCAAAACATGTCTTTATATCATGGACAGTGGTGTGACTAGCATTTGTTTAATGACAAAAATACTCAAAGATCTAATAACCAAAAAGTTTTATCCGAGATTTCTACATCCACTCTCTGGTTACCCTGTAGGATAACTGGAATGATTGTTGACCAAATGTGCATTCCCACCTCCCCCCTAGTGAGGGCAGAATATGCTTCTCTGCCCATCAGGCTTGCTTTGGCAATGCGATATTAGAAGACACCATCTAGGCAGAGGTTTGAAATGTGTCTGTGCATCAGGTCTTGACTTCTTGTGCTTTAGCTGTTGTGAGGATAAGAAAAGAAGAGCAAACTTGAGCTCAACTTGCATCTTAGAACCAAGGCCCGTCAACTCCAGCTTTGATCAACCAAACCCGAACTGGCCTATATATCCATAAGAATTATGTAAGTAATTACATGTCACTAAGTTTTGGTGGGTTGTTGTTTAGGCAGTGATAATTAACATAGATTTTGGCATATTCAAGTGGGAGGTCTTTATTTTAGGCAGTGGTAATTGATTAATACAGATTTCAGTACCTTCAATTGGGGTCCTTTCTTAAACAAATGAAACATACCTCTAAGATATGTGGCATAGGCTTAGGATGTAGGCATTGGTGGGGGTTGGAAAAACTATGAGAACAGGCTGGATGAATAGTGAGAACACCGATAGGAGGCTGGGACAATCATGATCTATGTTATATATTGGCAAAATTATGGCTAAACTGTCATGCGCAATAAAATGGAAAACAGAAAACACATCAAAAGATCTTTTCCAGTTTGGTGAGGAGGTTTTGCAACTAAGTTCTTGGGTTCTGGGTATTTCATTAACAGAAAGAGCCAATAAAACGCATTATCAAATAAATTATGTAGAGACCTTCATTTTCTTTGTAAAATTGTGTTTGTCCAATAACGTTATAAAGTGATAAGATACTTCTCTTTTTTGCATATAGACATATCACATCAAAGATAAAGAAGAAGGGAAAGTGTAACCTCTCTGCTCCACTAATAACATATATGCATTTTTTCCAAAATATGTTGGAATCCAACTCAAGATAAGGTAAAGAGGTGAAATTCCAGAGCCACACAAAACATTACTAACATAAGTGATGCAATGGTAATAACACAAAGTGTTGTGCAATGCCCTTCTAGGTGGAAAAAGGTACATTCTAGACTCGGCTTGAAAGACCCAGAATACCAAAAAAGTATTTATCTTTGTGTTAAAATTGGTACAATTGAAAGATACTGAGAAGCTTTCAGAAACTTTAAGGTAAAACTGCAAAGAGCTGAAAATACTATTAACAGGGAATCTGGACCTAAAGTAGGAGAGAACAGTAGTTCTCTTGGGGATTTTTCATGTCCATTTGACTCAAAACCCAAGACCCCCAAAGAACCTAAAAATGTAATCACACTATTACTGCTTGGTGACTAAAACACAGAAAATGCTCATAATGTTTTCTGACCAAGGAGCCAACAGATAAGGTAAAGAGCACCATAATCCCAAAGGTGGAAGAATTTTTAAAAAATGGAGAAACAGTGAGGAAACTATAAATCAGAAAGATTAACATTATGCCCCTCGCAAAACTGTAGAATGAATTAACAGATGGTTTGTGAGAACTCAGAAGACAAAAACAGTCATTACTAGAGTCAGAATGTTTGGTTGTGGAAAGCATTTGATGCTTTTAAAAATATTGCATCTTCAAAAATTCAACAAGATGATTATTAGAGGCACCATGATTTTATATGAAGAAAAAACATTACTATGTGAACCATTACCATCACATGCCATATATTCTAAGATTCCTACCACTTTCTAATATGATTACATTGAAAATAAATGTGTATCCCAAAGCAGGAAAAATATGGTGTTGCGATTTATTTTCCAGATGACTTCTATTTAGGAACAAAGGAAGGCTAGAGGAGAAATAAGGATACTTCTCCTTCCTGTTTTGCTTCCTGTTTCCTATTTTGTTCCCATTTTTTTCATCATCCCTTCAGCAACACTTCTTCTTCATCCTGGCAACAGAATTTCATTCCAACAGCAGCAGCTTTTCCAGCATATGGATTTACAACATTGTCAGACCAGCATCATCGCCTTCTTTTAGAGACAACAGCACCAGTCAGGTGGTACCCCTCTTCTCAGGGGTCTTACTGTCCTTTCTATGGGGCCTCACCTCAAAGCTACCTGCTTTTAGTGATTTGCAACCTAATCTCCTTTTCTTTCCCAGCCCTAGGAATCCCAAAGCTATTATTCTGTTTGCATTAGTCTGTTCTCACGCTGCTAATAAAGACATACCTAAAACTGGGTAATTTATAAAGGAAAGAGGTTTAATGGACTCACAGTTCTACATGGCTGAAAAGACCTCACAATCATGATGAAAGATGAAGGAAGAGCAAAGGGATGTCTTACATGGCAGAAGGTAAGAGAGCAGGGGAACTCCCATTTATAAAACCATCAGATCTCAAGAGATGTATTCACTATTGCATAAACAGTATGAAGTAAACTGCCCCCACAATTCAATTATCTCCCACTGGGTCCCTCCCACAAACCATGGGAATTATGGGAGCTACAATTCAAGATGAGATTTGGGTAGGGACACAGAAAAACCATATCACTGTGATATCTGAGTGTTTGATATTTGCCTTTTGCATTATCTAGTACTTAGTTAACTATAATTTATATTACCTATTAAAAGAATTCATATGGCTTCTGTCTCCTGATGTAAACTTGAAAATAGAAACATTTCTTACCTGTGTAAAGAAAATTCTTACCTTATGCTAGGTTGTGAGGAAGAAGTCTTGTATGTTGAGTTACTTGGTCTATATGCCACCACATTGAACAAGACCTTAATACTAGATGAGGAGAAAGATGAGGAAAACCTTTTTTTGAGGAAGCATCTACTAGCCTAAAATGGGGGGATTTTCTAAGTAATGTCAATTAACTCTCCAGGGACAATCAGCTGGCTCTAATTATCTACATATTGTGTTAAATGTTTACTGCAAGAAAGCCAGTTAGGAAAAAATTATTAAAGCAAATACTGTATGTATATATAATGGCTTTATTAGTTATATTTGTGAATAGAAAGTCTAAGATGAGATTCACTGTTACAGCAGGAAGGGCCTCACTTGGATTCATCTCAAGACATTCAATAAAAAATGACTAGTTATGCTGAGACAGAATAAAATACTAAAAAAGAGGGAGAGAGAGAGAAAACAGCCAACAAAAACAGACCCATAGGTACTAAGAAATAAACTTTAAGTTACAAATAAAGTGAACATATTCAAGAATATGCAAAAAAAGATGGAGATTTTTGAATAAAGGGCTGAAATCTGTAAGAAAAAGTAGCAACAAAAATTCTAGAACTGAAAAGTATGAAGATTAAAATTAAGAGTTATATTTACTGGTTGGATTTAATAGTACATTACATGTAGAAGAGAGAATTAATGAATTGAAAGATAGATCAATAAAATAAATTTAAATTGTAGCCTAGAGAAAAGGAAAAAGGAAAGGCAAGAAGATAAAGAAGAAAAGAAGCATAAGTCACACATGAGATTAAAAAAACACACACAAATTATTTACTAATAATTTGAAATTAAAATGTTTATGATTTAACTTGTATAAACATAAGAATTGCCACAAGGACTTGTATAAAAATCACTGGGACCACTCATAGAGATTCTGATGAAGATTCTAAGTTAGTGTTTCTTAATGGAGCATGAAAACTACACCTGCTGCCTCATATTTTACAGCTGTTCTTCACATAGTTTCTTGTGAGTGTCAATGCATACACACTTTCAGAAATCCTATTTGAGACTGTGAGTTCCTGGAAGGCAGGAATGTGTCTTACCTAGCACTGTATCCTCTAACCTTCCAGATAAGTGGAAAGATATACTTTGTTCATAGGTTGACTACTCAACATTACTAAGAAATTAATTTTTCATAGATTGACTACTCAACATTACTAAGAAATTAATTTTTAGTAATGTTGAGTAGTCAACCTATGAACAAACTGATTGGTCTATTGCAATGCAATCACAGTCAAGCTCCCAGTAAGATTTTTATGATTACCTACAAACTGATTCTAAAATATGTATAAAAATTCAAAAGGTTACAAGTTGCAAAAAATATTTAAGAAGAAAAACGTAGAAGAATTTATGCCATTAGATATTAATACATATTATAAAGCAATAATAATTATTGCTACTGGTATATTAGTTCAAAGACAGATGAATGCATTCATGGATCAAAATAAAAAGCAAAGAAAGAGACTTACACCTATTTGGTCACCTATAGCAAAGGCACTGTTAAAATGCAAAAAGGAAGGCCAGGCGCAGTGGGTCATGCCTATAATCTCAGAACTTTGGGAAGCCAAGGCAGGCAGATCACCTGAGGTCAGGAGTTTGAGACCAGCCTGATCAACATGGAGAAAACTTGTCTCTACTAAAAAGAAAAAACATTAGCCAGGCATGCTGGCACATGCCTGTAATCCCAGCTGCTCAGGAGGCTGAGGCAGGAGAATCCCTTGTACCCAGCAGGCGAAGTTGCGGTGAGTCAAGATTGTGCCATTGCACTACAGCTTGGGCAACAAAAGCACGACTCCATCTCAAAAAAAAATGCAAAAAGAAAATGACAGACTTTTCAATAAATGGGATTGAATCAATTGGCTATACATGTGGGAAAAAATGAGTCATGTTCTTTTTCTTACACAATACACTGAAAAAATTTCAGGTGGACTTTTAAAGCAAAAAGATCTTTTAAAAAAGCATTCATCCTCATGGTCCTAGGATAAACAAAGATTTATCAAGAAACAAAAAGAGCACCTATAAGAAAAAAAATCTTGAAAAATTAAGAACTTTTCTTCATTGAAAGACATTATTAAAAGAGCAAAACCATGTACCATGAAGAGGGAGAAGATATTTATTATACATTTATTTTATACATATGTATATATGTCCAAAAAAGAATTCCTAGGCAAAATATACAAAGAATTCATGTAAACCAACAACTAAAGCCGCATAAAAAGTGGACAAAGGTCACATATATGAACTTTATATAAGTGGATATATCAATGATCAATCAATACATTAAAAAGTAGTCAACTTCAAGAAACATCAAAGTAACGCAAATTAAATCATAATGAGGCACCACTATGCAGTCATTAGAAGGGTGTATAAAAAATGGAACTACCAAGTATTAGAGAAGATATGGAGCAATTCAAATCTCACACAGTACTGGTAGGAGTACAAATATATACAATCTCTTGGAAAATCTTAGGCACTGTATACCTATCCGATGACTCAACATTTCTACTCTTAGATACTCAACAAAAATATATATGTATATTCACTGAAATATAGTCCAAAAAATTCATAGCAGTGTTGCTCATAAATATTCTGAACTGAAAGCAAGCCACATGTCCATTAATGGCAGACTTGCTAAACAAATTATGGCATATTGACATGATCAAGTAGCATACATAAATGATAGACTAGTACTACCTGTGCCCACATCAATGAATCTCACAAACAGGAATGAAGGAAGTCAGACACAAAAGAGTAATTGCTGCCTGATTCAGTTCCTTTTATAAGGACAGGACAGGCGCTGTGGCTCATGCCTATAATCACAGGCATGGGATTAAAGGTATATTATTTCCTCATCCTTTGGGAGGCTGAGGCGGGTGAATCACGTGAGGTCAGGAGTTCAAGACCAGCCTGGTCAACGTGGTGAAATCTCGTCTCTACTAAAAATGTAAAAACTAGCTGGGCATTGTAGCAGGTACCTGTAATCCCAACTACTTGGGAGACTGAGGCAGGAGAATTGCTTGAACCCCACAGGGGGAGGTTGCAGCGAGCCAAGCTTATGGCATTGTACTCCAGCCTGGGTGACAAGAGCATAACTCCAACTCAAAAAAAAAAAAAAGTACAAATCACTGGTGATGAAAGTCAAAATAATGGTTGATTTGGGGGCTACAATGATTGGGAGGGAATACAAGGGAAACGCTGGGGTGCTGGTTATGCTCCGCATCTTGATCTGGACAATGGTTATGTTACATTTTATAAAATTTTATCCAGCTGAATATTTAATATTTGTAAACTTTTCTGCATGTACATTCGAGGCATGTAGGTAAAATCCTTCTGAAAGTGCCAAGTGCTATGCAAGAGTGAGGTTTCTATTATTTTGTACTTGCACACATCACAGTAATTTTAATTTCAGGAAAATCAAAAGATGGCACAGGAAATAAATGAAATGTCCCAGCTGTTAACAATAATTATATAGTCACACTAAGTGAAAATAAAATCTAAATACTGATTAAAGCAGAAGGAAGTGTTTGTGTGTGTTTGGAGCATGTGTATCTGTGTGTATCTGTCTATCTTCCAATGTAGGATAACTGCTATATACATGTCATTTATAAATGTGGAGTTAAATACCAGAAGATACAGCTGAAAGAATTTTAATTCCTGTTTCAGAGGAGCAGAAATGAAGAGTTGAGGATGCAACAGAGAAGGAATTGACAAATATTTTCTGCAAAGGGCCACTTTCTCTAATATTTTAGTCCTTACGGGCCACAGGGTCTCTATTGTAACTATTCATCTCTGTCCTTGTATGAAAGCTACTGTAGACAATCTGGAAATAGAGGGCAGCGCTCTGCTCCAATGAGACTTTTTCTTTCATTGAAAGCAGTTGGTGGGGTGTAGTTTGCTGAGCCCTGGAATAGAGGATGACTAATTTTTATTATAATACTATTATTATTTAAATTATAAATTATGTATTCATTTCAGAATAATAAAATTATCTCAAAGAAAAAAATTACAGTATCCTTAGTAGATTCTTTGTAACATTAATGTATGTAATTAATGTATGTAACATTAATGTATGTAAAATAAATGTAGACCATTTTCCACAAGTGGAAGGAGCTAAATCTGCAGCTCCAAGATTTGGGCCAAAAAGTCATTGATGCTGTTCATTAATCAGAGAGAAAGAGAGAGGGAGAGAAAGAAAAAGAAGGAAAGAGAAAGAAAGAGAGAAGGAAGAAGGAAGATATTTAAGCATGTGATTCAATATAGATATTAAAATTCAAGCATATGATTAAAATAAAAATATTAATCATAGCATAAATATTAGCATTTGTCTTCAAATATTTTTCTTCTGTATCCATGAAAATTATTCAGAGAGATACAGATCAAAATCACAATGAGATGTCACCTCACATCTGTTAGGATGGCTATTATTTTTAAAAAGACAATGAATGCTGGCGAGGAGGTAGAGTAACTAGAACCCTTGAACACTATTGGTGGAAATGTAAAATGGGGCAGCCCCTATGAAAAACCGAATAGAGCTTCCTCAAAAAATTAAAAATAGAACTACTATAGGATCCAGCAATCGTACTTGTACATGTTTGTCTAAAATAACTGAAATCAGGGTCTCTTTTTTATGAATCTTCACTGTTTTTTTTTTACGTTCCACGGTACACGTGCAGGACATGCAGGACATGCAGGTTTGTTACATAGGTAAATGTGTGCCACGGTGGTTTGCTACACCTGTCAACCCATCACGTAGGTATATGTATTAAGCCCAGCATGAATTAGCTATTTTTCCTGATACTCGCCCTCCCTCTGCCACCCCCCAACAGACCCCAGTGTGTGTTGTTCCCCTCCCTGTGTCTATGATTTCTCACCGTTCATCTCCCATTTATAAAAGAGAACATTCGGTGTTTGGTTTTCTGTTCCTGTGTTAGTTTTCTAAGAATAATGGCTTCCAGCTCCATCCATGTCCCTGGAAAGGACATGAGCTCATCCTTTTTACAACTGCGTATATTCCATGGTGTATATGTACCACATTTTCTTTATCCAGCCTATCACTGAAGGGCATTTGAGGTGATTCCATGACTTTGCTATTGCAAATAGTGCTGCAATAAACATACATGTGCACATATCTTTATAACAGAATGATTTATATTCTTTTGGGTGTATACCCAGTAATGGAATTGCTGGGTCAAATGGTATTTCTGGTTCTAGGTCTTTGAGGAATCACCACAGTGTCTTCCACATGAAATCAGGGTCTTAAAGAGATAGTAGCACCTCTATGTTTATTGCAGCACTATTCACAGTAGATAAGACATGGAAACAAATGGACAGAAAATGTTATATATACACACAATGGAATATTACTCAGCTTTAAAAAAGGTGGTAATCTTGCCATGGTGTGACAATACTGATGAACCATGAGGACATCATCCTCAGTGAAATGAGCTAGTCATGAAAGGACAAAAGCTGCATCATCTCACTTATATGAAGTACCTAAAGTAATCAAACCCACACAACCAAAGAGTGGAATGGTGGTTGGCAGGGGCTGGGAAGAGGGGAGATGGATAGTTGCTATTTAATAAGCATGAAGTTTCTGCTATACAGGCTGAGTAAGTTCTAGAGCTGTGCTATACACCATCATAACAATACTGTAGTGTAGACTCAAAAATCTGTTAAGAGGGTAGATCTCATGTTAAATGTTCTTACCATGATAAAAGTAAAAATAAATAAATGTATCCACTAAACTACCAATTAATTTTTAAATGAATACACAGGCTCTTCTTTAATAGGAAAAATTTACAAAATCTCATTTTCCTCTTGAAATTCTGTCCTATTTCGCCTTCCCTGTATTTTTATCCCTTGTAAGATGTTTTTATAATTGTCTTTTACTGATTTTATAAAATATATGTCTGCCACAAAAATATTTATATAAATTACATGTTTACCTTTTTAAAAATCCCCCTGACAATAAGTCTCTAAGTGTCTAAAAATTATTTCCCTGGGTTATTAGCATTATCAGTAATACATTAATATAATACAATTAATATAAGAACATATTGAAATCTTAGGGAGTTATTTTAAACAAAGAGTAAAGATTAATGGAAGCGCATCTCATAATAAAATAATTAGAGCTGTTTTTAAGTCAGTCAGTTCACTTATTCATGGATGAATATTATATATTGCTAGGATAAGTATAAATCTTGTTTAATTTATTGCATTTATTGTTGTAAAGCCTGAGAGGCTTTACTCATATTAATGAGTAGATGGGAATGGAGGAAATTTTACAACAATTTCATTCCATTTTTTAAATATTTATTGAAGTATATGCCAAATATCATATGGTGATATATCATCAAAATTATTTTCAATGATGCATGAACTGACAATTTGATTAGGTCTTCCCTTAAATGCTTTGAAAGGAAGAACTGGAAATGACTTGATTTGTTAGTCAATAAGCTCTTTAAATTTCTGGGAGGTGGGGCCGGGCGCGATGGCTCATGCCTGTAATCCCAGCACTCTGGGAGGCCGAGACAGGTGGATCACGAGGTCAAGATATCGAGACCATCCTGGTTAACATGGTGAAACACCGTCTCTACTAAAAATACAAAAATTTAGCTGGGCATGGTGGCGCGTGCCTGTAATCCCAGCTACTCGGGAGGCTGAGGCAGGAGAATTGCCTGAACCCAGGAGGCGGAGGTTGCAGTGAGCCGAGATCACGCCATTGCACTCCAGCCTGGGTAACAAGAGCGAAACTCCGTCTCAAAAAAAAAAATTTCTGGGAGGTATACCAAAAGTTTTCTCTAAGATTTAATAAATGTGTATTACTCATGCCTGCTTGAGAAATTTTGCATAACACAATGAAAGAGTTGGAAAAATCATATGATTGATTATTTCAATACTCCTTTGTTATAGTATTTCTGATTAATATTTTTATTTTAATCATATGCTTGAATTTTAATATCTATATTGAATCACATGCTTAAATATCTTTCCTTCTTCCTTCTCTCTTTCTTTCTCTTTCCTTCTTTTTCTTTCTCTCCCTCTTTCTTTCTCTCTGATTAATGAACAGCATCAATGACTTTTTGGCCCAAATCTTGGAGCTGCAGATTTAGCTCCTTCCACTTGTGGAAAATGGTCGACATTCATTTTAATAACAAACTTAGTCCTTCTTTGTCAACAAGCAGCCAATCGAACTGAAAATGTCTGAGTTTATTCTTCAATTTAGATTCAATTCAGTTAGATTCAATTCAACTCCATTCAAATAAATGTCTCAAAATTTATATCAAGAAATGACAAAAGACTGTACAAATCAAAATTATCTTATGTAATTTATTTGTAACCTATAAATTTATAAAAATAAGAACATTTATTTCTCATTCCTGAACCTGTTATAATCCAATACACTGTTTACTTACGATTGTAATTTATTTTGTTTAGCATGTGGCAATAAATAGAAACCACTTGTTTTATTTAACTAAGTTCACGAGTGCACATACAGGTTTGCTATATGGGTAAACTTATGTCGTGGGGGTTTACTTACATCATGGGGGCTTGCTGTACAGATTATTTTGTCACCCACAAAGCTTAGTACACATTAGTTATTTTTCCTGATTGTCCTGTTCCTCCCGCACTCCACCCTCTGATGGGCCCCAGTGTCTGTTGTTGCCCTCTACGTGTCCATGTGTTCTCATCATTTGGCTCCCACTTATAAGTGAAAACATGCATTTTTTTTTCTTAGATAGAATCTTGCTCTGTCACCTAGGCTGGAGTGTAGTGGCACCATCTCAGTCAACTGCGACCTCCACCTCCCAGGTTCAAGCAATTCTGCCTCAGCCTCCTACATGGCTCAGATTTCAGGCATATGCAACCACACCTGGCTAACTTTTGCATTTTTTAGTAGAGTTGGGGTTTTGCCCTGTTGGCCAGGCTGGTCTTAAACTCCTGACTTGAGGTGATCTGCCCACCTTAGCCTCCTGAAGAGCTGTGATTACAGGCATGAGTTACCATGCTCAGCCTGGTATTTGATTTTCTGTTCCTGCATTAGTTTGCTAAGGATAATAACCTCCAGCTCCACCTATTTTCCTGCAAAGGACATGATCTCATTCTTTTTATAACTGCATAGTATTCCAGGTTGTGAATGTACCACATTTTCTTTATCCAGTCTGTCATTAATAAGCATTTAAGTTGACTCCATGTCTGTGCTATTGTGAATAGTGCTACAATGAACATACTCATGCATGTGTCTTTATAACACAATAATTTCTATTCCTTTGGGTATGTACCCAGTATTGGGATTGTTGAGTCAAATGGTATTTCTGTCTCTAGGTTTTTGAATAATCACCACACTATCTTCCACAATGGTTGAACTAATTTACACTCCCACCAACCCTGCATAAGTGTTCCTTTTTCTCTGCAAACTCACCAGCATGTTACTTTTTGACTTTTGTATAATAACCATTCTGAATAGTGTGAGGTAATATTTCATTGTGGTTTTGATTTCCATTTCCCTACTGATCAGTTATGTCAAGCTTTTTTTTCATGATTGTTGGCTGTATGTATGTCTTCTTTGAAAAGTATCATGTCCTCTGCCCACCTTTAAATGGTTTTTTGTCATGTAAATTTGTTTAGATTTCTTACAGATGGATATTAGACCTTTGCTGGACACATACTTTGCAAAATTTTTTCCCCAATTCTGTCTGTTGTCTGTTCACTCTGCTGATAGTTTCCTTTGCTGTCCAGAAGCTCTTCAGTTTAATTAGATCCTATTTGTTAATTTTTGCTTTCATTGCAATTGCTTTTGGCATCTCCATCATGAAATCTTTGCCTGTTCTTATGTCCAGAATGGTATTACCAAGGTTGTCTTCCAGGGTTTTCATAGTTTTATGTTTTACATTTTATATCTTTAATTCATCTTTAGTTAATTTTTGTATATAAGGAAGGGGTCTAGCTTCAATCTTCTGTGTATGGCTAGCCAATTTTCCCAGCACCATTTATTGAATAAGGAATCCTTTCCCCATTGCTTGTTTTCATCAGGTTTGTCAAAGATCACATCATTGTAGGTGTGTGGCCCTATTTCTGGGTTCTTTATTCTGTTACATTGGTCTATGTGTTTGTTTTTGTACCACTACCATGCTGTTTTGGTTACTTTAGTCCTGTAGTACAGTTTGAGGTCAGGTAATACGATGCCTCCAGCTTTGTTCTTTCTGTATTAGAATTTCCTTGGCTATTTGGACTCTTTTTTGGTTCTGTATGAATTTTTGAATAGGTTTTTTTAGGTCTGTAAAGAATCTAAATGATGCTTTAATAGGACTAACATTGAATCTTTAAATTGCTTTGGGCAGTATGGCCATTTTAAGGATATTGATTCTTCCTATCCATGAACATGGAATGTTTTTTATTTGTTTGGTCATCTCTGATTTCTTTGAGCAGTGTTTTGCAGTTCTCATTGTAGATATATTTCACCTCTCTGTATTCCTAGGTATTTTATTCTTTTTTTTTGAAATTATAAATGGAATTGCATTCTTGATTTGGCTCTTGACTTTACTTTTGTTAATGTTTAGGAATGTGAGTGATTTTTTTTTTTTTTTTTTTTGAGACGGAGTTTCGCTCTTGTTACCCAGGCTGGAGTGCAATGGCGCAATCTCGGCTCACCGCAACCTCCGCCCCCTGGGTTCAGGCAATTCTCCTGCCTCAGCCTCCTGAGTAGCTGGGATTACAGGCACGCGCCACCATGCCCAGCTAATTTTTTGTAATTTTTAGTAGAGACGGGGTTTCACCATGTTGACCAGGATGGTCTCGATCTGTTGACCTCGTGATCCACCCGCCTCAGCCTCTCAAAGTGCTGGGATTACAGGCTTGAGCCACCGCACCCAGCCGTGAGTGATTTTTTATATTGATTTTCTATCCTGAGACATTGCTGAAGTCGTTTATTAGCTTAAAGAGCTCTGAGGCTGAGACTATGGGGTTTTCTAGATATAGGATCATCTCATCTGCAAACAGGGATAGTTTGACTTCCGTTCTTCCTATTTGGAAGCGCTTTCTTTCTTTTTCTTGCCTTATTGTTCCGGCCAGGACTTTCAATACTGTTGAATAGCAGTGGTGAGACAGGGCACCCTTATTGTGTGCTGCTTTTCAAGGGGAATGTGTCCAGATATTGCCCATTCAGTATGATGCTGTCTGTGGGCTTGTCATATATAGCTCTTATTATTTTGAGGCATGTTCCTTTGATACCTAGTTTATTAAGAATGTTAAACAGGAAGGGAAGTTGAATTTTATTGAAAGCCTTTTCTGCATCTATTGAGATAATCATGTGGTTTTCCTTTTTAGGGCTGTTTAAGTGATAACTCACATTTATGGATTTGTGTTGACTTGTGTATGCTGAGCCAAACTTGCATCACAGGGATAAAACCTACTCCATAGTGGTAGGTGAGCTTTTTGATGTGCTGTTGAATTTGGTTTGCCAGTATTTTGTTGAGGATTTTGCATCAATGCTCATCAAAAGTTTTGATATTGGCCTAAAGTTTCTTTTTTGCTGAAACATCACATTTTTAAAGCTCAGAAATAACATCAATATACTGAATCAACATAATTGTACTTTTCCTACACATATAATAAGTGAAAAAAACTACTGCTAAAAGATAATTGGTTGAGCAGTTAGAATATAATTGCACTTTTTCATAGTGATAGACTATACTTAGAATAATTGTACTACAGTATAGTAAAATTCTTTTTTGTGTAGTTTTTATAGTAAATTTATAATCTCATTTGATAAAGTAGGTTTAAAATTCCTTTTTGAATCAAATACATTGATTCTAAATAATTCATGTAAAACTTGTATCCATAGGTTCTACTCAGTGTAAAAAGAAACTTTTAATAGTCCCAGAAAAAAAGATTCAAGTAACTTTTTTCTTTTTCTTTCTTTCTTTTTTTTTTTTTTAACAGAGAGTCTTGCTCTGTTGCCCATACTGGAGTGCATAGATCTTGGCACACTGCAAACTCCACCTCCCAGGCTCAAGTGATTCTCCAGCCTCAGCTTCCCAAGTAACTGGGACTATGGGCACGAGCCACCACACCCTGCTAATTTTTGTATTTTTAGTACAGACAGGGTTTGACCATGTTGGCCAGGCTGATCGCTAACTCCTGACCTCAGGTGATCTGCCCGCCTTGGATTCCCAAAGTGAGATTCAAGCAACTTAGCAAATCAGTCTCACCGAGCTGTGTTGCTTCAGATATTTAAAGGTGCATTTCTTTCCTGTTATTATCAAGACTTGGAAATGAGAATTGAGAATCACTTTTAGAAACTGTTTATTTTCAGACATTTGAAGAACATGTAATTCTCAGTGCTCATTATTTCATACCCGTGTTCTGTTTTTTTCTTGGCATTCATGACCTCTCCCTTAAACAGAAAGGCAGGTGCCCCGTACAAGTCAATAAGCTGAAACAGCAGGAGTCCTTGTGTGCACAAAACCTTTGTCCCCTCAGGCCTGGAAGGGGCCCAGGCAATGCCTTTAATATTGTCACTACGTTTTCATAAAATGTGTAATAGTAAGATAGACTATCCTTAAATGCTGCCCCTGTCACTTTGACATGCCGCTCTCTATGCATCCTGCTTACAGGAGTGGTCCTTGGGCTTTTTGGAGGCTCTGACTAAACAGAAGGTGAGTTGGAGACTTTTTTCTTCTTTTTTTAAATTTTTTTCTTCTTTCTTCTTTTAGTTGGAGACGCTTTCATTAGGAGTTTAATGCGATATTTTTGTACAATTTATAGTTGTTCACTTGTAACCATTTATACTTCTTACTTTAGTTGTCCTCATATAGAAACATCTTTCAAAATCTGGGCAGGTACAGTGGTGCACACCTGTAATCCTAGCACTTTGGGAGGCCAAGGTGGTGGATCACCTGAGGTCAAGAGTTCAAGTCCAGCCTAGCTGACACGGTGAAACCCCATCTCTATTAAAAATAAAGAAATTAGAGGGCGTGGTGGCATGTGCCTATAATCTCAGCTACTCAGGAAGCTGACACAGGAGAATCACTTGAACCCAGGAGGCAGTGGTTACAGTGAGCTGAGATTATGCCACTGCTCTCCAGCCTGGGCAATAGAGCAAAAACTCCATCTCAAACAACAAAACAAAAGAAAACACAAAACCCTCCCTGCATTATGACATGATGTGAACTTGCAGTACCACCAAACGAACTTGTCTGATGGAGCTTGCTACCAGAAGTTTGAGGATAGTGGAAGAGACACTGAGAAACAAGTCTAGGAAAATGAATTCTTCCCAATCTTATAGCTCATATTTGAAAGAAACTTTAGAGCAATGGTCTCACAGTTGGTAACAATCCAAAATAGCGCCACCAGGTATTACTGATAATGAGTTGTAAAGCTTTCAGAAAGTTTTATAAGTTATCAATACTAAGAAAAAAAATCCAGTCAATCATGCTAGAGGAAAGATTGAATTATCTTTCTCTTCTGTCCACAGAAAATGAATATATTCTGTCCACGGAACTATATTCATTTTCTTTTTTTTTTTTTTTTTTTTTACTTTTGTACTTATAAAGTTATTTTTATTTAGCCATTAGATGAATGGGGTTTTTTTTTTTTTTACAAATATTGGTGAATCTTCTTTATATTTTGTTTTATATATTTTAATTAATAATGTCAATAATAACATATTTCAGCCGTACATAAAAGGACATGGAAAGATATAGTTATACAGAACTGCAATGCAACTTAAAAAAGTAAAACATTACTAATACAATTGAAGCCTCCTTATGTAACCCTCTCAGTGACATTCCTAACTACAGTAACCTCCTTCTCTCTAAAGGTTATTATAATTCTGAATTTGGCTTTATTATTTTCAAGCATGCTCAACACGTGTGTTTGTTACATATTTTATAACATTTTGCACTTATAAAAAATTTTGCATGTATCTCACAGCTTAGCATGCATACATTGTTTTGCATATGTTGTTTTATAAGAGTTCTTTTATGAATACTACCCTACTTATAAATTCACTGAAGATTGCTTTTTTCATTTTATAGTATTTCAAATTTATCTATGTTGCTACAAATAATTGATAACTCATTTTTTTTTTAATTTTTTATTGGATTTTCTGTTAAATAAAGAAGTGATCAAAACCTGCAGCCAAAAGAGGGAGGAAACAATGCTTTCTCATTCAGCTGGTTAACAAAATGTGTTATTTTTCTGAACTTTGTGATATCTGCAGCATTGGCAAACGTTTTCAAATTGGAAACAAACGTAATTTGTTGAATATTTTTTCTAAATAGTCACATTTGTACATAATTTTAATAGTAATTTTGCATTCTTTTTCATAAAGAGGGTTCCTCAAATTTGATCCTCTTCAAGATCTTAAACTTGGATAGACGCCTGCACAAAGAGCAATGCATCCTTTCTAATAGGAGGGGGATGGAAGATGTGTGGTCAGTAAACAAAAATTGCCATCATTCCCACCACAAAATATTTAGCTTCAGAATATCTCAAGATGGAGAGGATGCTCCATTTCTAAAATAATCCTTCATAGAAATATGTGTAAGACAGGGAAAGAAGGTAAGGCTTATGCTTCTATGGTGAATTTGATCCTTAAAAGTGTAACCTCCCAAGCAAGATCTTGAATTTTCTTTTTATCTGCCTTCCTCACTTTTATAAACATCTCAAGAAATACATCATGGGAAGGATCACGATGGGGAAGAGGATGCCTTTCTTTTATGGATTACAAGAAGCTTGTTATAAAAGGGAATATAGGAAAAGTGAACTTGAAGCCTTGAAAATCAGTAACTTTATTTTTTTATTATTATTTTTTTTTGAGACAGAGTTTAGCTCTTGTTACCCAGGCTGGAATGCAATGGTGTGATCTCGGCTCACTGCAACCTCCACCTCCCGGGTTCAGGCAATTCTCCTGCCTCAGCCTCCTGAGTAGCTGGGATTACAGGCATGCACCACCATGCCGTGCTAATTTTTTGTATTTTTAGTAGAGACGGGGTTTCACCATGTTGACAAGGATGGTCTCGATCTCTTGACCTCGTGATCCACCCAGCTCGGCTTCCCAAAGTGCTGGGATTACAGGCATGAGCAACCATGCCCAGCCCGAAAATCAGTAAGTTTAAGAACACTAACTTTAAAATCACCATAACCAGTGATTCTCACAGATAGTCCCTGAATACCTTTGCGGGGAGCTGTCCCCAAGTTGAATCACTCTGCTCATATAAAATGGAGTCTTAGGCAATGGTGGTCACATACACCGAGCCATAAGCTAGACCTAAGTGTGATGGCCAACTGGCCCTCTATCTGCCTCTGGGTCTTTCTGCCTTCCTCTTACTTTGTGTTCCTCTCTTGCACACTCCCCTTTCGTCTCTGGCTTTTTCCTCTATTTGCCCCATCTTTCACCCCTCCGGTTGGCAGCTGTCTCTTTACCCAGCCACAGGTCCTGCTTTTTCTTCCTTTCATTCTTTTACTTCTCCTTCCTTCCTACCCTCCCCCTCTTCCTTGTATACTCATTCTCTTTACAACAGTTTTGAATTCAAGTTTTTAAGCTTGTGCAATTTTGAGAGTGGTTTTAGGTTTACAGAAACATCATGCAGAACATACAGTTCCAATATCCATCCCTCCCTTCCCCTCCATTAACAGCTTGCATTCGTGGGGTACCTTGTTACAGCTGATACGTCAGTACTGAGACATGATTATTAACTAAAGCCCACAGTTCACGTGAAGGTTGGCTCTTTATGTTGCGTGGTTCTATGGATTTTGACAATTGCACGTATCTATGATTACACATTATCTATAACAGTCTCACTGCCCTAAAAATTTCCCATGTTCCATCTCATTCCTTCCCCTTGCAATTACTTCCTCTTAAAAACTAATATCCAAAACTTCACCTACATGGGGGGCCTTTGAAAAAAACAAAGTTGATTTATTTCCGGGCAGTCTTGTAGATGTTTAAGAACAACAACTCATATTTCATTCATTAATTCATTCGATTACTATAATAAAAATTATTGTCTCCACTTTAGGGATGAATCTATTGAATTCCAGAAAACCCAGATGACTTGTTCAAGGCTACGTGACTAACTGAGGATGTGTGTGGGTGGCGCCAGTACCCACATTTGCTGATGGAGACATTTGACCAACAGCCTCTCCACGCTATCACTTCTCAATGGCTCTGAGCTTTATCAGAGATGACAGGAACGTGTTAAGGAGGACAGTGATTTGTGGCTCGTGACTTTCAAGGATTCTGTCAGTCCTCATCTATAACATGTTTATCAGAAGATACAGCTCAAGTGTTCTTATACAGAGTTTGATGATGCACTGAATTATTTAGCAACTTTTATCTCTAAAAATTCACTTCATGTGAACTCTTAGATATTCTCCTATTGTATCATCCATCGATTAGACTATTTCCTCCTCCCCTTAACCCACCCTCCCAATATTTATGGGTTTGTTATTCTTAGTAAAGGGCCAGTATGATGTATTTTATAATCAAACCAAATTCAAATAGGAACTTCTCAGAACTTTTAGTTTCAACTGCAATCTTATGGCCATACATTTTTGTTTCCTGTTGATTCCCACGTGAAGGATAGCTTTTTGCCCTGGGTAAAGACAGGCTCAGCCATGCTCATTTTTTAGTTTTTACTAACACTCTATGTGATGCAGAGAGCACAGTTTTGTTTATGCTGACAGCTGTGTGTGAATATTTTTACTATTTTGAGATGTGAACAGGTTGACTTTTTGGGTGTACAGGCAAGCGAGTACATTGTTATTGGCACATTAGTACTTTCCTGCAGATTAATAATAGATTTTCTTCTTAATTCTGACTTTTTTTCAGTGATACTACC
The DNA here is from genome assembly GCF_049354715.1 of Callithrix jacchus. Classification (NCBI taxonomy): domain Eukaryota; kingdom Metazoa; phylum Chordata; class Mammalia; order Primates; family Cebidae; genus Callithrix; species Callithrix jacchus. The sequence goes on from NC_133508.1 coordinate 16,989,451, forward strand.
AGATCACAAAATGTATAATCATTATATTTAAGTTCCAAAACTTTTCACCAAATGCCATGATGCAAAAAATTTTTAAGGTAATTAGTTAAGTGATTATCATATGGCAGATAGAATCAAAGGTAGGATATTGCAGGAAATAATATTTGAGCCAACTTTCAATTTTGTTTTAAGAAAGACATCTTCAGAAGCTGTTCCTTCATTCAAGTGACTAGGATACAAGTACAAGAGAATTTCAGGTCATTAACATGCACCTCCCTGAAAGCTATCCATTGGTCAATAAATATTATATATTAAAGTTGGCCCATGAAAACAATTCAACTAGTTCTACTAGTCATGAAACTTATTTTTAAAATGTTAATAGGCCTTATTTTTAGAGCAGTCACAGGACTGTAGAAATACTGCACAAAAGTATAGAGTTCCTAGGTACCTCCCTCCCCTTGTTACCAAAATGCTAGAGTTTCCATCTAGGTCTTGCTGTTTGCCACACAGAAAGCCAATCATTGAGACAATGAGTGTTACCAGGGAAGAAGGGTTTATTCTGGTGCTGCAGCTGAAGAAATGGGAGATCAGTCTCAAATCCACCTCTATAACCAATTAAAACTAGGGGTTTATATAGCATGGAATAAATGTAACCATTTGTGGAAAAACAGAAATTAGGGAGGGGCAAAGAGAAGAGTTGGACCACATACACTGCTGGTAAGAATGTAAATTAGTTCAGCACCTGTGGAAAGTAGTTTGAAGATTTCTCAAAGAACTAAAAACAGAATTACCATTGGACTCAGCAATCTCATTACCGGGTACAAACACAAAGAAAAAGGCATCATTTCATGAAAAAGATACCTGCATTCATATATTTATCACAGCACTGTTCACAATAGCAAAGAAATAGAATCAACCCAGGTGCCCATCAATGGTGGATTAAATAAAATGTTGTACATATACAGTGATATGGTTTGGCTGTGTCCCCACCCAAATCTCATCTGGCTACTTTTGTAGCTCCCATAATCCCCACATGTCATGGGAGGGACCAAGTGGGAGGTAACTGAATCATGGGTGTGTTTCCTGTGCTGTTCTCATGATAGCAAATAAGTCTCATGAGATCTGATAATTTTATACAGGGCAGTTTCCCTGCACTACTTCTTGATGCCACCATGTGAAGAACATGTTTGCTTTCCCTTCCATCGTGACTGCAAGTTTCCTGAGACCTTCCCAGCCATGCTCAACTGAGAGTCAATTAAACTTCTTTTCATAAATTACCCAGTCTCTGGTGTGCCTTTATTAGCAGCATGAGAATGGACTAAGACATACACCATGGAATACTACTCAGCCATGAAAAAGAATGAAATCATGTCCTTTGCAGCAACATGGACGCAGCTGGAGGCTATTATCCTAAGCAAATTACAGTAGAAACAGAAAACCAAATATTGCATGTTCTCATTTATAAGTGGGACCCAAACATTGGGTACACATGGGCACAAAGATGGAAACAATAAACACTGAGGATAGCAGGGAGAGAGAGAGGAAGAGGAGAAAGGGTTGAAAAACTACCTATGAGGAACTATGTTCACTACTTGACATAATCATTAGAAGCCCAATATACGCATGTAATAAACCTATACTTGTACACCCCGAATCTAAGTTTAAAAAAATGACAGACACACTCACTGCCTTTTTAGCACCTACTCTTTCATAACCATTTATTTAAGATAGCTAATTCATCCTCTTATGCCTTTTCTTATTACCTTCAATTTTAAAACTGACCTTTTTCACCAGGCCTTTACACTGTAGAAATAGGTGCTATACTTCCTAAGTGCTGCCTTATCGCTGAGGACAAATTCGTGAAATGATATTCTTTCTACTGAGAAATGAAATAGTATAGCCCAGATTCAGGAAATGGGGATAAAGTCAACTCAGTTTGACTTCTAGGTTCCTAAGAGGGGCAGAGGCTGTCATCCCCATTCTCTTAACTACTGAGTCATCTTGAAATCTAGATCACCACTAGCCATAAAGTCCCCTAAATAGAAACATGCAAAGCCTGAATACATCATTGATCTAAGAGAGAAGTCTTCTTTATCCTCACCTCTATAACTGATGTTTGTAACACATTTGCCATAATTTGTCTAAATTTCTCTGTCTGGAATCACAGCGTTAAGAACAGGAGGTAAAGAGTGTTACGATACTCACTTGATAGACACTACATGTTAAAATTTTCACTAGTAGTACCTTGCTGTAGTAATCAACTTTTAAACTCACTTTTTAAGAAATTATCTTAAAATGTTTATTTTTTTAAAAATTGAGATAAATGCTTATTGGTGTAATACCCTTCCTTCTTTACATACAAGAAAAGTTGGGAGTATACAGCATTCAGTAAATTTCTGTAGATACTGGAATTTAGATAATAGAAATACATTGTTACACAGGGTTCACTCTTAGGAGAATATAATTGTGATATAGTTTTATTTGAGCTGTACTCGAGTTTATTTGTAGGCAGTGAGTCATTTTGAATTGAAATATTGTTGTATGCCCCAGGAGGAGATGGTTGCCAGACTCTTGCTTAGGACAGGAAAACAGCAGCTCATTCACTCACCCAAAGCATAGGGCAATCGAAGAATAAATGCCAACCAAATTGGAGTCTTTTCCCCAGCTTTCATTCATTGAAGTGGCTAAGTGCAGGCTGCAGTGAGCAAAACATGTCTGATATGATTTTGGAAGGGCGATAAAGAAGCCAGCAAAGGCTGAGGTACTATTCATGGTATAGGTCCCTTAATTTTAAAAAATCTAGAGTACTTTTGTCCAATGCAACTTTCTGCAATTATGGAAATATTCTTTCTATATCCATTTTGTTCAATATCATAGACACTAGACACTTGTGGCTAGAAGCCATTTGTAATGTGACAAGTACAGCTAAGGAACTTAATTTTTAATTTCATTCAATTTAAATTAATTTAAATTTAAATAGCCTTCTATTGCTAGTGGCTACAGTATTGAACAGGTCTAGAGAGAAAATCATCACTCACAATAGGATCAGCCTTCCGGAGAATACAGTTACTAAAGACTGATTATATAAAATGAGAAAATAGATTTAAGAGATCCTTGAGTTAGCAAAAATAGGTATCTATCTCAAAGGCTGACAAGCTGGGTTCAAGTCTCAGTTTTACTACTACTCACTGGTTTTGTGACCATCATCAACCTGTTATGCTTTTCTCAGCCTCACTGTCCTACTCTGTAAAACAAATTAATAAATAGAGCAGTCCTCAATAAATTCCCCTTTAGGAAAACGTAGCATTCTCAGAATATTTTACCCTTAGAAAAAGGAAAAAATGGCTAAATAGTTGACATGTGATTTTAAGATAGTTTGAAGTTTATTATCAATAGTAACATAAATATACGGCATTTAGTGATCCCTTATAACATGCTAGCCATTCATACTATCTTGTTTTACCCTCATCACAACTGTAACAATTAAGTCTTGGTATCATACACTGCATTTTACATGTAAGGATATTCAGGCCTTGAGAGATTAAAGGATTTGCTTAAGGTTATACAATCACTAAGTTGTAAAAACAGAAATTGAATTCAGGTCTCTGCAGTTCCCAAGAAAGTGTTCCTCAGCAGGTACTTTGCTGTCTTTGTAAAATATGGTAACAAGAACTGCCATATCTGTTTCTGAATATGAAGCACACTAAATATTCTGACAATCCCTCCAACTATAAAACACCTAGAAATTCTAGAAAAAATTTAACAATCCCCCTACTAAATGTGCCCCTGAGCATGCACACATGTAAGAGAAATCCCAATGGTCAGAAATCAAAAGGCAGCTACAATATAACTGGTAAGAGAAGAAGACCAGTGGCTTCTTACATATGTTACCTAAAGGACAAAGATGCACAGAAATTGGACTTCATCAGAATTAAAACTTTTTTATTGCAAGAGACAGGATGAATAAAGTGAAAAGACAACCCACAGAATGGGAGAAAATATTTGTAAATATTGGCTTAATATCCCAAATATACAAGGAAGTCTTACAATTCAACAACAAAAAGACAACCCAATTTTTAAAAATGGACAACAGATTTAAATGTACATTTTTCCAAAGATGATATTCAAATAGCCAACGTGCGTATGAAAAGATACTCACTACTGTTAGTCACTAGAGAAATGAAAATCAAAACTACGGTGAGTTACCATTTATACTCACCATATGGCTATAAAAAGAAAAGACAGATAATAGCAGCTGTAGGCAAGAATGTGGAGAAATTTATAGCCTCAGACATTGCTGGTAGAAATGTAAAAATAGTGCAGCTCTTTTGTAAAAACAATTTGATGGTTACTCAAAAAGTTTCCACATGACCAGGCAACTCCACTTGTAGGTATATACTCAAGGAAAATGAAAAATTCTCTATGTCCACGCAACAATGTATATATCTATATTTAAAGCAATATTATTTATAGAAACCCCAAAGTGAAGAGAACCCAAATGCCTATAAACTTATGAATAATTACACAATATGTATTATATTTGCACAGTGGAATATTATTCAGCCATAAAAAAGAATGGCATTCTGATACGTTCTACAACGTGGATGAACCTTGAAAACATTATGCTAAGTAAAAGAAGCCAGTCATCAAAGGCCCCTGTCATAGAATTTATTTTGTAGAAAATGTCCAGAATAGGCAAATTCATAGAGATGGACAGTAGATTAGTAGTTGTATCAAGCAAGGGGATGAAGGGGGATAAGAGGTGATGCTAATGGTGTGCATTTCTCTTGGAAATGATGAAAGTGTTGGGCCGGGCGCGGTGGCTCAAGCCTGTAATCCCAGCACTTTGGGAGGCCGAGGTGGGTGGATCACGAGGTCAAGAGATCAAGACCATCCTGGTCAACAAGGTGAAACCCTGTCTCTACTAAAAATACAAAAAAAAAAAAAAAAATTAGCTGGGCATGGTGGTGTGTGCCTGTAATCCCAGCTACTCAGGAGGCTGAGGCAGGAGAATTGCCTGAGCCCAGGAGGTGGAGGTTGCAGTGAGCCGAGATTGCGCCATTGCACTCCAGCCTGGGTAACAAGAGCGAAACTCCGTCTCAAAAAACAAAAAAGAAAAAAAGAAAATGTTATGGAATAACATAATGATGATAGGTGTTACTACCACAGGACTAAATTTTGCTCCCGGTATTGTCAATGGATACCCAGAATAGCCTGAGTTTTTAGCCACTGCAGCGTGTGTGTGTGTGTGTGTGTGTGTGCGCGCGCACGTGTTTTTCTCAAGGGCTCATGAATGCCTAACAATATTTTCATTTTAATTCACTGGGTTTTCTTAGTTGCTTTGCCAAAATCGTACAGTGAGTTCCTCTATCTCTGAATGGGCAGTACTTGCTCTGCTTAACACACAAATTCTACCTACCACGTGGTGTGACCAGTGACAGATATTTCCAGGCCTCTGAAAATCATATGATCCAAGAACTGCAAATGAGTTTACAATTCATGATTCAAGCTGCAGAGATCATGGGAAACAAAGACTTCATTCAAATCCACAGCCTCTTCCTACTGAGAGTTTTTTTATCTTAAACAATGACTGAAATTATTACAGACCTCTAGGTTTTAAAACCGTTATGCTCTAGTCTTGCGATGTAGGATACGCAATCACTAAATTATCTTATTTATTTGCAATCCAGATTCCATGATTTCTCACAATCAGTAGTTTATTGAAAGCAACAGAACTTAGAGAAGAATTTTGCGTACTGAGTGGGAAAAGCACCTTTCAGAGTCCTTAGAGTTCAAGATAAGGTGGATGCTACCGTGTTTTCTTTAAAGTACAGTCACTGATGAATTCAGCAGTAATCCATGTATAACAAGTTTGTCACCTTAAAGTTGAGAGGAACAAAACAATGATTAACCTGAGCAGAATTTTTAGCCTCTCAAAAATATGTAAGAAAGGAATATGCTTTAACAGTTGTCTCAGTTCTGTGATACCATTTTAGGTATAAAATAAAGTCTTAGAAATTACATTAATTCTACTATTGAAAAAAATCACCTCACACCATCAACCAGTCAATCAATAAATACCTAAGTATGTTTTAAAAATGCATAGGTGAGTTTGTTCCAAATGATGCGGCCCATTTAGAAGAAGTTCCCTTATTAATAAAGTTAGGGTACTTCCCTGACAGTGCACTGCCTTTATTCACAGAGCATTCAGAATACACTGCCAAACATTTATTCTTTATTAGCCTTGCATTTGTTTAATTTCTTTTGGTAGTTGTGATTTTTACAGCATAGATGATGTGACTAATTTATGTTTTCCTAATTGGACAGTTAAATATTCTTGTATATATTAATTTTGTACAATGTCTAGATGTTTGCGGAGACCTCTAATGGACTAATTAAATAAACCAACACGCAATCCAATTTATGATTCATCCATCACTCATCTGCTACTGATTCCAATATCCCCTTGCTTCCCTGGTATGCATGAGTTAGCAGAATATACATGGAGAAAAACAAAGCTATAATAATGCTTTCTATTGGATTTCCTGCAGTTGGCTGATAATTAATACTAGCCGGTTATATTTCCATTAGAGAAGGATTATGCAATATTCAGATGTTTGCCTCAATGTCTTCCATTTTGTGTTTTGAGGCACACTAACTTCAGTTACCCTACTCATGATAGTGAAGCCTATCAGTTCCCTCCTTCCACTCAAATAGGGGTAGCTAACCTTCAGTGGGAGGTGAGGGAAGGAGACCCTGTAACTCTTCAAATTTTTACAATTGGAGAATGACTTTGAGAAGAGAACAGTTTAGCCTCTTGGTGGCCTGAAAATACAGGTACTGCCTTTTATTCATGCCCCTGTTGACTTTACCCAATTCGCAACAAAGATATATTTCTTAAAAGAATAATATTGTAAACTTCAGAAATATCTTGAAAATCTACTTTGGAAATTGTTTTCCCTTCCCTTTCCCCTTCTCCCCTTCTCTCCCTTCTCCTCCCTTCCCCTTCCTGCCTCCCCTTCCTCTCTCCCTTTCCCCTCCCCTCCTCCTCCCTTCCTTTTTTTCTTTTCTCTCTTTCTTTCTTCTCTCTCTCCTTCTTTCTTTTCTCTCTCCTTCCTTCCTTTCCTCCCTCCTTCCCTCTTTCCTTCCTTCCTTTCTTCCTTCCTTCTTTCTTTCCCTTTTCTCCGACAGAGTCTTGCTCTATTACCCAGGCTGAACTACAGTAGCACAGTCTCAGTTCACCACAATCTCTACCTCCCAGGCTCAAGTGAGTCTCTGGTCTCAGACTCCCAAGTAGCTGTGAACACAGGCATAGACCACCACACCCAGTTAATTTTTTGTATGTTTTAGTAGAGATGAGGTTTCACCATATTGCCAAGCCTGGTCTCAAACTCCTGAGCTCAAGCAATCCTCCCATCTTGGCCTCCCAAAGTGTTGGGATTACAGGTGTGAGCCCCATGGAAATGTTTTACAGACCTTTAGTGCTATGCAAATATCAGCTACATGTGAAATAAACGTCATAAGAAGTTTAACATTTCTGTCCTGAATTTTGGTTACTGTCCATAAACTCTATGTGTTGAAAGATTCTCTGATATAACCTTCTAGACAAACATGTTCCAGGAAGCTATGTTTATTTTTAATAGTGGTGATTCTTAGCTAATATATTCTACCCAAGGATTAGGGAAAATTTTAAATTACTGCCAAAATATTATTAGAAACACCAATAGGTAAAATTTGTTCATTCTCTTTTGTTTGATTTAAATACTTCCTTACTGAGAACTAAATTAGTTTTGGGGCAAACCAAATTCCAAACAAATCTAATTGACTCTTGTATGGATTAGGTCATCAGAAAGCCTCAGGGAAGCCTACCTATTGCCATCTGCTGGGTGGTTTTCTGAGATTTCATGATCTGGCTAGGCTTTTGAAGGTCACATTCAAAATCTAAATCTCCAGAAATAAATTTAGGATTAGAAGGTGAGAAATGACCCATTTTGTTTTATTTCATTAATTTAGATTTCTAAGCCACAGCTTGAAAGTCAAAGGTATTTAGCTTAGTCACAGATATCATGGCTTTACTAAGTGGTTTGTTAATCTCTCGTCACTCTTAATTTTAAATTGCTGTGCATCTGAGTAGCCACACCAACAGTGAGCAGGGGAGATCAGGGACAGGGGAAGAAAAAAACTGCTGGCTAGCACCTGTAGGGGCTGACACCACTTATGAGACATATGTCTTGAGGCATTTCAAATGGTTCTTGGCAGGTGTATCATAAACAGATCCTCAGCCTATGCTAGGGTGCCTGGCCGTTGTAATTAAAGTCACATTATAAAAAGCTCCTGCTGTTTCCTTCTTCTGAAAAATGCTGACAGAGGTTTCCGCAGACAGCTATGACAGTATTTCTAACACCTCTGCATTTGCTATTCCTATGGCTGCAAACAACAGCGTCCACCTTTACGTTAGTTACAATGCAAATCAGGGAGGCAGTAAGACACAACCAGCATAATTATAGATGAGACAGGACAGTGTGCTTTCGGGTCAGGGGTCAGCCTCTGCGAAAGCGACAAGGAAAGGCAAAGCCATTTTGCTAGCTTTTTAAAACCTAAAAGAGAAAGCACTTTTCTGAGCAAGGAATAATCTCAGACTATAATATCCTGAGTGTGGACAAAGGTCACCAAAGCTTAGGGATATGAGGCTGTCAGTGTGAGATTCAACAAAGTAATGCAATTTTATTTCCGGTAAAGAGCTATCAATCCAGAATGGTTAAATCCCTGGAAATAGAGGCACAAATTAAATGACTTCTTGAAGACTTGCAGTGATATAATTATAAATGATAGATGTGTGTAATAATGCTTTGGTACTCTATCTAAATTTAGTATCCCTAAGAACTAACAACAGTGACAAAAGATAGCACTGCTTTATGGATCAAAACACTAGCTTCCTCTTCACTAGAAGACAATATTAGATACTTTCTTTTAAGTGCAGATGAGATACTTAAGGAAATGTAAAACTAATAGTGAATATTATAACTAGGTAGGAAAAGTGCACTGAAACTGAAATACTATAACTAGGTAGGAAAGAGCACTGAAATTTTGTCTTATAATTCTGTCAGCCCTCTTCAGTCTTGACATGCCAGCCTACATTACTCTTGGCGAGATTGTCTGCAGACTTATTTTAACTACATATTCACAAAATCTCATCGTAAAAAGAATAGTCTTAAATTGTCTAACACAAGCTAGTTACCATCAAATTAAGTTGCTTTAAATAACAACAGTTTTCATTTCCATAACTAAAAATGCAATATTTCTCATCTTTCCATTTGCTTATGAAACCCCTTTCAGTGGTCATTCATTCATTCATTCCCACCAAAATGTTTATTTAGTTATTTACCCGGTGCCAGAGACAGATCAAGGTACTGGGCACACAAATATGAACAAGTCAGCCTCAGTTTCTCCCCTTATTAAATGCAGTTTAGTTGAGAAGTCACATAATAAATGATTAAATCAATGAATAAGTAGGAGGTGTAAAAATGAATAAGTCAGAATTACTCTAGGATACTGTCATCCAAAAGTGTATACACACACTTCTGTAATAAATAAGCAATACAGCCTTGTGGAAAAACACCACAGAAGAGTTTAAAGAGGAGGGCCTTTGACATTTAATATTTTTTATGTGTAAATTTTCCTTTATGTAAATTTAAGGTAATTTTTGTTTCATGACCAGGGTTCTGTGATAGAAACATTCCATTTTATAATAAAGAAAACAAATTAGGCTACTGGAAGTTAGGATACTTTTACCCTATAGAGTTTTAAGCTTTTCCTCCACCACATCTGGGTCTGTTTTGACTTAGAGTCCCCTTGGCCACCTGACTCTCTTCAAAGACCATTCATCCTAACTATTCATAATTTGAAGGGAAAACTAAAATTCTAAATATTATTGGAAGGATGATACATTAAAAAGGACAGACAATACCAAGTGTTTGCAAGGATATGGAGTAACTGGAACTTCATACTCTAACAGGAGGGTAGTGTACAACCACTTTGGAAGATTGACTTACACAACCTACTGAAGCAGAACATTCACATATCCTGTGATCCACAAATTTTACCTTTAGTAATACACCCAACAAAAAAGAGCATATATACTCAAGAAAAAAAACAGACACTAGAATTTTTGTCAGATGAGTAAGTACAGGAAATAAAAAAAAAAGACAAAAGACTTTTGGTAGCAGCATTGTGAGTAAAAGCCAAAAGCTATAAACCTCTGAAGTGTCCACCAACAGCTGAATGGATAAATTGTGATAAATTCACGAATACAACAATACACATCGATCAGAAGGAAAAAAAACTATAACTACAAGCAATAATATGGGTAAATATCACAGATGTAATATTGAGCAAAAGAAACCAGACACAAAAATGGCTAATATAATATGATTCTACTTACATTAAACAAAAAATCAGAAAGTAAGTATTAATGCCAAGAGAAAAGTGGTTCCATTTGGAGTTATTGTAACTGGGGGAAAGAAAAAGGAAGTTTTCTAGGTCACTATTACTATTATTTTATTTTATCTGGGCACTGGTTACATTGACATTCATTTAATGAATATTCATCTATATGTACTCATATATAACATAAAAGTTTTATATTCATCAATAAAATATTTCAAGTAATGTTTTTATTTAAAAGAAAACAATAAATATTAAGAAGCATTAGTATTCATAGGTCTCCTAGTCTGTCCTAAGAATTAATACCCGGCCGGGCACGGTGGCTCAAGCCTGTAATCCTAGCACTTTGGGAGGCCGAGGCGGGTGGATCACGAGGTCAACAGATCCAGACCATCCTGGTCAACATGGTGAAACCCCGTCTCTACTAAAAAAATACAAAAAATTAGCTGGGCATGGTAGCGCGTGCCTGTAATCCCAGCTACTCAGGAGGCTGAGGCAGGAGAATTGCCTGAACCCAGGAGGCGGAGGTTGCGGTGAGCCGAGATCATGCCATTGCACTTCAACCTGGGTAACAAGAGTGAAACTCCGTCTCAAAAAAAAAAAACGAGTTAATACCCTTGGACCAGCCTGAACCTCATGAAAATCTGTATTCTTCTTCCTATCCTCTATGAAAAACAACCAATTCTGGAATCATCTGACAAGTTTTTCTTTGTTGTTGCCCTTCCTTTGTCCTCACCATGCTTCATCCATTCACTTTAAAGCCACACTGTGGCCAGGCGCGGTGGCTCACGCCTGTAATCTCAGCACTTTGGGCGGCCAAGGTGGGTGGATCACGAGGTCAAGAGATCGAAACCATCCTGGTCAACATGGTGAAACCCTGTCTCTACTAAAAATATTAGCTGGGCACGATGGCGTGTGCCTGTAATCCCAGCTACTCAGGAGGCTGAGGCAGGAGAATTGCCTGAACCCAGGAGGTGGAGGTTGCAGTGAGCCGAGATTGCGCCATTGCACTCCAGCCTGGGTAACAAGAGCGAAACTCCGTCTCAAAAAAAAAAAAAAAGCCACACTGTGTAACGATTTGCAACTAAAGATTCATTATTTTAATTGACAAGTTTCGATAGCAGATTGCAGCCTGTTGCTATTTCTGCTACTTGCTCGGCAGACGGGTGTTTTGGGGGCTCTATTAATAGTAGTTTTAGAAATAGCAGGTGAGAAACTCTACTTCTAGGGAATAAATACTAACTTCGGGATGGAACAACTTTTGGAAATGAGGGGCCAGGGTAAGGTACCATTGCAGTCGAAAAGGCCTGCCAACAAAATGAAATTAAATGATGCCTAAAAGCGTCTGCAAGCTTTCTTAAAACGAAAAACACTCTCTCATCTCTCTCTCCTTAAGTCCCTTAATGATTTCCTACGATCCATCTCCATCCAATTTCATTCTCATGGATTTGTCTTCAAAGTACTCCATGCCATTTCTCTACAGTTCAGTGTGGTATTCAGGAGGCCTCCTCCCTCTGTTTGGTAATATTCATTTCAATAACAAAACTAGCAGTGTTCTTTTTATCCTAGTAGCTCACACGTTGAATTACAATTTCAACTCTATTTGTAAGGATTCCTTTAAGTAGCCTTATTAAGTCACGAATGGAGAAAACTCAGTTTGGTGCTATTTTTCAAGCCATGGATGTCTAATCCCCCACTATCCTCTCTGTCTTCTCCATCAGTTTTCCTGTTTTCTCCAGAGTAATTAGAATGGAGTGATTGAACTCCAGTTTCACTTGAGCTGGCATCCTGGGAAGTTCTTCCCTATGAGGCTAAACATCTGCCTAGGTATTTTCATGTTCCGTTCTGGCTGTGATGTGATGCTGTATAAAAAAGATGTCCCACTAAACTTCGTGTTAACAAAACAGCAGCTTGACAGCTGGTATAAACAGACAACCAGCACTCTAAGAGTTTCAATGTATTCTTAGCTTTTCTGCTCTTCTGTGGGAGAAACACTAGTTATACTGGAGCAATTTGAATGAAGACTCATATCTGAACGTTAACACAGACTCACCATCTCTTAGTTCTGTGGGGTTTAAAGGTGGTATGATTGAAAACAGCCAGATATTGTGACAACCTGTGTCGACACAGCTTATCTTTTGGCACTAAAAACTGGGACCACCTATGTCAACATACTTTGACAGTTTGTTCTAGAAAAATAAAAACCTTGAACAAATACAATACTTCCCTGTTTGCTTCAAGAAATTCTTGCCAATCAGTTTATGTAGGCTAACAGTTCTCCTACTGGGATGATGGATTGCTCACTTGAGCAAACAGCTCTCTTTTCACTAAAGAGTTTACTTATCAAGACTTGTTAGAAGACTCTTACCTTGCTATATCCACAAATTCTATTTATGCCACAAACTTGTCCAGTCCCAATCAGTTCCCTGCCTTGAAAGACCCTCCTTAAACCACTTGAGCTCAAACCTCCAAGCCATGTTCATACTTCTACTCCTGACTTCCTACTACTGATAAACTACTGAGACTTACCTTCATTCTCTTTCTTTCTTTCTACCTATGTATTTATCTGTTTAGCTCTTGGTCTATTCATCTATCCATTCATCTATTTATCTATCTATCCAGCCAGCCAGCCAGCCAGTCACCCACCTGTCTCTCTATTGACTGACTGGCTGGACCACACAAAGACCTGATGGATCGACTGATCTATCTGAACGGTGTTCTTTCTTACTACAGTAAATCTAACAAATTTGGCTTTGCTTGATCAACAGGCTTTTTTGGTGGTCTCCTTGGGAATCTGAATCAACAACTAATAAAAAGGATTGTTGCTGTATTATTGAGGATGGTTTATGAATAAGAATAAAGTTATACTAACTACAATAAACACAATCTTAATTCCTTCCTTCCTTACATTTTCATCTTATCAGTCATAAATATTTTGGATGTTAAAAGTTATGAGATATGTAAGTATACCCAGCTTTTTTAAGGGCTTAACTAAAAAGGAAAGAAACTTTGATGCCATAGAAAGAACCTTAAATCAAAGGATTTGTGAAGGTGGACCTTAACTAGCATGATTAATCAAAGGAGAATTATAACCTTATTCAATTTATTTTTAGCGTGCAATTAGATTACAGAATTCTTAAGAAAATTAAACCTTTCAATAAAAAAGAAGGCAATCTAACCTCAACCGTAAACTTATTTTTAAAATCCTAGCCAGAAATGAGACAAAAAAAAAGCAATTTATCTGTCAAGTAACACATACAAATAGCTTAATTTAATCTTCAAGAAAGTGTTAAAAAAACAGAAAAGTATAATAATAAAGCACCATTATTTTGGAAGCAACAAGACTCCGATTACATCTTTTTCCAGGAAACTCCAGGCTGAACTGGGGACAAAGTTTACAGATGATGTCCTGTACTCATGAATGTCTATATGTAACCCAAGGAGGAAGATACACAACTGCAGTCTGATATAGTCATCTAGTTCTTTATATACGTGGTGGTATTAGGGTACAAGAATGGCTTTGAAGACTTTATATAATCATGATTGAAAAAAGAAATCTTTTATCTAAATATTAACTCAGTCAATGCATATTTTGGGGGTTCTTACTCTCTGGTCTAGGGAGTCATGATAGTTGGTTATTCTTGAAAAGAGTTACCTTAAAAAACTGGAAGACATTTCAATGTAAACATTTGTTACTAGCATAAATGCACAGAGGCTTTAAGCAAAGGCACTACCCATGTGAGTAGAAGGAAAACTATATTATGTAAAAATTCTGCAGCAAAATAACAGGGAAGAAATAGCAAATATGCAACAGCACTAATAGACAATGTCTTTCCATCAATTTCATGGCCTTCTAGCAGCCATTTCTTCCCTTGATCCACAGTTATGAGTAATCTATCCCCACAGGGCTCCAGAAGCTGATGGCTTGACCACACGAATACTCGAAGTCTGGGCCTGACATTATGCCATTGAGACTCGGTAGAAATTTTAAAATTATTTCTATTTCAGAATGTCACATTAACCAAGAAATAACTTTGTTAAAATATTTTTGAAAGGCCAGGCGCGGTGGCTCACGCCTGTAATCCCAGCACTTTGGGAGGCCAAGGCAGGAGGATCACAAGGTCAACAGATCAAGACAAAAAAAAAATTTTTTTTGAAATGCCTGAAATAGATCTGTATGCTCTCAGATAATGTTTTTGTAGTAGTCCCAGGAAGCCTTTCATTATATTTTAAAGAGCTAAAAGAATTGAGATTCAAATTGAGTAGGCAAAATTTTTGCAAAATCCCAGAGCTAAAATAATAATAGGAGTAGGTTACATGTAGAAAACGTAACCTGTCTGAATGCACAGAAACTTGTTTGAACACATTAGCTCCAAATTACTTTTTCCTTATAGTCGATTTGTTGACTTGCTTCTAGAAATAATTTACGCAGAGTCTTGGGCTATAAAGTTGTGCTTTCATAAAGCCTACATGGTGAAAACTTCTACATGCCCAGTGTTCTCGGTTTATATGTTATTTTTACTTTTAGTGATGTTTTGCAAGTTATAAAACGATCTTAAAAAAAAAAGTCAAGAGTTTAAGGAACAAATGAGATGGTAAAAAATACCCACTCAATAGCTCTAAAATTTTCTATATGGATCTCTCCTTTACTGTCCTTAAAAGCACACACGAACAGTCAAGACCCTTCAAGTATTTGCTTTTTGTATTCATCCCACCCCTTGTAGAACATGTGGTTGTTTTGATCCTTTCATACACGTCCAGCTCACTCTGAATAGCTTACATATTTTTTACTGATTTTCCTGACATTGGTAGTAAAATCACATCAACCCCACCACACTTGATATGATAGTTAAGTGAGAGTCAAAAAGACAATATGAAGTCAAGGGTCCCATCCACAACCCTGGTGTCATTAGCTCATGACAGATCTCACACGTTCACATGGAGAAATAAAGAGATAATGTCAGCCCAAGCTGCTGCTTTTATAGGAGGTAAACTATTTTAAAACACAGTATTACTCTTTATCACTTTTCTCTATTTCAAAATCTGTGAGACAGTCTACAGCTTCTACTGGACAAATAAAATATGCTGCTTCCAACAACATAGACCAAACACAGATTGTGATCCTTAGCTGTCTCTCTCTCACCCTATTTTTACGTCCCATAGTTCTTCTTTCTTCAATTCATATAGTTAATAACAACAACAAATGTAAAACACAAGACCAAGTAGAAGTTCATAGTTACTTTTACAGCTCTGCTTCTTTTAAATTGCAATTCTTAGGTCAACATCCACATTTTTCTACATACAGGGCAAAAATGCTATTAGACAAGGCACTTTGGTGCTAATCCCAAGTGTCTTCCATATCCAGTGCAGAGCCGCATTTCTCTTGACCTTAAAAATTTTGTCAAAAATCATTTGAATGTTTATGCAAGGGTTTGTTTCTGGGCTCTCTGCCCCATTACATTGTTCTACCTGTCAGTTTTAAGGCCAATAACATACTGTTTTGATTACTGTAGCTTTGTAGTAAACTTTGAAAGTTCTAATTCATCAACTTTGTTCTTCAAGATAATTGTGGCTATTTGGAATCCCTTGGGATTCCATATGAAATTTAAGAGAGAGGTATTTTTTTCCACTATCTAGAACTGGATGGCTGGAATTGCATTTTTCTATTCCTGAAATTTTTCTGCTTCTGGAATGTCAACATTATTGGTATTTCACTGGTTATTGCATTAAGTTCACAGATTACTTTGAGTATCTTAACAATATTAAGTCTTCCAGGCCACAAACATGCAATGCCTTTCCATTCATGTCTTTAATCTTTTTCAGGAATATTTTGTAGTTTTCAGAATACAATTATTTTGTTCACTTGGTCAAGTTAATTCCTGAGTATTTTATTGATGTGATGCTATTATAAATGGAATTTCTAAATTTACTTTTTGAATTGTTTATTACCAATATATATAAATACAGCTGATATTTGTGTGGTGATTTTGAATTCTGCTACTTGGCAGAGTTTATTAGCTCCAACTTTTTTTGTGGAATCTTTGGGGTTTTATAAGATTATGTCATCTGTGAATGGAGGTAATTTTACTTTCTTTCAACTTTGGATGTCTTCTTTTTCTTTTCTTTCCTAATTCCTTTGGCTACAACTTCCAGGTATTTTTTTGTTTTGTTTTGTTTGAGTAGAAAGGTAAAAGTGGCATCCTTTCCTAGTTTCTAAATTTAGGGAGAAATATTTAGACTTTAACCAATGGGTATGGTATATTAGCTGCGTGTTTTTCACATATGTCCCTTTTAACACTAAATAAGAGTCTATACCTAGTTTATTGTTTTATCAAGAGTTTAGAGTTTTGTCAATTGTTTTCTTCTGCATCTGTCGAGATGAACATTTTTTTTTCACCTCTCATTCTGTTAATGGGATGTATTACACCCTGGTTTCGTATTTGAACCATCCTTGCTTTGCAATAATAAATCCCTCTTGGTCATGATGTATAATCCTTTTAAAATGCTACTGAATTTAATTTGCTAGTATTTTGTTAAATTTTTTTTCCTCAGTATTCATAAGGGGTATGGGACTCTCATAGTGCGTACACTGGTCTGCTCGATTATGTTCCACAAGTCCTTTAGTATCTGTCCATTTTGCTTCATTCTTTTTTTATTTCTGTTCTTCAATTCTGTTCATTTCAATTTCCTAATCTTTGAGTTTGCTCATTCTTTCTTCTGCCTTCTCAAATCTGCTTTGACTCTGAATCCCTCTAGTCAACTTTTTATTTCTGTTAATGTGATTTTTAGTTCTAGAATTTATGTTTGGTTCCTTTTTATAAATTTTACCTTTTATACTCGCATTCTCATTTTGCTCATTTATTAATTTTCTGATTTCTGTTCCTTATTTGTCCATGTTTCCCCTTAGCTCTTCTAGCATATTTCAGACAGTTGTTTTAGGGTCTTATCAAGTAAATCCAATTCCTCAGGGACTGTTTCTGTAAGAATCAACATTTTGTTCTTTTGAATAAGTCATATTTTCCCTTTTTTTTCATGTCTTGTCATTTTTTGCTGACAAATGGGCATTTGACTATTGTAATGTAGCAACTCTGCAAATTAAGTTATCTTCCTTCCCCAGGATTTGCTGAGAAGTTTTGTTTATCTTTTTTGTTTTTGATTGTCAAAGGCTATAGTGGTCTTCCTGCTTTGGGTCTTTTCCCAACTTTTTACAAAGACTGTTAGATTTAATGTGAAATTTTTCCTTTAGTTCACATTAGTAGTTTGACAAAAATTTCGTTCAACATTCGTAGAAAAAAAAAAAAAAGGAGGAAGAGAGAGGGAAAAAAAAGAATATCTCTTTCTGTCTCTGTGGACTGGCTCTCTGCTGGGCTACTTCTTTAATACTTAGTTAAGCTTCTCTGAACCTAGTAATCAATCTGAAGTAAAAGCTTAAATCCGTCTCAGATCTTTTCTGAGCATGTACTCTGGGCATATACATAGTTGTATTAGTCAGGGTTCTCTAGAGAGACAGAACTAATGGAATAAATATAAAGGGGAGTTTATTACGTATTAACTCCCACAATCACAAGGTTCCACAGTAGGCCATCTGCAGGCTGAGGAGAAAGGAAAGCCAGTCTGAGTTCCAAAACTGAAGAACCTCGTTTGGCAACACCCCCACTGACACATCCAGAATCAATACTTTTTATCCTCCAATCCAACCAAGTTGACACTCAGTATTAACCGTCCCAGGTCCACCCCTTGTCAACTTGAACTCATATACATCTCCTGAGATCACACCTAATCTTCAAATAAAGACAATAATAAGGTCATAATTACACCTAACATAATACAACTATCCCTCGTACAACTGGAAATGCACCAATCCCCAACCCAAATACTATGACATAAAGTTAACAATACTTAAATGCTGATGTGAAATCAATAAATCTTATGTCACATGATAAAGGAGAAAGGAAATAAAATGAAGATATTGGTATAAGTGTATACATGCACAAACATGTTTTTAACAAAAGAAGGAAATACTCATGACAATCTCAGTCCTCATTTCTGTAGCTGGTCTCATGGTCATTGCTCATATTGATGACTACCTTCTTTTACCCATGCTGTATTTCCTATGCCTTCAGCAAGCACCTCAGCAGGTCATGGTTTTTTCTTGGTGGGGTGACCCAAACCTTCATTCCTAAGGGGTCTGGGTCATTTGTAGTCCTGCTTGGATTGGGTTCTTGCAATTTCCCATTGACCTTAATTGCAGAGCATGGTAATACTAAGAGGAGCCCTAACAGATCTCCTGTATTCCATGCATACTCTTCCTTACCTCTGTTGTGGAATAGTAGACTGATTTCATCTTGATAGTTTGGATCAATCAACCCAGCCAACACTGTAACTCTCTTCTTAGCCTGTTGACTTAAAGGTAGGAGGAGCTCAAAGCGTCCAGGTGGCAATCTTAACTTCCAGTTAAATGAAATCATTGTTGTGTCTCCAGGTGGCAGTATTCCTCCCTCTGGAACTAAGACCTCTAGGCCAGCAGAACATAATGTCACAGGATCTGGAAGCAAAAATTTTGCTAGTGGATCACTAGGAGTGATGGTGAGTGGTGTCACTTCCACTTCCACTCCTTGATTCCTGGACCTGTGAATCCTGGCTATAGGAGAAACAGTATCATACACTGGATGCCGATTCAGAGCACACATGGCCTTCTGAAGAACTTTGCCCCAGACCTGCAAAGTATTGTCACCTGGTTGGCATTGTAATTGTGACTTCAAAAGGCCATTCCATCCTCTAGCAATCCAGCTACTTCAGAATGATAGGAAACATAATAAGACCAGTGAACTCCATGAGCATGAGCCCATTGCCACTCTTCTTTAGCCATAAAGTGAGTACCTTGCTCAGAGGCAATGCTGTGTGGAATACCATGGTGGTGGATAAAGCATTCCATGAGTCCATGGATGGTAGTCTTGGCAGAAGCACTGCATGCAGGATAGACAAACCCATATCCAGAGTAAATATCTATTCTGGTGAGGACAAACTTCTGCCCTTTCCATGATGAAAGAGGTCCAATATAATCAACCTGCTACCAGGTAGCTGGCTGATGACTCTGAGGAATGGTGCCACATCAAGGGCTCTGTGCTGGTCTCTGTTGCTGGCAATCTGGCCACTCAGCAGTGGCCATATCCAGGTCAGCCTTGATGAGTAGAAGTCTATGTTGCTGAGTCCATGCATAACCTCCATCCCTGCCACCATGGCCACTTTGTTCATGGGCCCATTGGGCAATGACAGGGGTGGCTAGGGAAAGAGGCTGAGTGGTGTTCACAGAACGGGTCATTCAATCCCCTTGATTATTTAAATCCTTCTCTGCTGAGGTCACCCACTGGTGAACACTCACATGGGATACAAATATCTTTAATTTTTGATCACTCAGAGAGGTCCATCCACATACCTCTTTCCTGAATTTCTTTGTCACCAATTTTTCAGTCATGCTTTTTTGAATCCCTGACCATCCAACCATTGGCTACAGCCATGAATCAGTGCATAATTGCACATCTGGCCATTTCTCCTTCCATGAAAAATGCATGATCAGGTGCAATGCTCAAAGTTCTGCCCACTGGGAGGATTTCCCTTCACACTGTCCTTCAGAGATGTCCTAAAAAGTGTCCCGGCACAGTGGCTCAAGCCTGTAATCCCAGCGGTTTGGGAGGCTCACTGCAATTTCCACCTCCCAGGTTCAACAGATTCTTCTGTCCCAGCTGCCCAAGTATTTGGGACTACAGGCGCCCACCACCATGCCTGGCTAATTTATATATTTTTAGTAGAGACAGGGTTTCACCATATTGGCCAGGCTATGGCCAGGAGTCTCAAACTCTTGACCTTAGAAGGAATATTTTGACAGGCCCCACACCACTGGCCCCCTAGAAATTTTACTGAGGTAGGAGTTCCCAGTATTTTAGTCAGATGTATTTTCCATCCTCTGGCATGCGAATGTCTCTCCAATAAGTCCAGTGTGTTTGCTACTTCTTGCTCACTGGATCCAATCAGCATTCTGTCATCAACGTAATGAACCAGTGTGATATCTCGCAGAAGTGAAAAGAGGTCAAGGTCTCTCCAAATAAGATTATAACACAAAGCTGGAGAGTTGATATACCCCTGAGGTAGGGAAGTAAAGGTATATTGCCGGCCTTGCCAGCTGAAGGCAAATCGCATCTGGTGGCCCTTAAGGACAGGAATGGAGAAAAAGGCATTTGCCACGTCAGTGGCTGCATACCAGGTACTAGGAGGTACGTTAAGCAACAAAACCACATCTGGTACAGCAGCTGCAATTGGAGTCACCATTGAAGCTTATGGTAATCCACTGTCGTTCTCCAAGATCCATCTGTCTTCTGCTCAGGCCAAATGGGAGAGTTGAATAGGATGTGGTGGAAATCCCCATCCCCGCATCTTTCAAGTCCTTGATGGTGACACTAACCTCTGCAATCCCTCCAGGGATGAAATATTGATTCTGATTTTCTAGGTAGAGGCAGCTCTAATGGCTTCCATTTGGACTTTCACACCAAGTGGCCCTCACCCTACCAGTCAGGGAGCCAATGTGAGGATTCTGCCAGCTGCTAAGTATGTCAATGCCAATTATGCATTCTGGCACTGGGGACAAGACCACAGGGTGAGTCCGGGGACCCACTGGACCCACTGTAAGTTAGACCTGAGTTAAAACTCCATTACTTACCTGACCTCCATAAGCCCCTACTTTAACTGGAGGACCACAATGACATTTTGGGTCCGCTAGGATCAGTGTCAGCTCAGAGCCAGTGTTCGGTAGTCCCTGAAAGGTCTGATCATTCCCCCATTCCCCAATGCACAGTTACCCTAGTAAAAGGCCAGAGGTCTCCTTGGGGAAGGATGGGAGAAAGGTTCATTACATAAATTGTTGGTAATGTAGCGGGGTTCTTCTTCAAGGGGACTCAGCTTCTCCTTCATTCAGAGGGCTCTGGGTCTGTAAACTGACTCAAGTCTGGAAACTGAGGGGCCATGATTCTCTGTTTATATAATTCATGTTGGTCTTTCATCCATTTGACCTAGAAGTTTTCTGCTTGTATAAATTAAGTAGGAATGCAGTAGTTTTCCTATCAATTTCACTTCTAGGAACATTACGATAAATGAGCCAATGCAAGAGCTCTGCAGAGTCCGACTATTCTGATTGCAGCTTTGTCTCTGCTGTTCATTATGGTAGCTTTGCCCACCTTGCCTTTGATGGTTGAGTGCTGCCACTTAGCCTCTGCCAACTTGGGATCCAATTCTTCCCATTATATTTAAGTTGTGTAGTTGAGTGACTGTGGATCCCACTGCTAAATCTGACATTCAGAGAAGAGCAAATACAGGGCTCTTCAGAGATTCAGGTGCTGCCCTCACAAATCTACTTCACAAGGCATTGATCAAGGGGACATCTTCTAGACCCTCCCAGTTGGGATGAGTAGGTCTAAAGTGACTAATCCACTCCACCATCCCAACCTCCCTAAGCCTTTGGATCCCTTTCTCCACATTAAATTAAGGGAGATCAGGCATTTCCAACTTTCTTACAGTGGACCATTTTTTAAATCCTTATTTCAGCTAACCAAGCAAATAAACCATCAGAACCTTTTTTAACCTTCCAAGCTGCAACATTAAATGCAGAGCCCCTACTTAGCGGGCCCAAATCAATAAATTTAGCCTGATCCAGTTCTGTGTCCCTTCCACCATCATCCCACACCCTGAATACCCATTCCCATGCCTGTTCTCCAGAATTCTCTTTATCTAAATTAGAAAACTCAAGCAGTTTTTTTCTAGTGTAGTGCATCTCCTCATGGTCACACTCCCAACCTCACCTCTAGGAGCCCACCTAGGACTTTAGTTGTAGGTCTAGAAGCAAACAGTGGTGTTGGGGGTGGCCCAACACTGTTGCCATCTCAGGGGAGGCCATCACTGTTGCCTCAGGCAGTGCAGAATTTATCTCCTCAGATAAAGGTGGAAAGGCTGATGGCAACATGGGTCTGGGAGGGGATGTTGCCACCACTGGGGATAGGGAAGTTGTTTCTTCTGGCAAAAAAAGCTTCATCAGCGTTTACAAACTCAATGTCCCCAGCTTCATCAGGGTCCTTGCACATCCACATGTGGAAAACACCATTCTCCACATATGGTCAAAGCTACTATGTAGAGAGTCACTAAACTCCTTGCCTCTCATGAGCAATGAATTAGGAGTGTCAAATGCATTTATTTTTCATAACTCTAAACAGATCACACCAAGGACTATCAGTGTTCTCCATACTATTGGAAGTAGACTCCTTAGGATATTTGGGTCTAATAATACTAAGCAGCCAACTCCAGAAACCCCAAAACTAACAGAAGAATGCTATCTATAATATTCTGTTCCTCTAGAACAACTCCTGGTACCAAAATCTCTATTAGTCAGGGTTCTCTAGAGGGACAGAACTAATGGAATACACACACACACACACACACACACAATGTATATGCATAATATATATGTATATATGCTATATATACACATATCTATAAAGGGGGTTTTATTAAATATTAACTCATATGACCACAAGGTCCCACAGTAGGCTGTCTGCAGGCTAAGGAGCAAGGAGAGCTGTCTGAGTTCCAAAACTGAAGCATTTGGAGTCAGATGTTCCAGAGCAGGAAGCATCCAGCATGGGAGAAAGATATAGGCTGGGAGGCTAGGCCAGTCTCTCTTTTAACATTTTCTGCCTGCTTTGTATTCTAGCCAGGCTGGCAGTTGATTAGATTGTGCCCACCAAGATTAAGGGTGGGTCTGCCTTTCCCAGCCCAGAGACTCAAATGTGAATCTCCTTTGGCAACACCCTCACAGACACACCCAGGATCAATACTTTGTATCCTTCAATCCAATCAAATTGACACTCAGTAGTTTTTAAAATTCACCTATATACAGCTTCTTTTGAATGTCCTAATTTCTTCTAATGCCTTACCCCAGCTTCTTCTCTGAGCCTTAGATGGTGTACTGTACGCCTCAATCTATAACCTCTTGCCTCAGCCGTCTGTTTTACCTGCAGTACCTGCTGCTTTTGTCACCTGTGTTCCAAATTAGCTAAAACACTTACATGCCTTGCCTCATTGATTCAGGTATTCCCCAGAGAGGTTAGAACATACATACACCACAATTTGTAAGTAAGGTCTGCTCTTGTTTTTCCTGGTAACTGGACTGCAAGCTCCATCAAGATAAGAAGCAAAACTGTGCCAGGGAGAGAATGGGGCCAGAGTGAGTAAAACCTCTACAAAACAAGTTTACTGTTTTGAAGATTGCTTTTTCTTGGTTGGGTATTCTCTTGGTTGCTGTAAACTTTTGACTGTTTTCCAAAACTACAACAAAGTTAGTTTTGCTTGTTACTACTTGATTTTTAGTGTTTCCATGGGAGAATATGAGCTTGGAACTTCACAGTCCATCATTCTGCTGTTAGCACAAGCTCCTATGTCCTTTTAGTAAACTCCAGTTATCACTGATGGCATTGGTTTATTTTTGCACATGTTAGCCTCATCTTGAGCATTTTCTCCTTTAGAACTGGTGGCAATGATTTCTATAATAAGCTGTGGTTCTTTTCAGTGGGAAATGGTATGTAGAGAATACAATCTGATTCCTGGAGGGTGCTCATTTTACTGAGTTGTTATTGATTCTAAGGCATTTTAAGTGGACAGAGCTAAACAATGTGTAATTTTAGAGCAATAAATATAGATCATAAGTCTATATTGGTATTTCCATTTCAAAAATTTGATTACAGATTTCTACATAGCTTTCTATAATTTTATTATTGTATCTTTATTCTCTTCAACTTAGTATTTTGGTTCCTAAAAATATGAACAAATTGCTGCTTACTTTATCCTGCAATAATCTTGAAAGAGAATAAAATGATGCATTTTATAAACATCTACTTCATTCCTTTTAGTTTTTCATTTTATAGAAACTGTTTTTCTTCTTTTATAAAAATTGTGTGAATTTTGTGAATGTCTTTTAAAATATATGGAGATCATATTCATATTTTTCTATTTAAATCAATACTATGATAAATTATATAAATATATTTTCTAATAATGAGCTGTTTTTGTAGTACTAGAATGAACTATAACATTCTTTTATTATGTTGTGAATTGTTCTTGCTAATATTTTATTTAAGTCTTTTTTATATCAGCATTTACAAGTTGAAAGTGAGCTATATAGTTTTTTTAAATGCAATCTGTCAGTCTTCATATTAATATTATATTGGCCTCATAAAAAGACTTAGGAGTTTTCCCCTTTTTCTAAGAACCAATGAGTTAACACGTAAATTGTCTCTATTTACTTCTGCTTCTTCTTCAGAACTGCCCTACTGTCTTTATATCTTACCTCCATTATCTCTCTCCCATCTTTAAAAGTTAATTACTTTTCACATTAATGGCCTTCTCATTTTCTTTCATTCTGAAGGTCTTTTCAGCCTAGTCTCTGTATCACTTATATATTTTTAAATTCTCTGCAGTTTGTTCCTATGCTTCCTATTTTCTATTATGTTTACCTCCTCCTTTGCCTTTCTATCATCCTCATATTTTTTCTTACCTCTGTTTCTGTTTTTGAGAAAACTCATTTTGTATTCTGTTCAAAAGCATTATCATTTTAGCTTTAACTGTATCATAAAATCAAGTTCTCTTACATTTTATTAAAAGCACAGGGCAGATTTACTTTTAAAATTAATTTTTTTCCTGTGGTTAATCATTTCTGAATTTAAAACCATCCTATGGATCTTTGTTTTTATTTTTTATGTTGCAGAATGTTTTCATGAGCCTTATGATGATTTTTATTTATCCACCCTTAGAAGAGGAAAAGTCCTTCCAGGCTGGGGATTTGCCTACAAACAGGGTTACATGTTTTTCTTGTTCCCCCTTACTACCTACCAAGATTTTAATTTGGAGGGTTTTTTTTAGATTTATAAACTGTCGTTACCAGTTTCATGACACAATATTTTGAGACAGGTGGGTAGGAAGCTGGAGCTGTGGATATCCTAGCCATAAAACTTTGATAAACAGAAAGCTGAAGAAAATGTATACACTTACAAAACAGTTAATGTGAACAGAAACCACAGCTTACTATGAATAAACTGTATAAGCACAACCTGTTCTACCAGCCTCATCTAAAGTCCCAAATGACGGATGACCTGGTTGCAGAAGTATTTGTTGTTAACCTTTCTCACTGTAATGTTACCCATACGTGCTATAATCTTTGGGAAAAAGTCACTCTGCCCATCTCACATTTGAGGAGTGAGGAGTCAGACTGCCTCTCCTTGAGGATCACTATCTGCATATATTATTTGGAATTATTTCACATGAGAGATTTGTCTCCCAATCCTCATTTATTTCTGGATGTAATCATTCACTTACATCAGTATGGACTCATGGACGTTTATCTTATGCTTTGACCTATAAACCACTACTACCGTATCTTTTTGGAATTTTTTGTTTCTTTTTGATCCAATTATTCCAGCTTTGGCTATTGGGTGCTCTTTCATTTGGCTCCTGTGTTTCTTTGACATACCCCCATCATTTCGGATTTTTTTCTTTTTAGCATTTTGTTACTTTCTAGTCCTGTAAGATTCTCCAGGCTCTTCTTGTATACTTCCTATCCCAATCCCCAAACCAGTTATTTCTTCAAGGAGCTACAGTTCCTTTTACTGGAAAACGGCATTAGACACAAAGATCTCGACCAGGCATGGCAGCTACCACCTATAATCCCAGCACTTTGGGAGGCCAGGATGGGCAGACTATTGAGCCCAAATGTTCAAGACGAGCCTGGGCAACACGACAAGACCCCATCTCTACAAAAATAAATTAATTTTTACAAAAATTTCAGGCATGGTGGCACATGCCTGTGGTCCCAGCTACTCAGGAGGTTGAGATGGGATGATTTTTGAGCCCAGGAGGCAGAGGCTGCAGTGAGCCATGTTCACCCCACTGCACTCCAACCTGGGTGACAAACAAAGACCCTGTCTCAAAAAAAGAAACAGAAACTAAGATCTTAAGATCTGCATATTAGGGTGTGCTCGTTACAAATGAGCCCTCAGGTGACAGAACAAGGAAATTTGTGTGTATTCTGACTTGTCTAGACACAAATATCTATAAATATTTTTATACATAGTTTGTATCTATATTAAGCTAAACGTAAGTTCATATTGATGCCTTCAACTCTAATGAATCACGTACATCATTCTAGCTTCCTCCCCTAGCTTACCTGTAAATTCCCACTCCTGAGGTGTCTTTTTGATACAACATTTACTCCAGGTTTATAAAAGAGCCATTTCTGGCCTCTTTCCTGATGTAGTTGCCTGCCATGAATCTGCAGGAAATCATGAGAGTCTACTTGTCCAGTTACTGCTCAAATCCCAAGTCCTTTGGTACAGCTGACTTCAATGGAAACTGGTAATTAGTTTGGAGTGGATTCTGTGGGATCCATTTCCAGCCTCTCCAGTGGCCCACCCTTGTCTTTAGTCCCCAGGGTATGCTGACGGTAATCTCCTATTAGAAAGTACTCTGTTGATTTCTGAAATGTCATTCTAGTTTCTCAGGATAAATCATCTCTCTGGATCTATCCAAAACCTTTGGTTGCAGGGTTAGACCCCAGTGAATGTGTTACCATCATAACCAAAGGCTACCTATTTCATACGTGTCATTAGTCTTAAGGAAGAACGGAGTCGAGGCTATTTTCTTTGCCTCCAAGTGCCCAGAAACACGTTTCCTCTGGGATGGGTCACACAATGCAACAGGAATAGACAAAGAGTCCTCTTTGCAATGATCCAGCTTCAAATAAGCCTAAATGAAAGGCAAACAAGTGCTATTGAAATATTAGCTCATTGACCTTGGAAATGGAAATAACAAGGTTGGACACATGCCCAGATTTATTCTGAGAAGCTACATTCAAATTTCAATGCAGTTTCTACTTAATAAAGAGAAAAATACATGTAGGAAAAAAATCCCTCCATCTTAAGTATATTATTAGTTGGAGTTGCAGTTCTTGCTCATTTGCCTCTCTGCCAGCTAATCACAGAAGCCACTGGTTTCCTACTTCCCAAATTGTATTTCTTTTTTTCTCAGCCTATTTTTACTTTTACCAGTTTTCCCTCATGCTTCTCTCATGTAGCTTTATCTTGACTTCAGATGTGTCTCACTCTGATCTTTCTGGTGAACAATGGCTTTGCTCAGTTTCCTCACAGTTAATTCTACTGTTAAATTAAGAATGCCTCTTGTATCCCCAAGATGTGAGTAAGTGTTACCACCCTGCCACCTTGCTTAGTTGGGAAAGATACTATGCTCACTAATGTTCTGCTTTGTTGCAACTTACCATGTGGCTTTTGCTAATGTTGAAAGTAACAATGTGTTTTTAATCTAATTTACTAATGTGGAACAGCTTTCTTCTGAATCACAGTGGTGTAACCATTGACAACCAGGGCTTTGGCTCACGTTGGGTGTGAGTGCGTAGGATCAGAAAATACAATTTTTCAGTATTCTGCTCTCCCAATTTAATCCTCATCAATCTTGGCGAATTAATTAGCAAGTAATAGAGTGATGCTATAGCAGTAAATGTTTGTGAACAAATATGTGATCACTGAATGCTTTTTATCCATTAGGTTCAACCAGGATTTTTTTGTTGCTCTCCCCTTTTATACTGAATTATTTTAAGCTTCATGCACACAAAACAAGTGGTAGTTCAAACCATTCTTCTTCAAGTCCTCCATATCACTCTGTCATTAGTCAAGTCCTCCATATCACTCTGTCATTACTCCTTAGTGGCCTGACACTGTTTTCTCTTTTTCTCTAGATCAATGTTCTTTTTTTTTGAGATGGAGTCTTGCTCAGTCACCCAAGCTGCAGTGCAGTGGTGCGATCTCGGCTCACTTACAACCTCTGCCTCCCGAGTTCAAGCAATTCCCTGCCTCAGCCTCCTGAGCAGCTGGGATTACAGGTGTCCGCCACCATGCCCAGCTAATTTTTGTATTTTTGATAGAGAAGGGGTTTCACCATGTTGGCCAGGCTTGTCTCGATCTCGTGACCTCGTGATCCACCTGCTTCAACCTCCCAAACTACTGGAATTACAGGCATGAGCCACCGCACCCGGCCTAGATCTATGTTCCTATAATACATTTCAAAGGAGAGTTGATGATGTTTTTTTCCAAAGGAAATACCCTCTTTCTTCACTCTTTCTGTTATGGGCTCCCCAGTCTGGCATCTATAGCATTTCTCACTCCTCTTTTCTGCTTTGAAATAAGCTCAAATCTTTCTCGGTTTGAGGGTGGAAAGCATGACCGTTTTGAACTCTCCTGCTTATACTTATTCTCCTTGTGTCCAATGCCAGTTTCTTACAACCCAGCTTTCTATTTCTCTCCATCCACTCTCTTTTTAGTATCCTGAAATGTGCATTATCCCCTCATCACTGGACTGATAATATTATCGCCAAGGTTGCCAATGGCCTTATCAAGAGAGGAAAGAAAACAAAGATATTTGCTTAATATGTGTATACATAGACACAAATATATTCATAACAAAATAAGAAAGAACTAGAATTATAGTCCTCATCTCTGTAACTGATCACACAGTTGTAGCTGGTATGGATAATTATATTTTCTACCACCCATTCTATATTTCCTTTGCCTTCAGCCAACACCTCAGCTTGTCATGGTTCTTTGCCTGGTGGAAAAGACCCAACAACTTTATTCCTGAAGGGTCTGGGCCATTAGTAGTACACTGGATTGGGCTGGTGTAGTTTTCCATTAACCTCAATCACAGAGGAAGTAATACTAAGGGATGTCCTAAGAGATCTTCTGTATCCTAGACATATTCTTCCTTACTTCCGTTGTGGAAGAGCAGTCCAATTTCCCCTTTGCAATTCCAAATCAATTGCCCCAGTCAACGCCGTCATTCCCTTTTTAGCCTGCTGACTCAGAGACAAAAGGAGTCCAAAATGGCCTGCTGGCAGTCTTAACTTCCAGTTCCATGAAATCAGTATTGTGTCACCTATTGGAAGCATTCCTTGCTCTAGATTTAACACCTCTAGGTCAGCAGAGCATAAAACTGTGGGAACAGGAAGCAAAAATTTTGCTAGTGAGTCACGAGGGGTAACCGTGAGTGGTGCCATTGCTATTTCCCCTTGATTCCTGGACCCATGAATCCTGGCTAACAGAGCAACATATCTAAGATACTGATTCAGAGCATCTTTCTGCACAATCTTGCCCCAGCCTGAAAGATATTGCCATGTAGCTGGCACAGCAACTTAGTCTTCAAAAGCCATTCCATGGTTCTAGCAGACCAGCTGTTTCAAGACAGTAGCGAGCATAACATACCAAGGCCAGCAAATTCCATGAGCATGAGCCCACTTTTTTTTTTTTTTTACTATGAAGTGAGTTCCTTCATTACTATAAAGTGAGTTCCTTCATTACTAAGAAGTAATGCTGTATGTAATAACATGATGGTGGCTAACATAATTTTTAAGTCCATGGATGGTAGTTTTGGGAGAAATATTGCCTACAAAGAAGGCAAATCTATATCCAGACTAAGTGTCTATTTCAGTAAGGACAAAACACTACTCCTTTCATGGTGGCAGTGGCCCAGTACAATCAACCCACCCCCAGGTAGCTGAATAGTCCCCCTGGGGAATTGTGCCACATGGGGGAGGTCTCAGTGTTGGTCTCTGCTGTTGGCACATTGGGCCCTCAGCAGTGACTATAGCTAGGTCAGTTTTGGTGAGTGAAAGTGAATGTTGCTGAGCCCGTGCATAACCTCCATCCCTGCCACCATGGCACTTTGGATCATGACAGACATGGCTGAGGAAAGAGGCAGCAGGTATCCATAAAATGGGTCATCTCATTGACATGATTGTTAAAGTCCTTCTCTGGTGAGGTCACCCTTTAGTAAGCATTCATATGGGACATACATATCCATGGTTTTTGCCCATTCGGAGAGGTCTAGCCACATACCTCTTCCCTAGACTTCTCTGCCACTCATTTTTCAATCATATTTCTTTCATAAACATCTAGCCACACCATCGACTATTGCACGTGAGTTGGTGTATAAGTGCTGATCCAGCCATTTCCAAGCAAAGTTCATGACCAGACACACTACCCAAAGTTCTGCCCACAGAGAGGATTTCTCTTCACCACTGTCCCTCAAGGATGTCCCAGAGAAAGCCTGTAGCGCTGCAGCTGACCACTTCCGGATAGTGCCTACATATTGCGCAGAACCATCTGTAAACCAGGCTACAGTCTTCTCGCCCTTTGTCAACTGGTCACAGGAAACTCCCCATGCAGCCACAGGCTGCTAGAGAGAAGGCAGGGTAGCAGGAGTGGGGACCACAGACATTGGGGCCACTTCTTCATGCAACTTACTTGTGCTTTTGGGACCTGCTCAGACCTCATCATTTATATGTCATTTCCACTTGACGACATGCTGCTGGGCATGCCCAACTTTATGGCTTGTTGGCTCCAATAACATACAATCCAGGTCTTACAATTATTTGGTGGCTTATGATCAAGCCTTCAGTGTTTAGCCTTCACCACCACCTGTGTTTCACTCCACAGGTCATGGAAACAATATAAGGATTGCAGAATACGAGTATACATTCTGGACTTGGTGAAATAACCACGGGATGGATTTGGAGACTCTCTAGACCCACTGTAGGACATGCTTAAGCTTAAAATCCATTGATTACCTGACCTCTAGTAGTTCCTAATCTGACCGGAGGGCCAGATGATAATTTGGGTCTCCTGGAACCAGTCAGTTAAGGCAAGGCTTCATAGCAGGCCAAGAGCTGTCTCTTGAAAGGAAAGTATTTTTAAATCTGCAGATGATGTCAGGGCCTTGCTCCCAAATTTTAAAGGCCTGTACTGCATTTCTCTCATAGGAGCCAGCCAAAGGCACCAAACAGCCTCCCTACCTGTGGCTGATACTTTAAGCCCCATCTTATCTGTAGGAACATATGGCTCAAGTCAGCTGGCATAGCAGCCTGGACCTGCTGCAGAACTTTCTCTTGTTCTGGGCCCCACTCAAAACTAGCAACCACTTGGGTCACTTGGTAAATGGGCTGGAGCAACAGAGCCAAATGAGGAATGCGATGCTTCTGAAAGCCAGTGAGGTCCAATAGGCATTGTGTCTCTTTCTTGGTAGGAAGACCAGATGCAACAACTTATCTTTCACCTTCGAAGGGATATCTCACAAATCCCACACCACCGGAGCCCTAAAAACTTCACTTATGTAAAAGGTCACTACATTCTGATTCCATTTATTTGCCACCCCCTGGCCGGCAAATGTCTAGCCAATAAATCTAGAGTAGTTGCTACTTCTTGCTCACTAGGTCCAATCAGCATAAAGTCATCAGTGTAACGGACCAGTATGATATCTCTCCAAAGGGAAAGGCAGTCAAGATCCCTATGAACTGATCTTCAACCTGTTTCTTTGTATACAAATTCTAAAATTCTTAGGCTCTCTAAAATGATGTATTTTTAAAACTTTATTTATTATACTTTAAGTTCTGTGGTACATGGGCAGATCATGCAGGTTTGTTACACAGGTATACATGTGCCATGGTGGTGGTTTGCTGCATACATTGTCCTGTCATCTACGTTAGATATTTCTCCTAATGCTATCCCTCCCTCACCTCCCCACCCCCTGCTATTCTTCCCCTAGCCAGCCACCCCCAAGTGATGTATTTTGTATGCTCATGAGTTGACCGGTGGCTGGCAGCCGCTAGGAAGCTTCAGGATAGGGGCTGGTTACTGGAAAAACCAAGGCATGATTACAGGATTGGGACTTTCAGCCAAACCTCTGGCTGGGAAAGAGAGGCTGAAGGTTAAGATGATCATCAATGCCCTTTGTCTTAATCAGTCATGCCTACCTAGTGAAACCTCTATAGAACCCCAAAGGGACAGGGTTGAGAGAGTTTCCAAATAGATGAGCATATGGCGTTTCCCAGAGAATACCCCTCCTCCCTGGGAGAGTATGGAAGTACCACGTCCCTTTCCATACCTCGCCTTCTGCATCGCTTCATCTGTATCCTTTGTAATATCCTTTCTAATAAACCAGTAAGTATTTTAGAAAACATCCCTGTGAGCTAAATCATTACACAGAGATGAAGAATTGATACACCCTTGAGATAGGACAGTGAAGATGTATTGCTGACCTTGCCAGTTGAAAGCAAATGGCTTCTGGAGGACTTTATGGAAAGAGATGGGAAAAAAGGCATTTGTCAGATAAATACATCCACACCATACACCAGGAAATGTGTGTATTTGTTCAAGCAATGAAGACACATCTGCCTCAGGAGCTGCAATTGGAGTCATAACTTGGTTTAGCTTAGAATAATCCATTATCATTCTCCAAGTTCCATCTGTCTTCTGCACAGGCCAAATGGGAGAGTTGAATGGGGATGTGGTGGGTGTCACCAACCCTGTATCTTTCAAGTTTTTGATGCTGGCACTAACCTCTTGATTCGCATTGGATCTAACACCTCTAGGTCACCAGAGCATAAGGTTGTGGGAACAGAAGGTAAAAAATTTGCTAGTAGTTCATTAGGAATAACAGTGAGTGGTGTCACTTCTATTTTCACCTTTGATTCCTGGACCCATGAACCCTGGCTGTCAGGAAAAACATACCATATATAGGTTGCCGATTCAGAATATCCCTCCAGGCAATCTTACCCAAATCCTGCAAGGTACTGCCAAGTAACTATAATTAAGTCAGGTGCCACCATATAATCATGAGACCTGAAATGTACGTTATCTGACCCAACAAGTCATAAAGTTGGCCATGTACATCAGCATCCTTCATCAAATGGAAGTAGTAAATAGGTTATAAGGCCTGAGAAGGTCTTGAAGGCACAAGTAAGCTGCATGAAGAAGTAGCCCAAATGCTGATGGCCCTCACTCACTAACCTGCCTTCTCTCTCCCAGCCTGTGCCTATGGCTGCATGAGGAGTTTCCTATCAGTTGACAAAGTAAGAAAAGACTAGAACCTGGTTTCCAGATGGTTCTACAATCCTTCCAGGAATGCTGTATTGTTTTTGATTTACTGTTTTCCTGAGTAGGCAGTTCCAATGGCTGTTACTCGGCCTTCAACACCAGAATAGCCCTCACTCCACAGGCCATGGAAACAATGTAAGGATTGACAAATATGTCTATCCCAAGTATACATTCTGGAACCAGTGAAATAACCACAGTGAAATAACCTCTGGACCGACTGTAGGACAGATCTGAGCTTAAAATCCATTCATTACCTGACCTCTATAAGCCCCTCATCTGACTGGAGGGTCAGGTGATGACGTGGGTCTCCTGGAACTAGTCCGTTTGCAGCCAGAATCTAGTGGTCCGGAAAAGGTCTCTATGCAGTTACCCTGGCAAAAATAGGTATATCTGGGGAACAGTGGGAAGACAAATTAATAGTATGTACATTTTCAGTAGAATACCAGAGCCTTTCCTAAAGGGCACATTTCCTTCTCTTCATTCGAGTGATTCTGTGTCTGCGAACTGGCTCAATTCTGAGAACTGATTAAGGGGCTATGACTCTCTATTTTTATTATTCAAGTTATACTTTTTTTCACCTGACCTAGAACTTTTCTGCTTATACAGATCAGTTAAGAATTTAGTAGGCTTCATATCTGTGATGGTTAATAATGAGTGTCAACTTGATTGGATTGAAGGATGCAAAGTATTGTTCCTGCAGGTGTCTGTGAGGGTGTGGCCAAAGGAGATTCATATTTGAGTCAGTGGATTGGGAGAGACACACCCACCCTCAGTCTGGGTGGGCACCATCTACTCAGCTGCCAGCTTGGCTAGAATCAAAGCAGGCAGAGGAAAGAGGAAAGACTAGACTGGTTCAGTCTTCTGGTCTCCATCTTTCTCCTGTGCTGGATGCTTCCTGCTTTCAAACATCGGACTCCAAGTTCTTCAGACTGGCTTTCTTGCTCCTCAGCTTGCAAATGGCCTGTTGTGGGACCTCACACATTAAGGAGTATTGTGATCATGTGAGTCAATACTCCTTAATAAACTCCCATGTGTGTGTGTATGTATATATATATATATACATACATACATACATCTATCCTATTAGTTCTGTCCCTCTAGAGAACCCTGACTAATACAATATCTAACTTCTAGGAACACTGTGATTAACTCTTCAACACTATTGGTCTGAACAAGGCAGACTATTCTGATTACTGCTGTAAGCCTGCTGTCCATTATGGTAATGACACTGACCTTCCTGTTGGCAGTTCAGTGCTACTATTTATTCTCCGCCATCCTAAGGTCTAATTACTTTCATTGCATTTTGGTTTTCTGATTGAATAGCTGAGGTTGAGACAGGCAGGCTGGTTGATTCCCTATTTTAAGATGGTCTGGAGGAAAAGGACAAAAGCCCTTCACTGCTCTCAGCCAATCACTAACAAGAGACCCAATAGACTATTAACTACAAGCCGCTATTTCAGAGGGCTGGGGATTTCCCCCAGAGCGCCACGTGCACATCTGGACTTAAACTCCCACCTAAAGTTAGCTCTTCTTCATTTCGATGCCTCCTCACTTTCATGCCCAGTGGTAGTGATTTCAAATGCTAGTGCTACATACAACGCATGAAGAAGCATATTGACCACCACGTGAGTGACCACCTTCCTATACATGCGCCTGCCCTGAAGTAAGCTTTCCCTATGGAAAGACCCTATAAAACTAACCCACTTAGTGTCCTCGGGGAGCAGTTCACTTGTTATTTCTTTCTCAGTGCTAGCTCCCTTGTGCACAAGTTGGAAGAAACTTAAACTTAACATTTGCTGCTGTGTTCAGTGATCTCTTGATTTCTATCTTGGGAGAGTGCAAGAACCCTGGGTTACCATCAAAATGTTTGGCCTACAGAGAAAAGCAATCATGGAACTCTTCAAGGATACTGGGGCTCCCTTCACAAATTTACTTCTGAAAGTGTTTGTAAATGGCATGCTTTCTAGACCCTCCCCATGTGGGTGGTAAGTAGATCTTCAATGATAAATCCACTTTAACATTCCAGTGTCTCTAAGCCTTTGAATCTCTTCCTCCACATTAAACCAAGGGAGATCCAACATTTTTAATTCACTCAAAACGGGCCATCTTTTAATCCATGTTTCATCAATAAACCAAACAAACAGACAGAGCCCTTCCTAACACCCTGAACTGGAACATTAAATACAGATCTCTTCTTAGAGAGTCCATATCAATAAATTCAGCCCAATTCAACTTTATGTTCCTTCCAACAGGACCCTATACCCTTCATATCTGTTCTATATATGTCCCCTGGATTTTTGCTTGTACGAATTAGAACATTCAAGTAGTTCTTTTGGCACATAGTACATTTCTGAATGAGTCATGTTTTGTACCTTGTCTTTAGGGGTCTGCGGAGACTTGAGCCTTGCTACAGGTCTAGAAGAAAAGAGGGGTAGCAGCATAGGGTACTAAGGATACCCAGCATTAACTTGCACGGCAACTGCCTCAGGGAGGCCATTACCCTTTCCTCAGGCAATGCAGTATGCATACCCTCCGATGGTGGCAGAAAAGCTGATACCACTGTGGTAGTGGGGAGCCAATTCCACTGGAGGTATGGCAGCCACTTCCATTGGTGTGGGGAGACTACTTTTAATGTCAAAGAAGATTCCCCATAATTCAGGGGCTCGGTGTCCCCAGCTGCATTAGGGTCTTTCCACGGGCCCCCATCACAGCTTTCATTTTCTCCCCAATAAATTGCCCTCACTTTAACAGCAGTCACCCTGCAAAGCTGGGACTTCAATTTGCATTATAATTCAACCAATTGCAGGATGAAGTTCTCAATGTAATTTGCAGCGATTCCAGCCCTGTGGCTGCAGGTGATAAGGCCTCCTTCAGGGCACACTTAGAAGCCCTTGGGTCATTTATAGGTCTCTCTCTCTTTTTTTTCTTTTATTTATCTTTTTTGATACAGACTCTTGCCATCACTCAGGCTGTGGCACAATGTCTGCTCGCTGCAACCTCTGCCTCCAGGGTTCAAATGATTCTCATGCCTCAGGCTCCCGAGTAGCTGGGACTACCGGCATGAACCATCAAACCTGACTCATTTTTCTATTTTTAATAAAGATGGGTTTTTGTCATGTTGCCCACGTTCATTTTTAGGTCTTTTGAGCTGGGAATTCAAATCCTCGAGTTATTTCATTTATTTCACCACTTTGTCCAGTAACATTAGAAACAACCAACCAATATCACTATGCTCCTTAGTATCAAAAATGTCCAAAAGTATCAATTATAGAGTCACCAAGCTCCTTGCTTCTTGTAAGTAGTTGATTAGGAGTATCCAGTGCAGATAATTTGCACGTGTCTATAAACAGATGATGCCTTAGAGTATCAGTTCTCTCTTTAGCACTGGAAATAGCATCACTATTGTTTTTAAATGTAATCAAATGTGAGAGCTAATTTCAGAAACCCTAGATCTAATTAAGAAACAGATTATTAAAATGTGGCTGTTCTATAAACACTCTCAATACCAAAATCTGTATGAGTTCCAGAGAAATAGAACCTATATAGAGATATAGATCGATATCTACACACACACACACACACGAGTCACCAACTTATGATGGTTTCACTCACAATCTCAACTTCCTGATGGAATAAAAATGGTGTATATATATTTTTTCTTTTTTTAAAATTTTTTATTATATTTTAAGTTTTGAGGTACTTGGGCAGAACTCGCAGGTTTGTTACATAGTTATACACGTGCCATGGTGGTTTGCTGCATCCATCACCCTGTTATCTGTAGTAGGTATTTCTCTTAATGCTTTCCCTCCCCTAGCCCCTCACCTCCCAACAGGCTCCCCGGTGTGTGATGCTCCCCTCCCTGTCCATGTGTTCTCATTGTTCAACTCCAAAGGTGGTATATTTTTATTATAATAGTCAATAAATTACATGAGATATTTAACACATTGTTATAAATAGGCTTTGTGCTAGATGCTTTTGCTCAACAATAGGTTAAAGTAAGTGTGCTAAGAATGTTTAAGGTAGGCTATCATGGTAGGTAAGTTAGGTATATTAAATGCTTTCAACTTGCAATATATTCAACTTACAATGGACTTACTGGGATATAACCCATCATAAGCAGAGGAGAATCCAGAGGTAGGGATTCATTATGGGAATCGGCTCACATGATTATGGAAGCCAAGAGGTCCCACACTCTGCAATCTGCAACCTTGGAGAACCAGGAAGGCTGGAAGTGTTACTCAGGTTGAGTCTGAAGGCTTTGACTAGGGCAGGGCTGATGGTGTAAGTCCCTGTCTGATTCAGAAGGCCTGAGAATGAGGTGCTCTAATCTCCCAGGGCAGGAGAAGACAGAAGCACCAATTTAAATGAGAGAACGATACACCTTCTTCCACCATCTGTTCTATCTGGGCCCTCAATGGATTGAACGATGTTCACACACATTGCTGAAGGAAGTCTTCGTTACTCAGTATACTGATTCTAATGCTCATCTCTTCCAGAAAATCTCTCACAAGCACACCCATAAATAATGTTTTGCCAGCTCTCTGGGCATCTTTTAGCCCAGTCAAGCTAACAAATCGAATTAGCCACCCCTTATGGACATGTAGATGGAGATGGAGGTGTCTGTGTATTCTGATAATTTGTATACAGCATTTTTCACCTGCTTCAAGTAATACCCTTTCTTCCGTAAAGCAAAAATAAAAGTCAAATCCCCACAAGAGACTAAATGGACCCCACTCTCAGTCAAGGGAATTTCAAAGTAAACATGAAAAACTGGCTTAGGCTATGAGGGGAAGGGGCTGGGCATTGGACATGCCTGATTATACTCTCCTCCCTTTGGAATTCTGTCACAGCTGCCCAGCATTAACACCGAAACAGAGATCCTGTGAGTGACAAAGCAGACTTTTTGTAGTAATAAGATACCAAATTCTAATCTGACTCCAGTGTAGTATCATACCAAAGATAGCAGATGCTGTTAAAAATCAAAGTATTTTACCCCAAAATATATGACTTTGACATGTTTTGAAGTGGTCCTGCAAAGCCGTCTTTCGTGGGGAAAATCTACATTCTGTAAAGAACTCCCTTTTCTTTCCAGGTCTTTTCCTCATCCAAGAGAGACTTAACTAAGAGTCTGACACCTTTACCATCTCATCTTGCTGAAGCCTGCTAGTTAAGGTTGTATCTGTATAATAAGAACCGTGGTTTCTACAAACCCTTATGTTAACTTTGTCAATCCTTTCTACGGATTCCAGGTCTTTAGCTAATAACTTAACCCTCTCAACCACATCAGAAAATCTTGGACACTACCTATGACCTGGAAGCCTCTGCTTTGAGTTGTCCCGCCTTTTTGAACCGAACAAATGCATACCTTACATCTAGTAATTGACGCTGGCATGTAACTTCTGTCACCCAAAAATGTATAAAATCAGTCTGTAAACCAACCACTTTTGGGACATATTCTCAGGACCTTCTGGGGCTGTGTTGCTGGCTACTCATATTTGCCTCAGAATAAACCTCTTTAAATATTTTCCAAATTCTGATTCTTTTCATTAACACTTCTGTATCATATCATAGTCTGTTTTCTTCTTAGAGAGAGCTAGCTTCCTTTGTGTCTTATTGTACATTTTAAGGAAAAAAATAGGAGAACTAATATGCCTCAACAAAAGTCACACTGAAATCTACACATATGTTCAAAGAGGAAAAAGCATTCTGGAAATAACTAGAATCATCTTTCAGCATTAGGCACAATTCTTTCTGCTGCTCTGGATTCTTCTTCAGCAAGTCTGAGTGTGAGGTATCCTCTTCTCCTCTGAACCTCCCAAACCCTGTCCCTCATCAGAACTTACCTGTCTTTTGCCTCATCTCTAAGACTCCAACTAACCTAGTTATTAATATCTCAATAACCATAAGATATTAATAGCTGGTGATGACTTCACATTTTATTCCATTCAAACTTTATTTTCCAACTGATTGATTCTCAATGTCTTAACCAATGAAGTGAGTGATAAAGTTGTTTGGGTAACTGGGAAAGAGCACAAAGTCCAGTAATTCCTTCTCAGTGATTCCCACATACTCCTAATGTCGATTTTATCAATGTCAGTGACCTTCTCAAACAACCGTCTTTTGGACTTCTTGACTCTTCTGTGTCAACTTTCTGTTTTCTCTGATATTAATATCTGCACTGTTCTTTAAATATAGGTAGCCTCTTCTACCTACATTTAAGTGAGACCTTGCATTTGAAATTCAATACCTGCTTAAATTACCCTGTTCTTCAATTGTGTTTCAGTCCAGAGTTCATAATCACAGCAGGAAATACCTACCAGGCCACCATCTGATATGAAACATAATTGGAAATTTGACTGTGATTGTATGGATTAAAATGCCTCTAAGCAAACAAGTTTTCCATGTTTTCAGTGCCTTTTAGTCTAAGTTACTCACCGTTTCCTCTAATCTTATCTCACCTTTGAGACAGCCAACAGGAAATCAAATTACAGCAAGGTCTTCTTGGGGTCAAGTTGTCCATCATTTCAAATTTAACTGTAGAACTCTTTCCCTTAAAGGTGAAGGAACAAAAAATGTCAATTTCAGGTTGCTGCTCACCAGCTTTTTAAAAAGAAACATTAATTACACACCTATTAGGTGTCAAGCACTATCCAGTAAAATGCATTGTTTCCTCCAGTATTCACAGCTTGGATGGAAAAACAGTCATTGGGACCAACTTTCAACTGTCTAGGCACTTTGTGATGTCTGAGTAATAACTTAGGAGGTTTTATTTTCTATGAATAGCTAAAGAACCACACGGGAAGTTGTCAATGCAGTAGATTTTAATAACTTACATAGACCACAAAAACCCCTTCCTGTAGCACAGCATTACTCAGACCTTTTTTCCACTTTTAGTCCCTCACGTAGACAACATCATAACCACCCACAGCATTTGACAGGAGCTGGAGGGATTACCCCGGAAGAGACAGGCCAAATCACCTGTCACTGCTCTATTTGTCTGCTACTGAAAAGATGCTGAGTCCTGTCCTCGTGATGTCTTAACATCTTGTGACACTCGCCTTTACAAGATATTCTGCATTTGTCTTCTTTCCCAAAGCCAGCCTCACTTGGAGCAAGTACCCAGAAATTCAGCTTCCTGCTTATCAAGTATCTGAAAGGTGAAGAGAATTTTAAGACTGTGGGGGCCAAAGACCCTTGGCCCCCTAAAGGTTTGCTAGCAATCAGTGGTACAAGGCAGACTGATTAATAGGAGAAAAGGCATACAAATTTACTCTGCATGTATATATGGGTCTTTCTTAAGGAAGATCCAGTTTTCCAATAAGTTGCAGAAACTTATATACTATTTGAGGTTGCAGAAAGAATGGGGACTTTGATACCGGTAAAACAGGTTATGGGAAGAAGAGAAGCAGCTCGATTAGCAAAGTTGGCATTGTTATGTAGATGAAAACTCCAGCAGAGATAATGGATAGTAAATGTTTCTTTTTAAACTTTCGAAAGCATCAGGCTCTCAATCTCTCCTGGATATGGGGAAAGGCTCAGAAAGGAGAGGGGGCCTGGAGATTCTCTACAGATGCAGATTTTCTCCATTTAAGACTGCTTTGTAAGGCCACTTCTGTCAGGTGGATAAAAGCCATTTCAAAGTATGTCAAAGAAATATATTTTGGGGTAAAATATTTTAATTTCCTCTAAAACTATACTAAAAAGTAGAAGTTACTAACAGAGGCTTTTATTGAATGGATAAAGAAACACAGAGGAATATGTCATCATTCAAACTGGAAGGCAGAAATATGAAACGTTGCCTAAACAGGGAAGAGCAAAGATTCTAAACCTTCCTTGCATTAGAAATAAATTTTCAGTGCCGCAAAAGAAGTAGCACTCGAATATAAATTTTCTCATCAAAGCAATTTACTTCTATAGAAGGGTGTGTCTCACAGATAGAGCAATGGCGAGAGCATACCTGAACAGGGGATGGGAAGGGGTTCTTATCCCTGACACAGGTAGCTCCTACTGCTGTGTAGTTTCCCCTATTGGCAAGGATTGGATCACACAGTCTAAGCTAATTCCAACTGGCCATTTTAAAGAGAGCAGAGGTTCGAGCTAGAGTGGTGGGGTGAGTAGTTTTAGTGAAAAGAACAGTTATGGAACAGGTGACTAAAGGTGACTCAGGTCAGAGCAGGTGGCCGGGGTGACTCAGGATGGAGCAGGGGACCAGGGGTTATTCAAGATGGAACAGGTAAACCCAGGGAACAGATGTGAACTACTGATTAGAGCTGGTGGCTTTCCATTGTTGCTTTCTGAAACTAGGGGCAAGGAGATGAGGAAGTTAAACTTTAAAATGGAGAACAAAGTACAAGGAAACTGAACATAGTGACGACTGATTCTTTGTAAAGAAACTTAGAGCTGACTGTATTTAATACTTGGTTAAATAGGGAGCATAGAAAAGACCCTCAGTTCTGAGGCAGGTCCTTACCATTCACCTCAACTACTTACCCTCTAAGTGCTTACTCTAATGGTAAAATCCACACAACTTACTTCTAAATAGCAAGTGGAATTTTGACCTAAAACCTAAATATTCCATTTCTAGATAAGGGCTCTCACTCAGGGGTCTCTTCCTCTCAGACTCAGTTTCATTCTATCAACAAAGAGAGTCATACCATAAAATATTAAAAGAGGTTTATTCCAAGTCAAATATCGCTGACCAAGGCCCAAGACACAGGCTCAAGAGGTAGGTCCTGAGAACATGTGCCCAAGATGGCTGGGTTACAAGTTGGTTTCTATATATTTTGCAGAGGCGTAAGACATCAATCATGTTGGCCAGGCTAGTATTGAACTCCTGGCCTCAAGCAATCTGCCCCACTGGGCTTTCCGAAATGCTGGGATTACCGACGGGAGCCACTGTGCCTAGCCATGCATACTTACTTTTATAAATGAACTCATTTCCTCTATTCTAAGTGAAAACATTAGAATTGTTGCTCAAAACTCTGATGCCTTTTTCTAGTAAGCAACACTGTATTCTTCACACGGTTTTATTTAAAATTCTTATTTGACTCAATAAAAAAATTTTTGACTGGAAGATTGTGAGCTTTTCTTGTACTTCATGTAGTTTTTTTTTTTTTTTTTTTTTTTTTAATGATCCATCCATTGGCTTAAGAAATAAGATTTAAAAGGGTAAGGGTGTTTCCATCCATTTTTATTACACTCTTCTGCTGGACAGAGTAAAAATGACAACCTCTGGCTCCATTTTCTCTTTTGCAGGTTTTTGAACTGTTTTCTTTGAACGAACTGCTTAAAGTCTGGTGGCCTTTCTATTTTGTCTAGGGCCTGCTCAGAGTTGACAAACATTTCCAGATCTGAGGAGGAGAGGTAAGTTGTATA
Organism: Callithrix jacchus; assembly: GCF_049354715.1. NCBI lineage: Eukaryota > Metazoa > Chordata > Mammalia > Primates > Cebidae > Callithrix > Callithrix jacchus. Next base: position 17,032,278 of record NC_133508.1, read on the forward strand.
TATTCAGTGTTGTGATTTTTTTTTAAAAAAAAGGTTATAAATAACAGGTTCTGTATTGTTGGAATTCATGAAGATACCACAGGGTGAATCCCAAAATTGGGGCTCAGCCTTGGAGACTACATGGGATCTTGGCTTCAAGTAGGAGAGTACTCAAAAGTGAGCTGACAGACTAAAGTGAAAGCAATTTTACTAAAAAGGAAAGGAAAGGCTGGGCATGGTGGCTCATGTCTGTAATCCCAGCACTTTGGGAGGCCAAGACAGGTGGATCACCTGAGGTCAGGAGTTCAAGACCAGCCTGGCCTACATGGTGAAACCCTGTCTCTACTAAAGATAGAAAAAAAAAGTTTGCTGGGCTTGGTAGTGGGTACTTGTAATCCCAGCTACTCAGAAGGGTAAGGCAGGAGAATCACTTGATTCTGGGAGGTGGAGGTTGCAGTGAGCCAAGATCACGCCATTGCACTAAAGCCAGGGTGATAAGAACAAATCTCCATCTAAAAAAAAAAAAATTAGCTAGGTGTGGTGTCAGGTGCCTGTAATGCCAGCTACTCAGGAGGCTGAGGTGGGAGAATTTCATAAACCTGGGAGGTGGAGGTTGCAGTGAGCTGAGATCATGCCATTGCACTCCAGCCTGGGAAACTCCATCTCAAAACAAACAAACAAAAACCAAAGAGTAAAGGAATTAAAAGGTGGCTACCCCATAGGCAACGAGCAGCGTGACTGTTTGGCTGATGATACTTGTGGTTATATCTTGATTATATGCTAAGCAAGGGGTGGATCATTCAGGAGTTTTCTGGGTAAGAGGGAAGGCATTCCTGGAACTGAGGGTCCCTTTCTCTTTCAGACCATATAGGGTAACGCATGAATGTTGCCACAGCATTTGTAAACTGTCATGGCCCTGGTGGGAGTTTCCTTTGGTATATTAATGTATTTTAATTAGTGTATAGTGAAGAGTGAAGGTAACCAGAGAGCACTTTCATCACTACCTTGGTTTTGGCAGCTTTGGGCTGGCTTTTATTTTTATTTTTTTACCACATCCTAATTTATCAGTGGGGTCTTTGTGACCTGTGTTCCAAGAAGTGAGTCCTGCTGAATCCCTATCTCAAACATATTATTTATGTTCAATTACAAAATTAATTTTTTATCTGAAGAATGCTGTTTATAATTTGTATTGTCAAAACAATACATAAATACAATATTGGGAACTGAAATTCACTCATGATGTCATCAAAGATCCTGACACAACTGACTGTTTTTCTAAGCTCTAGAAGAGAGAGAAGCTGGAACTGTTTCATTGAAATATATTGTTTTCTCAAATTTCAATATACTTGATTAAAATAATGTATTTTTAGACATTACTGAGGAGTTCATAGGATTATAGTTCTTGCCAGGCTTCCGTCTGCACTGGGTAGGCAAATAAGACTGTGGTTATGCTGTGTCTCCAATAACAAGAGACGGAATATTCACTAAAAGATATTACAGGAGAATATTATGAATCTCCCAGGGTCCCTGAGAGTCATAGTCACTTTTACATCCCCAGCAGCTGGCACAGGGCCTGACACAAGGTAGTACTTAGTGCTTTTCTTTTAAATGGCTTTGGACTAATTGAAAAAAAGAAAGAAGGCTTCTCCTCTCACTGAGTTTACAATCTTACTGAATGTAAATATGTACAGAACTAAGAGCTTGAAGACAACTAAAGGGAAAGGGATATTATAACTGAAGAAGATGGAAAACTTCAAAGTATGAAAGAAGGGGTTTAGAAAATCATTTGAGGAAACTACAAATACATTAGGTGATTTCCTCACAAGGGCAGGGCCAAGTTGGTGAGTGAGAGATTGTTGAGAACAAAACCAGGATTTGATGGTGGCACTTGACAGTTAGTAAGAGGCTTGTACCCGTATCACAGAATATAAACCTTCCTTCAGCTTTTTCTCCCATGCACCGTGAAGTCGCTGACATCAACTACCCTTCTGTGTATCAAGGTAGGTCTTATTCCTAAACTGAAACTCTAGAATACATCTCTAAGGGGTGTGTGAACAGAAGTAGATCTGGGGATCAAGACTATACCAAACATTTAAAAACTTTCAAGAAACCAAAATGTTATTGCTTTTGAGTTAATAAATCTATTTGAATTACCAACAATGAATCTAATGAATGGAGGAGGTAACATTTACTATTCACCTGGAAAGAAACCTTTTAAAACCCAAGAGTTTGTAGCTTGTTACCTCTTAATTAGAATGTTTTGTTTTGTTTTTGCAAACAAGAGCATAGTCACCAAATATCTGAGTTATCAAATTCCAGTGGCATTGAGTATTTAAGAAAGTTGAGTAAATAAACGGAGACAAGAAGGCTAACATTAAATACATTGTTATCCTGAGGATTTCCAAATGGATGGATCTAAAAATGTTAGCATCACGAATAATGTATACAAAGCAATCCATATGCCCAGAAAATATGTAAGATAACTGTGACAAATCCCTTATAATTACCTGCAATTACTTCACTTATTTAAAAAAAAAAAGATATTTAGTTAGATAAGAAAAAGACTCAGGGAGAGAAGCTTCACACACTGGGGGCAGTTGGGAGGGGTAGGGGAGGGTGAGGAGTGATAACATGGGGAGAAATGCTGGATAGAGTATACACCTGAAGTAAAATAAATTAAAAAAAAAAAGAAAATTTATACAAATAGCACAAAATTTTAAAGGCCCAGTCTCCCTAAACTCCCAGTAGCCTAGTAGTACCATCTCCTTCCCCAGTTCTTGTACATATTTTCAGAAATATTTTATGCATTCCAAAATACATTTACGTGTGTATACCTATATGTATAGATACACACAAATACATATACATTATACATACAGTTTTAATGTTTCAAGTTTTTTAAAAGATATGAAATATTATAAATATTCAGAAATGACCTAATACACTAGACAATCTACACTGACCCAGATCTTCAAAAGCTTAACATTTGTATGATGTTTATTTCAAATATAAGTTTAAGAAATAAAACTCTGGAGATACAGCTGAGTCTACCAAGAATCCTATTTTCCTTCCCTTCTTTGAGGTTAACATTATCTTGAAATTGATGTGTATACATACTATACAAATTCTTACATTTTTGTCTTTTAAAAAATTTTTGTGGGTACATAGCAGGTGTATATATTTATGAGGTACATGAGATATTTGATACAGGCATGTAGTAAGTACGAATCACATCATGGGAAATGGGGTCTTCATTCCGTCAAGCATTTATACTTTGTGATACAAAGAATCCAATTATATTCTTTGTTATTTTTAAATGCACAATTAAATTATTACTGACTATAGTCACCCTGCTGTACTATCAAATACTAGGTCTTATTGATTCTTTCTAACTATATATTCTTTGATATCCAGTAACCATCTCCACTTTTCCCTGACCATCTACTACCCTTCCAAACCTCTGGTAACCATCCTTCCACTCTGTATCTCCATATAATTTTTTTTTTTTTGGTACCAACAGGTAAGTAAGAACATGAGAAGTTTGTCTTTCTGTGCCTGGCTTATTTCACTTAACATAATGACCTTCAGTTCCATCCAAGTTGCTGTAAATGACAGGATCTCATTCTTTTTTAAGGTAGTATAGTATCCCAATGCATATATATACCATTTTCTTTATGCAATCATCTATTGATGGACATTTAGGTTGCTTCCAAATCTTGGTTATGTTGAAGAGCACTGCAGCAATCGCGGGAGTGCCAATATCTCTTTGATATACTGACTTCCTTTCTTTTCGGTATGTACTCAGCAGTGGGATTGCTGGAGTACCTGGTAGCTCTGTTTTTAGTGTGTTGAAGAAACTCCTAACTGTCCTCCCTAGTGGTTGTATTAATTTTCATTCCCACCAACAGTGTACAAGGATTCTCTTCTCTCCACATCCTCATCAACATTTCTTGTTGCTTGTTTTTGGATACGAGCCATTTTAACTGGGGTAAGATATTATAGTTTTGATTTGCAATCCTCTGATGATCAACAATGTTGAAAATTTTTTTATATAGCTATTTGCCATTTTATGTTTTCTTTTGAGAAATGCTATCCTTTTGCCCATTTTTTGATCAGATTATTAGATTATTTTCTATATAGTCACTTGAGCTCCTTATATATTCTGGCTATTAATCCCTTGTCAGATGGATAGTTTGCCAATTTTTTCTCTCATCCTGTGAGTTCTCCCTTCACTTCATGGTTTCTTTCACTGTGCAGAAGCTTTTTAACCTGCTATGATCCCATTTGTCCATCTTTGCTTTGGTTTCCTGTGCTTGTGCGGTATTACTCAAGAAATTTTTGTCCAGACCAATGTCCTAGAGATGTTCTCCAATGTTTTCTTGTAATGGTTTCATAGTTTGAGGTCTTAGATTTCAGTCTTTAATCCATTTTGATTTGATTTTTGTACAATGTGAGAGATAAGCGTCAAGTTTCATTCTTCTGCATATGGATATCCAGTTTTCCCAGTATTATTGACTGAAGAAGGTGTTCTTTCTCCAATGTATGTTCTTGGGACCTTTTTCAAAAATGAGTTCACCATAGGTGTATGGATTTGTTTCTGGGTTGTCTATGTGTCTGTTTGTATGTCAGTATCATGCTGTCTGGATTGGTATGCCTCTCTGTAATGTTATTTGAAGTCAGACAATGTGATTCCCTCAGTAGTATCTTTTTTTCTTTTTGCTCAGGATATCTTCGGCTACTCTGGGTCTTTTGTGTTTCCATATATGTTTTAGGATTTTCTATTTCTGTAAAGAATGTTCTTCGTATTTTGATAGAAATCACATTGAATCTGTAGATTGCTTTGGGTACTATGGGCATTTTAACGATACTGATTCTTCCAATTCAGAAACATGGAATACCTTTCCATTTTGTGTCTTCTTCAGTTTCTTTCATCAGTGTTTTAAAGTTTTAATTGTACATATCTTGTACTTATTTGGTTAATTATTAGGTATTTAATTTTATTAGTGGTTATTGTAAGTGAGATTACATTTTTTTTTCAGATTGTTCACTGTTGGCATATAGAATTGCTACTGATTTTTGTATGTTGATTTTGTATCCTGCAATTATATTGAATTTATCAGTTCTAAAAGCTTTTGTGGTGGAGTCTTCAAGTTTTTCCCAAGCATAAAATTATATTATCTGCAAACAAGGATAATTTGACTTCTTATTTTCCAATTTGGATGCCTTTTTTTTTTTTGGAGATGGAGTCTCACTCTATGCCCAGGCTGGAGTGCAGTGGTGCAGTCTTGGCTCACTGCAACCTCTATCTCCTGGGTTCAAGCAATTCTCCTGCCTCAGCCTCCCAAGTAGCTGGGACTACAGATGCACACCACCAGGCCTGGCTGATTTTTTGTATTTTAATAGAGATAGGGTTTCACTGTGTTGCCCAGGATGGTTGTAAACTCCTGAGATTAGGCAATCCACCTGCCTCAACCTCCCAAATTATAGGCATGAGCCACAGCGCCCAGCCTGGATGCTCTTTCTTTTTTCTGGTTGCTCTAGCTAGCACTTCGAGTACTATGCTGAATAACAGTGGCAAAACTGGACACATCTTTGTTGCATTCCAGATTAGATAAAAGGTTTTCAGTTTTTCCTCATTCAGTATACTAGCTGTAAGTCTGTCATATATGGTTTTTATCATGAGGAATGTTGAGTTTTATCAAATGCTTTTTCAGCATGAATTAAAATGATCATGTGGTTTCTGTTCTTTATTCTGTTGATGTGATGTATCACATTAATTATTTGTGTATTTTGAACCATCCTTGCATCCCTGTGATAAATCCCATTTGGACCCAATGAATAATTTTGTTAATGTTTTGTTAAATTTGATTTGCTAGTATTTTGTGAAGGATTTTTTTTTTATCAATATTCATCAGAGTTGCAAGCTTGTGGGTTTTCTTTAATGTGTTTTTGTCTGATTTTAGTATCAGGGTAATACTCACCTCATATAATGAGTTTTGAAGTAGCCCTTTCTATTTTTCAGAAAAGTTTGAGTAGGATTGGTATTAGTTTTTCTTTAAATGTTTGGTAGAATTCAGCAGTGAAGCCATCAGATCATGAGCTTTTCTTTACTAGGAGACTTTTTATTACAGCTTCAATTTCAGTACTTGTTATTGGTCTGTTCAGGTTTTGGATTTCTTCGTGGTTCAATCTTGGTCGGTTGTGTGTATCTAGGAATTTATCCTTTACCTCTATATTTTCCAATTTGTTGGCATACACTTGTTCATAGTAGCCACTAATGATTATTTCAATTTTTATGTTACCAGTTGTCATGTCTGCTTTTCCACCTGTGATTTTATTTGGGTCTTTTTTTTCTTAGTTTGCTTAATTTTATTTGTCTTCAGAAAATCAACTTTTGTTTCATTGATCTTTTGTTGTTTTCTTCACCTTAAGTTCATTTACTTGTGTTCTGATCTTTATTATTTTGTTTCTTCTACTAGTTTGGGGATTGGCTTGCCCTTGCTTTTCTAGTTCTCTAAAATGCATTATTAAGTTATTTAAAATTTGTCTTCATTTTTGATGTAGGCACTTACAGCTATAAATTTCCCTCTTGATACCGTTTTCGCTGTATTACATAGGTTTTGGTATATTGTGTTCTCATTATCATTTGTTTCAAGAAAATTTTTAATTTTGTTCTCAATTTCTGCATTGACCCACTGGTCATTCAAGAGCATATTGTTTAATTTCCATGTGTTTCTATAATTTCCAAAATTCCTCTTGTTGATTTCTAGCTTTACTCCATTGTAGGCAGAGAGAGGAAATGCTTGATATTCTTTCAATTTTCTGAAAATTTTAAGATTTATTTGGGCCAGGCACAGTTGCTCACACCTGTAATGCCAACTCTTTGGTAGGCTGAGATGGGTAAATTACTGGAGTCTAGGAGTTTGATACTAGCCTGGGCATCATGGTAAAACCTTATCTTTACAGAAAAGACAAAAAGTAGCCAGATGTCATGGCATGCACTTGTAGTCCCAGATACTTGGGAGGCTAAGGTGGGAGGATTGCTTAGCCCAAGAGGTCGAGGCTGCAGTGAGCTGTGATTATGACACTCCACCCAGTCTAAGTGACAGAGTGAGCCTTTGTCTCAAAAAAAAAAAAAAAGACTCACCTTGTGTGTTTTGTGACCTAATATATGTTCACATATGTTCTATCTTTTTTTTTTTTTTTTTTTTTTTTTTTGAGACGGAGTTTCGCTCTTATTGCCCAGGCTGGAGTGCAATGGCGTGATCTCGGCTCACCGCAACCTCCGCCTCCTGGGTTCAGGCAATTCTCCTGCCTCAGCCTCCCGAGTAGCTGGGATTACAGGCACGCGCCACCATGCCCAGCTAATTTTTTGTATCTTTAGTAGAGACCAGGATGGTCTACCATGTTGACCAGGATGGTCTCGATCTCTTGACCTCGTGATCCACCCGCCTCGGCCTCCCAAAGTGCTGGGATTACAGGCTTGAGCCACCGCGCCCGGCCTCATATGTTCTATCTTAAAGAATAACTCATGTTCTCAGAAGAATAATGTGTATTCTCCAGCCATTGATTGAAATGTTCTGTCAATATCTATTAGGTCCATTTGTTCTTTAGTACAGAAGTCCAATGTATCTTTATTGATTTTTTGTCTGGAAGACCTGTCCAATGCTGAAAGCGGGATGTCAACGTCTCCAGCTATTATTGATGGTATCGAGGTCCATCTCTATCTTTAGTTTAATGATATTTGCCTTATATATCTAGGTGCTCCAGTGTTGGGTGCATATATAATCACAGTTCTTTATCCTCTTGCTGAACTGACCTTTTTCTCTTTTTACAGTTTTTGTTTTGAAATCTGCTTTATCTGATGTAAGTATAGCTACCTCTGGCTTTTTCTTTTTTTGTTGTTTTCACTGATGTGGAGTATCTTTTTCCATCCCTTCCAATATATGTGTATATTTATAGATAAAATGTGTTTCTTGTAAGCACCAGATCATTGGGTCTTGCTGTTTTTTTATCCATTCAGCTCTCTACATTTTTTCATTAGAGGGTTTAGTCCATTTATATTCAGTGTTACTATTGATAAGTAAAGACTTACTCATGCAATTTTGTTACTTGTTTTCTAGGTTTTTATTATGGGGGTGTTTTGTGCTCATCTTTCTTTCCTTCCTGTCTGTCTTCTTTTTATTGAAGGTGATTGGTAGTAGGACTTAATTTCTTCCTTTTAATTTTTATATATCCATTATGTTTTTCAACTTGAGGTTACCATGAGGCTTGCAAAACCTATCTTATAACCCATTACATTAAGCGGATAACAACACTGTATATATAGACAAAAAGAAAACTAGTAAGAACTCTAAACTTTACTTTGTTCCCTGCTTTTAAACTTTTTGTTTTGTTTATATCTTTTTGTACGGACTATTACTCTTAAAAAGTTGTAATTATTATCTGTGAATGATTCATCTTTTAGTCTTTCTACTTAGGATAAGAGTAGTTTAAACACCATAGTTATAGGGTTATAATAGTCTGCATTTTTGTGTATCATATTTACCAGTGTGTCTTGTACCTTCAGGTGAATACTTACTGCTCATTACTTTCTTTTCTAGATAACTTCAGTTCCTGATATTATCTTTTTGAATAAAGTTTCTACCCCCTTCTCTTCCTCTGCCTCCTCTTTAAGGTCAATAACTCTTAAATTTGCACTGTTGACGCTATTTTCTAGATCTTGTACGTATGCTTTATTTTTTTTCTTGTCTCATCTGTGTATTTTCTAATAGCCTGCCTTCAAGCTCACTAATTTTTTCTTCTCCTTCAAATCTGCTATTAAGACTCTGATGCATTCTTCAGTACATCAGTTGTATTTTTCAACTCTATAATTACTGCTTGGTTCTTTTTAATAATTTCAACCTCTTTGTTAAATTTATCTGACTGAATTCTGAATTCTTTGTGTTATCTTAAATTTCTTTGAGTTTCCCCAACATAGCTATTTTGAATTCTCTGTCTGAAAAGTCACACCTATCTTTTTTTCCAGGATCTGTCCCTGGTACCTTATTTAATTCATTTGATGAGATCATGTTTTCCTGGACGATCCTGATGCTTGTAGATGATCACCATTGTCTTGGAACTGAGTAGCTAGGCATTTTTTTTTTAGATGTCACAGTCTGAGCTTATTTTGTACCCAACCTTCTTGAGAAGGCATTCCAGTTATTCAAAGGGGCTTGGGCCCCTAAACCAGTAATGCTGTGGGTTCTTGCAGACCCATAGAGGTACTGCCTTGGTAGTCTTGGATAAGATCTGGAAGAATTCTCTTGGTTCCCAGACACAGACATTGTTATTTTCCTTTACTTTCTCTCAAACAAACAGAGTCTCTCTCTTTGTGCTGGACCTCCTGGAACTGGGGGTGGGAGAACATAAGCACCTTTGTGGCCACCACCACTGGGACTGTTTCAGTTCAGACCTGAAGCCAGCACAGCACTAGTCTCACCCAAGGCCCACTGTAACAACTACCTGGCTACCACCTAAGTTCACTCAAGGCCCTAGGGCTCTATAGTCAACAGGTAGCAAAGCCAGCCAGGTTTGTGTCCCTCCCTTCAGTGCAATGAATTCCCCCAGGCCCCAGGTGGGCCCAGAGATGCTGTCTGGGAGCCATGGATTGAAGTCAAACATGTTAGAAATTTACCTGGTGTTCTAGTCTACTGTGACTAAGCTGGTACTCAAACCACAAGACAAAGCCCTTCTCAAAGCCCAAGTGCTCTTTAGTCAGCTTGTGATGAGTGCTGCCAGGTTGAGACTCACCCTTCAGGGCAGTAGGCTCTCCTCTGGCCCAGGGCAGGTCCAGCAAAGCTGACCAAGAGCTTAAGTGTGGACTCGGAGACCCCAAGAGCTTGCTTGGTGCTCAGCTCCACTGTGCTTGAGCTGGTACCTAATGTGCAAGACAGAGTGCCCTTTCCTTCCCCCCTGCTTTTTTCAAACAGAGAGAGTTTTTCACCATAGCCACCACAACTGGGAATGTGCTGGGTCACGCGTGAAACCAACACTTCTCAGAGTCCAGTGCTTACAGTGTATTACCTGGGTATTGCAGTTTGGTTATTCAAGGTACAGGGGCTCTGTGGTAAGCAGATGATGAATCCTGCCAGGTCTCTACTGTGACATGGCAGCACTGAGTTCAACATAAAGTCCCCAGTCACCATGTTCTTCCTCTCCCAAGTGTGTGATTTTTCTGTGCCATGTAGCTGCTGCCAGAGGGTGGCAATGGAGTGGCACAAGCACTCCCTTAGCTGGCCTGGCTGGTGTCTCAGTAGATCACATGCTCCCCAGTCCACTGGGCCTGAACGCAGCTCAGCACTATAACTTGCCTAGAAATTGCAGTCCTTGTGGCCTAGGTTCACTTAGGGCCCCCAGAACACTACAACCTGCATGGCAAGGCCAGAACTCAAGCTCTAACTTCTGGAATGAGTGATTCCTCTCTGGCTAGTGCTGGTCCAAATTCTTTCTCCATGGGTTGACATCAGCTGAGCACAGTTTGGTTCTGCCCTTCACTGTGACAAGGTAGTACCAAGTTCAACACAAAGCCTCACAACTGCTGTGCTCTCCCTCTCCCAAAAGCACAAATTCTCCATGCCACCACTGCAAGGGGATAGGGGAGAGGTGGTGGAGAAAGCAAGAACTGTCTTTCCTGCCCTTCTCAATGACTCTTTCAGCAATATAAAGCTAAAACCAGGTGTTGTAATTGCTCACCTGTGTTGGGCTCTTATAGTGGTGATTTTTATGTATAGTTGTTAGAATTTGGTGTTCCTGTGGGGCCAGGAATGAATAGTATAGACTTCTATTCAGCCATCTTGCTCTACACTCCTTGTTCAATTTCTCTTATAATTTTAACAGTTTAAAATGTTGATATGAGAGGTAAAATCCCACCATCATAAAAATCAAAAGTAGGTTGCATTTATACATAGGCCAGGTACCTAACAGCAAGACAAGTAACATAGTAGACTGAGATACAGGTGGCTTTCGGTGTGCTATGGTTAAGAAATTTGGGGCTGGGCATGGTGGCTCATGCCTGTAATCCCAGCACTTTAGGAGGCCAAGGTGGGAGGATCGCTTGAGGCCAGGAGTTAGAGACCAGCCTGGCCAACATGATGAAACCCCACCTCTACTAAAAATACAAAAATTAGCCAGGCATGATGGCACACACCTGTAATCCCAGCTACTTGGAAGGCTGAGGAAGAATTGCCTGAAGCTGGGAGGCAGAGGTTGCAGTGAACTGAGATGATGTCACTGCACTCCAACTTGGGTGACAGAGTAAAACTCTGCCTCAAAACAAAAACAAACAAAAAACACATATTTGTTGTAACTATTGTCTTTGATAACTTGGAATCCAGGTCAAATACTTTCTAAGTCTGTCACTGTACAGGCACCAGATTTATTACAATTCACTAGCAGTTCTTTTGCTGATTTTAGGAAAGTATTACTAAAAAAGAAATGAGTTCAGGCAAGAATTGACTTTTTTCAAATGCCGACTAAGAATGTTCAGTCAAACACAGGGAAGCCTGGGGTAAACGTCAAATTAAGGCTGTTAACTTCCCACAAAAGCTTATCATTTAGATGATCTTAGGGGAGCAAGCATTATACTGAGGGAGAGAAGAATAAGGAAGGCATATGTCCCTCAGATGCCTCCTCTTCTTTAGTGTGTTATTGGAACACAGAACTTAGAAGATAAAGGAGGTAAAGTTTAAGAAAACCTTCTGTAAGGAATTGTCAGTGTGGTCAGCAGAACAAGAAGTAAACAGGAAGTAATGTATTAGATGCCTACAGTATTTTTGAGAGCATTATACTAGCAAAAAAATCCAAAAGTTTGATTTGCAAAGTTACATAATTATTTCACCCTGGAAGTATCAAAGAATGTTTTACTCTCTAATGCCCACTTCAGATGTGACCCAAAATGATAACACATTAAAAAAAACTCTCAGAGGGCAAGACAGGGGTCTGGAAGAAAAATGGACAAACGAGTTAGTCTGCAATAGAGTAGAACCAGGGCCAGGTATGGTGGCTCATGCTTGTAATCCCAGCACTTTGGGAGGTTGAGACAGGATAATCACTGGAGGCCATGAGTTCAAGACCAGGCTGGGCAGCATAATGAGATCCCATTTCTACAAAAATTCAAAAATTAGCCAGGTGTGGTAGTGCATGCCTGTGGTCCCAGCTGCTCAGGAGGCTAAGGCAGGATGTTCACTTGAGCTGGGAAGGTTGAGGCTGCAGTGATCCATGATGGTGCCACTGCCTTTTAGCCTGGGTGACCAAGCAAGGTCCTGTGTTTATTTTAGAAAAGAAGAGAGAGTAGATCTAGGTACAGGCAGATGGGCAAAGCAAGCAGCTTACTTCTCCACCAGGCAAGGAGTCTGCAGTCACTGACTGCCAGTAAGTGATAACTTCTATGGGTCACTGAACGGGGAGTCATTGAAGTACTTCATCACTGTCACATTCTAGGGTGTGTCTACGTCACAGTCAAGGATGAGAAGCTGGCAACAATTTGCCTTCATAGGTTGCCAGGCCATGAAGAGACATACTCAGACCCAATGGAGGCAAACACATCTCACCCAGAAATCATGGATTTGAACTGTTTGCGGTAACTGGCTGAGACTTTGAATTGTCTGTCCCGTGAAAGGAATGTTCTGTGCGTGGGAAGAAATATGTGCTCAGGTATTTGGATGGCCAGTAGAGGAGACCAAAGCATGCTGCTGTTGACTCTGCAAATATATTGTTTTTCTTTCCAAAGTCATAGCTTCCTGGTGACAGACCACATTTTGTAGCTCCCATGTGACTAGGGTTTTATAGAATGCTAACAGAAATGACACGTGCAACTCCTTCCTCACTTTCTTAAAAGGAAATAGCTATCTGAGTCCTCTTGCTTTTTCTTTTACTGCCGTCTTGTGTATGATCTTGCTCACCACCTAGCTTTGATCATGGCGATGAGGACCATACCCCTAGAATATGGCAGATCAAAAGACAGAAGACACTGAGTTCCCAAATGACAGATCTATCCCACCAAAGAGACTGTTACACAGACTTAGTTATGTGGGAAGGGTATGTGAACTTTTATTTCTACCAAAAAATTTTAGTTCTCATTGTTACCGCAGCTTAGCGTTCACGCCAATCAGTGTAATACATGTACTCCTAGTTCATTCATCTTAACTGCCCATGAGGACCCAGATTTATTTATTTCCTTATTTACAATGTTTTCCATTTGTAGCTCTTAGGAAAAAATACAGCATTGTCCATCTTTCCAGACATGTCTTTATATACCTATGGGAGATTTTCTAACACACACTAACCACATTTCAGGTACTCATTACCTATATTAGCCACCTTCTGAGCTGTGACTACCATACCAGACAGTACTAATCGAAAACATTTCCATCAACACAGAGAATTATTTTGAACAGCATTGTTCAAGACTATAAACCTGGTCATCAAATTTTTAAGTCATAGAATATGCACATCTTCAGTATTACTACGTAATGACAAATAACTCACCAACATGATCATAGCAATTTATAGTAGCTTATAACAGTTTTCATTTGCTAACAGCTTCACCTGTACTTCATATGATGAAACTTTTCCTTTTGCCGTGGAAATGGAACTGAATTATGACTGAGCAACTTACTGCTTTTTTAACTTCTATGTGCTTACTCTGTATCCATTATTAGGTGCTTTTTACCAAATATTTGCAAGAGTTATTTCTCTATTCTACATACCAACCCTTTGTTGGTTATATAATTTGCAGATACCTTCTCTCCGTCCACAGCTTATGTTTCACCTTTGTTGATGGTGTTCTGGTTGTGAACCAAAGAAGTTTATAATTTGAATTCAGTCATATCTTTTTTACTTTAAGGTGTAAGATTTCATTTCTTAATTTTTATCTTACATCAAGTTAATAAAGATATTTTCATCTAAAAGATTAAAGTTTTGCTAGTAACATTGAGATCTTTAATCCATATGGAAGGTATTATATGTCATATTGGGTAGAAATTTAATTTTACTTTCTACCATCTGGATAGCTAGTTGTCCAAATATCATGTATTGAATAATCCATCTTTTGTACTTTGATGTGTACTGTCAACTCTGTCATTACCAAATTTCCTTATCTTCATAGGTCACTTTCTGAACTGTCTATTCCAATCTACTAGTCTATTTGTTTATTCTTCCCACCATAACATGATGTCTCATTTCTTAAATCTGATTTATAAGTTTTGATATCTCAAAAGATGAGTCACTACCTTCTGATTCTCTTTCTTCAAAATTATTTTGTCTCTTCTTGACAAAATTAATTTTTTCTCTTCTTTCTTCAAAATTATTTTATCTTTTCTTGGGAAAAATAAAAGACAAAATAATTTTGCCCTTTACTTTTATTTTTGAATATGAATTTTAGGATCCAGTTATCAATCTCCAAGAAATACTGTTAGGATATTATGGTAGGCTAGAAAATACCCTCCCCTCAAGATATCCCTGTCATTGTCCTTGGAACCTGTGAATTTTTTCTTATTTAGAAAGAGTCTTTGCAAACATGATGAGGTTGAAGATTTTTAGATGGGAAAGTTATCCTGGATTACCTGGGTGGGCTCTAAATGTCATTGCATGCATCGCTGTAGGAGGGAGGAAGAAGGAAATTTAAACACATACACACGAGAATGTGACATGAAGACAGAGGCAGATTGGAGTGATGTGGTCACAAGCCAAGGGATAACAGTAGGCAAGAAACAGTAGCCTCCTAGAACCTCCAGAGGGAACATGGCCCTCCCAACACCTTGATTTCAGCCTAGTGATTCTGACTTTGGACTTCTAAGTTTCAGAAATGTGAAAGAATGAGTTTCTGTTTAAGCCACCAAGAGTGTAGTGATTTGTTATTGCTGCCAGAGGAAACCAATGCACATTTTGGTACCTGGAAGTGGAGTGCTGCTGTAACAAATACCTAAAAATGTGGAAGTAGGTTTGGAATCTGACACTAAATAGAGTTTGTCAGAATTTTGTGGTTTGTGATACAAAAAGTGTTGATTGCTTTACACAGACTTTTGGTAGAAATACGGAGATGTTAAAGGAGCCACCAGCAAGACCCCAGAAGGAAGTGGAAACACAGCAGAAAATGTCTATGTCATCTTAAAGATATATTATCATAAATAGAATGTTTGTAGATATATAGTGTTGAAGACACTGTTGTTAAGTTTCCATAGAAAATAAGGAGCATATGATTGGAAAATGGAAGAAAGACGGTAACTGTTATAAAGTGACAGATAACAGCCAAATTGTGTTCCACCATTGGGTATAAAGTAGAACTTATAAGTGATGAGCTCGGATATTTATCTGAGAATATTTTCAAGTGATGCGTTGAAGGTACAGTCTGGTTTCGTCTTGCAGTTCATAGTAAAAGGTGAGAGGAGAGGGATAAATTGAGAAATGAAATATTAAGCAAAACGGAACCAGAACTTGATAATTTGGGAAATTCTCAACCTATCCAGATTGCAAAAGATGGTAAAATAGGGATAGTCACTGTTAAGAAAGTGTTTCAGAAAAAGACAAAAATGGGGTTATACAACCTTTGATAGTGCTGAAGAGATTGGGCATGTAACTCATGGACCACTTCAAACATCCCCACAGAAGCTGAGAATAGAGATGTGATTTTCCAGGGAAGATTTGTGTAGGACCCTCTTGATTAATGGCATGAACCCCCATAACACACATAGGTGACCCACGGAATTTTTGAGAAGGCTCTGCCAGAAGAAACACTGTCTGTGGGAACTAAAGTAACTACCAGAGGGAAACAGGCTAACAAAACTACTCAGCTACAAGCATGTGCTACATTAAAGCAAAAGGAAGAATGACTGACCGAAGAGCCTTGGGTCTAGAGGCTAGAACTGCAGTCACTGGGAAATAGACCGGAGCCAGGATCTCTCAGGGAATTACTTTCAGGTCTTAAAATCCAGTGAAATTTGCTCCCCTAGACTTTAAAATTGCTTGGGACAAGTGACTCACTTATTCCTTCTATTTTCTACCTTTTGGAATGCAAATGTCTATAACTGTTACACTATGCCTGTCTCACCATTGTATTTTAGAAGCAGGTAACTTGTTTTCTAGTTTCACAGATCTACAGATACAAATTTTGAGACGTTTTAAGTGATCCATGAGTTATGTGCCTAATATCTTCAGCACTATCAAATTTTGACCAAGGACAGATCATACCCAGAGTTTCTCCCATACCTGATTTATTTTTTATTTTTTTGAGATGGCATCTCACTCTGTTGCTCAGGCTGGAGTACAGTGGCATGATTTCAGTTTACTGTAACCTCTGCCTCCCGAGTTCAAGTGATTCTCCTGCCTCAGCCTCCCATGTACCTGGGATTACAGGCATCTGCCACCACAGCCCAGCTGATTTTTGTATTTTTAGTAGAGACAGGGTTTCACCATGTTGACCAGGCTAGTCTCAAACTCCTGATCTCAAGTGATTCCCCTGCCTAAGCCTCCCAACGTGAGATTCAAGTAACTTCTCAGTAAATCAGTCTCATCTGAAGCTATATTGCTTCAGATATTTAGAGATGCATTTCTTTCCTGCTGTCATCAAGACCTGGACATGGGAATTGAGAATCACTTTTAAAAACTGTTGCCTTGAAAGTTAATTTTGTTTCTAAAGTCTGCTTTGTTAGGAGTCCCGAATTGCTAAAACAGTTTCTATGGAAATGTCCTAACAGAGTGAGTTCCCACGTGCCTCTGCTAGCTGACCCTAGACGTTCCCTGGCCAAAAACCAGTTTTATGTTAATTTCTCAAGTTGGAAGTTTTGAACTATGATGTCATTGTAAATTCAGACGCCATAGCTACATATGCCCCATTTCTGAGGTTTCAATTACACTAAGGGCACTGTCATTTTTTACCCATGATGTTAAGTAAAGGCAAAATTTTTGTTTTCTAATTTAAACAGCTTTATAGACCCTGATCCACAACTATTCTAACATTATTGAAGGGATATTAGTTCCTGCTCATTCTCTTGGGTGCGCTAAGGCTATAGAGTGTATCACTACATTGACATTAAAACTTGAGACCCTAATTTTTAAGACCTCTAAGTTGAATACCCCCGCAGATCATGGCAGTTTTCTCATTGTGTGAACCTAATGACTTGACTTACATTTCCTTTTTTTTTTTTTTTTTGAGACAGAGTTTTGTTCTTGTTACCCAGGCTGGAGTGCAGTGGCGTGATCTCGGCACACTGCAACTTCCGCCTCCCAGGTTCAAGTGATTCTCCTGCCTCAGCCTCCTGAGTAGCTGGGATCATAGCCATACGCCATCATGCCCGGCTAATTTTGTATTCTTAGTAGAAACAGAATTTCTCCATGTTGATCAGGCTGGTCTTGAACTCCTGACATCAAGTGATCTGCCTGCCTTGGCCTCCCAAAGTTCTGGGATTACAGGTGTGAGCCACCTTGCCTGGCTAGATTTCCATTTCCTTTTGATTTCTTAAAAAGGGACTTCCCTTACTTTTTTGTGAGCTTTGTACAATAGAAAATAATTCTGATTACTATACTCACTATTTCTGTATGCTGGGAGTGAGGGAGTGAGAGTGTAGTCAGGGTTAGCTCAGTCTGACTTATTTTAAAATTATTATTTCTTAACATAGTCATATATTATTTTTCACCTATTAATCTTTTAATTATTCGGTATCAATAACCATACATTGCTTCTGTCTTTTTATAAGATTCCACTATAATAACGTAGAATAATTCATATAATCAGGCACCGACTATTTTCAGCATTTTTAAACTATCAAAAAAGTGTTGTCACTGTACAAAGTGTGGAAAATATAGAACATTTTGGTGTATATCCTTTTAGTGCTTTTTATTTCATACATATTGAGCTTTTATGTAAACTTGTTATATAATTTGCTAAGCAAATTTATCATTTAAAAAGGGTGAGCATACTTTATATCCTTAAATACTCTTCAGGAAATGCTATCGCAGTGTAGTGGTTCACTTTAGATATGGCGCAATATTTTAAGTTTTAATGTTTAAGTTATTTACCTAATTGAAAAAACAATAATTGTATATATTTACAGGGCATATGATGTTTTGAGATGTAGATACATATATTATAGAAAGATTAAATCTAACAGGCCAGTATGGAGGCTCACACCTTTAATCCCAGCACTTTGGGAGTCTGAGGCAGGTAAATCACCTGAAGTCAGGAGTTTGAGACCAGCCTGAACAACATAGTGAAACCCCATCTCTATTGAAAATACATACATACATACATACATACATACATATATACATAAACAAATAAACAAACAAACAAACAAGCCAGGCATGGTGGCAGGCACCTGTAATTCTAGCAAGTTGGAGTCTGAGGCAGGAGAATCTCTTGAATCTGGGAGGCAGAGGTTGCAATGAGCTGAGATTACACCAATGCACTCCAGCCCGAGCAGCAAGAGTGAAAATCCATCTCAAAAAATAATTAAAAATAAATAAATCAAACTAACATGTCCATCACCTCACCTACTTATATTTTTGCACTGAAAACATTTAAATCTACTCTCTTAGCAATTATGAAATATACAAGATAGTATTATTAATTATAGTCAGCATGCTGTGCAATAGATCACTCAAACTAATTCCCCTTACCTAAGTGAAACTTGGCACTCTTTGATCAATATCTCCCTTTTCCTCATCTCAAGCCTCTAGTAACCACCACTCTACTCTGTTTCTATGAGACCGATTTTTCTAGACTCCACTATAAGTGAGGGATATAGTTTAGATGGTTGTCCCCTCCAAACCTCATGTTGAAAGGTAATCCCCAGTGTTGGAGACAGGGCATGGTGGGAGGTGTTTGGGCCATGGGGGCCGATCAGTCCTGAATGGCTTACCGGGGCAGATCCATCCTGAACGGCCTGGTGCCTTCCCTGAGATAATGAGCTCTCACCGAATCTGGTTGTTAAAGAGAGTAGCGATTCTCAACACCCTCCTCTAACTGGAGCTCCCCGGCTCCTCGAGTGATGTGCCTGCTCACCCTTCACTTTCCACCGTGATTGGAAGCTTGCTGAGGCCTCACAAGAAGCTGATGCGGGCACCATGCTTCTTGCACAGCATACAAACCTGCAAGCCAAGTAAACCTCTTCTCCCTATAAATTACCCAGCCTTGGGTTCTCCTTTATAGCAAGGCAAAATGGGCCAACACAGTGAGATTATGTGGTATTGACTTTTCTATATCTTATTTCACTTAACATAATTTCCCCCAGGCAAAATTTGGGTTGTTGTAATGACAGAATTTTCTTTTTTGGGGCTGCATAATATTCGTGTGTGTGTGTGTGTGTGTGAGAGAGAGAGAGAGATATTTTCTTTATTCATTTATTTATCACTTAGGTTGCTTCTACATCTTGGCTATTATGAATGATGCTGAAATGAACATGGGAATGCAGATATCTCTTTGACATACTGATTTTTAACTTTTTTGAATATACACCCAGAAATGGGGTTGCTGAATCATATGGTAATCCTATTAAGTTTCTGAGGAGATTCTATACTGTTTTTCATTTAACAATATCATCTATTTGAATATTTAAGTTGTTTCAAGCTGTACGCTAATGTAAACATGCATTCTTACATGTAAATCTTTTTGTGTCTCTTTTATTATTGTTGCTGATTTAGAATTAATTACTAGAAAAGGAATCATCAGTTCAAAGGTATAAACACCAGCCTGGCCAGCATGGTGAAGCACCGTCTCTAACTAAAAATACAAAAATTAGCTCAGCATGGTGGTGGGCAGCTGTAATCCCAGCTACTCAGGAGGCTGAAGCAGGAGAATCACTTGAACCTGGCAGGTGGAGGTTGCAGTGAGCCAAGATCACACCACTGTGCTCCAGCCTGGGTGACAGAGTAAGACCTTGTCTCAGAACAAAAAACGTATAAGCACCTTTGTGAGTTTTGATATATGTTATAAAGTTGCCTTCTAAGATTATATTCCAAATTTCCTCCAATTTCTTCAGAATATAAATGCCTGTTTCCTCATATCTTTTTCAATGTTTTTCCACTTTTAAAAATTTTTGCAAAAATAGTGGGCAAAAAGTTGGCATCTCATTGTTTTAATTTACATTTCTTTAGTGAAACAAGATTTTTTACATATGTTTATTTTTGTTTTCTGTGAATTGCCTATTCAGGCTTCTTGCCTGTTTTTCTATTGGAATATTTCTTGTCACATTCACTATTTAGTTAGCTGTAATATGCCATATTTTTAGAAAGAGCACAGGTATGTTTCCTCTATGAGCCCTCACGTATTTCGGAATATCTTTCTATTTTTACCATGAACAATTAACAGCTTTAGTGTCCCATAGCAAAGCAGGAAACGTTTATCCAGACTCAGGCTTCCTCACATGTCAGGCAAATGTGCACTCTCTGAATTCCCTCATAATCCACCCATTTGAAGTTATAATCTTCCTGCAGACCTTAAACTACCAGGCTGATTAGTGTGATTTTCAGTTCAGTCATCGCTCAGCCTGTGCAACTGTAGATAAAGCCTGGAAAATGGGGAGCCCCGAGCAGAGGAGTCCTATCTCTGAGCAGTTTTTCCTCCGTAATTGTTACCAAGCAAAACTGCTGGGCTGGTGCTCCTGGGCCTCCACACCTCACTTCGCCCACCTGGTACTTTGGCTGGCTAAGACATGAGGCCTCATGCACAACTGACTCTCTGTGGGCCATTACCATGGAAACCCAGGAATCTCCATAGTATTTCTATAGAATGCGGCTTATTCCAAGTGGGGGAAGGGGTTTCACATCTTACACTCCCTCCCTCACACTAGCCTCCACCTCCTCCCCCATTGTCAGTGGGTATTAGTGGGGCACCGACATATTTCTTTATCCTGACTTACCCTACCAGTGTAGTGCTTTTTCTAGGTGCTAAGAGGTCTCTTTATCAACTGAGTCTCATTTGTACAATATCTCACCAAAAATCCTAGAAGTGTTGGCGCAGGCATGACACCCTTCTCATTTTCCCACCTTGGATGAAGATTTTTAACTCTTCCTCATCTCTTGGGCTATGTACCAGGAGTTTTTAGCAGATGGAGTAGAAGTTCAACAACTCTGTGAATTTCATCACCTCACTGGAAGTTTGGTCTTTGACTTTCTGAAGTGCAGCAATGTGGTTAGGTATTATGATTTTTTAAATTTTGGCATGGATAGAAATTACCAGCAGTAACTGTGTAAAATGGAGACACTGGCAACTTACATCCAGAGATTCAGATTCGATCACTCCGAGATGCACTATGTCATCTATATTTCTAATAAGTACCTCTCCTGCTGATTCTGATATAGTTTCTCCTGTACTTTAAGAAATTCCAGTGTAAAGGAAAAAAGAAGCAAACCCAGTAGTTCCTCAAGAGTGGACTAGAGAGAAGTTGCATCAGCCTCACCTAGAAACTTGTTTGGAAAGTACATTTACACACCCTGACACAGACCTGTCTGAGTTTTTCCCAGTGATCGGTATTTTAACAAGCCCTCCAGTGGTTTCACATATACAAGTTAGAAAATGGCTGAAATGGTGAGTCAAAAACCCCACATTCTAACCTGAGCTCTGTCTCTCAGCAGCCAAACGGAAGGTATTTTCTCTCTCTGAATCTCATCTTTTCAGTTCGTAACATGAAGATAAAAGGCTGAGTATCACCAAAGTCCTTTAAGGTTAATCTCAAAAAATCTTAACCTCCAAAAATTTTAAAATTTGTTCCATGTTATATCTTTTTTCTGAAATAAATTGCATTTTGTTGAGCTTTCGGAACTATTATTTTTATTCCACGGGAATGAATGTCCTGGGATCCAATGGCATCCACTGTATTTCACAAGAGCTAATCAATCAAGGCCAGCATCATCGAAAATATATGCACAAACGTTAACGATAATCCTGAGTAGAGACTGCATCTAAATCCTCTGCATAGTCCATTGGCAAATAGCTGTTTTTCATTCTTTTCTGGCTCTCTTTTTAAATATGAAAAGGCTGGGCTCCGCTGGCATGTGTTTCACCCAGCTCATTTTCTTCATCTGGCTCATTTGATCTTAATTACTAGGGCTAGTTCTTGAATTGCAGCAGCTTGTTTTAAGGAGCTTATGGCAGAAGGTGCAAAGCACAGGCAGCCGACAATGTGTTACTAAAAGGAGAAGAAATTTTTCTTTACATAAGAAGCCATATGCAGTCCAAATTTATCCATACTGTATCACTGAAATGTGTATTTTAAAACCTCATCTATGATTTTTCACAGGTATGGGTTTCATTCTCTTGCGTATTTGACAAAGAACCTCCAAAAAAACAGACTCAGCTTTAAAAAAAAAAAAAAATCCATTTCAAAATATTCCCAATTGTTCATACTGGCAACATGAAGGGTCAGCACCCATTGCCTCCTCTCGGAAGGTTTTTGCTACACATCTCAGATCATCCTTCTCCCTACAGCTCCCTCAGCTTTTAGGTCTCCAAGGTCATGTCGTCAAGGTGCTGTTTCCTTGAAAGCAGCAAAACTGAGAAGGTTCCCACGTTCCTGCTTTATAAGAGAGGAAAAGAATGGAAGGAGAGGGAGTTTGCTCTTTCTCTCTGTCCTGAGTCCTTTGGCTGTTTCAATGACAGACAGTAGGTCCCTGGAGCCTCCCCCTTCGATGCCTCAGTTAACACCTGTGAAGCATCAAAGCCATTGCAAGTGGCACAGTGCCAGCCATCTGGACGTGGTCTTTTGCTAATCTCCATCATCAACACGCTTCTCCTTTGAAATCTTGCCTTGAACACTGCATCCCTCTTCCCCTCCCCACACTCCATTTGCTGCCACCCTCCTTCAGCAACAGGCCTTTGAGAGAACACATTAGACACTCAGCCTTTACTGAGTTTTTTCTTTTACAACAACTGCTCTGTCTCACCATCATCCTTGGAGTTTCATGTTTCCAACTGTGGCACCTACAAAATCTAATTGCTTGGCACCACATTTCTGACATCACAGTCTGTTGCCATGGGAAAGAGCCACCGATTCAGCATGATGACTTCTCTGCCAGAAGGAGAATGCAGTAGAGGGAGACAACATTTGTTTAAGCATAAATATCTTTGATATTTAGCAAAGCGGCAAGAGACCCTATGGAAGACAACAGAGGAAGCAAAAAATCCAATTTATTGGAGGCTTTGCTTTCAGGGTTCTCCCTTAGCTAAAGTCAGACGTTCAGCTTTCTTCAGAGCTTTACACTGTGCAAGAATTTCGAGGTGATTATTTCTTCGACTTTAGGGTTCACTGGAAATAATATCAGAGTTTGAAAGCACGTGGAGTTCAAAAAGCAGAATATCCCTTAAAATGCTGCATCTGCTTTTCCATGTTGCTGTCAGATGATTATCTTGTTAGAAAGATGAGCATCAGTCATTCTAAATAGATTGCTCATCTCGGCACAGCCTTTTCAACAGAGCCAGTTTCAGACAATTGAAGCTAGCTTCTCTCTTCTGGGCTTCTGCTAAGACCCAGGCCCCCATATCTGCCAGGAGTAAACCCTCCAAATCATGCCTTCTGTTGAATTTACAGGGTTTTTATGAACAATTTTTGCAAGGGCCTTGCCAAAACTAAGTCTTCTCTCCTCACATGGATCCAACTAGTAACTGGAAACTTGAGAACAGTGCATCTGGAAATTTCAAAAGTGATAGCGTCATTTTCACCTAATGGTAACTTAGAATTCTGGGGAAAAGAGCAAATTGGAGTAAATGCTGCTAACTCTTCTAGATAACTTTTCTTGATTCCTATTAAAGTGGATTTTTTTAAAAAAAAAAGAGGACAAAACTACATTACTTGCTGGATATTAGATACTCTAGATTCACACCAGAAACTCTGGGAGATTTCTGCCAATGAAAGTGTCAAAGACGGACTGTCCTGATCATGAACTGCCTGCATGAAAATCATGATTTGCTTCAGAGGCTCTATGGTGAAACTTCACTAACCTTCCCTAATTAGGCAAAATCGCTAGTTAGTGTAGGCTATGAGTCAAGTGGGAACTTCCTCTCAGACTCATCAGGCCTGGGAAATACACCAAGCACCACAGTACATATCTAACTGGAAACTCAAAGTGACACTTACTCAATTGTCATTTGTAATAGGAGTTTTTAATGGACAGTTAGAGGGGTCCTGCAGGAGGCAGCCAGGCTGGGGAAAGACTATAGCTGCCAGGCCAAATGTAGATCAGAGACCCCTGAGCGGAGAATAGGACCTCTTGGTTGCAATTCTTCTGTTTTATTTCCCACTTTTCTCCACAAGTTGCTGGAGGTCTGAACTATGACACAACACCAGAATAAACCCACAGATTCCTTCTGCCTGGGTCTACAAGGTCTTGAGTATTTGAACAGGGGTCACAATAGCTGAGAGAAAAACCAAACTGGCTTGCAACACTAATGGATATATCTTTAGAGAGAGGGTGGGGGAGGGTCATAGATATGTGAAAAGTTATTGAAGTCCAAAGACAAGGGAGCATACAGAGGGATCAACCCCAAAGTCTTCTACCAAATCCTTCCTGCAGGAAACAGGAGAACAATTTAGACATTTTGTGATCCATTCAAAAGAAGTTTCCACCTATTTCTAGGCAATATAGAGTAGTGGTTAAGACTCTCTGTGCTGTAACAAGTTTAAAGCTCAGCTCTGCTACTGATGATCGTCAGTGGATACGGAAACTGTCCTGTCTCCATTATTCTACTTATAAACTGGGGTGTTAATATTTACCTAATAGGATTATTGTGCATTTTAAATAATATAATTCATTTACACCCTGGAAAAATATGTGTGTCATATATTAATTATACAAGGAAAAGGGTTATTCGTAGGACACTAGGACAGACAATCATAAATGAGAAATCTAATATCAGCAAAGACAGGAGGAGATAAATATACCATTTCTGTATTAAAAAAGACCAAAGTCATGAAACAGCAAATCTAATACTACTGAGACAGAGCTGTGAGTCAGATAACAAGCCTTCCTTCCGCAAGTCAGCAGGAAAGGAGGAAAACAGCCAAATAATGAATATATTTAAATCATTATGGAAAAGGTGATACAAATCCCAATCTATCATACAATGATCATTCCAAGGAAGAAAAACAGCAAACAAAAACACCCCAAAGAAATTATAAAATAACAAAACATAACTTCCGTAAAAATTGTGAAGTAATTTTCTGCTATGTGCACTCTCTTCCAAATACCAACAAAAAATAAAGTATAATGAGAGAAAATAAGAAGTACACAGGTGGAACTCTACATAAATGAACAACAGAGGAAATAGAAATACCAAGTGTAAGTAGTTTTCATGTTAGAAGCAGGGAGTGAAAGCTCCTGAAGAGTAAAGGGGAACAAAACGCTGCATTCAGGACACTCGTCCTTTCAACCCAGATTTATGGAGCCAGGCACTGCATCATAATTGCGGATACATCAGCGAACCAAACAAATTCCTCTGATTGGAGGCTTATATTCTAGTGAGAAGACAAGCTCAGTATAGCAAGTCATGGGCTGAGTGTAACTTACCTGCTGCCTAGTGCAATTATGGAAACTTTTATGAGTAACTAATCGGAAGCGGGAGGAAATAAAGCTAACAGGTTGGCTCAATATATGGGTGAAAACCAACAATGGACAGCACCTTCTCTGCCGCCCAACTCAGGGTCGGCTTAGAAGGAAAACCTGTAGTCCAGTAAGTCCTCCCAATGGGCAAAGCCTCAAGCGGTGAGTCTGATCATTCAACTCAGAGAGCAAAACCTGAGGTAAGAATATATACAGATTTATGGGCAGTGGTAAATGAGTTGACCAGATGGTCTAGGGTCTGGAAGGAAAAATGTTAGATTAGGGTGAAGGAGGTCTGGGAAGAGGTCTGTGGATAGGCCTGCAGAAGTGGGAATGAAATGTAAAGACCTTTGATTGCACGCTATGGCCTGCCAGAAAGCATTCACCATGTAAGGTGGATGAAGCAGCCAAAAAATAATGTGGCTGGTGAATGTCAGCCAGCATCTGCCCTTGGCCGTGCTGATGCTGGAAAAGTGGGCATGTGAACTGAGTTACCTGGTGGCAGAGATGGAAGCAATCCATCCACCCAGCAGCACGGGCCCCCAAAAAGCTTTGCACTAGACTGAGTGACCCACTTTACACAAAGGAGGTGCATATGTCTGTACCAGACCACACACCCCCTGGTAATACTGTGTTCCGCACCGTCCAGAAGCTATTGTCTTAATAAAGTAATGAAGTGGTCTGTTGAGAACATAGCTAATGTATCAACTCAGAGACACTATTCTACTAAGGGAGGCACCATTCTCTAGGGTACAACATATACCCTACATGTTAGTTCATTCTTACACTGCTATGGAGAAATACCCAGGACTGGATAATTTATAAAGGAAAGAGGTTTAATTGACTCACAGTTATGCATTGCTGGGGAGGCCTCAGGAAACTTAGAATCATGGCAGGAGGCAAAGGAGAAACAGGTGCCTTTTCCACAGGGCAGAAGGATGGAGTGGGAGAAAGCAGGGGAAATGCCAGATGTTTATAAAACCATCAGATCTCATGAGACTCACTATCTTGAGAACAGCATGGGGGAAACCACCCCCACGATCTAATTTCCTAAACCTGATCCCGCCCTTGATGTGGGGATTATGAGAATTATGGGGGTTACTATTCAAGATGATTTTGGGTGCAGACACAGTCAAACCATCATTAGTCAGTGATTATTGAATGATTCCAGGTCTCTAGCAGGTAGAAAACGTAGGAGCAAAGGGTGGAAGGAGTAGTCCTGCTTATCGTTACTTCCAGGATCTCACTTTAGAATTTGGGCTTCTTGTCCATACAACTCTGGCCTCTGCAGGTTTAGAAGTACTGGTTCCCAAAAAGAGGCCAATACTTCCTATAGGAGTCACGGCAAGAATTTCATAGAGTTTTGAGCTATAGTAGCTACCTGGACATTTTGGGTTTCTCATGCCAAAGAATTCTCTAGCAAAAAAAGAGAAGTTACAATCTTGGCAGAGGCAATTGACTGGGATCTTCAGACTATCCAAGGCAGACAGTGATAAAATAAACCAAAGTAAAGAGTCTGACTATATCAATAATAAATGTAATATAAATGGATTATATTGATCTGCTGAAAGACAGAGATTCTCAGGGTAGATTTAAAAGCAAAAAAGTTATCTGTTGTTCTAAAGAGTTACACTTAGAAGAAACTACAATCCAAAGTTTAAATGAAGTAATAAAATCAGTAGGCCAGGGCAATCACTCTTGACAGTCAGTGGTTTAAATCTTCTGGAAAGATATCCAACCAAAAAATACCAAAATGCCAAAGTCTGAGAAACATACTTAAATTGCATTGCAACATTTTCAAAAATCGAAGGAAAAAATCCCAGGGATTTAAAAAAGATAAGCCTAGATTATTAAATAAGAATGATAAAAGATCTTGGAAAACAATAATGCTCTAGGAGCAAATGCCTGAAAAATAAAATAAAATCAGAGACAGTGTGCAGAACACTTGCGGCAAGTTCTGTCAGGTGCCTGAACTTGAGACCTGTGCATAAAGTTGCACACCCTGAACATGATGTTACTTTCAGTAAAAAAGGTGGGCTGGGGAAAAAAATCTATCTTCATCAGGAAAACAAAAAAAATCTGTGTCTGACATAGCTCCAAAGAACAAAGGGACGTTTTTCATGAGAAGCTCTAACCACTGGCTGCTCTTGAAAGGTCACATTTACACTTACTGTAACTGACTCAAACTTATACTTACTATAAGATCCAGAACACCTCAAATAGAGAAACAAAATTAAAGTGGTCCTCAATATTTGAAAAATCAATGTATTCATCATTTTAACAGATGAAAGAGAAAATCTATATGATTATCTCAATAATTACAGAAAAAGCATTTGATAATCCACATCCTTTCCGAAAAAAAAAAAAACTCACTAACTTAGCCTGATAAGAAACATTTACAGAAATGAAAGTGGGGGAAACAGAGAGAACAAACGTCAGCTAACATCAGTTATAATGGTGAAAAATTGAATGGTCTTCCTATGGGAACAGGTGAAAGATATTCCCTTTTATAGCTCCTATTCAATATCCTGTTGGAAGTCCGAACCACCACAACAAGACATGATTTAAAAAAAATAAAATAAATTAAAAAAAAAACATAAAGAGGACATGAGTCTGTAAAGAAAAAAGTAAAACTGTCTTTATTCACAGATGATACGATTTTTTTATGTAGAAAAATCTAAAATAATCTACAAAAACAAACTAATACACTGATTAGGATAAAAGGTAGCATATATTTACATACTGTAATTCCACACACTGACAATATAAACACTGAATTTAAAATTTAAAACTATCATTTAAGTATCACCAAAATTTCTTAGTTATAAATTTAAGAAGATACATGTCAAATCTATATGCTGACAGCTATAAAATACCAAGGAAAGAAACTGAAACCCTAAATAAAAACATATAGCATTTTCATAAAACAGTACTTAAGAAGTCAACTTCTAAATATTGTTATGAAGTTAAGTCTCCCAAATGGATCCATAGGTTCAATACAATCTTAATTAAAAATACCAGCAAAATTTTTTGTAGATAACAACATGATTTCAAAATTTATATGAAAAGGAATTAGAATGTCAAACAACTGGAAATATAAAGACAAAGTTGGAGATCTTGTACTACCTAATTTCAAGACTAACTCTAAAGGCTTGATATTACCATAAAGCTATATAGACTTACTAGCAAGTCATCACGATACTGGCAAACAGATAGGCACATCAGTCAGTGGAACAGAGACAACAGAATAGACTCATATAAATATAGTCAAATAACTTTTGACAAAAATAATTTAATAAAAGAATTTTTTTTCAAGAAATGATGCTAGAAAAATTGGATTTTCATATGCAAAATAAAGGAAACTTTAAACCACAACGAATTCAAAATTGACCAGATATGGAACATAAAAGTAGTACTTCTAGAACAAAAATTTAGAGAAACTCTTTGCATCCTTGAAGTTAGCGAAGGATTTTTAGACATACACATAAAGTACTATCTTTTAAAGAAAACTTTTATATTATAAACTTATTAAAATTCAGAACTTTTTTTAGTGTGAAAAGAATGAAAAGACAAGTTACAAGTAGGGAGAAAATATTTGCAAATCTCGTTTCTGACAAAGAACTTGTAGTCAGAAAACATTTTAAAAAGTCAAAACTCAACAATAAGAAAACAAATAATTTGATTTTTATCAGAAGAGGACAACTTTTAGTTCAACCCAAAATGGTATGACAAAAGCTATATTTATCCTTCCACATAAAATGACCAGAAAAAAAATAAAACAGAAGAAAAATTTGAAATAATGGTTTTCAAGACCCAGGAGATCAACCAGGCAATGAGAACAGAGGTCTCTGAATAATGGTAAACAGAGTCCTATGACTGTAACAGCAATTTAAATTTAGAGTTTCCAGGCAGCAGTTTAGGGAGAGGGAACCCAGGTGGAATTCTCCTTCATATGAAGAGAAAGAGTTGAGAATCCAAGAAGACCAATGGTAGCCAGAGTTTGCAAGCCAGCATTGCAGAAAGGACAGAGCTGCACAAAGAGGGAACTCTAGAGATCTGCAAAGGGCCTCTCTCCAATATTTTGACCCATGTACATGTGAAAGAATGCTGTCTGAGGCTGGGGAAAAGATCATCCCAACAATTAGAGGGACAAATGGCTACAACTCTCACAAGATACGGATGGAATAGTGTCTCCTTTCCACCATTCAGTTGAAAACTTCATCATTCATGGGGCATTGATTATGATGCTCAGAAGAATGTTGCCTTGGTGGTGAGGAATTAGCCCAAGACTAAATCAGATGCCATGGTCTCTCCTAACAAATCTTTGATGCAAGACCCAAAAGGATGAAGCTGTTATCACAAAACCTAACAGCATCCCAGATCAACATTCAGAAATATTTATCGGAATACAAATATATCAGTACCCAGCAAGATAAAATTCTCAATGTTAGTCATCCAGTTAAAGATTGCCAAGTATAAAAAGAAGCAGGAAAATATGACCCATAACAGGGAGAAAAAGTTGTAAGTAGAAACCAGCGCAGAACTAATAGAGATGCTAGAATTATGATGCAAGGATGTTAAAATGCTTATTATTATTACCATATTTCATAAAATCAAAGAAAAGAAAATGTATAATATTAGAAATCTAAAAATAGACACAAACACATATACTTCAGAGGTGACAAAGATAATAAAGACATAATAAAAAACATGAGACAATTGAAAATTCAGACAAAACAAATTTCTGGAAAAAATAGGACTACTAAAACTGAATCAAGAAGTAGTAGAAAACACTTTGCCCAATAAATGAAATGTGCAGACTCTGGAAAAGATTATCCGGGTTCTAACACTTATATCTATATGATCTTAAACCTGAGAGTTGTTCTAAAAAACTAGATGAGTCTATATAGTTTAAGTATTTTGAATAGTGCCTACTGGGCCAGGCACAGTGGCTCATACCTGTAATCCCAGCACTTTTGGAGGCCAAGGCAGGAGGATCTGTTGAGCTCAGGAGTTCGAGGCCATCTGGGCAACATGGTGGAACCCCATGATATGGTTTGGCTGTGTCCCCACCCAAATCTCAACTTGAATTTCCATATGTAATGGGAGGAGCCAGGTGGAAGGTGACTGAATTATGGGGGTGGGTCTTTCCTGCACTGTTTTCATGATAGTGAGTCTCATGAGATCTCATGGTTTTAAAAGGGGGAGTTTCCCTGCACAAGCTCTCTTTTTGCCTGCTGCCATCCATGTAAGATGTGACTTGTTCCTCCTTGCCTTCTGCTATGATTGTGGGGCTTCCCCAGCCATATGAAACTGTGGGTTCTCCATTAAAACTCTTTCCTCTTTAAATTTTCCAGTCTTGAATGTATCTTTATCAGCAGCATGAAAACAGATGAATACACCCCATCTCCACCAAAAAAAAAAAAAAAAATTAGCTGGGCATGGTAGCAAGTCCCTGTCATCCCAACTACTCAGAAGGCTGAGGTAGGAAGATTGCTTGAGCTTGGGAGGCAGAAGCTGCAGTAAGCCAAGATCACACCACTGGACTCCAGCCTGGGCAACAGAGTGAGACCCTGTCTAAAAAACAACAACAACCACAACAAAACAAACAAGCAAAAACAAGAATCGTGCCTAGCAAATAATAAAAACTAAATAAGGGCTAGCTCCTTAATAGTATTATTGAAGATAGTCATGCCTATCATAAGGAACTCCATTTGTTGATACAAAAATCTAAAAAACTTTCACACTTATTCCACCATAGGAAAGTTTCCAAAACATAGCATAAACTGGAAAAATAATCAGAAGCATATACACAATATGATTCCATATGTAAAGTTCAAAATCTAACATAGTAACTTAGGTATCTTTGAATTCATATATATATATGAAATATAGATATAAAAACCAGAATAGCTTACATTTAGGTTTAACAGAGAAAGAGAAGGATACACAAGAAATTTCTATGATCACTGTACAATTTTGTATATTACAAAATTATTTGTGTCATATGTGGTGAAATGTGATAATTTATTAAAACTGAGTGGTAGAAAGGAGAATGCATTATAAGATCTTATCTTTGTGTTTTAAATATTTCATAATTTTTTTTAAATTTCCTGACTAGAAGGAATACTTGAGTATTAACACTGAAAGGGTCAGGAATTACAGATGAAATTAATGAGAGGAGACCAACATCCAGACATATCTTGATGAAATCTTTGAATCTCAAGGACAAAAAATATTAGAACCATCCAGGCAGAAAAAAGAAGCCACCTATCAAAGCAAAAACTCTTAGGGGACCTCAAACTTCTCTGCACACTAAATGGCAAAGGTCAAAGGGCAAAGTCTGCAGAGTTTTTAGGGCAGACTAAGTAGAAAAATTTCATTCCCAAACCAGTTAGTGATTGCGTGTGAAGGAAACAAGAATATTCTTAGTCATTCAAGGACGTGCAAACTATAGCAACTATAAATGCTTCCTGAAATATCTAGTCAGATATACTTCAGCTATCTGAGAGATCAATCTAAATAAAAAACCGGTAAGTGATGGTCAAAAAAAATTAAATATGAACAATTTATCTCTTTATAAAATGTAGAGTTAAAATGAAATAATTGCAAATAAAACTTAATAAAATGTCGGTAATAAAATTGGACAAGTAGATTCATATTCCAAAAATTTAATAATATTATAGATCTAAAATCAGTTAGAATCATCAAAAAGTATGAAAGCAAGAAAAATTTCTAAAATGTTGGAGCTTCTCATACAGCAGGGGAAAAGAGACACATCTATTTGGAGACAGCTGCAGTGTGTTTTTATTTTTAATTCTTAGTAAATAATATAATTTAAAATATAACCAGAACTTCCAATTTTACCTCCAATATGTAAAAAGCTTAGACATCATTGCTCCTGTATTAGTCAAGGTTCTCCAGAGAAATACAACCAATAAGATGTGTACGTTGTGTGTATATAAAATATATATACATATATGAAGAGAGAAACAGAAACAAAGAGAAATTTATTATAAAGATTTATCACATAATTATAGAGACTGAGAAGCCCCAAAATCTGCAGCAGGAATTGGTGAGCTGGAGACCCAGGAGAGCCAATGATATAGTCCAGGTCTGAAGGTCAACAGATTATCCACCCAGAAAGAGTTGACGCTTCAATATGAAGGGAAGAAAAAGCCCACACCCCAGTTTGAAGTTAGACAGGCAGAAAGAATTCTCTTAATTGGGGGAGGGTTGGATATTTTATTCTATTCAGGCATTTCAGTAACTGGATAACGCTCACCTACATGAGTGAGGGCAATCTGATTTATTTATTCTGCTAATTTAAATGTTAATCTCATGCAAAACAACCTCACAGAAACTCCCAGACTAATGTTTGACCAAATATCTGGGCACCCTGTGGCTCAGTTAAATTCACAAATTCAATTAACCAATGCAACTCCCTTTTTGCAACAAGAAAAAGTCGAACAAGTTGAAAATTATGACATTTCTTGGACCCATCAGAGAAATGAATTTGCAGGATAAATCGATACCTTGAAATTTGAAAAGACAGGTGAATCTACGGAGCCTGGATCTGCTTTACTGAGCATAAGCCACTGGAGTTATAAAGTGGTATGAATGCTTAAATGATAATTTTAATGAATTGCTGGAGGCTGAGTGTGGGCCCACATGACAATGCAAACTTGCTGGAAGCAGTGGTCTTAGAAGGCTCCTACATTTTTCTGGGTTTTATTTTTAGAAACCCCAGCAGATGAAGTCCAAGAAAGAACTGTATAAATGCTCTAGCAGGGAGAAGAGAAGAACAAGCCTTGAAATTCACCCAGAGCTATCTCCATAACAAAGGCCTACTCTCCAGGGTAAAAGAATTTATCACAGCCAGTTTCAGAGCCATGGGGGAAGACATTCATCTAATTCCAGCCTCCTCTACCTCTCTTGTCACATCTAAGGGAAGGCAGGAGTAATCCACATGTTAGAGGCCAATTTGTTTCCCCCTGAAATTCACATGTTCCCCCCAAATTTATAAGTTGAACTCCTCACCTCTAGTACCTTAGCATGTAACTGTATTTAGAGATAGAATTTTTGAAGAGGTAATTAATTTAAAATGAGTCATTAGCGTGGGCCCTAACCAACAATACCGATGTCCTTAAAGGAAAAGATCAGGGCACAGACACACACAAAATAAAGATACAGGAAGAAGATGTT
Organism: Callithrix jacchus; assembly: GCF_049354715.1. NCBI lineage: Eukaryota > Metazoa > Chordata > Mammalia > Primates > Cebidae > Callithrix > Callithrix jacchus. The sequence continues at coordinate 17,066,031 of NC_133508.1, forward strand.
CATCTACAAGTCAAAGAAACAGGCTCCACAAGAAACCAACCATGCCCACACCTTGACCTTAAGACTTCCAGGCTCCAGAATTTTGTTTTAAATTCTGCTGTTTAAGCCATCCAGTCTGTTTTACTTTGTTATGGCAACTCCAGTGTCTTAGTTTAGCATGGCTATAATAGAATACTATGCGCAGGGGACTTTATAATGAACAGAAATGTACTTGGTTCACATTTCCAGAGGCTAGGAAGACTAATATCAAGATGCCAGCATCTGGTGAGGGCCTTCGTGCTGTGTCATCCCATAGGAAAGGCAGAAGAGCAAGAGAGGTAAGAATAGATCAAACTCACATCCTTAATTGCTTTTATAATTGGCATTGATCTACTTATGAAGGTGGGACTCTCATGCCCTCCAGAGCTCCCTTTAGGCCTTACCTCCTAACACTGTTGCTTTAGGGATTAAGTTTCCAATACCTGCTTTTGGGGGACACGTTTCAACAGTATTACACGCTATACCAAACAAACAAAAACTTGTGGAAGTCACAGGCCAGAGACATTGGCTTACTAAAGGGCTGAGATGTTGTTGGAATTTTACAGGATAATCTTTCTCTTCCATATTTATTCCACAATAGGCATCCCATATAATAAGAGTAGATTACAGCAAAAAGGGCTGCAAGACACAGATTTTCTCTGAATAGGAGTACTTAGAGATGCCCAAAGTCAAGAAGGAAATGAAATTTGCAATATCTGGTAAATAAAGCTACAGAAAACCTGAAGCCCAACTCCAAACCAGATTAACAGAAATCTCACACTTAAGATTTATTTACCTCAGTTTCTATTACAGAGCAACATCAGAATCAGAGGCAGATTTGACACAGAATTGGAGGTATTACACAGGCAATTTAAAATAACTATGATGAATATGTTAGGGGCTCTAATAGGAAAGTAGGCAACGGGCAAAAAACAGGCCTGTTGCCAGGCATGGTGGTTCATGCCTATAATCCCAGCACTTTGGGAGGCTAAGGAGGGTGGATCACCTGAGGTCACGAGTTTGACACCAGTATGGTGAAAACCTGTCTCCACTAAGAATACAAAAATTAGCGAGGCATGGTGGCCCTCACCTGTAATCCCAGCTACTCAGGAGACTGAGGCAAGAGAATCGCTTGACCCAGGGAGGCAGAGGGAGCAGTGAGCCGAGATCATGCCACTGTACACCAGCCTGAGCGATAGAGCAAGACTCCATCTGAAAACAAACAAACAAACAAAAAATAAACAACCACAACAACAAAAAAACCAGGCCTGTAATATAAGCAGAGAGATGGAAGTTCTAAGAAAGGCACAGAAGGAAATGCTAGAAATAAAAACACTGCACTGAAGTGAAGAATACCTTTGATAATCTAACAGACTGAACAAGTAGAAGAAAGAATTAGTGAGCTTGAACATAGATCAATAGAAACTTTGAAAACTAAAATGCAAAAGGAAAGAAAGGAGAAAGAAATAGATAACATCCAAGAACTATGGGGCAATGTAAAGGATCTAGCCTATGCATAACTGGAATAGTAGAAGAATCAAATGGAGCAAAATGAATTTTGAAGCAATAATAGCTGAGAGCTTTTCAGAATTAATTCTGGACTACAAACGACAGATTCAAAAATTTAAAAAAAAAAACCCACTGGGAAAATTATAATTAAATTGCAGAGACTAAAAACTAAAATAAATTCTTCAAAGAAGACAGAGGAAAGATACACCTCACTTCGGCAAGAACAAGATAAGATTTACGGCAGATAGTTTTTAAAATCAGAAATCATGCAGGCAAGTAGAATGAAGTAGTGACTGTTAAAACAAAAGTACCAACTGGAATTCCAGCAAAATTATTCTTCAAAGGGAAATATAAATAAGACTTTCTCAGACAATCAAAAATGGATGGAATTCACCACTAATAAATTCCCTCGGTTTTTGATTGCCTGAGATGAAATGGGGAAAGACTTCTTTGTGAAGAAGGAAAATGACACATGTCAAAAACTTGGATTTACATGAAAAAAGGAATAGCATAATAGAAAAAATAAAGGTAAAATATTTTATTTTTCCTATTGATAAAAGATCTAACTCAGTTTAAAGTAACAATAGTAGCAATGTATTGAGATGGCACAGCATATTGACAGGTGAAATGAATGACAGCAATGTCTCAAGAAACAGGAAGGAGGGATTAGGAATGCTCTATTATAAGGTACCTGACTTAGACAGAAGAGTGTCACTTGAAGATGGACGTAGATTAGATTAGTAAAAGTGAATGCTATAAACTCTAGGGAAAGCATTAAAAATGATTTTAAAGAAGCGATATGCTAAGAGATAAAATATGACCATATAAAATGACCATTTAAAACCAGGAAAAGCAGAAGCCTCTGCTAATGAATACAAAACAGTTGCAAACCTGATTGCTATTAATTCAAATACATCAATAATCATTTTAAATCTAGTGCTATAAATATATTAGATAAAAAGGAGAAAATATCAGAGTGATTCAAAACAATAAGAACAATGCACAACTCTGTTATCTATAAGAAATCTACTTTAAATATAAAGGCAGGTTCAAAGCAAAGGGATGGTAATGAAAACTGGAGTGGTGATATTAATTTCAGACAAAATAAACAAAATAAATGACCCCCCAACTGATAAAACTGAAAGAAGAAATAGGCTCCTTCCTTCCTTCCTTCCCTCCCTTCCCTCCTTACTGTCTTCCTCTCTTCCCTCCCTCCTTCCTCTCTTCCTCCTTTCCCTCCCTCCTTCCTTTCTTCCTCCCTTCCCTCCCTCCTTTCTTTCTTTCTTTCTCTCTCTCTGCCTCCCTCTCTCTTTCTCTCTCTCTGTTTCTTTCAGATGGAGTTTTGTTCTTGTTGCCCAGGCTACAGTACAATGTTACAGTCTCATCTCACTGCAACCTCTGCCTCCTGGGTTCAAGCGATTCTCCTGCCTCAGCCTCCCAATTAGCTAGGATTACTTGTATTTTTAGTAGAGATGGGGTTTCACCATGTTGGCCAGGCTGGTCTCAAACTCCTGATCTCAGGTGATCCACCTGCCTCGGCTTCCCAAAGAGCTGGGATTACAGACTTGAGCCACCACACTCAGCCAAAATGGGCATATTTCAACATCCCCCAGTTAATAACTTATAGGTTACTTCCAGTAGTGTGTTCAATAGGACTCCTTGTGTGGTTTGGTAGTTTGTGTCTGTCAAGGAGTTGGTCCGTTTCACCTATCAACACTCACTGGCAGTAACTGATAGATCAAATAGGCAGAAAACCTATGAAGATAGAGTTAACCTGAACAACACTATCGATCAACTTGAACTTACTGACAATTACAGTGTACTCAATTTTAAAAAGAGCAGAATACACATTTTCTTCTAGTTAAACCAAAAGCTTCTGCATAATCAAACAATCAACACAGTAAACAGTCAACCTAAGAATAGGAGAAAATATTTGCAAACTATCCCTCCAACAAAGTTCTAATATCCAGAATCTATAAGGAACTTAAATCAGCAAGAAAAACAAAGCAAGTAACCCCATTTTTTTTTAAAAAATGGGCAAAGGACATAAACAGATACTTCTCAAAAGAAAGCATACAAGTGGCCAACAAGCATCTGAAAACCACTCAACATCACTAATTATTAGAGAAATGCAAATCAAAAACACAATGAATACCGTCTCTCACCGGTCAGAACGGCTACAATCAAAAATTAAAAGAAAAAAAAAACTAAAACAAATGCTGGCAAGCTTGCAGAGAAAAGGGAACACTCTTATACTGTGGCTGAGAGTGAAATTAGTTCAGCCACTGTGGAAAGCAGCTTGGCAATTTTTCAAAGAACTTAAAACAGAGCTACCATTTGACCCAGCAATCCCATTTCTGGGGTATACCCAAAGGAATAGAAATTGTTCTACCATAAAGAGACATGTACCTGTATGTTTACTGCAGCACCGTTCACAATAGCAAAGACACAGAATCAACCTACATGCCCATCAGGGGTGAACTGGATAAACAAAACATAGTACATATACACCATGGAACACTACACAGCCATCAAAAAGAATGATACTGTGTGATTTGCAGCAACGTGGATTCAACTGGAGGCCAATGTCCTAAGCGAACTCATGTAGGCATAAAAAAATGCAAACCATATGTTCTCACTCAAGGGCGTTAAACCCTGAGGACACAAACAAGGCAACAATAGACACTGGAACCTACTTGAGAGTAGAGGGTGGGAGGAGGGTTAGGGCCAAAAGACTACTTATCAGGCATGATGTCTGGGTGATGAAATAATCTGTACACCAAACCACAGTGACGCACAATTTACCCATGTAATGAACCTGCACATGTACCCCCTGAACCTAAAAGTTAGAAGAGGGGGAAGAAAGAAGCATGAGTTACGTGAGAATATGCATTTATCAAAATTCACTGAATTGTATACTTACAATTTGTGCATTTCATTATATGTAAATTTTACCTTTTGAAGGAACTGTAAACAAAAGGTAATGTCAATGTACCCATCTGGGTCAGCCCTTGAAATACCCTCAAATTACATTGTGATTATCTCTTTGATTCCATGTTTGCTTCTAAATACAACTTAAGACAATTTACAGTAAGTTGTAAGCCAAAAGAATAATTCAAATTTCCCGGCTGGGCACGGTGCTCACACCTGTAATCCCAGCACTTTGGGAGGCCGAGGTGAGTAGATCACAAGGTCAAGAGATCGAGACCATCCTGGTCGACATGGTGAAACCCCGTCTCTACTAAAAACAAAAAAATTAGCTGGGCACGGTGGTGCATGCCTGTAATCCCAGCTACTCAGGAGGCTGAGGCAGAATTGCTTGCACCTGGGAGGTGGAGGTTGCGGTGAGCCAGGATTGAGCCACTGTACTCCAGCCTGGGCAAAAGAGGGAGACTTCATCTCAAAAAAAAAGAAAAGAAAAGAAATTTAAAAAAAAAACATTAAAATACGCTGCAGCTGCCTTGCCCAGCTAACAACATAATCCCGTTGATAACGGCCTTCCTAGGATCCCAGTTCTAACCTACCCTATTTCATTTATTATAGCCCGAATTAATCAGCCTCTTAGTAATCATAGTAATTGAACTATTTGTTGTGAGTTCAATCTGATCTGCTACTTAGGAAAATAAACATCTTGGTTTATTCGTGACATGTGTTCTCAAGAAATGCTTCGCTTAACACCCAGCTGTAAATCTGAATAAAATTGAGAAGAGAAATTTCCATAGACAAATGTTTTGGCTAACTGTCTCCTTTGGCATTTCAACTGAAATCTTTTCTTTAAAAAATATAGCTGCCATTTGAACCAAGATTTCTGTAGTTTATTCCATCTCCAATTAGCAGCTCAGCTTTGCACTGGCATTTCTACTCAGGCAGCTGCAGTAGACTCATCAGGCCAAATCTGCCTTTCCCAATTGCCCACATGCCACTTTTACTGATGTACACAAGGGCCAGGGACCAAGAGCTGCCCACAGATAACTGCAATTCTAGTTGTGAATGCCTCTATGACTTGACAGTGATGGCAGTAGAAATGAGCAAAAAAATTTTCAAAGAACACAGATTACCTGCTTCTGGCTCAAGCTAAAAAGGATCTTTCTTACCTTCTGATGGTTGTTAAAAGCAATCAAATAATTGCAACTAGAAAGGGACAACAGTCTTTCCCACTTCCCAGCTTTGGAAAATCATGTCTCATAGCAAAGATACCCATATTTTATTTCAAGAAAACCTAAACGCTTCCTTCTAGAATATGCATTCGATCTATGGGGTAGGCATCTTTGAGCTAGCAACGAGGCACTGTAATGGTTCCAAGTGCTAATCAAAAGCAAAAGCCATTATTTCTACTTCAGCGGTGATGCTAGAAATATTTATGATGACTAGATTTTGAAAAAGAATTGGATAGGTCTAAAGAATTACGCATATCTTCAGCCCAAGGCACAAGGGGTTATTCTATCACGAATGTGCCTTTTTCTTCTACTTGAGGGATGGAGATTCATTTCCAAGGATTGAGTTAGTGATGGCAGAAGAATTCTCCTCTATCCCTGGGGTGGAAGAAAGTTGTTGTACATTTCTCTTTTAGAATGAGATGCTACATGAATACCTACGGTAGATACCCCACCTCTCCCTAGCACTATGTAATTAAATAAGATGAAAAAAATTTAAAATCACTGGATGTAGTGGCTTACATCTGTAATCCCAGAAATTTGGGAGGCCAAGTTGGGAGAAATGCTTGAGGCACGAGTTCCAGGCCCATCTGGGCAACACAGTGAGACTCCCATCTCTACAAAAAAATTAGAAGTTATCCAGGTAGAGTGGTGCATGACTGTGCAGTCCCAGCTACTTTAGAAATGGAGGCAGGAAGACCGCGTTAGCTCTGACGTTCAAGGGTGCACTAAGCTGTGATCATGCCCCTGCACTCCAGTCTGGACAAGATGGAGCAAGACTCTATCTCTAAAAACTTTTTTTTTTAATTAAAAATTCAGTTTCTCAGTTGTGCTAGCCACATTTCCAGTGTTATGATGGCAGATAACAGAACACTTCCGTCAGCACTAGCAGTCCTTTATGAACAGACTCATTCCACATAAACAAAAGTCTCCTGCAGCTGGGCACTGTGGCTCAGGCCTGTAATCCCAGCACTTTGGGAGGCTGAGGCGGGTGGATCACGAGGTCAAGATATCGAGACCATCCTGGTCAACATGGTGAAACCCCGTCTCTACTAAAAATACAAAAAAATTATCTGGGCATGGTGGCGCGTGCCTGTAATCCCAGCTACTCAGGAGGCTGAGGTGGGAGAATTGCCTGAACCCAGGAGGCGGAGGGTTCGGTGAGCTGAGATCGCGCCATTGCACTCCAGCCTGGGTAACAAGAGTGAAACTCCGTCTCAAAAAAAAAAAAGTCTCCTGCAAGCATGGCACTGGACAGCTCTGGTGTTGAGTTCACCGTTTGTTACACAAGACCTTGATGCATGGTAGAGGCTGCAAGTCTGACTGCAACATCACTAACGCTCAAACGGAGCAGGTTCCCTCAGTACTGATCCGACCACATGCCCCATCCTGTTGAAAAGAAGAACCATACTGAAAACCTGAATCCTGACCTCAAGACGCTTTCAACTCAAGACGTCTCTCTCCCTCTTGTCTTTTGTTCATGTACTTCTCTTTATCACCCCCACTTTCTCCAATTATATTTTCCCTTGCCTGCTCATCAATGAAAGAACTGCACGCTCATTCATGCCCTTGGAAGTCAATGACTCAATGAGAAGACTTGCTGCTAGGTTTGAAGACAAAAGTTTCAACGCCATACGCCTGCTCTTGAATGACTTCTTTGCATATTGTTGTAAAAATATTTCTCTTTCCCTTCTGGGAACTAATGGCATCCACGATACAGTGAAGTCTTTGGATATGCAGGGATGTCTTGCCAGACGGATGAACTGGTAACCGTCCAAGCTCATCAAAATGCTATTGTGATGTCAAGACAGCATCAAGACTGTTTCTGGAAAGCCTAATTGCAGTGGCGGGGAGATGAGCTTGAAAGGATAAAATGTTGTCCCTAAGCAAGATAAGCAAATGGAACTTTACAAATGCATATTCCTACCCTCCTATTCTCCTCTGTTGCCAACAGGCAGCCAAAAAGCCAGCAGGGTTCTTTCAAAGGCTGTCTCTCCATTAGGACTTCAGTGGCCCTGGCAATGAAAGGTGAGACAGAAGGGTATGTAAAATGCAGCTGAATGCCACCCTGGTACCAAGTTTATTATGCTGAGAACTTACTTGTTGCAATGCTAATGGGACAGAATTCTATTTCTCTTATTTAAAATTTTCCAGCACAAATGAGGCGGTGCAGTGGGGCTGTTACATCATGTAGCTTTCTGAAAATGCTGGTGGCTTCTCTCCATTTACACCTCCTCCTCTTGCACATGGTGAGAGGATGCTTCTGATTTTTACAAAGTGGTCCCATTTGCTTGGAAAACATCATGGGATTCAATCAGGATTTATAACAGCCAGATTTCACCAGGACTCAATAAAGGTAAAGACGTCTTGGTCATATTCCAAATATGTTCAAGTCCTCATCTCTCTTTCTCTCACTGCTCTACAGCTGCTCCAACAACACCAGGGGGTGGGAAACGGGCCACTCAACGAAAAGAAGAATCTGAGTTAATAGGTTTGGCTTCGACTATATTTTTCTCTAAGTTAAATCGACTTCCAGTGTGTAGTGGAGATGGCAGCAAAGGAAGATAAAGCTGGAGAAACTGGAAGGTAAAGAAGCGTGGATCCTTGTGTCTGGGAAGTTTATTATTTACTGGGGATATGGTTAAAATTAAATGGTAGACATCAAGTGCCTAAAACAAAGTATAACTTAAACCAGCACACATACCCATGTGCCTCTTGAATTCGTTTTTTTTTTTTTTGAGATGGGACTCACTGTCACCCAGCCTGGAGTGTAGTGGAGTATCATAGCTCACTGCAGCTTTGACCTCCTGGGCTCAAGCAATCCTCCTGCCTCATTAAAAAAAAAAAATGTATATATTGTGAAGACGGAGTCTCACTATGCTGCCCAGGCTGGTCTTGAACTCCTGGCCTCAAGTAATCCTTGCCTCTGTCCCTCACAGTGCTAGGGTTATGGGTGTGAGCCACCACACCCTGTCCACCTCTCTTAATTACTACCCATCCTGACTTCAGCCAGCATCTTCTCACAACTGGATTCTATTGTCTTCTTCCAACCGGTCAGCTTAGAGCCACTCTTGCTCTGGAGAGAAGAAAACGAATTTAACTTCTGTTTAAATCTCTTCAATAGTCTATCATGTTTCTAAGATAAAGACAATCTTCCTTAGTGTCGTTTACAGATCCTATAAATTCTGTCCCCTCCCTATGTCTCTGGGAAGCTTCAGCTCACCCACGGACTCCCTCAGTCCTGGCCATCTGTCAGTCTCTCTCAAGCATCAGACTCCATCCAGCTTCAGGATGTGTGTACATGCATGTCTCCTCTGCCTACGTCCCTCTTCCTTCCCCCTCCACCTGATTAATGCCAATTCAGCCTTTCTATCTCAGCTTAACAGGTGCTTCATCAGAGAGCCTTTCCTAAACCAACGGGGCAAAAGCATCTACTATACTCCATGTGCTCTTCCTATCCTCACCTCAACTTTGTAACTGTTCTCAAGATTTCGTTTTCACACTCATCATAAGAATACTGGATGACTGCTTTTTTATTTCCTAACTAGCTGCATGGGGTCAGAGGGCATGTGTTTCTTGCTTATCATTGCATCTGTAGGGTCCACCTAGCACCTTATATAAGTAGCATCTCACAAAGATTTGAGGAAGAGAGACCAGGAAGAAAAGAAAGAAGGAAGAGAGGAAGGGAAGGTAAAGAAAGGAATGAAGGAAGGAAGAGAGGGAGAGGAAAGAGGGAGGGAGGGAGGAAGGACAGAGGAAAGGAGAAGGGAGAGAGGGAAGGAAGAAGGAAAGGAAGGAATGGAGGAGGGAGTGAAGGAGAGGAGGAGGAAGAAAAGGAAGAAAGAAAAGGAGGGAGAAAAGGAAGAAAGGAAAGGAGAAAAGAATGGAGGGAGGGAAGGGAGTAAGAGAGAGAAGGAGAAAGGAAGGAAGGAATTGAGGAAGAAAAGGAAAGAAGGAATGGAGGGAGAGGAGGAAGAAAGGAATGGAGGGAGGGAAGAAAGGAGGAAAGGAAGGAAGGAGTGAGGGGGGGAGAAAAGGAAGGAAAGAATTGAGGGAGGAAACGAAGGAAGGAATGGAGGAAGAGAGGGAGCCAGGGAGAAAGATGGAGGATAAGGGAAGGAATTTACCGAGACATAACAAAATGTATTTCCTGCAGCCATAGGACCCAGCACATGCAACAGCTTCTTAATAAATAATTACAGCTTTATTTGCAGGTTACAGAAAGCATGTGGCAAAGGTCCAGTGACAAAGGAAAATGGTTAGTTTAAAAAAAAAAAGTTTCTCCACATCCTCTCCAGCATCTGTTGTCTCCAGATTTTTTAATGATCGCCATTCTAACTGGCGTGAGATGGTATCTCAATGTGGTTTTGATTTGCATCTCTCTGATGACCAGTGACGATGAGCATTTTTTCATATGATTGTTGGCCTCATATATGTCTTCTTTCGTAAAGTATCTGTTCATATCCTTTGCCCACTTTTGAATGGGCTTGTTTGTTTTTTTCCTGTAAATCTGCTTGAGTTGTTTGTAAATTCTGGATATCAGCCCTTTGTCAGATGGGTAGACTGCGAAAATTTTTTCCCATTCTGTTGGTTGCCGATCCACTCGTGTAAATTAGTTCAACCATTGTGGAAGACAGTGTGGCGATTCCTCAAGGCCTTAGAAATAGAAATTCCATTTGACCCAGCAATCACATTACTGGGTATATATCCAAAAGACTATAAATCGTTCTACTATAAGGACACATGTACACGAATGTTCATTGCAGCACTGTTTACAATAGCAAAGACCTGGAATCAACCCAAATGCCCATTGATAATAGACTGGATTGGAAAAATGTGGCACATATACACCATGGAATATTATGCAGCAATCAGAAATGATGAGTTCGTGTCATTTGTAGGGACATGGATGAATCTGGAAAACATCATCCTCAGCAAACTGACACAAGAACAGAAAATGAAACACCGCATATTCTCACTCATAGGTGGGTGATGAAAAATGAGAACACATGGACACAGGGAGGGGAGTACTAAACACTGGGGTCTATTGGGGGGAAAAGGGGAGGGCCAGTGGGAGGGGGAGGTGGGGAGGGATAGCCTGGGGAGAAATGCCAATTGTGGGTGAAGGGGAGAAGAAAAGCAAAGCACACTGCCATGTGTGTACCTACGCAACTGTCTTGCATGCTCTGCTCATGTACCCCAAAACCTATAATCCAATAAAAAAAAAAAAAAAAAAAAAAAAAAGTTTCCCAGGCACACCAAAGAGTACATCAAGGAGGAGAGAAAGGCACATGTGCATTAGCAATGGTCTAGGCTGACTGTGCCTTTCTTGATTGGTGGATTTTAACAGAGATGAACTAGACTCAGTACGTTTTAAGACACATGGCCAAAGGCAGTTGTTATATCTTTCCTTTGAGGAAACAGATCTTCCTGAATTTGTCTCATCAGAACTTGGAGGCAAAAGGATGGACCAAATGGCATCTGCCACCTTCTGATCCCAATTCAAATGTTACCAGCAAGCTTACTGAAGGGCCAGGAGAGTGTTAAAAAGTTATGCTTTCCCAAAATTAAAACATAACTGTAGTTCTATTGTTGCTGTCCCAAATGGAGGAAATTTTAACTTGCCAAATTACAAGTACACGAAAGAGCTTAACACTTTGGTACATTATTATGGAGTCACTATTCAACCATTGGTCGGATCACTGCATGTTATACAGCAATATTCTGTTTGGAGTTTGCTGAAGTAAAATAATAGCAGCCCCCAGAACACTGATGGAACTTTTGCCCCATCTCCAACCAAAACATAGTTTCTACTGTGTGAGGCTTGACCTGTTTTGGGGGATGCATGCCGCTGTTTTTAGTTTCTTGACAGTTTTAGAGACACTGGCTCTGAGTAAGATATATGTTAACATACATAAGATGTTTGTTAGCTTGCTCTACCTAAATACTGTACTGCATGCTACATTTCTGCATTGTCAATTTCTAAATTGCATGCACCCTGCAGAGATGAATAAAGTTTTAACTCACCATGCTAAATTCATCATTAATCTTCCTATTGCAGTCCATGGCTAAGGCAAAAAACTGAATATATAAAAATTCATTTTAAAAAAACTAGCATCTGTAGGTTCCATTTAAATTCTAGCATTCAAATGAAGCTTGAAATTGAGTTAAATGGATGATTTTATAAGTAAACATGTCTAAATTAAGAAGGATTCTAATTTATTATATTCTTGAATGTTATTTGGCAATTTTATAAAAAATATATGAAAAAATAAAGAGATGTTCCAATTTGTTTCATCATTCTTAAATGGTTAATTATAGCATAAATACCAAGATTTTGTATACTGAAATAGAAAAAAACAATCCCTGGAGACATATTTAATCATTTGGATTTGGTAGTACAATGTTTATTCGTTCATTTTTAGTCCATTAGAGTGTAAATTAGATTTGATTTGCTTGCTCTGATTGCCTTAATTGCCCCAGTTACAGCTGAAGTACAAATAAAATTGTAATAAATTGAACAGATGTTTAACCTACTCTACCACGATCTTTAATAGTCAATTCCAATTGCAATTTACATTCAGCAATTTAACAAGACCCTGAGGAAACGTATCTGATTATTAAAACAAGCTGTTTGTTTCTGTGTGTGATGGAAACAAGACCATCATGTCACGTGCTTTGGTCCGGTGCAATTTTTTTCATGTGTTTAATTTTGTTTTATCTCTTTTTAGGAAAAGAATACATACATACATACATATATATGTATAAGGTGTGACTACAGAAATGAGTCTGCAGCCTAAAAAAATAAGCATATTTAAATTAATGCTAAAAGGGAAATTTTACAAGATTATAAAATGTTTTATAAAGAAAAAAACAAATCCTATTGCCTTTCCCACAAGCAACTTCACTAATAGCCTCTGTGATAGCCAATGGGAGAGCCTCATCTTAATAAAAGCATCAATTAGAAAATTTAAAAAAAAGTTCCATTATTCAGATTCTGCATGTCATTCACCCACTGCCCAGAGAGAAAAATATTCTTCTTACAAACAGTGCTTGGCATTGCACTAGTGTCTTCTACACCTTTTCACTTTAATTTAATGTGGCTGCTAAGATACTGCATAACTTGTGTATGAACCACTCTTAAGAGTCCTTGGCAGAAACTTGCACATTGTAGCTCTTGCATTTCCTTGGAAAGAAATTTAGAATATATTCTATGTCAGTTGTATCAACATATAATGTAAAATTCCAAAGAGATTCCTAATTATTGTACACTGAGGCCATGTTTATGTAACAGGAAAGTTAGTTTACTTAAAAAATTAAACTTGCAGTGTGGATATAGAATCTAAATTGAAACTAAATTCAATTTAATTTATTTATTTCAATTGAAACTAAATTGAAAACTGAATGCTCATTGAAAACCAGCTCATCCTGGAGCCAAAACTCAAAAGTCTACAGAAATCAGGGAAACAGCCTAAATGAGGGAAGATGCTGGGTGAGGACAACAGTGAACTGGAAAATGCCGTCTCCTTTAAGGGGCCCAAACTACTTGGTTGCAGCCAGGTGTTGCCAAGATAGAATGCAGCCAAGGGATGACAGAGATTCTGATTTTTCATGAAAACCTGGGAATCGAGATTTCTGTGAAAACTTTTATGATTCAAAAAAAAAAAAAAGCAACTACTTCAAAACTTTTAGAATATTTAGCATAGTAAAAAGCAACAATTAAAATTTGTGCACCAAGCATAACCCCAATGCACGGACTGCTATTTAGTCACTTATCTATCCAATTCCAATGTACAGCTGATGACTGGAAGGCCCAAAATAGTTCAAGTGATCATTATACTTTAGTGGTAAAACCAGAAACTAGAACCCCTGCCCCTAGGTAGTTAAAACCACCCACTTGGGTTCAGGTCTCAATTATGATCCAACCTGCTACACAACCTTTAGCAAATTACTTAATCTCTCTGACCTATTTGTCAAACAGAGATAGTAGTATTACTTATACCATAAGTTGGTTGAGGAGATAATGTAAGATATGAGATAATGTGTATGGAGCACCCAGAATGTCTGGTACCTAACAAGCATTCAATATATCAAAATTACAATCATTTTTGCCATTAGCATTATCATATTAGACCTTTCTGGAAAAAAAGCAAGAAATAATCTTTATGATAAAGCCCTTGAAAAGGACATTTTATTTCATGAAGTCTTGAAAAGGACATTTCATTTAAAACCTACTGCTTTGTGTGGCAGTTCCTCAAAGTGCTAAAAACAGAATGACCATTTGACCCAGCACAATCCCATTACTGGGTAGGTAACCAAAGGAATATAAATCATTCTATCATAAAGACACATGCATGCTTATTTTTAACACAGCACTCTTCACAATAGCAAAGATATGAAATCAACCTAAATGTTCATCAATGACCAATTGGATAAAGGCAATGTGGTAAAAACACCATGGAATACCACACAGTCATAAAAAAGAATGAGATCATATCTTTTGCAAAAACATGGATGGAGCTAGAAGCCACTCCCTAGCAAAGTAACATAGGAACAGAAAACCAAGTACTACATGCTCTCACGTACAAGTAGCAGTGAGCCGACATCACACCACTGTACTCCAGCCTGGGGACAGAGCGAGACTCCATCTCAAAAAACAAAACAAACAAAACAAAAGAAAACAAAAACAAGTGGGAGCTAAATAATGAGAACTCATGAACACAAAGAGGTAAGTGGCAGACCGTGGGGCCAGTCTGAGGGTGGAGGGTGAGAGAAGGGAGAGAATCAGAAAAAATAGCTATTGGTTACTAGTCTTAGTGCCTGGGAGACAAAATCATCTGCAAGACAAGCCCCCGTGATGTGAGTTTACCTATTGACAAACCTGCCCATATATCCTTGAATTTAAAATAAAAGTTGGAAAAATGAAAGCTACTGTTTTGATCGTCCTTTTCTTCCAAAAAATGAAATAAAAAATCTACTTCTAGGCACGTTTTTATTGTAAGCTTTAGAGTGAGAAGAGAAAGAGGAATGACATAAAGCGTGACGAAGGAGAAAGGGTGAGGCCAAGGGGATGTTCCTAGGGAGCAATGTGTGCCTTATGAATCCCATCTTTAGTAAATTCGGAAGCATCGACCAAACACTACTTCCCCTCCCCCAATCCTGAACACCTGCTACACAGATGACAACAAGGAACCACTATTTTGGGGAAGAGGTTCGTTTTTCTTAGTAGATGTTTGTGTTCATGGTAGACAACATTATAGAACACAGCAAAAAGTAAAACCTAAAATAAAAATAAAATGAAAAATTTTCAGCCGACTGTGCATTTGGAAACCATTTCATTCCACCGTGTCCTTTTATTCTTGAGTCCAGCCAAAGGAAAGAAAAAAACTAAATGTTTATAAATGGAATATCAAGTGGGTTTGTTATTTTTAAAAGATCAAAAAAAGAGGGAATCTGATTATTGTGAACAAAACCTGTAAAAAGAGAGAAATAAAGAGGATATCAGGATATAATACAGCGAAATTCTTTTTACTGAGAGTCACTGTTAGGCATTCAACTCAGCACAAATTACGGTATACCATAGGCAACTTGAACTGAACTTATGTACAACGTTTAAAACTGTGGGGATTTTTAAAAGAACTTTATGTTTCCTCATTTAAAAGATGAATTCTTTCTAAAAATTACAGTGCTTTTGCCAATAACAACGTGTTTCTCTAAAGAAACGATTTTCTGTGACTTTGCAAGTTATTCCTTTTGTTTGGTTTCATTGCATAATAAAATGAACCAATAGCATCATGCAGAATTGACACTTCAGATTAGGGTTTTTAGCATTATGCATGATGGGTAACTCCAAAAGAAGGCTCTGTTGACTTGCATTAACAAGGAAGCATATGTTCTTCTGGTAACCCATAAGGAATACTCTAAATATAAAGCAATACAAGAGTTAAATCACATCCTGAGAAAATAAACTAAAAATGCATGAGATTTTTTTTTCCTAGCCCCCACATAAAAATTCCTGTAGGTAACACTTGAATTGTGATGAATACCACTGCTATTTTATGATATCAAGGGATGAAATTCTGATGAAGTAATTGAGTTAGTATCTTTTTGGAAAAATGTGTTGAACATCCCATCATACCTAAAACTCCATATCAGTGAAAATATAGCCAGGCACCACCTAATTGTGCTGGGTATTTTAGGCAATTTTTGCTTACAGCATATCCTATGTGGGACCGATCCAGGGCATGTGAGTGTTTGCCTGTCAATAGGGAGATCTCACAGGAACTCTGCTGTGTTCAGGGCAAAACATTCCGGCATCTCATATTCTTCCCCTCAATGCCCCCGTATTGGCTGAAGAACTCATGGCAAAAGAATTTCCTGTTCTTCTCAGGGCTCCCTTAACCATGTATATCTGAAAACCATTAATAAATCCTTTCAAAGGGTTTTTCTACCGTTTTGTCCCCAAAGGAGCTCTCATTCGATCTATGTTCATTTCTTTCCTTTCCACACTTTGCTTTTCTACTTCAACTTCTGGAAATGTGAGAACTCAAGATTGACAGAATTTTCCATCCATGGCTAAAGAGCCCACTTGAAGATTTCCAGACATGCCCAGTTTGACACTACGTTCTTGCCCCCTGATCCTCCAGAGACCTATCTGGATTGTCACATGAAGTTGGAAGCCAGGGAGCCTCCTTAGACAAAGCTTTTCAGCCTAGAGTTCAATGGAAAGGCCCATGAGAGACAACTGTGAAGGTCACTGTCTGAACTGCTTGGAGGAAAGGTTACCTATGTATCAGAAAAGCAGCTTATAATTTTCAGTTCCTCACAAACGAAGGCACACTTGTAAACTCCTCCAAGCTTAGGTGAATGCACAACCAGTCTGCAGTCACTGCTGGCCTGCAAGAATTCCCAAAGCATCTTCAAAACGGAAATCTGCAGATGGAGCACAGTAGCTCACACCTATATTACCCACACTTTGGGAGGCTGAGGCAGGAGGACTGCTTGAGGCTACAAGTTCAAGATCAGCCTGGGCAACATAGTGAGACCCCATCTCTATAAAATAAATTTATTTTGCTATTTCCTGTAATCCCCTGGCACTTAGGAAGGCAGAGACAACCCAGGATTCAAGACCAGCCTGGGCAATACAGCGAGACTATTCTCTACAAAAAGCAAATTTAAAAAAATTAATGGAAACCTGTAGAGATCAGCACCCACGTGTGTGGGTAAGAGTGTGTGAGTGTAGACAGAACACAGTAGGAAGGGTGTCTGGGTCTGCACTTATTCCTTCATTTAATGTTGCTATGTATCCTGTTAGCCTAGAGAAAATGCTGAATCTGCCACATGGAGAGAAAACAGGCTTTAAATGAGGGAGAATGTTGCAACACATTACCACAGACTTAGCAGCTTAAAACGGTACAAACTTATCACCTTACAATTCTATAGCCAAATATCTCACTAGACTAATCGAGGTGTCAGCAGGGCTCTGTTCCTTCCAGAGGGTTTTGAGGATAATTGATTTCTTTGGATTTTTCAGTGTCTAGAGGCTGCCTACATTCTTGTCTAGTGGCCTCTTCCACCACCTTCGAAGCCAACAGAGTGGCATTATTCTATTTTGTTTTTTGAGACTGAGTCTTCATCTGTAGCCCAGGCTGGAGTGCAGTGGCACAATCTCTGCTCACAGCAACCTCCGCCTCACAGGTTCAAGTGATCCTCCTGCCTCAGCCTCCTGAGTAGCTGGTGTTAGGAGCACCCCCTACCATGCTAGGCTAATTTTTGTATTTTTAGTAGAGATGAGGTTTCACCATGTTGGCCAGGCTGGTCTTAAAATCCCGACCTCAAGTGATCCATCCACCTTGGCCTCCCAAAGTACTGGGATTACAGGTGTGAGCCACTGGGCCTGGCTAGTGTGGCATCTTTAAATCTCTTCCTGACTCTGACACTCTAGAAATACTTGTGATCACATTGGACCCACCCAAATAAACCAGGATCATCCTCCCATTTTAAGATAATGAATCTAAGTGTGCCTGCAAAGTCTCTTTTGCCATTAAGATGAGATATTTGCAGATGTGGGAGATTAGGATAAGAACAACTTTGGGAGTTGAATATTCTGCCTACCAACTGTGCGTAAGGGTATTTTTTACCTAACCATCATAGCAAATTGCTTTTAGTAAAATCAGTGCTTATAGCAAATTTTGCCGAAAGATTAAAACAAGTACAAAATCTAAATTCAAATATATAATGAATAATACAAATTCAAGGGGATATTCTACTCTAAGAATCAACTGAAATAATGAATATTTATTATGAACCAGGCCTACATTCCTGCATTTAATCTTCATAATCACCTCATGATCCAGTTAATAAGATTTCTTCTATTTATAGGTGAGAAAGTAAAGGTTAGAGAGGTTAATTTCTCAATATCAAAGAGATAGTGCAAAGATTTGAACCTGGACTATTCTAAACTCAAGAGAATAGATAACCACTACACTTATTTTTCAAGGCTAGATGCCCAAGGGTGCCAACATTGTTCCATCTAAGGGCCGAAAACTCTCATTCAATTTAAAAATGAAGACCTATTATCTTAACCCAATCATCATTTTAAATTTCTCTCAGTTGTTACAATTGCTCAAACAGATGAGATAGGAAGATTAAAACAAATATAACATCTAGGTTTAATAAATTTCTAGAGCTGGATTGCTGGAGCTATCTGATAACCCATCTAATGCAGCCCTTGGGTTTCTACATACAGCACCTGACACTCAGAGGAAGTAAAAGATTTGGTGATCGCAGATGTGAATTGGTGAATCCAAGCACAGAGTGTAAATATCACCTTTATTTCAGCCACTGACTCCACTGTTACCAACTTCAACTGTTATTCACGACTGTTTGATATAATTCTCAGTCTCATGCTTCAGGATTTCAAACCTTCCAGGCTTCACTTTCTCCTGAGCTTTTCTGACTTCAGAGCAGCCACCATAGACATGGATGTGAACGTTTGTGGGCCCCCTCCCAGCTTCGGATGACTTCCCCCAGCCCCCCAAGCTCCAGAGCCCTTCTCTTCCCCATTCAGACAGTCAGTATTTGCCTTCAGTTTTTCCACATTACCGTTCCAACCCAATCTATTTCCCAAGGCTGTCTGCTAAATCAGGTCTTTGACCTCCTCTGTTTCATTTACCCCTTTGGCCCAAACACAAAAGAAAAACATCAACAAAGATGGCACAGTGAGTTTCTACCATATTTCTTACATTCCAAATGATACGTCTGGAATCTTCCCTGTCTTTACCTCTGAAGATCAAAGCTAATTTTTAATCCTTATTTGATATAGACTAAAATTGCAACCTTAATAAAGTTTATCTGCTAGAGATCTCATTTTCTATTTACATATTTTGTGGATCAAAAACAATTGTCTTGCTCAAGGGTCTCGGTATTTGTGCCTATGTATAATACGGATAAATTTACAACCAAACGTAAAGGCTACATGAGATAATTCGCAGTACGTCCTTATCAATTCAAGAAGACTCAAGAAAAATCCAAACTCTTTTTGTTCTGCCTGTCTTATAAACAAAATCATGGAGTTAAATTATTTTTTTAATCATTAGCTTTTCTGTGCAGAGATTATTTTAATTAATTCTCTATTGTTTTGGATTCAAAACATAAGACGTAAAACAAGCTAGCAATTTACATTTTTGGTTGTTCTTGTCAAGTTTTCCATTCAATTCTAAAATCTTTTGCAGAGAAGGTAATACCACTTTAAAAGAAGCAAGCGTTTTATTAAAGTGAGACTCCTGCACAGGGGGAACAACATAGAAGCTGTGATCTGAGATGACAGTTGGTTTACTCTTACCATTTGATCACAAAATTTCTATGCCATCTGTGGGAAGCCACACAGGCAAATGTGTCATCACATCTAATAATGAAAAGAAAAAACAGACAGAACGTGCTGGAGAAACAGACTGCTTTAATTACCCCCTCACAACACTCCTTGAGAATCTGGAGAAAAAGCATTGTGCATGCAAGTTATTTTTATAAAGAAGGTAGCCAGCGCTGAAGATTTTTCTTTTTTTAATTAGGATGCATGCCCTTGTATTTTCAGCATGTCCAGTTGGAGCAGAAGCCAAAATATAGTAAAGGTGGTAGAAGAAATCTTGTGAAAAACAGATTGGCTAAAAAAAATAGTATGATGATTGTCTATAATTCCCTATTTATGTGCTGGAATCTCCAAGTTATATTCTTCAAATTCAGATAGAACCTGTACTACAGCTCTGCAGTAAGAATGTTGGAAGAGGCTGGAGGTACAAAATCAGTTCAAAGACACAAAGTCTTGACCTGCCCGATGCCTAAAGGTGAAACAGTCACTGGTCCCCAAGACTCCTCCATTTATTGTTGAAGCCCAAACCTCGTGACCCATGTTCTTAACCTCTATGCCACAGGTGTTCTCAGGAAGATATGAGAGCACTGCAGTCTTTTGCTTTATTCAAGAATAATATGAGCTATATCCTGGGTAGCTAAAAGAGATGAGAATGGTACAGTGACTCATGACCTAACCCTCAACAATGTAACTGCTACGGACTCAGGACAATTAAAATAATTTTTCTCTCTTCACACTGAGATCAGTACAAGTTATATAATTTCCTTATCCAGAAAAGAACTATTTCATTTCTTATCACTTTCCATTCCATTTCTGTTTACTTTCCATTACCTTTCTGTTCTCATCTACCCCAGCTGTCTTAAAACCTCCACTAACCAGTAGTAACTTCTGCTCTCAGTAACGGTCCAACTTTCCCAAGACCATCTCACTAGCTGACATTGGGACTGTGGGGTTAAAGTGAATGGGAAAGAGGAAACAGGAGCCCGAGCAAGTGACAGACGAATGGTCTGTAGACACAGAGATGGATACATGCAAGAAATTAGGTTTACAGTCATTGGATTATGGCATGGTTGCATCTGTGTGTCCTGAGAATTCATTTTCACACTGACTTGTGTTGATCTCCCTCTGAAACTTTATGTAAATTTTATTTTTTCAATCAAACTATTTTTGAACACCAGCTATAAGCTATGTTCTAGCACACAAGAGAAACAAAGAAAAAAAATTTTTTTAAAACATTGACCAACAAAACTCAGTCTAGTTAAACAGAATCAAAATTACAATGCAGCCCTTTTCCTTGCATTTTTTTAAAGTTACATATGAAAGTAATATGTAACATTGCAAAGCCCTGCAAAAATGTTAACACGTAAAAAACTAAAAATATTTAATATGGCATATGATCTATAAATGTATCTAAGTAGAAAATGTTTTCCTCTAGATCAGTACATTAAAATTTTTTTAATTGTAAGATTATAATTTTTTTTCAAAATTATTTATTGAATACCTGCTAAGAGTCCAGTACTATTGTAGACACTGTGAATATAGTAGTGCTATGGTAGACAGGTTCCACCCCTCATGGATCTTACATTCTAGTGAAAATCAATATAATTTTGTTTTTGGAAATATCTATAGTATGTACAGGAATGGAAAGTGTTAAGAAGAAACTACACCACAGAAAGAAGATGAGGCAAAGGGGTATTAGATAATGTCTTCCAGTTTAAAACTGAGTGCAGCTGGGCGCAGTGTCTCATGCCTGTAATCCCAGCACTTTAGGAAGGTGGGAGGATCACCTGAGGTCAAGAGTTTGAGACCACCCTGGGCAACATGGCGAAACTCCATCTCTACTAAAAATACGAAAAGAATTAGCCAGGCGTGGTGGTGCACACCTGTAGGACCAGCTACTGGAGAGGCTGAGACAGAAAAATCACTTAAACTGAGGAGGTGGAAGTTTCAGTGAACTGAGATTGTGCCGCTGCACTCCAGGCTGGGCAAGAGAGAAAGACTGTCTCAATCAGTCAGTCAATCAATCAATCAATCAATCAATAAAACTGAGTGGCCAGGAAGGACCTCCTTGAAAATGTGACTTTTAAATACAGACCTGAAGTAAACGATTCTGTGAATCACATGGACATCTGGGAAAGAGCATTAGTAATAGTCAAGCCAAGTACAGATAAGTGTTCACTTGTTTTCTTTCTAACACATGTGACAGATTTTATTTTAAATTTTATAAGAAAAAGCATAATCTGTCAACACATGAATTTAATTATGACATGTTTGGTTTGGGGTTTACATATATATTTAAATGTAAATGAAAATTTTAATACACATTAAACACTATTTTAAAAAGTGAAAGCTGCAGCATCTGATATTTGGTATTTTTGCATTCTGTACTTAAAACTAAATGAACAGGTTTTAGATTCTTATTTGCAAGCGCATTTCTGTAAGCAACATCTTGTGAGGGGAAAGTCTTAATCCTCAACAAATAAAAATTCAGATTGGAAATAATCATCAATATGGCTTCTTTTTCAATTGGATTTTGAAGTATTGGTTTTATCTTGAAGGTGGACATAAGACATTTGATCATGTGACTAATGGCTCTCATGAAGTTAATAATGAGGTGAATTTGAGACAGCATCATTTCTCTGTCCCTATTAATTCACTGGATTACGAAACCAGGTTTCCTTGTATTTCGTAGAATTCACCAATCTTATTATAGATTGAAATTCATTACTATATGACCTATCATACAAAGCACATGCATGATCCCAGACTGTATAATGGTCATAACAGTCCTTTAT
The DNA here is from genome assembly GCF_049354715.1 of Callithrix jacchus. Lineage (NCBI taxonomy): Eukaryota > Metazoa > Chordata > Mammalia > Primates > Cebidae > Callithrix > Callithrix jacchus. Next base: position 17,088,374 of record NC_133508.1, read on the forward strand.
CATCACAAGGTGGGTAGCAGGGCTCAGCTGAATAAAAAAACCACTGGCATTACTGACTCCAGGTCCTGGTTTCCTGATCTTCAGTAACTGCTTCTCATGATCATCAGTCTGTATTTGGAAACTCTCCAGTAAGTCTATTTTAAAGGGAAGTGGGTGTTGAACAATGAGAACACATGGACATAGGGAGGGGAACATCACACACCAAGGCCTGTCAGGGGGCTGGGGGCTAGGGGAGGGATAGCAGTGGGTAGGGGGATTGGGGAGGGATAGCATTAGGAGAAATACCTAATGTAGATGATGGGTGATGGATGCAGCAAACCACCATGGGACATGTATACCTGTGCAACAATCCTGCACGATCTGCACGTGTACCCCAGAACTTAAAGTATGTAATTAAAAAGATTTTAAAAAGAAAAATAAAAAATAAAAGGAAGAAAGTGTTTAGATAATTATTTTGCTATTTGACACATTAAATAATTATCTTACTGCTGTCTACACACCATTACTGTACTGAAAGCTGAACCACCTTTTGGAAAACTCAAGTTGGGGAATGCAGCAATTCAGCAACTGATGGCAAGACAAGAGCTATTGTGGAAGTTACTGCTGGACTCGGTGGGGGCAGAGAGGAGGGATCCAGACCCAGTGAAGCCTTCCAAGAGTTGCTTTAAAAGGTAAGTAGGCAATAGGCCAGTTAAAGAAGAGGAAGGAGCATCTACCCAAAAAGCATAGAGCCATGGTTTAAGGAGGTTTAAGGAACAGTCTGTGGTTCAGCATGGTGAGTCCATATGTGAATCAGAGGCAGATAAGGGAAGAAGATGGCAGCTCCCCAAATGTGGCATATGCCATGCAAAGAAGTTTGGACTTGGATGGGGAGCCATCGGAAGGTTTCATTATAGCTATAAAGTATTTCAACTGATGTGTCAGAAAAATCACTGGGGCTGGGAGGAGGGTAAAGACTAGATACCAATAATATCTTGTTTTTATTCTGACGTTTATGCAATATGATTTATAAGACTTAGGGAGATCTAGAGAGCCTTTGCTAAAGTAAGGTTTTCCTTCTTTTCTTCCACTTTTCTGCATATTCCAGTTAAAGGAAAGCATTCTCTCTATGCATTCTTGCTTAAAAATCACCAAAACAGGGCAGTAAGTGTTATCAGTTTTTTAATATCACTATGTATTATATATTTTTCTCCTAAAGAAAGCCAGTGATGTAGATGGTAAAAGAGACAATTTGCAGAGGGATGGTAATGAGTAGCCCGTCCTGGAAGAATAGTCAGCTTTGCGACATAAGGAGAAAACAGCTGGCCCTGAAGTCCTGGAGGATGTCAGGAACTGTGAGGGGTCCAAAATTTTACCCTACATGCAAGCTAACAAGTTAACCTGCTATGATTTCAAGGATGCAGGCAGGAGACACGAGACTCCTGGGCCAGAGCCAAAGAACAATATTTTATCCACTGCAATAGCAATAGTCACAGTATTGTCACTGTCTTGTTTCGGTTCCCTGACTCCTAGTTCCTACAGGACAACACAACAAGGGCCAGCTGATACCTGCTGCTGCAGTGGGTTGAGTTGCAGGAGAGGAACCCTGAGTTTAGGAAAACCCCATCTTTTATCATGGGCAGCAAAGTACCCAGTGTTTGCTCTAGTGGGAGACATTCTCTCTGAACCCAAGGCATTTCCCGACAAAGAAATGTTTGAAAAGATGGTCCAGAACAAAATACCCTGCCTAAAGACATGCAGAAAGACTGGAGATCCATGAATTATTTCACTACAGGAGCAAACTGTGTGTCCTTAAGCAAGTATTTGTCCTTATTGAGCTTGTTTCCTTACTGATAAATTAGGGAGATTATTAACCAACTCGTATGATAGTCTGAAATAAAGTATTATTTCAAACTCAGAACCAGCAACATGGTGAACCTTTTACTTTTTGCATTATGTTGAAGCATTTTCTGATAACACTGCTAAAAATGTAACTTGCTTCTCACCAAATACTGTGAGAAGAATAATCCACAAGCGATAAAAAACACAGGTGATTCCAACCCATTTCATTTGATAATTTAATAAGATGTAGAAAGTTAATTCGTTGTATCTCTAACCTAGCAATTGTACTTAGGCATTCATTTTCTGTCTTTGTAATTCCTTGTTTGTAAAATAATCTTTGAGCTGCTCACTTGTTTTCTCACTGCCTTCCTTATTGGGGAATTATTGAACATTTTTACAGATGTTAACATATACATTTGTTTAAAAGTCTGATTGTAAGTTTCTTACGGGTATTAAATTAGATAATAAACTATCTGGAGGAATCTAGAGAATAGTGAGTGTTCAATAAATACCAGTTCTTTGCTATTAGTTTTAACATCAGACGACTTAGATGCCATAAATCACACCAACATTAACATTTTGTAATTAAAATCATAGAGCCCTACTTTTCTTAAATTTTTTAAATAATGACCATTTTCACCAGTTGCCATATATTTTCAGAATCAACGTAACTGATTGCAATGACTCATAAAAAATAATACTTTAAGGCCATCATTAAGACACTTTTATAACTGGAGCATTATTTTTAATTATCTCTAGCTTCACATTTCCTTTTCAGGAGGCTGGCATCTTTCTTTCCCAAGTCAGTCCATTACTTTAGTTTTAGGGATGGGGAGAGGATACAATTTATAGGATAATCCTACTCAGGGAAAAAGAAGAAGGTAAAAATGACTGCCCCTCACCCTGGTTGTGTGTGCAGGGAAGAGGAGCATACTAATTTGTTTTCACACTGCTGATAAAGACATGAGACTGTGTAATTTATAAAGTAAAAGAGGTTTGATGGACTCACAGTTCAACGTGTCTGAAGAGGTCGCCCAATCATGGCGGCAGGAGAATGAGAGTCAACTGAAAGGCAAACCCCTGATAAAAACATCAAATCTCATGAAAGTTATTCACTACCACAAGAACAGTATGTGGGAAACTGCCCCCATGATTCAATTAGCTCTCACCATGTCCCTCCCACGACATGTGGGAATTATGAGAGCTATAATTCAAGACGAGATTTAGGTGGGGACACAGCCAAACCGTATCAAGGAGTTACAGAATTAAGAGTGGCAGTTGGATGCCTATGTCTGCATTGTGGGGCTTGAAGCCTAGGCATGAAGACCAGGCCAGTTAGATTGGCTGAAAGGGACATGGAGATCAGAGGGCTCCTTTCCAGTTCCTTCTTTGTGGGGAACATCGGGACAGAGAATGTTCCAAGCTCATTTCAGATAGCCCCAACATACTTCAATGGGCATGGCTAGAAAGCTGCAGATTGAGTTTACTAATCATTCCTTGCTTCCCATTTGTCTCGGGATTAAGTTAAAAGCTAAAGCACCTATTCTTGAGCCTAGTATGGTTCATGTATGATAGTCTCACAGCAGAGACTTTGGGGTGTTGGACATGAACCAGCTGCAGATGACAGATGTGACAGTAACTCAGAGAAGTCTTCAAAACCCATGAAGACTAAGGGTAGGCCAAGTCATTAGGTGGATCCACCAGGGTCCAGAGACACTAAAAAAGCATACACTATGAATGAGTTTATCCACCACAGAAGTCAACAACGGTTATCAATAGGCTCCCTAGGATCAGAACTGGCTGAGACAAGCTGCAGTGGAGCTCCATTTACATTGGTCACTATGCACTCCCCTCCCAACTCCAGAAAGCCTGTGGCCCCTCCCATGCTTTGGCTGCCATCTTGGAAAGGAGGGTGAGAAAGTAGAGCAATCTGAAACACACAGTTGTCCAAAGAATCGAGTTAGGTCCCCGAAACAGATACAATGAGCTTGTCTCACTTTATTTTAGGTTAAACTAAGATTTCTTTTTCCCCTTTACTCAAGATGTAGACACCTGATGAGAAACAGGTCAAGAGAAATCTAGGAGCTCCCTTGCTTTTGGACATCCCTATTAGAGGATGAGGAAATTTGTAATTCCATTAAGTATTTTTTGAGCTTTTCGACACTTTTAATTATTATTGGGAAAGAAGTCAGAGAAGTCCCTAAAGCCACAAAGAATTATTAATGTTTTTGTTTGTTTGGGGATTTTAAGCTCCAGTATTGTGATATTTTTTTTGGTAAAGCATCAACTGTAATAGCTTTGCAATGCAACGTTATCAAATTAAACAAAAAGGGACGTAAGTAGTTACATGAACTGCTCGTTAAAGCTGACTACCTTTTTAAAAAATGCCAGGATAGCTCTGGAGGGTAGAGAATAACCCAGTTGAAAGTCTATAAGCAATGCTGTCCACACCCCGAATAGACTGGCAAAAAAAGCCTCTATCCTGTCAGCCACTGGCATCAACCTCATCCCAATCAGATAACTAAAAACCAGGTCTGCCGTACGTGTCATTCAAAGCATGGCTCTCGGCAAAATGGAAAGGTATGTCATGATTTAGAACCTGGTCATTTGAAAACTTGATTATAAGGTAAAATATGCAGAAGCTTTAGGAAAGGTATAAAAATGTCATGCAAATAGGGTAGCAGTTTGGGGAAGAGCTGAGATCAAATAAAATTTTCTCATAAAGTGTGCTGCTGTATTTTCATGCACTGAGACGCAGGGAGATTGGGACAGTAAAGATTGTGACAGGGCCTGAAGGCACACAACTGATCTAGAATCCAGCTCTCGGTCTTCCTGACCTTCAGAAACTCACTAACCTCTCTGAGTAAATGTCTGGATTTTCTCATTTGTAAATAGGGACCACGTTAGTACTGACTTCACTGGTTGTTGTAATAATCAAGTGTTAAGATGTATCAAGCGTTCAGAAGACCGCCTAGCATGAACTTATGTAAGTTTCAGCTGTCATTATTGTTATTGTTGTTAATAATATTTCTAGACCAGGTGTGCTAGCTCATATCTGCAATTCCAGCACTTTGGAAGGCTGGGAAAACAAAAGGAAAAATAAAGAAGAAAAAGAAAGTATATTTGCAACAGTGGTGAAATACAGTATCTGAAATATGGGTTGCTAATAATTTTTTTAAATATATAAAAATAATATATTACAATGACACCACTCCTAGTATGTGTGAGTCACAAGTGCCTGCCCTCACAGAGTTTTCAGTCTAATAACCGGCGTGAATTAGACGGAACATCCTTTGATGTTTTCCAGCTACCAGATCATTAAGTTGTAATATGAATATGAATTGCATTTTAAATCTAAATCGCAATATGTGTTGAGAAAATTGAAAAATACTAGGTTCCCTTCATACAGTCTTCTGAGAAGTCCTAAGGTTTGAGCAGTGATTCCTCTAAGGGAAAATGTGGAAGGAATTAGAGAAAGAGGAGAAGAAAAGATGGAAACGTTTAGAATGTCTTTTCAAAGATCAATGTCTTCTCAAAGCCTGGCCATAGACAAATAAGATGTTGGGAAGACAAGCTTGCAAATGGCAAGCTCTGTAGCTGTCTGAAATGCTGGGAAAATTGAGAATCTCAAGCAGGTTAAGAATCATCCTTTTTTTAGAACAGGTAGAAAAACTGGAGAAAAAAAAAGAATTTTCCTTTTGCCCTTGTTATTCACACAATTAGCAAACCATTTAGAACGTTAACAAACCATTCAGAGCCTAAGAGACACAAGAAAAAGTTCAAACTGTCCCATCTTTATTTTACAACAAATCCTTGAGGTCACATTTATTTACACTTGACCCAACAGCTATGGTTCCCAAAATATATCTTCTGAGAGCTAGAATGTGACATTCTTCCAAAATGATCAATTAACAATGGCCTTCTCCTGATTCACTTAAGGAAAAAGATGTAACAAAGTTGTGCATAGAATTCTCTAAGTTCTTCTTCCAGACGTTTTCTTTAGTGTTTGGTGCTTCTGACTGTTAATCTGCTGACAAGTAGTAATGCAATCAAATCATTCAGTAAGTGAGTAAGTGAAAGTTAACAAAAAACCTGAAAACTGACCCGGCTCAGCTTGTTTATTTTCGTGGGCATGTGGGCTATGATTTTACAGAGCACACATGTTATATTGTTCTATTTCTGTGTCCCACGTGTCTACTTGGCAGAACTGCACAGGCTGGTATTTCATAGGGCCGCGTATCCCATAACCTTGAGGAGGTTAGGCATATGAACAGGTCTGAAGCCACAGCAGTATATGCTCTTGGTGCTTTAATACAATCTAAGAACCTATGTTTCCATGCCCAAGGGCTCTCCTGCCAACTTTGCAGCCTATTTGAGAAGCTGCAGGATGATGAGCAACCATTAGCATCAGCTGTGCTATTTGTGATCCGAAGAGACTCATCCACCGGGAACAGGACCGAGAACATCCTATCCCAGAACACTGCATCCTTGGTCTCAAAATGTACAGCAGCTTGATTTGATTGCAAAGCACAGTGGGAGAATTTGGAAAAGCATATTGTAGCTTGAATTCCATGGGGTATGTCCACCTTCCTAACACCCTTTTAATTATTAGGAAGGCCTTACCAAAGCTGGAGTGATCCTGCAGTACAGGGCATGTCAAACAAGAAGGCTTAGCTTCCACATCTACATGGTAACCTTGGGGAAATTATTAGACCATGCTCACTGAAATGCAAAGGAAAGCTCATAATGATGCCTGTCCCACACATACTGTACCGGGATTTGGAGGAGGAGAAGGAAATAATTTCTGTACTAAAAATCTCCAGCTTCAACAGCTTGGGACAGAAAAACAAGACTATAGTTGCTAATTTCCAGAAATTTGCCTGCCTCAAAGAGGTCCCCCAGTTTCTAGGGTGTTTTCCAGGAATCTTCCTCTAAAACTGTATGCTATTGATAACATGACAGCAGGACCAAGACCAAGCTAGGGCTTTGCCAAGATTTTACCATAGTCAGAATAACTTAAGAGTGCTATGAGAACCAGCTACTCCAACAGCCTACAAACCCAAATTGACTTTGGGTGCTGCTTGGCTCTCACGTTTTGATTCCAACCATTCCTCTCTTTCTGTCGTCTTCTTAACTGAGACTTACTGAGGGCTGCTAAGTTGCCAGAGTATAACCTATTTCTCAACTTGTCAACACCTTGGTGCGGTGGCTCTTGCCTGCAGTCCCAGCACTTTGGGAGGCTGAGGCAGGAGGATTGCTGAAAGCAGTTCCAGCCCAGCCTAGGCAATATAGTGAGACCCCATCAATAGAAAACAAATAAAAAATTAGCTGGGGCTGGGCGCGGTGGCTCAAGCCTATAATCCTAGCACTTTGGGAGGCCGAGGCGGGTGGATCACGAGCTCAAGAGATCGAGACCATCCTGGTCAACATGGTGAAACCCCGACTCTACTAAAAATACAAAAAATTAGCTGGGCAAGGTGGTGCGTGCCTGTAATCCCAGCTACTCAGGAGGCTGAGGCAGGAGAATTGCCTGAACCCAGGAGGCAGAGGTTGCGGTGAGCCGAGATCACGCCATTGCACTCCAGCCTGGGTAACAAGAGCGAAACTCCGTCTCAAAAAAAAAAAAATAAAATTAGCTGGACTTAGTGGTGAGCTCCTATAGTCCCACCTACTTAGGAGGCTAAGGTGGGAGGATCACTTGAGGCTGAGAGGTCGAGGCTGCACTAAGACATGTTGGTGCCATTGCACTCCAGCTGGGTGATAGAGTGATACTTTGTCGCAAAAAAAAAAAAAAAAAAAAAAATATATATATATATATATATATGCACCAGGAAGACAAAATAAATAGAATGCATTATTCATCAATGCATGTTGAAGTGTATGTACATACACACACCTAATTGTAGGTCCATACCTGTTTCCAAACCATATCTTATACATGATGTGTTTTCAACAATCCAGAAACCCAGGAGAACTCCACAATCCTGCTCAGCCTTGTTATCAATTTCCAATCTTGAACAGTCTTTCAAAGACCATAGCCATGAGAAGATCAACTCTGCCATCTGAAGGAGCCAAGGTTATCTGAGTCTCAAGTCTATGGCTAGTTTACTTCAAGCCTGATCTTCAGAGAAAAGCATAAGAAAGGGTTTCTAATGTGTTATTCCATTGCATTTCATCACTTTGCAACTTTTTTGCTTGTATCTCATCTGTCTTACTCATTTTGGTTTATAAGCTGTGTGAGAACAGAAAATAGAACTATTTTAGGCCAAGCGTGGTGGCTCGCACCTGTAATCCCAGCATTTTGGAAGGCCAAGGCAGGCAGATCACTTGAGGTCAGGAGCTCAAGACCAGCCTGGCCAATATGGCAAAACCGCATCTCTACTAAAAATACAAACATTACCCAGGCATCCTGGCACACACCCGTAATCCCTGTTGCTTGGGAGGCTGGGACAGAACTGCTTGAACCCAGAAGACAGAGGTTGCAGTGAGCCAAGATCATGCCACTGCACTCCAGCCTGCATGACAGAGTGAGACTCTGTCTCAACTAAAAAAAAGAAAAGAAAGAAAAAAATGTAACTATTTTGCTCATTAATGTGTACCCAGAAATTAGGCCTACCCCATGGTGGGCAGTCAGACAGTGTTTCTAAGATGACTGACTGAACAGCCTAGGGGCGAGGTCAATGGAAAAAAAATTAGTTCACTGATATGGTTTGGCTGTGTCCCCAGCCGAATCTCATCTTGAATTGTAGTTCCCATAATCCCCACATATTGTGGGAGGGACCTGGTAGGAGGCAATTTAATCATGGCATGGTTGCTCTAATGACGTTCTCATGATAGTGAATTCTGATGAAATTTGATAGTTTTATAAGGGCTTTTCCCCCTTTTGCTCAGCACCTCTCCTTGCTGTTGCCGTGTGAAGAAGGACATGTTTGCTTTCCCTTCTGCTATGATTTTAAGTTTCCTGAGGCCTCCCAACCATGCTAAACTGTGAGTCAATTAAACCTTTTCCTTCATAAATTACCAAGTCTCAGTTTCATTAGCAGCATGAAAATGGACTAATATATCCACCTATAGAATAAGAGGAAGATCAGTAAATGAGCTGGGATGTTAGTGAGCGCAAGGCAGGAACCCGTTCTGTGACATGCCCACTTGAGTAGCAAGATAATGCTGGGAGGGTGGAGGAAGGAGAACTTGGGCCTGGGGAATCATGGATGGGTGGGGGCAATGGCTCACATCAGCAACCCCAGCACTTTGGGAGGCTGAGGCAAGGGTATAAATTGAGGCCAGGAGTTTGAGACCAGCCTGGGCAACATACAGTGAGACCCCTGTCTCTACAAAAAAAATTTTAAAAATTAGTCAGGCATGGTGTCATGCACCTGTAGTCCCAGCTACTAAGGAAGCTGAGACAAGAGGATCCCTTGAGCCCAGGAGGGTGAGGCTGTAGTGAGCTAGAGTCATGCTATTACACTCCAGCCTGGGATGAGGCTCTTTTTAAATTTTTAAAAGAGAGAAAATTAGGACATTTTCTAGTTAAGTGTTTAGGAGATAAGCTTAGTGACTTTTCTGCCCTCACAAAGCCAGTTAGCAGGCAATATAGACAGAGAACAACGTGGACCACCTAAGTCCTGGTTAAGGGCCTTTTTCTCAGAAGCAGAGGCTGCTAAGGGAGAGACGTGAAGGTCAAGGCTGAGCTCCCGACAGCTGCCCCTCCAGCCTTCCCCCACCTCCTATAAAGAGACGCCATGGGCTCTTGGTCCAGAGACTCAAATTCAAGAGAAGAGAAGAGGCAACATTTTCAGTGATGATGCCCAAGTTGAACAAAGGTGAGAGATAAGGGAAGAGGTCATAGGGGCTAGGCGAGAGGTAATGTGCAGAAGGTGTGATGCTGGTGAGTTGGCAGGGACAGTGGTGAGGCAAGGTTCTGGGCTTCAGGAAAGAGCAACTGTGCTGTGTTGTCAGTGTGGCAGCTGCAGAGTGTGGGAGGACTGTAAGGGGACCACGGAGGGGGAGATGTAGGAACCACAGAGGCACTGGGAAGCTGCCGCCTGATATGCAGCATGGCCATGAGGCCCTGGACCCTCCAGCCACTCCCCGATCATGAGTTTCTGGCCCCTTGGGCCCTGGCCATGATGCTTCATGAGCCTGCTGATATTTCCGCCTTCTCTCCAACCAGCCCCTCTCAGGGCCTTCTCACGCCACTCCATCAGAAGCATACCTCAAGCACCCATTTGCATGATCTCCTTTTTAATTCCCAAAGTTTAAAATCTCCACTTTTGTGGCTTCTGCAGGTCTCAAAGTTGCTGCTTACTCTAAAACCAGTAAATTGCAATGACAGGAACAAAATTTATCTTACACTTAAAAAACTGAAACAAAGTCTATAAAATATGAGGGTGAGAGAAGGTGGCATTTCCAGGGAGTTAGATAATAGTTGCCCTATGACAGAATGATCCTCTAATCTAACCTGGAAGCTACAAATTCTACCTGCAAAGTGATTTGTAACCACCTTTGCACACCTGAAGGTGACAGTCTGGAAATGCAGCTGAATTTTGTGGATATCCTGAGGTCACAAATAAGCTGTTTTCGTGCATGTGGCTATATCCTTTGGCGTTTGCTCTATTTTGTAAAGTGTGTCAGTATGATCGCTTGTAGCATCTTGGATTTATCTGGCAATATTTTTCAGAGCAACCTCAGAATGCTTTTCACAAATGTCATTCTCTTATTTTTGAGGACGTTCATTCATTCTTTTTTTCAAAGCAGTTCCTAGTTCCAGGAGATTCTCCTTGCACATAAACAGACTCTCCTTCCCCTCCTGGTAGGAGCCGTCTCTGCGCTGTACTCCCTGCACCCACTTATTCCAAGCTCATTTCCTTCTGGGACTGTCCCTTCCTGGCTCCTTGGATCTCACTGTCGCCTCTGGCCACACCTCTATTCTTTCCCTTTGTTTGAACAGTATTAGAGGGGAGGATGTTTTTCTTTTATGTTGCTGTTTGTTTGTTGACCCAAGGTCTCCCTCTGTCACCCAGGCTGGAGTGCAGAGGCACTATCATGGCTCACTACAGCCTCTACTTCCTGGGGTCAAGTGGCCTCCCACCTCAGTCTCCCAAGCACCTAGGATCACACTGCCACACCTGGCTAATTTTTTTTTTTTTTTTTTTTTTTTTTGTAGAGACTGGATTTCACTAAGCTGGTCTCAAACTCCTCAGCTCAAGCAATTTACCCACCTCGGCCTCTCTAAGTGCTGAGATTACAGGTGTGAGCCACGGCACCTGGCCCAGATGGGGAAGACTTCAAATATTCTCTCCTCTATTTTTTCTCCTGAAAACTAAAATGTGAAACATTTAAGTTGAAAGCGGCATTCTGGACTACATTTTCAGAGCTCCCAGTCACTAGGAGTCAGCTGCTTCAACCTCTTAAATGTATTACTTTATTTCAGAAAAGTAAACATTATAACTTCAAGCAGGAACACCAGAAAGTTGCTTGGCATCATTTTTAAAATCTGATTTAAAACTACTTGATGAGCCAAATATGTGTTACGTCAACTTAAGTTCTTTTTTTGTGTGTGTGCTTGATCCCCAATATTCAGAAGATAAATGAAGACATGTCTTTGAGAAAATACATTTAAAGACAGGAAATACAAAGACTGAGAGAGATCATATAGAGAAAAGACAGAGGATGTGGTTTCCAGATGCATGGAATCCCTTACCTGGCATCACATACAAATATTAACTCAAAGATCTAAATATCAGAGCTAATTGTATTAGTCAATTTTCATGCTGCTAATAAAGACATAGCCAAGCGGGGTAGTTTATAAAGAAAAAGAGGTTTAATGGACTCACAGTTCCACATGGCTAGGGAAGCCCCATAATCGTGGTGGAAGGCAAAAGACATGTCTTACATGGCAGCAGGCAAGAGAAAATGAGAGCCAAGTGAAAGATACCCTCATATAATCATCAGCTCTCATGAGACTTACTCACCACCATGAGAACAGCATGGGGGAAACCACCTCCATGATTCAGTTATCTCCCACCAAGTCCCTCCCACAACACACGGGAATTATGGGAGCTACAATTCAAGATGAGATTTGAGTGGGGACACAGTCAAACCATATCACTTACACTATAAATCTCCTAGAAGAAAACATAGGAGTAAATCTTTGAGATTGAGTGATGGTTTCTAGATATGACACAAAAGCACATGCAACAAAAGAAAAATATGTAAGTTGAGCATCATCAGAATTAACAGTTTTGTAGTTCAAAGGACACCACCTAGAAAGTGAAAGGCAACCCAGAAGATGGGAAAAAGCTCTTGCACATCTTATTTTTGATAAAGGACAGGTATATGGATTATATAAAGAATTCCTACAGCTTAGCAATAAAAACACAAATAACCCAATTTAAGAATCAATAAACAATCTGAATAGACATTTCTTCAAAGAAGTTTTACGAATGGCCAATAAGCACATAAAAGAGGCCCGACATCATTAGGGAAATGCAAATCAAAGCCTAAATGACATGCAACCCCACATTTACTACGATTACTCAAATCAGAAAGTCAGATAACAATGAGTGTGGGCAAGGCTGTGGAGAAATCTCACAAACACTGCTTGTGGGAGTGTAAAATAGTGCAGCACTTTGGAAAACACTGTATAGTTTTTCAAATGATTAAACAGAGCTCCCATATGAACTAACAAATTCACTCATAGGTACATACCCAAGAAAAATAAAAACACATGTACATACAAAAGCTTGTGAACAAACATTCACAAATATTCATGGCAGATTCATAGTAGCCAAAAGTAGAAACAACACATTCACCAACAAATAAATGGACAATTAAAATGGCATATCAATACAATGCAATACTATTTGACAATAAGAAGGAATGAAGTACTAATACATGCCACACCATGGATAAACCTTGAAAACATTGCGCTAAGTGAAAGCAGCCAGCTACAAGGATCACATAGTAGCTCATTTAGCTTATATGAAATATCCACAATCGGCAAATGATAGAGACAAAGGGTAGGTTGATGGCTGCGTGGGGCTGACAGCCTGAACAGTAGTGGGGAGTGACTGCTAATGTGTATGGAGGGTGAAAATATACTAAAATTGATTGTAGTCATTTTTGTAAAATTCTGGATAGACTAAAGATCATTGTATTTTATTTATTTTTTTAATTATACTTTAAGTTCTGGGGTCCATGTGCAGAACGTGCAGGTTACATTGGTATACATGTGCCATGGTGGTTTGGTGAATCCATCCCTCCGTCATATACATGAGGTATTTTTCCTAATGTTAGCCCTCTCCAATCTCCCCACCCCCTGCTATCCCTCCCCTAGTCTCCCCCACCCCCCAACAAGCCCCAGTGTGTGATGTTCCCCTCCCTGTGTCTGTGTGTTCTCATTGTTCAACACCCACTTATGAGTGAGAACACGATAAAAACCCTAGAAGAAAACCTAGGCAATACCATTCAGGATACAGATCATTGTATTTTTTACTTTAAATGGGCCTATTTTATGACAGGTGAATTATATTGTAATAAAACTCTTATAGAAGAAAGAATAATGGAATTATCAAGAAGTTAACGTTTGCTGCAAAGACTAAGAAGTTAAATATTTTAAAATGCCCATTGAATTTCATGCACGGGTATCAATGATGACCTCACTGAGAGCTATTTTGATTGATAAACTGGTGGGGATGTAGGACTAGCCTGGAGTAGAATAAGTAGTTAGTGGGAAGCTAAAAAAAAAAGGTGGGGTAGGTATAGGGAGCAACAAATTGGGAAAAGTTTTCATTTACGAAATTTGGCTGTGAAAAAGAAAAAGAACATTAGCTGGATGAGATAAGAGGTCACTAAGATCAAAAGAAGAGGCCTGAGCATGTTTGATAAATGCAGCTGAGCATGGCGACTCACACCTGGAATTCCAGCACTTGGCCAGGCCAAGATGAGTGGATTGCTTAAGCCCAGGAGTTCGAGACCAACCTAAGCAACATGGTGAGCAAAAAACTAAAAATATATATATATAAGTAACAAAAGCTGCAGATGAAGGGAGCAAGTTGATCAGAGAAGTGTGACATAATAATTAAGAAATGTGAGAGACATGTTTTAAGAAGCATGAATTTTAATGATATTTGATGTGCCATTCGTTACAACCTTCTCCAGCATGGCTCAGCTGCCCATATACAGGTGGGAGGGCAGAAGGAGTAAGAATTTCCCAGGATATATGGCATAAAAGAAAGTTACGAAATTTATTTACAAGATTGATATGAAAGGAAAAAAACTGCTAGACTGCAAGAGAAGACTGAGAGAGAATAAAGGCCTCAGTGGATTCTGAGATAAATCTTCTCTTACTTCATACCATTTATCATTTATTTGTTTATTTATTATTTTTTTAGAAGATGGGGTCTTGCCATATTGCCCAGGCTGGTCTCAAACTCCTGGACTCAGGCAATCTGCTTTCCTTAGCTTCCCAAAGTGCTGGGATTCCAGGTATAAGCCAGACTGGAAAAGAATAACGTTCTCAGTGGATTCAAGTGGACAAGATTGAAAACCAGTCATTGTAGGAGTCGTTGAACAGGTAGGCTAGAAGAAGAGGAGACTGAAGTGCAATGCGGAATGCTTAGAATTAATGACTGAAGTGGAGCAGTTTCAGATGATAGAGAGCATGTGTCACCGAGGTGGGGTGGGTGACTGCACAGAAGAGGAATCCACGGGAAATTTAAACCATCATGAGTAGGAAGTTGGAATGTGAGAAGGGCCAGTCACATGTTGGAGTCACTCAGGATAGCTGTGGTGTTGGGATGAAAAGAATGACTGCAAACCAATTGGCAGTCTCAGATGACTGACAGAGAGTTGGGGTTGTGCATGATGGTGACAGAGGAAGAGAGGGTGGTGGAGTAAACCATCGTGAGCTCCAAAGGGGAAGGAATTTTTTGTTTCCTTTCTTAACAGACAGAGTGGTCCAGGAGAAAGAACCAACAAAAAATCTGATCTACCTCCAGAGCTTAGGAACTCAGGTAGCCTTAAGGATATCAGAAACCACCAAATATGGATGGGCAGAAGCATCTCTTCACCGCCATCCTCATATATAATTAATGCAGTTGTTGAATTTGGCTCAATATCCACCTATAACTACCACAGTGCCTGTTAACAGATTTTTGCTGCCTTTTCTTGCTCCTTTCCATTCTTACATCCACTATTTCCGACAGAAATTATAACAGTAGTGTTGTGAAGACAGTTGATCGGCGTTTTTGTTTTCTTGTGTACGTCGTCCTGATAGGCCAGCTATGCATGGATTTGATGGCTGCCGAATGGTCTACCAAGTCTAAAAATGAAAGCGTAGACCCTTAGTCAAAAATAACTTGGATGCATGTGGTACTTTTCAAGAAAAGAGGAATTCGAAAAAAAAAGGATATTGGTTTAATGTTCTGTCTGCAAGTAAATTTCTTTGTTTACCTATTCTGTCCAGTATTTATTACTTGGCTGCATTTCTAAAACAGATTTCACAAGACCAGGGGTCTTTGTCTACTTTGCTCACCGATGTGTTAGGAGCACTAAAAAGAGTGTCTAACAGGGTAGTCATATAATAAATATCTGTTGCATGAACAAAAAAGCTCTTATTATGAGCCAGCATTTTGTTGAGTTCCTAACGTGAGAGGTATGCGGCACTGTCTTGAGTGAGATTAAGGGCTAAACGGAAAGACAGAACTTTCACAAATAGAAGCATGTTAGAAGAATCACCAAACAACGAGGCAGTCTACACTCTATGAAAGCAGAACACAGCCTGCCAGCGGGGAACGAGAAAGAGAGAGGGATGGAATCCAGCCCAGAAATCTTTCGCCAAGAGGGGAAAAAAAATAAAGGCCAGAGAAGGAAATGCAGCAGGTGCGCATAGGTTTGACACCTGGTCCACCGCAGCCCTTCCCAAAGTGCTGCATTCTAATAGGCTTTTGGATATCCATGGTCAAATGCATCTGTGAAATCATCAGCTAAACAAAGTTGAAATGTCCCTTTTTACTACAGAACTTTAGACCCTTTGCCAAAGAGTTTTGTAACTTTCCAACAGGGGTCTTAGATGACAGAATTTTACATACGTATGTGTGTGTAGAATTTTTCTTTTTCTTTTTTTTGAGATGGAGTCTCGCTCTGTTTCCCAGGCTGGAGTGCAGTGGCATGATCTCAACACACTGCAACCTCCACGTCCTAAGTTGAGGTGATTCTCCTGCTGAGTGTCTGGGATTTCAGGCACCCACTATCATGCCTGGCTTTGTTTTTTGTTTTTTGTTTTTTTTGGTAAAGATGAGGTTTCACCATGTTGGTCAGGCTGGTCTCCAACTCCTGACCTCAAGTGATCCCCCCGCCTCAGCCTTCCAAAGTGCTGGGATTACAGGTGTGAGCCATCACGCCAGGCCAGTATGTATAGAATTTCAATGGACATGTCTAACATGAAACATACTATGAAAAAAATGTTAATCCAAACACAACATTGTAGTGCGGTGCTCTGAGGCCAGACCTCAGCTGCACTGAACAGCTGGCAGCTCTGAAGTTGGAAAAAGTCTCTGGATCTCTTCTTGGTCATCTTAACTGACAAATGCATGTGAAAATGCTTAAGTATCTACTCCCGTCAATCTTAGAGCAGAAGAGCCACACCAGCTTCAAGCAGGTTTGTCAAGGATTGAAGCTATTAGGGGCAGGTGCTTCTCTACAAAAATTATCTTCATGAATAAATGTTTTGTGGTTCCTCCAAGACAGCCTAGCTACAGGGAGGTGTAGGGAGGTGGGGATTCAAAGAAAGAAGACACGATATAGAGAATTCTGGAAGAAAGAAGCAAACCCTAGCAAAATGGCATGGATTAGGGTTATGAAGAAAAGTAACCGATAACAAGCTAACCAATAGGAAGGGCCGAGGGATTTTAAGATCAAAAAATTTTAAGAGGAGATATTAAGTTTTAAGCTTTCCTCTCCTCTGTGGTAATTTCTAGTAATTAGTATCTCTTCTTAGTAAAGCTTGTGAAAGATGACAGCTTTGAGATACTCATGGTTAATAATCTTGGAAAGAAAAACATCTGATAAAACCAAGAAGCTGGTTTCCCCCTGACTGTCACACTTGCGACACTAACTTGCTGTGTCATCGAGGTGATGTAATGAGAAACAGTCAGATTTTCTCTGGGAACTTCTCTGGCACTGTTAGGTAGATTCTTCTGTAAGGACTAAGTGAATGTAAACACCTAAATGGCACTAAAGCATAAATAATCTCTGTCAATAACTTAGGCAAACCGTGAGATAAAGCACATGGCTTCTTTATGCAGAACTACTGGTGATTACAAGAAAATGAAATACCACATGTTCTCACTCATAGGTGGGTGTTGAACAATGAGAACACATGGACACAGGGAGGGGAGCACTGCACACTGGGGTCTCTTGCGGGGAATAGGGTAGGGACAGTGCGGGGTGGGGAGTTAGGGAGAGAGAGCATGGGGAGAAATGCCAGATATAGGTGAAGGGGAGGAAGGCAGCAAATCACACTGCCACGTGTGTACCTATGCAACTATCTTGCATGTTCTTCACATGTACCCCAAAACCTAAAATGCAATTTAAAAAAAAGAAAGAAAATGTACCTGAATAAATTTACACCAATACCAGCTAATGCAACAGGTTGCAAAAATTTGTTAAATTTCTCATCCCAGCTTCAAAGAAATAACTGAAAGCAAACAGGAAATTCAAATGAATAGGTGATGTTAAAATTTAGAGAACAAAATAATTTATTATCACTTGTAGGTAACTTCTCTTTTTAAAACTTTTTAGTTGTATTTTTGTAGGATCTTGCTATGTTGCTCATCCCGGTCTCAATCTCCCGGCCTCAAGTGATCCTCCTGCCTCAGCCTCCTGAGTCACTAGGGTTACAAGGATGGCCACTGTACCTGTCTAATGTAACCTCTCTTAGTGCAGAGATTTTCTTAATTTTGTTTGTTGCTGTATATACCAGCACCCATATTAATACCTGCCCAAAGTAGGTGATCAATAAATATTCACTGAATGAATGAATGAAGGGGAAATAATTACTGAGCATCAGCTACGTATTAGGAGTTGCATAAATCACAGCGCCTATGGAAAGGTTGCTATTATCCCTGTTTTGCAGATGAGGAAACTCGAGTTACCAAAGTAACTTTCCTAAATTCAAAGAACTGGAGGTGGCAGAGACAAATCCAGAATCCAGATATGACATAAACCTCATGTTCTTTCCACCTCACTCCCAGCAGACCCAAAGCTATTTTTTATAATAAATATTTTAATGTGTCCTTTACTGTCGTGTAATCAATTCAGAGAACATAGATTTACATACGTAAGTTCAGAAAAATCAATACAGTGTCCTCACTGCAAAATTAAAAAAACATACAAAGAATGGAACTGAAGACAGTAAATACACGAATACTCAGGTATGATCACAGCAGGAGACAATGAGACAGATCCTCACCCTCATTCATAGAACCTTCCTGACTGTAGATCTGCAAATGCAGAATGACAGAAGTGACAGGCATGGGAGGTTCAAATACCTGAGTGCACTGCCACTGACTTGGGAACATTCCAAATAAAACAATATGCAGTTTTCTCTATGCACTTCTAGAAAAGTCACTGTATATTAAAATGATGTAAAAGCACTGGACACAGAATACTATTATTTTTTTAAATACAGGCAAGATCTGACCATGTTGCCCAGGCTGGTCTTGAACCCCTGGACTCAAGTAATCCTTCCACCTTGGCCTCCAAAAGTGCTGGGATTACAGGCATGAGCCAATACATGCCTGACTACAAATGTTTCTTCACTGAACAGAACTAGCTCCTCCCCACTGAACGCCAGAAGTGCCCGCTAGTCTAATGAACAAAAAAAAACCTTCATTTTTAAAATTCCACAGAGGAAACAGTGCCACCTTCTGCCTCACTAGTCTTCAAGAGCAGTAAGAGGCCAAAGGAAAAGAATACATTTTTATTTTTTATTTTTGAGACACTGTCTTGCTCTGTCGCCAGGCTGGAGCACAGTGGCTGATCGTGGCTCACTGCAACCTCTGCCTCCCAGGTTCAAGTGATTCTCCTGCCTCAGCCTCCTGAGTAGCGGGGACTATAGTCGCACATCACCATGACCAACTAATTTTTGTATTTGTAGCAGAGACGGGTTTCACCATGTTGGCCAGGATGGTTTCCGTCTCTTGACCTCATGATCCATCCGCCTCCGCCTGCCAAAGTGCTGGGATTACAGGCATGAGCCACCACGCCTGCTGATGATTTTTTTTATTTGTACAAACGTAAGGGGTACATGAGAAACTTTGTTACATGTCTGTAATGCTTAATGACCAAACCACGGTATTTAGGGTGTCCAACACCAGAGTACAATACATTTTTGTTAAACATAGTGATCCTACTCCGCTACTGAACAGTGAAGTTGTTCCTTCTTACTGCATGTTTGTATCCTTTAACCCGTCCCCCTTCATCCTCGACCTCCTCCCCACTCACCCTTCTCAGTCTCTTTTATTTTTCCACTCTCTACCTCCAAGTGATCAAATCCTTTAGCTGACACATATAACTGAGAACACACAAGATTTGTTTTTCTGTGCCTGGCTGACTTCACTTAAGATAATGACCTCCAGTTTCATCCATGTTGCTGCAAATGACCTGATTTCATTCTTGTTTTATGAGTGAATGGTAAATAGTATTCCATTGTGTATATATACCACATTTTCTTTATCAATTCATCCACTCATGAACACTTAGGTTGATTCCATATCTTGTCTGTTGCAAAGAGTGCTGCAATAAACATGCAAGTGTGGGTATCCTTTGATACATTCTTTTCTTTTGTGTAGATAGCCAGTAATGGGATTGCTGGATGGAATGGTAATTCTATTTTTGATTTTTTGAGAAATCTTCAACTGTTTTTCCTTAGTGGCTGGACTCATTTACATTCCCAACGAAAGTATATACAAGTTCTCTTTTCTCTGCAAAAAGGAAGATAATTTAATTCAAACTGCTCATCTGGGGTTGAGAGATCAGCTCCATAGTGAAGGCAAAATTTAAGGTGAAGCTTGTAAACTCAGGAGGATGTGTCCAGGCCAGAAAACTTAGAGCACTTGCAGACAGACCTCCTCACACAGCCAATCCTGCTGACAAACAACTATGTGGGGATCACTCCTGCAAAGGGCCCTTGACAGGACCCTCGCCATCTTGAGCTTGAGCCCATACACGTTTCTCCTCTCCTGGAGGCTGTTGAGCTAAGGGAAAGGAGGAAGTCTGGTTGCACTGATTTTATAAACATCAATCTTTGCCTCTGACATTTGCAACAGAATGGCTGAGCTCAGGCCTTGTGGTCTAATGAGACATCGTATGGGTAGACATTGTGTGCCTCCTAGTTCCTTCTCTGCACAATAACTATATGACTTTGTTTACCTCTGCTATCTCAATCATATTGTTTGCATATGATTCTATATGAATAGGCAGGGTTAGAATGACATTTGGAAAGGTCCAGCTATACCTTGTTAACAATCTTACTTGCTTGCTTAACTGATTTTAGAAAAACACATGTTTAGATTTATGATCCCCTTTTTGCAAAC
Organism: Callithrix jacchus; assembly: GCF_049354715.1. Classification (NCBI taxonomy): domain Eukaryota; kingdom Metazoa; phylum Chordata; class Mammalia; order Primates; family Cebidae; genus Callithrix; species Callithrix jacchus. The sequence continues at coordinate 17,108,794 of NC_133508.1, forward strand.
TTTATTGTCCCTTTGCTGTACACCCTTTGATTAAGAGTCATACTTTCTGCACCCCTTTTCTTGTGATTTTTTTGTTCTTGTTTTTATTTCAAGATACAATGGAATGTACGTCACTCCTCAAACACTGAAAGGTATATAACCTGTAGTTTGCACAAATAAACTTGCTGTCTTGGCACTTCTTGCTCCAGCATTGCCTGGCAGTCCTCCAGACCCCGCTCTCTATCTATCTTTTCTTCCACGCACTCCCTCTTCCAGGTTAAGAACACTTGAGTGGGGCCGAGGCTCTCCGCTGGACGGAAGCCCTCTGGCAGACATGCCGGACCCCCACAGAACTAGAATACAGTAGAAAATTTCAGGACACTGTCATATTGGTGTGGGGGAAATGTCGTTAATGACATGAATAAATTTTAATGCAACTAGGGAAACCAGGTTCTTGCTCCAGAGCTCTATAAGGATTTTAGCAAGTGTATCCCTCAAAACTGGGTGGTTTGTGGTGGTAGTGGTGGTTGTTGTAAGTCTCCTTATGAACCTGTTCGGTGATTTGAGTCCTTGGTAACATTTTGGCCACCAGATTTATTAGGCTACAGATTCAGAAGAAAAATAATGCTATCGGTGTGGCCTGTGATTTTCTCTGGGAGCTAGACTGGGTGCCTCTCATATTTCTGGATCACAGTTTTGGGTGTCTGATACCTTGGGCGATCTTAATCACGGTGCTATGTTTAATAAACGTCTCTGTTTGATTTGAAGTCTCAGCTACTCTACTGAATCAACATCGCCCTGCATTTGTGCCCGCATGTGTCGGTGATGCTGTTTAAGCATCTGTCCAAATTAGTGCACTTAGCTTCATTCCCTTCCTTGGGGGAATCCTGTAATTTTTCTTACTATAGAGTTTATTAAGAGGCCTTAATTGTTTATATTCCCTGTTGCGAATGAGTCCCTTGGAGCTGTTAACAAATGACTCATAATAAGTTTGACTAGATGATCTCCAAACTTCCCTCCCAGTTCCAACATTCTATGATTTTATAAGTGGAACATTAATTTCTCAAATTTCTAGAGAACTTAAATGTCACAGGCAGATACTGAGAACATAAAGTGGATCTTGGTGAACCGTTACATATTTGTACATGCTGAATACAAGACACAGTGGGAAGGGTGTTTAGGGACAAAGAAATTGCTCTGGGCTTATGGTGATTAGACTTGCATGGTATTTGAAAAGATACTAGAAAGTAAGTCTATCTTTTAAAATGTTTGGTTCAGGGAAGAACACGATGTACTGGAAAAGAAGCTTTGAAAAGTTCTTTGGGAAATGTAAGATGAGGATGAGGGCAGTAGCTCATGCTTGTAATCCCAGCGGTTTGAGAGACTGAGGCTGGAGGATCACTTGAGCCCAGGAGTTCAAGACCAGTCTGGGCAACATGGTGAAACCCCATCTCTAAAAAAAAAAGATAGGAAAATTAGCTGGTTGTGCTGATGCACACCTGTAGTTCCAACTACTGGAGAGGCTGAGGCAGGAGGAGCACTTGAGCATAGGAGGCAGAGGTTACAGTGAGTTGAGATCATGCCACTGTACTCCAGCTGAGGTGACAGAATAAAACCTCATCTCCGAAAAAAAAAAAAGCGGGATGATACAGAAAAGTAAAACAAAGTACAAGTAGTAGACACTGGCATTTACATTTTACAAGTGAAATTTTTTTTTGGTGGTGGTGGGGATTGTAGGTAATTTTAAGCTTTAAAACAACAACAAAAAGAACCTGAGATTGTTTCCAAGGCCTTCTCAATAAGTTAGTTGCCAATAAGTCGATCAAAGACTCTAAGACAACCATCTTTGGTCTGCAAATGATGAGCCAGGGAAGAGGATGCATGTTTGAAGGAATGCACCACAGTTTCACAATACTGTCATTTCCTAACTTTTTTTTTTTTTTTTTTTGAGATGGAGTCCCACTCTGTCACCACGCTGGAGTACAGTGGCACAATCTCAATCACTGCAATCTCCACCTCCCAGGTTCAAGAGATTCTCCTGTCTCAGCCTCCTGAATAGCTGGGATTACAGGCATGTGCCACCATGCCCAGCTAATTTTTGTATTTTTAGTAGAGATGGGGTTTCGCCATGTTGGCCAGGCTGGTCTTGAACTCCTTACCTCGTGACCTGCACACCTCAGACTCCCAAAATGCTGAGATTACAGCATGCCTGGCCTATTTTTATGAAACATACATTTTGACTTAAGCTACTTTGATTTTTGTTGTTATTGAAATATAAAACTATGTGTACCATTTTTGTCTTATAAAAATATGTATCACCATTTCCACAGATCTACTCTCGTTTTTTAAAGCAAATTCTCCTAGATCATGATACCTCATTTCTGAGACCTTCATCTTTACCAAATCTTTCGATCCAAAGCAAACGAATACTGAAAATGCATGTTGAGATGATGTCTAAATGTTACTAAGTAGACATAATGTAATTTAAATTAGAATACTCCTCTCTAGTTCATCTTTACCAATCTTTACCGGATTTCTCTATCTTCTTCATTTCTGGCTACATTTCCAATTTCTTCTTTACTATATTCATCTTTAATCCTGTCTGTTTCTGTTTGATTTCTCTAATGAAGACTGGTCCATTCTATTTCATCCCTTTTTTTTTTTTTTTTTTTTTTTGAGACAGAGTTTCGCTCTTGTTACCCAGGCTGGAGTGCAATGGCACAATCTCGGCTCACCGCAACCTCCGCCTCCTGGGTTCAGGCAATTCTCCTGCCTCAACCTCCTGAGTAGCTGGGATTACAGGCATGCACCACCATGCCCAGCTAATTTTTTGTACTTTTAGTAGAGACGGGGTTTCACCATGTTGACCAGGATGGTCTCGATCTCTTGACCTCGTGATCCACCCGCCTCAGCCTCCCAAAGTGCTGGGATTACAGGCGTGAGCCACCGCGCCCAGCCCCTATTTCATGCTTTTTCATTGACCTCAGAAAAATCTCCTTTTCCATTCCTGGATGACTTTCATCCATGACCAGTTGGAGGTTTGTGCTGTTGCCTGTCTCATTACACTTCCGTTTCAGGACTGGACACATCTCTTCTGTGTTCTTTTGTGCCACACAACTTTACTCACTTTTTATTACTTTAAGTTATTCTGTTTTCTTTTCAGTACCCTCTTTCTCTTACTCTTTTCCCTCACTGATACACAGACACACACATCACAACTGCCACCGCCACATTCCTCATTGCCAGTCCCTTTGTCTCTCAATTCCATTGGTTATCCTAAAATAGAATATGTAAATCCCTCATTCTTACTCCAATTTAACTTTTGTCTCTTTTCCTGCCTCCTCATTCAACCCCATAACCCATAACCCTTATATATCCATCTATTCTCCTCCTTTTCTCCTGTCAGGAGATCATTTCCGTCGTGTGTACGAGAACAGATTGCTTATTTACCATTTCAGTGAAAACAAAACCCCCCAAACCAGAATTCAGATATTAAGACAGAAAATTGACTAGAATGTTCTCATTCATTTAGCAAACATGTGCTGAGTGGTGTACTGAACTACACTTTGGAAAGAAAATTATCAGACATGACAACGACCCTTAAGGAACTCTCTCCTTCTTTAAAAATCATAAAGTCACAGACTAAATGTGATCGCTCTAGAATGTCTGAAATGGAAGAGCTGACAAAAGGTCTGAGATTTCTATCTAATATGTCTTAGGAAGGTCAAAATATTTCTAACAGGAGGCATCCTATAGCAAATGGGAGTTTTCATTAAAGATGCAAATATACATCCCAGAATGAAGTCACTAAAGATAGAAAATAAACGAGTGAGAACATTGAGGTGGCTCATGCCTGTAATCCCAGCACTTTGGGAGGCTAAGGCAGGAAGATTGCTTCAGCCCAGGAGTTCAGGACCAGCCTAGGCAACATAGGGAGACCCTGTCTCTATTTTTAAAAAAGGAAAGGAAAAGGGAGAAGGGAAGGAGGACAGGGGAGAGAGGAAGGAGGACAGGGGGGAGGGGAAGGAGGACGGGAGAGAGGAAGGAGGACGGGGGGGAGGGGAAGGAGGACAGTGGGGAGAAGGAAAGGGAACGTGAGGGAAGGACAGGGAAAGAAAGGAAGAGGAGGGTGAAAGAAATGAAGAGGAAAGAAATGAGGAGGAAAGAAAGGAAAGGGAAGGGAAGGAAGGGAAGGAGAAGGTGAAAGGGAAGAATAGAAGGGAAAGGGGGAGGAATCCAAGTAGGACGTTATAGATGGATAATGGAGCTTTAAAGAAACAAAAAATAAAAACTTATACCTGAGTATTTTAGAATACAGAGAAACACCCCCAAATATACTGATAATGAGAACAGGGACTTTGGACAAAATAGAAGACTCAGTAATTACAGATGAGGAGACTTTGAGTAATCCTATTTGCAGGAGCCAGAGCAGCCAGTTTCTATCTCTTCAATTACTCTTCTCAAGCCTCAGAGGCTATTTCAAAAACAAAGTATATTCACCATGATTAGCTTTGAGGGAGCTACTGTGACCGTGGGCTCTCAAAACTGAAAATAACTCAGCATTACACCTTTCCTTCTTCCTACGTGACAACCCATGCACAAACTGAAGTTTTATTCGTGAACTCATTTCTGGAGAAGCAGCTGACATAATTACTCACAGATTATTCATAGGATAAAACTTCTTGGTACTTCAAAAAGATTCTTGATACACTCATTAGGTTGAACATAGTTACACTTCATACCTGGCATGGAAATCTGGCAAACTGAAAATTGGCTGTAAAAAGGATATTTCCAGTGAAACACAGAGCTAATCCTGCAGAGACTAACTTTCCTTTCCCAGAATTCCCATGGCTCTGGATCTCATCCACTTAATTTTTGTTGCTGTTACTGAAAATTTACCTCACCAAACTATCAATATTAAGTTTCTATAGGAAGATTTTTGCAGTGTAAAGGGATAAGTCGGCAGAAGTATTAATCTGTTTACATTCTTCAATTGCAATTAACAAAATAAGAAAAAAATGGACTCTATAAAAGAATCTGCAACATCAGAAAATTAGAACATTGCACTAAATGAAAAGAAAAAAAAAAACACACAGTATTAGTTCATTCTCACACTGTTATAAAGGCATCCCCAAGACTGGGTAATTTATAAAGGAAAGAGGTTTGATTGACTCACAGTTCTGCATGGCTGGGGAATCCTCAGGAAATGTACAATCATGACAGAAAGTGAAGGGAAGCAAAGTACCTTCCTCACAAGGCATCAAGGAGAAGAATGGATGCGGGAGGAACTACCCAAACACTTATGAAACCAACAGATCTCATGAGAACTCACTCACTATCACACAAACAGCATGGGGGAAACCACCGCCATGATCCAGTTACCTCCACCTGGTCTCTCCCTTGGCAAGTGGGGAATACAGGGATTGTAACTCAAGATGAGATTCAGGTGGTGGCACAAAGCCTAACCCTATTGCATACATTTAAAATAGATCTGTTGGACTGAGTGCAGTGGCTCATGTCTGCAATCCCAGCACTTTGGGAGGCTGAGGCAGGAGGATTGCTTGAGGCCAACCTGGACAACATAGCAAGACCCCACCTCTGCAATTAAAAAAAAAAAGATTTATGATAGAAAATGGAAGCAAACAGCATTCAAGATGTCCCTCTGAAAAAAAAGTAAAATGACTATAAAATAAGAGATAAAATACACAGTGGTAAGACAATTCATTGATGAGGAGAGGGGTGGAAATGTTTAAAAAGCAGAATGAGAGAAGACAGTGACGTGAACAACAAGCTTGAGTCCGTAGGCTAAAATATAGCCAAAAGAACACAGAAAGTTTTATGCAGGAGTCGGTATCATGCTCTTCATTATGACGGCCTTAGAACAAGCTTTAATATCTGACCGAGTTATTTGCTTATAGTCTTCTTTTCCAAACACTTAAACATAATTCCACACTATCTTCCTTTGAATAAAATTTTTCCAGATAGAACAAATAAAATACCACTGTAAATGTATGCAAACAAAATATACATTAATTTGATGAGAATGTATACTTTTACTTACATGGAGTCAATGAGTTATATGTTCCCATTTATTTAAGGCTGATTTCTTGCCCACTGACTAAGGTACTGTACATTTTAGTTAAGTTTTTATTAGATACATCCCCACACAGTGTCACTGTTTACCTCTTACTTGGGACCCTAAAGCAACACTCTCTTAAAGGTGAAATACTACGATTATTTGTGTTAAAGTCAAAATGGCCCCATCGCCTTTATAGTTAACATTGCTTTATAAACATTATGCAATATACAAAGCCGCTTTAAAAGCCATGTAAGTATAAATATTTAAAATAAGAAAATGACTTTTTAACGATGAGCAGATACAGGAGTTTCGTAAGATGGTAAGTTACAATAAGATTAAACAACATCATGGCTAGTAAAGTGCCTGGAACCAAGTGCAACGCTTCAATGTTTGTTAGTTTTTAATGGTGTTTTCTTAGCTATTAAAGCAGATATTAGTGCGCATTTGGGAAAACACTTCTATGTGGCTGGAAGAGGAAGTGATGGGCCATGGGCCATACACATTTCCAGCTCCACCAGATACTGAAAAATGGCTGACCAATTTACACTCCCATGAGTACTGCTTTGCATACACAGTCATGCATCACTTAACAATGGGGACATGTTCTGAGAAGTGTGTCATTTGATTACGTCGTCATCGTGTAAACATCATAGGGTGTATTTAAGTAAATCTAGGTGTCATGATCTACTGCAGACCTAGTCTATATAGCATCATTTATTCTTTTTGCTACTAGGGCTATAAATCTGTACACCAAGCAACTGTACTGAACACTGGAGGCGGCTGGAACACACCAGTAAGTATTTGTGTGTCCGAATATGTCTAAGGTACAGTGCAAGGTACAGTAAAAATACAGAATACAAGAAAAAAATAGTATAAGACACTTATGAACAGAGCGTGCTGGAGTAGAAGTCAGCCTGGGTGAGTGGGTGGTTAGTGAATGCGAAGGCCTAGGACATCAGTGTACACTACTGTGGACTTTATACACCCTGTACATTCATGATACACTAAATTTATTTTAAAAACACTTCTTTCCTCAATAATGAATCAAGCTCAGCTTACTGCAACTTTTTTATTTTATAAACTTTTTATTTTTTTAACTCACAATAACAGCATAAAACACTGTACTGATATACAAAAATATTTTTTCTTCATGTTTCTGTTTTATAAGCTTTTTTCTTTTTTTTTTTTTTTTTTTTGAGATGGCGTTTCGCTCGTTACCCTGGCTGGAGTGCAATGGCGCCATCTCAGCTCACCACAACCTCCGCCTCCTGGGTTCAGGTAATTCCCTGCCTCAGCCTCCCGAGTAACTGGGACTACAGGTGCGTGCCACCGTGCACTGCTAATTTTTTGTATTTTTAGTAGAGACGGGGTTTCACCATGTTGACCAGGATGGTTTTAATCTCTTGACCTCGTGATCCACCTGCCTCTGCCTCCCAAAGTGCTGAGATTGCAGGCATGAGCCACCGCGCCAGGCCCTATTTTACTTTTTTTTAACCTTTAAACTTTTTGTTAAAAACTAAGACACAAACACACTTATTACCCTACTCCTACACAGGGTTGGGATTATCAGTGTCACTGTTTTCTACCTCAACATCTCATCTCCCTGGGAGGTCTTCAGGGGCAGTAACACACATGGAGCTGTCATCTCCTATGGTAACAATGCCTTCTTCTAGAATACCTCCTGAAGGACCTGCCGGAGGCTACATCACTGTTAGCATACACACACACACACACACACACACACGCGCGCGCGCACACACATATGTCCATATATATATATATATATATATATATATATATATGGAGTATGCTTTAAAGTAATAAATAGTATAATCAATATGTAAATCAGTAATGTAGTCATTTATTATCAGTATTATGTACTGTACATATTGTATGTACTAGATTTTTATACTATTAGCAGTGCAAGTCTGTTTGCAGCAGCGGCATTGCAAACACATGAGTAATGCATTGTGCTACAGCATCACGAGGTGATAGGAATTTTTCAGCTCCATGATAATTTTTTTCAGACAGAGTTTCACTCTTGTTGCACAGGTTGGAGTACAATGGCGTGATCTCTGCTCATTGCAACCTCCACCTTCTGGGTTCAAGTGATTATTTCCTCAGCCTCCCAAGTAGCTGGGATTACAGACACATACCAACACATCCAGCTATTTTGTTGTATGTCTAGTAGATATGGGGGTTTCACCATGTTGGCCAGGCTGGTCTCGAACTCATGACCTCAGTTATCCATGGTGTCAGCCTCTCAAAGTGCTGAGACTACAGATGTGAACCACCACACCCAGCCTTCATTATAATCTTGTTGGATCACTGTTGTATATGTTGCATATATGAGCTGTTGTTGATCAAAATATTATGGTGGCACAGGACTATATTTTACATAAATCACCTTACACATTAATTTTCAAGATTGTATCACTCCAAAAAGCAAGACAAACCTTTTAATTGATAGCAGCTAGAAAATTTATAGAAGTCTTTATTTAAACAAAATTTTTGAACAGAGAATATTATATTAACTGACTTTTTTTCTGTCAGATGAAAATTTACCTGTCTAGTATAACTCAATTCAACAAGAATAACTGAAAAATACTAAAATTTACATTTTGTTGTTGAGTTTATCACTTTAAGTTCTATATTATATGCACAGTTCTATATCTGTATACATGTATATGTACACTATAAATACTGCTATTAGGAAGACACATATAATTAATAATACATAGTCTTGGCTGGGTGCGGTGGCTCACGCCTGTATAATCCCAGCACTTTGGGAGGCCAAGGCGGGTGGATCACGAGGTCAAGAGATCGAGACCATCCTGGTCAACATGGTGAAACCCCATCTCTACTAAAAGTACAAAAAATTAGCTGGGCATGGTGGGGCATGCCTGTAGTCCCAGCTACTCAGGAGGCTGAGGCAGGAGAATTGCCTGAATCCAGGAGGCGGAGGTTGCAGTGAGCCAAGATCAAACCATTGCACTCCAGCCTGGATAACAAGAGCGAAACTCTGTCTCAAAAAAAAAAAAAAAAATACACAGCCTTTTCTTATGTTGATGTACTTTGATCATTGATGAGCTCATGAAGAAAATACTGTAGAAGGAATTTAGAAACATACCATGGAAAGTCTTAACCCAGTAAGTAATTGATTAAAATGTTGGCTAATAAATACAAAACTTATTTAAACCCAATACAATTTAAGTCAACTCATACTCCACTCAGCTAACACAGAGCAGATTGTAATCCTGTCTCCTTGCCAAAAATGAAAGTTTGTTTCTTCCTTAAGAACTTTGGGTTTTACTATATAGCATTTCAGGATTAAAAGTGATCGATACAAATTTGCACCTGTGACCTAGGCCAGGTGCGGTGGTGGCACATGTCTGTAATCCCAGCACTTTGGGAGGCCAAGGTAGGTGGATCATCTGAGGTCAGGAGTTCGAGACCAGCCTCACCAATATGGTGAAACTCCACCTCTACTAAAAATACAAAAATTAGCCAGGTGTGGTGGCAGGTGCCTGTAATCCCAGCAACTTGAGAGGCTGAGGCAAGAGAATTGCTTAAACCCAGGAGGTGAAGGTTGCAGTGAGCCAAGTTCACACCATGACACTCCAATCTGGGTGACAGAGTGATACCCTGTCAAAAAAAAAAAGAAGGGAGGGAGTGAGGAAAGGAGCGAGGGAAGGAAGGAGGGAGCAAGGGAAGGAAGGGAGTGGGGAGGAAGGGAGCAAGAGGGGTGGGGAGAGAAGGGGTGGGGAGGGGAGAGGTGGGAAGGGGTGGGGAGGGGTAGGGGGGAGGGGAAGGAAATTGCCCGTTACCTGCCACATCAGTAATATACAACATCTAGCCTGGAAACTGCCCACATTAGAGCAATGTTTCTAGTGTGTTTGAGGCAAGCAGTGGGCTAGTCTAGCAGGAGGCATGAGTGACCACTGGGCAATAGCAGAGCCTGGGAAAAAGGGTCTGGGAAATGAATAAAACATGTTTAGACAGTAGCAGGAAGATAACCTTGAGCACAACAGAGGTCTCCAGTTTACTAGAAATAGAGTTCAGATGGGAACCTATGAACTCAATTTCCATAGGACTCTCCTGGTCAGCTGCACACTTGAAGTCAAGCTCAGTGAATAGTTCAAGTTCTGGGTCTGAGCAGAAAAGAAGAATCAAAGATGACTCTGAGATCTGAGATGGGAAGAACAATGGTACTGCTGGGATAAACAGGGAATGTCAGGAGGTAGACCTCGCTACAGTTTCTTGGTAATAAGGTTTAGTTTTCACTGGGGTGTAGGGAGACTCAGATCTTGGAGAAGGGATTCATCTGTGCCTGAAGCAAGCTATTCTTAGAAGTCCAAACTGGTTTAAACATCTACAAATCAGAATGGAGAGACTGTTGAGATGCTGGTAGGCAAGCCTGCCCAGGTAGGGGTAACCCTACAGCAGGAAGAATACACAGGAATGATTGACCTGCTCTGTCATGAGGAAACTCTGAAAAAATCAGAAAATGTGCCATTGAGAAGATTATGGTGAATGTATAGTATTGACTAAGAACAGTTTTGTGTCATTTCTAGGCATGAAGAAATCATATACAAATTGTGGAAGGAGCAAATAAATGTAATGGTATTAAGATATGCTATTGGATCCTTAGCAGAAATGAGTTGGGACTGTAGCATGAGAAACAGTAAGAACAAGCCGCAATGGACAGGCAGAATCTAATCCCATAGAAGCAAACAGACAAGAACTGAAGTGGTTTGAACACATACACAGTCCTTTCCTGTAATTATTTTGAAGTAGCTGCAAATTACTCAAACTATTCTAGCACAAAATGGCTCAAAGCATAACTGAGAAAGGAAGAAGAGATAGGTTAAGAATGAAGTAATCATAAAGGAACAACTAGAAAGAAATCTGGGGGGTTGAGATACGGTCAAGGTATCAATATTAGACTTATGTTTAAGACCCAGAAAGTATCCTTAAGAGATCTCTGTGCAGGCCTGGTGCAGTGGCTCATGCCTGTATTCCCAGCACTTTGGAACACCAAGGCAGGTGGATCACCCGAGATCAGGAGTTCAAGACCAGCCTGGCCAATATGGTGAAACCTCATCTCTACAAAAAATAGCTGGGCATGATAGTGGGTGCCTGTGATCTCAGCCACTTGGGAGGCTGAGGCCAGAGAATTGCTTGAATCCGGGAGGTGAAGGTTGCAGTGAGCCAAGATCGCAGCATGGCACTCTCTAGCCTGGGCAACAGAGTGAGACTCCAGCTCAAAACAAACAAACAAAAACTCTGTGCAATTGAAGGACTCAGAAAAGTCTCCTAACCTAACATTGACTTTAATCAAAGGAATCCCATGAAACTGTTGGCAGCAGCTGCACCTGTCACTTGTCTATGATTGGTCCATGCTGGGCTGTGTTGGTGCCCGGATTTGAACAAAGTGCCTCGGCTGACCTTTTGGTGTGTTTAGCCCTTTCTATGGAGCTGTGCTGACCCCCTCTGTAAAGTAAAACAGCTGCAGCCAGGAAAACTGCACACTCACTTACGCATATGAGTCAGGAGTATGAATAGAAGCTAGCTACAAAGACTTCTGGAATCTCACAATTCAGGACTGAAGGAAGTCTGGCTTTGTGGATAATTTTAAAACATCAATGAATCTAATTATTCATGACACATTGAAAAGTAAAATTAAATCACACAATGCTAATCATTTGGAAATTAGACAAAAAGAATGGAAAACAATTAAATCTTACAGTTCTTGAAGTAAAATAAATATCGATGCTCCCTAACTTATGAGAGTTTGACTTAGAGATTTTTTTTTTTACTTCACAATGATACAAAAGTAATAAGCATTTTGTAGAAACTATACTTCAAGTAGTCATACAACTATTTTATTTTCCACTATCAGTAGAGTAGTTAATTACATGAAATATTCAATACTTTAATTTTGCCCAACTGTAGGTGAATGTAAATATTCTGAGCATTTTTAAGGTAGCTTAAGCTCAGCTATGATGTTAGGTGGGTTAGGTATATGAAATGCATTTTCAACTTACAATATTTTCAACTTATGATGGGTTTATCAGGATGTAACACTATAAATCAAAGAGCATCGGTATAATAAAAATAGATTTTCCCTTGAATTTATTGCTCATCTCATGTGTTAGAAAAATATCACCCATTTCAACAGAAAATGGTAAACTCAAGAAGGAAGTAAAAACAAATAGACCTTAACTAAGTATTTAAATGGATTTTAAGATACTTTAATTTTTCAATTCACAGAAGGTAGTGTAATAGATATGAAATAGATTAAAGGAACAGATGAAGGAAACCCTGCCTTCAGCTTGCAGAGAAGAATTCACAAAATCAAGCCATGCCATTTTGCTTATAGAACCACATCATAGGTTATTTCATTCCTTACATATCATACATAGCTCTTCACCAGAAAGGAAAAATGTCAGCAAACATTCTATGTTATATTGCTTTGAATCGTTACTTCAGACATATTTTAGAAAACAGAAAATCTTCACAGCCAATAAAATGGTACAAAAAATTTTAGAAATCACTGTCTACGTTTCTTTTTCACCCTTCAAAAAATACACATTCCAACAGCAGGTATAACTTTGTATATGATTCTAATGATTAAAACCTGTGACAAAAATAAAATGTAAAACTGAGTCAACAAACAAAATTTTCATAAAAGGTTTTTCCTCAACTTTGAAATTAGCCAGTCCTCAACTATGTAGGGTGTGAATCACAGGTCCTACGGAAAGGATGCTTGTGATAATATTTTACAGGATTTATTAAGATAGAAACCTGCATAAGTACTGCTATATTTATGCAGTGAATATAAGGATATAAGAAAAAGCATGATTTCAACAGTGGCAGAAATTATAAATTATTCTGAACATAAGTTCTCATCAACTTATTCCTCCCCATGGTTTTCTTGGAAATTTCAAAACACTGGATCATCTCTGTGCCTTTGCTAATCAGAATGCCATATAGAGTAATTTAGCTGACTGGGTCTTGTGAAACTTACAGTGAAAACGGATATAATTCGATTGAAACAGTTTGATGGATAATGGCTCTGTGGAAGTAGCCATTAGGGTGGCCATAATGAAGTTCAAAATTAAATCAGTTCAATTCAGCAAATATTTATTTGCTTTTTTTCCCTTATACTTTAAGTTCTGGGATACATGAACAGAACTTTGGCACTTGTATACCTATGTAATAGGTTACATAGGTGAACACATGCCTTGGTGGTTTGCTGCACCCATCAACCTATCATCTACATTAGGTATTTCTCCTAATGCTATCCCTCCCCTAGCCCCCCACCTCCTGACAGTCCCCAGTGTGTGATGTTCGCCTCCCTGTGTTCATGGGCTGTCATTGCTCAACTACCACTTACAAGTGAGAACCTGCAGTGTTTGGTTTTCTGTTCCTGTGTTAGTTTGCTCACCATGATGGTTTCCAGCTTCATCCATGTCCCTGCAAAGGACATGAACTCATCCTTTTTAATGGCTACATAGTATTCCATGGTGTATATGTGCCACATTTTCTTTATCCAGTCTATCATTGGTGGGCATTTGGGTTGGTTCCAAGTCTTTGCTATGGTGAATAGTGCCGCAGTAAACATATGTGTGCAGGTGTCTAATCCTTTCGATATATGCCTAGTAATGGGATTGTGGGGTCAAATGGTATTTCTGGTTCTAGATCCTTGAGGGATCGCCACTGTCTTCCACAATGGTTGAACTAATTTACATTTCCACTAACGGTGTAAAAGCATTCCTATTTCTCCACATCCTCTCCAGCATCTGTTGTCTCCTGACTTTTTAATGATCGGCATTCTAACTGCCGTGAGGTGGTAACTCATTGTGGTTTTGATTTGTATTTCTCTAATGACCAGGGCCGATGAGCTTTTATTCACGTGTTGTCTGCATAAATTTCTTCTATTGAGAAGTGTCTGTTCATATCCTTTGCCCACTTTTTGATAGGATTTGTTTTTTCTTGTAAATTTGCTTAAGTTCTTTGTATATTCTAGATATTAGCCCTTTATCAAATGAAGAGATTGCAAACATTTTCTCCCATTCTGTAGGTTGCCTGTTCACTCTGATTATAGATTGTTTTGCTGTGCAGAAGCTCTTTAGTTTAATTAGATCCGATTTGTCTATTCTGGCTTTTGTGCCATTGCTTTTGGTGTTTTAGTCATGAGGTCTTTGCCCATACCTATGTCTTGAATGGTACCTAGGAATACAACTTACAAGGGTTGTGGAGGACATCTTGAAGGAGAACAACAAACCACTGCCAAAGGAAATAAGACAGGACTCAAACAAACAAAAAAACATTCCATGCTCATAGAAAAATCAGTATCATGAAAACAACCATAGTGCCCAAAGTAATTTATAGATTCAATGCTATCCCCATCAAGCTGCCACTGACTTTCTTCACTGAATTAGAAAAGCCTACTTTAAATTTCATATGGGACCAAAAAAGAGCCTGTATAGCCAAGACAATTCTAAGCAAAAAGAACCAAGCTGGAGGTATCACACTTCCTGACTTCAAACTATACTACAAAGATATAGTAATCAAAACAGCATTGTAGTAATATCAAAACAGAAATATAGACCAAAGAAACAGAACAGAGGCCTCAGAAATAATACCACACATCTACAATCATCTAATCTTTGACAAACCTGACAAAAACAAGCAATGGGGAAAGGATTCCCTATTGAATAAATGGTATGGGGGAAAACTGGCTAGTTATATGCAGAAACTGAAACTGGACCCCTTCCTTGTATCTTATACAAAAATTAACTGAAGATGGATTCAACTTATACATAAAACCTAAAACCATTAAAACCCTAGAAGAAAACATAGGCAAAATTAGCTTTATATGTAAAGTTGTAGAGGTGTTCTAGGTTTATAGAGATACAAAGATGAATGAGTTTCTTACTCTCAAAGTCTTCACAGCCTCCAGAAATGTAAACTCCATAATAAAAAGTATAACTCTCAGTACTAGAGACTCAACTTTATAATAAATTTCCTACTGACTAGGGAATAAGAGAAAGTTCACAGAGGAGGTAGCCTTTGGAGAAGACCTTTAACAGAAAGAGATGTAAGAGGGCCTGGCATGATAGTGCCTATCTGTAATCCGAGCAATCTGGAAGGCCAGGAAGGGTGGATTACTTGAGTGAAGGAGTTCAAGACCATCCTGAGCAACATAGGATGTTGTAGGAGTGAAACTCCATTCCTACAAAAATACAAAAATTAGCCAGCTGTGGTGGTACATGCTTGTAGCCCCAGCTACTCAGGAAGATGATGTGGGAGGATCCCTTGAGTCCAGCAGATTGAGACTATAGTGAGCCATGATCATGCCACTGCAGCATTGCAGAGGTTGGGCAGCAGAGAAAAACAAACAAACAAACAGAAGGAGAGATGGGAAAGACAGCAAGGAGAAGAGAAAAGAAAATGGGAGGGTGCATTCCTGGAATGGCAGGGGATCAAGTAAGGCAAATACAGAGGGGCAAAGTGGGAAATAAGTCTGACCAAAAAGTGTGGCCGTCATTGTGGAAAGCTATCAAGCTACTAGCTAAGGGCTGGCAACAAGGGAGCAGCACAGGCTTTTGAGTAGAGGACTGATGTAATTAGATCTGTATTTCAGGCCAGGCATCCAGGCAGCCATGTGTGGGTGAAGAGCAGCCAGGAGTGACTGACTCTGGAGTCCAGTTCCAGAGATCATTCCAAGAGTCTGGGTAAGAGGATGTGAGAGCAATGGGAATAGTAAGTCGGGTATGGTCAGAGGGAAATGAAATGAGGCACTGGGTACAAAGTAACATGAAAACTAAAACAACAGAGGTGGAGACCCTATTGGCTATTACCTCACTCCTACTGGCTACAGGGATTGGAGGAAGGAATGGCAGCAATGAAGCTCAAAGTTACTTTCTTTAATTCAGACTTACACGAAAGTTGCAAAAATTACTATAAATAATTCCGATAGCTCCTCACCCAAATTTCTCAAATGTCACATCTTATCCTATTTGCTGTACCATTCTGTTTCCCTTTCTCTTCTTCTCTTCCCCCATACACATTATTATCTACTTTTTCTGAAAAATGCCTTGCACTGAAGTTCTGAGCTTTGAGGTACTAAGAAACTTGTGACAAAGGTAATCAAAGGCCGGGCGCAGTGGTTTAAGCCTGTAATCCCAGCACTTTGGGAGGCCAAGGCAGGTGGATCACCTGAGGTCCGGAGTTCCAGACCAGACTGGCCAACATGGTGAAACCCTGTGGGTGTGGTGACATGAACCTGTAATCCCAGCTACTCAGGAGGCTGAGGTGGGAGAACCGAGGAGGTAGAGGTTGCAGTGAGCTGAGACTGTGCACTGCAGCCTGGGCAAGAGAGCAAGACTCGATTTCAAAATAAAATAAAAAAAAGTACTCAAGAGGGTGAATACGAAGCAAGAAAACTGGGATGGATTGGGGAGCGTGTAGTATAGAAGTTAGGAAGGAACACACACTGGGGTCTATTGGGGGAAATAGGGGAGGGACAGCGGGTGGGGGAGTTGGGGAGGGATAGCATGGGAGAAATGCCAGATGTGGGTGAAAGGGAGGAAGGCAGCAAATCACACTGTCACATGTGTACCTATGCAACTATTTTGCATGTTCTGCACATGTACCCCAAAACCTAAAATGCAATAAAAAAAAGGAAGGAACACAGAAATGCTGCAAACTCTTTCCTCACGTTTTTCCTCATGTATTTTAACAGTGACTCTTCCTCTGCTGACTACAAATGATACCCCTTTCTAACAAGTATGAAACACTGAAAAAAAACACAATTAGAGCAGCACTTTGACAGGGGGCAATGCCCAATCTCACTACTTCAGCCAAACACATTCAGGTGATTAGATGTGGCCACAGATCACCCTGGACACTAACCTAGATGTCTGTCCTCCCTCCAATTCTGAATATTTCTTTCAATCATTCAACAAATGTTTATTAAGTGTTTGATATGTCACACACTATTCTACATACTGCAAATTCAGCAGTGGACAAAATAGAGTCCATAGTTTTCATGAAATTTACATGCCAATGGAAAGAAAGGGACAATAAACAAACAAATAAATAAATAAATCCTGAGATGACAAGGGCTGTGAAGAACAACTGAGCTGGGTAGATGGTAGAGCAGCAGGTCAGGTTTAGGGAGTTACCTTAGATTTGGAGGCCCAGAAGATTGACATTTACAATATCACTATTGTTACTGATTATCAATTATAATATCAATATCAATGTAAACCTATTTACAATAAATGGGTAAATAAGTCATGTGGATTAAAGCATAAAGAGAGCATTTCCAAAAGGAGGAACAGACAGAGCAAAGGCTCTGAACTGGGAGCATATTTAGTGGGTGTAGGCTACATCAAGATGACTTCTATTAAATTGGACATATGCCTAAAGCAAATACAAAACAAAACAAAAAGTTACGGTTAATACGTCAATAGAGAAGGTCAAACGGAACATAATGTTCAATTAATCCCAAAATAGGCATCATAAGAGGAAAATGGGAACAAAGAACAAATGCCACAAATAAAAAACAAATAGCTAGATAATGGGCTTAAATATAACCTTATCAATAACAACAACATTACATATAAATGGTCTAAACACCTAATTAAAAGTCAGAAATTGTCACATTGAGTAAGACACAATGATAGGCTGCATATAAGAAATACACTTTAAATGCAAACACACAAATGAATTAAAAGTAAGAAAATGGAAAAAAATAGAGCCTAAGACCTAATAAAAAGAAAGTTGAAGTGGCTACATTATTATGAAGCAAAGTAAATCCCAAAGCCAGGATCATTTTGAGAGAGAAAGTCATTTCATAAAAGAAAAAGGATAAAAGATCAGTTCAATGAGAAGATATAGCAACCCTAAATGTTTAGACTTCCTAATAACACAGCTTCAAAATACATGCAGCAGTAACTGAGAGAACTGCAAGAAGAAATATAAAAATCCACATTATAATCACGTATTTTTTGTTTGGTTGGTTTTTGTTGTTTTATTTTTTACACAATAGGGTCGTGCTATGTTACCTAGGCTGGTCTCTACTCCTGGCCTCCCATAGTACTGGGATTACAGGTGTGAGCTACAATGCCAAGCCTAGAATCATATGTTTCAAACTCTCTCTCGCTCAGTAATAATTAGAACAAAAAGACAGGAAATAAGCAATAATACAGTAGACTTGAATGCTATCAATAAACTTGACCTAATTGATGTTTATAGAATGCACTATACAAAAACAACAGAATACACATTCTCAAAAACACTCAGAACATTTAGCAGAACTGCATATATACATCACCTGTATCACCCCAGGCAAGGTTAATGATCAAAATGGCACCCTCCTCACTCTAGCTCACAAAGAGCTGCTTGCTTTTTGATCTGTTTTCTTTTCACTTTCACAGGGAAAAGCAAACACAGTCACAAAGTACTTTAAACAAATGCCATCACTAAGTTCCCATTATACTAAGAAAAACCCACGGTCCAGATTGGGATTACAGGTCAGTGCCATCTTATTCTACCACATGTTAGTTAGCCAGCAAAACAGAGTTTGCTCCGCTTCTCCACTCAAAAGTGCTCTGTTGACTCTTAAACCATACACTCTAAGTCAAAGTTTGAGATTGCCCCATGTCTTAGTCCATTTGATTTGCTATAAAGGAATACCTGAGCTAGGTAATTTATAAAGGAAAGAGGTTTATTTGGCTCACAGTTATGCAGGCTGTATAGAAAGCATGGCACCAGCATCTGCTTTTGGTAAGGACTTCAGGGTGCTTCCACTCATGAGAGAAGGAAAAGCGGAGTTAGCATGTGCAGAGATCACATGGTGAGAGAGGGGAGGGAGGGAGGTTCCAGGCTCGTTTTAACCATCAGTCCTCACAGGAACTAATAGAGTGGGAACTTGCTCAATACTGCAAGGACAGCACCAAGCCCTTTATAAAGGATCCATCCCCAAGATATCTTTTACCAGGCCCCACCTCCAGCACCAAGCACCAAATTTCAACATGAGATTTGGAGACTAATATCCAAACAGCACCATCACATATTGCTATGCTTTTGAAAATTTTCAGTGTTAACTACTATGGAATTCCAATAGACACCATCCAATTGCTGTTGCAAAATAATCACATGTAACATCATCAAATTAAAGAAAATACCATCTTGATGTAGAGTTCTCAGATTTAGCAAATACAAATACAGGACAGATATCCAATTAATTTTGAATTTCAGATTTTAAATAAACATTTTTTTGAGACAGAGTGTCACTCTATCACCCAGGCTGGAGTGCGATGGCAAAATCTCAGCTCACTGCAAACCTTCACTTCCAGGGTTCAAGTGATTCTTGTGCCTGAGCCTCCCCGGCAGTTGGGATTACAGGTATGTGCCACCAAGCTCAGCTCATTTTTGTATGTTTAATAGAGACAGAGTTTCGCTGTGTTGGCCAGGCTGGTCTCAAAATCCTGACCTTAAGTGATCCACACCCCATAGTGTAATTATGTCCCCAATATCACATCAAGCCTAATTATTTTAGATCACCTAGAAAGAGCAGTTGAGAACCACATGGCAAATTCTTGTGATGAAAGGTCAGGAGGCTGTAAGGCCTATGTGTGGCGAAATGAGTAAATACAGGATCTAAAACAAAACCAAAAGGACAAAGAGAAGAATGGTGAGAAGCAGAGAATCAGGTGCAACCACTATCGGACACAAGAATCATCTCTATGACTGTCTCGCCATGAAGTGGCTGTTCAGCCCCAGCATGAACACCAGTACAATCAGTCAGAGTACAAGAAGAAACATAGACATCAACAGTATAATCAGATATTCTAATACCCCTCTCTCAATAATTAGCTCTTGAAGCCTACAAGCTACAGAGCTGTATTTGTCTTGAATCTTTCTGGAGCGTCTACATGTGGTAATTAAAATAAGGCTGCTCTTGCTATTTTTATGGCTGTATATTGCTCTGACTTTCCAAATGAAAGCTTTAATCTATAATCGCACAAGGCTCTTGAGCAAAGGATACAATCTTTATTCATAAAACCATTCCCTCAAGTAACCACTGTATGTGGGTTAGAAATAGGGAGGGAGAAAAAAGGAGGTGGGTAAGGGAGGAGGGAATGAGCAAGGAAATATGAGTAAAATTGCTTTTGCCAACAATGAACTTGCAGAGGCAAGGAAAATGGATATGCTTTAAGAATTCCTCAGGGCCAAGGCAATAGTCATCTTTGCATTCTCAACCTCTAATTTGAGATCTCTCTTATAAAAAGAATAATGCCATATAGTCTTAGAATAGTAGTACACTCATAGCATCAAGCTACACCACATTGATTACAACCACCAATCCTATTGAAAATGGAGGCATCAGAACATCATTTGGTTCCCTGTATTCACACCAGACTATTCTTATATCTTTGCATTAAAATCAAAGATAATTGATTTTAATCTAGAAGGAGGGACAGGAAAAACTCCTAGAGGAATGTTATTGTACATTTTCTTCCTTGCTAAATTATTTTAGCCTTTCCTGCAAAAACAGGCAGGAAGTTCTTTTTCATAACTCACCCCTATAACTCCTACTGTAGTTCAAGTTGACATCCTTTGAGATCTATTAATATATTCCATAGAGAGAAAGAACAGCTAGTTACTATCTCCTGGATGGTCCTCATTCGAGCACTGAAAAATCCCAACTAAATAACTCCATCAGCCTTCTTGCACCTTTAATCATCTCAGGTCTTGTGACCTTTATTAATAAGTCCTGTTTTTCAAGACTTTGCTCATTTTTCATCATTAGTTACACTGTTGCATAAAGATCAGCGCAAAAAGTGAAAAACTCAAATAATTCATTCCAACAAATGAAATGCTAATGCCGTTGCTCTGTAGCAATGCTGGGTTCATTAGCCGCCCTTGGTTGGCATACCATCTGCGGATCTCCTCCGTTTATCCACCAGCCTCGGGACATTTTAAAGAGTGGAATATGTCATAACCCATTTATTTTGACTCAATAGCAAATGACATCTCTGTTTTCTGTAAGGCAAAATAAAGCTTGTCACACTTGGCTAATAGTCCTTAATGAGGATTATGTTCTTTCTGGTTCTTTTTGAACATTCTCCTAAGAGACACAATTTCAAATTGAAGAACTGTTTAATGAATGATTCTAAAGCAATGTGATCATGCAAAAACGGAAATAGTGTTTAGCTCAGATTCTAAATAATCACAACTGTTATTTTGAGCCAAATAGGCTGAATCTTCATTCTGAGGCATGTCAATAAAATAATTTCTTATAAGCTTTGACAATTCTGGGCAAACTCGGGAAATAAAGCAAGTGTATAAGTTTGCCTTCCGAGGTCTTGTTACCCATCTGTGTGTTCTCACCTCTCTCTTCCTGAACTGTAACCCCCAACCTGTAGCAGGCTCTCAAAACACTCCTGCCCCTTCTAGGTGTCAGGACTTCTCCAGCTGCACAATGTACGCCAACCCCATCACCTCCCCATCTGAATCGACACCATCCTCTCTGAAACAGTGGCCCAGATATTTGCCAGAATCTACCTCTCCTGTAACCTGTTTCCCCAAGACTGTTCTCTGCTGGGTATTGAATGACTAGTCCAATCAATTCACTTGTTCTGGTTGCTTATAGAATTTTTTACCCACGTTTATCTATGATTTTTTTAGAGACAGGGTCTCACTCTGTTGCCCAGGCTGGAGTACGGTGGCGTGATCACAGCTCATGATAACTTTGAACTCCTGGGCTCAAGCAAAAGCAATCCTCCTGCCTCAGCCTCCTGAGTAGCAAAGACTACAGCACACACTACCAGGCCCAGTTAAGTTTTTAATTTTTTTTTGGTAAAGACAAGGTTTTGCTATTTTGCTCAGGCTCGTCTCAAACTTCTGGCCTCAAGTGATCCTCCTGCCTTTGCCTCCCAAAGGGTTGGGATTATAGGCTTGAACCACTGGGCTCAGCCAACCTATAGATTCTTTAGGAGAAAATACTGCAACCTGAGACAGTAATTTTAACTGGGGTGGGGGAGGGGCAATCTTTTGGTCACTAATAGAAACACTTAGGGCTAAGTTTTTAAAATTCATCTCATGAATCCACAAAATTAGCCTCATTTCCATCTACGTAGCTTCATCACACGCTATAGATATTCCTTTAGCACTTTGCAGAGCGGCCTCACATACAGATAGGCCAATTTCCTCTTCCTTTTGCTAGATGTACCATCTTGTTGAATCATTCGCATTGAACTCATGGCCAACACCACCATAATTCTGAGTGAAGTTTATCTAACACATGTATTCTCTCCGTAAGGCACATCACAGCCTCTCTGCACTTAGAAACACTAGACAGCTCTTCAGCGCTCTGCTTGAGGGCCATTCAAAACAGCAGAATCACTCACAAAAGCATAAAAAAGTGAAAACCTGACACTAAATAAACCTTGAAAAGGATATTCATTTACAGTATCAGAGCAGAAGCAAGAAGGCAGACTGTGGCCTTGTTCAACTTCACCTAGGTATGTACATAGCAGTCAGCTCACATTTTTTGCTGCTCTGCACACGACTGCAAATGACCACACAAGCTTGCAAGCGTTCATTTGGGGATTATAAACAAGTGCTACCGAGTAGGCAAATTCGCAAACGTGCAACGTGCAAATAATGAGGATTGACTATGTTAGCCTCACTTTATGAAGAAACAGAGATAGGCAGGATAATTTGCTTATGGTAACATAGCTAGGAAGAAAAAGTAGAAGTGAACCACCACGGCTTTGTGAATGCACCCTATATACAACCTACGACGACACAGTGCTTTCCATACGTTTGTCATCATCAACACTGGTGCACTTAGGACATCTTCTGTCTGGTCCCACTGAAAAGTCAAACAAGCATTGGAAGCCACCAAGCCTTATATATGTCAGGAAACTGATCTCCTCACTCAGAGACATATTCTAGTCCCTTCCTTCTCCACTCTATGAGAAGAAACCTGCCTTCAGATCCATCTATTGCAATGGATTAAGGGCTTTGGAGTCACAGCCTGGATTTTTAAATCAGCTCCCTTGTATACTGGTTGTGTGTCCCTCATGCTCTCGGTATCCTCTGCAAAACCTGGATTGCAATGCTGATTTCATACGATTATCCTGAGGATTAAGTGATAATACGCAGAAGGAGTCAAATTCGGAATAAGCACCTGGAAATTAACATGCCTTAACTCTTGAGAATTTGTTCTTCGGGGGCCTCCCAGAACCCATTCAGCAAGGGGACTTTTCATTGCTCTTGGTTTCTGCATAAGGGCTCTTAAAAACCAAAAGCAAAAGCAAACAACTGGCACTTCTACCATGCAACGGTAGTAACAGGCACATTGCCCTGTAAAACTCCACAACTCAGCTCCAACTACACTCCCCTCTTTGTCAAGGGCAGTGTATATGCGTGATACATATATAGTAGCTCCAGGGTGGAGGTTCCAATATTCCATAGTCAGACACAGCTTGAAAACAAACGCAAACCCGCTTAGAATTAAAGCTCTAAGTCTGCCATGAACAGTTGCTTCTCAACTTCAACCTCTTTAAAAAGCACTTGTGTTTTGATTTTCAATTCTAGTTCACAAATCACTCCATCTGGTCTGGCCAATCACGATGCACAAGCAGCGCTGAATTTAGTGTATCTTATTTATATATATATATAATCCCAGAGGATGTGTTAATGTAAAAATGAAACAAGTTCTGAAATGACGCAGGGGAAAAGATGGAAAGATTTCATGAATACTTCTCTAAGCCCAGAGGGTTTGGTTAAGATGAGAAACCTAAGTGCCTTCAAAAGAAATCACAGTATCTTAAGGTGGTGCCAAATAGTTACTCATGGCAGGCAAGGTTACAAGGATGATGATGCTTTTTTAAAATACGGGCCAGGTGTGGTGGCTCACGCCTGGAATCCCAGCACTTTGGGAGGCCAAGGCAGGTAAATCACTCGAGATCATGAGTTCAAGACCAGCCTGGCCAATATGGTGAAACCCCATCTCTACTAAACATACAAAAATTGGCTGGGTGTGGTGGTGCACACCTGTAATAGCAGCTACTCAGGAGGCTGAGGCAGGAGAACTGTTTGAACCTGGGAGGCAGAGGTTGCCACGAGTTGAGATCGTACCACTCCATCCAGAGCAACAGAGTGAGACCCTGTCCCAAAAATTAATTAACTAATTAAAGTATGAACTAAACAAAAAGAGATTACCTGTGTCATTGGCACATCTTTCTCATAGTGGAAGGATCATGAGGAATATGATTTGAATCTGAATCTTCAGTTCCTTATGCACTGTATGACCTGGGCAACTCACCCAAGGTTCTACCTATTATTAAAAAGAAAGAAAGAAAGAAAAAAGGCAGGCAGCCGGTACAGTAGCTGCAGCCTATAATCCCAATATTTTGGGAGGCCAGGTGGGAGGACTGCTTGATCAGGAGTTCAAGACCAGCCTGGCCAATAGAGTAAGACCCCATCACTACAAAATAAAAATAAAAATAGCCAGGTGTAGTGACACATGCCTGTAGTCTCAGCTACCTAGGAGGCTGAGCCAGGAGGATTGCTTGAGCCCAGGAGTTTGAAGAGGCAGTAAGTCGTGATTGTGCCACTGCACTCCAGCCTGATGATGACAGAGTGAGATCCTGTCTGGAAAAAAAAATAGCAGGAAGAGTATCGGCCTCATAGCATTGTTTTAAGGGTTGAAATTAGAAAATGTATGTGCTATAAGTAGGTCTCAAAAAATCTCCATTTGTTCTAAAAGGAAGGATTGTTAATTGGCAATGTATCATTGAGATAAATTTCTTCATCAAAGCACTTCAATCATTCAACTTTTGCTGACCATCTTCCATGTGCTAGGCACTGTGCTAAACACTGTAAGTCAGAAATCCTGTGTGTGTGTGTGTGTGTGTGTGTGTGTGTGCGTGCGTGCGCGTGCATGTGTTGGGGTAAAGAATTGGTGGTAGAGAAAGAACATGGTAACATATATGGATGTCTATTCAGAGGTATAGCTCTCTTACTTTTTGGTGCCATAAATTTGATTATTAGCAAGGGTTCTACCCTTACGATGATCCCAAAAGGGAATCAAATACAGCTTCTCCCATAACACCTTCCCTCAACATCACAAGCAGAAGCAATCACCTTTTTACTCTTATTCATTTAACGAAAATTTATCCAGGCACAGTGACTCATGGCTATAATCCCAGCACTTTGGGAGGCCAGAGCAGGAGGATCGCTTGAGCCCAGGAGTTCAAGATCCGCCCAGGCGACATAGTGAGACCCTGTCTATAACAATAAATAAATACATAAAAATAATAATTAAGAATGTATTCACTTTTTTATTTTACAGTTTTTGGACTCCTACTAAAGATACATGAAATAGACACAGGGACAAAACCAGAAACCTAACTTTCCTCCTTTCCCTCCAGAAATGTCTCCATTGAGGAGGGAAATTAAGATACACACACAAAGAAATGTTTTCATTTCATACAAGTGGCAAAGATACAAAAAGGCTGTAAGCCTTTCAGGCAGGATGAGACTAATTCAAAGAATTCCCAAAAGGTGAAAATCTGTTCTGCTTTTCAAGACCCAGGAAAAAGAACCCCACAACATGCTCAAAGCTAAGTATCTATATTCACATCATGCGACTGCCCCCAAATCTCAAAGATCTTTGGTTTTTTTTTTTTGAGACGGAGTTTCGCTCTTGTTACCCAGGCTGGAGTGCAATGGCGCGATCTCGGCTCACTGCAACCTCCACCTCCTGGGTTCAGGCAATTCTCCTGCCTCAGCCTCCCGAGTAGCTGGGATTACAGGCATGCGCCACCATGCCCAGCTAATTTTTTGTATTTTTAGTAGAGATGGGGTTTCACCATGTTGACCAGGATGGTCTCGATCTCTTGACCTCGTGATCCACCTGCCTCGGCCTCCCAAAGTGCTGGGATTACAGGCTTGAGCCACCGCGCCCGGCCCTCAAAGATCTTAATAACCTATCAGGAAATGTCTGTGAGCCAATAACAGAATATATCCGAATCATCGATGTGACATGTATGCCTTTTCACTCATCTTTGACACTCTTTTTTTGAGATGGAGTCTCACCCTGTCACCCAGGCTGAAGAGCAATGGCGTGATCTTGGCTCACTGAAACCTCCGCCTCCCTGGTTCAAGTGATTCTCCTGCCTCAGCCTCCCAAGTAGCTGGGATTACCGGCCCCCACCACCACGCCTGGCTAATGTTTGTATTTTTGGTAGAGACGAGGTTTCACCATGTTGAACAGGCTTGTCTTGAACTCCTGACCTCGTGATCTGCCTGCCTCCACCTCCCCAAGTGCTGGGATTGCAGGTGGGAGCCACAGCACCTGACCTCATCTTTGACATTCTTTGCAGCCTCTTCCTTCTCTTGAGTTTGACAGAGTGCTGCCAAGGGATCTTGTCCAACCCTGAACAGGACAGGGAGTTGTGGGCTTTGATACAGGCAACACCACTTACCTTCCTAGTCAGGATTTGCTTAAAGGGTAGATCCAAACCCTATGAGGGCTGTTTTCATTTCTAAGGCGTTAGCAAGACATGCAGTTACTACAGCACTGAATTAGCATATGCTGCTGCAATTCTTTTGGCACAAATGCAGTTTTTATGTAGCTAGGAAAGGTTATTACTATGGTTTTTGGAAGGGAAAAATAAATGGTTGGAAAATAGGTCTGATAACATTTTTTTAAAACATGTATATTCTTAACTTCCAGCAACTACGTCAGCGCAGAGAATATGGCTCCAATCTCCCTGCATTTTCAACAAGGGCCATAGCTCACGGTGTATCAGCAGACATAAAGTCATCCAACTCACATTGAAAAGTGTTTTCCACTTCTTCTTGGGATGCTGTAGGATTGTTCTGTTTCATTATTTTCTCACTTTCACATTGCATTTTAGCTCCTACTGGGGAGGCTGGAGGTGAAAGCCGATTTGTAAGCCTTGGGAAAATCTTTCATTATGGAATATAGTTCCTATTTCAAATGCATGTTCTGGTTTTAAGCAACGATAATGATATTTAAGAAAGCAAAAAGTGCATCGTAAAAGAAAAAGAAGATAATGATATCACTGTATGAATAGAGACCAAGTTACTAACTAAGTCAATGCAGTTCAGTAGGGAAATTGTAGAGGAAAGATGCAAAGATTAATGGGACTATATTATCATTATTATTTTATTTGAGACAGGGTCTCACGATGTTGACCAGGCTGGTCTCAGGCTCCTAAGCTCAAACAACCTGCCCACCTTGGCCTCCCAAAGTGCTAGGATCACAGGCAGGAGCTACTGTGTCTTGCCAATGTGACCATTACTTTTGGTCCTACAAATACAGCACCATAACTCTTAGTTTAAATATGTTGCAGGAGGTGTTGGAAAGACATTGGCTCACACCGGTCATGGGTCTTGAATCTTTTCCACCATAATCATAATAAGAAAAAATTTAGCTTTCTTTCCAAGAATTAGAACTTAAAATATATTTCCTTTGTCTACTAAATAAAAGAATCACTATCTGTTGGAGTTAGAAGAAAATTCAGGATCCTCTGCAGTGGCTCACGCCTGTAATCCCAGCACTTTGGGAGACCAGGAAGGGGATCACCTGAGGTCAGGAGTTCGAGACCAGCCTGGTCAACATAGTGAAACCCCGTCTTGACTGAAAATACAAAAATTAACTAGGCATGGTGGTACATGTCTGTAATCCCAGCTATTTGGGAGACTGAGGCAGGAGAATCACTTGATCCCGGGAGGTGGAGGTTGCAATGGGCCAAGACTGCACCATTGTACTCCAGCCTGGGTAACAGAACAAGACTCTGTCTCAACAAAGAAAAGAAAAGAGAAGGAAAGGGGGAAGGGGGAAGGGGGAAGGGGGAAGGAAGGGGGAAGGGGGAAGGGGGAAGGGGGAAGGGAATTAAGTTTGCCTGGGACAAATCTTGCTTTCTCAAATTCTCACAGCAGATTGGTGGTAGAGCAGCTCTCAAAATCCATGCCCTCCACTTTAAAGTTCCTTAATTCCTAGCTAATACTCTCTACCCTCTGTGTTTGCATAACAGAAGCATAATGTTTAGTTTTATCGAGTTGTGTCCCCTTCAACATTATTCTGCTAGGCAGAATAATGGCCCCTCTCCAAAGACATCAAGATCTTAGTGCCCAGAACCAATAAATATGCTGTGTTACATGGTAAGGGGAACTTAAAATGTTGCAGGTGGAATTAAGGCTGAACTTGAACTGGGGCAATTATTCTGGATTATACAAGTGAGCCCAGTGTCATCACAAGGGTCTTTAATATGGTTTGGCTCCATGTCCCTATCCAAATGTCATGTTGAATTGTAGTTCTTATAATTCCCATGGGTTATGGGAAGGACTCAGTGGGAAATAACTGAATCATGGGGGCAGTTTCGTTTATACTGTACTTGTGGTAGTAAGTCTCACGAGATCTCATGGTTTTATGAGGTGCTTCCACTTTCACTTCTCTCTCATTCTCTCTTGCCTGCTGCCATGTAAGACATGTCTTTTGCCTTCCACCATTACTGTGAGGCCTCTCCTGTCAGGTGGAACTGTGAGTCCATTAAACCTCTTTTTCTTTATAATTTACCTCAGCTCAGGTATGTCTTCATCAGCAGTGTGAAAACAGACTAATACAGTCCTTATAAGTGAAAGAGAGAGGAGGAGAGGTGGAGTCAGAGTGATACTATGTGAGACTCAGTCAGCTAGTGCTGGCTTTGAAGACAAAAGGGAGCCATGTACCAAGAATATGGCAGCCTCTAGAAGCTGAAAAAGACAAGGAAATGGCTCTCCCTCAGCCCTACCCCTGCAGAGGAAGCATCCATGCTGCCATGTTAATTTTAGTCCAGTGAGACCCATTTTTTTCTTTCATTTTTAAAGACAGGGGTTTTGCTGTTTGCCCAGGCTGGAGTGCAATCACACAATTAGAGCTCACTGCAGCCTTGAACTCCCAGGCTCAAGCAATCCTACCTCAGTCTCTCAGTTTGCTTGGACACAAGGTGTACACCATCACACTCAGCTAATTTATTTATTTTTATTTTTGAAGAGATGGGCATCTCACTATGTTGCCCAGGCTGGTTTCGAACTCCTGGGGCTTCAAAACGATCCTCCTACCTTGGCCTCCAAAAGTGCTGGGATTACAGGTATGAGTCACTGCAGCTGAACTCCACTTTTGATTTCTATAAATGTAAGATAATAAATTTATGTTGTTTTAATCCACCAAGTTTACTACAGCAACAATAGGAAACTAACACGCTATCCAAGTATGCATTCAGTTCAGTTTCTCCTTTGTCATATAGAAAAGCCCTAAATATGCTTCCTCCAACAAGGCACAGAAAATAAAAACCACTTTGGGTATTTCCATCAGAAGATACTCTGCAGAGCTCAACAAAACCAGGCCTTAGGACATACAAACCATATATCTCTATCACTCAGTCTCTCTGCACCTACCCTAAATGACACTGCACCCAGGCAGAAGGTACCGCCTGTGTAAGTCAGGGGCCTAGCAAGGAACAGGTGCCTCATTCGAAGAGGGAAGTTAAAGAGATTTGTTAAAGCGGCTATGTGCAACATGGTAGGCAATGTAAGGGTGCCCAAGAAGGGATGATGAAGCACCCAGGGATGAGTAACAGAGGGAAACTGGGCCTAGGACTAAAGAAACAGGTGTGGGAACAAGTAGTAGAACTCAGCGAGACCTCATGCTGTCAGAGAGGCTGCCTTGCAGGAGCTGTGGCCTTGGTAGACTAATAGGGTCCCTGCCAACCTCAGCCCATGGAGAGACGGAACCAGGGGAATCAACACCCTGACTTTTCTCTTTTCCTACACTTGACTTCCTGCCAGCCCTTTCTGTAGACTGAAATCTAACAGAAGTCAGAAGACCAACAGGAGTGGGTGATGTCATCTACAAGCCAACCTCCCAGGGAAGAGAGCAAAGTGGAGAAAGGCGAATTCTGACTCTAGATGACCAAACAGAAAATGACAGCGCCCACTTCCTAATTCAATAGAGCCTTTTTTCTTTTTCTCTAAGAGTAAGACAGGTCAAACAGATTTGCTTGTTGTCCTATACAAAGTAGAAATCATGCATAAACAAAACAAAATCTCAAGAGGATTGACACACACCTCCTTATGCTTTTATGTATCTATTAAGTGATTTCAGAAAAAGGTAGACAGCAATAAAACCTCCAGTAAAAAATATGTGGTGCATTTGTAATTGGCTTCATGGAAGGGCACTATCCTGAACTCTCCTCAAAAAATGTTGGTTAGAATCACAGTGAAGGACAAGATGTGGGCTCGATACATTACTGGAAAGACCCAGCAGGACATTTCTTATGGTGCTATGATTATTCTTGACTGAGAAACATCAGAAAATTTACTAAAGAAGTTTGTCTAGTTGGCCTTCTGATGTTGCAATAAGAAAGACAGGTTTCCTCTCTTAGGTTTAAGGAAATAAAAGATAAACAATGAAATAGTCTAAGGATCAAGAGTAAGTCCAAAGTAGAGCCAATAAAAGCGTAATTCACTTACTTGGTGTATTAGTCTATTCTCATGCTGCTGATAAAGACATACCCCAGACTGGGTAATTTATAAAGAAAAAAGAGGTTTAATAGACTCACAGAGTTCCAGGTGGCTAGAGAGGCCTCACAATCATGGCAGAGGGCAAACGGCATGTCTTACATGGTGGCTGGGAAGAGAGAAAGCTCACGCAGGGAAACTCCCCTTTATAAAACCATCAGATCCCCTGAGACTATTCACTACCACGAGAAGGACATGGGAAAGACCAGACCCCAGGATTCAATACCTCCCACTAGGTCCCTCCCATGACATGTGAGACCTGTGGGAGCTACAACTCAAGTTGACATTTGGGTGGGGACACAGCCAAACCATATCACTTTGTGTCACTTGGATTCTTAAACTGACTAGGAAACAGTTGTCTTTCTAAGAAATTAATTTAGACAACTCTTCAGTCAAAAGTCTCATTGCTCCAAAAAAGAAGCCATAACCTCCGACCATCATTTCTGCCCTCACATTCACCCTAATGTATTTTATGTCACAGTACGGAGAATCAGATAGACCAAACTTGGAATCATCTCAGATTTCTACTTCCACTGAACATGACTGATACCTTCAGCATCACTGACCTAGACAGAGAGAAACTGAAGAGATATATACATAGTCAATTTACACACCACCTTCATGCTGAAACATGAATCCTGATAACAAAGTCCTTTTCTTTTCAGTACTTGGATGGAGGCAGGAAGCTCAACTGCCTTCCATCCCCCCACACATCCCTCCTAAGTGTTAACAGAAACCAGAGAGTAGCAGCAGGAAGATCAGCATGAGCCCTAAGAGATTCTAGCCAGCTGGTGGCCCTAGTGATGAAAGAAGCCATATTCTCAGGATGTGTGAAGAGCCCCCTTATGGATTCTAACCAGTGAAAAAGGCTCAGTGAAAATCAATAACAGGTTTAGAGACTTAGCAAATTACCCTCCAGTTCTCTAGCAGTTACTCATGCCGTTGGGCTCAGGAGGGTATAGCATGACCTACATCTACACATAGTTACAAAGAACCCAGCTCTGTTAGTAAAATTGTATGAGGTTAACTGAAGACAGAAGTTTGCTTTATATCCCAGAAGCCAAGTTTACCCTTACTCAATTCCCTAATTAACATTAGTCTCCACATGGGCCATATTATCTCCATACACCCTTTCCATGTAAAAGAAATTCACTGTCATATAAATGCTTCTTTGAACATTACTAAAGCTTCTTTAAACCTTGATTTGACAGACATTCCAGAAAGTATTGAATGTTATTTAATACTTTGTGGAATGGCTCCATTCCCCATTCCCAAAATATTCGGAGAAGGTACTCACCATCCAAATATACAATGGAGTAAATGAGCCAGGAAAGATTGTTTCTGTAATTAATACATAAGGCGATATTAACATTAATTTGTTCTGAAGGCGTCTGGACCTTCGCTTTCTCCCATACACAATGGCACAATTTCAAAGAGCGTGACTTTTTTTTTTTTGAGACAGAGTTTCGCTCTTGTTACCCAGGCTGGTGTGCAATGGCGCGATCTCGGCTCACCGCAACCTCCGCCTCCTAGGTTCAGGCAATTCTCCTGCCTCAGCCTCCTGAGTAGCTGGGATTACAGGCATGCACCACCATGCCCAGCTAATTTTTTGTATCTTTAGTAGAGACGGGGTTTCACCATGTTGACCAGGATGGTCTCCATCTCTTGACCTCGTGATCCACCCACCTTGGCCTCCCAAAGTGCTGGGATTACAGGCTTGAGCCATCGCGCCTGGCCGACTTTTTTTTTTTTTTTTATTAGACTTTAAGTTCAGGGTAAATGTGCAAATCATGCAAGATTGTTACATAGGTATACACATGCCATGGTGGTTTTGCTGCATCCATCCGCCATCATCTACATTAGGTATTTCTCCTAATGCTAACCCTCCCCCATATCCCCACCCTCTGCTATTCCTCCCCTAGCTCTCCCATCCCCTCAACAGGTCCCAGTGTGTGATGTTCCCCTCCCTGTGTCCATGTGTTCTCATTGTTCAACATCCACTTATGAGTGAGAATATGTGGTGGTTGGTTTTCTGTTCCTGTATCAGTTTGCTGAGAATGGTGGCTTCCAGCTTCATCCATGACCCTGCAAAGGACATGAACTCATCGTTTTTTATGGCTGCATAGTATTCCATGGTGTGTATGTGCCACATTTTTGTCATCCAGTCTACCATTGATGGGCATTTGGGTTGGTCCCAAGTCCTTGCTATTGTAAACAGTGATGTAATGAACATACATCTGCATGTGTCTTTGTAAGAGAATGATTTATAACCCTTTGAGTATGAGATTGCTGGGTCAAATGGTAATTCTATTTCTAGAACCTTGAGGAATCGCCACACTGTCGTCCACAATGGTTGAACTACTTTACACTCCCACCAACAGTGTAAAAGCATTCCTATTTGTCCACATCCTCTCCAGCATCTGATGTCTCCAAATTTTTTAATGATTGTCATTCTAACTGATGTGAAATGGTATCTCAACATGGTTTTGATTCGCATTTCCCTAATGACCAGTGATGATTAGCATTTTTTTGTGTTTGTTGGCTGCATAAATGTCTTCTTCTGAAAACTGTCCATTCATATTTTTTGCCCACTTTTTGATGGGGTTATTTTTTTCTTGTAAATTTGCTGAAGTTCTTTGTAGATTCTGGATATTAGCCCTTTGTCAGATGGGTAGATATCAAAAGTTTTTCCCATTCTGTTGGTTGCTGATTCACTCTAATGATAGTTTCATTTGCTGTATAGGTGCTCTTAAGTTTAATTAGATCCCATTTGTCTATTTTGGCTTTTGTTGCCATTGCTTTTGGTGTTTCAGTCATGAAGTACTTGCCTATGCCTATATCCTGATATTGCCTAGGTTTTCTTCTAGGTCTTTTTATGATATTAGGTCTTATGTTTAAATCTTAATCTATCTAGAGTTAATTTTTGTATAAGGTGTAAGGAATGGGTCTAGTTTCAGCTTTCTGCACATGGCTAGCCCATTTTCCCAACACCATTTATTAAATAAGGAATCCCTTCTCCATTGGTTGTTTTTGTCAGGTTTGTCAAAGATCAGATGGTTGTAGATGTGTAACATGACTTCCGAGGCCTCTGTTCTGTTCCATTGGTCTATATCTCTGTTTTGGTACCAGTTCTGTTTTGATTACTGTAGCCTTGTAGTATAGTTTGAAGTCAGGTAGCATGATGTCTCCAGCTTTTTTGTTTTTGTTTGTTTGTCTGTTTGCTTGGGATTGTCTTGGCTATGCAGGCTCTCTTTTGGTTCCATATGAAGTTTAAGGTGGTTTTTTTTCCAGTCCTGTGAGGAAAGTCAATGGTAGTTTGATGGGAATAGCATTGAATCTATAAGCTACTTTGGGCAGGATGGCCATTTTCATAATACTGATTCTTCCTAACCATAGCATGGAATGTTTTTCCATCTGTTTGTGTCCTCTCTTATTTCCTTGAGCAATGGTTTATAGTTCTCCTTGAAGAGGTCCTTCGCCTCCCTTGTTAGTCATATTCCTAGGTATTTTATTCTCTTTGTAGCAATTGTGAATGGGAGTTCACTCAGGATTTGGTTCTCTGTCTGTTATTGATGTATAGGTATACTTGTGATTTTTGAACATTGATTTTATATCCTGAGATTTTGCTGAAGTTGCTTATCAGCTTAAAAACATTTTAGGCTGAAATGATGGGGTCTTCTAAATATACAATCACGTCATCTGCAAATAGAGACAATTAGACTTCCTCTTTTCCTAAATGAATACTCTTTATTTCTTTTTCCTTCCTGATTGCTCTGGCCAGAACTTCCAACACTATGTTGATTAGGAGTGGTGAGAGAGGGTACCCTTGTCTAGTGCCAATTTTCAAAGGGAATGCTTCCAGTTTTTGCCCTTTCAGTATGATATTGGCTGTGGGTCTGTCATAAACAGCTTTTATTATTATGAGGTACATTCCACTGATATGTAGTTTATTGAGTTTTTAGCATAAAGGGCTGTTGAATTTTGTCAAAGGCCTTCTCTGCATCTGTTGAGATAATCATGTGGTTTTTGTCTTGGGTTCTATTAATGCAATGGATTATCTTTATAGATTTGTGTATGTTGAACCAGACTTGCATCTCTAGGATGAAGCTGACTTGATCGGGATGAATAAGCTTTTTGGTGTGCTGTTGGATTCAGTTTGCCGGTATTTTAGTGAAGATTTTCACATCAATGTTCATCATGGATATTGCCCTGAAACTTTCTTTTTTAGTTGTGTCTCTCTAACAGGTTTTGTTATCAGGATGATGTCAATCTCATAAAATGAGTTAGGGAGGATTTCCTCTTTTTGTATTGTTTGGAATAGTGTCAAAAGGAATGGTACCAGTTCCTCTTTGTACATCTGGTAGAATTCGGCTGTGAACACATCTGGTGCTGGACTTTTTTTGGTTGGTAGGCTATAATTGCTGCCTCAACTTCAGACCTTGGTTTTGGTCTATTCAGGGATTCAACTTCTTCCTGGTTTGGTCTTGGGAAGGTGTAAGTGTACAGGAATTTCTCCATTTCTTCTAGATTTACTGGTTGATGTGCATAGAGGTGTTTGTAGTAATCGCTGATGGTAGTTTATATTTCTGTGGAATCAGTGGTGATATCCCCTTTATTATTTTTTATTGCATCTTATTCTTCTCTCTTTTCTATTAGTCTGGCTAGCAGTCTATTTTGTTGACCTTTTCAAAAACCCAGCTCCTGGATTCATTGATTTTTTTGAAGGGTTTTTTCATGTGTCTATCTCCTTCAGTTTTGCTCTGATCATAGTCAGCTTTTGAATTTGTTTGATTTTATTTTTCCTTTGCTTATGAAGCTCAGTTTGGCTGGATATGAAATTGTAGGTTGAAAGTTCTTTTCGTTAAGGATGTTGAATCTCGGCCCCCACTCTCTTCTGGCTTGTAGGGTTTCTGCGGAGAGATCTACTATGAGTCTGATGGACTTCCCTTTTGGGTAACCAAACCTTTCTCTCTGGCTGCCCTTAGCATTTTTTCCTTCATTTCAACCTTCATGAATCTGACAATTATGTGCCTTGGGGCTGCTCTTCTCAAGGAGTATCTCTGTGGTGTTCTCTGCATTTCCTGTACTTAAATACTGGCCTGCCTTGCTAGGTTGGGAAAGTTCTCCTGGATAATATCTTGAAGAGTGTTTTCCAACTTGGTTTCATTCTCCCTGTCACATTCAGGTACACCCATAAATTATAGAGTTGGTCTTTTCACATAATCCCATATTTCTTGGAGGCTTTTTTCATATTTCTTCACTTTTTTCTCTCATCTTGTCTTCTCATTTTATTTCATTGAGTTGATCTTCAATCTCTGATATCCTTTCTTCCACTTGATTGATTTGGCCATTGAAACTTGGGTATGCTTCGCAAAGTTCTCCTGCTGTGTTTTTCAGCTCCATCAAGTCGTTTATGTTCTTCTCTAAGCTGGTTATTCTAGTTAGCATTTCATCTAACTTTTTTTCAAGGTTCTTAGTTTCTTTGCATTGGATTAGAACATGGTCCTTTAGCTCAGAGAAATTTGTTATGACTCACGTTCTGAAGTCAATTCGTCAATTCACATCTGTCAATTCGTCAAACTCATCCTCCATCCAGTTTTGTTTGCTTGCTGGTGAGGAACTGTGATCCCTTGGAGGAGGAGAGGTATTCTGGTTTTTGGTGATTTCAGCCTTTTTGCACTGGTTTCTTCCCATCTTTGTGGATTTATATGCCAAAGATAAATGTCTTTGAAGTTGGTGACATTCAGATGGGGTCTCTGGGTGGATGAACTTTCTGTTGATGTTGAAGCTATTTCTTTGTTTTTTAGTTTTCCTTCTAACAGTCAGGCCCCTCTGCTGCAGGACTGCTGGAGGTCCACTCCAGATCCTGCTTGCCTGGGAATCACCCATGGTGGCTACAGAACAGCAATGACTGCTGTCTGTTCCTTCCTCTGGTAGCTTCATCCCGGAAGGGTACCCACCAGATGTTAGCCAGAGCTCTCCTGTCTGAGATGTCTCTTGGGATATACAGGGGTCAGGGAGCCACTTGAGGAGGCAGTCTGCCCCTTTTCAGAGCTCAAGTGCTGTGCTGGGAGCTCTGTTGCTCCCTTCAAAGCTGCTTGGTAGGGGTGTTTAAGTCTGCTGAAGTGGGACTCACAGCTGCCGCTTTTCCCAGGTGCTCTGTTCCAGGAAGGTGGGGCTTTACTTATAAGTCCCTAATGGGCTGCTGCCCCTTTTCAGAGATGCCCTGCCCAGCAAGCAGAGAGTCTACTCACAGTGTGCCTGAAAAGGCCTTGTTGAGCTGCCATGGGCTCCACCCAGCTGCTGTGTAAACTTCCTTGATATTTTGTTTACACAGGCAAGATTAGAACTGCCTCTGGTAATGACAGACGTCCCTCTCCACACCAAGCTTGACCGTCCCTGGTTGATCTCAAACTGCTGCACTGGCTGCAAAAGTCTTGAGCCAGTGGGTTTTAGCTTGCTGGCCTTTGTCGGGGAGGGACCCGCCGAGCCAGATCACTTCCTCTCTACCTTCAGCCCCCCTTTTTTCAAGGTAATGGGCAGTTCTGTCTTACAGGCATTCCAGGCAGCAGCTAAAATGTTCACCCAGTTTCATGCTGGAAACCTGCGGCACTGACGTTGTTGGCACTGATGGGAATCTCCTGGTCTGTGGGCTGTAAAGACCATGGGAGAAGTACAGCATCTGAGCTGGAGTGCCAGAGCGTCCAGAAAAGTCCCCGATGGCCTCTCTTGGGTAGGAGGGGGAGTTGTCCAGCCCATTGCATTTCCTGAGTGAGGCAATGCCCCGCCCTACCTTGGTTTGCCCTCCTTGGGCTACATCCACTATCCAGCCAGTCCCGTTGAGATGAACTGGGTACCTCCTCGGTTGGAAATGCAGAGATCACTTGCCTTCTGTGTCACTCTCTCTGGGAACTGTGCTCTGGAGCTGTTCCTATTTGACCATCTTGGCAAAAGTCCCTTAATCTCTTATTGAGAATAACTTTTGACATTTAATCTACTTAGCAAAAATCTTAGTTTTCCTACTAAAGCTCTTGGGAGTTATTAGTGCTATTCATTCATTCATTCATTCATTTTTCCTTTTTGAGATGGAATCTCACTCTGCCTCCCAGGCTGGAGGGCAGTGGCACCCATCTCAGTTCATTACAACCTCAGCCTCCAGGTTCAAGAAATTCTCCTGCCTCAGTATTCTGGGTAGCTGGGATTACAGACACCCACCACACCTGGCTAATTTTTGTGTTTTCAGCAGAGACAGGGTTTTGCCATGTAGGCCAGGCTGGTCTCGAACTCCTGACTGCAGGTGATCTGCCCACTTTGGCCTTCCAAAGTACTGGGATTGCAGGCATGAGTCACTGCCTCTGGCCAATTCACTTATCTTTATAGTTCTTTTTATCCTCAGTCCATGGCCAGCTACCTGCCCACTTTGAAATTAAATTTTTTAAAACTCTGACTTACTTTAGCCAGTGAATCTGAGTGGCTATACTATATAACATTGGAAATTTATAGGGATTTCTGGGGAAATGCCTATAAAATATATGCATGGTCTGCCCTGTTCTCTTCCCCTGATATAGGTAGCTGGGGTGGGAGTCCCCACATCTGAGTCTTAGAGTGAGGACAACATGAAGCAGAGACCCTGAAGCTCTGAAATCAACAACTAGTATGACTGAGAACTGTATCTGCTCTTAGGCTACCCTTTCTATGGAAATTAACTCAACTCATTAGAATCACACACAGATAAAATATCTGTGTGGCCCTAAGATCCAACCGCCTTTCACAACAGTGTGTATTTCACAACCCACATGGGTGCCTAAGGTGCTAGAGATTCCTGGGGTCACTACCACACAACAGCAATTCCTCTCCTGATTGATAAAAGACAATTTTAAACTTGCCACAATTTCTCTCTCTCACAATGAGTCCATTTACAACGAAATGGAGACAGTGTATTTTAGTGAAGAAAACATGTGTTTTGTAATCACCGTGATTTGGTTGAAATCAAAAGCGCTTATCAGCCAGGAACAGTTGCTCATGCCTGTAATCCCAGCACAGGAGGCTGAAGTGATAGGATTACTTGAGCCCAAGAGTTTGAGATTAGCCTGGGCAATACAGGGAGACACAGTGTCTACAAAACATAAAAATAAATTAGCCAAGTGTGGTGGCAAACACCTATGGTCCCAGCTACTCAGGAGGCTGAGGTGGGGGGGATTACTTCAACCAGGGAGGTCAAGGCTGCAGTGAGCTATGCTTACGCCACTGCGCTCCAGCCTGGATGACAGAGCCAGATCCTGTCTCAAAAACTAAAAATAAATTTAAAAAGGAAGTTTATCACTTATTGCCTGTGTGACCTTAACAAGCCACTTAGATATTTTGAACTGTACTTTCTCCAGCCATCAAATGGAATAATACTATACATCTTACAGAGTGCAGCAAACAATCGATGAGATGATGCCGAGTAATGAGCTCAGGGTATATAGTAACCATTACTGTCTATTCTTTTCTCCTACACTCAGACCCCTTCTGGTATTGAAATACTGCGAGAACTGACTAGAGCAGGAGTAGGCAAATTATAGCATAGAGGCCAAATCTGGCCCACTACCTGGTTTTATAGATAAAGTTTTATTAGAATGCAGCGATACACATTTATTTATACATCAGCTAGGATGTTCTTTATGCTACCAATGCAGAATCAGAGTAGGAGCCACAGAGACTGTAGAGCCTGCAAAGCCTAAAATATTTACTCTCTGAACCTTTACAGGAAAAAAAATCTGCTGACCTTTTGACTAGATTCATTCATAACTTAGACAATTCAATTTCTCATATGAATCTAAGACAGAGCTTCTTTGTCCTGAACAAGTCAATACTGTGATGTGTGCTAGTTGTAGACGATATTTTCCCCTCCAAAGTGCTAATTGGAAACTTGCGCGCTGCCTGGATGAGACTCTGCCCAAGATTTTACAGTCAATTGTAAAATGTACTAAAAGGCAGCCAAAAGGTTACTCTACATCTAGTTCCGTGAATATCACAAATTAGCACTTGTGTATTCACTTAGTAATTCATTCAACAAACATCTGCGTAAATGCCAGTTATATGCCAACAAACAGTGCTAGGCAATGAGGACATGAAGATAAACAAGGGGCAGGCCCCGCCCCAGCAGTTCACTGAATAACAGAGTGGCAAATATGTAAATAAAGAAATGCAACGCAATACAGTGAGTTAGTAGCCAAGGAGCATGCAGGCATATGAATAGGTTAAAACTATACATACGGCTGGGCGTGGTGGCTCACGCCTGTAATCCCAGCACTTTGGGAGGCTGAGGCAGATCACCTGAGGTCGGAAGTTCCACACCAGCCTGATGAACGTGGAGAAACCCCCATCTCTACTAAAAATGCAAAATTAGCCGGGTGTGGTAGTGCACGCCTGTAATCCCAGCTACTCGGGAGGCTGAGGCAGTAGAATTGCTTGAACCCAGGAGGCAGAGGTTGCAGTGAGCCAAGATCATGCCATTGCATTCCAGCCTGGGCAACAAGAGCAAAATTCAGTCTCAAAAAAAAAAAAAAATCTATATACACATAAACTATAGCAAGAAGATGAAATGAAGTGATATCTGAGCCGAATAGATCAAATTTCTTGATAGAACAACATCCCAGAGAAGCTCTGCATATGTACAAGCAAAAATCATCTGCAGCATCAGCAAAGCCTGTAGCAGCCTTCAGCGCAGGTAGAGCCTGCATTCTCCCTGCTCCTGTTGGAGACTTCAGATGTACCTCAGCCAGTGTCCTGCTGTGCTCCCCAGCTCTGACTTCTGGGCCATGTTTTGTGACATTTTTCTTGACCTTGGAGTTTGTTCCTCAATAACACCACAACCTATTCTTGGTGTGATTTGACATGGTTCTTGTGTCGGAAAACTGGACTCCCCCAGAGGTGTTCCTGGTGCCCTGTTTGGCTCAGAAACCCTCACCCCAAGCTTTGGACATTCTCCTGCCCTGCCCGGATGCGCTCGCCCTCCTTTTCACTTCTGACCCAGATGTGCCAATAAACTTTGTCCTGCTTCCCATTATCTCAACCCCAGTTGGATTCTGGTGAGTGAAGTTTTACAGAAAAAGAGTTTTCCAAGGAGCAAATACAGACAGTTATTTTAGTTACATAGAACAGAATGTTTGAAGTTACAGAGGTCTGAAAAAACCAAGTGTGTTTAGTAAACCCAAAAAGTTTGATAGGCAAGAGACAAAACTAAAAAACAGAAAAGGAGGCCGGGCACGTTGGCTCACGCCTATAATCTCAGCACTTTGGGAGTCCCGGGCAGATTGATCATGAGGTCAAGAGATCGACACCATCCTGGCCAACATGGTGAAACCCCATCTCTACTAAAAACACAAAAATTAGCTGGGTGTAGTGGTGTGTGTCTGTAGTCCTAATTACTTGGGAGCTACTGAGGCAGGAGAATCACTTGAACCCAGGAGGCAGAGGCTGCAGTGAGCTGAGATCGCGCTACTGCACTCCAGACTGGCAACAGAGCAAGACTTCATCTAAAACAAAATGGAAAGGGACAAGATTGTGGAGAGTATCTTGATTCACTTGCATTGCTCTAAAGAATTAAGTGAGGCTGGGTTACGTATAAAGAAAAGAGATGTATTTGGCCCATGATCCTGCAGGCTGTAGAAGAAGCATGGTGCCAACATCTGGTTCTGATGAGAGCCTCAGGAAGCTTCCACTTAAGGATGGAAGGCCAAAGAGAGCTGGTGTATGCAAATGACATGGTGAAAAAGAAAGTGCAAGAAAGAAGAGGAGGTGCTAGGCTCTTCTCAAAAACCAGTTTTTGCAGGAACTAAGTGAGAACACTCACTCCCACAAGAATGGCACCAAGCCATTCATGAGAATCCATTCCCATGACCTAAACACCTCCCACCAGCCCCCACCAATACTGGAAATCAAATTTTATCCTGAGACTTGGTGAGGTCAAATAAACCACATCAAACCATAGCAGAGGGCATTGAAAATTATTCAAAGGAACATGTACCTCCTTCTGTGGTTAGTAGAAAATCACAGAAGAATTTTAAACAAACAGTTAAGTGATGGCATTTACATCTTAAAATACTACTTTGGAGGTAATATGGGGTATGGTTGGAGAAGTGGAGAGGCTTGAGCAAGAAAAAGCAGTTAACTGGCCATTGTCACAGCTCAGGTCAAAAAAATGAGAGCCTGCTAGCCACAGGGGCCCACGTCTGTAATCCCAGAACTTTGGACAGCTGAGGTGGGAGGATCGCTTGTGCCCTGAAGTTTGAGACCAGCCTGAGCCACATGGCAAGACTCATCTCTATGAAAAACAGAAAGGCAAAATCACAGCCATGAGTGAGGGTGTGCAACTATAGTTCCAGCTCCTTGGGAGGCTGTGGTGAGAGGATGGCTTGAGCCCAGAAGTTCAAAGCTGCAGTGAGCTGTTATCACACCACTGCACTGCAGACTGAGTGACAGAGTGAGACCCTGTCTCGAAAGGGAAAGAGAAAAGGGAAAGGGAAAGGAAAAAAAAAAAAGGAAGAGAAATTAAAAGAAAAGAGGGAAAAAATCTGATACATATTTGGGAGGTGTTTCAGAATCTATGCCTGTATGTCTGCTTGATGAGGGAAAAGAAATGTCTAGAATAGGGCTTTTCAAACCATCTTGGTAGAGTCCCATTTTTAGAATTTCTAACCCATTGTGGGCCAATACTTCTGTAAAGCAAAGGGAGGAATAATCATGTGCTTGGATATTTCTGAAAAGTCAAGTTGCTTCAAAAGTTTCATTTATGTTCAATTTCTGTACTTAATCTTGTTACAGTAATCTGTGGTCAAGCATTCATTTTCAGAGCACATTTTCAGTAGCACTATTCTAGGAGGACTGCAGGGTTTCTGATTGATAACCAGATGAATGGAGATGACTTTAGCCAAGTTAAGGAGCAAACAAGTGGATTTGAGGGTTGAAGGTGAGTTCCACTGTGGACATGTTATTCTCGAAGTCCCAGAGGAATGCAGAGAAATCCACAAAGCTTCTGGCAATTTAGCTTGTGTGAATTACATTTGTAGAGGATTCTTCACATGGGGTAGGTATTCGATGCTTCTTAAATGCATAAATGGGAAACCAGTTTCCCACCGATTGTCTGCCAGGTATATATACTATGCCTATTAGAAGAAGCAATGGCAAAACCTTGGAATACATAAAATATCCTCTCGTTGCTCAAAAATTTTACCACAATCAGAAAATCTTAATAAGACTTTTAAAACAGTGCATGACACGAAAACTTGACTTTTGCCCACAGACACAAAAATGATAAAAGGAAGCCATTTTCTCTCTCTACTCCATTATTCATCTTGCATGTATTCGTACCTCATGGATCTGGTATGACATGAGTTCACTGGCTTTAAGTTTACTGAGAAATCACAGGGACTGGCCAGGCTATTTTGGTCTGAAGCATAAATCTCAGTCCTCACAACTCAAGTGCAAAAAACGTAACATTTTCTATGTGTCATAGTAAGTTTTAGTTGTAATCTCTATTCAACCATGATCTTGTTTAGATTTTTGCCCCCTCCAAATCTCATGCTACAATCTGATCCCCAATGTTAGAGGTGGGGCCTAACAAAAGGCAGCTGGGTCATAGCTGTGGATCCCTCATAAATGTCTTGGTATGTGTGTCTTCATGGTAATGAGTGAGTTCTTGCTGTATTAGTTACTGCAAGATTTGATTGTTAAAAATAGCCTGGGCCAGGCTCGGTGGTTCATGCCTGTAATCCCAGCACTTTGGGAGGCAGAGGTGGGTGGATCACGAGGTCAAGAGATTTAAACCAACCTGGTTAACATGATGAAACCCTGTCTCTACTAATAATACAAAAAAAAAAAATAGCCAGGTGTGGTGGCACATGCCTGTAGTCCCAGATACTCAGGAGGCTGAGGCAGGAGAATCGCGTGAACCCAGGAGGTAGAGGCTGCAGTGAGCTGAGATCGCACCACTTCACTCCAGCCTGGGCAACAAAGTGAGACACTGTCTCAAAAAAAAAAGAGGCTGCCACCTCCTCTCTCCCTCACCAGGTGACATGCCAACTTCTTTTTGCTTCCACCATGATGAGTATCTTAACGCTTTCACTAGAAGAAGCTATGGGTTTCATGCTTCTTGTACAGCCTGAAGATCTGTGAGTCAAATAAATATCTTTTCTGTATAAATTACGCAGTCTCAGGTATTACTTAACATCAATGCAAATGGACTAAGACACATCAGAAGAGGAAAATTAATCAGCCTTTCACCCAAAGCTACATCTTAATAACAGACGGCTTACAGAGTGCTACCATGGTGTGAGTGGTCTGGTTGTGGGTAAACAAATGTCCACACTGCCCTTCACTCAGTTTTCCCAATCACTCTCATTCCTCAGGTCCCAATCAACCATCCCTATTGCTCACTGCTGTGATGCCCCATCCTCACCCCTCACCCCCACCCCGCCCAGAGAGCTCAGCTTGAGCTCTCTCTTGGCCAGTTCTGAGCCCTCTTCCAGGTCTCTCCAGGGATAGGAAACTCTATGGAACTAAGACCTTCCACTATCATAGTGCTACTTTTAGTGCTCAAACAATCAATGTAGGACTTTCCACACCATTCTATGGAACAATTCTTTCAACAATCTATAGCAGCAAGTATCTTTCAAGAACCCGTTGTGTTCCAGGCACTGTTCTAGAGTCTTGGAAACTACGATGAACAAAACAGACGAAAATCTCTAACCACATGAACATTCATTGTGGGATGAAGAAATCAACCATAAATAACAGGCATAACAATAAGAAATTAAGTAGTATGTAAGTAACGGGGAAGTGCTGTGGAATCTAGTAGAGTGGGATGAAGAGGACTTAGGAATTCAGGGTCGGGTGGTGCCTTGAAATTTTAAATCGACTTGTCAAGATGGAGCCCATCAAGAAGGTGACATTGGAGCAAAGACTTGAACGAGGTGAAGAACAGTCCGGTGAGTAGTTGGAGGAAGGGCATTCCAGGCA
Source organism: Callithrix jacchus (assembly GCF_049354715.1). Classification (NCBI taxonomy): domain Eukaryota; kingdom Metazoa; phylum Chordata; class Mammalia; order Primates; family Cebidae; genus Callithrix; species Callithrix jacchus. The sequence continues at coordinate 17,153,474 of NC_133508.1, forward strand.
GAAGGAACGGCAGGTGCAAAGGCCCAAAGGCAAGAATAGTCCTGTTCAAGGAACAACAGGAAGTCCAGTGTGGCAGTGCGGAGTGAGCAAGGGTAATAAAAGCAAGAGACCCATTCAGAAAGGCAATGGGGAGGGGAAGACTGGGTTGGGCTTTTACTCTGAGATAAATAGACAATTACTGAAGATGTGACCTAATTTAATGTATTGATCATTTATGTATTTATGATTGATTTATTTGAGTCATGGTCTCACTCTGTAGCCCAGGCTGGAGGGCAGTGGCTCATTCATAGCGCACTATAGCCTTGACACCCCCCCCCCGCCCCCGGCTCAAGTGATCCTCCCACCTCAGCCTCTTGAACAGTTGGAACTATAGGTGTGTGCCACCATGTCCAGCTAATATTTTTTAGATTTTTTTTAGAGATGGGCTCTTGCTATGTTGCCCAGGCTGGCCCTGAACTCCCGGCCTCAAGGAATCCTCCTACCTGAGTCTCCCAAATAGCCTGGATTACAAGAGTAAGCCATCGTGCCATGCCTAATTTGACAGATTTTAAAAGGAATGCTCTAGTCATTACGTCAAGACCACACTAAGGAAAGAGGGTCGAAGCAAGGAGACTAATTAGGAGCCATTTCAGTAGCAGCGGAGGCAGAGAAAAGGGTTTAGATTCCAGGTATATTTGAAGTAGAGCCATCAAAATTTCTTATAGGATTGGAGAAAGGTGAGTTGAAGATGACGCCAAGGTTTTGTCCTGAACACTGGTGGGATGTAGTTACCATTAGCTTGATAGAGTGGACTGCAGACAAAGAGCTTTGCTGAGAATGATCACGTGCTACTGATTTTTCACTCCTGGGCCACTGTTCCATGTATGGCATCTCCAGTGCTAAGCATGGTGCCTAACTCTTAGCAGGCAGAAAAACATCTCTTGAGACACCAAAGCAGGAGGATTGCTTAAACCTAGAGTTCAAGACCAGCCTGGGCAACCTAGCAAGACCCCATTTCTACAAAGGAATTTTTAAAAAAATAGCCAGTCATGGTGGCACATTCCTGTAGTCCTAGCTATTTGGGGGACTGAGGTGGGAGGACTGCTTGAGCCTGGAAGTTGGAGGTTGCAGTGAGCTATGATCACACCATTGCACTCCAGCCTGGGTGACAGAATGAGAGAACAGACACCCTTTCTCAATCAATCAATCAATGAGAAAAGAAAATACCTGTTGAACAGACAAACGAGTGAGTGAATGATTAAATACAATTCCCACAGGGCAAGCAACCTGAGATTTTGTTGTTTTCTTGGGTTCTATTCAGGGAGCACAGATTTCCCAGACGTATCAGAACGTTTTTTATTTGATTTTATCCCCAATCCAGGGCTTTTCAGGCTGGCATGGAGATAAAGTACTGATCCTGTTCTCAAAGACACACAGCTCAACTCTCCTGTTTCTCCCAGCTACTAATATCAATCTCCATCCCTCAATCCAAGAATAAGAAAATCTGTCTATTTCCAGGCATAAGAAAAATCACCTAGGTATGTATATTCCTCCAAATTAAGAAATTTTATGCTTGGGTTTTAGCTCTTGAAACTCCAGAATTAAGAATTATACTTTCGTACTCTGAGTTCATACCAACTTAACCAAATATTGCAGGATAATATTTGGATGTATGGATCGGCAGCATACGACTGACCTAATGAAGGGAAAGGCAAGAAATTCAAGGAAACAATAGCAATGTAAAACACACCAGGTGGCCAGGTGCAGTGGCTCATACCATATAATCCCAGCATTTTGGGAGGCCAAGGCAGGAGGGTCACTTTAGCCCAGGAGTTCAAGATCAGCTTGGGCAATGTAGGAAGACTCCATCTCTACAAAACATAAAAATATATTAGCCAAGTGTGGTGGCACATTACCTGTGGTCCCAGCTACTCAGGAGGCTGACGTGGGAGGATCACTTAAGCCCAGGAGGTTGAGGCTGCAGTGAGCTGTGATCATGTCATTGCACTCCAGCCTGGGCAACAGATCTCAAAAAATCATAATATAATAAAACATACCAATTAATATATCAAAACATTGTGCCACTTCTTTTTTGATCACTTAAGATGAGATGGATTTGCCCCTGGTATAGGCTATGTCTACACAATCATCTTAAAATTGCTACCAGCCTGCCCATTGATCTAGAGTAAATTCCTCTGATGATATTTAAGTAAAACAGATTCTGTCCATGAAATTATGCAAAATGTAACAATGTTGATGCTGGTCATACTGTGCAAGCTAATAATTAGACATTGTCTATGTCATTTTCGGAACTTTCAGAGAGAACATTAAACCCTCAGACATTTGTTAATGATAGAACATTTCCAGGGAAAATGGCTGGCAGGAGAATTGAGGAGCAAGGATCAACAAAACACAGTGATGAGAAGGAAACGCAAAAGTTTTTAAGGAAACAGCAAAGAAATGGATCCTTCAGCCATGGGAACAGAAATTCTGTCTTTAAATTTCTGCCATTGTTTATATTCTGATTAATTCTTTTTTATAGGTTAATCTCCATCTATTGGTTTTGAAAGTGCCAACTCCCTGTTAGCTCATAAAAGAACAATAGATTCTTTAACTTATCAGAGAGTTCCTAAAACCCTTGAAAATCCCCAAATTCATAAACAATGTATCACTTTCCCTACACAATGCAACTGCATAGAACTAAAAACTGATATGTAAATGATTTAACTCTCACTCGATGATCAGTTTCTGTCCTACCTGAAATGCTTACTAAATTCATTTTACAAATTCTGCTTTTTTAATTTTCATAAAGAACATATGTCTGGCTTGATATCATAGATTCTAGTCACCCATAAATTTAAACAAAACACTAAACAAAAAGGTCTATTTTCTGGCTAAGAACTAATACTTCCTTTTCAGTCTCCTCCTTTACTTCATCAGCTCTTGAAGCTCTCGTCAGTTCCGGCAACATTTGCTGGCAGGATAAAAAATTTTCAAGCGCACACAAGGTCATAAATTGAACCCCGGTCCACTTTCGAATGCATACATCCTATTTTGCACATTGGCTTCTGGCTACATTAGTCTCTAAGGGATTCAGTCTTGTTCATAGCATCTAGGATTCAAATTAATCTCAGCAAAAATTGGCCAGGTGCAGCGGTTCATGCCTGTAAGCCCAGCACTTTGGGAGGTCGAGTCAGGTGGATCCCTTAAGGTCAAGAGTTCAAGATAAGCCCAGCCAACATGGTGAAATCTTGTCTCTACTAAAAATACAAAAATTAACCACGCATGGTGGTGGATGCCTGTGATCCCAGCTACTCAGGAGGCTGAAGCATGAGAATCACTTGAACCCCTGAGGCAGAGGTTGCAGTGAGTCAATATTGAGCTACTGCACTTCATTGTGCATGACACAGACTCTGTCTCAAGACAAAAAAAAAAAATCTTAGAAAAAAATTTAAAATTATTTTATGTCCTGAACTTCCAGATCACCTTCAAAGAGAGGCAATCACAAACATTAAATTCATAAAGGCAAAGGTTCTACTGTACTTTCTTTTGAAAACAGCAATTCATTTGAAGTAAGCTTACATGAAATCATAGTAGCACAGGCTACATTTGAAGAGCTCTTTCTCGCATTCAACAAATACTGAAAATAATATCATAGATATTATGAATCGTGAAGAGATGATTCTCCTATGGCTTCAACCCCCAAAAGGGTATATTGTCTGCCCTTGAATTTAATTATTCATTCAACAAATGTTTATTGAGCAACCACTACCCGTTAACCATTTTCATTGGTATTAACCATAAAGCAGAGAACACGATAGGCAATGCCCCTGCTCGACCGCAGGAAGACTGACAGCAAACAAACAAAACAGTAGGTGGTGATAAGTGTCGCAGGAAAAGAGGGGCAGGGATACTGTCATCAAGGATGGCCTACGAGTACCATGTAAGCTCTGTGCTTTTCATAGATAGCCTTTCTCTTGCTGAGGTACATTTCCTCCAGATCTAATTTGTTGGATGTCCTCATCATAAAAAAATGTTAAAATTTTTCAAATGTTTTTCTGAATTTATTGAGATAATCATATGATTTGTATTCTTCATTCTGTTAATGTGGTATATATCACATTCATTGATTTGCAAATACTGAACCGTTCTTGCATCCCAGGGATAAATTCCAATTGGTCATGACACATGATCTTTTTAATGTGCTGTTCAATTTGGTTTACTGCTATTTGTTGTTGTTGTTGTTGAGGTTTTTTGCATCTATGTTCATCAGGGACATTGGCCCTTAATCTTCTTGCGGTATCCTAGTCTGGTCTTAGTGTGGGGTTACCAGCATACATATAAACATGTACACCACCAGAAATAAACCCATGCATATATAAAAGTGTTCCCTCCTCTTCAAGTTTCTGGAAGAGTCTGAGATAATTGGTATTCATTCTTTAAATGTTTGTAAGATTTTATTCATGAAATGATCTGGTCCTGAACTTTTCTTCATTGGGATGTTTTTTGACTATTGACTTAATCTCTTTATTCATTATTGGTTTGTTCAGATTTTCTGTTTTCTCATGATTTGGTTTCTCAGGTTTCTAGAAATCTTTCATTTCTTCTTAGGTTTTTTTTTTTTTTTTTTTTTTCCTGTGTCAGGGTCTCACTCTGTTACCCAGGTTGGAATACAATGGCACCATCAAACACATACCACGATTCCTGGCTCATTTTTAAATCATAATTTTGGTAGAGACAGAGTCCTGCTATGTTGTCTAGGCTGGTCTCAAATTCCTGGCCTCAAGCAAACCACCCACAATGGCCCTCTTAAGTGCTGGGATTAGAGGCATGAGCCACCATTCCTGGGCCTGTTTCTTCCTGGTTAGCCACTTTGTTGTCATAACTGTTTATAGCAGTCTTTCATGATTGTGTTTCTGTGGTATCAGTTGTAATGTCTCCTCTTTCATTTATAATTTATCTATTTGATTCATCTTTTTTCCTTGGTTAAAGATTTGTCAATTTTGTTGATCTTTTCAAAAAACCAACTCATTTCATTAATCTTTTCTATTTTCTTTCTCATCTCCATTTCATTTATCTCCACTCTGATCTTCATTATTTCCTTTTTCTGCCAACTTTGAGCTTAGTCTGTTCTTCCTGTTACTAGTTTCTTAAGATGTGAATTTGGACGTCAAAACTACCTAAAGCTATTTGTGGATTTCATGCCATCCCTATGAAAATTCCAACTGCATTTTTCACAAATACAGATAACAATTCTAAAATTTGGAACCACAAAAGACACCAAATAGCCAAAGCAATTTTGAGAAGAACAAAACTGAAGGCACCATGCTCCCCAATTTCAAATTATATTACAAAGCTTTAGTAATCAAAACAATATAATAGTGATGTGAAAGCAGACATATAGGCCGGGCATGGTGGCTCATGCCTGTAATCCCAGCACTTTGCGAGGCCGAGGCGGGTGGATCACGAGGTCAAGAGATAAAGACCATCCTGGTTAACATGGTGAAACCCTGTCTCTACTTTAAAAAGTACAAAAAATTAACTGGGCATGGTGGCGCGTGCCTGTAATCCCAGCTACTCAGGAGGCTGAGGCAGGAGAATTGCCTGAACCCAGGAGCAGAGGTTGTGGTGAGCCGAGATGGCACCATTGCACTCCAGCCTGGGTAACAAAGCGAAACTCCATCTCAAAAAAAAAAAGACATATATTCCAATGGAAGACAATAAAAGCACAGAAATAAACCCACACATATATGGTCAACTAATATTTGACAAGGGTGCCAAGAATATAAAATAGCGAAAGAAAAGCCTCTTCAATAAATGGTATTGGGACAACTGGATATCCACACGCAGAAGAATGAAATTAGACCTGATCTCACACCTTAAATAAAAATTAACTCAAAATGCATGAAATCCTTAAGTGTAAGTCCTGAAACTGTAAAAATAGTTGAAGAAAATGTAAGAGAGAGAAGCTCCATGTCCTTGGTTTGGGCAATGATTTTTTGCATGTGTCCCCCTAACACACAAGCAACCAAAGTAAAACAGACCAGTGGGATTACATCAAACTGAAAAGCTTCTACGCAGCAAAGGAAACCATCATCAAGGCGATGAGATAACCAACTGAATGAGAAAAAATATCTGCAAATGATACGTCTAATAAGGGGCTAATATCCAAATTAAATAAGAAACTCAAAAACTCAGTAACAAGAAAACAAATGGACAGAACTGACCAGATGTATCTCAAAAGAAGAAAAACAAATGGCCAATAAGTACAAAAAAATTATCAACGGTGCCAAGCATCAAAGAAAGGCAACTCAAAACTGCAATGAATATCACGTCGCACCTGTTAGAATGGCTATGATCAGAAAGATGAAAGATAAGGTGTGGAGGAACGGGAACCCTTGTACATTGCCGTATGATCCAGCCATCCCGCCACGGAGCATGTAGCCAAAGGAAATGACATCAATATCTCACAGAGATATCTGCACTCCCACAATCATTTCAGTATTTTCAATAGCCAAAATATGCAAACAGCCTAACCATCAGCAGATGAATGGATAAAGAAAATGTTTAGGTCAGGTGTGGTGGCTCACACCTGTAATCCCAGCACTTTGGGAGGCTGAAGTGGGAGAAATACTTGAGCTGAGGATTTTGAGACCAGCCCAGGGAAACACAGTGAAACCCCTTCTCTACCAAAAAAAAAATTAAAAAGAAAAGAAAAAAAAATTAGCCAGGCATGATGGTGCACACCTGTAGTCCTAACAACTCGGAAGACTGAGTTTGGAGGATTGCTTGAGTCTGAGAGGTTAAGGCTATGGTGAATCATGATCACACCACTGCACTCCAGCCTGGACAACGAAGCAACACTCTATCTCAAAAAATAAAGAAAAGAAAATGTCATATATATATATATATATATATGAATATATATATATTATGTAATATATATAAGGAATATAATTCACCCTTATAAAAGAAAGTCCTCCATTTGTAACAAAATAGATGAATCTGGAGAATGTTATGCTAAGTGACACAAGCCAGGCACAGAAAGATAAATACTATATTATCCTATTTATATGTGGACTTTTTCTTTCTTTCTTTCTTTTTTTTTTTTTTTGAGACAGAGTCTCCCTCTGTCACCCAGACTGGTGTGCGGTGGTGCAATCTCAGCTCACTGCAACCTCCACCTTCTGGGCTCAAGTGATCTCCTGTCTTGGCCTCCCAAATAGCTGGGGCTATAGTCATATACCACCATGCCCAGTTAATTTTTATATTTTTAGTAGAGATGGGGTTTCACCAGGTTGATCAGGCTAGTCTCGAACTCCTGACCTCAGGTGATCCACCCACCTCGGCCTCAAAAAGTACTATTATTACAGACATGAGCCACTGCCTATGGCCTATATGTGGACTCTTATATGTCAAACACATAGAAACAGTAGAGCAGCAGTTATCAGGGTGTGGTGGAGGAGGCAGGCAAAGGTGTGAGTCAAAGGGTATAAATAAGTCTAGAGTACGAATGTGCAGCAGAAGGACCACAGCTAATAATACCATATTATGTATTGAAAACCTACTAAGAAAACAGATGTCCAAAGGACTATAAATCGTTCTACTATAAGGACACATGTACACGAATGTTCATTGCAGCACTGTTTACAATAGCAAAGACCTGGAATCAACCCAAATGCCCATTGATGATAGACTGGATTGGGAAAATGTGGCACATATACACCATGGAATATTATGCAGCAATCTGAAATGATGAGTTCGTGTCGTTTGTAGGGACATGGATGAATCTGAAGAACATCATTCTCAGCAAACTGACACAAGAACAGAAAATGAAATACCGCATATTCTCACTCATAGGCAGGTGATGAAAAATGAGAACACATGGACATAGGGAGGGGAGTACTAAACACTGGGGTCTATTGGGGGGAAAAGGGGAGGGCCAGAGGGCGGGGGGAGCTGGGGAGGGATAGCCTGGGGAGAAATGCCAAATGGGGGTGAAGGGGAGAAAGGAAGCAAAACACACTGCCACATGTGTACCTATGCAACTGTCTTGCATGTTCTGCACATGTACCCCAAAACCTAAAATGCAATAAAAAAAAAAAAAAAGAAAACAGATATTAGGTACTCTTACCATGCACACACAAAACAAGTGACTATGGAAGGTGATGGTATGTTAAATTGTTTACCTGTAAAAATCATTTCACTGTACATATCATGAAATCATGTTGTGTACCATAAATTTAAATAAAAAAGAAGAAAAATGCAGGTAAGTTTACAGAACAGAATTAAAATCACTCATTATCCCAAATCAAGGATAATGAGACCAAAATCTGAGGATTTTGAGACCAGCCCAGGGAAACACAGTGAAACCCCTTCTCTACCAAAAAAAAACAAAAAGAAAAGAAAAAAAAATTAGCCAGGCATGATGGTGTACACCTGTAGCCCTAACAACTCGGAAGACTGAGTTTGGAGGATTGCTTGAGTCTGAGAGATCAGATCATAATATCTGATCTCCTGTTGGTCTATTTACTTCTAGTTTTTTTAATTTTCCTGTATATTTTATGTATGTGTATGTGTGTATTTTCTTGAAAAATGTAGACTTGGCCAGGTGCAGGGGCTCACGCCTGTAATCCTGACACTTTGGGAGGCTAAGGCGGGTGGATCACCTGAAGTCAGGAGTTTGAGACCAGGCTGGCCAAAAAGGTGAAACCCCATCTCTATGAAAAATACAAAAATCAGCCAGACGTGGTGGCAGGGACCTATAGTCCCAGCTACTCGGGAGGCAGAGACAGGAGAATTGCTTGCACTGGGGAGCAGACGTTGCTGTGAGCCAAGATCATGCCATTGCACTCCAGTCTTTGCAATGGAGACTCCATCTCAAAAAAAAAAAAAAAAAAAAAAAATATATATATATATATATATATATATATATATAGAGAGAGAGAGAGAGAGAGAGAGAGAGAGAGAGAGCAAAAGAGAGAGAGAGAGAGAGAGACTCATACTGCATCTGTTGGCTTGTAACCTAATTCTACTTCTCTGCTTTGCATTACAGTATAAGTGAAATGTCTCTGTGTTTTGAAAGCCTAATTTTTAGTGATGGGATCGTATTCTCTTGTATCATAAATTATTTAACGATTTTTTTCAACTGTTGGACATTAATGCTCTTTACAACTTTTCACTATTTTAAATAATGCTAAAGTGACTAACATCAACATGGTACATAAATATTTAAACACAACTCTGATTATTCTGTAACATTTATGCATTCCTGGGAGGCCTTCCAGTAGAGTGGGGGGGCGGGGAATCAACCTTAGACTCTAAAAACAGAGTCTAAGTTAAAAGTTGATCTCTACTACTAACTACAGCTGTGGGGTCCGTAGGCAGTTACTTAGCCTTTCTAAACCTCAGAAATACATTAAAAAGAGGACATTTCTATGTATGCATAGTTATGAGCACAAGCTTACAATTATGTTATATAATTAAATAAAAATAGTAAATAGATCATGCCAGTATCTGCATGCTGTGCCAGTCCTGGTTTAAAATACCAGGACACCTATTCTTAGTGAAGTGGAAAGACGAATAAATACGCATTCTAGGGGTTTTAGACATTTTCTTCAATGTGACCATTGTTTCTGTGTTTAAATAGACCGGGAAAGGCAAGAAACCAGGGGCATATTTTACCAAGCGCTGCTAATTGAGTGATTTTGCTAATTAACATACTACCTCCTACCAGCCAATGAAGAGAGATGTTAATTGTCTTCTTCATTATAAAAATAAAGTTAATGCTGAGAAATCCTTGAGAGACCAATAGCCCTTAACCCCTTGAACTCGGGATGAAGAGGTAGATGGATGTTTGCTTTTGATTATTCCAGTCTTTTCATGATCTGAATCACTAACTACTCCTTATGGCTTTAAGTCATGACTCTGATTAGTCATTCTTCTGGTTTACAAAGTGAAACAAATCTAATCATATTTGTAAATTCCAGCAAGCTTCTGGGCCCATGCTATCTCAACAAAATAGTTTAAATGCCACCCACCTGTTAAAAATGCTTTTCCCTATGCCAAAATATTTATACTATCAAATTTAAATTGTATTTGAAAGGGTATTCTAAAGGCATAAATATATAACATAATGCCATTATAATTAATGAGATATATGGTAAGTTAGTTCACGAATAAATAGGAAAAATTTAACCTGTGTTAACTTCAAAGTAAAAACAGGAGAGTATGATGATTATGAAAGGACAGTGTAGGTGGTATGTCTAACCAGGAAGAAATACTCAGAAGAATAATTCCCCACAAAAAATCCTTGCCTTGCCAAAGTACCCAAGTCAAAACATAGCAAAGTGAACACCAGCCTTGGGTTTTGCCCAAATGTATTAGTCAGTTCTCATGCTCTTGATAAAGACACACCTGAGGCTGGGCGCGGTGGCTCAAGCCTATAATCCCAGCACTTTGGGAGGCCGAGGCGGGTGGATCACGAGCTCAAGAGATCGAGACCATCCTGGTCAACATGGTGAAACCTCGTCTCTACTAAAAATACAAAAAAATTAGCTGGGCGTGGTGGCACGTGCCTGTAATCCCAGCTACTCAGGAGGGTGAGGCAGGAGATTTGCCTGAACCCAGGAGGCAGAGGTTGTGGTGAGCCGAGATTGCGCCATTGCACTCCAGCCTGGGTAAGAAGAGTGAAACTCCATCTCAAAAAAAAAAAAAAAAAAAAACCACATACCTGAGACTGGGTAATTTATAAAGAAAAGAGGTTTAAAGGACCCACAGTTCCACATAGCTAGAAAGGCCTCACAATCATGGTGGAAGATGAAGGAAGAGCAAAGGGACAGCTTCCATGATGGTGGGCAAGAAAGAATGAGAGCCAAGCAAAGGGGAAACCCCTGATAAAACCATCAAATCTCGTGAGACTTATTCACTACCATGAGAGCAGGTTGGGAAAAACTGCCTCCACTGTTCAATTATCTCCCACTGGGTCCCTCCAACAACACAGGAGAATTGTGGGAGCTACAATTCAACATGAGATTTGGTCGGGGACACAGCCAAACCAATCATCAAACATCTAACACAATCACATGAAATTAAAGAATACTGTTTCCTCAAAACTATATAATTTTTTTCACAAAATAGAGGAGACTATGCAATAGGTAGGATAAGCTAGGAACATTTTCTTTTGCCTATGAAATGCAGGTGGGATACCTAAATTATAGATTAGCAGCTTAAGTACTCCCAATTCTCTATTCCAGGTTTAACCACAATGCCTGCTTTGAAGTGTTGCTTGAATAAGTCAGCCACGTTTTCTAACTGGTTATTTAGTCTGCTGTAGTGATCGCTCTATCAGACTATAATCCTTGAGGGAAGAGGAATGTGTCACCTGCCCCACCTCTGTCACTTGAGCATCTGGAATGGAATACATGCTTAGTACATACATGTTGAATGAATGAATGAGTTGGTTGGTATGTCTCGTTCACTCTCTCTCTGGTGTAAGTTGGTGAGAAGACTTCTTGTCCCTAGAAGACTAGAAATTTATGGTCGGGCATAGTGGCTCATGCCTGTAATCCCAGCACTTTGGGAGGCCAAGGTGTGAGGACTGCTTAAGCTCAGAAGTTTGAGACCAGCCCGGGCAATATAGTGAGACCTACATCACTACAAAAAATTAAAAATTAGTCAGATGTGGTGGTACATGCCTGTAGTCCCAGCTACTTAGGAGGTTGTAGCTGGAGGATTGCCTGAGGCTGCAGTGAGCCATGATTACCCCGCTATATTCCAGCCAGAGAGATACTGTGAGAGACTTTGTCTCAAAAAAAAAAAGACCGCAAATTTAGATTCAAATTTTCTGAAATTACATCTTGAGTTTGCCTAGCACTGCCACATTTTGTAATGGGCCCACAGTCCACTTCCGGATAAAAGGGATCAAAAAGCTTCATCAGCATCAGGCGAAGCATTTTTACTGTTTTTTTAAAAAAAAATGGTATTAGCTAGTCATGTACCACTCTACGTTTGTAGCACTTAGTATGAGTATCACAACATTACATGTCAACATGTACATATTTAATCACACACACACAAGCTAACAACTCATTAATGCAAACAATTCATTCCTTAAGTCTTTTGGGTTGCCAAAATAAAACCTAAGGAGCTTGGAATCACTGAGTCTTGCCTCCTCCCCAGGTGAGCTGATTTTCCCAGAAGCAGGCAGGAGCATACTCGCTCTTGCCTGCTTTGTGGCTTTGGGGACCCAAGAGGTCCCAGTTGCATGGATGCTTAAGTTATGAAGATTGAATGGGTTGGCTCCACGGAGTCGCTAGAATTGCTCAGAGAAAAGAGGGAAACCCTAGGCTTCTCTTTAAAAAAAAAAAATCAAGTCCCTACCACTTTTACAGCAATGCATTCGCTTCACATGTTTCGGTCTTTAACCTCGTATATGTAACAAGCGGAAAAACTGACGTGAATCCTAACACCACAAAATCATCATCTAATTTTGTTTCAACCACTCCCTTGTGTCATGGAGATTCATTTACTGCAACGAATGATTTTTTTTTTTATTGACGTTTTGCTGAATGCACCAACATTGGCCAAAACTGCTTAGTTACTTCATAAATATTCACTACGTTTATTTTTTAAACGTTTAACTTTATGAGTATACAAATAAATTGCAATATCATATTAGTTTGAGGAAAGAAAAGAAAGAACCTGTTAGGAATCTTTAGCTTCAGCTTGGGGAGTGTGAGAGTTCCTTGAATGTGAACAGTGGAGAATCACGTCTAGATTTGTTCTTATTTTCTCACTACACTGTTCATCATGGAATGGCGTATCACAAAATCCCTGGATGCCTTTGTATCTCAGGCTCATTAGCTCTCAAATATGAATAAGACTATTTCCAGAGACAAGGTCTCTCACCCAGGCTGCAGTGCAATGGCTCAATCATCCTTCACTGCAGCCTCAAACTCCTGGACTCAAGCAATCCTCCCGTCCCATCCTCCCCAGTAGCTGGGACTACAGGCACACACCACCATGCTCAGCTAATGTTTTTAAATTTTTGTAGAATGAAGTCTTGCCATATTGCCTAGGCTAACCATGAACGCCTTGTCTCCAGGCATCTTCCTGCCTTTGCTTCTTAAAGTGCTGGGATTTGGATACCAGAGACTACACTTGGCCTCCTATTTCCACTTATTTCATAAGAATAAAAGGGAGTCTGGAAAAACTTAAAACAGAGTCTTAAGAAAAAGTTTCTCAGTGGAGTACTCTGTCCTCCAATGCTCATTCAAGGACCTTCATGCTCAGTGAAACTACAGGACCAAACAGCACAGCAAATGAAGCTGAACTTTTGCTCACATGACCTATTTCTCCCCTGCACTCTCTTTTAGTTCCAGAAATCTCTAGCACACTTGTCTCTGACGTTTTGGGTTTTTTTTGTTTTTGTTGTTGTTGCTTTTTATTTTTTTTGAGACAGAATTTCGCTTTTGTTGCCCAGGATGGAGTGCAATGGCATGATCTTGGCTCACTGCAACCTCCACCTCCCAGGTTCAAGCAATTCTCCTGCCTCAGCCTCGTGAGTAGCTGAGATTACAGGTGTCCACCACCACACCCAGCTAATTTTTCTATTTTTAGTAGAGATGGGATTTCCCCATGTTGGCCAGGCTGGTCTCGAACTCCTGACCTCAGGTGATCCACCCACCTAGGCCTCCCAAAGTACTGGAATTGCAGGTGTGAGCCACCGCACCTGGCCTCTGAGTTTTTAAGTTCTCAGTATCAGTTTATCATATAGGCACTTTGTAATCTAAGTCTTCGGAGTTAGACAACCTATGTTCAAATGTTTATTCCTCGTCACTTGCTGTACGAATTTGGAAAACTAATCATTATCAGTTTTTCTCATTTGTAAGAAAGGTGACTAATACCTCATTAGCATGTTCTGAATACTTAATAAACAATAATATTAACACCCCCCCTTGGCTAAGAGACACTCATATAAATGACCCGAATACTTTACTTGGATAAGTCAAAGACATTCTTGTCATTACTTGGGCAAATGGAAATACTCCTATGCTGTCCATTACAAGTTCAAGTCAGCAAAAATGAAAAAAATTAAAATTATAACTAATAACTAGAAGAAGAAACCTTTGGTTTAATTTTTCTAATTTTATTTTTTAGAAACAGAATCTCACTCTGTTGCCTAGGATGAAGAGCAATGGTAAAATCAGAGCTCACTGCAGCCTCAGACTCCTGGGTTTAAGCAATCCTCCTGCCTCAGCTCCCCAAGTAGCTGAGACTACAGGTGTCTCTACCAGCATGCTGGCTAATTTTTAAATTCTGTTTTTAGAGACAGGGCCTCACTATGTTACCTAGGCTGTTCTTGAACTCCTGACTTCAAGGGATTCTCCCACCTTGGCCTCCCAGTGTGCTGTGATTATGGACATGAGTCACCATGCCCAGCCAAGCCTCCTTTTTTTCCTCTCTTTTCTACTGTTCTAAGTGTCTAGTTCACTGTGAGCTCCATACTCAATTTCTATCCTCTACACACTCCCATGCTGTTTATAGGGAATCAGAAAATAGTAAAAGATGGGTTTCCAAAGAATAGAAGATAACGTTCATATACACTAGAAAAAAATAGCACTGACAACAAGGCAGCTAAGATTTTAGAACAAATTATACTCACTGGAAAGTCTCTTTGGTTTTTTAATTTTGTAAAAAGTTTGTTTTCCTGTTTGTTTTATTTAAATAATGACAGGATCTTGCTATGTTGCCCAAGCTGGTCTTGAACTCCTAGCCTCAAGCAGTCCTCCTGCCTTAGCTTCCCAAAGTGCTAAAATTACAGGTATCAGCCACCATGCCCAGCCCTGGTTTTTAAAATGGCTGCAAATGAAGCCAGAGAGAAAGAGTAAGAGAGAAAGAGTATCCTAAACAAGGAAAACATTCCACCTATCGTTTGGAGAGAAACACGAACATGGAATATTCTGGGACACTGGTGCAGAGGAGTAGAGTCTGGCTAGATACAGAGCGAGGGTCCTGTTGCAAGGGAGTGAGAACGGCACTTATGTACACTGGCTGGGGCAGTGTTATGAAGAGCACAAAATGCTCGCATTTGATGCACGATTCATCAGGAAGAGGGAGCCTCTCCGTATACTTAGCTAGAGCAACAGAATAAACCAACATTTAATGAATTCTTTCATCTGCAGAAAAAGCCAGTGGCAAAAGAGGCAGAAAGTGGTAGGAAGATTTAGTAGTGGGGATGCAATTTTTCAGCTCATATCGTAACTCACATATGCAAAGATGTTCTGCTAAATTTGGTTTTTAGTTTAGACTTTCTCCTGCACCCAGAGGTTAGTGGGGAAAAAATAAACTAAATGTCTAATCTGGTCAAAAGTAATAATCTAAACGGTTCTTACATCTACTGCTTCGTGTCTCCAGGATGAAGACCTTCCATCTCTTAGATGCTTTCCCTCTTTTCTGTTGTTCTCTCTAAGAAGTAGTTCAGGTATGTGGAGGGAGAAGAGTGCCCTATGTGTTGGGAAGGGAGAGAAGAGCTTCGTGTCATTCTTCAGGTAGACAGTGGACTGCATTCACTTATCTCAGAGCCAGTGTCCTCTGTTCACCTACAGGTCACTTGCTCAGCTAAAATTTGCAGCTGAACTCTGCATCTAGTGTCCTGTGTGATCTAAACTCTCTGAGCCTGTTCAGAAGCTGGGAAGACACGCCAGCCCACTTGGCCTTGTTTGTGACTTGCTCCAGCTACGATTTTCAATCCACTTGTCAAGTGACCCGCCCCTCACCTGCGCTGCCCAGACCCTCCTCCCTAATATGTGGGCCAGTTACAAGCCACGGCTTGCTTATCAGCATTCAAACAAGGATAAAAATGAGAGCAGCTATGGAAAGGCACAAGAGCCCCAACCTCAGACCCTCTCTCTGTCTGATATGGCACACCACATAATTTAATTTGCTATAGCTGCACCCCAGGTTAGCTGCAAGTTAGTTCCAGGTACTACTTTAGCTGCACTGCCGGGCAGATTTTCCAGCACTTAACTGCCTGAACCTAGACTTGAGAGAGAAGTATTTGGACCTAAATTATTTGTAGTGGAGAAATTATACAACTTTATTGAGCAACATTAAAGAAGACTAAATAGATGGCATAATATACTATGTTCATGAATTGAGAGGCAGTAGCATAAATATATTAGTGGTTATCACACTGGTTTATAGTTACAATGTAATTAAAATCTAAATACAAGGGTTATTTTGTGAAACTTGACAATCTAATTCTAGAATTAAACCACCAATGAGGTACTATCAGAATCACCACATGATCTAAACTTACAGTATCTGATAACAATAAGTGTTGGCAAGGGTATGGAGGAATAGGATCACTGGTAGCAGTGTTCACTGGCACAATCATTAAAAAATGTTTTAGCATTATCTACTAAGGTAGACAAACATGTGTTATGGCTCAACTTGTGTCCTTCAAAAAGGAATGTTCAAGTCCTAACTTTGGCTATCTATGAATATGAACTTATTTGGAATAGGGTTTTTGCAGATAAAATTAAATTAAAAAGAGATCACACCAGACTTGAATGGGCCTTAATTCATTGACTGATATCCTTATAAAAGAGTAAAGAAGTGAAGTATGAAAACAGAGATGCAGACACAAGAGGAAAAAAATCACATGAAGACAGAGACAGAGATTGGAGTGATGCTGCCACAAGCCAAAGAGTATCAGCAGCTGGAAGAGCCAGGAAGGATTCCCCTCTAGAGCCTTCAAAGGAATCATGACCTTGCTGACATCTTAACTGCAGACTTGTAACCTCCAGAGTGTAAAAAAAATAATAATAAATTTCTTGTTACTTTAAGTCACATAGTTTGTGGTACTTTATTAAGGTAATTCTAAAAACAAAAACAGTATACATGCCTTGTGATTCAGCAATTTTTCCCTTGGATACTGATATGGTTTCACTGTGTCCCAACCCAAATCTCATCTTGAATTGTAGCCCCCACAATTCCCATGTGTCATGGGAGGAACCTGGTGGGAGGTAACCGAATCATAAAGGCAAATCTTTCCCATGCTGTTCTCATGAATAAGTGAATAAGTCTCCCAAGTTCTGATGGTTTTAAAAACAGGAGTTTCCCTGCACAAGCTCTCTTCTCTTGTCTGCCGCCACATGAGATGTGCCTATTACCTTCTGTCATGACTGTGAGGCCTCCTTAGCCATTTGGAACTGTAAAACCATTAAAACTCTTTCTTTTGTAAGATACATCTTTATCAGCAGCATGAAAACAGGCTATTACAGATATACTACATAGGAACCTGTGCATATATGTATTTCTGGCTACATTTTAAACAATATTCAAAGCACATTGTTCATAACAGCACTAAGTGGAAATAACCCAAATGCGAATCAACAGCAAGTGGGTATGTTAATTATATTCATTCATTCAATACTCTGCATGGAATGATTACTATATACTAAGCACTGCTGTAAGCCTTTCTAGAACTTATATTCCAATAGGGGTAAAAAAACATAAAAATACATATATATTGATCAAATTATATACTATGGTAGAAGTCGATCAGAACTATCAAAATAAAAATACAAGGTCTCAAGAATTAGAAGTGCCAGCTTTGTGTAAATCTCAACATTACATTAAGTGGCCAGCTGTTATGGGCTGAGTTGTGTCCCCCTTCAGAGGAGACACGATAGAATTCATATTTGAAGCTATAGTTAGCCACTGGTATGACTATTATAAGGAAACCAGTCAGATCAGGCTACGGATTTGGATACTGGTCCTTTAAAAAGGTAAGTTAAAATGATGCCCTTCAGGTGGACCCTTGCCTGATCTGACTGGTTTTCTCGTAGTAAGAAAAGACTAGACCAGAGACACCAGGGATACCCACACAGAGGAAAGGCTGTGTGAGAACACAGCAGGAAGGCAGCCAACTGTAAGCCAAGGAGAGAGGTCTCAGGAGAAACCAACCCCACTGGCACCTCAATCTTCATCTTGCAGCCTCCAGAACTGTGAGAACATAAATTTCTGTTGTTCAAGCCATCCTGTCTGCAGTATTTTAGGATGGAAGCCCTACCAAACAAATACATCAGCTTAGGTCTCAGTAAGGAAAAAAAATTGCACAGATATTTGAAAGAAAATCTGGATAAGCATGTTTGATGAAGAAAATATCACCTTCAACAAAGGACTCAGTTAGGCGTCTACGTTCCATAACTTAAGGAACGGCAAGGAACCCAGGCGACAGAAAGCAAAGTTAAAGCATGTGGGGAGTAGAGTGGCAGGAGGACATTAGTAAGGTAACAAGCAACAGTCAGGGGGGTTAAGCATGTTATTATGAGGACTTTGGTTTTGCTCCGAATGAAGCAGGTAACAGTTTCAGGAAGATACAGAGAAATGAGATGCCTCATAAATTGCTCATGACAACATAAATTACTACAACGATTTTGATATGATGTGGGTTTTTAAAGAACCATTCTGATGACTTTCCCTCTTTCCTTCTCATCTTGAACAATTCAGTTCAAAAGCCATTAGGTAAGACAAGGCAAGATAGGCATTGCCAGTAGGACAGGGGGGTGGGCCGGGTGTGGTGGCTCACACCTGTGCTAATCTTAGCACTTTGGGAGGCCGAGGCAGGCAAATCACCTGAGGTCAGGAGTTCAAGACCAGCCTGGCCAACATAGTGAAATCTCGTCTCTACTAAAAATAGAAAAATTACCCGGGTGTGGTGGTGTGCACCTGTAGTCCCAGCTTCTCAGGAGGCTGAGGCAGAAAAATCACTTGAACCTGGGAGGTAGAGGTTGCAGTGAGCTGAAATTGCACTGCTGCACTCCAGCCTGGGTGACAGGGCAAGACTCCATCTCAAGAGAAATAATAGGGAGATGGACCCATGTTGACCTAGACAGATATCATAGTCCAAGTAGGGTGAAGGGAGTGTGCATGCAGCTGGAACTCTGCCTAACCCAGGCTGCCAGAGACCAAGTAGAACCAGGAAGGCTTCTATGTGGAGGGCTGCCCCGACACTGGGTCCATGCAGGTGAGAACCACCACATGTGTGGCCCAGTATGAGGAAGCAGAGGCTGAAGCTCTGCAGAGGGAATCTGCAGAGATAATCTCTATAGAGTAGTGGTCTGGTGCAGGGAATTAGAGCCCAAGCTAGATGAGAAGAACATCTGTGTGTGGGAGAGGGGTGGGAGGCAGAGCAACCCAGAAAGTGGAATTGAGCCCAAGTTGGGTAAGGAGTGTATTTATGAAGAGAGCAGGTGGAAATGCAGATGGAAAACTGGTTACAAACAGTGAAATATATTAAAGATAATGGGAGCCAAGTTTCTCATGGTTACAGAAAAAGAGTAAAAAAATATGAAATGGAGAAAATGATAATAAAGCCTGTGGTATTAGAAGCAATTAGTATAGGCTCTTGGTTTTTAATATGTATAATGGAAATAAACAAGGTATCAATGTATGTGTTTATATACATACATACATCCCCTAACTCTGTCCACTGAGAGAGACAACTAGGAACAGTGACAACCCAGTAGCAATGAGCACTCCTAGCACCCAGATCATGGGTTCTAAATTCTATGTTTCACTATAAGAAATGGGGGGCTCTGTGGAGAAATGGCTGATTCTAGGGCTGGTGCAGGGAATGTGTAAAATGAATCTAGAGGCCAAGCATGATGACTCATGCCTGTAATCCCAGTATTTTGGGAGGCCTAGGCAAGTGGATCACTTGAGCCCAGGAGTTCAAGACCAGCCTGAGCAACATTGTGAGACCTCATCTCTGTAAAAAATATAAAAATTAGCTGGAAGTAGTGGCATGTGCCTATAGTCCCAGCTACTTGGGAGGCTAAGCTGGGAAAATCACTTGAGCCAGGAAGGCAGAGACTGCAGTAAGAGGAGATCATGCCACTGCACTGAAGCCTGGGTGACAGAGCCAGACCCTGTCTCAAAAAAGAAAGAAAGAAGAAAAACACCTTCAACAAACAGTAAAAATGAACATTTTCTTTTGCCAGTGATTACGGAAGTACTAAAAGAATGACATCTTTAAGGGACATAGAAGCTAGCTTGCAGGGGCTCCCAGTGACCTAATTTGGGACAATTTGAGTATTATCATAATTGTAAGAATCAATAACCCATTGAATAAAATAGGAAATCACAAGTCCATACAAATAAACTGACGAATTGAAAGTATGATCATTGGTATATTCACATAGTTTTAAAATTGTTGTTAATTACAATGATTAACCCCACAAAATCCTTGCTAATTGCAAATGGGAAAAGACTGCACACTATCAGCAATGAAGCAAACTGAGATCATGTGTCAACTGAGAGAACACATCCTCATTTCTGTGATATTGCTGATCAAGATTCTTCCCCACTCCCCCAATAAGACTGAGTCTCCCTCTGTCACACAGGCTGGGGTGCAGTGCATGATCTCAGCTCACTGCAACCTCACCTCCCCAGGTTCAAGCGATTCTCCTGCCTCAGCCTCCTGAGTAGCTGGGATTACAGGCATATGCCACGACACCTAGCTAATTTTTCTATTATTAGTCGACACAGGGTTTCACCATGTTGGCCAGGCTAGCCTCAAACTCCTGACCTCATGATCTGCCTGCCTTGGCCTCCCAAACTGCTGGGATTACAGGCGTCAGCCACTGCGCCCAGCCCCTGGCCAAGATTTATAATTTGAGTCTAATCAGGAGAAACATCAGAACCCCAAGTTAAGCAGCATTCTAGAACATAAGCTGCCTATGGTCTTCAAAAGTGTCAAAGCTAGATGAATCCAAGAAAGACAAACTGTTTCAGACTGAAAGAATCTAAAAAGATGTGACAAATACAACCCAATTCTGTACTCAGTCATTTTGCCGTAATGAATATTACTAGAACAATGGGGAAAAAACTTTTTTTTTTAAAAAAAATAGGGTCTCACTTTGTTGCCAAGGCTAGAGTGAAGTGACACGATCACAGCTAACTGCAGCCCCAAATTGAGGGCTCAAGCAATCCTCTCATCTCAGCCCCCCAAGTACCTGAGACTACAGGAGTATCACCATGCCTGGTTAACTTTTCTGGGGTTTGTTTTTTAGAGATGGGGTTTTGCTATGTTGTCTAGGCTGGTTTCAAACACCTGAGCTCAAGAAATTCACCCACCTCAGCCTCCCAAAATGCTGAGATTACAGGCATGAGCCACCACACTTGGCCAGGAAAACATGAATGAGATCTAAGGATTAGTGACTGTATTATGGTTGCTTCCGAGAGTGTCCTTGTTGGTAGAAAATACATGCTAAGATACAGGGAATGATGAGGCATAAGGACGGCAATGTATTCTCAAATGATTCAGGAAAATACATGTTCTTTATATATGCTTAGACTTTTCTATGTTTGTAATAGTTTGAAAAAAAGGAAATATTAAAAATAGGAATTACTTGCACACAAATTGTTCACAGTAGCACTATTCCCAATAGTCAAAAGCTGGAAACAAAGCATATGCCCATCAATGCATGAATGGACAAATAAAATGTAGTGTGAACATACACTGAAGGGTTATTCGGCCATAAAAACAATGAAGTACTGATACATGCTACAACATCAATGAACCTCAAAAATATAAGTGAAGCCTGGGCACAGTGGCTCATGCCTGTGAACTCAGCACTTTGGGAGGCTGAGACGGGCAGACTGCTTGATCCCAGGAGTTTGAGACCAGCCTGGGCATCATGCCAAAACCCCATCTCTATAAAAGAAAAAAAAAAAATTAGCCAGGCATGATGGTACACACTTATAGTCCCAACTACTCTGAAGACCGAGGCAGGAGGATCACTTGATTACAGGAGGCAGAGGCTGCAATGAGCCAACATCACCCTTCTGCACTTCAGCCTGGGTGCTAGAGCAAGACTCTATCTCAAAAAATAAACTAACCCCCTAAAAAATTAAAAAAGGAAACATGATCAGTGAAAGAAATCACAAAAGGTCACATATTATCTAATTCTATTTAAATAAAATATCCAGAATAAGCAAAACTATAGAGAGAAAAAGCAATTAATAGTTACCAGGGTCTGGAGGAAGCAGGAAATGAACAGTGACTGCTCAGTGGGGACAGGATTTTCCTTTCAGTTGAAAATATTTGGGAACTTGGTGGAGGCTGTGATCATACAACATTGTGAATGTATTAAATGCCACTGGACTGTATAGCTTACAATGTGTGGTTTCTTGCTTATTTCACCTCAATAAAATATACTAAAAATAGGCCTGGCATGGTGGCTCACACCTGTAACCCCAGGAGTTGGGGAGGCTGAGGTGGGCAGGTTACCTGAGGTCAGGAGTTCAAAACCAGCCTGGCCAACATGGAGAAACCCTGTCTGTACTAAAAATACAAAAATTAGCTGGGCTTGGTGGGGGGTACCTGTAATTCCTACTACTCAGGAGGCTGAGTCAGGAGGATCGCTTGAACCATGAAGGCAGAGGTTGCAGTGAGTCGAGACTGTGCCATTACACTCCAGCCTGGCATACAGACTGAGACTCTGTCTCAAAAAAAAAAAAAAAAAAATACACACACACAAATATAGATAAAAAAGATTTTCATATTTTTTTAAAAAAGGAGATCATTCCAGCTTCTATATTGAAATAACTCTATATAGTAGGATATAAGTGTAGAAGTCAACTGAAACTCTACTGCAGAAAGCCAGTTCAAGTTCATGGTATGTTGGACCATGGTGGTAACACTGGAGGTGGTAACGAGTCTAGGTCTAAATCCATTCTGATGGTAGAGTCATGTGAGCTGTGAAAGGAAGAAACTAAATCATTAGTAATTCCAACGATTTTAGATTTAGCAACTGAAAGAACGTAGTTGCCGTCAGCTGATCTGGGAAGCCTGCAGCAGGAGCCAAGGAATTGGAGTTTGGTTTTGGCCGAGTCAAGTTTAAGATGATTATGTAAGATAACAGAACAGAGATTTAAATAGGTATTTGGCTATACAAGTCAGGAATTTGAAAGAGAAGTTTGGGCTCTAGAGATAAAATTGGGAAGTTGTTAGTGTCGCAATAATAGTTAAAGCTGTTAACACAGGCTGAGAACTTCAATGAAGTAAACGGAGACTTGGGAGAAAACAGCAATAGGGACTGAACCCCCTAGAACACATCCAAACCAAACAGTATAAGAGGAGAGCTGTTGGCAAAAGAGACTGAAAAGTACTAACCAGTGAGGAAACCACGAACACATGCCATCCTACAAGCTATGTGAAGAAAGGGAAAAAGGAGGTGTGAAAGGAAATTAAATCTTGGGACCCCCAAACTCATTAAGCCAAAGGAAAAAGTCAGGCTGGGAAATGGGTCATACAAACCTGCCCACCCCCTTTTGCTTCCTGAATAAAACAGCTATGAGATGGAAAGATACATGCCTCCCCCATATTTTGTCCACAAGGAAATTCCTAGTGAACTGCAAGATCTTTTAAGGTGTTTCTGTGAAAATTTCACCATGGCAATGTAAATTGACAGCTTATCCTTACAGGTGCAGTCACCTTCAGCCCACCAGACACGAACACATATCTGATGTTCCCCTGCCTCATTTCATCTATGTTCTCTTATGTAAAATGTAGATTACCTGTATTTTTCCTCTGCTCCATTTGTTTATGTCATCTTATGAGGAAAACAAAAAAAAAAAAGCAGATTCACTGAGCCTAAGGCGGGAATTACTATTTTTCCCAACCTACCTCTTACATGAAAATTGTATACTTCTCAATATCCCACACTTTCCCCTTTCAATTTGAAGTCCTCAGAATCATGTTTGGAGGAAGGCATAGACACGTCTCCTGGGCGTGCATCCTTAACTTTGTCAAATAAACGTCCTAAAATGATTGAGACTCATCTAGTTATTTTTCACAATTGACACTGAAATGTGCATTACTTTATGTCACATCCTGATGTTGGCTCACATCAGATGACAGGATTTTGAAGGTATGTTATTAGGAGCAAACACATTTGGGATTCTTATGGGTACTTTTATGAAATTATTATGTTGTTATTTTGAAATATTCCCCTTTATTTCTTACAGGGTTCTTGATCTTGAAGTATATTGTCAGGTATTAACAGAGCCATATCAGACAATCACTTAATTAGAGCTACTGCTTGCAAAGCTTTTACTTTCAATCCTTTAACGTTCAACCTCTCGGTATCTTTAAATGTAAAATGTGTCTCTTAGCCAGGTGCAGAGGCTTATGCCTGTAATCCCAGCACTTTCAGAGGCTAAGGCACAAGGATCACTTAAAGCCAGAACTTGACACAAGCCGGTCAACATAACAAGACTACATCTCCACAAAACATTTAAAAATTACCTGGAATGGTGGTGCATTCCTGAGGTCCCAGCACTTTGGGAGGCTGAGGCAGGAAGATTGCCTAAAGCCAGGAGCTTCACACAAGCCTGGGCAACATACCAAGACTGCATCTCCACAAAGAATTAAAAAATTAGCTGGTCACAGTGGTGCATGCCTGTGATCCCAGCACTTCAGAAGGCTGAGGTGGAAGAATCACTTGAACCCAGGAGATGAAGGCTCTAGTGAGCAATGATCATGCCACTGCACACCAGCCTGGGTGACAGAACAAGACATTATCTCTTTAAATAAAGTGTGTCTCTTGTAAACAGCCCATAGTTAGATGATGTTTTCTTATTCCGACGGACATGATCTGATAATGGAGAATTAATTCCTTTTACACTTAAAGCAATTAATTACTGATAGAGCTTAAGTTTACCATCTTGCTATTTGTTTTCCATTCCCTTCTGTTTTTTGTTCCTTTGCTCAACTTTTCTGCCTCATTTTGGATTAAACAAAAATTTTTTTTATTTCACTTTTTTAGGTTTACATTTATTTTTATTTATATATTTTTTGAGACGAAGTTTTGCTCTTGCTGCCCAAGCTGGAGTGCAATGGCACAATCTTGGCTCACTGCAACCTCCACCTCCCAGGTTCAAGAGATTCTCCTGTCTCAGCCTCTTGAGTAGCTGGGATTACAGATGCCCACCACTACTGTGTCTGGCTAATTTTTGTTATTTTTTCAGTAGAGGTGGGGTTTCACCATGTTGGCCAGGATGGTCCCAAGCTCTTGACCTCATGATCCACCCTCCTCAGCCTCCCAAAGTGCTGAGATTACAGGCATTAGCCACCATGCCCAGCAGCTATACATTTCTTTATTTTGTTCAGTGGTTACTCTTGACATTATTATATGTATCCTTACCATTTGTTTGCCTTGAATTATTTTATCACTTCACGTACAATACAAAAACTATAGTTTAACTCACCTGCTCTGTGTACCTTTGTTATAAATTACATAACACATTTTTATCATTGCGTTTCTATTATTGCTTAAAATAGCCAGTAGTCTTCCAAGTATGTTCAAGTTACCTTTATGCTACTTTCCATTCATTCCTGTCCATCTGTTATTCAACAGATGGGAATATTTTTCATTTAGCCTAAAATATTTTCTATATTATTTCTTGTAGTATTGGATCTGCTGACAAAGAATTCTGTCAGCTCAAGTTTCTCTAAGTCTTTATCTTCATTTTGAATTTTATTTTGGCTTGGTATAGAAATCTGGATGGGCAGGGGTATGGGGCTTTTTTTTAAACCTTGTACTCTAAAGAAATAACGCCATTGTGTTCTGACTTCCATTGCTTCTGTTGAGAGGTTTATTTTCATCCACTTGTTCCTCCCCAGCATAAAATGTATCTTTTTTCCTCTGGCTGCTTTTAGGATTTTCTTTTTCTTTGCCTTTTGGCAATGTGATAATTTACCAGGGTTTAGTTTTCCTTGTATTTGTCCAGAGAGGGGTTAGAATAGTTTGTATGTATGAAACATACAAACTATTAGTATGTTTCATCAATTTTGGAAAAATTTCAGCCATTATTTATTTATTTTTTTTTTGAGACAGGGTCTCACCCTACTGCCCAGGCTCAGGGGCAACAAACCATTGCCCCTGAGCCATTGGTTTGGTTTGCCCAAACCATGGAACATAATAGAGTGCAGTGGCAGGATCATAGCTCACTGTAGCCTTGACTTCCCAGATTCAAGTGATTCCACCACCTCAGCCTCCTGAGTAGCTCCCATGCACCACTATGCCTGACTAATTTGTTGTAAACAGGGTTTTGCCATGTTGCCCAGACTGAGCCATTATCTCTTTGAATATTTATTCTCTTTCCCTCTCTCACTCTCTCCTCCCTCCCCCACCACCCTGGGGATTTCAATCACATGAATTAAACTGTTTGTTACTGTCCTTCACATCTGGAATGTTATTTTCTTCATCTTTTCACTCTATGTCTCAGTTTAGATCATTTCTATTATTCTATCTTCAAGTTTACTGGTCCTTTCTTTCTTCTGCTGTGTCCAACTTGCAGTTAAGTCTATTGAATAAATCCTTCTCTTTAGATGTTGCATATTTTAGTCCTAAAATGTTAATTTGGTTTTTTACTAGCATTTCATGGTTTTAAAACTCACCACATTTTAACTCATCTCATTTTTTCTTCTATTTTCTTTAAAATATCTATAATTATTGAAGTCTTTAATCTGTTCATTCCAACATCTGGATCATCTGTGGGTCAACTTCTCTTAACTATATTTCCTCTTGGCTATTTTCTCATCATTGTTTCCATGTCTCATACACTGTTTTAATTGTATCTCAGATATTACAATTTAAAAACTGTAGAAACTTAAGTAGTATTTTCCCCTGGAGAGAACATACCCTTTCTTCTGTCTGACAACCAGGATGAGGAACTCATTACTTTGATCCAATCAGGAAGTGCGCTCGGTTGCCACTTTACTTTTGGTTCACTCCTGGTTTCATATACCTTGGTGGCAAGATTTGTCCTGGGGGTATCAAATCTGTTTTCCTGCTCCTTCCTCAGCTTCCCGCAGCCACTCATACTCAGGAAAATTCTGAGGGAGAAGGAAAAACGGGAACGAGGAAGAACTAACTGTGCATTTGAAGCTTCTCTATGTTCTCATCTGTCACCACCCTCCCCACAATGGTTTAGAGTTCTGCTGGTATCTCACTACCCCTAAAAAGTCCTCTGCCTGTGGCAGATCAAATAATCGGCCTTTTTGTGTTCTGATTTGTTAATTTCCCCTGGAATGAAAATGGCTACAGTTTTCTCTCACCTAGAAAAGGTGTGCCTTTCTGTGGAATGCAGTTTTATCAGAGGTGTTTGAACCAGAGCAACTCCATCTCATTGGGAGGTATCACCTGGAGTTCTCTGTCTCACAACCAAAAGAATTAAAGAGCCTGGACACAAAGGGTGAGGTTGGAGCAACAGTTTAATATGCAAAAG
Source organism: Callithrix jacchus (assembly GCF_049354715.1). Lineage (NCBI taxonomy): Eukaryota > Metazoa > Chordata > Mammalia > Primates > Cebidae > Callithrix > Callithrix jacchus. The sequence continues at coordinate 17,180,759 of NC_133508.1, forward strand.
AAGAAAGCTCTTTGTGGAGAGGGGACCTGGGAGATGGAAGAGATGGCTGGATAAAATAAGGCTGACACTCACTGGGCTGTATTCCCAGGAAGTTAAGGCATTCTTAGTCACAGGATGAGAGAGGAGGTAGGCACAAGATACAAGTCATAAATACCTTGCTGATAAAACAGATTGCAGTAAAGAAGAAGCTGGTCAAATCCCACCAAAACCAAGAGGGCAACAAGAGTGACCTCTGGTCACCCTCACCGCTACCCTCCCCCCAGCGCCATGACTGCCTATAAATGCCACGGCAACATTAGGATGTCACCCTATATGGTCTACAAAGGGAAGGCATGAATAATCCACCTCTTGTTTTGCATACAGTCAAGAAATAACCATAAAAATGGACAACCAGCAGCCCTCAGGGCTCTACCTATGGAGTTACCATTATTTTATTCCCTTACTTTCCTAATAAACTTGCTTTCACTTTACAGACACACCCTGAATTTTTTATTGCTTGAGGTCCAAGGACCCTCTCCTCTGATCTGGATTGGGACCCCTTTCTGGTACATCTTTGGAAGGGACAATATTAAGGAAACCCCTGGCCCAAAGGCCAATTTGGGGGAAGCGGTGGGATCCAGTAACAGTTCCTTTACATTTCCTTGCACCCTCTGCTGGCTATTAAAATATTTCGATTTTAGACTTACCCATTTTATTATGGCAAAATGTAACCATTTTCATTCCAGGGGAAATTAACAAATCAGAACACAAAAAGGCCGATTATTTGATCTGCCACAGGCAGAGGACTTTTTAGGGGTAGTGAGATACCAGCAGAACTCTAATAAATGACTGTCTATCATAAACTTTTTCATCCTAGCTCGAACGTATTTTTGACTAATATCTTGTTTAACTTTCCATTCTCTCCAAATTTTCTTCCCATAACACAGGAGTCAGATGTTTTTATATACCTTCTTCTTGCCAATTCCAGATGCCTAGCTAAGCATTAATCGCAAATATTGGTAATTTCTACATATATCACAAGTACTCTGTGACCTGAATCCCTGGCTTAGCAATGAGTATGCCAAAAAATAAAAATAGTGCAAAAACAATTTAGTAAATCCTTTCCAACAAGTACATAGGTTTACAACACAATTAATTTGAGTATGAAGCCCTGTTTTGAATGTCAAAAACTGATCTTATTTCTATTCCTTTAGCAAACCCTGATTCTTCTACCTCTCCCGTCTCCCACCCCACAGAAGATACATGCCCAAAGCCAATTAGGGCCATGTTTCTGTATGTACTAGAGTAAGAAAAATAGATCAGATTACACATTTTAAAACATTAGCTCTGTACACCATAATCTTATGTGGGGTGATAAGGGTAACAATGGGAATTCAAGAGCAGGGGAGAAGGTGAGAGAGGAGAAAGGGAGAAACTGATCAGGCAGTTAGGGTGAGTCCTCAGTTGAATTCTTTCAAACAAAAGAACAGCTTGCAGGCACAGATAAGAGAACTTGTACAGGGTGGGGTCCTAAGACATGCCCACATGTGCACAGAAAAAGCCTACACAGATGACTTACCCAGACATGGCCACAATGGAAAATTCTGTCCCCTAACTCATGTACAGTAAGGGAACAAAGCAATATGGAGAAACTCAAGCTAAGGGCCCACATGTGCACTAGGAGCTGGAGCTACCAGAAAGTCTCACCTTATGCAAATGAGATGCTCTGCCCTCATTTGTTTCTTATAAAAGCCTTTGCATTTAACTGTAAAAATGGCAACCATCATCCAGGACCCCTCTCCACAGTAGAGAGCTTTCTTCTTTTGCATATTAAACGTTTGCTCAAATCTCACCCTTTGTATCCTGGCTTCTTAATTCTCTTGGTCGTGAGACAAATAACTCCAGGTGATACTTCACAATGAGATACTGCTACACTACAGGACACTGGCCAGACTGTAACAGGGGCAAATACAAAAGGCCACTTTAGTGGCAGATTCTTCGGAAAACTACTGCAAACTCACTTTAATTGCTGCCCCTTTTTAAAAAATGAACATTTGTTTGTGGTTGTACTGAGTTGACTAGTATCCCTCCAAAATTAATGTCCACCAGGAAGCTCAAAAAATGATATTTAAAAATAAACTGTAAGTGTAATCAAGCTAAAACTGGGTCATCCTGGATTAGGGTGAGCCCTGAATCTAATGACCAGTGTCCTTAGAAGGAGGAAAAGATTTGGCCCATGGCTCATACCTGTAACTCCAGCATGTTAGAAGGCCAAGGCAAGAGGAACACTTGAGCCTAGGAGTTCAAGACCAGCCAGGGCAACACAGTGAGACCCCATCAGTACAAAAAAATTAAACTAGTTGGTTGCGGTGGTGCACACCTGTAGTTCCATCTACTGGAGAGACTGAAGTGGGAGGGTCACTTGAGCCCAGGAGTTCTAGACTATAGTGAGCTATGATCCCACCACTGCATACTCCACCCTGGGCAAAAGAATGAGAACCTAAGGGAGGAAGGGAGGAAGGAAGGGAAGGAAAAAAAAAGGAAGACAATGACGACTTGAAGATACACAGAGATACAGAAGGAAGAGGGCCAGGTGAAGATGAAGGCAGATAATGGAGTGATGAATCTGCAGCCAAGGGAGCCCAAGGGCTGCCAGCCACCTCTAGAAGCCAGGAGACAGGCCTACAACAAAGTCTCTAGGAGTTCCCGGAAGGAATCAACACTGCCAACACCTTGACTTAGGACTTCCAGCCTCCCGAACTGTTAGAGAACCAATTTCTGTTGGTCTAAGCCATTCAGGTTTTGTTAATTTGTTATGGCTGCCCTAGGAAACTAACAGAGTAGTTAATTCTCTCCTTTAAAATGAATCAGTGGGAGAAAAGCAAGAAAAAGTTCTGTTATTTTTATCTTATCTCTCTGATACCAATAATGGTTTGTCATATGGAGAATTATTTGTGTATATATCACATGTATCTGAAAAGAATAATCAAACTTCTAACTGTAAAAACTAAAATAGTCAATGGTGATAGCAACATGTATTAGCTACAAGACTCATGAGAATAAGGCAAATGTTCCAACATACGTGATAAAGGTAACTATTTCACAAAGACTAGCTGCTTGATCAAGGTACAGAGCTTCAGAGAGCAACATGCAGTCAAGTGAACAAGTTGTAGAGTTAGAGAATAACATAAATAGGGGCCGGGTGCAGTGGCTCACACCTGTAATCCCAGCACTTTGGGATGCCAAGGCAGGTGGATCACTTGAGGTCAGGAGTTCCAGACAAGCCTGGCCAACACGGTGAAACCCCATCTCTACCAAAAATACAAAAATTTGCCAGACATCATGGGGTATGCTTTTGGTCTCAGCTACACAGGAGGCTAAGGCAGGAGAATCACTTGAGCCTGGGAGGTGGAGGTTGCAGTGAGCCAAGAACACACCACTGCACTCCAGCCTGAGCAAAAGAGAAAGACCCTGACAGACGCAGACACAGACACACACACACACAGAGATAAATTATGGTTTAGGAGTCATGCAACTGGAGGCTACAAGATTCTGACCCTCCCTAAACTGCTCCCAAGATGAGTGCTTAAGATATTTTGCACAACCTGTACTTGATGGATCAAGTGAACCACCCAGATCGATAAACTGGATCTTGTGGTCCCCACTCAGGAACTGACTCAGTATGAAACACAGCTTCAATTCTCTATTATTTCATCTCTAACCCAACCAGTCAGCACTACCAACTCACTGACCTTCCCCAACCCATCAGATTATCCTTTTTTTTTTTGAAACAGAGCTTCCCTCTTGTTACCCAGACTGGAGGGCAATGGCGTGATCTCGGCTCACCGCAACCTCCGTCTCCTGGGTTCAGGTAATTCTCCTGCCTCAGCCTCCTGAGTAGCTGGGCTTACAGGCACACACCACCATGCCCAGCTAATTTTTTGTATTTTTAGTAGAGACGGGGTTTCACCATGTTGACCAGGATGGTCTCGATCTCTTGACCTCATGATCCACCCGCCTCGGCCTCCCAAAGTGCTGGGATTACAGGCTTTAGCCACCGTGCCCGGCCACAGATTATCCTTAAGAACTCAAATCCCCTAAATACTCAGGGAAACTGATTTGAGTAACAATAAAACTCTGATCTCCTGCAGAGCAGGCTCTGGGCAAATTACTCTTTCTCTACTGCAATTCCCCTGTCTTGATAAATTGGCTGTGTCTAGTCAGCAGGCAAGGTGAACCCACTGGGTAGTTACATAATTACTATTACAAAGATGCTACTTATTGACCACTATGTGCTGGACACTGCTAATTGCTTTACATCATCTAATTTAAAACCCCATTGGTTTGTATTATGACTCCAACATTCAAATTAGAAGAAGTGAAGCTTTGAAAATTTAAGTAATTTGATGGTTGTCCCACAGGCAAGTGGCAAAGAAAGGATTTGAATTCAAATTCTGAAGGATCTCAAAAGCCATGCTCTAAGTCTAACCCTCTAGGCATCATCATCTCATTTTAAGGAAAAAAAGAACACATTAGAGCACTGGTTTAAATGAAAATTCAGAATTCTAATTATCTTTGGAGGCTATTATAAATGATTGATATGATCCTTTCCTACCAGAAGTGACAATTGATTTGATATTTGATTTTTAATTTCTGATTCTTATATAGATCGAGGAATCTGTACTTATTATGGGGTATAACCAGAGTGCTTGATGGGTCCTTTTTTTTTTTTTTGGAGACAGTGTCTCGCTGTTTCTCCAGATCTTGACTCACTGCAACCTCTGCCTCCTGGATTCAAGTGATTCTTCTGCCTCAGCCTCCCAAGTAACTGGGACTACAGGTGCATGCCTCCATGCTTGGCTATTTTTTGTATTTTTAGTAGAGACAGGGTTTCACCATACTGGCCGGGCTGGTCTAGAATTCCTGACCTCGTGATCCACCTGCCTCGGCCTCCCAGAGTGCTGGGGTTACAGGCATGAGCCACTGCGCCTGGCCTATTCTTAAAGAGAATTAGAGAGGCAGAATGAAGTTTCTCCAGAAACATTAAGTGAAGAATGACAAACTAATATAATCAAGCATTTGTAACCACATCATTTAATCAGAGAAAAGCTTTGCAAGAAACAACTGCCCTACTGTAAGGCAAGGAAAGTCATTAATAATTACAAAGCAGCAATTCTTTCAGGCCAGGCACAGTGGCTCAAGCCTATAATTGTTGTACTTTGGGAGGCTGATCCAAGAGGATTGCCTGATTGCAAGTTCAAGACCAGCCTGGGAAACATGGCAAGACCCCCATTTCTATAAAAAATAAAAGATAAAATAATAAAAATTAAACTGGACATGATGGTGAGTGCCTATATTCCTAGCTTTTAGGGAGGCTAAGACAGGAGGATCCCTTGAGCTCAGGAGTTTGAGACCAGCCAAAAGATAAACTTCATCTCAAAACGAAACAGCAACAACAGCAACAAAAAAAAATACCCAGCCAGTTTTGAAAACTTACTATTGTGGAAATCAGATACTCTTGCTAGCAGGTTTCATGTTGTTTTGGTCTGAAAAAGGAAACTATGAAGACACAAGGAAGGCTTAGTTTAGATTTCTTGAAAAATTCTAATCTTTTTCAAAGGAGAATTGTCCAACTAAAGTGAGAAAAATTACAATGTACAATTATATACCCTCCTGCTGAGCGTGAGACCTCCTTCTGTCCACAGCGGATTTCCCCCAAATGCTGTCATCCCCGATCATGGATCACAAATCGCAGTGGTCCACCTTGATTCACAGCCTCAATTGACCAAGTGCTGAAATCTGCCACCATCCAGCTCTTACGAAGGGACATTAAAGCTGAGTGCTGTCAGCGTCCTATCACCAAGACCATTTCCTCATTTCTCGAGTGGTATCATAGCACATTTTATAGGAGCAATGGATGAAAACAGATCCCAAGGCACTCATTAAGATAGTATTCTGGACCAAAACTTCTAAGAATTTTTATGACCCTGTCTACAGGGTCACCCAGGCTGAAGTGCAACAGCATGATCATGGCTCACTGCAGTGTCCATCTCTCGGGCTCCAGCAATCCTCCTGACTCAGCTTCTCTAGTACCTGGCACTACAGGCACCCATCACCATGGCCCAACTAATTTTCATGATTTCTTGTAGAGACAGGGTCACATTATGTTGCCTAGGCTGCTCTAGAACTCCTGAGCTTAAGTGATCCTCCCACCTAAGTCTCCCAAAGTGCTAGGATTACAGGCATGAGCCACTACACCAGGCTGAATGTTATAATGCCCAATTATCTCAAGGGCTTTTTCCAGAGTTGCAATTACCGTGGTATCTATACAATTAAGCAATTCTATTGGCCTGAATTTTCACTATTCTTCTGTGTTTCAAGAGATGATGAGGCAGGGCATGATGGCTCACACCTGTAATCCCAGCACTTTGGGGAGGCTGAGGTGGGCAGATCACCTGAAGTCGAGATTTCGAGATCAGCCCGATCAGCATAGAGAAAACCCATCTCTACTAAAAATACAAAAAAATTAGCTGGGTATGGTGGTACATTCCTGTAATGCCAGCTACTCAGGAGGCTGAAGCAGGAGAATTGCTTGAATCCAGGAGGCAAAGGTTCTAGTGAGCTGAGCTCATGCCGTTGCGCTCCAGCATGGGCAACAAGAGTGAAACTCTGTCTCAAAAAAAAATGATGACGAAATTGGTTGTCTCAGGTCATGTGATGTGCAAGGCCAATACTTAATCTCTCTACAAATAAACTCCTCAGTTTGTGATAAAGTTAAGGGACATATTGAAGAAGACAAAAATCCATCTCATCTTTGCTTAGACAGCCTTCTAATAGAATCCTTCTCCCTGGAACCACAGAGAAAGAAATATATCTCTAGATAATTAAAAGCTAATAGTGGCTGGGTGCAGTGGTTCACACCTGTAATACCAGCACTTTGGGAGGCCAAGGCAGGAAGATCACTTGAGGTCAAGAGTTCAAGACCAGCCTCACCAACATGGTGAAACCCTGTCTCTACCAAAAACACAAAAATTAGCCAGGAGTGATGGCAAGCACTTTATCCCAGCTTCTCTGGAGGCTGAGGCAGGAGAATCATTTGCACCTGGGAGGCAGAGGTTGCAGTCAGCTGAGATTTTGCCACTGCATTCCAGCCTGGGCAACACAGCAAGACTCTGTCACAAAAGAGAAGGAAGAAAGAGAAAGAGAGAAAGAAAGAGACAGAGGGAAAGAAAGGAAGAGAGAGAAAGGGAGATGAGAGAAAGAAGAAAAAGAAGAAAGGATAATACAAGCTAATAGTGAATTGACAGTGATCTATAAATAAGTTTTAAATATGGTAATATTGAGGTCCCTTTTCTGTTGATACTCCTTAAGCTGCCTGCTTCTTTGATCATCTAAAGATGCTAATGAAAGCTTTATTTCACATTTTGAATTCTTACCTTCTCATTTGAACTTATTGTTGCTGATGTAAAAGATGTTTCACCAATAATACAGGCTTGCTCTGCCCTATGTCATTTATATGTCTAAGAATTCATCACACTGTTAGACCAGAGAGTAACAATATAAAATAAGGCAAAATAATATGACTGGTGATGAGCTGTTACTCTCTATTAAACATGTTTTAATAAATATCTATGTATTAGTTAACAACTATACAAGAAAGACTTAAAATTGAAAAGAGCGTATTTTAAAGGCCCTACCTTCCCATTACCATAGCACCACTCATTTTTGTAGGGTTTGAGACAGGGCCTCACTCTGTCACCCAGGCTGGAGTGCAGTCCTACCATCCTAGCTCACTGCAGCCTCCAACTCCCGGGCTCAAGTGATCCTCCCTCCTCAGCCTCCCAGTAGCTAGGACTACTGGCACACATCACCGCACCCAGCTAATTATTTTTAGTAGAGACAAGGTCTCCCTATGTTTCCCAGGCTGGTCTTGAATTTCTGAGCTCCAGCTATCCTACCACCACAGCTCCCCGGAGTCCTGGGATTACAGGCGTGAGCCACCACATCCAGCTCTTTGTGTAGGCTTTTATTTGAAATAAAATTCCTTCTATATTGGTCATTAGGACACTTTCAGCTGCATAAAATAAAACACAACTCAGAATGGTATAAACAATAAGGACATTTGTCACAAGGACTGAAACCCAGAGGTACACCTTCCTCAGAGCTGCCTCACTTAGCAGTGATGATTTCATCAAACATCCAACGCTTTCTTTTCTAGGGTGACCAACTTGTCCCAGTTTTCTGGGACTTTCCTGGTTTTAACACTTCAAATGAGATGTCCTGAGAACCCCCTTAGTCCGAGACAAACCTGGATGGTCAGTCACCCTATGAGCCTTTCCATCCTCAGGGTGCTAGCTTTGGTCCTGGGGCCTGTGCTCTTATTGCTAAAAATGACTACATCAGCTCGAGTTCTCTTCAAATTCATTGAGACAGAAAAGGCTATTTCTCTTTCTGTATCTCTATTTTAAAGCATTCAACTGTCCTAGAAACTGTCCAACAGATTTCCCCAGACGTCCCATTGGTTAGAACTGCCTGACATCCCTTTTCCTCAACCAGACATTGGCGAAGGAAAAGGATTGGCAGGACAGGTGTACCCTAATCAACACTCAGCTGCCTGGGGCTGTGGACCTCATCTTCCCCAAGCAGTAATGGGGAAGACAAGAAACAGAGGCCTGGGCAGAAGGACTGCTTCAGACCAGGAGTTTGAAACCAGCCTGGGTAATATAGTAAGACCTCTATCTCCATAAAAAATACAAAAATTAGGCAGCTGTAGTGGTGCATGCCTGTAGTCTTAGCTACCGGGGGCCTGAGGTGGAAGGATTGCTTGAGTTCAGGAGTTCAAGGCTGCAGTGAGCTATGATGGTGCCACTGCACTCCAGCCTGGGCGACAGAGCAAGACACTATCACAAGGAAAGGTAACCCAAGAAAGGTGCTGGTAGGTGATGATGGATTTGGACAGTGTCTGTACAGCAGACATTGTTGATTGCCTGTGAGTTCCATCTTTTAATTTTGGTCGCCTCCTCATCCCTGTTGACTCCTTGGGGTAAGGAGAACTCTTTCCCCTTCATGTTTTAGGATGCCTGGGGGAGGGAAGGACAGGGGCCTTGCATAATTTGGAAAGCCTTCCCTGGTGATTCTGAGATTTTTTTTTTCTCCTCTCCACATCGTGATTATAAGCCCCAATAACACAAGCTGCACTCCCATGGTTTCAGATAAGTGGTGCTGGTATTTCTGGAGTCTCACTTCTCCAGAATATCAGACTCCAGCTTTGCAGATCTGAGATTTTTTTTTTTTTTATAAATGAAAACCTGTTTGGTTCTACTTTTACCTACCTCTGAAATGTCACCAGTTAACCTAGTATCAAAGCAGGGAGTGTGATGAGAATGCAGCAGGAGTCTTCTGTATGATCTGGTACTTACTAGGTGAGCCATCTTAATATTACATCACAGCAAGCTACTCAACATAAACTGCACTAGCGCAACCACCAATTTATCTAACGAGTGCCCCTATTGGAGGGAAAGTTCCGTCTTGCTTTCCAGAGCCAGCGAGACTCATTTAGAATTCATTTTCAATTTTCTCCCAGATTCTCAATAGCCAAAACATTGGATTTAAGCCTCAATGCTCCCAAGCTGCAGCATTTAAAAGACAGACTGAAGTAGTGTCTAAGTTTCCATTTTTTTTTAAAAGGTGTCAAACATTAAAGTGAGCCATTTTTCTGCCTAAACTGGTAGATATCTTTGTGAGACTTAAAAATGACTGAAGCAACACCTTCGATATTTTCCTGAACAGCAATACAATGAACCGTTAGCTGCTTTTTCAGGATGTCCGTGCTGAAGATTTTTATCTGCACCCACTCCCCCTTTACAAAGGACCTTACTGCCACATCTGCCATATCACATCAACCATACTGAATGTTCTTTGCAAATGCAAATATTTGTAAAATATCCTCAGAGTAGGTAGGGACAGAGTTCAGTGATAGTTTAGAATAATTACAGGGGCTCTATGCACAAATGTCAACACAGAAAAAAATTAGGAGAAAATGGGGCAAGTGACAATACAAATGGCCCGATTCCCTATTATCACTTGCTGTACATCTCACAAGACAGCTGATTCCCCGCTCTGTATGGGTTCCAGCATCCAGTGATTTATTGGGTAATTCAGCATTTGCTAGTATGTCTTGTGCTAATTAAATGCATCGCACTCTATTCAGAAATGTCACAATTGATTTGTCTTCTGCAAGCACTGACTTTATTTCAATCTTCTGAAAAAGATTTTATGAGCCCCAGATAACTTATCCTGGCACATTCATCTCCCAGGGTAGCTTCCGCAAGTGGGGGCAGTAAGAGAGGAAACCCCCAGTGAACATTCAGTACCAATACCTTTGCAGACGTCTTATTTATCCATCATATGCCATGTATCTGAGTAATAACGTAGGTATAGCAAAATTACAAGCTGCCCCATTAGCCTATAAAAGCATTGGAACATGACAGAAGTTAATGTGAAGTGATATTGGCAGAACTTATTGGATGCTGTTAGATCAATCGCAGAAAACACGTACCTCGAAAGTGGGTTATTTATTATGAGGTGTTTACTTATTCACAAATTGATTTTGATGAAATCTAGCCATTAACTAACTTGCATACGAGAGGAAATCTCATAATGTCATTTCAGGGGCAGGGAGAGGAGAGAAGAATACAACTTAGTGGAGATTTTAGGAGATGTAACACCTCTCACAGTTGCGTAGAATAACGAAGGTGGAGGAAGATGAACCAACTAGCTGTTTTTGTTTTGTTTTGTTTTGTTTTTAACTCAGGGTGGATTTCCCTGGCTGCACTTTACCTTCTGAACCTAGTTGCAGCCTCCATGTTCGGCGTGTTCTTTAAGGATCAGCTACAAGAAGAATATCCAGCTTAGTTCAGGGGAAATTAAAATTCAGCCTCAAACATCTACTGCTTATGAATTGATAATCGTGCCGCAGAAAAAGAAAGACGACCACATATGTCCCATTGGAAAAGAATGATTACTGCAAATACGAGACAAGGAAAAGATTACTCAAAGAGGAGCTGCTATGCAGTCTTCAGCAGGGAAATTTTAGGAGGCATTTTCCTTGAAATTTGCAACTCACTAGTATGAATTACTCCGTGTGTCTATTTATGTTAATATTTGTGTTTGACTGCAAAACTGCATCCCTGAATAATATCAACTTTGAGAGTCCATTTGGTCTTCTATTAAATACATACTTTTTTTCCTTTGAAACTAACTAAAAAGCTAATTATTAGGGCAGAGCTCTTCACAGAGTTCAAGTAGGTGTCTTATTAAAATCGCCATTGCCTTTTAGTTCCTATGTATTATAGAGAAAGTCACTATGTGAGGCTAATTAAGTTATTCAGAGGTCCTCAGCGTCAGCCATCTCACCCAGCTTCTAAAACAGTGCAATCAAATAGTTTTCAAATCACTCCGAGATTTGGTTTGTGAATAACTAAATAATCCACAAATGTCAACTGGAAAATTCTTCAGCAAAAATACAAAAGGAAAGTATAAGTCAATAGTTTAGTTTAGTAATTTCTCATGCCTCTTGACTTTAAAGTATACTATTCGCTTAATAGAATAGAAAACCAAGATGCAGATACCTTAGGTTATCATACTGCATACTTCAAAGTATATAGAGCTGCAGAATGGCAGAACTGAAATGAAAAATCAAAAAACAGCCTTCTAACTCTAATTTCCACCTTTTCACACCATCGCACAGTAAAAACTGTTGTAGGTCACTATATAAACAAAATCAAAGCATTATCAAGAAAGACGGGCCAGGCGTGATGACTCATGCCTGTAATGCCAACACTTTGGGAAGCTGAGGTGGACAGATCACGTGAAGTCAGGAGTTTGAGACCAGCCTGGCCAACATGACAAAACTCCGTCTCTACTAAAAATACAAAAATTAGCAGGGTGCAGTGGCCTGTGCTTGCAATCTGACCTACTCAAGAGGCTGAGGCAGGAGAATCGCTTGAGCCCAGGAGGCGGAGGTTGCAGTAAGCAGAGATCATGCCACTGCACTCAAGCCAGGGCAACACAGTGACACTCCGTCTCAAAACAAAAAAGAAAGAAAAAAACAAAGATGGATTAACCCAATTCTCAATTATTTAATATCTTATTTTCTTTAAAAAAATATTTTTTATGTAGAGATGGGGCCTCGTCATGTTGCCCAGGCTGGTCTGAAACTCCTAAGGTCAAGTAATTCTCCCACCTCAGCCTCCCAAAGTACTGGGATTACAGGTATGAGCCACCACGCCGAGCCTAATATTCTATCTTCTTAAACACCAACATGTAGTGGATGATGGGGTGTGCTGCCCAGATCTCCCCATGAGAATTGACGGCCTCACTCCCAACTGCTGGAAATGCTGGCGATGGAATCCCCCCTCACTGTCCCGTTCCAGAAAGTGCCCTTAGTGAAAGGTTGCATGCTTGCAGAGGGCAGCCCATTTCTGCTTACTGCCCCAAAGAGACTGGAAAGTCTTGACTCTTTGCCTCAGGGTGGGTTGACACAGAAGACATCTCACTTTAGAAGTCCCTGTGGGCATCACTGCGGTCTCTGTTATGGCGGCATTGCAGCTGGACTTCCCCATTCATCCGGTTTGACTTCCCCACCTCTCTTACATGTTAATTTCCTAATCAACCTCCTACACGCTCATCTCCATCTGAGAACCTGTTTACTATTAATGGGGCCTCTGAAAATAAGCATCAGACCAAGACCAAAAGGCAAAGAATTTCATACTGAGTGCACTAGAAATAATGCAAATATGTTTTTAAAAGAATATGTTTTACTAATTATTATCTCCCTATTTTTAGTTATTCATACTTATTATTCATTCTAAAATTAGGTGTGATAATTATTTGAATAGTAGGTTCACAAGAAATAAAACAATTCCTATGCATTGTAACAGATTAAAAATATAAATAAGTTTCAGAGTTTAGATAAATGTTTTCATTCTTGTTTGTTTGTTTTTTGAGATGGGGTCTTGCTATGTTGCCCAGGCTGGTCTTAAAGTCCTGGGTTGAAGTGATCTTCCAGCCTCAGCCTCCAAATTGCTAGAATCGTAGGCATGTGCCACCATACCTTGCAAAACATATGCTTTTATCACCCATATAAAAGATAAAAAGTCTCGGTGGCTAATGCCTGTTATCCCAACACTTTGGGAAGCCGAGGCAAGTGGATCACCTGAGGTCAGGAGTTTGAGACCAGCCTGATTAATATAGTGAAATCCCTTCTCTAATAAAAATACAGAAATTAGCTGTGCATGGTGGCCTGTGCCTGTAGTCTCAGCTATGTGGGAGGCTGAGACAGGAGAATTGCTTGAAACCCAGGAGACAGAGGTTGCAATGAGTCGAGATCCTGCCACTGCACTCCCCTGGGCAACAGAGCGAGACTCCGTCTCAAAAAAAAAAAAAAAAACTTGAAAAGTGATTTTAATCAAAATGTATAAAAATAATAAAATGTAAATTGAAAGCATACTTTTCTTTAAACTCAGCATTGTAATACAAAAAAAAAAGAGATAATCATGTAAATAAACCCCCAGAAAGCACTTGTGGAAATTCAATACTCATTCATGATAACAAAGAAACATTTACGAAAATACCAATAGAAGGGACTTCCTTAATCTGACAACGTCTCCCCCAAAATCCATAGTTAATTGTGAAATATTCAAAGCTTTCCCCAAGTTGAGAAAAAGACAAAGATGCTAACAGCAATTTTATTAGAAATCATATAGGTCCAGCTAGTGTCATAAGGCAAGAAAAATAAACTACGAATTAGAACTAGAAAGCAAAACACCAAATTGCTCATTATTTGCAGTTAAAATGATTTTCACAGACAACATGCAAAATAGAGTGAGATTATTAGAAATACTAAATAAATTCAGCAAGATCACTGGTTCCAAGGTTAGTTTATAAAAATTGTCTTTCTAAAGATCAGCAACAAAAAACTGAGTTTAAAAAATTATACTATTTAAAAATAACATCAACAGACATAAGAAGCTAGAGATAAATCTAGAAAATGGTATATGAAATTTCAACACCGAAAACCGTAAGATACTATTGAGAGAAATTAAGCAAGATTTAAGTAAATGGATAAATATATTTATGGTTTGTAAGAGCAAGATTATAAAGGTTTCAGTTAATGAAGCTAAACATGTACCTTCTTTATGATCCAGCCATTCTACTCCCAGATACTTATGGAAAAAAATTAAAACATATCCACAGAAAGACATTCATAAATGCTCATACCGGCTTTACTTGAAATAGCCAAAACCTAGATATAACTCAAATATTCATTAACAGCAAAGTGAAAAAACAAATTGTGATATGTTTATACGTTGGAATTCTAGTGAACAACAACAAAAAAGAGCAAGCCAATTACAGACACAAGGAAAAGGCTACATCTCAAAAATATGATGAATAGAAAACTAGACATAAGAATAAATAGGTTGGGTGCAGTGGTTCACACCTGGAATCCTAACACTTCGGGAGGCTGAGGCGGGTAGATCCCTTGAGCCCAGAAGTTTGAGACCAGCCTGGGCAGCATAGAAAGATCCTGTTTTTATTAAAAAATTTAAAATTTAGCTGGATATGGTGGCACACACCCAAGTAGTAGGATGTCCTAGCTACTTGGGAGTAGGAGAATTTCTTGACCCAGCAGTTCAAGACTGCAGGGAGCAATGATCATGCCACTGCACTCCAGCCTGGGCAATGGACAGGTTTTTACATATATTTTTATTTTTATTTCAATAACTTTGGGGGCATAAGTGGTTTTTGGTTACATGGATCTCTTGTATAGTGTAGAGTTTGAGGAGAGGTTCCTTTTCTTTTTTTTGGAGATAGAGTCTTTCTCTGTTGCCCAGGCTGGAGTTCCATGGAGTGGTGGAATCTCAACCCACTGCAAGCTCCACCTACCAGGTTCAAGCAATTCTCCTGCCTCAGCTTCCCAAGTAGCTGGGATTACCGGCCTGTACTACTATATCCGGCTAATTTTTGTATTTTTAGTAGAGATGGAGTTTTGCAATGTTGGCCAGGCTGGTCTCCAACTCCTGGCCTTAGGTGATCCACCTGCCTTGGCCTCCCACAGTGCTGGGATTACAGGTGTGAGTCACTGTGCCCCGCATGAAGTCTGAGGTTTTAGTGCTTCTATCACCGACAGGTCTCTTCAGACACTGTATCAAAAAAATTTAGGAGAGTAAATACTGTAAATTTCCATTTATATTAAATTCTAGAATAGGCAAAACTAATCTGTAGCGACAAAGCAGATCAGTTTATGCCTGGGGCTGGTGAGGAGAGGAGCTAGGCAGGGGAGAGAACTTCTTGGGGTGATGGAAATGTTCCTTAACTTGATCGTCAAGATGATTACACAGTTATATACAATTTTCAAAACTCAAACTGTACACTTAAAATGGGTGCAATAAATTTTATTTCAAAAGTCAAAATTTTTAAAAATTACCATTTACAGGCATGCACAGAATGAGAACTCATTCTACCTAAACTCAGTGTACTCAGAAGATATATAGCAAAGGAACAAAGAGATCTTGCAAATTTTAGATGGATATTTAAAATTCCATATCAGGAGTCTAGCAAAAAGTAGAAAGAGATGATATACTCAAATTAGGTCATTTGAGGAGAATTTACTAAAGGGCTTATTTAAAAGACACAAGCAGAGTGTAAGAAAACCATAAGAGAGGCCAGGCGCGGTGGCTCACATCTATAATCCTAGCACTTTGGGAGGCCGAGGCAAGCAGATCATGAGGTCAGGAGATTGAGACCATCCTGGCCAACATGGTGAAACCCTGCCTCTACTAAGAACACAAAAATTAGCTGGGCGTGGTGGCACATGCCTGTAATTCCAGCTACTGGGGAGGCTGAGGCAAGAGAATCGCTTGAACCAGGGAGTTGGAGGTTGCTGTGAGCCAGAGGTTACAGTGAGCTGAGATCACACCACTGCACTCCAGCCTGGAGACAATGTAAGACAGACAGACAGATGGAAAGAAAAAAGAAAAAAGGAAAGGAGTAAGGAAGGAAAGAAGGAAAGGGAGAAGGAGGGAAGGAGGGAGGGAGGGAACCGTAAGGGAAAGTGCAGTAACAGAGGGCTAACAGCCCCAGTAATCACCAGGATGAAGGAGAGGCCTGTACACTGGGTGCAGTGGCTTATGCCTGCAATCCTAACAATTTGGGAGGCCAAGGTGGGAGGATCACTTGAGCCCAGGAGGTCAAGACAAGTCTGGGCAACATAGTGAGACCTCATCTCTGTGGAAAAAAAAAATGGTTGAAAAATTAGCCAGGTGTGGTGGTACATGCATGTGGTCCCAGCTACTCTGGAGGCTGAGGCAGGAGGATAGCTTAAGTCCAGGAGATGGAGGCTGCAATGAGTCATGATGGTGCCACTGCACTCCAGCCTCCACAGTAGAACAAGACTCTGTCTCAATTAAAAAAAAAAAAAAAAGAAGTCTTGTAGAGAGCACTACCTTGATAGGATCTTTAGAAGGGAGATAGCCAGCCAGAAAGAACCTGCAGGGAGAGGTGGGGTTAGGAGAGAGAAATATCCAGACACACTCTCCACACTCCCTCCTGTCTCCTGCTCTGCCTCCCACTGGAAGCCAGAAGGCAAGGTGCTCAGTGCCGTCCCTGGAGACCAGCCCCTTGGGTACCAAGTAAAGACAGAAGCATGAATGCTGAGAGGGAAGTAGAACATATGGAGTATAACTTCCAACTCTTTCCATCCTTCTCACTGCCGCCCAGTTTTTATTTGGTAAGTAAATGGTGGGCCCAGGAATTTAAATATTTTCTTCATTTTTTATTTTATTTTATTTTTTTTAGTGGAGACAAGGTCTCCCTATGTTGCCCAGGCTGGTCTCAAAGTCCCGGCCTCAAGCTATCTCCCTTTCTCGATCTCCTAAAACGCTGAGATTAGAGATGTAAGCCACAGCACACCACTAGGAATTTAAATCTTTAAATGCTATATAGGCCAAGTCCAACAGAGATTAAGGGGGGGGAAAGAGAATGAAATAAAAATAAAATAAAAGCGATACGGGTGATCCTGATGACAAATGCACGCCCTCGGATCACTGCACAAAACTGCTCTGAGTTGGTCGTAAGCACTTCAAATTTACAGTATGGCTACCTGGAAACCAGAGTTTATGAGTGTCTAATCTTCATTGTACTTATTGTAGATTCCATTCACCTAAGAATATAAAAGGCATCAAGTATTTGTAAATTGTGCTTTCTGGGCATCTGATGCAATCCATACCACAGGCAAAGGCACGTCATTGACCATTAGACACTTAGAAAATTAAAGTATTGTATCTGGAACACATGAAAAGATGAAAATAGGCTCTCTCCTCTCTAGAAGTTAAGTAGCTTACTACTCAGATCTTTACCCTTGAAGCCTCCAGTAAGGAATGAATCCCTGAAGGTCACAAGAAACATGAGAAATCATCAATGTTAAGCTACTCCACTGTTCAACAGATAAGATGACAGAATCATCAGACAGTCACAGGCAGGGACATTTTCCTGTAAATACAGCAGCTGTTAGGAAAAGAGATCATTTTTGCTCAAAGCCATCCTTTATCTTTTGGAGGAGGGTCTCAAAGTAGCTAGAGAACAAACATGTGTGTTCAGGTTCTAGGGAGAAAAGTTCAAGATTTTTCCCTAGAGGCAAGTCACATGGCCCACATGTAAAACTCTCCAGATTAATTTCACTGACAGTAAAGTGAGAAAAATTCAGCAAATGTTAACATCAGCACAGACGCAATCACATTTTCACAGATGTGTTTTGATAGTACAAAAAGCTCTGTGTTTTTACTTTAAAGTACTTACAAGGAAAAAAATAGAACTGAGATGATAATGTAAATTCTGTAGAGAATGAACTTTGAGTGTATTTTTATCTTGAATTCACGTAATAACAGTATGATGCATACCTCATATGATAAGACAGTTACTAACTCATCTACAAGGCTTCCAATTTCATGTAAATACCAAAGTAGGTGCATAACATTTTTGTAGAGGAACAGTACATAAATATGCTCATCGCTAAAATGACAAAATCTAAGCACAGTTTTGGTAAAAAATGACAACTCTAAAATGTCTCTAATTTTTCCCACAATAAGACATCAATCCCACTTTTTTTTTTAGAAGAGTGGTTATTATAAATTCTACCCTCTAATCCCTTTTTGTTCTCTTGATCCGTATCTGATGCAATTCTACTACTATCAGAGGGTCTGTTCTTATAGACCAGGACTGTGAGAGACACAGCAACTTCTGGCATCAAGGAACTTTGAATATGGAACCACAATTAACAGAAATATATGGGTCAATTTCTTTCTTTCTTTTTTTTTTTTTTTTTTTTGAGACAGAGTCTTGCTCTGTTGCCCAGGTTGCATTCTCCTGCCTCAGCCTCCCAAGTAGCCGGGATTACAGGCTTGAGCCACCACACCTGGCTTATTTTTACATTTTTTTTAGTAGAGACAGGGTTTTACCATGTTGTTCAGGTTGGTCTCGGAACTTCTGTCCTTTTAATCCGCCCACTTTTGCCTCCCAAAGTGCTGGGATTACAGGTGTGACCTACCCCAACCAACCTATGCGCCAATTTCTATGAGGTCAGTACAGACAAAATAATCTCTGCCATGTGGCTATAAAGGATGTTTCTACAAAATCTTCTCTAGAATTCAGTAGGGAAATGAGTGTAACTGTCTCCCTTTAGACGCTCTACTCTGCCTCATTCTAGACCTGCTGCTAACATTTGAGGACTAGAAGGTCAATTGACAAATGTAGATACATATTTGCCCAAATATTTTCACATTAAAAACCCAGCTGAAGAGCCATGACATTGTTTATTGTTCCCCCACCTTGACAAATATATCTTCATAATATTTAAAAAACAGTATATTAAGCTATGAATTTTATGTAACTAAAAATCAGTAAAACAGCAGGTGGCTGAATTATTTTTGTAAATATCAGAACGTTTTGTCAATGCACCAGTGATGATTAGATAAGCAACATAAAGACATGGACCCCATAAATTATAATTTCATAAGTTGTTTTGCCTTTCCACAAAAATCAATAATTATAATGAAGATACTTACATAATTTTTGCTCAATTATCAGTAATCACCTAAAGAATTCTTTAATTTTTTAGCTATGTCAAAAACTTGAGTATATTTTATCCAAAAGGTAAATGTGAAAAATCAAATATTTGTACGTTCTTTTTAAAAAGATGTTTTCTTCTATAAAGAGATTAAAATAAAGGAAAATTTTCATAATTAATGTAAATTAATCATTTAGTTTTTGAAAATTTAATTCAATCTCATTAAATATATCCATAAAAATGAAACTATTTGTAATTCTAGACTTTGATGTTCACTTAATTGCCATTATAAAGAATTTCTACCTGTTTACCCTCCTAGGCCTACATACATATGGAAACTTTTTTTTTTTTTGAGACGGAGTTTTGCTCTTGTTACCCAGGCTGCAGTGCAATGGAGCGATCTCGGCTCACCACAACCTCTGCCTCCTGGGTTCAGGCAACTCTCCTGCCTCAGCCTCCTGAGTAGCTGGGATTACAGGTACGCGCCACCGTGCCCAGCTCATTTTTTGTATTTTTAGTGGAGACAGGGTTTCACCATGTTGACCGGGATGGTCTCGATCTCTTGACCTTGTGATCCACCCGCCTCGGCCTCCCAAAGTGCTGGGATTACAGGCTTGAGCCACCACGCCCGGCCAGAAATTCTTTTTTTTATTTTGAGTCAGCATCTCCCTCTGTTACCCAGGCTGGATTGTAGTGGTGTGATCATAGCTCACTGCAGCCTCAACCTTCTAGGCTCAAGGGATCCTCCCATCCCCACCTCAGCCTCCTGAGTAGCTGGGACTTCAGGCATATGCCACCATACTCAGTTAATTTTTTTTTTTTAATCTTTTAGTGACAGTCTCACTGTGTTGTCCAGGCTAGAGGGCAGTCGCATGATCTCAGCTCACTGCAACCTCCACCTCCTGAGTTCAAGCAACTCTCCTGCCTCAGCCTCCCAAGTGACTGAGATTACAAGCACACCACCATGCCAGGCAATTTTGTTTATTTTGTGTAGAGCTGAAGTCTCACTTTGTTGTCCAGGCTGGTATTGAACTCCAGGGCTCAAGCGATCAGCCCACCTCAGCCTCCCAAAGTGCTGGGATGACAGGCATGAGCCACTGCTCCCAGACTATATGTAGAAATTTAAGAATGATATGAATTATTTCACGCAGCAAAATGCTGCTCTGCATATACCTGCATCTCTTGAGAATTCCACGCTGCTTAGTACCTCCAGAGCCATGAATGGGAAAAGGAAGGAAAGCTAAAAACTAAACCCTTGGTTCTACTGAAAATTCAGTTTTTATGTTTGATTCATAAAATCAGTTTTTAGGTTCTACTTGCTATACAAGAGTCCACTGGGTGGACACCATTTGAGAGGAAAACTTGGGTAACCTAATTTATTTGTCTTCCCATTAATTAGGGACGTCCACTATTCACAGTCCAGTCCCATCGGCCGGATGAGGTGGCTCATGCCTGTAATCCCAGCACTTGGGGAGACTGATAGGGGTGGTTCATGAGGTCAGGAGTTCGAGACAAGCCTGGCTGTCATGGTGAAATCCTGTCTTTACTAAAAATTGGCCAGGCATGGTGGCACACACCTGTAATCCCAGCTACTCAGGAGGCTAAGGTAGGAGATTGGCTTAAACCTGGGAGGCGGAGGTTGCAGTGAGCCAAGATTGCACCATTGCACTCTAGCCTCGACAACAGAACAAGATTTCCTCTCAAAAAGAAAAAACAAACAAACACCAAGCCCGGTCCCAGTCCCCTGGTCCCTCTCCAACCCAGCCCTCCTAAGCAGCACCTGCCTGCACAGTCAGCAAACCCATAAACCTCATAGGCATTCCTTGAGGGCAATCAAGTGCAGTCACCCTTTGTTTCAAGGTGAAGCAACAAAAAAATCTGGATGGGCGGGGTGGCTCATGCCTGTAATCCCAGCACTTTGGGAGGCCAAGGCGGGTAGATCACGAGGTCAGGAGTTCCGGACCAGCCTGGACAACATGATGAAACCTCATCTCTGCTAAAATATAAAAATTAGCTGGGTATGGTGGTCCACGCCTGTAATCCCAGCTACTCGGGAGACTGAGGCAGGAGAATCACTTGAACCAGGGAAGCGGAGGTTGCAGTGAGATCACTCCAGTCTGGGCCACAGAGCAAGATTCTATCTTAAAAAAAAAAAAAAAGAAAGAAAAAGAAAAAAACAGTGGATAAAGGTCGCTGGGGCCTGAAGGGCATCCCTTAGCCATCACTGCAGATGTTTATGATTGTATATGTAGCCCTGAGGATTCTGAGTACCCCCAGTTATTTCTGGCATAGATTTGTGATTATTTTCTCTTAAGTTCAGCTGGGCTTTAGATCAGAGAACCTCACCCCACTACCCCCATCAACAAAAGTTTAAACTGATTTGTTTAACTGAATCCACAACTTCCTTTTGTCTGATCAGATGAGAGATTGGAGAAACGTTAGAAATGGGTGAAAGGTGATAAAACAGGCAGATTTAAATGGCTCCCACCATTTAACAGGCAGATTGTAATGGCTCCCACCTTTCATCACATGACTTCGGGAGGCCAAAGCAGGAGGATCACTTGAGCCCAGGAGTTTAAGATCATCCTGGAAAACAGAAAAAGACTCCCATCTGTAAGAAAAAAAAGGCGGGTGTGGTGGCTCCCACCTGTAATACCAGCACTTTGGGAGGCCGAAGCAGGTGGATCACGAGGTTAGGAGTTCGAGACCAGCCTGACCAACATAGTGAAACCCTGCCTCTACTAAAAATATAAACATTAGCTGGGCATGGTGGTGCGCACCTGTAATCCCAGCTACTCAGGAGGCTGACTGAGGCAGGAGAACCGCTTAAACCCAGGAGGTAGAGGAGGTTGCAGTAAGCCAAGATGTGCCATTGCACTCTAGCCCAGGGAACAAAACGAGACTCTGTCTCAAAAAAAAAAGAAAAAAGAAAGAAATCTTAAAAAGTGGATTTTAGACCAAGCACAGTGACTCATGCCTGTAATCTCAGCACTTTGGGAAGCTGAGGCAGGCAGATCACTTGACGTATGGAGTTCGAGACCAGCCTGGCTAACGTGGCAAACCGCCTCTCGACTAAAAATACACAAATTGGCCAGGCCTGCTGGCAGTCCCCTATAATCCCAGCTACTTGGAAGCTGAGGTGGGAGAATTCCTGAAACCCAGTAGGCAGAGGTTGCAGTGAGCCGAGATCACGCCATTGCACTCCAGCCTGGGTGACAGAGCAAAAGTCGATCTCCAAAAAAAAAAAATAATGGGGGGTGAATATTTAGTTAGTTGTCCTCTAGTCTTGAAGCTGAATAGCAAGGGATTTTAAATGTTCTCACCATAAAGAAATGATAAATATTTGAGGTGATAGATATGCTAATTAGGCTGATTTGATCATTCCACAATGCATTATACATGTATGGAAACATCACACTGTACCCCATAAGTATATATAATTCTCACTTGTTAATTAAAAACAAAACAGAAAGACTTAGTTTAGGTTCTGTTTCACTCAGAGATGAAAACGGCACTTCCTTTACGGGTCAGGGCTTAGTCATAGCACTACATTTTTTTCTTAAGTATGGGAATACCTTCAGCCATGTCTTCCACCCATACTGAGCAATCTTTTTTTTGAGACCTGGTCTGGCTCTGTTGCCCAGGCTACAACAGAGTCAGTGGTGCAATCTCAGCTCACTTCAGCCTCAACCTCCCAGGCTCAAGCGATCCTCCCACCTCAGCCTCCCAAGTAACTGAGACTCAGCTAATATTTGTATTTTTAGTATTTTTAGTAAAGACTGGGTTTCACCATGTTTCCCAGGCTGGTCTCAAACTCATGACCTCAAGAGATTGCTTGTGTTGGACTCCCAAACTGGTGGGATTACAGGCATGAGCCACCACACCTGGCTCCCTAGTGAGCATTCTAAACAAAAAGCTTTTTTCTAGTTTTAAAACATAAAAGCAGAAAGTAAATAATAAGCTTGCTTTAGAAAACAGAATATGTAACCCATGCCATGCAGCGTGCAGCTAAGCACTCTGCTCCTGTGTTCCTCAGAAAGACCCTCCAAAGGCAGGGAGGCAGCATCACCCCCACCACCTCCATTACACACGTGAGAACAACTCAGAGCAGCTCACTCACCTGCTTCAGGTCTCACAGCCAGTTAGGGCTTGGCCTGCACTTCAGATCAGGTCTGCTAATTTCAGAATTCCTTGTACTTATCATACTCTCTTTTCAAGGTCAGCTTTTTTTTTCTTCCTGCAGTCACATCTGGCTCTGTTACCCAGGCTGGAGTGCAGTGCCATTATAGCTCACTGTGCCTTCAAACTTGCCACCTGAAATAATCCTCCTTCCTCAGCCTAAAACTCCAGGCATGCACCACCACACCCAGCTAATTTTTTTAATTTTGTGTAGAAATGGGGTCTCGCTGTGTTGTCCAGACTGGTCTCGACCATTCCTGGGCTCAAGCAGTCTCCACAACACAGCCTCCCAAAGTGCTGAGATTACAGGTGTGACCCTCTGTACCCGGCCCTACCTCAACTCTTGGCCCATTCCAATTGTTTTTAATTGTTAATTCAGATACAATGTTTAAGCCTATTTATTAAAAACAGCCCTGTCTGATATATACTGCTTTAAACAAAAGGAAACAATTTTTCTACACGGTAACATTTTAAGCTGATTTCAATATAAATTAACAAGGAATTTAAACAGATATAAACATTTTTTTCACAGAGAACTCATAACATTAGTTCATATCTCATAAAATCAAGAAATGACTAGGAAAATTAATAAAATTAACTTTAAAAACTGATGAAATTTTCCTAAGGTGGAGAGTCTCATAAGACATAAAACAAACTTAAATGCAATTGAATGAATTTTAAAAGTGAAATTTTAGGGCCATCTGAAACTACCCTTAATCCATAAAGTTCTTTGGCAAAGACATCTCTGTGTTGAAAAAGAAACCTTACTAAACGTACTAAAAGATGTCTTTTAATAAGAAATCTTATTTTAAAAGAGTGCAAAGGTTCAAAACCACTGTCAGCTGATGTTTATGTCAATTTTTGGACCTGTACATGACTTGCTGCACCTTGGCTCAACCAGTGGTTTCACCTAGCCCAAATGGTTGACCTTTATTTGAAAAGTACACAATCATCTACCGAAGCTGTTGATTCAGAGATGACTCATTGATGACCACTGCTCATAGACACTGCTCGATACAGATGGACACCTGCTTCATGATTAACCTCTGTCACCATCTCAGTTGATGTGAAGACTGAGACAATGATTAATGAGTAAAGAATTTGTTTTTTCCTTTGCTACTTACAGTGTCTGCACCAAGAGCAAATGCTATGGCAACCAGAATATAGAGAAACAATGGAAGGATATTGCTGAGTTATGACAGTAGCATTTTGCAGGAAGTACTGAAGCTATGGGAAAAGGAGTATGAAACAGAAATTAAGTTTTAGAAAGCAAAAGAATCAAAGATGAAGGAGAAGGAGGCCAGGCCCAGTGGCTCACACCTGTAATCTCAGCACTTTGGGAGGCTGAGGTAGGCAGATCACCTGAGGTCAGGAGTTTGAGACCAGCCTGACCAATGTGGTCAAGCACTGTCTTTACTCAAAATACAAAATACACCAGGAGTGGTGGTGCATTTCTGCAATCCCAGCTACTTAGGAGGCTGAAGCAAGAGAAACCCTTGAATCTGGGAGGTGGAGGTTGCAGTGAGCTGAAATCACACCACTGCACTCCAGCCTGGGCAAGAAGAATGAAACTCTGCCTTAAAAAAAAAAAAGGAAAATGCCAAAAAAAGAAAAAAAAACAAAAACACTTGACCTTTAGGAGAAATAAAACTTTCCAAACATTAAACAAAATCAGAAAAGTTGCTAGATAACAAAGTAACAGTAATGAAATCTACAATCCAAAGAGTTTGAGGCCATCAACTAAAATTAATGAGTTTCCAATCATATTTTGAGCAGCTGTGATTTGCTTAACCAAATCTCATGAATCATCACCATCATCTTCTAGAAGCATCTACTAAATGTCCATTTAGCATGCCTGTTTAGGTCCTATTTGGTGTCTATGTGCATTTGCAATGATTTCACATTCTTAGTTTTTACCTCGTGCATCACTTTGTGACACATTTAGCGCATAATAGTTTGCTGGTTTTGTTAGACTGACAAAGATCATCAGGTATAGGAATATAGAAGAGGAAAACTTTATCAGAAATTGTCCAAAACATGCTGCTTAGTAGTTGTTCAAATGAACACAACTTGACAACATATATTAAGACATAGATTATCCAGATGACATCAAGGAAAGGGGCCACTGAGTTTAACTTTCTCCCTGTAAAGGGAATGGTCAGCTTTCCTCTCATCTCTGGGGGTCATCATGGAAGAGGAGGGAATGTAAAAGCTTTTCTAGTAATGGGTGAAAGAAACAGCTCAGTGTTTTGGGGAAGAAGACGGCTCCAAGCAGGGTCTCAGCCAACTTAATAACACCCTGTGGGCTGGGCACAATGGCTCACACCTTGAATCCTAGCACTTTGGGAGCCCACGGCATGAGAATCACTTGAGGCCAGATGTTCAAAACTATCCTGGGCAAAATAGTGAGACTCCTGTCCCTACAAAATAATTAAAAATTAGCCAGGCGTGCTGGAGTGCACTTGAAGTCCCAGCTACTCGGAGGCTGAGGCAGGGGGATCACTTGAGTCCAGGAGGAGGTCGAGGCTGCGTTGAGTCATGTTCACACCACTGCACTCCAGCCCGGGAGACAGAGCAACATCCTGTTTGTTAATAAATAACATCCCGTATGTGTGCACTTGAGATAAATAGAAACCATGGGTTGAAGTACAGGAAGGTGTAAGGGAAAGTGATGGTGAAGTTGTGGAGAGCCTTGAATAGAAATGGTATTAAGGTGATTGTGGAAACCTACATAGGGGAGACATACAGTCTCCTACATGGTGGAACCTACATGAGATTCACCACATTCCTGTTAAATATCTAAAAAAAGAACAATGGAGCAGAATATGACTAACCCATCAGTCAGTTCACTTCTGTGACTATTTCCCCAGCTCCTCTGTCCCCTCTCTGTCACCATTAACTATATAGCCCAATTAAAACTCACACCAGTCATCCACAGGCATTCTTTTCATAGAAAATTGCAGTTCTCTGGATTAGAATATTCCAGAATGGGATGCTCTTCTTCTCTGCTGCCATTCTTATTTTCTAGGCATGGAAATCCCAGCGGGAAAAGAGAATTTGAACATAGGAATTAGCATGGTTGGAACTCTGTTAAACTAGCCCAATACACTTTGAAGTTAGAAAATGTGAACAGCAAGAAATAGCAAGCAAAGCCAATGCAATCCTATATCCATCGAGTGCATTCAATTTAAGCCAGATGACTTAATAGTAGTCTTGCCTCCCTCCTCTAATTGACTGTACGACCACTCAGGGCAAGTCACCTTGATGACTTTTACCTGAGGGCCTGTAGACAGAGCATAGAACAGCATGCACGTAATTGTAGAGATATTAACAAATTGGTCATGTCTGTGAATCCACGGAACTCTCACTAATGGCTTAAGAAGACATCCTAAAA
Source organism: Callithrix jacchus (assembly GCF_049354715.1). Classification (NCBI taxonomy): domain Eukaryota; kingdom Metazoa; phylum Chordata; class Mammalia; order Primates; family Cebidae; genus Callithrix; species Callithrix jacchus. The sequence continues at coordinate 17,207,434 of NC_133508.1, forward strand.
TCACGGTGCGAAGACTGAAGAAGGAGCTCACAGAGGGCTGCAGTGCTCAACCCCACAATGGAGTTTCCCGGATAAGAACAAGGTTGATTGGACCATGTCTGCAAAGACAGAGATGAAGTTGCTAAGGTCCAGAAAGGTGCCCATGAGTGGTTAGTTCATCTATGGCAAAATCCCAGCAAGAACTGGGAAGAAAGGGAATGCGGTCTCCAGCCGAGCTGATGTCTAGTAATTGGTCTCTAAGAAGCAACAATTACTTTTCAGGTGTCCTAGCAATGAAGTCCTAAATGCATGCTGTACTCTAAAAATTTCCCAACTATTTGTTATCTGCAAATCCATTACTTGCAAATAGCCTCTTGCTTTTGGCCCTAAAATACAGAAATTCACCTCCTTCCTGTTAAGTATCTAAAAAAGAACAATGGAGAATATGACTAACCCATCAGTCAGTTCACTTCTGTGACTATTTCCCTAGACCCTTTGTCCCCTCTCAGTCAGCACTATCTATACAGTCCAATTAAACCTCGCACTGGTCGTCCACAGGGATTCTTTTCATAGAAAAATGCAATTCTCTCCAAGATTCTCAGCATTACCTAATGGTCTGCATAGAATCAGTGTGATGGTCTCTGGCTAGTTCCCGGGGGACAAATTGATCACCATGGCAATAATCAGAGGGGCAAGGTAAAATTCACAGAGCCGTGGAGGAAGCAGATCTGATTATCTCAGAAGGGCTACCTCCTTGGAGTAGGCTGCTGCTGCTGATTACGCTGCTCCTACACACACGCGGAGAGCCCGTGCCAAAACGTGGAATGAGGCATATGGTTAGAAACTGAGTGAGAAAAGCATGCCAACTGCTGATGCGCCCAGCTGGCTGCCTCTGCTCCGGTGGTCTGAGTGAGCACTCTGCAAATAAGACCTGCTCAGACCCAGGAAACAGTCCAGACAGATAACTGAAGAAATGCAGCTGGGTTGAAATCAGTGTGTCACTAGCAACAGTCTGAGAAAAATCCAGGAAGCATGATCTATGAAAATGATGAAAAGAAAGCAATAGAAACCGAAACACTACTATCATTACGAATTGTTAGATTTTACAGTACTTTTGCAGAGACTGTATTAAAGGGCAAACTCTTGATTTTAAATATTTGTTGTGCTGTATCGACTCAAAGTAAATTGATGACTTTTGTTTGAGACATCCTCTGAAAAGATGAAAATAGAAACAGGGCTGGGCACGGTCGCTCACACTTTGGGAGGCCAAGGTGGGTGGATCACTTGAGGTCAAGGGTTCAAGACCAGCCTGGCCAAAATGATGAAACCCAATCTCTACTAAAAAAACAAAAATTAGCTGCGCAATGTGGCATATGCCTGTAGTCCCAGCTACTGGACAGGCCGAGGAAGGAGAATCATTTTAACCCAGGAGGCAGAAGTTACAGGGAGCCAAGATCGTGCCACTGCACTCCAGCCTGAGCAACAGAGTAAGACTCTGTCTCTAAAAAAGAAAAAAGTAAATATCAAGGGGAGGCCAGGCGCGGTGGCTCACGCCTATAATCCCAGCACTTTGGGAGGTTGAGGCGGGTAAATCACGAGATCAAGAGATCGAGACCATCCTGGTCAACATGGTGAAACCCCCGTCTCTACTAAAACTACAAAAATTAGCTGGGCATGGTGACGCGCGCTTGTAATCCCAGCTACTCAGGGGGCTGAGGCAGGAGAATTGCTTGAACCCAGGAGGTGGAGGTTGCGGTGAGCCGAGATTGCGCCATTGCACTCCAGCCTGGGTAACAAGAGCGAAACTCTGTCTCAAAAAAAAAATATATATATATATATCTATATATCAAGGGGAAAATGTACAAGATAAAACATACCTCTATAGTACAATTTTTATAATACAACATAAATGCCCAGTTGTCAAAAAAAAAAAAAAGACCAAAATTCTAGTTTCTTACCGTTGTGTGAAATTGGTATGTTCTCACTGTACAAAGCTGGGATAAAATTGCTCCAGGCAGAAGTTAAGGTTTGCATTCCCATTATTACCTATTGTAAGGCTCAGACACTATTCGTTATTACTTTGTGTATTCAAAGACCTTCAAAGTTTGCATTCACAACTATTACTTTCCTTTGTTGAGAATAAACTAGGAACAGTTCTCTACAGATGATCAAGGAAGAGACATATTTCCTAAGCCCTCAATGAAACTTCCCACCTTTGTAAGGTCAGAGGTTGACATATAGCCCTATATGTCAGAAAGACTTGGACTAACAGATCACTTCTCAGGGGGGCTCAACGCAGTCAGCTCTGGGTAGAGAGATGGTCCCTTACAGGCCTTTAATGAGCCTGCTGCAAATCCGCACTGAACCCAAGCTCGGACTGATTTCACAATTAGAAGATGGGACTGTCTGTTCTCTTCCTCTTCTGTCACATTTTTGTTCTGTGTGTTAATAGGTCCTTCAAACTCTTTTTAACTAACCCCTTAAATAGACTGCAATTAAAAAATGTCAATGATGCAGTGCCATATAGGATAAATCATAGTTCATATCTGTGAAAATGAGACTCATTTTTTTTTCTTTTGCAGAAAACCACTATCTTGGGTTAAATTAATTTTCGTTAAAATACATGGATTTGACTTGGTGTTTTGTAGAAATTTTCTTTATCTTAAACTTAAAACAAATAGCAGCCTCTTCTCTGCCGTGATAGTAGTATAGATTTGACCTATTTATTTCATCTGAGTCTCAGTCCACTCAATCATTGGTAAAACTGAGATCTGTGTGTCCATCCCATAGGTTCACATGGATTATATACTCCACATGTAATAGTCTCTCAAAAAATATTAGTTACTTACCTCTCCTTTCCCTCCCATTCACAACCAATCTTTTTATCAAGACTTTGTGTTAAATACTCTTGAATAACAAAATTCTATTTTAGTTCTATTTGCTATTTCAAATATAAATAAAAATAATAATGTTTAAGCTCTTGGACCTGGCCAGGTGAAGTGGTTCACGCCTGTAATCTCAGCACTTTGGAAGGCCAAGGCAGGAGGATTCCTTGAACCCAGGCATTTGAAATCAACTTAGGTCACATAGTGAGACCTCCTCTCTACAAGAAAAAAGAAAAAAATTAACCAGCTGGGCACCGCAGCTCATGACTGTAACCCCAGCACTTTAGGAGGCTAGAGTGGGCAGATCACTTGAGATCAGGAGTTTGAGACTCGCCTGGGCAACACGGTGAAACCCTGTCTCTACTAAAAGTACAGAAGTTAGCCAGGCATGCTGGTGTGCACCTGTAGTCCCAGCGACTTGGAATGCTGAGGCAGGAGAATCACTTGAATCCAGGAGGTGGAGATTGCAGTAAGCCAAGATTGTGCCACTGGACTCCAGCCTGGGCAACAGAGCAAGACTCTGTCTCAAACAAAAAAATTAGCCAGGGGTGGTGGCACAAGTCTGTAGTGCCAGCTACTCAGGAGGCTGAGGTGGAAGAATTGCCTGAGCCAAAGAAGTTGAAGGTGCAGCGAGCCAAGAATGTACCACTGTACTCCAGCCTGAGACAGAGCAAGGCCCAAAAGAATAGAAAGAAACTCTTGGACCCATGCTTTAGCGAATCCTTTCGAAAAGGATTAGAGAGACTGAGACAGAATACATACCTCCCTGAAGATAATTTTTTCTTCCAAATCAATTCATTGTTCTTTTTCACTTCAAATCTTCGAATTTGTTCTCGTCCTCAAATCAGGGTGTGCAGGGAAGGTCTAAAGCGAGGTGCCACCACAAGCAAGAGCAGCAGGCAGCCAATGAAGCATTTCACTAGAAAAGCCGAGTTGTTACTTGTCAGGGCAGTATGGGCGTAACCTTTGGTTTGAGGCGCACCTGGGTTCAATCCACCTCTACCATATTCAGCTGCGTGATCCCCGGCAAGGTGTTCAAACTTGCTGAGTCAGTTTTGTTAATTGCACCACAGGTTACACTCTCCTGTCTCTTAGCACTGTCAAAGACCCAGGGGGCTTTTCAGTGATGCTAATGAAAGAATCTCCAGGACTGCCCGCTTACATGGGTCTCTTCCAAGGCCCTGTACCTCATCCTGTATTTGTCTTTTTTTTTTCTTTTTGTTTTTTTAGGGGGTTGGAGGATATTTGGGTTTTTTGTGTGTGTTTTTTGTTTGTTTGTTTTTCTTTGAGACAGGGTCTCACTCTACTGACCAGGTTGGAGTGCAGTTATGTGGTCACGGCTCACTGCAGCCCAGATCCTTCCACATCAGCCTCCCAAGTAGGTAGGATAACAGGCACATGCCACCATGCTCAGCTAATTTTTTATTTTCTTTTTTTTTTTTTTTATAAAGACAGGGTTTCACCACATTGCCCAGGCTGGCCTCAAACTCCTAGGCTCAAGCAATCCACCTATGCGGAGTTCCCAAAGTGCTGGGATTATAGGTGTGAGTTGCCACACCTGGGCTTTATTCATTTTCTTAAACCAAGCTTCCCAACTTATACAAACTTCAGGCCCTACAAATCTCAGATGTACCCTTGTAGGATGATTAAAAAGGATAATAAATACAAGGTAACTGGCCCATAGTCATTGTCCAATAAGTGATATTATTGTCACCAGATTCACAGGCTGTATGTTTGGATCTGTCTTTGGGTAAATGTAGAGAAGGCGACCACATCATGGCATTGCTTACAGGTTATACAAGATTTAATCTATCCTATAATACGCCACACCTGAGCCTGCTGAGATGCCTGGCCCAATCTCTAGCAACACTTGTGGTTTAAGCCTTAATGATAGGCATGTAACCTCATTTAGGTGCATTAGGAAACTAGGCTGCAAATGAACAGATCACAGGATGTGTGAACTTAAATGTGGAGGAAGAATTGTAAAAGTAAAGAGCGGGGCAGGGAAGTGCTTCATGCCTGTAATCTCAGTATTTTGGGAGACCAAGGTGTGAGAAGCACTTGAGCCCAGGTGTTCAAGACCAGCCTGGACAACATAGTGAGATTCCCATCTCTAAAAAAAAATTAAAAACTAGCCTCTGTCGTGGTATGCACTGTGTTCCCAGCTACAAGGGAGGCTGTGAAGGGAGGATCCGTTGAGCGCAGGTGTTCAAGGCTGCAGTGAGCTAGGATCATGCTGCTGTACTCCAGCCTGGGTGAGAGAGAGAGAGAGAGTCTGTCTCAAAACACATATACACAATAGCATTTGCAAGGGTTTGGGGGAGCCTTATCATGGAGGGCAGTGGGGGGACAGGGAGACGAGAGAGCAAGAGCCAAGTGTGAAGCACTGCGTGGCTCACTGTGGCTGTTTGTCCACACACATTCTACCATCCAACTGCATCAGAACTCAAAAGCAGCCAATTCTCCTATAGCTTTGAAGTTTGAAAAACTTATATTTGTCTTATTTGAGTTCCTTTCTTAGAAACTGACCAGGCCTCCCAGATGGTATCAGGAAACGGACGCTTTCCACATCACTGCACCCAGACAATGAGATGCACCTGCTGCCTGTTGGCCAGCTCATCTTCCTTACCCATCCTGTTTTCTTTCCCCGCTGTATAAGCCCCTGCCTTTAGTTAGAGGAGGTGGGGATTGGAGAGGGTCTTGAGGTTTCATCTCTCACGTCTCTCCAACTGATATTACCTGTAATAAAGCCTTTCTTCCCTGGCAATTCTCCTTATCTCAGCAATTGGCTTTCTGCGTGGTGAGCATCCAGCCACAGAACCAACTAAGGAACCTCACTGAAAACACAGACTCCCCAAGCCAACCACGGCCCGCCGAATCAGGACCTCGGAGGTGGAGTTCAGGATTCTGCTTCTTAAGCTCCCCAGCAACTGATTTTGAATTCCATTTAGTTTAAGAGCCCCTGCTTATGAATTGAACCTGAAAGAAAGAACCGATCAAATAGTTTTCAGGATTCCATGTATATTCCAGTTGGTTCAGAAAAAGTCCAGTTTTTTTTTTTTTTTTTTTTTGAGACAGGGTCTCACTTTGTCACCCAGCCTGGAGTGCAGTGGTATGATCTTGGCTCACTACAGCCTCGACCTGCTGGGACTACAGATGCATGCCACCATGCCTGGCTAATTTTTTTTGTGATTTTGGAGAGATGTGTTTTTTGTGATTTTTGTCGAGATGTCATGTTTCCCAGGCTGGTATCATGCTCCTGAGTGGGAGATGATCTCAGTGAGGCCTCAGATGATCAGGCCTCCCAAACTGGTAAGATCACAGAAGTGGGCCACTGTGCATGGCCAGAAGTCCAATTTTCTACTCGCAATTCAACCCTTACCGTCCATTCCACAGTAAGGGGCAAGTGTCTGGCTTGTAATTTATATTTTCCTCCCTCCCTCCCTGCCTTCCTTCCTTCTTTTCCTTTCCTCTTTAAGCTCTCTTGGACTTGATCTTTTCACATTTGTCTTTTTCTTTCTTTCTCTCTTTTTTTCTCTTTCTTTCTTTCTTTCTTTCTTTCATTCTTTCGTGAGACAGAGTCTTGCTGTGTCATCTAGGCTGGAAGGAAGTGGTTCAATCTCGGCTTACTGCAAGCTCTACCTCCCGGGTTCAAGGGATTCTCCTGCCTCACCTTCCTGAGTAACTAGGATTACAGGTGTGTGCCACCACACCCAGCAAATTTTTGTATTTGTGGAAGAGACAGGGTTTCACCACATTGGCCAGGCTGCTCTTGAACTCCTGGCCTCAAGTGATCCACCCATCTTGGCCTCCCAAACTGCTGGGATTACAGGCATGAGCCACCACGCCCAGCCACATTTTCTTTCTTGATAGGTCTACTATAATTGTAGCTGAAGAGCATGCTATTCAGACATATGTCACAATTGCAGCAAGATCAGGCATATGAGATGGTCTAATGTTAGCTGAATGTGTATCTATTGCACAGAGAGATACTACCCTCCTGAAGAAAGTAGATTACAATCATAGAGCCTGAAGCAAGGTCTCTAGTGAGATGACAAGATCTGCTTTCTGGGGATGTCCTGTTCAACCCTGTTATCAGTAGCTTGGATGGAGACCCAGGACACGTGCTCACCTGACCTAGGAAGACGCAGACCCAGGACTATGCAGATGATACAGATCTAGAAGGAATAAATGCTCAGAAATGGATCATGATCAAGCTACAAAGTAACCCTCACAGGCTGGAACAAGAACCAAAAACGGTATCATGGAATAGACAGAAGCATGAATGAAAGAAAAAGCATCAGGATAGTTTTTGCTTGCTTGTTCATTTTTGAGATGGAGTCTCATTCTGTCACCCAGACTGGAATGTAGTGACATGATCTCGGCTCGCTGCAACCTCCACCTCCTGGATTAAAGTGATCCTCCCACTTCAGCCTCCTGAGTAGGTGGGATTACAGGCTCGCACCACCACATCCAGCTAATTTTTTTTAAAATTTTATTTTTAGTAGAGACGGGGTTTCACCACATTGGCCAGGCTGACCTTGAACTCCTGACCTCAAGTGATCTGCCCACCTTGATCTCCCAAAGTGCTGGGATTACAGGCATGAACCACTGTGTCCAGCCGAGGATGCTTTTTTAAATGTCATGGCAAAAAGTTTGGTTTGAGCCTGTTACTGAAACTCATATATGTGTGCTTTTTCAGTTCTTGAAAGGAAATAATCCTACTCTATTCTATGCTGGTCAAACTACTGTTTTGTTTTTAACAGATTCACCTCTGAGCATGGCATTTTAATAGGATACATCCTCAAATTACCATGGAGCCAAACGCAGATTTCAAGGAAAATGAGGAATTCATAAACTACTAAGTTTAGCTTGGGGGTACAGAACAGGAACGTATCTTTCTTCAAATAATAGATTGTCCAAAGACTTACTCAGTTGATGCTAAGTAAGATCATGAGTGTATGAAAGTTGTAAGAAGGCATATCATGTTAAATGTTAGAAAAGACAATGCAACAGTTAAATAGCTCCAGAAATGCAATAGAGAATTCAGAATGGAAGTGAGCTCCCCATGGTGGAAGTAATCAAGCACAGACTGAATGATGACTCAGCCAGAATTGTTACCCAATGGATTCTTTCTGGAGAATGTTTGGGAAAGGGAGTGGATAAATCCGAGATGCTTTCAGCACCATACAAAGGTTTCTATTTGTTTTTATCCTAGCTAGCTCAGGTTTCTGGCAGCAAATGGAAACAGGAGAGTGAGCAGAAAGCAATGGAGGCCAGGCACGGTGGCTCAGGCCTGTAATCCCAATACTTGGGGATGATGTGGCCATTGGACCACTTGAGGTTGGGAGTTTGAGACCAGACTGGCCAACATGGCAAACAAAACCTCATCTCTACTAAAAATATTAAAATCAGCTGGGTGTCATCGTACATGCCTGTAATCCCAGCTACTCGGGAGGCTGAGGCAGGAGAATTACTTGATCCGGGGAGGCAGAGGTTGCAGTGAGCCAAGGTCTCACCGCTGCACTCCAGCCTGGGCAACAGAATGAGTCTTTCTCAAAAAAAAAAAAAAATTTTTTTTCGAGGGAAAAGCAGTGAGGAGTAGAAAGAAAAACTGAAAGGGGAAATCCAGACGTTCCAATCAATATGGATGGAGCATGTACTAAGTGCCAGATGCTGCTGTAGACGCTGGAGATATAGCAGGGGAGAAGAAAATCAAGCCAAATCTCCCCCACCTTCACAGAGCTTACATTCTATAAGGAGAGCATTGTGAGAGGCAGTTGGATACTTTTCTCCTGCTGAGAGAACACAGAATAAAGTAAAAGAAAATGTGGGGAGGGAAAGGAAAGGCTAATTGTGCCAAGAAGGACTTATTAGAATGGATATGTTTCAGCCTAGATAAATCTCAAGATTGCTTGTTCGTGAAATCTATTCCACATCAAGATTTGACTGGCTTCTCCAAAGCTTTGCAGTCTATTCATTCAGAGAGGGCAGCACCTTTCTGCCCCACCCTCATTGTAAACAGCCCCCAAATGACCATCTGACTCCATCAATATTGACTGCTTTCCAGGGGTCACCACTTACCAGATGTTCCATCCATCACCGCAAACAAGTCCCCCTTGACATATCGATTATTTCATTTTTCTTGTCTTTTAGGCAGAACCTCCTAATTAATGTATCTATCGTTGGTTCTGTCAGTGTGTCCATCTTGGACATGCACAGGACCGTACTGTCTACCTGCATTACATATTCAGCTCCTGATTCTAGAGGCGGCTGTTTTCGATCTCTGCCTAAATGATCTTGACCCGTGGTCCTGTTTGCCTTGCTTCAGGAGATATGTAACTACCTAGCAAGTCCCAAGTCCAGGATTGCTTCAGTTTACATTTGTAGTTTTTAAAAGGAGGATGTCTCTTCATCACTTACAAGCATCTTTGATGGTGAATGGTTCCAGCTCTAAGTCTTAAATTATCAGACGAAACCTCCGACTTTCTCCCTGCTTTTATGTCTGGTTTCCACTAAACGCTGCTCACCTCCAGGAATAGAGCTGCTGGACTCGAGGTCAACTGTAAGGGGGTTAGAGTTAATAAGCTCAGCAAGTCACTGTACATTGATCTTTGCTTTCCTAGAGCGCTCATATTTCTCTCCCTGGAATTAGATGCTCAGCTGCCAGGGGACCTCTTTCCAGATACTCTCTGATTTGAACTAGCGGAAGGTTCCTCATCAGGCAGTTATGGAAGAATAACAGCACACATAGCTCATACAGTACTCAGCTCTTGGTGAAGGTTGGGGCGTTTTTGCCAACCAGTCAAACCAATACCTCAATCATCGAAGATTAATATCACTTGGCTTATGTCCTTGAAGGGGAAAAATAGCTGCTGTGATTCTCTCCTTCATAAAGGCTTCTATGCAGTAAGTGGCTGGGATTAAATTATACAATCACTTCATCTATCTGTCGGAAAGCCTGTCACCCTTATACCACATGTGCCAATTTTTCCCTTTAGCACAGGGGCTCAGTACTGCAGGACGCGGAAAAGGGAGCCTTACGATGCCGGGTAATATAATTCCAAATACCATCAAGCCCATAAAATGTGGAGTAAGTGATAAATAATTTATATTTATCAGAATGACTGAATCTTATTACAAGTTCAGCAATACGATATCCTCCCTCACAGCACAGACCTGGATGGAGAAAGGGATCAGAATTTCAAAGGTTTGCCGGGGTCAGATTCAGTTCCTGTTTAAAGACCTATGAACCTGACATGAACCTGGTGGGCTTTGCTCAGCAGTCCTTAGAAAAAAATGGTGTTCATCTTATAACAAGGGAGTCAGCATGTGACGAAGGAAATCGAATACAACAGGACAATCAGCACATGAAAAACAATCTAATACAACAGGATAATTTGGTAAATGTGATAAAATATGACAGTAAGTAGCAAGGTTGAAATGCCATCCATGTTTCTATTATTTTCTCCATTCCAAATCTACCAGGATAAAGCAGAGCAATACATTCCTTTCTTAATTCCTAATTTAGTTCTTCATTCAGTCATCCATTTGTTTGTTCTCTGTCTTAAACACCTAAAGTGTATAAAATACCGTATCAGGAACTGTGGAAGATGCAACAATGAATAGGTATGATTCCCACCTTCTAGTTGCTTCCATCCATATACAGCGTTCTGGACTAAACCCTGGGAAGCAGAATTTCAACTTTTTCTTTATTTATTTGTCGAGACAGAGTCTCACTCTGTTGCCCAGACTCAAGTGCAGTGGTCACTTCTCAGCTCACTGGGACCTCTGCCTCTGGGAATCAGGCAATCCTCCCACCTCAGCCTCCCAAGTAGCTGGGACTGCAGGCCACCACACCCAGCTATTTTTTTTTTTTTTTTTTTCTTTTTGGAGAGATGGGATTTTGCCATATTGTCCAATGTGGTCTCCAACTCCTGGGCTCAAGCGATCCTTCCACCTCTGCCTCTCAAAGTTCTGGGTTTATGGGAGAACTCCAATTTAAGAAAGAAAAAGTGAGCATTGATCATATGTCTACACTTCTAAATTATCTCTTTATCCTCCTTTATTTCTTTTTTCTTTTTAGACAAATCTTGATCTGTTGCCTCAGCATCCCAAGTTGCTGGGACTACAAGTATATGCTACCACGCCCGGCTAATTTTTGTATTTTTAGTAGAGATGAGTTTCACCATGTTGGCCAGGCTGGTCTAGAACTCCTGATCTCAGGTGATTTGCCCGCCTTGGCCTGCCAAAGTGCTGGGATTACAGGCATGAGCCACCAAGCCTGGCTACTTATTCTTCTTTATGCTTCCTTAATTTGATAGTGTCTGCCTGAATCAGAGCTGGTCCCACTTGAATAGGTTTTTCCTGGAGCCAGATTCCTTGTTTGAAATGCAAAAGTTCAAATACACTTTCATGTCTTAAATAGTGTAATCAGAGCAAATTCATGGCTCAAATGAGCGATTAAACTTTGCTTCATGTGGTTTTTTTTGTTTGTTTTTTTCCTTCATGACAAAAACAGAAACAACCAATGGTCAGTGGCAGAACTCTGAAAACTCCAAACCAAACTGCCTTTCTTTTTTCTTTTCTTTTTTTAGAGCTGGCATCTCACTCTGTCACCAGGCAGGAGTGCTGGAGTGCAGTGGCGTTGTCTCGGCTCACTGCAGCCTCTGCCTCCCAGGCTCACGCAATTCTTCTGCCTCAGCCTCCTGAGTAGTTGAGAATACAAGCGCACTTCACCACAACCAGCTAATTTTATTTGTATTTTTACTTCAGATGGGGTTTCACTATGTTGGCCAGACTGGTCTCGAACTCCTGACCTCGTGGTCTGCCCACGTCAGCCTCCCAAAGTGTAAGGATTACAAGCTTGAGCCACCGCGCCCAGCCTAGATTGCCTTTCTTTGGTGGGAAAAATCTCACATATGGGCACAGTGTAAGGTACACAGTTATTTTTGGCAAAGAGCTGATAATGGGCTCATTTAAAAACAGGATCCCCTTTTTGCTTTTTTTTTTTTTTTTTTTGAGACCAAGTTTTGCTCTTTTTGCCCAGGCTGGAGTGCAGTGGTGCCATCTGAGCTCACTGCATCCTCCCACTCCGGGTTCGAGTGATTCTCCTGCCTCAGCCTCTCGAGTAGCTGGGATTACAGGCGCATGCCACCACCACGCCCAGTTAATTTTGTATTTTTAGTAGAAACAGGGTTTCGCCATGTTGACCAGGCTGGTCTCGAACTCCTGACCTCAGGTGATCTGACCACCTAAGCCTCCCAAAGTGCTGGAATTAGAGTCATGAGCCACCACGCCTGGACCCTTTATGCCTTTTATATTGAAGGAAGAGCAATCCGCTTGGAAGAGTAGCGGCAGTTCAGCCCCGTAAGCACTCTCCTGGTATGTGGCTGTATTTTCTTTTAAGGTAGGCACCCTTTTTTAGGTCCAAAGAGTTTATTAAATGAATTAACATTAAAGTTATGAATATGCTTTTTGCAACATTTTGCGTCCCTTCCGCAAACTCCATTTGAAGGATGATCAAGGTGGGAGGACTGGGACACAGCTGAGGGCAATAGCCTCTAGCTGCAAAATTGCGGTGAAAGGGGACAGAGACATGGGTATGGCCCCCTTTCTTCCAGCTGTGACATCAGGGGCTTTAGGGCATAAGAAGGAAGTACTGCTTTCCCACTCACAATGACTTAGAAATTTAGCCCCTTCTCCAGGTTTTGTCTCTGTAGCCCTGCTTGGACAAAACCAGCATTTTTTTTTTTTTTTTTTTTTGAGGCGGAGTTTCGCTCTTGTTACCCAGGCTGGAGTGCAATGGCGCGATCTCGGCTCACTGCAACCTCCGCCTCCCGGGTTCAGGCAATTCTCCTGCCTCAGCCTCCTGAGTAGCTGGGATTACAGGCACATGCCACCATGCCCAGCTAATTTTTTGTATTTTTAGTAGAGACGGGGTTTCACCATGTTGACCAGGATGGTCTCGATCTCTTCACCTCGTGATCCACCCGCCTCGGCCTCCCAAAGCGCTGGGATTACAGGCTTGAGCCACTGCGCCTGGCCAAAACAGGCATGTTAAATTAGCAAGTGAATTAGCAAATTTCTCAAAATTACCCAAAGACACCAGCCTATTTTGTGCCTCTGAATCTGTTCTTGAATTGTTCACTCAGCCTGGAAAGGTCTTTGCTGCCCAAATCCTTTTCTCCTCTAGAACACAACCTTATTGTTCAAAACCAGCTCAATAACCATCTCAAGAATAATAATAATAATTATTATTATTATTATTATTATTTAAGACAGAATGTCATTCTGTTGCCTGGGCTTGAGTGCAGTGGCTGGATCACGGCTCACTGCAGCCTCAACTTTCTGGGCCCAAACAATCCTCCCACCTCAGCCCCCTGAGTAGCTGAGACCACAGGTGTATGCCACCACATCCAGCTTTTTAAAAAAATTTTTTTTGTAGAGAGGGGGTCTCACTATGTTTCCCAGGCTGGTCTCCAACTCCTGGACTCAAGCAATCCTCCTGCCTTGGTCCCTCAAAGTGCTTGGATTCCAGGGACTAGCCACTATGCCTGGTCTCCATAATGATCCTTTCCACCCCCAATTCTGCTCAGCAGAATTACCTCTACCCCACCTCCCACCCCATCTCCACTCCTACTGCTGCTATAACAAATCACCATAAACCCAGTGACTTCAGACAACACACACCTACCAATTCTAGAGGTCAGAAGTCCTAAAATCACAGTGTTGGCAGGACTGTGTTCCTTCTAAAAGTTTTTGAAGAAAATCTGTTTCTTTGCTTTTTCTACCTCTAGAGGTTTTCTGTATTCCTTGGACTGTGATCCCTTCCTCAAACCATTCTGATCTTGGTTCCCAAGTTACATCTCCCTCTCTACGGTGACTCTCCTGCCTCCCTTTTTCCCTTAGTAGAAACTTTCTGATGACATTGGACCCACACAGATAATCCAAGACAATCTCCCCATCTTGAGATCCACAGTTCATCTCAAAGTCCCTTCTGCTGTGTAAAGTCACATATTCCCAGGTTCTGAGGATTAGGACATGGACATCTCTGGGGAATCATTATTCTCTCTACCTGCTGTGAGCCCATCTTTCCGTTTACAAAGTCCATGTCAGCTGCATAACACTAAGGGACAGTTTGTTTACAGAAGTTACCCTTGAAGGCTATCATTGGCCGAGCATGGTGGCTCATTCCCGTAATCCTAGCACTTTGGGAAGCCGAGGTGGATGGATCACATGAGGTCTAGAGTTTGAGACCAGCCTAGCCAACAGAGTGAAACTTCATCTCTACTAAAAATACAAAAATTAGCCAGGTATGGTGACACTCATCTGTAATCCCAGCTACTCGGGAGGCTAAGGCAGGAGAATTGCTTGAACCTGGGAGGTGGAGGTTACAGGGAGCCAAGATTGTGTCATTGCACTTCAGTCAGGGTGATAGAGCGAGACTCTGGCTCAAAACAAACAACCAAAGACACTATTATCCCCCAGAGGGAGGTATCTTGGGTCTTCAACTTGTTTCTCCAGTGCCTAGAATGTTGCTTAAGACTTAGCAGATGTTCAATAAATTAAACTGAATGTTTGTGGAAAAGAAATTAAGAAAAAAAAGAGAGCAAGGACAATTTCACTGTAAGGCTATTATTTTACAAGCAAATAAAATCAATAGCCTTCCCCATCTAGATAGATGCCAAAGTACATGGCTGGGGGAAAAAACAATGGAATTCATCATTTTGGTATGTCTCATAGATAATCACAAAACAATAAAATCCAACCTGTCTAGATCAGGTGTCATCAAACTGCAGCCATGGCTGCTTGTTTTTGTAAAGAAAGTTTTATTGAAGGCCAAGCATGGTGGCACATTTTTGTAATCCCAGCACTTTGGGAGGCAGAGGCGGGTGGCTCACCTGAGGTCAGGAGTTCGAGACCAGCCTGACCAACATGGTGAAATCCTGTCTCTACTAATAATACAAAAATGAGCTGGGTGTGGTGGTGCATGCCTGTAATCCCAGCTACTCAAGAGGCTGAGGCAGAGGAATTGCTTGAACTCAGGAGGTGGAGGTTGCAGTGAGCCAATATTGTGCCATTGCAGTCCAGCCTGAGCAACAAGAGTAAAACTCCATGTCAAAAAAAAAAAGTTTTACTGACACGTGGTGAGGCCCATTTGTTAGCATCTGGCTGTGGCTGCTTTTGCACTATAATGGCAGAGTTGGGTAGTTTCAATGGAGACTCTAGGACCTGCGAGCCTGAAATATTTACTATCTGGCACTTTATATAAGATGTTGGTTGACTACTGGTCTAGATAATTAGAAAGTTTAAATAAGAATTTTTTTTTTCAGGTTAGATGGGTAACATGCCAATGTCATAACAAGGTTCAGAAGGTGGCATAGCTCACCTGCACGTAAACACCCAATGGTCATGCGCATGAACTAAAAAGGGATCATTAAATGAGAATTTTGGACCTATGCAGTGACTCATGCCTGTAATCGCAGCACTTTGGGAGGCCAAGGTGGGTGGGTCACTTGAGATCAGGAGTTTGAGACCAGCCCGGTCAACTTGACAAAATTCCGTCTCTATCAAAAATATGAAAGCTGGCCAGGAATGGTCGTGCATGCCTGTAATCCTAGCTACTCAGGAGGCCGAGGTGGGAGAATCACTTGAACCCAGGAGGCAGAGGTTGCAGTGAGCAGAGATTGTACCACTGGATTCCAGCTTGGGTGACAGAGTGAAACCCTGTCTCAAAAAATAAAAATCAGAACTTTGTTCAAAGCAGGTTAGTTTAACCATTCTGAAAGCAGAATTCATGGGATCACATGCTTGGTGTGCCCCCCCACAAAAAAAACCAAAAAACCAGAAAGCTGAATTAATATATTTCACTTTTGTCACTTTGTGAACTAAAGCAAGTTACACAGATTTCCATGGCCTCAATTTTGCCATATGTAAAACGATTACAACACGATCTTCCCCACCTAATTCATAGAACTGCTGTTTTGATAACATGAGGTAATGTTCGTGAATTTGTGAAAGCACTACACAAGTGAAAGATTATTATTGTCTGATTATGGTCTTAATGTCTTCCTAAATTGTCTATGGCATTAAAAATGCTATGGCCATAAACATCTAAAATAATGTTCCATAGTTGACTGTGAAATTCTCCTTGTGAATTTCATAGTTTGGATTTTATTTTGATGTAATAAATGAGCACAATTAACTTTTATTGTGTGCCTTGTTTGTGAGAATGTTTTAAGGCCTTAAGTATAGTCATATATCTCAGCATTACACAAGGATTACCAAACTGAAAAATGCTGTCTGTAAAAATGGTGTGATTTCATTTGGAGATTTGAGTTTGCTTTTATGGCTGAAATTAATAAAATGTTGCTGTTTAAAATGAAACTGTTTTCCTTCTAGCACTTCATATTTTCACTTGGTTAAAGAAACAGCAGCAGCATGATTAGATGTCAGTAATTAAATATCTCTGTAGAACAGTATCTTAATAGGATATATTTAGAACACTGCCATATCAAAAACATTCAATTACATAGATACAGCTTTAATATTTAACAGCTTGTTTCTTAACTACCAAACCTTCTGGTGAGCTAATGTTGACTATGTATAAAGGAAAGCAAGCCGTTTAGTGTCAAATTAAGAGAAGTGGAATATATTATAATGGTACTTTTTATGTCTTGCTAGTCTCATATTCAGCCAAGTATAATGTTTTTATTTAATACATTTAACTATCAATTCATCTCTCTTATTTTTAGCAATAGGAGCCTTCAATTTTCTTTAAACAAAATGAAGGTTTATCCAGGGACCATAGAAGGAAAAAAAAGAAACTTCACTCAAGCACCACGAGAAAACAAACATGTGTGAGAGGTAACAGACATGAAGCCAGGCCCAGTAAAATTCTTTACGGCTAAAATGTCAAAGTGATCTCAGGAAGTGGAGAAGAAAGTGACCTCATATTTCTCTTAGAGGTAGAAATGTGTTTCCCTGTTACATCATGTTAACAATGAGGTTGTAAATAAACAGAATTATCCCTAACATATCAGCCCTTCATTGTTCTTGCTGCTATTTTGAGATAGAGTCTCACTCTGTTGCCCAGGCTGGAGTGCAGTGGCACCATCCTACATAACTCACTGCAGCCTTGATCTCCCGGGCTCAAGCAATCCTCCTACCTCCATCTCCTGAGATGCTGGGACTACAGGCATACACCACCATGCCCAGCTAATTGTTTTACTTTTTGTAGACATGGGGTCTCACTTTGTTGCCCAGGCTGGTTTCGAACTCCTGGGCTCAAGTGATCCTCCCATCTCAGCCTCCCAGAGTGCTGGGATTATAGACACGAGCATGGCCTGTGCTTTTTTTTTTTTTTTTTTTTTTTAAAGAACTTAACCATTCTCCCATAATTTTGATTTTGATTCTGTTTTCACAATTCTTTCCTATGCTTGCGGGCATCAGACTGAGGAGGTTAGGATTCAGTTCTTTTTACTAAGAATGTAAAGGACTGTTCACGCACTATAGTTGAAAAGGTGATCACTGGTGATCCACAAGGGTAAGAAGGTGGCTCATACTAACTCTATGTCTCCACAGCCATAATGACAAAGATTGTTCAGAGAACAAATGGGCATCGAACACTGATTCATTTCTCTGGTGGTGGAATAATACACAGTAGACATAACTGAGTCTGAAGTTAAACTGACACAGGAAAGCTGAGCCACAAAACAGGGGCTTAGCCTGGGAGGGTTCTTAGCTTCACTCAGGAAAGAATTCAAGGTGAACGAGTGCTCTTAGCAACTTTAATTGGAGCAGAAGTGCACAGCAGCAGCAGGGGCACTGCTTCCTCAGAGCAGGGCTACCCCATAGGCAGCATGCCCAGAGTAGCAGCTCAGAGGCAGTTCTGCAGTCCTATTTATACCTACTTTTTAGTTATATGCAAATTAGGGAGCAATTATGCAGAAATTTCCAGAAAAGGGGTGGTAACATCTGGGTCATTATGTTAGTGCCATGGAAAGGGACAATAGCAACTCCTGGGTGCTGCCATGGCAGTGGTAAACTGACATGGCACAGTGGTGGGTGTGCCTTATGGAAACCTGCCCTGCTCCATCACTGAGTCTCGCTCTGTCGCCCAGGCTGGAGTGCAGTGACATGATCTCAGCTCCCTGCAGCCTCCACCCTCCATCTCCTGGTTTCAAGCAATTCTTGCACCTCAGAATCCCAAGAAGCTGGGACTACAGGCACACACCACCATGACTGGCTAATGTTTTTGTATTTTTATTAGAGATGGGGTTTCACTGTGCTGGCCAGGCTGGTCCCAAACTCCTGGCTTCAAGTAATCTGCCTACCTGGGCCTCCCAAAGTGCTGGGATTACAGTTGTGAGCCACCATGCCCAGCCTCTCCCTCTTTTAACTAGTCCTCAATTTGGCCCAGTGTCAGAACCCTGTCTTCAGAGTCAAATCCCACATCCTGAGGCAAA
This sequence comes from Callithrix jacchus, assembly GCF_049354715.1. Taxonomy (NCBI): domain Eukaryota; kingdom Metazoa; phylum Chordata; class Mammalia; order Primates; family Cebidae; genus Callithrix; species Callithrix jacchus. The sequence goes on from NC_133508.1 coordinate 17,225,768, forward strand.
TCCTGCCTCCTACCTCAAAACTCTAATGGTTCAGGTCTAGAGCCACCTCTTGTCCACTGGGTGACTCTGGGCAAGGTGTTGAGTACCCAAATCACAGCCTCTTACCTGTGAAATGAGAGCCAATGCTGATGCCTACATTCTGGAAATGTCAGAATGTTTAAGCCTGGAATTTAATTAGTGCCCAATATGCATAAGAAGAATAAAGATGAAACATTGCTAGAGAAAGATCGAACAGGGAGATTGCATATGAACAGAGAGTGCCTGTCGGATAAGAGCAAATCCTTTTGCAGGAAGGTGGGTAGAAGGGAAAGGCAGAAAGAGATAAACTTTACCATGAACTTCACTGTAGTTACATAGAAGAGCAAAATGTGACAATCCCAGCAGGCTGTGGTTCCCCCAGCTCAGTGCTAGTTTAGGGGGTTACCTAAAAATAAGAAGTTTTCCACTTAACTGCAACATGCCTCATCCTGACCTTTGATCCTTAAAATATGGGTTCATGGCATCTGAACTTTTGAACTTAATTATGACAACAATATTCAGCAATGCAGACCTGAAACAGACTCTACATGTGAACAATTGTGTTCAAGCCTCGTTAATCTGGTTGTTAATAAATGCTTGGCAAACCTGTGTTGAATAGTTGAAATTCCTGAGAATCTTGTAGCTATGATGCGTCATTATCTGTGGAGCATCAGGTACCTTGCATAGTGGTAGGGGACCGGGCAGCTCGCATTACTTCTAGCAAATGAGGATGCAGGGGCCCCAAATGAGATGCTGCCAAGTGACTGCTTTGTGGAGGCAGCAAATCATCAGGAAAAAGAAACACGAGCAACGTAGCAGAGAATCACTCCGTCTGTTCTGCTCTATTCTCTATCCAAGATCATAATCAATATCTTTTCACACTGAATAGCCTATCAATAGCAGGAATGGGGAAAAAAAAACACTTCATTTCAGATTCATCTTTCAAGAACCTCCAGCGCAGGAGATTTTGATAAAGAAGAGCAGTAAATATTCTCTGCACTGTGGAACTGAAAGAGGACAAACTCTGTTCACGTTCTGTTACAAGGGGGAATTAAAGCCTTCGGTGGAAGCAATATTTCTATGAAATCCTCCCAGATCATTTCCACCAGAGTCTACCCTGATCAAAAGCCACACTATTTAAAAAGAAATAAGAGCGGATATCACTGAGAATAATGTGAGCGTGTAAGGGGAAGTGCACCAGAGAATAAGTCAAAGAGATAGCATTAAAATGCCTTTTCATACTTGACACAGAAGAAACCTTATCTCCAAAAAAAAAAATAAATAAAAGAGGCTGATGAATATATGAGCCACTGATACTCTGCTAAATCTTAGATTCCATCTTGGAGAGAGAAAGGAATGGTTTCATTATGGTGTTTTGAAAAGAAACCTACAGAGAATGAGGAAGTATCTTCACTTAAAGATTGGACGGCATGATACCACATTCTGAGAAGTTGTCTCCTGTCAGAAGCCATCATAGCTTCCCTGATTTTCATGGGACTCGACACAAACTGAAGGGGGTTTGCAAATAAAGTACTTACTTTCTCTCTCTCCCCCCGGCCCCCGGGTTTAAAAACAATGCAAAGCGTGAAGATGTTGTCGCCATCACAGACAGAGTGGAGTGCTGGGTTTTTGCTTTTTTGAGACAGTCTTGCTCTGTCACCCAAACGGAAGTGCAATGGTGTGATCATGGCTCACTGCAACCTGGACCTCTTGGGCTCAATCAGTCATCCTGCCTTAGCCTCCCTAGTAGCTGAGACTACAGGCATGCACCACCATGTGTTGCTAATTTTTTGTAGAGACAGGGACTCATTATGCTGCCTAAGCTACTTCCAAACTCCTGGGCTCAAGCGATTCTCATGCTTTGGCCTTCCAAAGTGCTGAGATTACATGCGTGAGCCACAATGCCCAGCCAGAGTGCTGTTTTTAAGTTAGTGGTTATTTCAAAGTCATTAGGGACAAAGAATAATGAAAGAAGATATATCACTGAAGACCTTGCCCCTATAGCATAGCAGTGAAGTAGCTATCAACCCATCAGAAATGAACAGGCTGAAAATGGCTTCATTCATTTTAAAATAATTTAAATCCAACTCATTGAAAATAATGAAGTGAAAACAGTTGGCCACACAAAGAAAAATCCGGGCAGTGAAATGGACCATTCTAAAGTACCATTCTCCTACTCTGATATCTTCGGATCACCCTAGCCTACGGCTCCTCAGCCTCACGCTACTGACATTTTGGGTGGGATGAGTCTTTGTTATGTGAGCTTTCCTGCTCACTGTAGGATGTAGAGCAATAGTTTTGAATTTTTACCTCTAGATGCTAGTAGCAACCTCCACTGAAGTTAAGACACTAAAATGTCTCTGGAATGGTCACCTGTTCCCCAGGCAGGGGGAAGGAAGTACAAAATCACCCGTGTTTGAGAACCACTGCCTTGAAGCAGGGGTCCCCAACCCCAGGCCATGGACCAGTACCAGTTCCTGTTAGGAACCAGGCCACACAGCAGGAGGTAAGTGGCAGGGGAGTGAGAGAAGCTTCCTCTGTGTTTACAGCCGCTCCCCACGGCTCACATTAGCACCTGAGCTCCACCTCCCGTTAGATCAGCAGCGCATTAGATTCTTACAGGGGTGTGATCGTATTGCGAACTGCACATGCATGGGATCTAGATTGCATACTTATGAGAGTCTAGCCGGACGCAGTGGCTCAGCTCTTTGGGAGGCCAAGACAGCAGATCACCTGGAGTCGGGAGTTCAAGACCAGTCTGATCAACATGGTGAAACCCAGTCTCTACTATAAATACAAAATTAGACAGGCGTAGTGGTACATGCCTGTAATCCCAGCTACTCGGGAGACTGAGGCAGGAGAATTGCTTGAAACTAGGAGGTGGAGGTTGCCGTGAGCAGAGATCATGCCGTTGCACTCCAGCTTGGGCAACAGGAGTGAAACTCTGTCTCAAAAAAAAAAAGAGAGAGAGAGAGAGAGAGAGAGTGTGTAATGCCTGATGACCTGTCCCTGTCTCCCATCACCCGCCCATGGAACTGTCTAGTTGTAGGAAAACAAGCTCAGGCCTTTCACTGATTCTACATTATGTAATAATAATAGAAACAGCCAGGCACGGTGGCTCCCACATGTAATCCCAGCGCTTTGGGAGGCTGAGGCAGGTGGATCATGGGGTCAGGAGTTCAAGACAAGCCTGGCTAACATGGTGAAACCCTGTCTCTACAAAAAATACAAAAAGTAGCCAGAGGCACCTGTAATCCCAGCTACTCAAGAGCCTGAGGCAGGAGAATAGCTTGAATCTGGGAGGTGGAAGTTGCGGTGAGCCAAGATTGTGCCACTGCAGTCTAGCCTGGGTGACAGTGAGACTCCACTGAAGAAGGAAGGAAGGAAGGAAGGAAGGAAGGAAGGAAGGAAGGAAGGAAGGGAGGGAGGGAGGGAGGGAGGGAGGGAGGGAGGGAGGGAGGGAGGGAGGGGAAAGAAAGAAGGAGAGAAAGAGAGAAAGAGAGAGAGAGAGAGAAGAGAGAAGAGAGAAAGAAAGGAAAGAAGGAAAGTCAGACAACAAATGTAATGCACTTGATCAGTCTGAAAGCAGTCCTTCCCTCTCCCCACCCAAATTGTCTTCCACAAAACTGGTCCCCAGTAGCAAAAGGTTAGGGACTGCTGCACTAGAGCTCATTCTGGTCTTCACTGCTGTGCAGTCTGCAGTCACTCAGAAAGCCCAAAAGACACAGCTGCCATCACCACCAACTTCTCAAATATCTCAGGATTCACCTCTGAATGTGCTAACCCACCCTATTCTTTGTCAATTACCCTAAGCATTATTCCCCCTACAGGGTCCCTCCGCAGACCATTTTGTGTTCTCAGGCTCTTGGCTGATAATTCCACTACTACAGAAGAAATGTTGGTGCCCCTCCCAAAATTCATAGGTTGAAACTCAATCCCCAAGGCAATCAGGTCTTGGCGATCAGGGCATGAAGCATTCATGAATGGGATTAGTGCCCTTATCAAGGTGACCCCAGAGAGCTGCCTCACTCCTTCCACCATATAAAGACCCAGGAAGAAGATGGCCATTTGAGAACCAGGACACTGGATCACTCAGAGCCTTGACCTTGGACTTGCCAGTCTCTAGAACTGCAAGAAATAAATTTCTGCTATTTATAAGCCACTCCATCTATGAGAGTTTGTTATAGCAGCCCAAACAGACCAAGACATCCACCAAAATGCTTTCAGGGACTCTATTTAGAAGACGTGCCTTACAAGAAGGAAAGAGCACTTATTGCAAAGTTGGCCAGCCCTGGGTTCAAATCCTGCCCCTTCCACTTCGCAGCGATGAGTTATTTATTATTATTATTTTTTGGCAAGTCATTTTCCTTTCTGAGTCTTGGCTTCTCATATGAAAAAAATTAGAATAATTATAACTTCCATATGGAAATGTTGCTGCTTAAATGATATTACATGTAAAGCCCCTACCAGCATCCGGAAGTACTGTTTTCACCAGAAATTGAAAATGTATTGCTTCCCATTTGAACGGAATGACAGAGGGCCAGTTGGAGCCAAAATAGCATTTGATAAACTAGGACGAGAATCAAAATTGATGGCACTGAGATGGAAGGAGTGGTCAGGAGAGGCAGGCAGGAACACGGTGGGCACAGATCACCTGGCTCTTGCCAGCAGCTTAATGATCATGATGGTCAGGGACAGGAAATACCAAATTATGAAAGTACAAAGATGGAAACGAAAGTATGTGTGCCTAAAATAAACACAAATGAATCAACCAGTCATCAATCCTTTTTTGCTTCATTGTGTTTTGCTAGCTGACTAATCTCACCTCATTGATCTTCTTACTAATTTCGAAGTCGTCTTCTGTTTGGAAAAGAACCCCCATCTCTTTCAGGTTAATTCGTATCTGCTCAGATTTGTTCATCCCTTAAACAATCAAAATTTATTATTAGTTCGATGTGACATTTCTATAGCATCTATTTTTGTAATACAAGAAAAAAAAGGTACCTACAAATGCCTTTGCCAGATATAAAGTTATTCTTTCTAGCCTACATTTTTAAAGGGAAAGTAAGAGTTAAAAATTCAACTAATTTAAGGAATTCTATTTCAAAAAACTAATGAACAAAATGCATTGCATTGTTAAATCCATTTGTAAAGTGGACTTCTTTATGTCTAGAATAGCACATTAATGATAACGGGGCAAGGTTTGAAGATAAATGCAATCTTCAATACAATCTTCCCTTTAAATCCAATATTAGTATAAAATTCCATTGTTGCTTAATTAGGGTGTAAGATGGTGGGTCGATATATCCTTTTACTATAACAACGGTCAAGAGAAAAATTATTGTATAGCATCAAAATAATAAAGCAGTAGCTGACAATTGCATTTTTCTATCAGATGCACTCCTAATAGTTCCATACAATCACTATTAGACCAAGTCTCGGTGAGGAATGTCGGGAAAATTAAAACAGACAGCCATCTCTTTAAGACACTTGGAACAATTTAGTTTGACTTAATAGGGTCTTTCTCTGGGAGTCTGAATAGACCTATAAGCAGTTCGACCAACATCTTCAGATCTTATTTGCGTTAGAAATGGCAGCTGCTTTTGATCATGGTAGTCACAGAGTCCTTTCATTTGCCTTGCACATAAGGTTGGGGGTCCTACCTGAGAGTGTCTTGTTTCTCTACCCTCTTAAATGTTTTCTCCGCTTTTCTTTCAGTTTAAACAAATGAGCATCTGGCAATAATCCATCAAATTGTGTACTTACCGCAGTCGGCATTCTCTGCACGTGTCTTCAGCCCTGGCTTCTCAGATCCTGCGTGTGTCCCCCTCTGTGTCTATTTTTAGGCGTCACGTATGTTATCTCTGTTATATCCAGCTTTGTCACTCTATTTTTGAACAACTACAAAGGATGTCTTGACACTACAAAAATGACAAAAGGAGACAACTTCTTCATGTTAATAGAAGAGAAATCCTAGACATTTTATGATCAGATGCTACCTCTGTTTTAAAGGGGTACAAGTGAAGTGAACTTCACTTTTATTGCGTCGTCTATTTCATTTTTGAAACAGTTTAGGGTGCATATCTCGACCATGAAACTTCCCATAGCAACAAGGCGTATGAAAGGATATGGCTTTCTTTTCCATTTTCTAGGATAAATGGCTATGAGCTTCTTTGATTCTTGCTTTTAAAATGTATTCTCATAATATTCACAAGTAGGACACGCCCCAAAATGGACTGTGTGTCTCTCAAAACCAACTGGGTAAATTATTCCTATTTTCTCACTTTAATTTTAACTATGACTAGTGTTATGGACTAAATCTCAAAAAAGCAAAATTCTTTTTCTGTGTACTCACATGATATACAGCCCAATACTTTGGGAGGCTGAGGCAGGTGGATCACCTGAGGTCAGGAGTTTGAGACCAGCCTGGCCAACATGGCAAAACCTCATCTCTACTAAAAATACAAAAAAATTAGCTGGGCATCGTGGCAGCTGCCTGTAATTCCAGCTACTTGGGAGACTGAGGCACGAGCATCACTTGAACCCAGGAAGCAGAGTTTGCAGTGAGTCGAGATTGCACCACTGCACTCTAGCCTGGGCAACAGAGTGAGACTCTGTCTCAAAAAAAAAAAAAAAAAGGGGGAGGAAAAAAGTTATCACTGTGATTAAGGAACCAGCACCTGCATGCTCACTTTAGCTGTCTCCCCCCTCACCCCACCCTGACACACACGGCTGTATAATCTGCAGAATCTGAATTATGACTGGGATTTGGTGAAGGAGTGAAGGAAGGGGTGAGGTAATATGATTGTATGCTGGGAAATATTGTAGCACTGTTAGATACAGTGAACCCCAAGTTTCTCTTCAAAGAATCAGTATGTCAATATGTTCAGCTCTCTTATTCTAATCCTCCATTTTAAAGTTTAGCGTCCTTGTAGTTTCAGTAAACAACCTTTCCCACGAGTTCTAATCAGTAGTTCACATCTGTTCCCCCAGTCCCCTGCTCCATCCTGACTCATTCCAGTAGCCTGCTCCGGTCACCTGCTTTGACCCCTGGCTACCTGCTCTGGCCTGCCCATAACCATCCTTCCCGCCAAACTGCCCACCCTGCCACTCCAGCTCGTACCCCTGCTCCCTTTAAAAACAGCCAGTTGGGATTAGTCTACACTGTGGTCTAACCCTAGCTAATAGGGAAATGACACAGCAGTAGGGGCGACCCTCCATCAGGCATAAGAACCCCTCTCCCTCCCTTGTCCAGTGTGCACTCACCATTGCTCCATCTGTGAGCCCCACCCTTCCATAGAAGTAAATTGCCTCGCTGAGGAAACTTATATTCAAATGCCACTTCTTTTGCAGTATTGATAATTCTACTTAAAACACATTGTTGATGGTGAAGTTCCTTAAACTTAGGGAAAAGTTCACAAGTTTTGAAACCTCAGCATTAAATGTTGTTTCTTTGTTTTCCCTACCTCATTAAACATCTTATCTCCTATGAGCTGAAAAGCCTGACCAGCTGCAGTAAGAGAGTGACCTGGACAATTTCACATTTCCTAAAGCCTCACAAGCTACCGATCTCCTGGTGGAAGACTCCTGTGATCCACAGTGTGCCCAGGACATCCACATTCAACATTCATACAACCCGGTGTTCCTTCCAAGAACAGTTGCTGCAAAGCAGCGCCTGGATGATGATGTTTTAAAATGAAGAGTTGCATTCGTGATGGAGGAATTAAGAAAGAGGAAGCCCAAATTTTCAATATTTGTGAATTTTAAAAATATGTTTGCTTTTTTCAAATGGAGGGGAGTAATAATAGATCTAGAGGGTGATGCCATGGAAATCTGGCACGAAATTTCTGTGCTTGCAGGAATGCATACCTCGCGCAATCCCTGTTTATATAGTTCTGGTTTACATTAGCAAAGTACCCGTTACATATTTGTTGATGTTCTGCTACCTTCTGTTTTGTTTTATATGAAGAACCACAGAAGTAAGAGGTTCTGTGTCATGTGTCTCACGAAACATCTGTTTACTTAAACATGGAAGTCTGCAAAGAAATAGAGAGGGAGCATGAAAACGCGTACAACACAGGAGAGAGATTCATTATATATTGAGATATCCATGCCTTGGCCAGGTGCCGTGGCCACGCCTATCATCCCAGCACTTTTGGAGGTCGAGGCAGGCGGATCACTAGAGGTCAGGAGTTTGTGCAGATTTGTAGCTTAGAGCAACAGGCTCTGGCATCTAGCCTAGGTGTGTAGCAGGCCACACCATCTAGGTTTGTGTAAGTATTTTATAGTGTTCACACAATGATGAAATTGCCTAATGACATATTTCCTGGAACCCATCTGCATCATTAAGTGATACATAATTGTATATAACATTTAAATTTTCATGTCCATAAATCAGTAACCTGTACTTTTAACAGCTACGCAGATGACAGACACAAATCACCCAGTAACTTCCTTGAGAAAATATACATAGCAAATGAGCTTGTGCTTTCTATTGGAAAGTGGTTATGAAGATTTCTCGTGGTTGCCAAGAATGCAATCCTGGCTAACACCTTGAAACACCATTTCTACTAAAAAATACAAAAAGCCAGGCATGGTGGCATGCACCTGTAGTTCCAGCTACTCAGGAGGCTGAGGCAGGAGAATTGCTTGAACCCAGGAGGAGGTTGCAGTGAGCCAAGATCGCACCACTGCACTCCAGCCTGGGCAACAGAGAAAGACTCCATCTCAAAAAGAAATTTTTTTTTAAATAAACAAAATGAGGCAAAAAAAAAAAAAAAAAAAAAGAAAAGAAAGGAAGAAAGAAAAAAAAACCAGGACCAATTAGAAGCTTTATTTCTAAACACGTACTAGAAGCCGAGAACTGTGGGAGCAATAGCAAGTCTCCTGGTAAGATTTTTAAAAGAAAAGTGATCAATATCTAAGCATACACCAGCCATTCCTACAGCAACATCCTGTCGCTCACATAGCATGATGTGAATTACAGGGTGCAGCAGATTTGTGTCATTGCTTCATTTTGTCTCATTTCGCTGTTTTGGTTGCCTACATGATCTGGTCCTTTTCCTATACGTGGGTAATAGGCACCATTTGGGAACTGGTAGAAGGCAAAGTCCACCTTCTCCTATGGAAGCCCCACAGTACCAACCCCCTTGCAGGCAGGCACTGGGTCTACACATATCCTTGATCTATCAATACATAAACTCTTCACTCATTGAGATCCAAATGACTCAAAATTTTTGGTAGCAGCGGCAGTAGCCTCCAATTTCCAGAGACGATAATGGCAGACTAGACTTAGGTATTTACAAATTTAAGAGTAACGTGAATTTTCATGCCTGTAATCCCAGCACTTTGGGAGACAGAGGCAGGCAGATCACGAGGTCAGGAGTTCGAGACCAGCCTGACCAACATGATGAAACCCTGTCTCTACTAAAAATACAAAAATTAGCCAGGCATGGTGGTGCACACCTGTAATCCCAGCTACTCAGGAGACTGGGACAGCAGAATCTCTCAAACCCAGGAGGCAGAGGTTCACCTGAGCCGAGATTGCACCACTGCACTCCAGCCTGGGTGACAGAGTGAGACTCCATCTCAAAAAGCAGTAACATGAATTCATAATGCAAAAATGTCCTCAACCACCACATGTCACTATAACAAAGACCACATTAATTTGTGAGTATCACCAGGACTGCAAATTAGGACATGAAAAGAAGCAGGAAAGTAGATGTTCAACATTTCTTTTTCTTTCTTTCTTTCTTTCCTTCTTTCTTTCTTTCTTTCTTTCTTTCTTTCTTTCTTTCTTTCTTTCTTTCTTTCTTTCTTTCTTTCTTTCTTTCTTTCTTTCTTTCTTTCTTTCTTTCTTTCTTTCTTTCTTTCTTTCTTTCTTTCTTTCTTTCTTTCTTTCTTTCTTTCTTTCTTTCTTTCTTTCTTTCTTTTGTACAGACAAGTTTCATCATGTTGCCCAGGAGGCTGGTCTCGAACTCCTGGGCTCAAGTAATCCACCCACCTCAGCCTCCCAAGGTGCTGGGATTACACACATGAGCCACATGCCTGATCCTTGGATACTCAACATTTCTGCTAACAAATGTTGTTTCCTTTGTAAGAATAAATTGCACTGATAGTGTCTGAGATGGATCTGCCTAGTTAATTCCGCACTTCTCCTGCGTTAGTTCTTTTGCTCCTGTTTTTCCCAGTGCTCTGAAGCAGTGCTCATCCCTAATGTTGTCAGGGATGCTGCCTGCAAACATTCACAGCATTGGGTAGAGCAGCCTTTTGTTTCAAGGATGGGGAGAAAAGAGATGTCCGGAAGTGTTTTCCTGGGCCTGATGGCATCAGGAGCATAGCATTCATTGGTATAAATGGCTGTTTGCCTAACAGCAGCAGTGACAATGAAAATGAAAATGTGGACCGGGTGCGGTGGTTCACGCCTGTAATTCCAGCACTTTAGGAGTTCGAGACTAGCCCAGCCAACATGGTGAAACCCCATCTTTACCAAAAAATACAAAAATTAACCGGGTATGGTGGTGTGTGCCTGTAGTCCCAGCTATTTGGGAGGATGAGGTAGAAGAATCTATTGAACATGGGGGGTGGAGGCTGCAGTAAGCTGAGATTGTGCCACTGCACTCCAGCCTAGGCAACAGAGTGATATCCTGCCTGGAAAAGAAAGAAAGAGGGAAGGGAAGGGGAGGGGAACGGAAGGGGAGGGAAGAGGAGAGGAGGGGAGAAGAGGGGGAGCTTTTTAGAGAGAGGGGGACTTGTTGTGTTGCCCAGGCTGCTTTTGAACTCCTGAGCTGAGCTCAAGTGATCCTCCCACCTTGGACCTCCCAAAGTGCTGGGATCACAGGCATAAGCCACCATGCTGGGCCCCCGGCTCTGTTGTCCTGTGTGTGGCTTAGTCTCCTTCTCCCCTTATTCATGGACTTCTTCCCTGCCTTCCTGACAGTTCTTGTTACTGGATATCCATTCATAAAAATGGTTACTTTACAGCTAAAATCCACCAGGGTTTGACACAAGTTCCATAACCCACCCCGATATAGCACAGGCGCTCTTGCATTTGCTAAATCATAGGGTCCAAGTGACAGAATTACTTCCACTGCAGCTTTCATTAGCTAGAAAGTTTCTCTTTCCTTTTCCCCCTGGTAAATACGAGGGAGAAAGAAAACTTCCCCGGATTTTTGCAGTGTTTCTGTAAGAAGTCCTAGCCTCCATCTGTAGCCATTTGTCCAGTTAATTGTTCTGATCTGAAACAGTACTAAGTTCTCATCTCCCCAGATGAGCCAAAGTAAGGCTGTAAGCCTCAGTAGATACCTTAGGCTGAGCCCAAGCTGCAAGAGAAGCAGCCATGCTATCTCCCAAGGTATTTGCATTTCAAAGAGAAACAAGGCTGGACAATTTTTGTTTGTTTATTTATTTATCCGTTCATTCTGAGACAGAGTCTCTGTCACTCAGGCTGCAGTGCAGTGATACAATCTCACCTCACTGCAACCTCAGCCTCCGGAGTTCAAGAGATTCTCATACCTCAGCCTCCCAAGTAGCTGCAATTACAGGCGTGCACCACCACGCCCAGCTAGTTTATGTATTTGTTTTTAGTAGAGACAGGGTTTCACCTTGTTGACCAGGCTGGTCTTGCACTCCTGGTCTCAGGTGAAACATCACCTCGGCCTCTCAAAGCGCTTGGATTACAGGTGTGAGCCATCACATCCTGCCCAGGCTGGGAATTTAAAGAGATCTCAAGGTAATAAAGGCAGAGACACCCAAGATATCTAGCTTCTGGCTAGATTTTATTTACACTCAAAAGGACTGGATATGAAGGAGACTTTCTCAAGAGACAAGGGAGAAACTGCCTCCTACCCTTTTAGAAAAAGAAGAAATCATTTTCCTTGTTCTTGCCTGCTCCTGTAGGACAATTAACCTGGCTCTCAACATGTCATCTCAGGGGTAAGACTGGAGCGAGGGGTCCCAGCTCACTTATTACATTTACTACGAGGTGTTTGATATTATATCTGTTGGGAACAGATACTCAGCGTCACAAAGAAAAATCAGCACTGAGACAAAGGATCTCTCAGCAAGCAATTTTTACTTCCTGTACTGCAGGAAAGGTACCCTCACTAGCCATCTTGCCAGGAGAGTACAATGAACAAAGGAAGAGCAGATGTCTTTATCCCTTATGCATTTGGGATCGTCTTCACTGCTGTGTCTGATCTCCATTAGCTGGAGCCAGAACTCACAATCTAAACTAAAACCCGATTGGCTAACAACTTAAAACTTTTCTAAACAGGTAAGGGGCATAGGCTGCAAGCTGGGACATGCCTGTGAGCATGTCCAGCACAGATATTTTGGTTAAAGTACAAGTACATAGGATGTACTACGTGCTTATAAGCATGGCATGTGTAACAGCCACATAGGATAGGGCTTAACAGAATTATTAGCATACTTATGATTTGTTCTTTTTATTTATTTATTTTTTGAGACAGTGTGTCACTCTGTTGCCAGACAACAGGCTGGAGTGCAGTGGCACAATCTGAGCTCACTGCAATCTCCACCTCCTGAGTTCAAGCAATTCTTCTGCCTCAGCCTCCCAAGTAGCTGGGACTACAGGCGCGCACCACCATGCCCAGCTAATTTTTGTATTTTAGTAGAGATGGGGTTTCACCATGTTGGCCGGGATGGTCTCAATCTGTTGACCTTGTGATCCACCCTCCTCGGCCTCCCAGAATGCTGGGATTACAGGCTTGAACCACTGCGTCCAGCCAATTGATTCTTTAACAAGAAAGGAAACTTTAAAGAGGAACTTTTCTACTTTCCACAGATCTCTGATCCCGAACTCTGCATGCATTTAGGATATATTAGATCAAGATAAATACTAACAACCTGGCAGTATGATGGATGCAGAGTTTCTGGAAGTGCATTTGCAGACCTCTTGCATGGAAACCATCAGAGGGAGTTGGGGTGGGGGTGAGGATAGAAGAGATAGAGTCATCTGTCTTGTTTTTTGGTTTTCTGGCTGTGTTTTTTGGGACAGGGCCTACCTCTGTCACCCAGCCTGGGGTGCAGTTTCCCAATAATGACTCACTGCAGCCTCTGTGGCTCAAGCAATCCTCCTGCCTTGGCCCACTGAGTAATTGGAACTATAGGCATGCATTGCTGTTCCTGGCTAATTTTTGTATTTTTCGTGGTGACAAGAGTGGGAGGTGAAGGCAAGGGTCTCACTATGTTCCCCAGGCTGGTCTCTAACTTGGGGCCTCAAGCAGTTCTCCTGCCTTGGCCTCCCAAAGTGCTCAGATTACAGGCATAAGCCACTGCCCCAGCTAGGGGTCATGATTTTTTTTTTGTTTTGAAATGGAGTCTTCCTCTGTCACCCAGGCTGGAGTGCAGTGGCACGATCTCGGCTCACTGGAACCTCTGCCTCCCGGGTTCAAGCCATTCTCTTGCCTCAGCCTCCTCAGTAGCTGGAATTACAGGCATGCACCACCATGCCAGGCTAATTTTTTTGTATTTTGTGTAGAAACAATGTGTCACCCTGTTGGCCAGGCTGGTCTCGAACTCCTGACCTCAAGGGATCTACCTGCCTCAGCCTCCCAAAGTGCTGGGATTACAGGTGTCAGCCACCTGCCAAGGGGTCATGATTTTAGACTGGGAAAATTCCTAAGCCTTATCCTTAATCAACTGGATCAGAATCTCGTGGTGTGGAACCCACTTATCTGCATTTTAACCCCTACCCCTAGGTGATTGTACGCCCACCCTTTTTCCTATGGTATCCTTTTTCTGCAAGGTCACTGCTCCCCTGGGTGAGCATAAATATTCACCAGAAGAAATCGTGGTCAGCTTGAATGTGGTTGGTAATTTTTAACAATGATAAACTTCTGTTTAACTTTGGGTTAAACGGAAAACATTTTCATTTCAATCCTTGTTATTGAACAACTTTCCAAAATGCATAAATTCTTTACTTAGAAGGTAGAAACTATTCTGTAGCTTGTTCTTATGAATCTAGGGTCAACCAGGGTTTAAGGAAGAGCATTCAAAACTCCATTTCTTGCACTGGAGCGTGGAGACAGAGGCACCGGGAGGCCTGTTGGTATACTGGCATGGGGCCATAGTTATGTTTTTGTGTTTTTTTTTTTTTTTTTTTGAGATGGTGTCTCGCTATGTCACCCAGGCTGGAGTGTAGTGGCTTGATCTCGGCTCATTGCAATCTCCACTTCCCGGGTTCAAATGATTCTCCTGCCTCAGCCTCCTGAGTAGCTGGGATTACAGGCATGTATCACCATACCCAGCTAATTTTTGTATTTTTAGTAGAAACAGAGTTTCACTATGTTACCCAGATTGGTCTCAAACTCCCGGCCTCAGGTGATCTACCCGCCTAGGCCTCCCAAAGTGCTGGGATTACAGGCATGAGCCACCACACCTGGCCTTTGTTTTCTAATCAGAATAGCTTGCTTTCTTATAACTCTTCCCCTAAAAGTAATTTGAATTACTATATAATAATACTAATTTGATCTGCTTAGTATGTGTGTTATATACTTGCACACTATTATAATCCATAAAATTTACTATATGTCCACTACATTTTCCCAGTAAACAGATTGAGTAGAGTTTATCAAAACACTTAGCAGAGTTTAACCTGTACATCTTTAAAATTATAGTTTCTATGAGCAATATTTGAAAGTTCTGAGCAATATTTTTTAAGTCATGTTTTATTTATATATTTACTGATTGATTGAGACAGAGTCTCACTCTGTCACCCAGGCTGGAGTACAGTGGTGTGATCTCAGCTTACTGCAACCTGTGCCTCCCAGATTCAAGTGAATCTCCTGCCTCAGCCTCCCAAGCAGCTGAGATTACAGGTGTGCACCACCACATCTGGCTGACTTTTGTATTTTTTGGTAGAAAGTAAGGTTTCACCATGTTGGCCAGACTGGTCTCGAACACCTGACCTCAAGTGATCTGCCCAAAGTCCTAGGATTACAGGCATGAGGAAAGTCATATTAAAGGCCAAGGAAATACAGACAAATATAATGCTTTTACTTTGTTTTAGGACAAAATTAAGTTTCTAATGTGTGCCATGTTTAACCATTTCTTGTTTGTTGTGATTTTTGGAGAACAGTATCTTCCTTCATAAATTCTTAAATAATGTTCAAGAAAAGCACTATGTGATGGATGAATCTAGTTTTCTTTAGTAAATTATTCCATGATCACTCCTTTGTAAAGCAGTACATACTATTTACTTTTCACCAAAAACTACACACACTAGAGTAGTTGAAACTAACGAATAATTGAGCTTCTATTAAGGTTTTTCTTTCCTATCTCTTCCCAGCTTATAGAGGAATAAAATTATTGCTGCTGTCTTAAGTGAGGTTCAAATTCACCAGGTGATTCTAACTCCCTTAAGAGTGACAGTGTATGTCAGACGGAGTTGCTGATGAGAGAATGTGATATTATGAAATATACATTTGGTCTTCATCCCTGTTTCCTGCCATGCAACTACTGAAATCCTTGAAATCTCCAAAGTGATGTCTTTTTTTTTCTTTTTTGATAGAGTCTTGCTCTGTTGCCAAGGCTGGAGTGCAGTGGTGCAATCTGGGCTCACTGCAACCTCCACCTCCCAGCTTCAAGTGATCTCCTGCCTTGGCCTCCCTAGTGGCTAGGACTACAGGCACACAACACCTCAACCAAATGATTTTTATATTTTTAGAGTAGAAACGGGGGTTTTACTATGTTGGCCAGGCTGGTCTCAAACTCCTGACCTCAAGTGATCTGCCCACCTTGGCCTCCTAAAGTACTAAGATTACAGGTGTAAGCCACTGTGCCCAGCCAGATGGGTTTTATTTGACCCTATATATCGTGACTTACTTTCCAATCTGACTGTGGCATAACACTATGAGACAAGGAAAAAAAAATCAAAATATTTAACCTCAAAATATATTTCCTTGCCATACCTTGAAATTGCCCTGCACATTCTGTTGTGGGAAAAAATCCACATTCTACAGAGAATCCCCTTTCCCCTTTGCTTTCCTTCCTTCCTTTCCAGATCCAGGAGATAATCAACTAAAAGCAGGGACCCTTTTAGGTCCATTAAGAAACATTTTGCAACCTGCTCTTTCTGAAGTTGACTGAGGGTGTCCTCTGCACAGAAAAACTTGGTCTCTACAATTCTCTATCTTCACCTGAACATTTCCTTTCTATTGATCCCAGGTCTTCGGATGAACTCAACCAATTGTCAACCTGAAAATGTTAGATACAGTGAACTCCAAGTTTCTCTTCAAAGACTCGGTATGTCAGTATGCTCAGCTCTCTTAATCTTTAATTCTCCATTTTAAAGTTGAACTTCCTTGTAGTTTCAGTAAACAACCTTTTCCACCAGTTCTAATCAGTAGTTCACATCTGTTCCCCAGTCCCCTGCTCTGTTCTGATTCATACCAGTCACCTGTTTCGGTCACCTGCTTTGACCTAGGTCACCCCTGGCTACCTGCTCTGACCTGTTCTGTAACTGTCTTTCCCCCCAAACTACTGACCCTGCCATTCGGGCTCCTACCCCTGCTCTCTTTAAAGTAACCAATCAGAATTAGTCTAGACTGTGTGGTCTACCCTAGCCAATAGGGGAACGACACAGCAGTAGGGGCGACCTCCGAAGGAATAAGAACCTCTTTCTCTCCTTTGTCCAGATGTACACTTGCCATTGTTCCATCTGTGAGCTGCACCCTTCTATAGAAGTAAAGTGCCTTGCTGAGGGAATTTATATTTGAGTGCTATCTGTTTTGTGGCACCAAAAATTTGCATTTAACAATGTTTAAATGTACCTGTATCCTGGAAGCCCCCCACTGAGTTGTCCTACCTTTCTGAACCAAACCAATGTATTTTTTCAATGTATTTGATCAATGTTTCATGCCTTCCTGAAAATATTTAAAACCAGGCAGTGCCCTGATGACCTCAAGCCCATGTTCTCAGGGCCTCCAGAGGGCTGTGTCACAGGCCATGGTCACTCATATTTGGCTCAGAATAAATCTCTTCAAATGATTTACAGAATTCCACCCTTTTCATCAACACTGTACATAGCTTCTCCATTCCTAATCCCAAATTATATGAAGAAATGGCTCTAAATAAAAGCAAGCCATTTCCTATGCAGACATGCTTGGACAGTGTACCTTTACAGTGACAACTGGAGACCTTGAGACAGCTCCCAGCTCACATGCACAGAGCATCTCCTGCAGAGCTGATCCAGGGCAAAGAGAAACAGATGGCCTGTCTCAGTCTTCCAGATTCCAACAATGACTGTTGGTCCTTCAGAGTTATGTTTCATGGGAGTGACACATTCTGAGCAATGATCCTTGTTATTATGGATTGTCTCCTCTGGGTGTAAAGAAAGGATCAACATTTGGCTGGAAGAAACATGATGAGCCTTTTCTTTGTGGCAACACAGTCCTCTGTCTTGAATGAGCAGCTGAAAAAAGGGGGTAAAGGATATGTAAATGATTTGTTTGAATTAACCAAATAAACAGAAGTGATTATTGATTAAGGTAAACTGGATAAGAAAGCTAACATCTCATTTATGGAATAGAGAGATATTTAAACAGCTGACTTTATAAGTATTGAAAGATTCTCTAACTTCAAAATACTTTATTTTGGTGGGGCACGGTGGCTCATGCCTATAATCCCAGCACTTTGGGAGGCCAAGGTGGGTGAATCACCTGAAGTCAAGAGTTCAAGACCAGCCTGGCCAACATGGTGAAACCCTGTCTCTACTAAAAATACAAAAAAAAAAAAAAAAAAAAAAAAAAACAGCCAGGCATGATGGCACATGCCTGTAGTCCCAGCTACTGGGGAGGCGGAGGCAGGAGAATTGCTTGAACCAGTGAGCCTAGATCACACCACTGCGCTCCAGCCTGGGAAACAGAGTGAGACTCTGTCTCAAAAAAAAATAATAAATTAGCCAGGAGTGGTGGCACTCACCTGTAATCCCAGCTATTCTGGAGGCTGAGGGAGGAGAATCGCTTGAATCTGGGAGGTGGAGGCTGAGAGCCAAGATTGTGTCACTGCATTTCAGCCTGGGTGACAGAGTGAGACTCTGTCTTAAAAAAAAAAAAAAAAAACTTTATCCCACTGGGTGCAGTGGCTCACACCTGTAATCCCAGCACTCTGGGAGGCTGAGGCATGACTTGAGGTCAGGAGATTGAGACCAGCCTGGCCAGTATGGTGAACCCCATCTCTACTAAAAATGCAAAACTTAGCCAGCTGTGGTGGCTCATGCCTGTAATCCCAGCTACCTGATATGCTGAGGCAGGAGAATTGCTTGAACCCAGAGGCATAGGTTACAGTAAGCCAAGATGGTGCCACTGCACTCCAGCCTGGGCAACAGAGCAAAACTCCATCTCAAAAAAAAAAAGAAACTTTATCTCAAGGTGCCATCATCTGACACCTATACCATCAGACAAATCACTACTTTGAATGAAGGCAGTAGATATCCCTAACTGGGCACTCCATGGAACATTAATCTATGTCATACTAAGAAAAAAACCAGATATACACACAGATGTTCATTAATGTTCATAAATCTAAAGAAATACCGGATTTAAACAAATAATTTATTTACCGTAAATTTACTGGCGTTTGGAAAAACTAAGCATTACGAACCTCCAAATAATGCGACACAATAGGCAGCAGTTCTCAAACGTGACTGGCAATGGGACACTGTTTTACAGTGCATCTTATGAGATTGGTTTTACTCAGATGAGACAAGGCGTCTTTCCCAGATGACAGCTGAATGTATCGTAGTCTGCTGGGGCTATTTTAACAAAAGCAGCATAAATAGGGGGGCTTATAAATAAACAAAAACATTTATTGCTCACAATTCTGGAGACTGGAAAGTTCAAGATCAAGACACCAGCAGATTTGGTGTCTGGTGAGGGCCCGTTCTCTAGTTCATAGATGGCACTTTCTCACTGTCACCTGCCATAGTGGAAGGAGCTCGCTAGCTCTCTGGGGTTTCTTTTATAAAGGCACTAATCTCATATGAGAGGGCTCTAGTCTCATGACCTGGTCACAACCCATCGTCTCCACCTTCTAATACTATTGCACTGGGGACTAGGTTTCAATGTATACATTTGAGGGTGGGATGACACAATTATTCAGACCATGGAAATATACAAAGGTCCTAACTAGATGGGCAACTCCTGAATCCATTATCATGCATGAATAACTGAGCAACGATTTTTTTTTTTTGTAGATATGGGGATCTCACTATGTTGTCCAGGGTAATTTCAAACTACTGGCCTCAAGGGATCCTCCCACCTCAGCCTCCCAAATTGCTGGGATTACAGGTGTAAGGATTTTTTTTTCCCCCGTCAAAAACCTTGAAACTTGCAGCAGCAGGGGATTTTCATGTTGGTGTGATTGAGAGAGAATGGTGATACCTAGAGTGCTAGGGCCTAGATGAGAAAAATTGCTGGGCAGCTGAACTCATGTACAGCTCTACTCAGTAAGAATCACAAGAAATCTCAGAGTGAGGAGAGTGCGTAACAGGGAGAACAGACAGCATGTGTGAGAATCATCAGAAAGACAGAAATGGGAGTGAACTGGGAAAACGGTGGGAGACATTAAAGGCATTTTTTTTAATAGAGACAAGGTCTCGCTCCATTGCCCAGGCTGGAGTACAGTCGGGGTGTTCATAGCTCATTGCAGCCTCAAACTCCCAGGCTCAAGCAATCCTCCCACCTCAGACTCCTGAGTGTCTGGGACTACAGGCCTGTGCCACCATGTTCAGCCATTTATTTATTTATTTATTTATTTGTTTTTTTTGTAGAGACAAGGTCTTGCTCCATTGCCCAGGCTAGAGTGCAGTGGGGTTATCATAGCTCATTACAGCCTCAAATTCCAAGGCTCAAGCAATCCTCCCATCTCAGCCTCCTGAGTAGCTGGGACTACAGGTTTGCACCACCATGCCCAGCTAACTTTTTAAACAATTTTTTAGTAGAAACAGGGTCTTACTATGTTGCCCAAGCTGGTCTCGAACTCCTGGCTCAAGCAATCTTCCTGCCTCAGCCTCCCAAAGAAGTGCTGGGATTACAGACCTGAGCCGCCACACCCTGTCAAAAGACATTTTTTATTTATGGAAATCTTTTGCCTGAACTACCCTTACCAGAAAAGTAAAATCCACCATTTTCCATTTCCAGAGGCAGCCAGCCACTGTAGGCTGCCTCTAAGGAAGTCACCCAAATGTAATCCTTTCTGCAGCCCACTGAAAATGAATATAATTACAATGTGCAAAATAGTGGAGAACTTCAGAAATACGAAGTTGCAGCCTAACACCCCGTGCTCTGTGACTCTCCAGTGCTCTGAAGTTTAACAGTCACATTTAAATTCCCCCACCCCTCTATGGAAAACAGGTTAATGTCCTCATTTTAAAACCATTATTCAAAACTACACAATTTTTAATTCTATATTTGGAATTTATTCTTACGACAAGAGTTTCAAATTTGCCTCCAAGGGAAAGTACCTGTAATAAAACCCCTATAAAATATTGATTTCTTCTGTAAAGTGAAGTTTCGGTCAAGACCCTGAATTTACATGTATATACCATTCCAGTTTTAAAATTAAGTTTCTCGTTGTTAACAGATTAGGGACTCTCTTGATCCTAAAAGAACTTTCCAACATCACCTCTCAGTATAACCAAAGAAATTCAAAAGAAAGTGGTGACAGCGCTCTTATTTTGGGAGATAAGCAGATCACGTCAGTGTCATAATTCAGCAAAGACGCTACACACGTGGACTGTTATTTTGAACTGTATCCTTTTCCAAATGAAGGGAAAAATGTGTCTTGCTTTAGAAAGAGGTTTTTTCCCTTTCTTCCCACCTGAAGTCATGTTTTCCACCTTAATACTCACATTCGATGAAATATTTTCATGTGAAGTTTCTGTCACCTGTCAAAAGGCGCAATTTGCCTGTTACATGATGTGCTAACATATTTGTACCTTATCATCTGTTAATTAGTGTGACAGCCTGAGACTTTTTTTTGTTTTAATTTATGGCAGCCCTTGGTCTCTCGGCTTAGGTTAGAAGTGCAGGCTGACATAACTGCTATCCTTTTACACTTACTCTGTGTTCCCTGGATGCTGACAGAAATGTTTTTTTATGCTGATAAGTCAGGCTGCCCTGTTATCTAAAAGGGGAAAGAAGGCAAGCAAAAAAAGTTAGGGAAATAAACATTTCTATGACTTCACCCATGCCAGAAGGAAAGCAATAATGCCATCTCTGAGGGGTCCAAATGACGTCTTATTCCTACAAGATTTCTTGTAAAATATTGAATTTGCCTGATGTCCAAAAAAACGAGGTTGTCTTCCATGACTACCATAAATAACGTGAGTAATTTACCTTGCCCTTTTAAATAAGTCCCTGATTAATTTCAAATATTGTCTTTTCCAACTTTTTCTCTCCTTGCCTTTCTGTCCATCCCCCTACCAATCAGGAAGTCGTCTTTAAATAAGGCTGGTTAAGGATGTTGAAGGTGAAGAGAACCACAGGAACCGCTCAGTACAGGTGCAACTGCAAGGTCAGGTGTGAGCCATTGAAAACCACATTAGGTTTTCATGCAATTCATTAGCAAAGTGCAACTCTCAACCCAGGCAAAGGGAATTCATCCAGTCTGGTAATCAGGCACAGGAATTCTACCGCAACACTCAGCAGCTCATGGTAGCATTTCAGCAGTGCACAACGTCAACAACTGTCTCAGGGCAGGCACATATTAGCCACCGGCATCTCCATTCTGAGACCTTTGCCAATGTTATTACTGGAACACCGTTTCCAGAACACAGAACTAGAGGCAGAGAGAAATGTCCCCAAATTAGCTGCAAAATAAGACACACCAATATTCCTTTTCAAACCATTGATATTAAAATACTCAAAAGAATAAAGCAAGTTATTTAACATCATCGTCTTTATTTAGTGACTTACTTTTTGGAGAGAAAAACAAAGCCAGGACTGCCTTGCATATTCTTCTCTTCTTCATTTCCACTCCACTCTCTGAGAGTCACATGCCTTCTTATCCCAAATCATCATTGGCTCTGGGACTCTAATTCCCAGGCTTCCTTCTTTTGAATGACCTGAATCAAGATGTTTCACTGGGAGAGCCCAAGCAGAATGAAGATGGAAGGTCTACTATCCATGGTATTCCTCGGGCACCATGGGGTTAACTGAGGTTCGGAAGGTTCGCTGTGGCTGGTGGTGGATCCCCTAGATCCTGAAGTCTTGGCGCTTAGGCTCTTTGTCTGCCCCTGTTCTAATTTCAACAGGGATGCCAGTGTGGCCAGAACTGCCCCCATTGAGGTCTTACCCTCTTTGAAGGACTTCCCCAGCCCATGCTGTGCCTACAAAAATAGTCATTCTGAGAAGTACAATATAGAGTTTCACCAGGAAACCCTTGGGATCTCTAATTTAAAGAGCAGAGGAGTAAGCCATGAAGTCTATTCCATCACTCAAAATCTGCCAAACATGACCAGGTGCCCTGGTTGGCACCTGTAATCCCAGCACTGGGAGGCAAAGGTGGGAGCATCACTTTAGCCCAGGAGCTCAAGACCAGCCTGGACAACATAGTGAGACCCTCATCTTTACCAAAAAAAAAAAAAGACAAACACAGAAAAGTCTTTTAATAGGTAAGTACTGTAGACATTAGCCCTTTGGGAATTATTATCCCTAGAAAGCTTAGACAAAGTCAGGCGTACTGATTTGTTATAGCATCTAACTGACACACTATGTGTTGAATATTGTTTATTCTAGTGCTTGGGGGAACTTTCATAAGTGACTTTTGCCTTATGTTCCATGTCTGAAAAGTACCATCATTAATTCTAAAGGTGAGTTAAATTTAAGCAAAACTGCATTAAGAAAAATACCATTTGCCATCACTTTGCAAGTCTGATTCTCAAGAGTGACACTTTCCCACTCTTCTGTATCCTGTTGGAGGTGGTAGTGGTGAAGGGCCTGGTGAAGGGCCTGCAATACTGGTTGTCTCTAAGAATAACAGAATAATAATTAACGTAGGCCGGGCACAGTGGCTCATGCCTGTAACCCCAGCACTTTGGAAGGCCGAGGCAGATAGATCACCAGAGGTCAGGAGTTCAAGACCAGCCTGGCCAACATGGTGAAACCCCATTTCTATGAAAAATACAAAAATTTATCCAGGTGTGGTGGCTCATGTCCGTAGTCTCAGCTACCAGGGAGGCCTAGGCAGGAGAATCGCTTGAACTCAGGAGGTGGAGGTTGCAGTGAGCCAAGATCATGCCACTGCACTCCAGCCTGGGTGACAGAGTGAGACTCCATCTCATAAAAAAAAGAAGAAAGAAAGAAAAAGAATTAACCTAGAATTCAGGAGGGTGGCTGCCTGCAGTGAGGAGGCAGGAAGAGTAGGGGTTGGGGAAATATGCAAAGAACATCAATGGCTTTGAGGATGCTGGGTTGGGTTCAAAGCTGTTTACCTTATTACTAGGCCTTATAAATTACATAATATATATTTCATTATTCTTCGGCATCAATTAAAAAATACTGTGTGCTTGTACTCAAATAAGAGCTACCACATTTATGCTCCTTAGGTTAAACAAGATAATCTTTTTTTCTTTGTCTTTTGTTGAGACAGTGCCTTGCTTTGTCACCCAGGATAAAGTGCAGTGGGCGATAGTAGCCCCCTATAGCCTCTAACTCCCGGGACCCAGCCATGCTCCCACCTCAGCCTTCCCAGTAACTGGGACTACAGTAGGCACCCCCATACCTGGCTAACTATTTTGTTTTGTTGTTGTTGAGATGAAGGCTTGCTCTGTCACCCAGGCTGGAATGCAGTGATGCAATCTCAGTTCACTGCAACCTCCACCTCCCGGGTTAAAGTGATTCTCCTGCCTCAGCCTCCCAAGCAGCTGGGATTACAGATGTGTGCTACCATGCCTGGCTAATTTTTCTATTTTTAGTAGAGACAGGGTTTTGCCATGTTGGCCAGACTGGTCTTGAACTCCTGACCTCAGATGATCTGCCCAGCCTCCCAAAGTGCTGGGATTACAGGCATGAGCCACTGCACCTAGCCTGGCTAATTATTTTATTTGTATTTATTTATTTGAGACAGTCTCTGTCTCCAGACTGGAGTGCAATGGCATGATCTCGGCTCACTGCAACCTCCACCTCCTGGCTTTAAGCAATTCTCCTGCTTCAGCCTCCTGAGTAGCTGCGATTACAGGTGCCCACCACCATGCTCAGCTAATTTTTGTATTTTTAGTAGAGATGGGATTTCATCATATTGGCCAGGATGGTCTTGATTTCCTGACCTCATGTTCTGCCTGACTCAGCCTCCCAGAGTGCTGGGATTACAGGTGTAAGCCACTGCACCTGGCTATGTTTGTAGAGATGAGGTTTTGCTATGTTGCCCAGGCTAGTCTCAAACTCATGGGCTCAAGCCATCCTCCTGCTTCAGCCCCCACAAAGTGCTGGCATCACAGGTGTAAGTCACCACGCTCAGCCAAAGATAGTTCTTTATGAAAATTACCCAATCAATCTCACATCCTATTACCATCTAAATATTAAAATAATGAAATACTCTATTTTTAAACAGTTTAAGGAATCTTAAGAAAAAGAATGCTAAAGCCTAATATGAAAATTTTCCTATTACATCTGTTCCTATTAACACATATTCTAACCTTAATCTCACACATATGCTGTGATTATGAAGTGCTTTCTGACTCACCCTGCTTCTCTGAAACCTCTCTCTGAGACTTCAGATTCTTTGTGTTAAAAACCCTTTGAGTTTGCTTATTTCTCCGCAGATGGTGATTTTTTAAAATCCCAGTGAATGTCCTTTACCTATTTTGAAGAGGAAAAGGTTGGACACTAGATTGTTTTTAAGATCTTCTTCTGGCTCTAAACATCTCTCATCCTGTGATAATCAAGAAGAGTATTAGCTTTTCTTTCCAGCTTCCCTGTTACGAAAGCATCTGGTTCCTTCTTTGCACAAGAGAAAAAATAATACTTGGTATTAGGAATACCTTTGCTTTCTGACTCCTCACTTCTTCACTCCGATGTGAGTCAAGTTTCCTTACTCACCAGAACACCTCCCACTGTGTCCCTCCACCTACACACTGGTCTCCCCTCCACACACCCATGCAACCACACTTGTGTGCACGCGCGTGCATGCGTACACACACACACACACACACACCAGTATATAAGGAGCCTGGCTTCTAGCTTCACTGGGTCTCCAGGTGAGCTCCCACTTTGCTTCTGCTGATCTGTGGCTGACAATCCCTTGTCTAGATAACAGCTAACATCTGTTAATTCCTTTGCTATACACTGTGCTAAACCCCTCACTTAGATTACTGGGTAGTTTGTTCTGTTCTGTTTTGTTTTAAGAGACAGGGTCTCCCTAGATGCCCAGGTTGAAGTACCAGGGCATGATCACAGCTCACTCCAGCCTCAAACTCCTGGGCTCAAGCAATCCTCTTGCCTTAGCCTCTTGAGTAGCTGGAAAAATAGGAGTCTGCCACCACACCCATCTAATTTCTTTTTTTTTCTTAGAGATGAGGTTTCACTATGTTGCCCAGGCTGCTCTCAAACTCCTGATTTTGAGCGATCCTGCCTGAGCCTCCAGAATAACTGGGATTGGATTACAGAGTAGTTCTTAGAGTTTGAGGTGTAGAGTCAGCTCATCCTAGACTTACTGTCTTAGTCTGTTGTCATGCTACCATAAAGCACTGCCCAAGACTGGGTAATTTACACAGGAAAGAGGTTTAACTGACTCACAGTTCTTAGGGCTGGGGAGGCCTCAGGAAACTTACAATTATGGTAGAAGGAGAAGCAAACACCTCCTTCTTCACATGGTGGCAGGAAGGAGAAGTGCTGAGCAAAAGGGAGAAAAGCCACTTATAGAACCATCAGGTATCGTTGAGAACTCATTCTCATGAGAACAGCAGCATGGCGGGTAACTGTCCCCATCACTCAGTTGCCTCCCACCAGGTCCTTCCCACAACACATGGGGCTTATGGGAACTACAATTCAGGACGAGATTTGGGTGGGGACACAACCAAACCATATCACTTTGAATCTTAACTTTGCCATTTATTAGCTATGAGACCTTGAGACAAAAGACTTCACATCTCTGAGCATCAGTAAAATGGGGAACATGTACCACTAATCTTTAAAATGTTTAAGAAGCACCACTAGAATGGCACACAGACTGCCAATAAATGATAGTTATTTTTGTCGCTATTATTATTGCTATTTCCACTATATTGGCCAAGATTCCTAAATCATTGCGCCTAGACTCTCAGTCCAGGGCACTGATAACTTGGTTTTCCTGCCCCCAGTCGGGTTGTTGGATCTCTTCGCCTGACCTTTGGATCCTGGGTTTTTGGCAGATGCTCCCTGCATGGTGATCCCTTAGGCTACTGTACCCTGAGGCCCATCTACCCTCCTGTATAAAAAGCACTTTTTTTTCCTTTCTGAGACAGTCTTGCTCTGTCACCCAGGATTGAGTTCAGTGGTGCAATCTTGGCTCACTGTAACTTTGGCCTCCCAGGTTCAAGTGATTCTCCTGTCTCAGCCTCCTGAGTAACTGGGACTACAGGTGCGTGCCACCATGCCCGGCTGATTTTTGTATTTTTAGTAGAGACAGGATTTCACCATGTTAGCCAGGCTATTGTCAAACTCCTGACCTCAGGTGATCTGCCCACTTTGGCCTCCCAAAGTGCTGAGATTACAGGTGTGAGCCACCACACCCTGCCTTTTTTTTTTTAATGGAGTCTCACTCTGTTGCCCAGGCTGGAGTGCAGTGGTGTGATCTCGGTTCACTGTAACCTCCATCTCCAGAGTTCAAGCAATTCTCCTGCCTCAGCCTCCAGAGTAGCTGGCATTATAGGCACATGCCACCACACCTGGCCAGTTTTTGTATTTTTAGTAGAGATAGGGTTTTGTCATGTTGTTTAGGCTGGTCTTGAACTCTTGACCTCAGTTAAAAGCACATTACTGACTCAATTCTGTTTGCTCTTTCTGACTTCTCTGTACTTAAATTCTAATTACCCTCTCGTCTGGCAAACTCCACAGTGTTGTTCTAAAGACCCCAAACAAGACACTTTCATATTGTCAACCCTACACGCCAACCCTACGAATATATGGGGTTTCTGCCATCCTCAACACTTAAACTCTGGTTTCAAGGCAGCTTCTTCAGTTCTCATCGTCTCTCAGTGGTGTGGGATATGCGCCTAATCTTCTCAGTCATAGGGCCATGCCTAGCTGCAAGAGAGGCTGGGAATGTCATCTTTAACTGGGAGGCCATGAACCTCACTAAATTAGTAGTGTGACAGAAAAGGGAAAAGGATCTTTGGGGCAACCTGGAGTTGACCAGAGCGATGTAATGCTATCCCCGCTTTACATGAAGACATCATGGCTTACCGATATTAAGGGGTCCCCTAGCAAGAAAAGAGAGGAGCAAGGAATTGAAGTCAGGTTTGTCTGACTGCAGAGCTACTTTCCAATGGGCTGGTCTACACCGTCTGGTTTCCCGTGTTCACAGAGAATGCACGTGTTGCAGCATACCCTGGCAGAGGGAGTCATTCCAAGACAAGACTCTGATATTTCCCCCTTATTCTAGCTAGGAGATCGAATCAAACTCTTCGGTTATTTTAGCGGCAACATAATCTTTATGTATTGTATATATGATTTTTATTTTTATGTATAATTTTATATTTCTTAGATGCTTTTATATATCCTAGATATTTTTATGTATCCTGGTAATATTTACTAAGTAAGTGACACAATTTTGCAAACTACACATGCAGAAAGAGTTCTTTAGTAACTAAAGCTGGAAAGGCATGTGTTCCTTACATAGTACAACAAAAACAGTCCTTTTTCTTATTTTTCAAGAGACAGGGTCTCTGATCTGTTGCCCAGGCTGGGGTGTAGTGGCAGAATCACAGGGCACTGCAGCCTTGACCTTCCAGGTTCAAGAGATCCTCCCACCTAAGTCTCGCGAGTAGCTGGGATCACAGGTGCGTGTCACCATGCCCTCCTAACGTCTAATTTTTTAATTTTATAGAGATAGAGTCTTCCTATGTTGCCCAGGCTGCTCTTGAACTCCTGGACTCAAGTGATTCTCCTGCCTCAGCCTCCCAAATCACTGGGATTACAGGCATGAGCAACTGTACCTGGCCTCAAAACGATATTAAACGAAGTTTCTGATTAGAAGTTTTAACTAACTCCATGGCAGAAAAAAAAATTTAAGAAGACCTTTAAGTGAAAACAAATTATTTATACTACTTAAAGAAAAAAGTCAAGTAATTAGATTTTAAAATTCAAGTTATCCTTGCGACGTTTGGTTCCAGGCCACTTTGTTTTTCAACACTGAGAACACCACCATTTGGCGTTCTTCACAAACACACACATGCTTGAGCTTCCAGTTAATAAACTGCTTCCCGGCCATCTTTCTGAGAGTTTAATTCCTCCTGTTTAATTAATACAGCTCTCAACACTGTATTTATTAGAGACCAATAATCACATTATTGTGTGCTAAAAGATGCCTCTAGTATTTAAATAATTCTCCCAAGGATTTGGAAGTCATCCTGGGACCTATTTATTGTTAGTTATGAATTGCTGGCTAAAGAAAGGTGGTTTTCAGTTTGCACATAGGTTCTTCCAATTCTCTGACCAGGACAAATACCATATTAATTAGGGTAGGCTCTCTGCTGTAACAAATAATCCCCATATCTCAGTGACTTATGACAATAAAACCACATTTTTCTTTCTCTTTTTCTTTTTTTTTTTTTTTTTTTTTTGAGACAGAGTCTTGCTCTGTTGCCCAGTCTGGAGTGCAGTGGTATAATCTCAGCTAGCTGCAGCCTCTGCCTCCTGGGTTCAGGCAATTCTCCTGCCTCAACCTCCTGAGTAGCTTGGATTACAGGTACGCACCACCACACCTGGCCTACATTTTTCATTTATATGTTACAGTTGGTAGGAGGGTTCTGCTCCACACAGCTCTTCAAATATAGCTCCCTGCCCTCCTATGGCTCTGTTCTACAGGTCCTAGAGAATCCTCTTTAGCCAGCCAATGGATGGACAAAGAGAGGAAGGATGGTTGTTGATGGGCTGGTTCTGGAAGGAATATGTCTACTTCTCCCATATCCCATTGGCTGGAATGCGGTGGCAGGAACACATCTAACTGCCAGGGAGACTGGGAAATGTAGTATAATAGTCCAGGAGTAGTGGGAAATGGGTTCAGTGAGCACGGTCACCAAATACCATTAAGTCTCTGTCACAAATATCAAAATAAATTGCTAAGCTAAAAAAATATATGGACTGAGATTACACCTGTAATCCCAGCACTTTGGGAGAGCAAGGAGGGTGGATCACTTGAGGCCTGGAGTTCAAGACCGGCCTGACCAACATGGTGAAATCCTGGCTCTACTAAAAATGCAAAAATTAGCTGAGCATGGTGGTGTACGCCTGTAATCCCAGCTATAAAGGAAGCTGAGGCAGGAGAATTGCTTGAACACAGGAGGCAGAGGTTGCGGTGAGCTGAGATCATGCCTTGTATTTCAGCCTGGTTGACAGAATGAGACTCTGTAGCAAATATATATATAACTAATTGAGAAAACTTATTAATTGAATCACCTTGTTGATATGTGTGTATCAACGAAGAGGAGCTGTTGTCAATTTGGGATGATAAAAACGTTCTAGAGAACAGAGGATATATATATATATAGATATCAACAAGATAATTTGATTAACAGGCTTTTTTTTTAAGTATGGTGATATAATTTAAAATTCTGAACCTTTCTTTAACACTAGCAAATATTAGTTCAAGTAATAGGTGTTCTAATTCAAGTGATTGCTGCTTATCTACACAGCCATCTAAAGTCAAATATTTTTTCTTGTAACAAAATATACACAGCATAAAATTTACTATTTGACCCTTTCATTTTTTGGATTTTTGATTTTAACCATTTTTAAGTACAGTTCAATATGGGTACCTTCACACTGTTGTACAAGTGTCCACACTGCTCTCCAGAACTTTCTATCATCCCAAACTGATACCAACCCCTCACTTTCTCTTCCCTCAGACCCCAGTAACCACTATTCCCTTTTCTGTCTCTATAAATGTACTACTCAAGGTATCTCATAGAAGTGAAATAATACATTGCTCTGTGTCTGGCTTATTTCACATAATGTCTTCCAGGTTCACCTAAGCTTCAGCATTATCAGAATTTTATTCTTTTTTAAGCTTAAATAATATTTCATTGGCCGGGCGCGGTGGCTCACACCTGTAATCCCAGCACTTTGGGAGGCTGAGATGGGCAGATCACCTGAGATCAGGGGTTCGAGACCAGCCTGGCCAGTATGGTGAAACCTCGTCTCTACTAAAAATATAAAAATTAGCTGGGCATGATGGAGCATGCCTATAATCCCAGCTACTTGGGAGGCTGAGGCAGGTGAATTGCTTGAACCTCTGAGGCAGAGGTTGCAGTGAGCCGAGATCAAGCCACTGCATTTCAGCCTGGGCAACAGAGCAAGACTCTGTCTTAAAAAAAAAAAAATTAAAGTAATATTCCATGGTGCCTATATGCCATGTTTTGTATGTCTGCTCATTTATTGGACATTGGTTTGCTTTCACCTTTTGGCTATTGTGAATGATGCTATAAATGATTGTTCAGGCTTCTGATTTTACTTCTTGGGTGGAATTCCACCAAAAGTGGAATTGCTGGATCACATGGAAATTCTATAATGAATTTTTTTTTTTTGAGGAATTGCCTCCCTGTAATCCACAGCTGTTATAAAGTCTTTTTTTTTTTTTTTTTTTGAGACAGTCTTGCTCTGTCACCAGGCTGGAGTGCAGTGGTGTGATCTCAACTCACTGCAATTTCCACCTCCCAGGTTCAAGCAATTCTCCTGCCTCAGCCTCCCGAATAGCTGGGACTACAGGTGTGTGCCCTACGCCCAGATAATTTTTGTATTTTTTTTTTTTTTTTAGTAGAGGAGAGGTTTCACCATGTTGGCCAGGATGGTCTCCATCTCTTGACCTGGTGATTCGCCCACCTCGACCTCCCAAAGTGCTAGCATTACAGGTATGAGCCACCACGCCTGGCCACGTCAAAATACTTTTTAAGACAAACTTGTAATTGGCTTCTACAAAAGGGTTGTAAAAACTTGTTGATGAAGACATAGTCCTGGATGAAAGGTTCACTCAGCTGGGGGGTTATGTGTTTCAATGTGGCTCTTTAAGATCTAGAATGATTTTAATTTCACCTTTCCTTTGTTTCTGAGTGAAGTCATAATATATATTGAACGGTTAATTGTATTTTCTTGGGGGTACAGATAATAAGAATTTGATAGCAAAAAGTAGAAAGCCAGGACCCAGTGGCTCATGCCTGTAATCCCAGCACTTTGGGAGGCCGGGGTGGGCAGATCACAAGACCAGCCAGGCCAATACGGTGAAACTCCGTCTCTACTGAAAATAAAAAAATTAGCCAGACATGGTGGTGGGCGCCTGTAGTCCGAGCTACTCAGGAGGCTGAGGCAGAAGAATCGCTTGAACTTGGGAGGCGGAGGTTGCAGTGAGATCACGCCACGGCACTCCAGCCTGGGAGACAGAGGGAGACTGTCTTAAAAAAAATGTGTGTGTGGAAAGTTCTGTTCTGGGTCTCTTGTGACTCTTGTGACATTAGTATCTAATAGATTTCCTATAAATGATAGGAATGGCTTATCACACCATGACTCAAACCAAGAAAATCTCTGCAGCACTGCACATTTCAACTTCCAATTAACAATTAAAATCTAACAGCAACATCGTTGATAGAATTGACATCACAGGTCCTGCTTTTTATTTTTGCTGCTTATCTGATAATGATCTGGATTATTTCATATTTTGTCCTCTGCAGATTGTTTCTACAGACTTCTTTTGTGTAAATATTTAAAACAACTAACTAGGGTGATGAAAACCTGGTGCGTTCTAGAATTTTAACGCAAACAGCAGGGGCTTTGGATGTTTCACTTTGATTTCATTCTTTTTGCCAATTTAGTGTTTCTGGGTACAGGTACTGTCAAAATTCAAAGATACTATGAAAATGAAAAGCAAGTACTGTAAAAACAAGAGTGCATTTGAACTAAACCTTTAACTGAGAGATTGATTTGGAAACTCTCGGTTTCTTAATGTGATTTTCAACTTTGCTATTTCATCACAGACATATGACAGTACATTGATATTCTCGGTTTCAAAAATTATTTCCAACTTAAACTTCTCTAGGAAGAAAGACTGAAAAATGAGTTTGTGCACAAGCTTGATGCCAGATTATCATGTTTTATAGCAGAACATCATAAAGAACCCTTTTCACCCATTCTTGTCCGCCTATCCCAAGGCTGGTAGATTTTCAGACCAGTAGCAAAGAATGTTTATTTCACTTTCTAAAAGATACAATAGCATGTGGTGCCTAACAATAGTGCTTAGTGAAATAGGATTACAGTGTGTTCACAGATGCTATATGCTAAAGAGTTTTCCATTCTTGTGCATTGGATTTACATGATTTTCTCTACTGTTCTTTGCTTGTGTTTGTTTTTGTTTTTGCTTTTTTGAGATGAAATCTTGCTCTACCACCCAGGCTGGAGTGCAGTAGGTTTATGCAATCTAGGCTCACTGCAACTTCCACTTCCCAGTTCAAACGATTCTCCTGCCTCAGCCTCCTGAGTAGCTGAGACCACGGGCACATGCCATTATGCTCAGCTAATTTTTTTTTTTTAATGGAAACAGGTTTTTACCATGTTGGCCAGGCTGGTCTCAAACTCATGGCCTCAAGTGATCCGCCATCCTTGGCCTCCAAAGTGTTGGGATTACAGACATGAGCCACAACACCTGGCCTCGGCACCTGTTCACAATAATTTCAGAAAATTCCTGAAATAAATCTCCTGTGATTAATTTGAAGTTTCTTTGTAGCTGCTTCTTTCAAAAGAGAAATAAAATCTCTTCACCACTATCTTTTAAGTAAAGCTACAGAAATAAGAGCCTGAATATGAAATCCATCACCAATCTTGCTCAGTGGATTTAATGTGGGCAGTGGTGAATGTAGTAACTTTCCTAAAAACTGAAGTCATTTTTTTTTCTCGAGATAGCAGGATCTCTCTCTGTCACCAAGGCTTGAGTTCAGTGGTGTGATCGTGGCTCATTGCAATCTCCATCTCCCAGGTTGAAGCAATTCTCATGCCTCAGCTTCCCTGGTGGCTGGGACTACAGGCATGCACCACCACACCTGGCTAATTTTTGTATTTTTAGTAGAGATGGGGTCTTACCATGTTGGCCAGTCTGGTCTCCAATTCCTGGCCTCAAGTGATCTGCCTGCCTTGGCCTCCCAAAGTGCTGGGACTATAGGCGTGAGATACCGCGCCTGGCCTGAAGTCATTTTTTGACAAGGACTTCGTGTATAATTTAACATCTGGCAGCATGGACTACTAAAATACGTAACATTATAAATAATGGACTTCAAGCCTCTCTTTAATACCCACTGTCAGGTACACATTTATATGGCTCGGTACTTGTAGCACACACGAAGTGGGAGCCAGCCCTGAAATCACTCTAGAAGCCTCCCTGGATCCATCTCCTCATTATAGAATCTCAGTGTGAACCCCAGTCATTGCTACTAATATCCAACTCTCCCAGCACTCACGTCTCTGCAATTCTTAACCACTACATTTATTCTTGTCTCTCCCACTCTTGGGCCCTATTTTTTTCCCTTCTCTGTTACTAGGATTTATCCAGCCACCTTCCTTAAGAACCAATTTTTTCCTCAATATCTTCTCCCTGACTGACCCTTTGCTAAATAACTTCTTGTACTTTTACCGTTAAAAAAAAAAAAAAAAACCAGAAATCAAGACCTGTATATCCTTTTCTCCTCCTTTTTTTCTGATTTAAATGAATTAATTCATTTCTATTAATCTCGTATCAAAGTGCTCCATTCTCATCTGGTACAGTGGGTGGCTCACAATCCCAGCACTTTGGGAGGTCAAGGCGGGTGGATCACTCGAGATCAGGGGTTCGAGACCAACCTGGCCAACATGGCATAACCTTGTCTCTACTAAAAATACAAAAAATTAGCTGAGCATGGTGGTTCACACCTGTAATCCCAGCTACTCAGGAGACTGAGGCAGGAGAATCGCTTGAACCCAGGAGATGGAGGTTGCAGTGAGCCAAGATTGAGCCACTGCACTCCAGCCTGGGTGACAGAGCGAGCCTCCACTTCAAAACAAACAAACAAACAAAACAATAACAACACCACCACCAACAAAAAGTTCCCCATTCTCTACTAAGAAGGTATAGTGCAGTGACTAACATCAACTAGTCTGGGTCCCTCGGCCTGTCTTTGAACAAGGCACTTGTCTAACTCTGTTTTCTTGTCTGTAATTGGAGGGAAATAGCTCAAAAACATAAATAGTTTGCTTAAAAATGTAAACAAAATAAAATACGCTCATTACAAAACCTGGCAGCGTTGGCCCCGATAAACACCATCTATTATTATTATTAAATCTCTACTTTCCTTTGAACTGACATCTGTAGCGTCTGCCCACCTGCATACCTATTTGCTTTTTTCTCAGGATTCAGGATAAAATTAATTGACTAGACCATGTGGTATGGCTGTATTATCCCAACACTTTTAGCTGAGCATGGTGGTGCACGCCTTTTAGCTTGGGAGGCTGAGGTGGGAGGATCCTTTGAGCTCAGGAGTTTGAGACCAGGCTGGGCAACATAGCGAGAACTCCATCTCTACAAAAAATAAAAATATTAGCTGAGTGTGGTAGTGCACACCTGTAGTCCCAGCTGCTCAGGAGGCTGAGGCAGGAGGATCCCTCAAGCCCAGGAGTTCAAGGCTGCAGTGAGCTATGACTGCACCACTGTACTCCAGCCTGGGCAACAGAGCCATTTCAAAATAATAATAAAAACTGATTACACTGTGATATTGTTGGGGTTCAGAAAACAGTACCCCAAAATGAAGGCCTGAGAAGCAGCTCTCTCTAGCCTCATGTCCTCCTGCCTCTGGCTCTTCATTCTAGAAATTGGAATCCCTCTTTTCAAAGGTGATTCACAAAAGCCAGAATCCCATATCCCCAAAACCAAGCATAAAACCTAAAGAATAACTCTACTCGTCCTCTGCCTTTCTGTGTCCAAACTGGCCTTAAAGAAATTCTTTGGCCTGCTTTGTTTGACTGTAGGTCATAAGACCCCCCACTCCAGAAAGGGTCCTACCTTATACCCAGAAGGAGGGAACACTGTACAGAAAAGCCAAAAAGAATCTAAACAGAGTTTGCTCACTCAATTGGCATTCGATCAGACCCATTTGGTCCAATCATAGTATCTATTAGATTGGTGCAGAAGTAATTGCAATTTTTGACATTAAAAACCGCAATTACTTTTGCACCAACCGAATACACGGTGGTCCATACTTTGTTGAACCTAAACATTAAAATGGACCGTTTCCCGGCTCCTTTGGGTTTTCATTCTGAAGGCTCCTGGATCACATAAAGCTACGATCAAGTATGTTTGTATGCCTTTTCTACTATGAAACTGCCTTTTGTCAGTTGATTTTCAGCAAACCTTTGTAGGATGGAGAGGTTTGTCCTTGGTCCCTACAATACCTAACGGTATGACTATTGTAGCAGCTGCTCCAAGCATCATGTTTTGCCAGCAGGCTCACACACACTAAGTTTATTTCAGTCACAGCAAGTACCAGGGCCAGCTATGGAATGTTCCCTTGTTCCAGGCTATTCTATGGAGAATTGGGACCTGGGGGAAATGCAAGTTTTCTTTCCCTTTAGGGTAGATCTCAAATTTTTTCCATTCGGGTTAGATGCCCTGAGGTTTTTTCCATTCAGCCAAACTAGAGAACAGTCAAGACAGCGCCTGCAGGCGGGCGTGGCTGGGCAGAGACCTGTGGGGCGCGGCCCTGGACCAGGTGGGGCGTGGAGAGGATTTGAAGGGCGTGGCCTAGAAAGAGATGGGGCGTGGCAAGGGCCCACGGGGCGTGTCCTAGGAATCCGTGTGAGCGTAGCCTCGGGACGGGGGCGGGGAGAAGACCAGAGGGCGAAGTGGGAGGGAACAGGCAAGACAGAAAAGGCCCGAGAAGTTGGCCTGACGGAAGGTCTCAGGGTAGAAGGCGGCGCGTTGTGACCCGAGGTAAGGCGCCTAGGAGTCAGAGCGGGAGCTGGAGCTGTGAGCCCAGCAGGAGGAGTTGCGCCCGACGGCGCGCTCTGCGCGGCCGCGGCTCGCTGCAGAGTTCCTCGCGAGATTCCTGCGGGAAGGAAGGATTTTTCTGGCCGCTGGCGCTGAGGCCCTGCCGCCTCTCCCAAGTGCTTGAGGGAAGTTGCAAAGAGCGCCGGTCCCGTGCGGCGCCAGCTCCCTGTGGCTCAGTGCAGTGCCTGGGGGGCCTCATCGGGTAGCTGTGCTGGGTGAGGGTGGTTGTTCCCTGCTAAGTCTCCTTTAATAATCTTTTTTTTTTTTTTTTTTTTTTTTTAATTCGGGGTTCTCGCTTTGCTACAGAGGAGGGAGTACATTTGGCGCTTTCACAGCTCACTGCAGCCTCGACCTCCTGGGTTCAAGCGAACCTCCTGCCTCAGCCTCCTGAATAGCTGCGACTACAGGCATGTGCCGCCATGCCCGGCTACTTTTTGTATTTTTTGTAGAGACTGGTTTCGAGCCCCTGGGCTCTATCTGCCTGTCTCGGCCTCCTAAAGTGCTGGCAGTCCAGGTCTATATTTTTTGACAGTAAAAGCTAATCACCAGGGGTCATATGTCTGAGTCCTGTGCACTCTCACTTAATCCACTCTGCAGCTCTGTGAAGGATTCTCGTGATACTGACAGAGCTTAGGTACAGAAAGGCTAAGCCACACTGCTGGAAAGTTTAGAGATGGAAAGAAAGTTTAGAGGTGGAGTCTTTCGGACTCCACAGCCTGTGCTGTTACCCTCTTAGACCACCCCATTCTTTGTACATCACAGGTCAGTGGGAACTAAAGGTATACTCTTACATAGTCAGTAAGAGGGGTTGCCGATTTAAATAATTTTGAACCCAGAATGAGTAGAGCCTAATTCAAATTCTGGTTCCAGCTCAGTGACTTTCAACAAGTTGCTTTTCTTTTGCTTTTTTTTTTTTTTTTAAGACTGGGTCTCACTCTGTCACCCACGCTGGAGTGCAGTGTTGCCATCACAGCTCGCTGC
The DNA here is from genome assembly GCF_049354715.1 of Callithrix jacchus. Lineage (NCBI taxonomy): Eukaryota > Metazoa > Chordata > Mammalia > Primates > Cebidae > Callithrix > Callithrix jacchus. The sequence goes on from NC_133508.1 coordinate 17,262,983, forward strand.
AACCTTCAGTTCCCCGGTTCAAGTGATCCTCCCAGCTCAGCCTCCTACAGATGCACACCACCAAGCCTGGCTAGTTTTTATTTTCTATTTTATTTTTTGTATTTTTGGTAGAGACGGGGTTTTGCCATTTTGCCCAGGCTGATGTCAAACTCCTGGGCTCAAGCATCTGCCTGCCTGGTCCTCGCAAAGTGCTAGGATTACAGGCATGAGACACTGCGCCTGGCCTGCCTGTCTTTTCTAGACACATTAAGGTAAGTGGTCTCAGGCCTGTAATCCTGGCACTTTGAGAGGCTGAGGCAGGTGGGTCACTTGAGGCCAGGACTTCGAGAACAGCCTGGCCAACATGAACCCCTTTCTCTACAAAAAATTAGCCGGGCATGGTGGCAGGTGCAACTATAATCCCAGCTACTGGAGAGGCAGGAGAATCGCTTGAACCTAGGAGGCAGAGGTGGCTGTGAGCTGAGGTTGCATCACTGCACTCCAGCCTGGGCAACAGAGCAAGACATTGTCTCAAAAAACAAACAAAAAAAAAGGTAAGTTGTCTCTAGGTCTCTAGTAGATCTAATAATCTGTGGATTTATGACGATAAGATTATGATTTTATCATGTAATGATACTTTGGGCTATTTTTTTTTCTTTTTTAATTGGGCAGCCCTCAAACCAGAATAGATTCAGAGGGTCTTCCTATTTTGGATCCAATTTGGTGCTGAAATTACAAGGTAGTCAGGAAGGGTCTGTGTATTCAGTTGAAAAATCAACAAATATGTATGTTAGAGGTCAGTGGGGGAGGATCCACCCGAAGCGTGGCTAGTGAGACAGGAGGAAAATCAGGACAGCGGCTATTTTGGAGGGACTTACTGAAAGATGAGTTTCACTGGGCAAATTTCCCCTTCTTGGTGAATAACAGAAGATACCTTAAATATGGCTGAAGTGAGAAGCATTTCTGAAAAAGAATGCAGTTTAATACACTTTGAAGTGTCAGTAAATTTTGAGCCAAATAGGATGGGAGAGCAAGAGAAGACAAAAATAGATCATTTAGAATCTGGAGAAGCACATGCCTGTGTACTCAGTGCCAGGGCTTGGCCATAGGGTCCCTGTGACTATTTTAAGTAGAGTAAGTGGCCCTGATGCCAGGGGTTTAGAGACTGCTCTTGGATTGAAGCTTAGAGACAAAACGATGAACTGTATTGCATGAAAGGAGCTTGGTAAATGTCCACCTTTGCTTCCATGTGCTCTAAAATGTTAATATAGGAGGAATGTTTATCCTCAAATATCTTCTTTTTGAAATATGTATTTATTCATTTATTTTTGTAGAGATGGGGTTCTGGTTTTGTTGCCCAGGCTGGTCTTGAACTCCTGGGCTCAAGTGATCCTCCCACCTCAGCCCACCAAAGTGTTGAGATTACGGGCATGAGCCATGGCACCTGCCAACTTCAAATCTATTAAATGCCTCAGTAAGCCATATCATAACAATACTGAGAATTTCTGATCAAGCTCTAGTCTGCTCAGTATCCCTGTGAATTTGACTGAGATAGTTGTTGAATATTTTTCATACATCAAATGTGGCTTCATTCTGTTTTCTTTAGCTGCTGTTTCAAGTGTATTTTCAGTGGTCCAGGTTTTCCTAATAAGCATTTTTTGTTGTTGCTTTTGGTGGCAAGGTCTCACTCTGTTGCCCAGATTGGAGTGCAGTGGTGCTATCTCTGCTCACTGCAACCTCGCCTCCTGGGTTTAAGAGATTCTCCTGTCTCTGCCTCCCGAGCAGCTGAAACTGCAAGCACACACTACCACGCCCAGCTACGTTTTTTTTGTATTTTAGATAGAGATGGGATTTCATCATGTTGATTAGGCTGGTCTCGAACTCCTGACCTCAGATGATCCGCCCACCTCATCCTCCCAAAGTGCTGGGATTACAGGCATGAGCCAGCACAGCCAGCCCTTAATAAGACTTTTATAACAAAAGGCTTCTCATTCATAGACATCCTCTCTTACTTAAAAAAGAAAAAAAATATCTAGTTCCATTTGGCATAAACCGGCTCTGTGGTTCTGCCTATTCTGTCGAAACAGTAACCACTGAGGAGAAATACCTCTGCCTGCTCAGCGTGGGAGCTGTGTTAGCTATTTTCCCTATCCCCTTCCAGGTAGGTATGTCCATGTGACTTGTTTGGCCAATGAAAGACAAGTGGAGTGACCTGTGTCACTTCCAGGTAAAAGCATGTGAAAAGCCAGTGAAAGATCTGTCACAATCACTTTCCCTCTACCACAGTGACCACCCAGATAGAGGCAGCGCTTTTAGTTCATGTCATAGAAAGAGGACAGTGAGCGGAGCCCCCTTCCATACTGTGTTAGACATATATGATGAGCTAGAAATAAACTTTTGTTGTGTTCAGACCCTGAGATTTGGGGATTTGTGTGTTACTGTGGCCTGCCTGGTCAAGCCTGCATAGTGAATATTATCAGCTAAGCCACGTGTTTGGGGATTTCTGGCTAAGGTTTACCAGACACCTTGGGAGCATCAGGGAGGGTGCTGAAAGAGGCTTGTCCTATGAATCATGCTCCTTATACTGTGTGAGAGTTGGCAGGTTTGCTGTTCCCATCATGCCCCAGTCCACTTTGTGATTTTAATCGAAAGGGGCAAAAACGGCATTTAGATGTTTAATTATATTCTGTAAGGGCAGACCGTGTTAAAGTGTAAAATACGTAAAGCCTCGGTGCGTGGAAGGGATAGGAATCAAGGCTTTCATTTTTACTTTGAAAAACACAATTTATATATTTTTAACAATTTTCAGTGCACTTCCAAGTTTTCCAATACAGAGGAATGTTCGTGGGTGAGCTGTGAAAAGATGATTCTTCCCAAATGCAGTTATCAGTGGATGCATTTCAGAAATTATTTGTCACTGAAGGACATTTGAAATGAATCATCCATACTTACCATTGACTAATACATTTTTTTTCAGGCAGTTTCAAGGAGTATTTTAAATATGATTTCCCGGCTATCTGATTTTGGGTCTGAGTATCAGACTTAGGTTTTGCTATGAATGTCCTGGGGCGATGTGTTCACTCTTTTATTCTGAGTTAAACAGAAGTGAAGCAGGGAGCATTGTGCTTTGGGCAGAGCTGTACTGCATTCTTAAGGGATGCTGGCTATAAATCCAGTCTCCCTAGAGGTTAGCAGTCAAAGTTCTCCCCCTCTCATACTCAGGCAAGTGATATGATGATGATAAATTGCTTGGACATGACTGCCCCAAGCACTAGTGTGATGAATTGTGTTGTTCAGGGCAGGACCGAAGATCTTCTGTTGTCAGTCTGCAATGCTAAGTATTGGCAGAATTCGTAAATAGCCTTTTGCCAGTGGTGGTCTCTGCTTTACATATTAAATTCTCTGTTTTCACAGGTTGTGGTTCGTAGTCATCTGTGTCCCCCACTGAATTCACTTACATAATCAGCCTTTCTTTTTTTTCTCCTGTTCCCTACTCCTTAAAAGGGTGGGATGTGCTCACTTGTATATAGTAAACGTTCAATTCTTTCTTCACAGAAACTGTTAAAATAGTAATTATTAGTTCTTTTCGTTAAATCAAAAGTAATATCAGCTTATCTTGCAGTGGCTTAACTGGGTAATTATTTGGCATTTGAAAAGCACTTTGAAGAGAATATGGGTAAATATTGTTAATTTCATGCTCTTTTGTGTACCTGAAATCCCATTGAGACCACAAAATTCTTGGTTTACTGTGTACCCACAAAATTTCTTCCGTGATGTGGCTTACTGTTTTCAAAATTATGTGTGTATTGATTTTTAAAAGTATTTTAAATATTTTCATAAACTCTCAAAGTTATCTCATGTTTATACCTTCCCAATTCTACATGTCTCATCTCCTACATTCCTTGTATACCTGAAAGGTTAAATGTTATCAGTCTTGCTCTCTAAAAGTTTGGAGCACAGATAAAGCCTGACCATGTAATTAAATAGTTGAAATAAAGATTTATTTGGTCAGAGTCCATACACTGAGCTGTCATCTGATTGTCATCAGAATTTGTTTAAAAGGGTTAGGTTGGCCAGGCATGGTGGCTCATGCCTGTAATCCCAGCACTTTGGGAGTCCAAAGTGGGAGGATTGCTTGAGCCCAGGAGTTCAAGACCAGCCTGGACAACATAGTGAGATGCTCCCATCTCACTAAGTGATTCTCCTGTCTCAGCCTCCTGAGTAGCTGGAACTACAGGTGCACACCACCACACCCACCTAATTTTTTTTTGTATTTTTGATAGAGACAGGCTTTCATCATGTTGATCAGGCTGGCCTTGAACTCCTGACCTCAGGTGATCTGCCCACCTCAGCCTTCCAAAGTGCTGGGATTACAGGCATAAGCCAACATGCCGGGCCCTTAATAAAACCTTTATAACAAAAGGTTTCTTATTCATAGATATCCTCTCTTAAAAAAAAAAAAAAAAAAAAAAAAAAGAAGAAGAAAGGAAGAAAAATCAAATGTCTATTAAATAAGTAAGTAAATAAATAGATTGACTTTCATGTGCCTGCCCATCTCTTTTGACAGATTTTCTTCTCTCTTTATGTGCTGGGTCTGCCCTCTCAAAGTACCACAAACTGGGTGGCTTAAACCACAGAGTTTTATTTTCTCACAGTTTTGGCAGCTGGAAGTCCCAGATCAAGGGGTCAGCAGGGTGGCCTCTCCTGAGGCCTCTCTCTTTGGCTTGTAGATGGCTGTTTTCTCTCTGTGCATGTCTGTGTGCTAATCTTTTATGGGGACACCAGTCCTATTGGATTGGGACCTACCCTAACCATCCCATTTTAACTTAATTACCTCTGCAAAGACCCTATCTGCAAATACAACCACATCCTAAGGTGCTGAGGGTTAGGGAGACAATACACAGATTTTGAGGGAGACACAATTGAGCCCATAATGCTACTCTACAATAGTAATGATCTGTATGGAAACAATGTTTTTGGAGTTATTTTCATTGATTGTGAAATTTGACCTTGCAAGTGACGACTAGGCATCTTTGGAGAATCTCTTTGGTTCAGGAATTTTTTTTTTTAACTAACATTCCTTGGAGGAGAGCTTAATGCTTGTGACTTTAAACATTTATGTAATTGGGTTAAAAGGGAAGCAACCTTATTAAATGAATTGGCTATAGTTCATCGAGCAGTTAAGAAAAAAATGTACGTAATCAAGCGTACCTTGCAGTCTGAACGACAAACATCCAAATATCTGTTGTTAGAACTCACAGATATTTTTACCCAAAATTTCCTCACCGAATCAGAAGCTGACCATGATTAGTCCATGTCCTTTCTTGTACCATCAGAAAGGGTAAATGGAGCCAAATGATGCTGTGGTCCTATCTCAGCTCTTGCTATAAGGTGGTATCTTCTGCTCATCTTGCTTAAATATATTGTGTCTTATTACTGTCCTGATATTATCGACTGAAAACAGAAAGGTCTGAGGAGAGATGTGAGCCTAAGAAGCGACAACAGCTCTTTTCTTTTCTTTTTTTCTTGAGACAATGTCTCACTCTGTCACCCAGACTAAAGTGTAGTGGTAATCATAGCTCACTGCAGCCTCGAGCTTCTGGGCTAAAGCGATCCTTCTGAGTAGCTGGGATTGCAGGAGCTCCACACTGCCTGGTTCATTTAATTTTGTTGTTGTTGTTGTTTTGGATAAAAGACCTACAGGGAACTTTGTTATCTTGCTTTTATCTTCACTAGGGCACTACCCCTTGAGAAGACCAGGTTGGCTCCTGGCACAGGTATATACCTGGTTAATTAAAAAAAATTTTTTTTTGTAGGGATGGGGTCTCACTCTGTTTACCAGGCTGGTCTCCAACTCCAAGGCTCAAGTGATCCTCCTGCCTTGGCCTCCCAAAGTGGTGGGATCTCAGGCATGAGACGCCACACCTAGCTAGCAAAGCTCCTATATTCAAAGAAATATTGGAGTATGTGAAGGCACAGAAGGCCTCAGTTTGACATTATCTATCCATTCTATGATGCATACTATCTTTGATTCTGACAAGCTTTTATAGTGTTCTTTCCGAATAGAATAATAGGTTTTTTTTAGTCCTTAAAAAAATGTTTTGTAGTAAATTGGTAGTTGGAACTATTAGAGGGTTGTTACATGGGTATATGAGTATATAGGTAAAATTTGGGGTTTTGAATGGGCTGTAAAACACTTTTCCCTTTAAAACTGTTTTAAGTGGAAATTTATTGTTGAAGCTATGTGATGGATGCATAGGGGTTCACTATACTATGCTCTCATTTGTGAATTTTTGAAAATGTCCATATTAAAAAGTTTAAGTAGAAGGTTTTTTTAAAGGAGAAGAAATGAATGAAATATATGGCCTCCTGTGATGCAAAATTTGATAGTTATTTAAGGGACAGATTAAATGAGGTGTGCATACCTATGTTAGACAATAGTAAGTTGAATATGGTTTTGACTACCAATCACTCTGGAGAAAAGTATTATTGATGCTGGGCATGGTGGGTCATGCCTGTAATCCCAGCTACTCAGTACGCTGAGGCAGGAGAATGGCTTGAACCTGGGAGGCGGAGGTTGTAGTGAGCTGAGATCATGCCACTGCACTGCAGCCTGGGCTAGAGAATGAGTGAGATTCTCTCTCAAAAAAAAAAAAAGAAAGAAAATTACTGTTTAAACCCTTATCCAAGAGTAGCTGGAAGACCATCTTCCCCAGTTTTGGCATAGATTATTTAAGACATGTTTTTATTTATCCTTCTCTGGCATATGACATGCCTATTACTTCCATGAGTCAGTGCCTTTTTCCCAGTTAGCATTTCCAGGCTCTCAGGCTGCAGTTTCTCCAAGTTCAGTCTTTGATTTCAGAGCCTGTCTGTTAGCTGTGACACAAAGCCAGTGAATATAGAAACTTACAAAGAGGCCACTTGCCTCCAACGCACCAGTACACCATGCGTGTCTAGTGCCTTCTGCCCAATACCTTCTCTAAAATCATTCTCCACTGTTCCAGGAAGGATCCTACAGGCTGACATCAAGGAAGCCATACTCTGTCCTTGTTCTTCAAAGGACAGTGCCTCCTGAGGGGCTGGCATAGCCAGAGCCCATCCAAGTCCTCCAGCCTCCACTTCTAGGATTAGACGTTGTCTTGGGCCTGTGAGTTTCGCTCACATTTCTGCATAAGTGTCGGGCCTGACATAGATTCCCTTTTGCTTCTGTGCTGCTTTGAGCTCGCCCCATTATCATTTAGTAAAGTGCATCTTCAACTGTGTGCCAAGTATTTGGAGCAGTTCAGTGCGTAAGTGGCAAAGAATTTGCTATTTCAAATACTGACATTACTGAGACTTTGACTTGCAGTCATAGTTGATCTTGAATGTTTGGGGGTGGGGAGAAGGCTCTTACAAATAGAGTTGCAGTGCGCCGTGCCCCGCAACTTTTTTCTGAGACGGAGTTGCTCTGTCACTCAGGCTGGAGTACAGTGCTGCAATCTCGGTTAACTGCAACCTCCGCCTCCTGGGTTCAAGCAGTTCTCATGCCTCAGCCTCCCAAGTAGCTGAGATTGAAGTCATGTGTCTAATGCCTGGATAATTTTTTGTATTTTTGCTAGAGACATGTTTTCACCATGTTGGTCAGGCTGGTGCAGTGATTCTTGCTGATGTTCAGATGTTAACTTTTCACTCTTTGCCTGTTAGTGTAGTTGGATAGACAGATGAAAATATTTCAAGTTAAAAGTTCAAGTTTAAAATATTCTCCATGCAGATTCCACATAGTTCCATTTGTTTATTGAATTTAGTTGTTAGATTTGTTATATAAAGAACGTATACAGTTTCTTAGCATTAGGAATATTTCATGGACCATTGCTACTAGTTATTGTTGCTATGGTAAGGTCAAAAGGATTAATTTTTTAATTCTTTTTTTTCTTCTGATAGACCATCAGGATTGTAAAATATTTTTTTGTTTGAGACAGTGTCTCCCTCTCTTGCCCAGGCTGGTGCAGTGGCATGATCTCAACTCACTGCAACCGCTGCTTCCTAGGTTCAAGCAATTCTCATGCCTTGGCCTCCCGAGTAGCTAGGATTACAGGCGTTCGCCACCATGCCCAGCTAATTTTTGTATTTTAGTAGAGATGGGGTTTCACCATGTTAGCCTGGCTCATCTTGAACTCCTGACCTTAGGGACAATCTGCCTGCCTCAGCCTCCCCTAGTGCTACAGATTACAGGTGTGAGCCACCATGCCAAGCTTTTTTTTTTTTTTTGGCAAGGTCTTGCTCTGTTACCCAGGCTGAAGTTCAGTGGTGCTATCATAGCTCACTTCATCCTTGAACTGTGGGGCTCAAGCAATCCTCCCACCTCAGCCTCTCAAATAGCTGGGGCTACAGGTGCATGCCACCACACCTAAATATTTTTATTTCTTTTTACTTTTGTAGAAATGAGGTTTCACTATGTTGCTCAGTTCGGTGTCTTGAACTCTTGGCTTCAAGTGATCCTCCAGCCGCTGCCTCCCAAAGTGCTAACATTACAGGTGTGAGCTACTACAACCAGCCTGTAAAATATTTTTTATGTAGAATTTTCGTCATGCGTTATGTAGTGACACCAGTTTTCTTTAACCTATTTTCACTTCTCTTTTTTTGTGTGTTAGTAATACCTTGGTCAAAATAGGTTTACATTAATTATTATTATATAACATAACACTTTCACTACTTTAGCATTAAGGGCAATTTTTTTATAAGTTGTTTCTATACAAAGAATGATGTATTAAATTTAAGAGTTGTTATCTATAAATATGGGAAATCTCTGTAAGTGGCTATATTATCTCTGAATCTAAGGTCTTGGTCCATATTCTTAACGCCATACATCATATTTGTATATATGCCTGTGTGTTATTCATGTCTGCATATTGGGCAGAACCATCTGTGAACCAGGCCCTTGCCTTCTCTTCCTCTGTCAGCTGATCATAGGGAATTCTCCATGATGCCATTGATGCAGGCTTGAGAGAGAAGGCAGGGTGGCAGGAGTGGAGACCATGGGCATTTGAGCCATTTCCTCATATAACTTACTTGTGTCTTCAGGACCTGCTTGAGCCCAATCACTTATATACCACTTCCATTTGATGATGGAATGCTGCTGTGCACACCCCGTGTTCCTGCTGGGTGCCTCAGAAAGCACCCAATTCATGATAAGCAGTTCAGGTCACATGGTGACTTGAAAACCCAGAGTCAAATGTTCAGTTTCTACCAAGTAACAAGCCAAGAGCTGTCTCTCAAAAGGAGACTAGTTATCTACAGAAGATGGCAGGGCCTTGCTCCAAAATCCTAGAGGCCTCCGCTGTGATTCACCTCTGGGGGCCTGCCAAAGGCCCCAAACAGGGTTCCTATCTGCCACTGACACCCCAAGCACCATTGGATCTGCTGGGTCATATGTCCCAAGTGGCAGAGCAGCTTGTACAGCAGCCCGGACCTGTTGCAGAGCCTTCTCCTGTTCTGGACCCCACTCAAAACTGGCTGACTTTCAGGTCACTGGATAAATGGGCTGGAGTATCACACCCAAATCAGGAATGTGTTGCCTCCAAAAATCCAAATAGGCCCACTAGGCATTGCCTAGTGTACGAGGGGCCAAATGCAGCAACTTACTGTAATAGCTCTACAGGCCCCACACCACTGGACCCCTAGACATTTTACTGAGGTAGAAGGCCCCTGAATTTTAGTCAGATTTATTTTCCATCCCCTGGCATGCAAATGTCTCACCAATAAACCCAGTGTGTTTGCTACTTCTGATTCACTGGGTCTAATCAGCATTATGTTATCAATGTCATGAACCAGTGTGATATCTTACAGAAGAAAGAAGCGATCAAGGTCTCTGAACAAGATGATGACACAAAGCCAGAGAGTTGATACACCCCTGAGGTAGGACAGTGAAGGTGTATTGCTGGCCTTGCCAGCTGAAGGCAAATTGCTTCTGGTGGACCTTTTGGGCAGGCATTGAGAAAAATACATTTGCCAAGTCAATGGCTGCATACTAGGTGCCAGGAGATTTATTAATTTGTTCAAGTGATGAAGCCACATCTGATATAGCAGCTGCAATTGGAGTCACCACTTGGTTAAGCTGATGGTAATCCACTGCCGTTCTCCAGGATCCATCTGTCTTCTGCACAGGCCAAATGAGAGAGGTGAATGGGGATGTGGTGGGAATCACCACCCCTGTGTCTTTCAAGTCTTTGATGGTGACATTAACCTCTGCAGTCCCTCCAGGGATGCAATACTGTTTTTGATTTATTTTTTTTTTCTAGGTAGAGGCAGCTCTAATGGTTTTCATTTGGCCATTTCCACCTAGTAGCCCTCACCCTACCAGTCAGGGAGCCAATGTGGAGATTCTGCCAGCTGCTAAGTATGTCTATTCCAATTTTGCATTCCGGAACTGGGGAAGTGACCACAGGATGAGTCCGGGGACCCACTGGACCCACTGTAAGTCAGACGTGAGCTAAAATTCTATTAATTACCTGACCTCCATAAGCTCCTACTTTAACTGGAGAACGAGAATGATGTTTTGGGTCCCTTGGAATCAGTGTCAGCTCAGAAGCAGTGTCCAGTAGTCCCTGAATGGTCTGGTCATTCCTCTTTCCCCACTGCACAGTTAGCCTGGTAAAAGGCCAGAGGCATCCTTGGGGAAGGATGGGAGAAAGATTAACAGTATAAATCGTCAGTAGTGCAGTGGTGTACTTCCTTAAGCGACCTGGCCTCCCCTTCATTCAAGGGGTTTTAGGTTTGTAAACTGATTCAAGTCTGGAATTGATTGAGGAGCTGTGAGTCTCTGTTTTTGTAATTCACATTAGTCATTTGTCCACTTGACCTGGAAGTTTTCTGTTTATACAAATTAAGTTAGAACGCGGTAGGCTTCCTATCAGTTTCACTTCTAGGAACACTGACTAATTAGCCAATACCAGAGTTCTATGCAAGTCAGACTATTCTGATTGCTGCTTTGCTTCTGTCCATTTCAGTAACAATGCCCACCTTGTCTTTGATGGTTGGGTGTCGCCACTTGGCCCCTGCCACCTTGAGATCCAATTATTCCCACTGCATGTAAATTTTGTAGTTAAGTGATTGTGGTTCTCACTGTAAGATCTGGCGCACAAAGAGCAGTCACGGGGCTCTTCAAGGATGCAGATGCTCCTCTCACAAATCTATTTCACAAGCTATTATGGTAAAGGGCATATCTTCTGGGCCCTCCCAGCTGGGATGGGTATGTCTAAAGTGACAAAATCGCGATAGCATCTTAATCTCCCTAAGCCCTTGGATCCCTTCCTCTACATTAAACCAAGGGAGATCAGGCATTTCTAGCTCACTCACGGTGGGCCATCTTTTGATTCACATTTCAGCTAACCAAACAAATAAACTATTAGAATCTTTTCTAACTCCCTGAGTTGCAACATTAAATGCAGAGTCCCTGCTTAGTGGGTCCAAATCAGTAAGTTCAGCCTGATCCAACTTTATGTTCTCTCCACCATTATCTCACACCCCTAATATCCATTCCCATGCCTGTTCTCCAGATTTCTGCTCATATAAATCAGAAAGCTCAAGCAGTTCTTTTGGAGTGTAGCACATCTCCTCATGGGCCATACTAGGGGCCTATTGGGATTTTAATCTAGTTATAGGTCTAGAAGCAAACAGGGGTATTATGGGTGGGTCCTGAGAAGAATCAACATTGTCTTGCCTAGCAATGGCCTCAGGAGAGGCCATCACTATTGTCTCAGGTAGTGCATGCTTAATCTCCTCAGACAAACGTGGAAAGACTGATGGCAGTGTGGGTGGTAGAGGGAATGTTGTCACCACTGGGGATGGGGAAGCTGTTTTCTCTGGCAAAAAGACTCATCAGAGTTTACAAGATCAGTGTCCCCAGCTTCATCAAGATACTCTCACACATCCCCATTCCAAGTTGCAGGGTCCCATTCTTTTTCAGTCAGTGCCCTCACTTTGACATAGACGTCTGATGAGACTGAGGGTGCACCTTTTATTGCAGGTCAGCCACTCACAGGATAAGAGCTTGTGTCTGATTTTCCACAATTTCAGCCCATTGTCTGTAGAGATAAGACTTTCACTCTGGGCAATCTTAGAAGACTTGCGGCTCATTATTTGCTTCTGGAGCTGGAAGTTAAAATCTCTAATCTCATCCTTTGCTTTCATTACCTTGTCCAGCGAACATGGTAGCAACCAACCAACTTTATTATATTCCTTGGTTCTCCACATATGGTCAAAGATACTATGTACAGAGTCAATAAACCCCTTCCCCTACCCCTTAAGTGGTGAATCAAGAGTATCAAATGCATTTATTTTGCATAACTCTCTAATCAGTTGACACTAAGGATTCTCAGTGTTCTCCATACTTTTGGAAGTAGAGTACTTAGCATTCTTGGGTGTCATCAGATTAAGCAGTCAACTTCAGAAACCCCAAAATGAACTAAAGAACCCCATCCTTAAGATTCTGTCTGTGGCCAAAGGCCTGAGAGCCCCTGGTAAACCACTGGTGTAAGTCCAAGAGTCCAGAAGCTGAAGAACTTGGAGTCTAATGTTCAAGGGCAGGGAGCCTCCAGCATGGGAGAAAGACGAAGTCCAGAAGGCTTAGCAAGCCTGGCCTTTCACCTTCTCCTGCCTGCTTTATTCTAGCCACACTGGCAGCTGATCAGATGGTGCCCACCCAAATTGAAGGTGGATCTGCCACTCCCAGTCCACTGACTCAAATGTTAATCTCCTTTGCCAACATCCTTACAGACATACCCAGGAACTATACTTTGCATCCTTCAGTCCATTCCAGTTGGCACTCAGTGTTAACCATCACAAGGTCTGAGAGTTAAAATTGGACAATAGGCTGAGCATGGTGGCTTACACCTGTAATCCTAGCATTTTGAGAGGCTGAGGTGGGCGGATCACTTGATGTCAGGAGTTTGAGACCAGCCTGGCCAACATGGAAAAACCCTGTTTCTACTAAAAATACAAAAACAATTAGCTGGGTGTGGTGGCATGCTCCTGTAATCCCAGCTACTCAGGAGGCTGAGGCAGTAGAATCGCTTGAGCTTGGGAGGTGGAGGTTGCAGTGAGCCAAGATCGCACCATTGTACTCCAGCCTGGGTGACAGAGCAAGATAAATCTCAAAAATAAATAAAATTGGATAATAGCTTTGTCTGCCTCATTAAAAGTTAAGTTTATATATCTGATGTGATGGGAGGGCTGTTACCCTCCAGAAAAGGAGTTAGTTCTTTAACAGATGAAGGAAAATGAACATTACAAGGCATTGTGGAGATGTTGCTAAGCTCTTTAATATTTGGAGACTCAGTATAATTTTCATCTATTCTTGTGAAACTTGATTTATGCTCATATCATCTTCAAGGGTGTTTGCTATGCCTAGATACTACCTTTACCACTAATTACTTCATAGTTTTTCTTTAAACCAATCCATTTTGCTTTAGGTCCGCCCTAAGCAATAATATCTATGAAATCACAGGCTTGCAATATTGATTACTTTCTTTTCTGAAACACATTAAAATAAATAAAACAGTTTTAAATGCCCATATATCACCTAAAATCAGTTTGAACCACTGGTGGGTTTTATATATATATATGTATATATATAATACACATATATAATATCACAGTTTTTGAAAGCACCGAAAAGAAAAACCAAGCAGATTATTGACTTTTTTTTTTTGAGATAGAGTCTTGCTCTGTCAACCAGGCTAGAGTGCAGTGGCATGATCTTGGCTCATGGCAGCCTCATTCTCAGGCTCAAGCAGTTCTTCTGCCTCAGCTTCCCAAGTAACTGGGACTATAAGTGCATACAACCACACTCAGCTAATTGTTGTATTTTTAGTAGAGATAGGGTTTTACTATGTTGGTCAGGCTGGTCTTAAACTCCTGACCTCAGGTAATCCATCTGCCTCAGCCTCCCAAAGTGCTGGGATTTACAGGCCTGAGCTACTGCACCCAGTTGTGACTTTTTGTTTCTCTTCTTTTCCTCCTCCTCCTCCTCCTCCTCCTCCCCTCCTCCTCCTCCTCTCTTCCTCCTCCTCCTGCTCCTCTTTCTCCTCCTTCTTCATTTATTAGTATTGTTATTTTGAGACAGTGTCTTACTCTGTGGCCCAGGCTGGAGTGCAGTGGCATGGTCTTGCCTCACTTCAACTTCCACCACCCAGGTTCAAGGGATTCTCCTGCCTCAGCCTCCCAAGTAGCTGAGATTACAGGCATGCCATCACACACGGCTAATTTTTGTATTTTTTTAGAGATGGAGTTTCACCATGTTGCCCAGGCTGGTCTCAAACTCCTGACCTCAAGTGATTTGCCTGCCTTAGCCTTCCAAATGACTGGGATTACAGGTGTGAGTCACCGTGTCCAGCCATTTCTTCTTATTTTTTTTTAATATAATAGAGGTGGAGTCTCACTATGTGGCCCAGGCTGCTCTTGTATTCCTGGGCTCAAGTGATTCTTCTGTCTCAGCCTCCCAAGGTGCTGGGATTATTGGCTTGAGCCACTGCACCTGGCCAGGTTATTGACTTGTTTTTTTTTAAATACTTATTTCACCATCCACTAAAGAGTAAAATTAATTTTGGTTAAGTTGGCACAAAATTTTCAGAGTAGTTTCTGTAGTTGTGTTGCGATTATTGGAAACTAAAAATTATACACACACACACACACACACACACACACACACATATATACATCCATGCTTAGACAGATAGTGGGTTATATAAACTCTAATTTGGGATAGAGCCAACCATTTTCAGTTGCTTAGGCAGTCAGCAATATTTATTTGAGGGCTACTATGAAGACACCATTATTTTATATTTGTGCCTCTATTCTTACAAGCGGTATGAAAAATGATAATGAACAATCTGGAACTTCTGGGTTGTGAGGTATTTTTATTTTGTGCATCTGTTAGTAATAATCTGTTGTTTATACTAAGTTTATAATAAAGTAAATACTGTAATATGGTCTGTTTCAGTATGGTTTGCCTAATGGAACATAGGAAAAAGACTTCATGTAGAGAAAGAGATCAGTAGGTTTCACAGTCGTAACAAAATGGTCTGTCTGATTTTCTATTATACATCCATCCCCATTCACTTAATATTTAAACAAATGTGAACAAATGGAGAAGCTTCTGGAGAGGACATTTAGAGCCCATGTAACATCTCTCCACGTAGACTCAGAATTTGTATCTGGAAGGAAGTTGAGAAATCGCTTTTTTCAACTCCCTTGTTTTATTAATGAGAAAACTGAGGTCCTCAGACTAAGTGATTTGCCCAAAGACATGCTTCTGGCCTATCTGCTTTGTTACATTTATGCAGTTGGTAAAGTTTTACCTTTTCTTCGTCTTGGGAAAATTGGGATATGTTAGAAAGCATTATGTTGTCCCACCTGTGTCCATTTTTTGGGGGTAGGGTGGACAATGAAACAACATCTATTTTATTTTAAAATACAGAAATCCCATGATCAGCCAACTCCACTTTGCGTCATTTTTGAAATACAGTAAATAAACATTAATTTTTGCTGACACAGAACATACTTTACTATCATTTGTACCAATAAAAAATTAACCTGCCGGGCATGGTGGCTCATGCCTTGCATCCCAAAACTTTGGGAGGCTGGGGTGGGTGGATTGCTTGAGACCAGGAGTTTGAGACCAGCCTGGGCAACATGGCAAAACTCCATTTCTACTAAAAATACAAAAAAAATTAGCCCGGCGTGGTGGTGCACACCTATTATCTCAGATACTCGGGAGGCTGGGGCATGAGAATCACTTGAACCCAGGAGGCAGAGGTTGCAGTGAGCCAAGTTCACACCACTGCACTCCAGCCTGGGTGACAGAGTGAAACTGTTCCAAAAAAAAATTTAACCTATTGAATTAGAGAATTAACCTATTGAATCAGGAAGTATTTATGTTTCTAATATACTTGAATGAGAGAGGAAAACATTTCTAAGCAATGTCAAGATATATTATATATAATAAATATTTCTGTTTTTATGGCAAGTAAGTATATGTACATTTAAACATTCCAAGTTCTTGATTTTTAATCTATAATTATGTCTAATAATAATAATAGAACAATACAAATACATATTATAAAGTGATAAATAATAAGTACTATATAGTAATGAAATGAAAGCTGATAATCAAATGTAACATAAAAATAAAATTTTATATTAAGGCATAATAAAAACTGTTATGAAATAAGTTACCTAAAGAATAAGCTGGCCAGGTAGAGTGGATCACATGCACCTGAAAAAATCGCTTTAAGAAGTGATTTTTCACTTCTCAGCACTTTGAGAAGCCAAGGCAGGTGGATCACTTAAGCCCAGGAGTTTAAGACCAGCCTGGGTGACAGAGTGAAGCCCTGTCTCTACAAAACATACACAAATTATCTCTGCTATTGGGAAGGCTGCAGTGGGAGGATTGCTTGAGCCTGGGAGTCAGAGGTTGCAGTGAGCTATGATCATGCCACTGCACTCCAGCCTGGGTGACAGGGAGACCCTGTCTCAAAACAAAACAAAGCAAAAGAAGAAGCGGAGTTGTTCTCCTGAAGCATCAGACCAAGGGTCAGAAAACAAAAGAAACTTCTGTGCAGAAAAACACTGCCCAGGCCCCAGTAGTCTTCTTGGTTTGCTTTTCATAATTGCAACCATAGTATAAAATGACTGTCACATGACAATGACAAACATAAATTAACAGGTGCAGTGACTCATGCCTATAATCCCAACACTTTGGGAGACTGAGGCAGGAGGATGTTTGAGCCCAGGAGTTTGAGAGCAGCCTGGGCAATATATCAATACCTCATCTCTACTAAAAATAAAAAAATTAGTGAAGTGAGATGGCATATGCCTGTTGTCACAGCTTCTCAGGAGGCTAAGCGAGGTGGATCACTTATATCTGGGAGGTTGAAGCTGCAGTGAGCCGCGATCATGCCACTGCACTCTAGCCTGGGCAACAGAGCAAGACGCTCTCAAAAAGTAAAAATGAAGACTGGGTGCGGTGGCTTATGCCTGTAATATCAGCACTTTCGGAGGCCAAGGTGGTGGATCACAAGGTTATGACTTTGAGACCAGTGTGGCCAACATAGTGAAACCCCCGTCTCTACTAAAAATACAAAAATTATCTGGGTGTAGTGGTGGGCGCCTGTAATCCCAGCTACTCGGGAGGCTGAGGCAGGAGAATCATTTGAACCCTGGCGGTAGAGGTTGCAGTGAGCCGAGATTGCTCCATATCACTCTAGTCTGGGTGACAGAATGAGACTCCATCTCAAAATAATAATAATAATAATAAAATAAATACAAATAAAATGAGCAAGCCAAGAAGTAAAGGTTTAATTTCATCTGATACCTAAACAAGAAGTCAAAGAAGAATAGGATAGCAAGTGCCATACTTTACCTAGGAAGTTAAAAATAACTTCAAAGGAAGGACAGCTAATTTTGTTTTTCTAATAGGTTTATACTGGATTGCTCCACAGCCTATTGGTAAAAGTCACTTTGAGCACTTAGAGAACACATCTTTATCCTTAGTGTGTTCCAATTTAAAAAGTGTTATTACTTCTTTTTGGAAACTGAGCCTCCGAGTAGTTCTGAGGTCTCCCAGGCCAGCAGAAACTGAGACAGGGAAAATGAGCAACCATTATCCCCAGGATGCGGTGATTTGCCGTAACTGAGAAGGCAAGTGAGTTTTCACAGTACAAAATGCGTTGCCAGTTGTTAATTCTTCTGTTAATGTTACCAGAGAGTACATATTCTAAATCTCTTCACCTGTGTTTTCAGACTCAAAGCAGCTCTAAAACATGTACATTCTTTCCAGTCAAGTTCACTTATCCATCCATCCATAAACGTTTATAGAATCCCGCTATGGGCCATCCACTGTGTAAGTGCTGGCTGTGATGCTGTTCTCTCTTCAACATTGAGAAGAGATGATTCTCTAAGAGTTATGATAATCCTTTTGCTGTTCTCCTGTGGTGACCCCAGAAAATGCCAGATTAGAGGCCTCTCAAATGAACACAATATCCTCCCAGTCTCTGCAGTGTGTGTCATTTGTCATTGACACAGGATAGTCATTTTATACCATGGTTGCAACTATGCAAAACAAACCAAGGAGACAACTCTTGGAGCCTGGGCAATACTTTTTGTTTGTTTGAGACAGAGCTTCACTCTCGTCGCCCAGGCTGGAGTGCAACGGCGCAGTCTCGGCTCAGTGCAACCTCCGCCTCCCGGGTTCAAGCAGTTCTCCTGCCTCAGCCACCTGAGTAGTTGGGATTACATGTGCCGTCACCATGCCTGGCTAATTTTTGTATTTTCAGTAGAGATGGGGTTTCACCATCTTGGCCAGGCTGGTCTTGAATTCCTGACCTCATGATCCACCCTCCTTAGCCTCTCAAAGTGCTAGGATTACAGGTGTGAGCCACCATGCCTGGCTGGCAATGCTTTTCTGCACAGGAGTTTGCTTTTTTCTGACTCTTGGTCTGATGCTTCAGAAGAAAAGCTCTGCTCATTCCTCTCTTAGTAATCAAGAACAAGGTCCCACCTTCCAGTCTCTCCAGTGACAGCAGCAAAGGTACCTGCAGAGGAGAAGAATTCTGCGCATAACCTGTTCTTGCTCTCTTCTTGGATGGGGCTGTGGCTGTGTCCATTGCTAGTGTCTTTGGTGGCTGATATGATTTGGCTGGATCCCCACTCAAATCTCATCTTGAATTGTAGCTCCCATAATTCCCAGGTGTTGTGGAGGAATCTGGTGGGAGATAATTGAATCATGGGGGCAGTTCCCCTATGCTGTTCTCATGGGGAGTGAATAAATCTCATGAGATCTCATTATTTTATAAGGGTTTCCCCTTTCACTTGGCTCCCATTCTGTCTTGCCTGCCACCATGATTGTGAGACCTCTCTAGACACATGCATCTGTGAATCCATTAAGCCTCTTTTTCTTGATGAATTACCTAGTCTTGGTTATATCTTTATCCACACTGTGAAAATGGACTATTGCAGTGGCCTTCCCTCTTCCCAGAGTTAGTGAATACAAAGACTTCAGCCAGTTACAGGCACTTCATTTCTGCCTCATAGTCATTGTCTTTAATATGTTTAACCCTTTAGTTGATCATTAAGCATTTCTTCTTTAGGAAAGCCTTGTTTAGTTACTCTCACCACTACGTAATGCCAGTGACTTCAGAGCACTTCGGTTTTGTTTTTTTGAGACAGAGCCTCACTCTGTCACCCAGGCTGGAGTGCAGTGGCATGATCTTGGCTCACTGCAACCTCTGCCTCCCAGGTTCAGGAGATTTTCCTGCCTCAGCCTCCCCAGTAACTGGAACTATGGGTGCTTACCACCAAGCCCAGATAATTTTTGTATTTTTAGTGGAAATGAGGTTTCACCATGTTAGCCAGGCTGGTCTCAAACTCCCAACCTCAGGTGATCCACCCACCTTGGCTTCCCAAAGTGCTAGGATTACAGGCGTGAGCCACCACGTGTGGCCCTCTAAGTACTTTGTTGATCATAAATGTATTCATTCTGTTTACTAATATGCCCTATACAATTTGTTATAAACCCGATTAAATTGCAAACTCCTTGAAGACAGGCACCATGTCTGCTTTTCCTGTCTCTATGGCAGAGAAGCTACCCAGTTTATTACTGTTATATGACATAAGCAAACAGAAAAACAAAACAACAGAAACCGTAATGTCTTGTGGAAAGACCTTATATTCAGTTAAGGATTGTAGGACGACCTCACTGCAGAATGCACTGACCTTTTGAGAAGTGCTTTGCTGCTTACAGCAATTTTTTTTTCAAGCTCTCATATCACAACAACTTGGCTCCATCACAATTAATCTTATATGGTAATGCAGTGACAATGAGATGATTTCTCTGGAGAATCTATGCTAATACTATTAAAATGCTCTTACAATGTCAGAGTAAGAGCAAGTGGGGACTGTGCTTATGCAATTATGATATTATAGTGATGGGCGATTACCATAGGAAACTACTAATTCAAGCCTGCAGGGACTTGCATTATGAAGCCATTATAACATGAGATTATAATGACACAATAACTTGGCTGCACCTTCGTGATGTGAAAACTAAAAGCTAATTTGAATGCAAGTTGTATTTCCATTAAATTGTAATTAAACACTGAAAGCCATGCTTGTTTAAATTGGAGCCGGAGACTTGCAATCCAGAAATGGAAGTTGTGGGGAAGGAGTGCATGGTGAGTGCAAGCTTCGAGGGGTCTAGAAACCATTTGCAACTCTGCCCTTTAGTATTTTCTGGGTGTGAAAGCTGTCATTGAAGGTGCTTCTCCAGATTTCCTCCCTCTCTGCTGGTCCTCTAGAGCAATCAAAAACAGTACCAAGACACAGGAAGCGTGGGTCCAATTTCCATTCCTATCATGACCACCAACTAACATTTAGAGCCTTTTTCGTTCATTTTTGAAGTGGGCATAAAGCACCTTACCTCCCTCAATACAAGAGACTAAAGCAAATTTTTTTCCATGAAAAATTACCTTTTGTTATATACCACAAAATTAATCCATATTCAAAATCAGACAGAACAGATAAGTACAAAGGGAAAAAAGATTTTTTTAAAACTTTAAAAATTCCACCCCCAGAGATGACCTATATTAGCATCTCTGGGTATTTTCTTTCAGACTATTCTCTGTGCATCGTATCAACATACTATTCTTCAGAAATTTGCATTCTACAACACTTTTAAAACCTACTTACTGATTCTTCTCACCCTTTCTAGTTGCAAGATCTATTTCTTATCCAAGAGATTCCAGTTGATAAGTTTTGTTTGTTTTTTAAAGGTCAGCTCAAGCTGGACGATTTTACATGTCACTTGGGAAAGTATATTTTACTATTAGAGAATCATATTTGGAAAGGTTTATGCTCTGCATATATCAGTTATAGGGTGGATCAATAGTAAATTCTTCAGATTCTACTAGCTGTGCTGTAGGTAATCCATATTTCTCTCTGTTTAGGAATCAGTGGTGCCTTTGAGAAATCATAGGGTTCTAATTTGTTCTCAAACAGATTATTATGTGGTTTAGATAAACATAGATTATTAAAAAGAAAAACTAGAAAAAGTTAGGAACTACAGAACTTGTTAGATACACCCCTACATCTGCTAGTTCAAATCTCCTAGGGTCACACAGCAGCTTGTATGTATTCCCTCCTAATTATGACTCAAAGTAGTTACTGCTCGTTGTTTTCAATATAGTTGAGTTTTTGATATTAGGTATTTGGTTTGCACTTAGATATGCTATATACTTCAGAGTTATTTTTATTACCACTTTTCGCAATGACCAAATGAAGAAGACAAGTCTAAATTTAACTAGAGTTTTTGGTTTTTTTTTTTTTTTTTTTTTTTGAGAAGGAGTCTTGCTCCGTTGCCCAGGCTGGAGTGCAGTGGTGCAATCTTGACTCACTGCAACCTCTGCCTCCTGGGTTCAAGTGATTCTTCTGCCTCAGCCTCCCAAGTACCTGAGACTACAGGTGCACACCACCCACCTGGTTAATTTTTGTACTGTTTTGGTAGAGATGGGGTTTCACCATATTGGCCAGGCTGGTCTTGAACTCCTGACCTCACGATCCACCCCCCTCAGCCTCCCAAAGTGCTGGGATTACAGATATGAGCCACTAGAGTCTTATTTTTATCATTAGGAAAAGGAAAGCACAGTGCAGTTAAAGGGCTTTCTTCATGTCACTCAGTGAACAGTGAAATCGGCATTAGGTCTTCTGTTCCTGGGGAATTACAGGTGTGATTTTAGGCTAAGATATGATGTTACCTTGGGTTAATACTTCCATACGAATGGAGACAAGAATAACTAATTTTGATGATCATGGAAAATATCTATGTAGCTTAGTGAAACAAACACTGGACAAGCTGAGAGACTGGGATCTAGTTTAGGCTATCTGACCTTCAAAGATAAAAGATTCTATTTTAGCATCTTAAAATGAAGTCACCAAATTAAACAATCTCCATGGTTTATTCCAGCTCAAAAATTCTAAAACCAAGTAGTATTTAATATTAATTGAAATGCAAACATTTTAAGAATTATACATTTTAATATTTAACAATATAGTTTACCTACTTTAAAACCGTTAATCTAAATTCAAAACCAGTCCTTACTTGGATGGCATTTAATAATTTGACATTTTTTAGCAGTGATTTGAAATTTATTAAAATTATTAAATTTGCAGATATTAATCTAATCCAAAAAAGAGATGAAAATTACAGTTTTCTTTCTTTTTTTTTTCTTTTAGAAACAGAGTCTCACTTTGTTTCCCAGGCAACCTACTGCAACCTCCACCTCCCAAGTTCAAGAGATTCTCTTGCCTCAGCCTCCCAATTTCTGTGAATTCTTAGGAAGCAGGTGATAGTAATGCTTGAGGTGTGAAATTTAGCTATGGTGCCAGACAAACCTTTCCTGCCTTGGATTATAGGTACCCACCATCACGCCTGGTTATATTTTTGTATTTTTGGTAGAGGTGGGGTTTCACCGTGTCGGCCAGGCTGGTCTTGAACTCCTGACCTCAGATGATCTGCCCACTTCAGCCTTCCAAAGTGCTGAAATTACAGGCATGAGCTACCCTGCCGGACTGAAAATTACAGTCATTTGATATATGAGCAATATTGTTAAAGTACAGTTAAAACTACAGTGAAAAGAGATTTTTGCTTGTATAACTACATAAGTGTATAGATAAATCATTGTGTCAAATAATTTTTAAATATATGATTTTCCTGTGAATTCTTAGGAAACAGGTAAAAGCAATAATTGAGGTGCTTTTAAATTAAGCTATGGTGCTAGACAAACCTTCTAAATATTTTAATGCAGCTTATTTTTATGGGGACAATATATAAGCAAATTAAATATAATTAAATTTTCTTTATATTATATATATATATATGTTACTTAAAATTTGTTATTTGATGGTAGAGATTTTTTCTGTTTTTGTGAGTTTTTTTTCTCTAGAGAACATAGAATTCAGAGTATTTTCTCATTCGTCTCAAAGCCTGGGAAAGAGTGATTATTGCTCTATGACACGTGTAGTCATTATGGATTTGCCCTTGACCCCATTGTAGTAAATCAGCTTTCAGGAGTTGAAATAAGCTGTTTGTTACTTTACTTTTAGTACTAAATATAAAGTAGTAAAATGCCATCAAATACTGGTCTCCCCAAAACACTTCCTGTGTCAGGTGCTATGCTCCCTTAGGACCAGACAAAATTTGTTACCTTGAGTTCTTTCTTAGATCATTAATAAAGGCTACCTCTAAAGCAATTTTTCTCAAACTTAGAGTTCCAGAAACTTTCAACAAAATTTTTTATTCTGTCTTTCGTTTGTATAATCATCAAGCCATGTAAGCATATTCTGAATCAATATACCTATTTTATAACTGTATATGGCCCTAGGATTTCATTATATGCATTTCCATTACTTTTTAAGACTTGAGCGATACCAAATTATTACCTAAAATAACAACATTTATCTTTTTCATGACTTTTTTTTTCAGACTGGGATCTCTGTTTTACTGGGAGCCATGACTGTGTTTCCAAGGACTTTTTTTTTTGAGATGAAGTCTCGCTCTTGTCTCCCAGGCTGGAGTACAGTGGCATGATCTCGGCTCACTGCAATCTCCACCTCCCGGATTCAAGAGATTCTCCTGCCTCAGCCTCCCAAGTAGCTGGGATTATAGGTGCCTTCCACCAAGCCCATCTAATTTTTGTATTTTTAGTAGAGGGAGGGTTTCCCATGTTGGCTAGGCTGGTCTCAAACCCCTGACCTCAGGTAATCTGCCTCACTCAGCCTTCCAAAGTGCTGGGATTACAGGCGTGAGCCATGGCACCCGGTCGGTTGTTATACTGTTTTTAAAGATCTCCCACGTGATGCTTACAGAACTTACAGCAGTGTATTCTGCCTTTAGTGAAAGTGTAATATAGCTCACCATCCTTGTCTAAATAATAACCCCATTTCTTCATTGGTGAAATGGGAATAATAATAATAAACGTGGATTTCATCTCAAAGTACATCCTATGGTCCAGTCTTCCACTGTTTTTGATGACTCGCCTTCTGTTGATCCCTTGCCTACTTCACTGGGACATTAGGAGATTTAATTAAAGTGTGTAGATTGTCTAAGCTCTTCAGAGAAACACACAGCGTTATTATGGTAGATAACACTTCTGATCTTCCATAATCTCTTGAAGGTAATGAAACCAGCAATATAGAAAGCTGAGGCTTGAATGTAGTCAGAATTTTATGAAGACACATCCATACAATGCTTTATTAATAGTGGTCATCGTTGTGGGCTTGAGAGTTCAGAATTCGGTTCCTGTGAACTTTCTAATTGTTCTAACCATTCTGATATAACTTTTTTCCTGTCAATAAATAACACGTTTGAGAGATGAGTTAAGTATTTAGGTCCTGCTGGTTTTACTCAACTTTCAAGGGTTTACTATTTTGTTTTCAAACTATGATTATTACAAAACTTCTGTAAGTTGGAGCGGCAGGGGCTGAGGAGTAGGGGAGGCAGTATTTATCCAGGCTTGTGTTTGCCCTGAAACGCAGTCCTGCTTTTAAGATCCCTGAGGAACAAGGAAAATTGCTTTCATTTCCTGACTTGTCTCCTGGTCTCCGGTTTCTCCAGCTTTCAGCCTATACTCCAACTGCCTACTTAATGATCTCCCTAATATAGTCCTCATCCTCTGGGCCAAGTCTGTGTGTCAGTATTTTTCACTGTAAACTAATGTGCAACCTACAATGAGCCTTTACAGGATGCTTTAAGGTCCTGAAACATGCTCCTCATGGCTCCTATCATCAGAAAGTCTCTGTGACATGTGACCTCCAGGAAGCCTTCTCATTCCTCCAGTATCAGTGAATGTTGTCCATACTGATCTCACAGGGCACTTGCTTTGTACCTGTATCAGTCCATTTTCACACTGCTGATAAAGACATACCTGAGACTGGGTAACTTATAAAGAAAAGGGGTTTAATTGACTCAGTTCCACATGGCTGGGAAGGCCTCACAATCATGGTGGAAGGGAAGGGAGGAGCAAGTCACATCTCACATGGCAGCAGGGAAGAGAGAGCTTATGCAGGACAACCCCTCTTTATAAAACCATCAGATCTTCGGAGACTTATACATTATCACAAGAACAGCATGGGAAAGACCCACCCCCATGATTCAGTTACCTCCCACTGAGTCCCTCCGATGACACAGAGGAATTGTGGGAGCTACAATTCAAGATAAGATTTGGGTGGGGACACAGCCAAACCATATCAGTACCTCTCTCCGAACATTTACTACACTCTGCTTTATACCCTAAGTATCATATTAATATATAAAAACAATCAGTGTCTCATTGCATGCTTACCATGTATGTGCCATGCACTGTGTTGGGGGCTCCTGTCTTAGGGGCAGGATTGTTTCTTTTTCATCTTTGTTTCCCTGCATATCTTCTGTTGGAGTTAGTAGATTCTCAGCTAACATTTGCTACAATAAATTGAAATGTATGCAGGTGAAATTAGCACATGCCTGGAAAGCCGACTTCCTTGTAGTGCCTTCTTATGCCCTGAGAACTTAAGATCCAAGTTGCCCCCTCAGATCTGTCAATCATTGCAGTTTTTCTTAATATTTCAGGAACTGTAAAGATCATTGGTCAGAAGCCTATAAAGAGGACCTAATACCAATGAAAACATAGGTTTGCTTGTGGCTGAAATTACATTCCATCAGTGTGGTGACGGGTGAGTAGAACAGAACTAAATATTTGCTCATTGGTTGAGCAGACATTTATCTGCCTCTGTGCAATCACTGTTTGTATTAGTTCATTCTCACACTGCTATAAAGATACTACCCAAGTCTGGGTAATTTATGATGAAAAGAGGTTTAATTGACTCGTAGTTCTGCCCAGCTAGGGAGGCCTCGGGAAACGTACAATTATGGTGGAAGGGGAATTAGGTATGTCTTACATGGCAGCAAGAGAGAGAGAGGGCGGGCGAAAACAGGTAAAACTGCCTCATAAAACAGTAAGATCTTGTGAGAACTCACTCAGGAACAGCATGGGGAAAACCGTCCCCATGATCCAGTCACCTCCCACATGGTCCTTCCCTCAACATGTAAGGATGATGAGGATTACAATTTGAGATGAGATTTGGGTCGGGACACAGAGCCAAACCATATCACTATTACAGCTGGGAGTTGCACTTACTGATCCCAGTATGGGAATGGAGTTAGTTATCCAAACAAAGTCTAGTTACAAGTACCCCTCTCCTTTTCATCAGTTACGTTGTCGAGTTTCCCAGACAGGTGTCCAGGCAGGCAGCAGACCAGAGCAAGGCAAGGGCCAGAGGCAGAATGGAAAAGTCTCAGCTCCCTGCAAGTGGCTCTCAGGACTTTTTCTATTATAACTACCATTGTTTACACCAAACAGGCGAGGTTAGACCATCTAAAAATGGGTACCTGCACTGATCATTTGTTTGTTTGTTTAAGACAGAATCTTGCTCTATCACCCAGGTTGCAGTGCAGTGGCACCATCTCAGCTCACTGCAACCTCTGCCTCTCCAGTTCAAGTGATTCTGATGAGTCAGCCTCCCAAGTAGCTGGGATTACAGGCGCATGCCACCACACCCGGCTAAGTTTCGTATTTTTAGTAGAGATGGGGTCTTGCCATGTTGGCCAGGCTGGTCTCAAACTCCTGACCTTAAGTGATCTACCTGTCTCAGCCTCCTAAAGTGCTGGGATTAGAGGCGTGAGCCACTCCACCTGGCCTGATTCTTTTAAACTCTGGATTAGCAAAACCTAGTAGCCAAAATCAAGACTATTCTCAGAGAGTCTAGTGTGTGATCTTCAAAGGACCTCAGGAAATTTGTGGGGAAATACTTTTTAGATATAGTGTATAGTTATTTGTGCAACTGAATCACACAGCCTTTCTGTGATTCAAAGTTTATTTCAAAATTAAACAGCCTTAGAAAGAAATTCCTGTGGATGGTCTGTAAATTTACAACATTTGCCGAAGAGCCACTATCGTTTTACTTCTTATAAAGGAAGAGCTATGGCCATGAATTACCTGCAGTAATTTTACTAAGTATTTTTAGTTTTCTGATTTTCAGTTGACTTCCACCAATGCAGATAGAAAATGTCTATGGTGATGAAGTCACTTGCTGTTATTTTTTATATGCTCAAGATTCTGGCTCTTACACTGCTCTCCCCTTGTCCATGGTTTTGCTTTTTGTGGTTTCAGTCACCCGTAGTCAACCACAGTCTGAAAATATTAAGATATTTTAAGACAGACAGAGAGCGAGAGAGAGAGAGAGAGAGAGAGAGAGAGAGGAGAGAACCCATATTCACATAAGTTTTATTATAGCATATTGTTACAGTTCTTCTATTTTATTATTAGTTATTGTTGTTAATCTTTTACTGTGCCTAATTTATAAATTAAACTTTTTCATAAGTTTGAATATATGGGGATAAAACATAATCTATACAGGGTTAGGTACTGTTTGTGGTTTCAGGCATCCAGTGGGGGCCCTGGAGTAGATTCCCTGTGGATAAGAGGGCACTTCTGCAGATAGGAAGGAAAATTGTTTTTGGTTTTTTTTTAAAGGCTACGTGTTTTTATGTAGTTGGGTACAGAAGAATAATCTAAAGTAGTACATTTGTGGCCGGGCGTCATGACTCACGCCTATAATTCCAGCACTTTGGGAGGTCAAGGAGGGTGGAGTTCAGGAGGTCAGGAGTTCAAGACCAGCCTGGCCAGCATGGTGAAACCTTGTCTCTACTAAAAATACAAAAATTAGCCAAGTGTGGTGACATGCACCTATAATCCCATCTACTTGGAAGGCTGAGGCAGAAGAATTGCTTGAACCCGGAAGGCGGAGGTTGCAGTGACCAGTTGTACTTCAGCCTGGGCGACATGAGCAAAACTCCATCTCAAAAAATGATAATAATAAAGTAAAATAAAATAGGATAGTTGCTGCCTTCTGAGAACTTGGAGTGTGAAGATACAGGCAAGTTGAAAAACCAAACACAGCTTCAAAATCCAGAGCCCAAAAACTTGGAAAAACATTTTCCATGCTTTTTAATAATTTTAAGCTCTTCCAACTTGGGAAAATAATGTGATATTCCCTAAAAGGACTGTGCTGTGATCTCAGAATTATTGATTTTCAGAAATATGTTAAAATAAAGATTCCAGGAAAATGGCTAGGCCTGGTGGCTCACACCTGTAATCCAAGCATTTTGGGAGGTTGAGGCAGGCAGATCACTTTAGGTCAGGAGTTTGAGACCAGCCTGGCCAACATTGCGAAACCTCATCTGTACTAAAAATACAAAAATTAACTGGGTGTGGTGGCAGATACCTGTAATCCAGCTACCTGGGAGGTTGAGGCAGAGAATCACTTGAACCTGAGAGGCGGAGGTTGCAGTGAGCTGAGATCAAGCCAATGCACTCCAGCCTAGGTGGCAGAAAGAAACTTCATCTCAAAACAAAAAAGATTCTAGGAAAATGTTTAGCCGTTTTTTTTTAAGCAACTTTTAATCTCTATTGACTACACATTTATGTTTTTCTTTTCTGGTGCTAATTCCACTATTTATAATTTCTTTGATTCTGCATTAATTTTGTTTTCTTTATTATATGCTTCCTTTGTTAAAGTCTCCTCAAATCCTTTGTGGATAAAGCTGGACTAAAACAAGCAAGCATCTAGATGTTCATTAAATACATGCTACGTAGCAGGCACTGGAGGGAACAGAGGACTGCGTGGCAAAGAAGTTGTGACTCACCCCAACAAGCTCAAAGTCTGATGCAAAGGCATAAAACAGAAAGCAGCTGGGTGTGGTGGCTCATGCCTATAATCCCAGTACTTTGGGGGCCAAGGTGGGAGGATCACTTGAAGTCAGGAGTTTGAAACCAGCCTGGGCAACATAGGGAGATCCCTTTCTCTATAAAAAAAATTTAAAAATAGTTGGAGGTGGCCACGTGCACTTGTAGTCCAGCTACTCAGGAGGCTGAGCTGGGAGGATCGCTTGAGCCCAGGAGTTTGAGGCTGCAGTGAGCTGTGATCATACCACTGTACTCCAGCCTGTGTGAGAGTGAGACCCTGTCTCATGAAAAATAAAAATCAGAAGAACAGCATTATTAAGGTGAAACTTGGGATGCTATGAGTGTACCTAGAATTGGCATCTTACCTGTATTGCTTGAGCAACGAGGAACCACAGGACAATCTTCTCGTTAGGAAGGGTGCTGAAGGCCAAATAGAAGTTGGCCAGGACAGGGTAAGGGTTAGGGAGGCAGAGTGGGAGTGGGTCAGATTTGCAAGCTGAGAGCAAAGAAACAGAAACCGGCTCAGAGACCTTGGGACAGGGGAGAAGATGTAAAGTCCAGGAAAGGGCAGGCTTTTTAAAGTGCCAGAGTAGAGCAGGTTCACAGGGTACCATCCAGGCTCTCCATTCAGATTTGTTTTTTAAGGTCAGAAGAAGACTCAGGGAGAGACATGTTCATGTCCGCGTTTTAGAAAGAGTACTGTATAGGCTTCCTAAGGTGGATTGGAAAGGCAGAGAGACGGCTGAGAAGCTTTTACTGGAATCCATCTGTGAGATGACGGTGGTTCCCACTAAGGTCGTGACTGTGAGAATGAAGAGGAAAAGATGAATCAAAGAGCTATTAAAGTGGTGGAATTTACAGGGTTTAGAAACTGAGTGGATGTGGGTGAGGCAGGAGTCTTGGATGAAACCTGTTTGTTTTGTGTTCTTGTTTGTTTCTGAGAGGGTGAACATGGCTCGCTACAGCCTTGAGTCCAGGCACAAGTGATCCTCCTGCCTCAGCCTCCCGTGTAGCTGGGACCACAGGTGTGTGCCACCACACCTGGCTAATTTTTGGAATTTTTTTCTAGAGTCGAGGTCTCACTTTATTGCCCAAGCTGATGGCGAACTCCTGGGCTCGAGCAATCCTCCTGCCTCAGCCTCCCAAAGTCGTGCTGGGATTACAGCATGCGCCACTGCATCCGGCTTTTTTTTTTTCCAAAATGGAAGCATTTGTAGATGTTGCATCAGAGAGAATGTGGAAAATGTAGACATGTCATGTAAATTACCGAGTGCTGGGCTTGGCACATGGTAATTATTCAATAAGGTTGCTATCTATTATTGCCATTGTCAGGTAAACTGGTCTAATTAATCTTAACAGAACTGTGTATGAA
This sequence comes from Callithrix jacchus, assembly GCF_049354715.1. NCBI lineage: Eukaryota > Metazoa > Chordata > Mammalia > Primates > Cebidae > Callithrix > Callithrix jacchus. The sequence continues at coordinate 17,293,148 of NC_133508.1, forward strand.
GTGCTATTCATAGTCAATATTTGGCATTCTCTATGCAGATTCAGATTGGAATTGCAGCCTTTCAGCCCAGTGGCAAGTTTCTTAACATTTCTTGGCCTCAATTTCCTTATAGAATATCAAGTCAGCAATGCATTCGTGAGAATTTGAGGTAAGAGATGTAAAGTGCTTTAAGCAACACATCGTAGGAGCTTAGTCAATGAACAAAAGGCATTATTGTCGCTTCCCAGCCTCCAAGTGAGGCCACGGGACTCTCTTATTTATCTTTGTAACTCCCATAGAACTTACCTGCTTAACATAGCACCCTATACTTATTAAATGCTTCCTATGTATTTATCAAATCCAGAATAACTTTTTATTTCATCTTGTTGTCAGTGTTGGTGCTCCATTAAAAAGGCTTCTTGGGCCAGAAGCAGGGGCTCATGTCTGTAGTATCAGCAGTTTGGGAGGTCAAGGCAGGCAGATTGCTTGAGGTCAGGAGTTCAAGATCAGCCTGGCCAACAGAGTGAAACCCTGTGTCTACTAGAAATACAAACATTTGCTGAGTGTGGTGGCGGGTGCCTATAATCCCAGCTACTTGGGAGGCTGAGGCAGGAGAATTACTTAAATCCAGAAGGCGGAGGTTGCAGTGAGCCGAGATTGTGCCACTGTACTCCAGCCTGGCCGACAGAGTGAGACTCTATCTCAAAATAAATAAATAAATAAATTTATTCTTTGGTTCTTTTCTTTAAAAAGGTTTCTTTTTATGGTTCTATTTTTCTAGTTTATCCTTACTTAAAATTTATTGTTCTTGATTCTTTTTTTTTGAACTTACAAATAAATGATGACTCACACTTCCTAATTTCTGATACTTTTCTATAAAAATGTTCCCTTTATGATGCCCCTGGCTCCATTTCTGCTCCTAACCCCACCCATGAGTGTGTTCAGATGAGATCTTGTTCCTGGTCTGGCTTAACTATGATAAGAATTATTCAGGCCATGGAGCTTTTTCCAGAATTGTCACTGGGCTTCAAGACTTCCACCGAAGTCAAAATCAGTCAGCTATGGACTGCCTCAAACAGCTTGAATTGAATTAAAATGAACCATAGCACTAGAAAGGCATGTAATTTGATCTGAAATATTGCACAGGAACATATCAAATCTCAGGCAGGACAGGCAATTAGCAACTTCGTGATAATAAAGAATTTGAAATAGCTCTTGAGTGCATAAATCTTTGCCTGCCTGTGTGTTTCTGTTGGAGGATTCAAAAATCTATATTTTACTATTTTACCTGTGAGTATCTACATATAAGTAGGACTTAACAGCCAGAGATATTAAAATGTTGTGTTTATCTTTGAGCAGGAGTATCAGAAATTAGAAAGTGTGAGTCATTTATTTGTAAGTTAAAAAAAAAAGAATCAAGAGCAGTAATAGTATAGGTATCTCATGGATTTATACTAGTAACATTGATCTTTTCCCATTTTACTCAATTTACTAATAATACATTTTATAAACATTAAAAACTGGAAAATACATCAAATTGTAATAAAGGAAAAAATGGTCTATCTTTACTTCTCCTGCTCAAAGATAAACGTAACAGTTTAGTATCTCTGGCTGTTAAGTCCTACTTACATGTAGATACATACACTCTGTATAAATTTTTATCACACTCAAAATATTTAATCTAGTTTTGTGTTTTGCTTTTTCATATAATAAAAGCATTTTTCTTTATTTTCCTTTTTTCTTTACATCAAAGAGCATTCAGAATATAAGAGCATGTTTCTATGTCATTAAATATAATATAACTGAATGGTGGCATGATGTTCCATCAGTATAGATATAAACATTCCTTCGGTTTAAGACATTTTGTTACCATTCTATGTAATGCCATAATGGATCTTTGAGCATAAATCTTTTTTACATATATCTAAATATTCCCATAAGACAGATTCCCACCAGCAGAGTAACATGTTTAAGACTCGGGATACTTACTGCTAAATTACTTTTCAGACAAGTTGGGCAAATCTGTGCTTTTGCCATCATTGTGGCTGGGAGGTTGTCATATCACCACGCTCACTGCAGTCTTCTTATTTTCACAAACTAGTCAATGAATGGGCTGGATTTGTAGTAACTGCCTCCCAAGTGATGCTTTCTATTGGATTCCTGCAGTATGACTACTGCCAGCTTTTAAGGACTAAGTTACCATTTTAAATGGAAAGATTTTTTTCTTGAATGTGAAGCTGGATGTCTATACATAAGAATTTCAATTGGTTATTTGGTGTTTCTTGCATTTCTGGTATAAGTTCCTTAAATATTATATAGATATTATTTTTATTATTTAGCATTTATCCCATGATAAAACTGGAATCATGTATCCCTGATATGGATTGAGTGTGTCCCCACCCAAATCTCACTTCGAATTGTAATCATCCCCACGTGTCAAGGTTGGGGCCAGGTGGAGATAATTGAATCACGTGGAGGTTTCCCCCATACTGTTCTCATGGTAGTGAATAAATCTCACAAGATCTGCTGGCTTTATACATGGGAGTTCCCCTATACAAGCTCTCTTGCCTGCTGCATTGTAAGTCATGACATTGTTCTTCATTCGCCTTCAGCCATGATTGTGAGGCCTCCCTCACTTGGCTTTGGCATATGGAACTATGAGCCCATTAAATTTCTTTCCTTTATAAATTAACCAGTCTCAGTTATATCCTTATTAGCAGTGTGAGAACAGACTAATACAGTCCCTCTCTCCCACCATATTTTGGAACTTATCTGGGGATAGAATTCCTAATAAATACTTTAGTTCTTGGGTATTTTGGACTTTTGAACAGCTTATTGGAATATGAACAGTTTGCTATGATGTTGTACCCTCTGAAATTTATAAAAATAAAATACACCATGCTTCAGGTTTAGTTTGTAGGCATGAGAACTTTATGTATGTAGCTTCTGTTCTCTTCATTTTTCACTAAGAAGTCAAAATGTAAACCAGACTTCATCTTTGGACATACAAGAAAAAGAAATTATTTGTAGAGTATTTTAATTGAGTGAGCCTTGGGGCATAGCTCTACATATTACATGCCCAATTTCCTTGCAAACTTCAACAACAACAACAAATTTTTTTAGAATTTTAGAGTTAGAGCACATTGTACTTTTTTTTTTTTTTTTGAGACAGAGAGTCACTCTGTCACCAGGCTAGAGTGTAGAGGCGCGATCTTGGCTCACTGCAACCTCCACCTCCTGGGTTCGAGTGATTCTCCTGCCTCAACCTCCCATGTAGCTGGGATGACAGGCACGTGCCACCCAGCAAATTTTTGTATTTTTCATAGACATGGGATTTCACCATATTGGCCAGGCTAGTCTTGAACTCCTGGCCTCATAATCCACCTGACTTGGCCTCCCAAAGTGCTGGGATTACAGGCGTGAACCACTGCGCCCGGCTGAGCACGTTGTACTTTACTCACTTTGGGATAAACCATTTGGCTCTTTCATTCTTTAATTAAGGTTTAAACTAGTCATTATGCTTTTCTCTCTATTCAGTTCAATTAAGTCTTACTGATACAAACAAAACACTAGATACTATATAGCTATCGGGGATAAAGGAGACCTTCTACCCACCCCACCTCTAACCTGACAAAGCCTCTGATGAAGTCAAAGGAAGACAAATCCATGCTGTGATAGGATATACTGTGGAATCTCATGATGTATTCAACACGAGTCCTCCTCTCCACCACACTCCTGGTAGTAAGTTACTTGGAGAAACCAAATCTTTGCACAAATGAACTTACCATTAAAAATTACTTTTCCCCAGCCGGGTACGGTGGCTCACGCCTATAATCTCAGCACTTTGGGAGGCCGAGGCGGGTGGGTCACAAGGTCAAGAGATCGAGACCATCCTGGTCAACATGGTGAGACCCTGTCTCTACTAAAAATACAAAAATTAGCTGGGCATGGTGGTGTGCACCTGTAGTCCCAGCTATTCGGGAGGCTGAGGCAGGAGAATTGCCTGAACCCAGAAGGCAGAGGTTGCGGTGAGCCGAGATCATGCCATTGCACTCCAGTCTGGGTAACAACAGTGAAACTCCATCTCAAAAAAAAAAAATTACTTCTCCCGTAAAGCATTCCTGTGTCGTTAATATCAGTTTCTGTTCCTGCTTTGCCTCATCGTATCTTTTTCTTCATCTCTGGCTGAATGCTGTAAATGCTCAGAAATATCAAGTAATATGATGCAAAGAGATTGCAAACTAAAACTGAAAACCTTAAAGAGGCAGTTTCTCATGAAGCTGCTGAAAGTGATATTGGAGAAATGCCAAAATACTTCCAAAGCCAAGTGAAGATATGGCAGAGTTAGAGCCTTAACAAACCAGGAGGAGAAATCGGTAGTAGTGTTATCAAGACAAGTACTTCCAAAGAGAATAAGTTGCATAACTACTAGTTAACAGAGGAACTTGGTAAAAAAACGACGAAGCCTTCACAAATATTTTTGCAAAACCTTTTTCATCACTGGGGTACAAAAGTCAAGTAAACAGTGTTGTCTTACATAATTTCATCTGAGAAGTGATCTTACCTCCCCCCAAATCTAGCACTCAACTAATTCTTTGTTTTAATCATTAGTATGTATTTATAATGATGATTTATTTTGATTTTTCTTTTTTGTGTAAAATCTTAAACAAGCCCTTTAAAAATGATGTATTATTCGGTATTGGTCTCTATATTTTGATTGTCTATTGCTGTGTAACAAACCAACTACCTGTGCGGGCCGCTCTAACAGAATATCATAGACTGGGTAACTGATAAAAAACAGAAATTTATTTCTCATCCTTCTGGAGGCTGAGAAGTCTAAGGTCGAAGCGCTGGCAGATTTTGTGTCTGGTGAGGGCCTGTGTCCTGGTTTGCAGATGGTCACCTTGCTGTGTCTTCACATGGTGGAAGGAAGAAGGGAACTCTTTGGGGTCTCTTTTATAAAGGAACTAATTCCATTTATGAAGCCTGTACCCTCATGAGCTGATCACCTCTCAATGGCCCCACCTGCTAATACAAATTTTCACCATGTGAATTTTGGAGGGACACACATTTAGTCTATAGCACCATCCCTAAGCCAGAGGTGGCAAACAACCAGCATTTGATTGTCTCTCATCATTCTGTGGGTTGATCAGACTCTGCCAGTTGCATTCATCTGGGCCTGAAGTCATTTGGGATCTTGGCTGGACTAGAATGTCCCAGATAACTCACTTCTCTGATATTTTCACAGGGATAGCCGCAAGGCTTAGATGAATGGGGACCCTGGAATGGCTGGGGCCTCTCTCTCTCTCTCTCCATATCATTTCAGGGCCTCTTCTTCTCCGTGTAGGAAGGAAGCCAGACTTCTTACATTGCAACTCAAGATTTCCCAAGGCATTAAAGCAAAAGCTACTTCCAATGATATGGGTCCCAAACCGGCATGGCATCACAGTTTGGGACCCATATCACAGGTCAGCTCAGGTAAAGGGTGGAAGGGTCTACACAAGGATTTGAATATTGGAAAGCACTGAGGGCCATCATCACTGTAGGAAGCACATTCTTGAAAAAGTCATTTCCAGTACTGGTTATCCCTGGATAATGAGGACCTACTGCAGCTATAGTCACTTTGGTACATCATTTCCAAAACCCTAATGAGTTGTGATGTCAGTTGCAGCTGTCAATCTACTTTTAATAATCACGGGCCTCAAGTGAAGAAATTCATTTACAGGATAAGCAGATTACAGCTTCAGTGTGGTTCATACGCTTTAGCCCCTTCTTGCTTATTTTCTGAAAGAACAAGCTCAGATTGATTTGTCCAAGGATACTCAGCAAATATTTGGAAAATAATTCAAAGTTTAATGTATAGTAATTATAATTCTGGACAATTGTATGGTACTTTATTATTATTATTATTATTAATATTGTTATTATTGAGGCACAGTCTTGCTCTGTCACCCAGGCTGGAGTGCAATGGCATGGCCTTGGCTCACTGCAACCTCTGCCTCCCAGGTTCAAACAATTTTCCTGTCTCAGCCTCTCACAGAGCTGGGGTTACAGGCAGTGCCACCACACCTGGCTAATTTTTGTATTTTTAGTAGAGATGGAGTTTCACCATGTTGGCCAGGCTGGTCTCAAACTCCTGACCTCGTGATCTGCTGGCCTCAGCCTCCCAAAGTGTTGGGGTTACCATGTCCGGCCCAGTACTTTATTATTTAAGTAGTACTTTTAGGTATTGTTTTACTTGCTTTTTATGTCAAATCTTATGTGGTCAATCAGGCAAATGTTATTCCAGTTTTCAAATAAGGAAACTAAGTCATGAGAAGCTTTTAAATGTTCCACAGTCACACAGCCAGAAAACACTGGAGCCAAGACTCCAAGTTTTGGGTTCTTCCATTTTTTAAGACAAGGTCTTGCTTTGGAGTGCAGTGGTGCAATCAAGGCTCACTGCAGTCTCAGCCTCAACCTCGCAGGCTCAAGTGATCTTCCCACTTCAGCCTCCAGAGTAGCTGGGACCACAGGAGTGCCCCACCATGCCCAGCTAATTTTTGTAGAGGCAAGGTGTTGCTGTGTTGACCAGGCTGGTCTCAAACTCCTCGACTCAAGCAATTGTCCCACCTCAGCCTCTCGAAGTCCTGGGATTACAGGAATGAGCTGCTGTGCCTGGCTTTGGGGTTCTTTCAAACCACCCATCTGTCCTAGAATTCTTTCTCTCTCTCTTTTTTTTTTTTTTTTTTTGAGACAGGGTCTCACTCTGTCACCCAGATTGGAGTCTACACTCCAGTGGTGTGACTTTGGCTTACTGCAGCCTCTACCTTCCAGGTTCAAGCAATCCTCCCACCTCAGCCTCTCAAGTAGCTAGTACTATAGGCACACACCACCATGCCTGGCTAATTTTTGTATTTTTAGTAGAGATGGGCTTGCCATGTTGTGCAGGCTGGTATCAAACTCCTGAGCGCAAGCAGTCTGCTTGCCTTGGCCTCCCAGAGTGCTGGGATTACAGGCATGTGCCACATGCCATGTCTAAAATTCTCTTTTAAACTTTGAAGGACATGAAAGGGAAATTTGTTCTGTCTTTTCTCTCTCTCTCTCTTCATATATATATATAGAGAGATGTTTGTCTGCACATGCGTATAAAATATGCATTTTATTTATTTATTTTTAATTAGAGACAGGCTTTCACCATGTTGGCCAGGCTAGTCTCAAACTCCTGACCTCAAATGATCTACCCACGTCAGCCTCCCACAGTGCTGGGATTACAGACACGAGCTACCACACCCAGCCTAAAATAGACATTGAAAAATCCATTCTTAAAGTGTAGCTTTCATTGTTAGTTAACGATCTATAGGTGGTCAATAACAATCCATTTCAAGTCAAAGGAGTCGCAGATGCATGGATGCCATCTGGAAGTTATCTGGTCCAACCCCTTCATTTCACAGATGGGAAAAGCAAGTGTGGACTGGATAACTTAGTTGCCCAAACCCACACAACTGTCTAGTGAAGAGCCGTGCATTCTGGACTCCAAACCCATCGCTTTACCAACTAGACCACACCACCTCAAGAATAGCCTTCCGGATGAAACTGTGAGAGGAATGTAGATATTTTCCATGTTTAAAATATTTGTCTGTGGTTCTCCAGGACTTAAAAGTAATACAGCTTTTAAGCTCTTTACTGGCCAAATGCAGCTAAGGACCAGCTGTGCATCTGGCTCAAAGTATTGCTATTTCTGGGAGGCAACCTATGGCTAGGGATCCATGGGACGGAAAAGCCCCTCTAGAAAAAGCTGAGGACAGACTTCAATGTGGAGAGTTCTTTGTGAAGAAAAGGAGGTGACAACTGTTGTATTCCAGTAACTCGGCGTATGTTTCACTTGCAGGAATAAGTGGCTAGCAAAATCAAAAATTTTACATCAAACATTCTCCAGGCATTGAGTGTGGAACCTTCTGAGAATGAAAAGGGCAGAGATGAGAGCTCAGTTTGTCAAATTAAGTAAAATTTAAAGGTCAGTTATTCAGACAGTGTCTTGACAATAATATTGCACTTGTCCCAACTCTGGTATGTTACTGTAGTGAGTAATGTTGCATTTTGATCTGTGTTGAAATACAGTTATCGTCCCCCCCCTTCTCTTTTCCTTTCTTTTTTTGGGGGAGCGGGGAGACAGAGTTTTGGTGTTGTTGTCCAGGCTAGAGTGGAATGGCGTGATCTTGGCTCACTGCAAGCTTGCCTTCTGGGTTCCAGCAATTCTCCTGCCTCAGCCTCCCAAGTAGCTGGGAATAAAGGTGTCTACCACCACACTTACCTAATTTTTGTATTTTTAGTAGAGATGGAGTTTCACCACATTGGCCAGGCTAGGCTCAAACTCCTGACCTCAGGTGATCTGCCCACCTTGGCCTCCCAAAGTGCTGGGATGATAGGCGTGAGCCACAGTGCCTGGCCCCCTTTTAAAGTGTGTATATCTATATATACTGTTTAGTTGGCCACTAAACAGAGAAATTTGGGGAGTGAGTGGTACTAGTTACAAGTTTGTAGACCACAGTCTACACAAAGGCCATCTGCTCAACCCTGCTGACTTGAGATTGACCAGATGGCCCATGTTAAATTGAAGAGTTAATGAAGCCACAAGCTGATTTTTTTCATTCAAGCAGCCTCATGTGTTTCCTGGCTTTTTGAATGGCTTCAATGGATTAACTTATCAGTTTAAGATGAACTGCTCACATCAAGGTGTGCAGGATGGTGAAAGCCTGAGCAGACACAGAGGAGGGGACTTATCCCACGCTGACCTGTCTGCAAAGGCCTTTTTCCAGCACGGTCACTTCCTGGGTATGTCACTGCCATAGTCCTCATAATCGTTTAGAATTTGCACACATCCCCAGGTTTTCTTATTACATTCTTTGTCAATTTGAAAAAAAAAAAATGCTTGGCAATGAAACCCAACATTTTCTTCTGAATACAAGCTGCTCATTTGTATCTCTGAGCAGTTTTGCTTTATTTATGTCACAGTTGAAAGAACTTGCTCGGTCCCATTATTGCTCTGTATCCTGAAGTGGTGGGATTTCTTTGTCTTCATTCAGGCATGGCTATTGATTCTTTTGACAGTGTTCAATATTAAAAGTTATAAATCCACATGCAGTAGGACCATTACGCCATAAATATCTGAGAAAGTAGAAGTGTGGTGGTGGTGACTGTGTCCAAGGAATGACTCCCGGTGTCGCTGTTGATTGGTGTCCAGGCCCAGGCTGCTTTAAAGAAAACACATTGCAGGTCTGAACCTGTATGCACCGTGGAAGTATTCAAACAAACTTTAAAAAAAAATGATGCATTTAAAAAATATTTCTGTCGCAAATCAAATGTCAGTGTTAAATGCAGTGTTTCTAGAGTGCAGCCGCAATCTGTGATGTAACACATCAAAAAATAGACGTGCTGATATATTTGGGCCAGACAGCACTTTTTTCTTAGAAGTCCATTTATTTGGAGGAGACTTTTATAGTGCCAGCAAGTCCAGTTAGAAAGTTCCATCTGCTCTTCCTCTTACTGCTTCTGCTTCCTTGCCATCTCCACTGGTGTCATCTCAGACAAGACACTACCTGACTTTTTCTGGATAATAGCGACATCCTATGGGGCCCCCTGCAGGTACAACGGGCCCCTCCCTTCATCCATTTGTCACACGGCTGCCAGGCTCTTCACTTCCTATTGTCTGCATCAAACCCTGAGGTCCCTTCCCCTTTTTTGTCAGTTAGGGTTTGTGCAGAGCCACAAAACTATTAGATTGGTGCAAAAGTAATTGCGGTTTTGACCATTACTTTCAGTGGCAAAGACCGGGATTACATTTGCACAAACCTAATACTATGAGTAAAATGAAATAAGCGATGTGTGCTAAGAATTAGACCTTTCATGCTTGAGGGAGGAGTTGAGAAAGTCAATTGAAAACTGATCCACCAAAAATCAATTTTCTAATTTGACCATTGCATGTGTTTTTTTTTTTGAGACAGAATCTCACTCTGTTGTCCAGGCTAGAGTGCAGTAGCCTAATCCTGGCTCACTGCAACCTCTACCTCCCAGGTTCAGGCAGTTCTCCTGCCTGTGATGACAGGCACATGCCACGACATCCAGCTAATTTTTGTATTTTTTTATAGAGACGGGTTTCACCATGTTGGCCAGGCTGTTCTTGAACTTCTGGCCTCAAGTGATCTGCCTGCTTCAACCTACCACAATGCTGGGATTACAGGTGTGAGTCACCGTGCCTGACCTAATTTGACCATTGCATTTAAACTTGTTAGATGAGTACCAGGTCAAGGGCTGGGTGTAGCAGAGTCAGGGGTGGGAGAAGAGCCTATGTTTATGACATAAGGACAGTGCATTGCAGTTAAGAGAAGCTATCCTCATTCACAGGTAAAGTAGAGTTCTGGAAAGTCCTGCCCTCTAAAATTCAAAATACCACTGAATAAATATATTTAATCTGCATAGACAGAATCATCTTAATTATAATGGCCAGGGTGAAATAGCTGTGAGGAATTCTCAGTGAAACTAAACTAAAATTGCCCCCAAACTACCCTCCTGCACACCAAATTTTCAACAATTAGGTGAATTTCCTAAATATTGCATAGAAGTTGATTTATGCACATATTTTTTCAAAATATGCATAGTTTAAACATGCATATTTGAAATAAGACAAATCCTTTTTATCATCTCTGGCTTTCGGCTATGCTGGAGGACTGTCCTCTGATTCTCTTCTTTTGTCCCTTTTATTTTTTGTCTTTAAAGGCTCTGTTCTTTTGCAATTCTAGATCCATCAGAATTAGAAAGGTTGTTTCCCTTGGCTAGACTGTAATAGTAATTGCAGTCTGTCCTCCGTCTCTCAGATTGTTCACATTTCACATTTTAAGTGCAACAGAACTTTTGACCAATGTGTTTATAATAAGCTCTAGCTACTCCCTTTTTCACTAGCTTCTGTGCAGGTACCTGCATGCAATGCTGAAGCTTCTCGGGCATACTCTGGAAAATACCAGAAGCCTGCTTTGTTTCTTGGTAGCCACTCCTGTTTGCACCATGGCGTATTGCTGCTGTCATCAATCCTTACCTTCCTCCTTGTTCTGTGAACTCTCTTCTCTGTGAATAGCCCCTTGCCTGTATGTGGAGAAGAGAGCAACCTCCAGGCTGAATGCAGACCGAAAAGCACTCCTTCACTGCACAGGAAGCATGTATTCTAGATACACTTTCCACCCCACTCAAAGACATGTTCCACCTTGGAGCAATATTGGCTACAGTTTGTTCTTTAATCGTTTCTTATCCTTTGAGTGGAGGTTACAGTGTGTGTGATCATAGAAAGTGCCAGCCAGTTCTGCCTGAGAGCATTAGAGGTATTTCCCAGAAGGGATGACATTTCTTTAGTGATTTTTTTTTTTTTTTTTTTTTTTTTTTTTTCAGAAAGACTCACAGCTTGTGAGCTTGAATCGTACCAACATTGCTCTTTCAAATATACATCAATTAAATACGCAGTTTGGTACTTTTCAAGCAAAAGTGATAGAATTTATCAGTTTAGCTCAGTTTCTGCCCCTCTGTGACTCTTTGGAACACGTCTGTAAGATCATCAGCCAGAAGGAAAGAAATGGCAAATTAACTCATGTGGAAGATTGCATCTATTATTAATGGTATTGTGATTTCATCAACAGAAGGCACAAACTACATATTCCTTGCTCTTAGTAGCAAGGAATAAGATACTGAAGAGTAAATTCCTATCCATCATCAACGAAACATATTGCCCCATGTAGCACGTGGCAGCTGTATGGTGATTCCCTGAGCAGATACTGCCTGTTTTTCTCATAGCCACCACTGGAACTGCCTAGCTGATAGAAGCTTGGCTTGCAGAAGGACACTATCAAACAAAATCAATGGCCACACTAACCACAAGTCCTATGTTCTGTCCAAAAGTCTAAATCCATTGTTTATGCCTTATGAGCCAGTACATCTCAAACACCTGAGTTCCAGATAATTGCAATGGCTGGCTATAAATTGGCCTATAATTCTGTCACCCTCTGACCTGTGACATTGTTTTCACCTTATCTTATGTGTATACTATACCCTTCACAAATTTTCCCCTGGTTCTGCAAAGTCATCTCCCCTCTTATCACCCACTCCCTCTGAAAAGAGATAACCTTGGAAATACATGAATGGTTCCTAGAATTCACATAACAAAGCTACTGTTTGTTGAATATGGGCTGCGCGCCGAACCCATCCATCTACAGGTATTTTTACCTATGGTATCTAATTTATTTTTATGACAGTCTACGAAATGTGCTTTGTTATTTTAACTTACAGATGAGAAAAATGTGCTTTCAAAGGGATGTGGGGGGAAATAGTGACTTCAGAACATCATCTGAAGGAACAGTTTGAGAGCTTGGAAACACGTGATGCCCGTTTTCCTCAGTTCCCAGAGAGTGGGACTTGAGTCCTGGCTTTGCTCTTGGCAATGCTGCAGTTTTTCCTCGCTACTTTCAGTAGTTCTCATTCGTTTAAAGCCTTCATTTAGGAAACGTACTTTCTTTCTTTATTTTTTTTTTTGAGACACTGTCTTGCTCTTCTGCCCAGGCTGGAGTGCAGTGGCATTATCTCGGCTCAGTGCAACCTCCACCTCCAAGGTTCAAGCAATTCTCCTGCTTCAGCCTCCCGAGTAGCTGGGATTACAAGCATGCACCACCACACCTGGCTAATTTTTGCATTTTTACTAAAGACGGGATTTCACCATGTTGGTCAGGCTGGTCTTTATGGCTTCTTTATGGCTCTAATTTCTGGCACATAATGGGCCTTCAACCGAATTTTGTTTGCTTGAGTAGTGAGTGAATAGTGGAAAGATCAGGCACAGTGGCTCACACATCTGTAATCCCAGCACTTTGGGAGGCCAAGGTGGGAGGATCACCTGAGGTCAGGAGTTCGAAACCAGCCTGGTCAACATGGGAATACCCCATCTCTACTAAAAATACAAAAATTAGCCAGGTGTGGTGGCTTATGCCTGTCGTCCCAGCTACTCATGAGGCTAAGGCAGGAGAATGGCTTGAACCTTGGAGGTGGAAGTTGCACTGAGCCGAGATAATGCCACTGCACTCTACTTGGGCAACAGAAAAAAAAAAAAAAAAGGAAAGAGCCATTGCTTCGGGATATTTAATTTAGCTAAAAAGCGACAAATGAAATTTTAAATTATAATTATTGTTGATTTATTCAAGAATACATAGCTGGCCAGGCGCAGTGGCTCAAGCCTGTAATCCCAGCACTTTGGGAGGCCGAGGCGGGTGGATCACGAGTTCAACAGATCGAGACCATCTTGGTCAACAAGGTGAAACCCTGTCTCTACTAAAATTACAAAAAATTAGCTGGGCATGGTGGTGCGTGCCTGTAATCCCAGCTGCTCGGGAGGCTGAGGCAAGAGAATTGCCTGAACCCAGGAGGCGGAGATTGCAGTGAGCCGAGATCGCGCCATTGCACTCCAGCCTGGGTAACAAGAGCGAAACTCCGTCTCAAAAAAAAAAAAAAAGAATACATAGCTATGACTAAGAGATACAATTAAGTTAAAGAAAAATGCAAACTGAATATCAAAGAATTTGCCCAGTAGATAAGGTTAGCACTCACTCAGGAAGAGGACTCCCAGTGGAAGTGGTGGGAGGCAATTAACACCATGCATGTCACTTAGATCTGCAGTGGGGGTAGATTCTGACTTCAGCAGGATCATAAGTGAGATCATCTCTCTAGTTTTATTGATTTGCCTTCTTACATGGGTGTATGTTCACAGCCTCCCACCCCTTAAGGACGAGAGTTTATGCATGTGTAAAGTTTTCTGATTGTAGTTGTTTGTTTTTAGAAAAAAAAAAATCCTCCTTTTAGAACTTCTCTTGGTGATACCGTCAGAAATGTCTTCCTTAAGTGGAAAAGTCCAAACTGTTTTAGGCCTTGTCGAGCCAAGCACACTGGGCCGCACCCTGACCCATGAACACTTGACCATGACCTTTGACTGCTGTTACTGTCCACCTCCTCCGTGCCAGGAAGCTATTTCCAAAGAACCTATCGTGATGAAAAATTTATATTGGATTCACAAAAACTCTTATTCCCATAAAGAAAACCTTCAACTGAATCAGGAGACAGAAGCCGTAAAGGAAGAACTGTTATATTTCAAAGCTAATGGTGGAGGGGCTTTGGTGGAAAACACAACCACTGGGATTAGCCGAGATGTGCAGACATTGAAGAGGCTTGCGGAAGAGACTGGCGTCCATATCATATCCGGAGCTGGGTTTTACGTGGATGCAACTCACTCCTCAGAGACCAGAGCCATGTCAGTGGAGCAGGTAAAAAGCCTAAGCTCTTTGACGATATCTGTTCATAAATTCAAAACAGCCAGAACTTTGAAAAATGCCCTGGGCCTGGAGGTAACTGGGCATACTATGGAAGTTTGCTAGCTAGCAAAGACATCTGTCAGTTGGGACCCAAATTAGTAATACTGTATTTCACAGAGAAAGTGCCAATTTTGCAAGCAAGCCTTGTGGTAAGGAAAATAATAATATTAATAAATAAAGTGTCAAGGAAGAGATCTTAATGCAGTGGTCATTGAAAAATTCACCGTGGTAATAGATTGCGTATATCATATCTGTCCTCAGTATTGGTGCCACAGTCGGTTTGTAAACCTCACTTTTCCGTCTTCAGTCATGCAACGTCAATTTTTGTCCCCCTGGATTTTATAATAACCAGCAATGAAGATTCACTGTAGGGTGAAACTTGGCAGGCAGAGACTTGGCACGTTTGTGAATGTGTTTCACTTTCCTTTTACAAAACACGAGAGGTGGAAGAAAATTCGTTCTCCTGTGTGTTTTCATAATGTGGTCTCAAACAAGAATGGGCAGAAGGAAGCAAATTGTTTAGGGACAAAAAGAATAAGCTGCAAAACATTTTTGTACGTGTGTGTTCTCTTTCTAAACACACATGTATCTGTTTATACCTGTTTATGCATATATGTATATATTCATATGTATCCTCCATTGCCTGCATAACAGGCATGGGGTGTCAGCTCAGTCTTTGCAAAAGATCACTTACTCTCTAGAATATTTTGTATTTCAAAATTTTGTCTGCACTGCTTTCCAACCAGGGCTTTATTTTTGTAAATATATTTATGGTATTTAAAGACTCTGCTGATGACGAGCATTATACACTTTTCCAACCACTCTGAGCAGTAACTATACACATGAACCAAAAAGTGTAATAGTGGTACTGTGTGCGTAAATTTTCCATGCTGTCTTCGGTAAAACACTGAATAAATAGGAGAGAATTAAAGCATTACTGGAAGCCTTGTGCAGTGGCACAAGCCTGCAGTCCTAGCTACTTGGGAGCCTGAGATGGGAGGATTGTCTGATCTCAGGAGTTCAAGTCCAGCCTGACTTGGTTAGACCCCTGCTTCTTTAAAAAAAAAAAGAAAAAGAATTACTGGATACAGGAGACACAGATTCAATTCATTGGCAGTTTTTCTATATTCCTCTTTTTTTTCTTTTTTTTTTGAGACAGAGTCTCGCTCTGTTGACAGGCGCCAGGCTGGAGTGCAGTGGTGCAGTCTCAGCTCACTGCAACCTCCGCCTCCCTCGTTCAAGCAATTCGCCTGCCTCAGCCTCGCAAGTAGCTGGGACTACAGGTGTGTGCCACCATGCCCAGCTAATTTTTTTGTATTTTTAGTAGAGATGGGGTTTCACTATGTTGGCCAGGTGGTCTCCATCTCTTGACCTCGTGATCCGCCGGTCTCGGCCTCCCAAAGTGCTGGGAAGTTTTTCTAAATTCTAGATGCTGCTCCCCAGGTTAAATTTTAGATTTTTTTCCCTTCACTCTGAATGCACTGTCATTAAGCCACTTTTCCCCACTCCAGCTTCCTAAAGCTGTCAATGTCTCGTTAAATAAACACTTATTGTTTAATCTTGGATTTAGTGTAACTTGTTGATTTGCGATTTGGCCAGCAAAATGCCTTTTTCCTTGGCCAATATTAATTGATAAATATTGAATACATTTTTAAAAGAAGGAAGGACTAAAGAAATAAATTCATTCACATACTGTCACGGATCTATTTGGATACATTTCACAACCTTTAAAATATATTCCTTCTCACTCTTCCTTAGCTTACCGATGTCCTTATGAATGAAATTCTCCACGGAGCGGATGGAACCAGTATCAAGTGTGGCGTTATTGGAGAAATTGGTTGCTCCTGGCCTTTGACTGAGAGTGAAAGAAAGGTTCTTCAGGCAACCGCTCACGCCCAGGCTCAGCTTGGTTGCCCTGTTATTATCCATCCTGGACGGCACTCCAAGGCACCATTTCAGATTATCCGAATATTGCAAGAAGCAGGTGCAGACATCTCCAAAACAGTCATGTCACACCTGGATAGGTAAGCAGGCTATCTTACATGCCATATAATTAATGCATGATCAAATGAAGAATCTACAGTAATCAGGTCAGTGCAATACTAATCATGTAGAAAGAACCACTAACTACATGGAAGATAGTATTTAAAAAGTTTTACAACTGACATTAATTAAAGTTGTTGCTGGCATTTTTGTGTCCCTCCTCCATGTCAGTTAGTATCCTAGGTATTTTGCATAAGTCATTTCCTTTCATTAGCTCAATCCTTTATAACTCATCATAAGAGGTGTCACTGTCTACTTCATTTTTGTCTCATGGGATGATATCAAAGTAGCTGCCAATTCCCCTCGCTCAATATTTCCCAGTAGTTGGAGTAATAAAGTTACACAAATAGAAAGGGAGGGGAAGTCAATGGTTTCACCCAGAGAAGAAAACCACAAATATGAAAGTTCACATTTGTATCACTTGTGGTTTGAATCATCTGAATTTTGGAAAATGCAATTATAAAAAAGAATAGTAAGAAGTAGAGTATTTGCTTTGGGAGGCCGAGGTGGGTGGATCACAAGGTCAAGAGATCGAGACCATCCTGGTCAACATGGTAAAACCCCGTCTCTACTAAAAATACAAAAAATAGCTGGGCATGGTGGCGCATGCCTGTAATCCCAGCTACTCAGGAGGCTGAGGCAGGAGAATTGCCTGAACCCAGGAGGCGGAGGTTGTGGTGAGCCAAGATCGCGCCATTGCACTCCAGCCTGGGTAACAAGAGCGAAACTCTGTCTCAAAAAATAAAAACATAAAGAAGTAGAGTATTACTTCTTTAATGCATGTTAGGTGGTATCATGCATTAGTTCCCTACGGCTGTTGTAACAAATTATAACAAACTGGGTGCCCCAAAACAACAAAAATTTAGTGTCTTAGAGTTCTGGAGGCCAGAAGTCTGAAACCAAGCGTTGTCAGGGCCCCGCTTCCTCCGCAGGCTGCAGGGAGAATGTTTCCTTGCTTCTTCCTGAGTCTGGGATCCATGCAGCGTCTGGCTGCATAACTACAGTTTTTGCCTCTGCCTCCGCATAGCCTTTTCTGTGTCTATGTGTTCTTCCCTGTTTCTTACAACACCAGTTGCCATTGGATTTATGGCCCACCCAGATCAACCAGAATAATCTCATCTCGGATCCTTGACTTAATTATGTCTACAAAGACCATTTCAGCAAATAATGTCACTTTCAGAGGTTTCCAGAGTGAGGATATGGGCATATCTTGTTGGGGTTCACCATTCAATCCCTACATATTATTTTAGATGCATAAGGGCCAGTAAAACAAATCACTAAATGAAGAAATGCCAGCTGCTGTTAATTTTATGAACAAGTCTAACAGTGTTGCTAAGGCTACTCGTTAGCCTTAAATTGAATTTATTACAGAATTAATACAGCACCAGTGAGACTACTAATATATTACAGTTACTCCTATCTTGCCTATTAGAGTAAAGCCATATTAACAAATTGATAAATCCTGATTATCAGACCAGGCACATGCTGTTTAATAAACTAACAGTCCTATAGAATGTATTGATAAAATGCCTCTCCTTTTGAGGCTGCAGTGAACTATGATCTTACCACTCCAGCCTAGGCAATGCAGCAAGACCCTATCTCAAGATGAAAAAAAAATCTTCAACTTAATAAAATATTGTAAAATCATGTGCAGGAAATATAAAAAAGTTGTAGTTATAGCAGAACAGAGAAGTCAGTATTAATGGGCATACTGAGGCACAATAGAATAAAGGCAATTCTCCTGGCCACTGGGTTGATATCAAGATCCATACTTGGCTACCTTCAGGAATCTTCTAGTTGCACTGAGAAAATAGAGGCATGCTTCCTGTATACTGGTCATAGAGGAAATGCATCAGACTGTGAAGACTAGACTCTTTGGACACAGAGAGAACTTCAAATTATGACTCTCATTTGCTCTAAGATCTTGGACAGCCTCATTTGAATTTAAAACAAGGTATTTTTTAATGTTGCCTTGGATGATATGGGATATATGTAGCACATTTATTCAGTGAGTATGACCCTTTTCAAACATTGTTAAATATGTCATATCTTCAAAACGGTATAATACTAATATTTTAAAATTTTATTTAAAAAAATTTTTGCTCTTCTTTCTTTTATATTTTTTATTTTTTAAATTTCTTTTTTCCTTTTTTTCTTTTTTATTTATTTATTATACTTTAAGTTCTGGGGTACATGTGCAGATCATGCAGGTTTGTTATATAGGTATATGTGCCATGGTGGTGGTTTGCTGCATCCATCACCCGGTCATTTTTAGATTCTTAAAAACATTGTGTTCTGCAATTATTATACAGTGTAAGTGTTCTATATGTCTGTTAGAACATAACTGTTTATCATATTGTTCAAGTATTCTGCATTTCTACTAGTTTAAATATATTGAGACAAGGTCTCTCTCTGTTGCCTAGGCTGGTGTGCAGTGGCATGATTTTGGCTCCCTGTATCCTCAACCTCTCAAGTTCAAGTGATCTTCCCATCTCAGCCTCCCAAGAAGCTGGGGCTACAGGCATGTGCCTCCACACCTGGCTAATTTTTGTATTTTTTTGTAGAGACAGGTTCTTGCCCTGTTGCTCAGGCTGGTCTCAAACTCTTGACCTCAAGCAAGTCACTCATCTTGGCCCCCTAAAGTTCTGGGACTAAAGGCATGAGCCACTGTTCCTGGTCATGAATTTCTTTTAATTGTGTGCTTGGCATTCCTTGGAATTCCTGAATGTGAGGATGTTATCTTTCATTGTTTCTGAAAAGCCTCAGCCATTTCTCTTTAAATATTGTTTAACTCACATGTTGTTTATCACCTGTATCACAAACTTCAATTTGATATATGCAGGACTTTCTTACCTGTACTCCGTATCTCTCGTATTTCCATCCATGTGCATCACTGAGCTGTCAATTCTTCAGCTCGATCTTCCTATTTACTACTTCTCTTTCCAACAGAATCAATCTGACACTTAGCCAGTCTGTTTGGTTTATAATATTAAGAACTATATGGTTTTTTTGTTACCCATTAAGTTCTAGTTGGTTACTTTTCAAATCTGCTTGGCTAATTTTGATAATTGATTTTCTCTTCCACATGGTTCAATTCAATCTTTAAAAAATGTTGAGCACACAGTGTTTAGCTTGTAATGGATAAATCTAATTTCTACTATCTTTTTTTTACTGTGATATAGTTTACTAGTTCTTCTGGCTGTCATTGATATGAGGCTATTTCCTTATGTTTTAGAGTAAAGTTTTTTATTGTGAGATCAGACTTCTTGGATATTATGAGGGTTAGGTTGGTTTCCCCTTACCCCTGTTTTTTTTGGTTATTTATTTATTTATTTTTTTATTTCTAGTAGGCAGAAATAATGTCTGAAAAGGCATGTCTGAAACATTTAAAAAATTTTTTTTAATTTTTTACCACAATTAAAATTAAATGTCTTAAAAACACGTTAAATTTTTAAAAAAATTTTTTACCACAATTAAAAAGTTTGGTATAAAATGTTTCAGGTAGGTTACTGGAACATTTTATACCAAACTTTTTAATTGTACCTACATGGAACATTTTATACTAAGCTTTTTAATTGTGGTAAAACATTTAAAAAAATTTGTCATCTTTTAAACATTTTGAAATGTACAGTTCAGTAATGTTGAGTGTATTCACTCCTCATGGCCTGTGGCAACCACCATTCTATTTTCTGTCTCTATGAATCTGACTGCTCTAGGTAGCTCATGTAGATGAACTCATGTAAAGCTTTCTGTGAGTGTTTAAACTAAATTTTAGACTTAAGATACTTAGATCCACACAGGTGCTATGAATTTTGACCCCTCAGCTTAGCAAGTGCAGGATCGTGGCTATGGATTCTCAAGGCAGACTTTTTCTCAACTTACCTTCCTTTCACTAGAAGACAAGACTGAGAAAGATACATGTATACAGAGACCCTTGACTTCTGATGGGTTATGTTCCAATCAACCCATTGTTATTCAAAAATATTGTAAGCTGAAAGTGCATTCAATACACCTAAGCTACTGAACTTCACAGCTTAGCGTAGACTAGCTTACACATGCTCAGAACACTTACATTAGCCTACACTTCCACAGAATCATCCAGAGCAAAGCCTATTTTATAATAAGGTGTTGAATATCTCATGTAATTGTTGAATACTGAACTGAAAGTGGAAAACAGAATGTTTCTCTGGGTACTTGAAGTACGGTTTCTACTGAATGTGTATTGCATTCACATCATTGTAAAGTCGAAAAAGCATTAAGGTGAACTAGGCAGGGACCATTTGTAATCTCCAAAAACTGTTTGTAGGCCAAGTTTTTACCTACTTCATCCTCAAGGGTGTTGCCTTCCATATGAAGGGAGTAGCCCTTTATGTGTCTCCAGTCTGATCTCCCACTCAGTTCAATCCCAAGCTCTGTCTTACTTGGCTTATTAAAACCTTTCAGGCAAATGCTAGCTCTAGGTCTCACCTTATTCCTTATGTTCTCAGCTGTCTTGTTTCTGTCCCCTGAGCAAGTAAGTCTTACTTTCCCACCAGCTGAACCAAGCATTTCAAAATAGGGTTTTTTCCCCCTCTCTTCAATGTAATGTAGTATTTTACATGTACTCTGCTGGAAAGGTTTTCTGTGAACATCTAGTCTGCCATACTGCTTGAAACTGACTCAAGATGATTCTTAAAGAGGAATCTTTCTGTCTCCATCTATTTACAGTTAGACATGTATGTAAGTTAGAAAATTATGCTTGGCACAAACAGAAAACAAGCTTTCATTGGAAAATGTGAAATAAACCTTTACTTCTACCACAGTAGTATTTCCCTGCTCATAAAATCAAACAATATATAAATTGCAAATGTTTTCTTTATTGCCTAGTGATATACATATATGTATACACTACACCTATATATACACACATATGTATATATTTATATATACACACACATATGTATTTTTTTTCTGTTAAACAATACAGATACATTACTAGATTTCCGTTTGGATGCAGTTTCAGTATATCTCTCTAGAATGACTCAGAACAGAATGGAAAGGTTGACCTGACATTAGACAAACTCAGGACATTCTAGAAAATTCTGAGACCATCACTGGAGCAGCCATCCATTCTGTACCTAGCGGATGGATTACTCAGTGTTCCAGTGCATGAAAAAGGCATACATGGAAATATGAGCATTTCAGTAGGGAAGCAGCTAGGGAACATGGCTTTAGAAAAAGCAGTGCATTTGGAAAACTATACCGAATAAAGTAACAGAAAACAATAATCAGGGAGGCAGATGCAGGCATCGTTAGCTCTTTGAAGTGGCTGTTCACAGCAAGACAGTGGCCATGCTGAAGTTTGACTGGGTCAGACTGTGAGGTCTGCTGGGCTATGCATACAATGTGAGCCGTGCTGGAAGGGCAAGGACTTCAGCTTTCTGTAATGGGGACACATCACAAAGGGCATGTATTTCATGCAACGAAATGCACAGAAGCCTCACATCAAAGCGTCACAAAACAGACGTGTGTCCCCAAAACAAGGCCTCCAAAAATTAAAAACCAAAACAAAACGGCAAATCATTTCATTTCCCCCATCATGCCTTTTCAGACATTAAGAACCAAAAAAGGCTCTGAAGCTACCTGTGATTGAAGGTAATAAGGTGGCAGCTATGCCTCATAGCCCCTTCCAGAATGCTCGGACTCTCCAATGAGACTGATGTCAGTCTTACCTACCCATGATCAGTTTATTTTTCCCCTTTATAGTAGTATTTCCATCATTTGAGTATACAAAAATAAAATATTACAGTATACCCCAATCACATTGAAGCAGGTAAAATTTTTTTTTGAAATGGAGTCTCACTCTGTCACTCAGCCTCCCGAGGAGCTGGGACTACATGTGTGTGCCACCACACCGGGCAGATTTTTGTGTTTTTCATAGAGACGAGGTTTCACTATGTTAGCCAGGCTGGTCTCAAACTCCTGACCTTGTGATCCGCCCACCTCAGCTTCCCAAAGTGCTGGGATTAGAGGCGTGAGCCACATTTTTGAAGATATACAATCTTCATTACGATTCATGCATTTGCATGGGTGCACACACACACACACACACACACACGCACACACATACACATACACACATTGCAATAACAACAACAAATTGCTACATGGCTGTCCAAAAGGGTCATCTGGGACCCTGAGAGGGAAGAGTTAATGAATGGCCATTATCTTAGGAGACCTCTGAACTACTTGTCATGTGACCACTGGTGACCTGCTTAAGGTCATTTGCTAGGAGATAACAGCTTGAGGAGATAAATCTGCTTCTGTGGCTAGGTCCTCCCCTAACCATCTGTTCCCTTTAAGAAGCATGGGCCTGTTGACTGCTGTGAATTTAACCCTAGGGAACATTGCAGGGGGCTGCCCTTGATGGTTACAGCCCCTGAAAGTCAACATTTATTGGAAAAGAGCACCAGCGCTTAAGTGTTCCTGCTTGGTCTTAATCTATGAAGGCTTTCTGCCTTTCAATCATTTATTGTTATTCTACTACCTGTTAAAACTCTACCCACATTTCCAGGTGACGTGTAATGATGGCACTGCCTCAGCCTCCGGTCTAAAACAGGCTAGATGTGATTGAAAAAAACCACCCCACAGATATCCTTTGTGCTGTTCATCTTCAAGGAGATTTTATCCTTAATGGACTATTAAAGTAGCTGTAGGTATTTTTATAACAGCCAAATTCTTTACCAATGAAAGCTGAGGAGAACAGCATGGCTGGCAGGTATTTGGGAAGCAACTACTTACTGATGAAATGTTTGAGCCCCCTGGAGAGGCCATAGACACGGGCTGTGCCTGAATTTTTTTTCTACTTGGTTGTCTATTTAACAAGCCAAAGGGCTTTTATAGAAATCCAGGGCCTAGAGTTTGTTTAAGGGCCCAGTGATAATTAAGTGAAGGAAAATAGCACATCACTGTCTTTGAAAATTCCTAGCTGAGGAAGGTAGAGAAATTCTACCTAAGGGTTTCTGAAAGACAAGAGGGAAATGTTTAGGGAACGGGCCAACAGCATATTTTATTCCCTTTGCCTCTGATCATTCATGCCAAATTGGCACAACTCTAGGAAAGATATAATTTTGATATTTTCTTCATACTCTTAATTAGATGAAATAAGAGGGTAGACTATCACATCATTCATTCATTCCACAAATATGTGAGTGTCTAATTACCGTATACCAGACGCTGGGCTGTAGCCTGAAGAACAGCGCACTCTCTGCCTTCAAAGTCATTATTTCATTATAATTATGGTGATTTTTAACCTTAAGGTTTTCTGTGTAAAGCCACAAAAAATAATTATGTGGTTTCCTTGGAACTTGTACACATTGAATCCCTGTGAATATTAGTGAATTAATGTGAAGTCCTTCAAAAACAATTCCAAGCAAATGTTTCACAAACTGAAATTGAGCAAAACATCTTTGTATATTTGAATCCTACAGTGGTGTTTAAGAACAATTGGAATGCTATGTGCTTGTATTTGTTTTTAACATCTAGAATCCTGTGAATATGGCACTGTTTCTTTTTTTCTTAAAAACAATTTGAAGAAAACTGTTAAGAGTAAAAGAGATAGCAAATTGCTGTGTTTCCCAAGCTGATTTCAAACTCCTGCCTCAGCCTCCCAAAATGCTGGGGTTACAGGCGTGAGCCACTGAGCTGGCCAGAAAACTTATTTTCAACCCTAAAGTGCTATGCAAACTTCCCCCACCCCTGCCCTAAAACTTGCTTACTGTGTATTTTCTCTAGATGTGTAGAACCTATGGAAGGAAGAAAGGGAAATGGGGAGGGAGGGAGAAAGGAAGAAAGGGGAGGAAGGGAGAAAGAAAGGAGAGAAAGAGGAAAAAAGGAGAGAGAGAGAAATCCAGGCAAACATTTGACAAAGTGAAATGCACCAAAATTCTTTATATTCATAAATAGTGCCAAATAAAATGCAATGAAATTATGGTGATAATTAATAACAAATTGTGGAGTATCTCAAATTAGTCTTTTGGGCAGACCTGCCTTCTGGGTGAAAGGGAAGCATTTGCCATGTGCTCTATCCAGTACATTGTACCCACCAAAGCCTTCCACTAGTAATTTTTTTTCTAAAGCAATTTTTCATGACTCTGACACCATTCCCATGAAATGTGACATTTTAACAAATAGGATTGCCATGTCTATGAGATTTATCTTCCCTCTCCTCAATACCGTCATTCCTCGAACTCTGTATCGCCCTACATGAAAAACGCAACCTCTTCTGTGCTCTGTGGTAGCTGAAGAGTTCATATGGTAAAAAGCTCTTCCCGGGATGTATAAACTGTGAAATGCATTCTAAAATAAAGTTTTAATTACACTTTGTAATTCAGAGCCAACTTCTGGGTTTAGTCTAATTTAAACAAGGGTTTTTCTCTCTTGCAGCCATCTGTTCCTTTTGCTTAAGCCCACACTTAAGTCATAATATTGAAAGGGTGACGTCATTCCTTCCTATGATGTCATTAAACATTTCTGTAGCGACCCAAGCAGTCAGAGACCTGAATCAAGTTGTGGGGGGAGATGCTTGTAAAAATACAGAGAATAGCAAACTGAATTGTTTTTCTAGTATTTTCCATTTCCAGTTATTCTCCAATATCAGAAATATTTTTCAATAGTCATGCCTTCATGCAAAAAGAATCCCATAAAGAATAAATCTTTAAAAGCCCTGTATATTTGGCATAAACTAGCATATTAATGCAAACGTACCATTCTATTTCATGGCTTGAGTCTAGATCAAACTAAAATTCTTGACAAATTGTTCTTGGAAGTAGCAAATTATATATTATTAATTATAGGCAGTGTTTAGCCCACACATTAAAAACTTATATCGTCTCTATTTACTTCCTATTTTTGACATTTAAGTTTATGTTTAATTAATTGAGATCAGTTAAATTCCATCAATTAAGAATTTTTCAGATCTTATAGTTGCAGTGGAGCTGTCATGAGAGCGGTGTAAAAATGTACATGCATAATGTTTTAAAATTATGTTAATTTCAAATTAGAGTAGAGTCAATTAGGTTATATTCACTTGATTACAGTAATTTTTTTTAAATATTGCATTATAAACATTTTAAAATTAATTATTGGTTATTAAATGTATAATTCTAGTTGGGTTTAGTAATTATTTTAAACAGTTATTGAAAAACTTAAAATTAGAGTTCCACATAGTTGTGTAAATATTCATTGGTTCTAAATTGATAAACTTAAGGGAGAGGAGGACAGAGATTTTTTGGAATTTTTTTTTTTTGTTTTCCGAGACGGCCTCTTGCTCTCTCATCCAAGCTAGAATGCAGTGGTGTGATTTGAGCTCACTGCAACCTCCACTTCCGAGGTTCAAGTGATTCTCGTGCCTCAGCCTCCTGAGTAGCTGAGATTATAGGTGTGCACTACCACACCAGGCCAATTTTATAATTTTAGTAGAGACGAGGTTTTGCCGCGTTGGCCAGGCTGGCTTCCAACTCCTGACCGCAGGTGATCCACCCGCCTTGGCCTCCCAAAGTGCTGGGATTACTGGCATGAGCCACTGCACCCAGCCTAGAATTACTTTTTGGTAAACAATTTTTATAAAGATCATTGAAATTCGACTGTTCTCAATAAATCAGTTGTATATATAAGTATTCTGTTGTTATTTTATTTGTATGCCAATTTTTAAAACAAACTTGATCAAGTCTGTAAGTTGTATCAGGGAATGCGGCTTATGTTTCTTTGGATATCAGGGTCTGAGTTCGCGGTATGAGCCACATAGAGCCGCCCTCGTGGGTCCACCACTTGCCCTAGGGATTCACAGAGTGAAGTGGCTGATGAGTTACAATCAAATCAAAGCTCAGCACAGTGGAAAGCGCACTAGATTAGGAGTTGGAATATTGGGTCGTCGATCCCTTTAAAGAAGAGCCGTGTTTTAGTTTCTTTATTTGTGCAATGACATTAATATGTGACATAATTATTTCACCAATCTATTGTGAATTTCACAACCTATTCATTGTTCTTGTTCTTGTTATTTAATGGCACCAACATCTAATCAATTGCCCAAGCAAGACAGGCTTGTGATCCTCCTCCTGCATGGCTGTCCCTGTGGTGCCTGTGCCCCATCCCCATCCTTCACTCTTGCTGCTTTACTCCATACCCCTCTGGCTAATTACAGTGCTATTCACCCAGCTGTTAGCCTAAAGACCTGTGTACCTCCCTCACATCCCCAAATACAAGCTCTTCTCTCCTCTCCTCTGGTGTTCTGTGAA
The DNA here is from genome assembly GCF_049354715.1 of Callithrix jacchus. NCBI lineage: Eukaryota > Metazoa > Chordata > Mammalia > Primates > Cebidae > Callithrix > Callithrix jacchus. Next base: position 17,319,816 of record NC_133508.1, read on the forward strand.
TTCAGCCCCCCATTTATCATTTGAATTATTGTAAGTCTCCAAACATGAATTCCTCCCTTAGTTTTGGTCCCAGATCTAGCCTCCACAATCTACCCGATCTTTCCAAAAGCAAATCTAATTATATCCCTGATCCTGACCTAAAACCCTCCAAGGGGTCACCTTTGTCTGAGGCACAAAATCCAAAGACCTTGGTAGTCCGGTTCCCTCCTCTCCCTCCACCCTATCTCTCCTTACTCCCACAGTCTCTGGGCCAAAACTACACTGAGCATGTCTTTGAGTGCCCTGTACTGCTTGTTCTTATATGCATCTCACACGTGCTATTCTCTCTGCTGTGAATGTCCTATTTCCCCTTATCTGTTTGGCAGAATCTTTCTTCAAAATGCAATTCACCAGGGGTTTTCTTCTCTATGAAGCTTTTCCAGAACTAGCCAAGCACTGTTTGCTATCTCCTTCTCTTTGCCAACCTAGTTCCTAGTAGCACTCTTACCACCACATTTGGTAAACTCTGTACAGCAAATATTTGTTCCCGTGTCTCTTTTCTGTAGTTGAGATTGAACTCCTTCCAAGATGGAACTGGTGTTATTTGTCTTTGTTTTCCCAGCTCATGCCTGATTGCAAGTAGGTGATCAACAATTTCTTGCTAAATGGATGGATGGATAGATAGATGGATGATTCCCCTCTCTTCTCTCCTCCTCTTTGATAAACTACACCCTTATATTCAGTAATGGCAAGCTCCCTTTTTGCCTCTCGGCAGGTGGGTCTCTGGATTTCTTCTTCTTTTTTTTTTTTGGAGATGAAGTCTCACTCTGTCACCAAGGCTGAAGTGCAGTAGCGCAATCTTGACTCACTGCAACCTTCACCTCCCAGGCCCCAGCAATTCTCCTACCTCAGCCTTGTAAGTAGCTGGGATTATAGGCACCTGCCACCCCACCTGGCTAATTTTTGTATTTTTAGTAGAGATGAGGTCTCACCATGTTGACCAGACTGGTCTTGAACTACTGACCTCAGGTGATCCACCCACTTTGGCTTCCCAAAGTGCTGGGATTACAAGCGTGAGCCATGTGCCTGGCCTCTCTGGATTGTTCATCTTGAACGCTACCAACATTTGTCTGAATAGTGTCCTTTAAGACACAACTCAAGTGAATCAAAGTGTATCAAGTGAAAAAAATTAAGTGCATCATTCTTCTTTTGTAATACTTCGTATTTATTTGTACTTAAATGTTTTGACACATTTAATTATAATTATTAGCTTAAATATCTCTCTTCTGCAGACTTTACGTTCCTTGAGACAGCGTCTTAAATTTCTTATTCATATCTATATTCCTAACGCAGAAAACAGCACAAGATAGGTGTTAGTAGATGTTCACTGAATGAATTTATGAAGGTGTGTTTCAATGTGTGAAATGAAATAATGTACCTGAGAGTTATTTGAAACTGTAAAGCCCAAGACAAATGGTAGGTGTTTTTGTTATCTTGCTCCTACCCACGGATCAAATTCTTGCCTCTGCTCCTTAGCTCTTTCTACCTAGGGAGCTCACAGACCCTTGTCTAAATTATCACTTCGTGCAGACTTCCTTTCTCCACTCAGAGTACATTTTGACATTAAACTAAACCCCTCAGCATATGGATAAGATCTGGAGTATAAAAGGGGGTTGAAAAATAGAATCGAAGGTCTTGCATTTTAGTACCAGCCTTAAGAAACTGGGTAAATGATAACTGCATTCTGAAAATAAAGAGCCAGATCACTTTGGACACCCTATTTATTTTAGCCGATGGCCATATATTTGCCCTAAATTTATGCCTGTTTCTTATATACAGGAAAATTACTTATTAGTTGAGCAAAAGTATAAAATATGCAGAAGAAAGGACACCATAGGAATGACATGAACAAGTACTTATTACAAAATCTCATCTTCCTTCTGGGAAATCCCAGGATATTTTGTAAATGACTTTGCAGTCATTTCATCCAGCTTGAAGAAGGAACTTTTCTTCAGTGTGCAGTGTGGTAGCTGTTCTGTGTGTCACAGTCACTTTACTGACTTTTCAGGAGAGGAAGCGAAAAATACCTACCTTAAAAGCTGGGAAAGATTGGAGTAAGAAAGAATAGAAGTATTCATGGATGGCCAGGCGTGATGTCTCACACCTGTAATCCTAGCACTTTGGGAGGCCAAGGCAGGCAGATCACCTGAGGTCAGGAGTTCGAGACCAGCCTCGCCAACATGGTGAAACCCCATCTCTACTAAAAATACAGAACTAGCCGGGTATGGTTGTGGGCACCTATAATCCCAACTACTCAGGAGGCTGAGGCAGGAGAATCACTTGAACCTGGGAGGTGGAAGCTGCAGTGAGCCAAGATCACATCACTGCACTCCAGCCTGGTGACAGAATGAGACACCATCTCAAAAAAAAAAAAAACCTCTCAAGAATTATTCATGGATATAGAATGCAGAATGAGGAAAACTGGCTGAGGTTAGCACCTCTACTGTTCTAAGATGTGCTATGAGATCACTGGTGACTGGGAGGGACAGGACCTCTGTTTAATCTTCAGCTGCTGGGCGGCACACAGATTTCATTTTCCTATGCTGACATACTGACATTCGGGGTCAGTCCTCTCCAAGTGAAAAAGAATGTCACTTGCATAAATGCAACTTGAGTAGCATTTTGTTAGTCCCTGGAAGCCATCCAGCTGAATGTCAATTTCACTTGGGTAAGTCACCTTGTTAGACGTTCATTGTGCCAGGTGCTTGCTCCTGGATGTCATTGCGATGGTGAGTGTGTCTCCGTAGAGTGAGTGCCTTGGAGGAGGAAGGGAGCTGCCATGGTGCCTGGGTGCTCTCACCCCTAGAGGGGCAGCCTGGTCTAAGAACATGGCCTCTGAGCACAAAAGCAGTTTGGGTTTCTTTGAAGCTCTTCAAGTTGAGAGTTGAATTTATCTTTTCTGAGACTTGAAGACCTCATCTGTAAGATGGGGACAGTCACACTTTCCTGATAGAGGTTCTGTAAGGATTAAACAAGCTAGGGCCGTATTACATACCTGATGATTATCAGGTATTGATCTTCCTGTTTCCCGTTCCACCTCTCAGTAATATCTCATACCACAGTCTACTTATTTTCAGGACTTTGCTTTGAAAAATATGTGTGATCACTCACACTGTCTTCGCCTGGATTTTCCACTCAGTTTGCTTTGTCAATAAGAAGAATTTAAATGAATTCATTTCCTTTATTTTTAAATCTAATTTATTTATTTATTTATTTATTCATTCATTCATTTTTTAGAGTCAGGGTCTCACTCGCTGTGTCACCCAGGCTGAAGTGCAGTGGCTTGATCATGACTCACTGTAGCCTCAGCTTCCCAGGCTGCAACAATCCTCCCACCTCAGTCTCCTGAGAAGCTGGGACCACGGGCATGCACCACCGCACCTAGCTAATTTTTGTATTTTTAGTAGAAATGGGGTTTTGCTTTGGCACCCAGGCTGGTCTATACGCTTGACCTCAAGTGATCCGCCTGCCTCAGCCTCCCAAAGTGCTGGGATTACAGGTGTGAGCCATCATGCCCAGCCTCCATTCCTCTAGATGAGGGTTTTCAACACCATTGTGCCCCATAAGGCCTTGGCTTTTACTCTTGCGGGAAATAGAAAGTCGTTGGTGGGTTCTAAGCAGGGGAGGGACCTAGTCTGACTTAGGTATGGAAGTGGCACTTTAATTGCAGTATGTAAAATAGACTGTAATTGAGCAAAGGTAAAAGCTGAGAGAATAATTTGGTATCTATTGCAGCGATTCTACAACGGACGAGGGTGATTTGGGTCAGGAGGGTGGTATGGGAGCTCATGTTATATCTGGATTCCGGTCGTATTTTGAAGGTAGAGCCAAAATACTCTCCTAATAGATTAAATTTAGAATGTCAGAGGAAGAAAGCGGTCAAGAATGGAGCAGCCAGTTTCAAGGGTAGATGAAAGGTCCAGTGTGGGCGATATGAAGGTTGAAGTTGCTTAGGCATCCAAGTAGCGATGGCAAGCAGACGGCTAGATTTCAGGTCTGGCTTCAGGAGAGAGGCCTGATCAAGTGATCGCAGTTGCCTCTGTGCCTCTTAATATTTGTAATATTCATTTCTTTTCTTTTTCTTTTCTTTTTTTTTTGTATCAGAGTCTCCCTCTGTCACCCAGGCTGGAGTGCAGTGGTGCTATCTCGACTCACTGCAACCTCCTGCTCCTGGGTTCAAGCAATTCTCCTACCTCAGCCTCCCAAGCAGCTGGGATTACAGGCATGTGCGACCACACCTGGCCAATTTTTGTATTTTTAGTAGAGACAGGGTTATACCATGTTGGCCAGGCTAGCCTTGAACTCCTGACCTCAAGTGATCCATCTGCCTCGGCCTCCCAAAATGCTAGGATTATAGGCATGAGTTCCCATGCCTGGCCAATATTTGTGATATTCATTTCTTAATTGACTTCACACTAGTGTTTAGTTATCCAGAGGGGATCATATCACTAAATGTCAGTTAAAAAAAATGAATAACTACATACACACATGCAGACACACACACACGCATATATCACACATATATATAGCCCACAGTAAGAAAGTAAGCAGTTGTCATGATTACCATAATCCCTTTCTCTTTTGATTATGTCACTTAAATTGTCAAAAATAACTGTAAAGACTTAATCCTGCTTATTATATGGAGTAACCCTCTGACTTAGCAACTAAAAATCTCCACAAGTGAATCCTTTCTTACCTCTCTGGGATTTTCACTTTCTTCCCCCCATACTACATTTTGATGGTAAATTCTCCATTTTCCAAGTGCAGTTTGAAGGTACCATGGGGAGGAAATCAAATTTCAAGTTAAAAATTAAAACACACTCTGTACACATTCAGTCATTGTAATTCTGGAAAATGTCCTTTGAGTTAAAAAGTACATATATTTAACAATAGGAGAAGCCATATAATATGGTGGTTAAGAGAGTAAGTTCTAACCTGGAGATGAATTTAAATTCTAGCACATTACCTTGAGTCAGTATCTAATCTCTTAAGTCTCAGGTTCTTGGTCTTTAAAATTGAGACATGCTAGGGTTATGGAGAGTATTAAATGAGATAATAAATGTAATGTCCTTTGCACAATGTCAGACACATGGTAAGTTCTTACAGTTGTCAGTATGATGATAATGTTGCCAAGTGACTTTATTTTTATTTTCAATTGGCGCTAAGGGTAAAGACTTTTCTATGACTTTACATTTACCGTGGACTTTTCACTAAGTATATGCCTTGATATAGCACTGAAAATTTAGAAAACTTAGTCTCAAGGCATTGGGCCAAAAGAAAGAAAAAGACATTAGGAACAGATATAAGAGTATGCTCCAACCTGTAACTGGTGGCCCATTTCCGTCCTGACTCCTCCCCTCCCCCCCTACCTTGCCCATATTGGGTAATTAACACATTGAATTTACTCAAAAGGAAAAATACTAAACTTACCTCTTCCAGCTTACGTTACTTTGTGTATATTTTGTTTTTTTTTTTTCAAGAATGGTTCTTTGGGGAAAACAGAATATGTTTTCTATGGAAAAACACATATTCTTTCAGCCTTGTAATTTTGGAAGCAAAAGATGGTCTCCATGGTAAGAAGATGGAAAACGAGTAGTATTAATAGAAGATAGCACAGAACTAATGTACATTTTATAGTATAAAGGAAAGATTTTTTAGCCTCCCTGCCTAAAACAACATCATGAACTCTACGTTATGCTAAACTGGTGAATAAAATGAAAAGGAGCCAGCCAGGGTATGATAGCTCAGAATGAAAGTCAGTAGTCAACTCCCAGGAAAGGAGAAACCGCTCCAACCCATGGCACATGGAGGCTTAATTAGTCCTCCTATGATCTGTAAGAAAAGCTTCGAAAATTCTTCTGTCCTCTTAGAAACAGATCTATAGACACATCATAGTGCTTTTTTTCTTTTTCTCTTTGTATTTTTAGTAGAGATGGGTTTTCACCATGTTGGCCAGGCTGGTCTCGATCTCCTGGCCTCAAATGATCCACGCACATTAGTCTCTCAAAGTGCTAGGATTACAGGCAGGAGCCACCACGCCTGGTCACATAATAGTGCTTTTTTTTTGAGACAGAGTCTTACTCTGTCACCCAAGCTGAGTGCAGCAGCACAATCTCAGCTCACTGCAACCTCTGCCTCCCGAGTTCAAACAATTCTCATGCCTCAGCCTCCCAAGTAGCTGGGATTACAAGTGCCCGCCACCACATCCAGCTAATTTTTGTTTTGTTTTTGTTTTTTGAGACAGTCTCACTCTGTTGCCTAGGCTTGAGTGCAGTGGTGTGATCTCAGCTCACTGCAACCTCCGTCTCCTGGGTTCAAGCAATTCTCCTGCCTCAGCCTCCCAAGTAACTGGGATTACTGGCACCCACCACCATGCCTAGCTAATTTTTAGTCGACATGGGGGTTTTGCCATGTTGGCCAGGCTGGTCTTGAAATCCTGACCTCAGGTAATCTACCCACCTCGGCCTCCCAAAGTGCTGGGATTGCAGGCATGAGCCACTATGCCCTGCCACAACATAATGCTTTAATCCTCACGTTGTGGAGTTGCCGATGTACTAGAAATATCAGTGTGGATGAAAAGCCAGTAAGACAATGACTGTCTAATGTTCTCACCTCATCTCCAGGCCAGTTTCAGATCCCAAACAATCCCTTTCTTTCTCTAGGTCCTTCATTCCCTCCATGAAATGTCTAATGGGCTATATTTTTCCTTCATTCCCTTCATGCAGTGTCTAATGGGCTATATTTTTCCTTCACATTTTTTTCCCATGTTGTCTTCTGCTAGGATGTTTTCATTTCTTCTTAGCTCTCTGCGTGATTGGATCTCTACAGTGGTATTTTGGGGTTACCTTAATGCATCTCTTTTTACTTGTTATAATGTAAATTTCTTGAGATAATCTACTCTTGCTCTATACTCTACTCTCGTCTGTAGCCTGTACTTGTCTTACATTTCTCTCCTTTCCCATTCATTTACATAATCTTACATCCTAAAATATATTCTTTATCTGATATCTATTGAAATGAGAAGATATCCATAAAATTTATCATAAAATAATAAATTTTATTTAAAAAATAAGTACTCCAGAACTTAAATGTCTATATGAGTGTTCTGCCTTAAAGAAAATGTTGGAACGATGTTCTTTAAAGGCTTTAGAATTAATTTTAGAATCCCTTTACAATCTTCACAAGAAAATCACCCTGCTACCATAAGGCAAAGCTTCATGCGTTACCCAGATTAGCATTACTCACCTAATTCACCAGACCTGAGGCCAGATTTCCTTCTATAGTTTTCATAGTTCATAGCAGTCCTTAGAGGATGAAAATTTACCCCATTAAGGAATCTCAAGAGTGGGGGGGCACATTCTGAACACGGTTCTGAGGGAGAATTTCAGGCTTGCTTTGGAATAATGGAAGCTTCATTAAACTAAGTCTGTAGTACCCACGTACTTTAGAGGGGAAATCTCCCTTTTCGATGAGTAAGTTCTGTCATTTCTGGTAACAAATTGAACCTACTGTTTCATAGTCACATCATTAAGAGCCATTTCAGCAGTTTCTGTTACTTGACTTCAACTGTGTTCTTGTACACAGTGTGCTTAAAACTTCTCCTCTGAACACGTGGGACATGGGCTCTTCATAGTAACAGTGTGTCTTCATATTATCTCCAGGACTATACTTGATAAGAAGGAGCTCTTGGAGTTTGCTCAGCTTGGCTGCTACTTGGAATATGATCTCTTTGGTACTGAACTACTTCATTACCAGCTCGGCCCAGATATTGACATGCCTGATGATAACAAAAGAATTAGAAGGTAAATATGGTGAAGTCTCCTGCAGCATTCTCTTTCCCATGCCCTTTTTGATTGTCATATCTGGGGAAGTATTAGCAGAGATTCAGAAAACAGTAAGGAGACTGAACCACAGACTTGCAGAGAAAAATATATCTATGCTGTTTCAGGGAGAAAAATCTCTCTATATTATTTTAAGGAGAAAATGAGTCATCCTAAGTAGGCTAAAGCTTAGCAGAGCCTTAGAAGTTCAGTGCAGATGGGCAGCTGACAGGAAACACAGATAATACCCAACCCCTGCCATGAAAATCAGAGAACAAAAGACATTTTCCTCTATCTACCCCTAATGAAATAAGCTGTTCTTCTCTCAGGTTGACTACACTACAGCCATAACTTCCTACAAGTAATATTTAAAATGCTTTATTAAAAGGTTTTATTAAAAAGGCAATCTCAAGTTAAATGCTAAAATATAAAGTCTAAAGACCAAACATCATGTAAAATGTGCAACCTTCAAAAACTGTGTAATGTGTGATGCTAGTAGATAATTGTAGGAGTCATTCTTTGTAATCAAGTAGAAAATTTTAGGCATCAAGGATAGCTACCTACTTTTGTCTTGGTCACATGGTGATATGAAGATTGAATGAACCAAGTTAGAAAATCTAGGAGGAGAAATAAACTGGTGATTGACAAGGAAGACTTTTGTTTGGGAATATCTATTTGTTACTATCCAGTGAAGCTGTAAGATAAGGTTTGTATATGATAGTTGAACTGTGGGAATGAATGACATCACTCAGAGAAGAGGGTGAGGACAGAGACCTGGGGACAGAGACTTTTAAGGAATGGAGTAGGAACCACCACTGAAGGAAAGCTTGAGAAGTTTTCGAAGTGATAATATCAGGGATATGTGTTGTTATGGAAGTCAGTAGAGAGGAAGGCTCAGGGCAGAAGGGCTTGAACACGTGTAATATGTGACAGATATCTAGGGAAGTAAAAACTGAAAAGCATCCATTGTTTTTCACAATTAGGAAGGTCACATTTTATAAACAGTAAGTGCAGTCTCAGGAGAAAAGCCTTGAAGAATGGGTGGGCCATGAGGAAGAGGAGAGGGATGTTTAGGTGACTCTTTCGAGACACATGGCAGTGGAGGGAAGCAAGGAGATGGGCTGGAGCTAGAAGAAAACAAAGGGTCAAGGGAAGTTTCTAGTAAGAGTTGACCAGTGGTTATGTGACTAAGAGCAAGAGCAGAGCCAGAGCCAGATAGAATGAGTTCAGGGAAGCAGTGCCCATTCCGCAGGGCACTATAGAATTTACATGAAATGACACATGCCAAGTTTTTATCTGAGTGGTGCAGAATATGGAAGTGTTCAATAGATGCTGATTTTTTAAAAATCTGGATAGATAAGAAATACAGAGCAAGGCTTCTAAGGTGGCAAATTGAGGGAATCTAGGGAACAGACAGCAAGTTGGTTGAAAGGATGCTTTCTCCATCGAAATGAGAGGGCACGACACAAGCAATGGGGTGAATGCAAATAAAAGTCTTAGTGAGGGGAGCAGGAGACTGAGGACACATGGCCACATGTCCTCTAGTGTCTCTGTGAGGTAGACATAATTATCTCTCGAGAAAAAAAGAGTGGCTTTAGGGCAGGACCATGTAGAGCAGGAGGAAGGCTGGGGATGGCTCTCAGGTCAATGAGAGAGAGATTGACATGGATGTGTTATGTGTGAGACCTCGTTGAGTGTAGAAATCATGATTGCATGCCTGCATACTGGCACCAGTGCACATGATTTGGTGATTATTTTCCAAAAGCTAAAATGTTTTGCATTTCGGTAGTGGAACCAGAGAAGCTGTATGCATACAAGCAGGACATGGGAACAGTTCAAAAGATTGAAGGTTGAGATTCTATCTGAAAGAAATGGGTAACAAAGGAGGGGTTGAGATTGAGGGTCATGGAAGCCAAGCTGGAGGGAAGAAAATATACAGAGGAATGGGCAGATCGAAGGGAAGTATAGCAGGGCAAATAACTGGACTGCAGGCTTTAATGAAGTAGGTGGAGTATGTGTATATGCATATGTATGTGTATATACTTGAAGAAGTGAGTGGAAAAAATAGTAAGAGTAACATAATCGGAATAGGAAACTGAAGATTGAGATTGCAGAGGGGGAGCAGTAGTTCCCTTTGATGACAAGAGCTAGAATTTGATGGTGAGTACAGAAAAAATGGTTACAGTGGAAGGAGCAAAGCTAGAATTGAGAAGTGATGTCCAGGAACTGTGAGATTCAAGTATCGATAGTTGAATAAGGCACACTGGGTTGAGGGGAAGATCTTGAGCCAGTGGCCATAGTTGGGACATCCTGAGGATCTTCGCTTGAGAAGTCGACATTTTTGTCTGTATGCCTTCTGCTGTCTCCATGTATTGGCATTCTGCCGTGACCACCTCATTAGTAGGAATATGTTCAAGTTTAGTATCATTAGGGAAAGAGAGTTAATCAGTGTTGCACTAGTTATGTAATATGGCGACACTCAACTCTACATGAGCAAATGACTTCAACTGCCTTGACCAATGAAGCGCCGCCTTTTTTTTTTAAGACTCAGATCAGTTATTTGACAAGTAGTTGTATTGTCTCTTTGTTTATTTTTATTTTATTATTTTAATTTACTCACCCAGGAACCCCATTCAATACAGGTGAACCAGTTTCCCCAGAGCCCTTGTAGTTAGTTTATACTCAGAGGACACTACTCCTTGCCTAAAGGCATCTGGAATTTAACATAGGGCAGTGCATTCAGTCATTCTCATCTTTCACAATCTCAAAAACATGATTTCCTGATCAGTGTCCTCAACACATGTCTTCCACATTGTCTTGGAAATGGGAACTTTGCACTCTGAATCGGCTTCCTTTTCCCAAGCCCCTTTTTGGCAGTGAGGTGCATCTTTTGTACGCCTGTGTCTTACATGAGGCTCCCAGACCTTCCCAAACAAGAGAAAGAAGGTCTGTAAAAGGTCGTCTATGAAGGAGATAGAATGGTCGGATGGGCCGGGCACGGTGGCTCACGCCTATAATCCCAGCACTTTGAGAGGCCGAGGCGGGTGGATCATGAAGTCAAGAGATCGAGACAATCCTGGTCAACAAGATGAAAACCCATCTCTACTAAAAATACAAATATTAACTGGGCATGGTGGCTCAGGCTGTAGTCCCAGCTACCTGGGAGGCTGAGGCAGGAGAATTGCTTGAACCCAGGAGGCGGAGGTTGCAGTGAGCCGAGATCGTGCCATTGCACTCCAGTCTGGGTAACAACAGCAAAACTCCATCTCAAACAAAAAGAATGGTTGGATGACCGATGGCTCCCCAGCATTTCTTCTTAGCTTCTTTTGGCTATTTGTTTATCTGTACTGTGCTACATATAGCCATTCTGGATATATGGAAATAATAAAAATTATTATAAATATGTTTATACACACATTTATGTGTATATAATTTATTATAATATAAATGTGTGTGTGTATTTGTGTGCAATCTAGTGAAGCCCTAAGATAAGGTTTGTATGTGATAGTTGAACTGTGGAAATGAATGACATCACTCAGAGAAGAGGATGAGGACAGAGACCTGGGGACAGAGACATTTAAGGAATGAAGTAGGAACCACATATATTATAGATATAAATGTATGCATGTATATATTCACACATTTATATCTATAAAATGCCTGTGTGCTATTCCATGCATATGTATATGTATGTGTGCTTAATCTTCCTTAAACCATGCATTAGGTCACTTGACCCAAGCGCAGCCCGTGGTAAGCACAGAACACCCTCTTGGGTTGCACGTGTTCCAGTGCCCCACGGTCTTACACACTTGGTGTTCATCATGCATCTGCGGTCCTTTTGTGAGCCATCGTAGTCTTAAACCTCTGAAGTGCAGGAGCACAAAAGCACGCTTCTGCCTACCTCTGGTGCTCAGCACCAGAAATTCTGTGTCTAACACCTGTTTTCAATCTTCTGCTCCATTTCTCAAATCTTATTATATCTCTGCCTTTTCACACTTTGTAGTCTCTCTCTAATATTTGTTTGCAAACACTAACTCATTTGTATTTCTATAATTACCGTGGTTTTTTGTCTTCTCATCTGTAGTGGCTCCCCCTTTCTGGCAGCATCTCTGTAGCTCCTGTTCTTCCGTATAACGGCACAACATAAGAGATGATCTTTTAGTGTAAGCGGGACGGGGCAGGTTTTCTTGATAGTCAGGATATAATTGTGTGTCCAGAGCTGTAACGTTATCTTTCTCGTGAGACAGCTAGTCTCTGGATACTTGACTTGATGGGCTCTAAGGATTCCCAGTTTTAAATATGAGTATCTTGTCCTCTGCATTCTTTGATTACTACTTCACGATTTGATAACGTTGTGTTTCAAGGTCTGACACAAGACATCTTAGAGGAATTTGTTTATCCACATGATATGCCTTTATAATATGAGAAATCATATTTCTCAGATAAGAAAGAGAGGCGCAAATTTTAGAGAATGCCCAGAAAATATCAGGGAGAAATTGTTTCCTCAAACCTCCTATACCATGATGCTTCTTTGCAGCTGTGGTCACACTAAGGTTCAGCATTGTGTATGCATTCTGTCAAATTGTCCTTTTTTTGTGTGTGATCATATAACTTAGATAATTCCCTTAAACTGAGTATGTTCTAAAAGTAACTGCAGATCAGAACTTTAGGATATTACACAAATTTCAATGAGGCAGAAAGTCTTAGTAGCACAAAAGTCATTCCATGCACTTAGAGGACAGCCATGTCTGTTGGCACTGGCATTCCCTTTACCTGCAGATACAAGGCCTATTCTTCCATTATTATTTATTTTAAAATATATGTTCTGTGAGGGCAGGGCTTTGTGCTTGAGTTTTTTTGTGTGTGTAGTGTCCCACATTTTTCTCACTGTAGTAGTTATTAAATATGACTCATGTACTAGGACACCAATAAACGCTTTAGAAACAAAAAAGATGCCTTTCAAATAATCAGCTTCTGGAGGAAGGCACTGTTCATCCATCTAGATTCGCTTTAGAATCTAGATGCTGAAAAACTATTCAGAGAATCCCAGAGAAGAGCTATTGTCTGTGAGTGGCATCTTCCACCATCAAAGACCCATGGAAGTCACGACAGACAGTGCCCAGAGTCCAGACACGTACAGATGGTGGCTGTCAGGAGGTGACTCACACTACAGATTCCAGCATTCAACAAAGCAAAGAGGAGTTCATTTTTAGAGAATAGTCAGGAAACTGTCCTTTAGTTCACCGACTATAAATTTAAAGAAATAGCTTATTATTTTAGCAGTCTCGCTGACATGGGAGGAAGACAGAGTACATTTGTATTGGTCGGTTTAATCCAATGCTCAGAGACTATAACTAAATCAAAATTGCCATAGACTTCAAAGGGGAAAATGGTTAAAATACTGAGGTACCCTTACCAGCCTTTTTCAGTGGCTTGCTTTGTGGCTTATCAAATGTCCCTCACTTCCAAACCGATTGATCTTGCTCTCAAAATATTTTGCTTGTAGTGAGACTCCTTTTGTTTCCCTGTTTTAATCGCAAATAGTCATTGATTTTTTTTTATGCTAGATAAAAGGAGAGAGAAAGAATGAGATCTGAAAAATGAGCCCACCAAAGAGGCATTTGAGAGAGGAGAGCTGAATACAAATCCAGAACAAAGTTATTTAGTGAAATGCTAAAGTGGTCCTTGGTTCAAAATGGCACATCTATTAGAAGCTGTCTTTAATGCAGTATTGCCAGGCATTGTCATAAATATCACCGGTTAGAAATTTCTGTGTGTGTGGAATACGGCTATGTTCCTACCAGGATGCAGCAATATTTTTATCATCACCACACAATATTTATTGAAGGTCTCTCAGTATACACGCCACAGTAGAAGGCAGTATCTTTACCACAAGCACAATACGTTAATGACTAAAAAGTCAAAAGCACCCTGAACAGAGAAAATGAAAGACAAATGACATCTAATGAGTTAACATTTTTCACAGGGTGCGTCTTCTGGTGGAGGAGGGCTATGAAGATGGAATTCTGATAGCACATGACATACATACGAAAACCCGGCTGATGAAATATGGAGGTCACGGCTATTCTCATATACTCACCAATGTCGTTCCTAAAATGCTACTTAGAGGTATAACTGAGAATGTGCTTGATAAGATTCTAATAGAGAACCCTAAGCAATGGCTGACTTTCAAATAGGATGGTTGCTTATGAATTCACACCTTGAATATACAACTTGCGGAGAACATTCAGCGATTTTCAATCCACTGTGAGATATTCATCAGTTACCTAGGACTAATGACTGATCATTTCCTTCTTATGAGAACTAGGAGAATTTGCCTTCTCTGAGACCAGCTATTACACCTGTGCCTCTAGGGATTACTCAGCCTAATTGAGCCCTATTATTGTGCCTTAACAAAATAAATACAGAAGTACCTATTTCAAAACAGTGATTTAAAGTCTGTATCCCCTAAGTGGAGTTGCTGTTTTTCTCCCTAATCTATCAGCTGCACTACTTGAGAAAATTTAAAGTGTTTCTAGTTAAATTATTCCCTTCTTGAAAATCTAACGTTTCTTGTAATATTGATGATCCTACTAATTACCCTGCTGTTCTTTAATTAATGCTTAATGAATAATATGGCACTTTAAAATAGCTTCTGCAACAAGGGAAGTTAAATCTTGAGACTTTTTCCCCAAAGGATACTGACTGTAATATGGTTACCAATTCACAATGATAAAAATATTTGGAAGGTCATTTTATGCTGTCCACCTAGCTATATATTCTTCTAATAAAATGGTTTTAATATCTTTGGCTTACTGGTATCCATTTTTGCCATAAATTTTGCTGTTTTGCAAAGTTTGTGTAAGAACACATACCACTACTGAATTATAAAAATTCCATCATAAAAGTCAAAATATATTACATAATATAGTTTAATGAATCATTACATTTATAATAACAAAGGCCACAATTTAATTAATTGATAAGATATAATGCAAAAAAAAAAAAGAGAGAAATGTTTGCCTTTTATATATTCCCTTTATTTCCTTTACCTTTTGTTTTTCCTTGGCCCTACACAGAGAAAATCATGCTTATTTATCTGAAGAAAAGGTCAGATCTATTGGAAATGACAGCTCGATGCTAGAGCCTACTCTTTAAAAGGTATCCAGCCCTAATATTTTGTGTGAATAAAGCATCTTTAAAAACTCTTAGTTAAAACACTTAGGTCATGGGCACTGACTGCTACTTATAAATTAATCTTTTGGTTAAATCCTCACTATGCTATCTGGAACCTACAAATATTATCCAAACCCTTGCTGCCAATTCCTCTTGGATAAATATATATTGTTCATTTGAAATAAAACCCATTGTGATCCATTTATGAGTTATCTTACCTATCACACAGGCCAATTAGAATTAGTCATTATTTTTGATGAAGTGTCTGTTTTTAATCCTATAAATCATGACAGTTACTCAGACCCAGGCATTTCAACAGAACTCACATCACCTTCAGATAGGAACACCATCATACCTCTTGGAAAGTTGAGCTTTGCTAAATAAAATATATTTATGCTGCTCAAACATGATCAAGCTTTCTGTGTATCGGAATAGAAAGTACCAAAGAGGAAGGAGCCAGGAGAACAAATTAATTCCTTTAAATAAAAAATGCAAATGTCCTTACCAGAAAAGCAAGCAGATTTTTTTTTTAAATCTCTGTTTTTGAAATCTACATGTCAAAGAGTCTTCAAAGGCAATTGGAAGGGGAACAGATTTTTCATTGTAATCGTGGAAGTTGTGTGATAGTTAGGAGATATCAACATGCATTTTTAATCTTTTCCTTACATGAAAGAGATGGCTTTTGGCAGTGTGTTCTAACCAGAAAGAAAGGATTTGTATTACTCTCCAAATCTACTGTACTGTCAGCTTCAATCCACCTGAGAAAAAAGAAAAAAATGGATAGCTCCCATGCATGTAATTCATAAACACTGTGAAGGAGAGCCACTTGGCATCTGCAGTCCTCGTATTAAGTCTGCCACGGAATGCAGTTACAGTATTGATTGGCGTATGGTCATAGAGCGACCATAGCTTACCTTACAGACCTGTGAAATCAAGGGCTTTTTAACCTCATAAAATTAATTTTCTGGAGAACTCTTAAAGAGAAGACATTGTAATTGTTTTTGCTACTTCACATATTGCCATTCAAAATATCTTTCAACCCAAAAGAAGTTAAATAATTTATGCAGGTTTTTGTGTGTATATATGCATATACTTTTTATATTAAAATTTTGAGGCTGTACAGCCACTGTACCCTATGGAGTAAAGCCATATATGTATATATGTTTTATGTATATATAAAACATTTCATCTAACGTGTGTGTGTGTGTGTGAGTGTGTGTAGCAGATATTTGTATAAAATATAAGCACTCTTGTCATATTGGTTATATGTGAAATTATTAATTTTGAAATAACCTCAGGCCACAGACTTGTAGTAACCATTTGAAGGCTTTACCTAGTGTCCCCTTGGTGACATATGCAGCAGCTCAAATTAAACCTTTGTGAATTGGGTTATGAATAATCTTTTGTTCCAAAGATGGCAAAAGCCTCGGTTTGATTTGATACTGAAGAATGCATTTCTCTGACTTTCCCAGTGAATCTAAATGTATTCAGTTGACAAAATGGACACATAAGGGCTTTTTCTAAATACCGTACATAATTACACATTTTCACACTTGCAGGGTAATCCTATGATACACTGTCAATCTCTATTTTTAAAGACTATCACCAGAAAAGAGAGAAAAGAAAATTCATATAAGAACAAGAAAATGTGAAAATGATCATAGGCTTGGGAATTCCCTCAAATCCAGAAAATTCCAGGTTAAGGCTTGAAGTTGAATCATTCCCAGGTCTAGCTCTAAAGTTAACAAGAGTACAAGGCAAACAATTTCTTTGGGGACAAGCAGCATTATTTCAATTAGACCTTCTCCTGCAGGGTAAAAATCATTCTTCCCCACACTATGAATGGACTCCAAGTATCATAATAAGCAGGTAAACTCACAAGAACCAAAGCTGACATATGGATAAAAGCAGCAAGATCACAGTACACCAAAGTATCATATATATTGAAGAAATAATTCAGTGTCTCAGATTTGTCTATAAAAATTTGTGATCTATATAGGACTTCATTCACATGGACACTAACGATAAGGAGTATTTGCTTTGGCGGTAGTGGGTCACACATCTGTTTATCTTGCTTTGATATTTTTTACATAATGTTTCTGAGTGATACAGATGTGAGTCAGGTAGCATTTGATTTCCCCACATATACACAACTGAGGTGCCCCGCAATCGGCATCCCTTGGGATCCTTGATTCACTGACGTTAGCCATACGAATCCATTGTTCAAACTCAGAACAATAAGCTTAGTTTCTGCATCATCATCAGTCAGCATAAATAATAAATCCAGAAAAGGTGCTGTATTTGTTGTTGTTTCCTCCATGGGCTTTCCCGCCATCTAATTTGATATAGACTTCGTCTCCCGGCTCCAAATGAAGAACCACACTGTTACTGGCATAGTCGTAATTCTGATCAGCATCTTGAGCAATCGCACTCGCACGCACCTATGTGAAACAGACAAGAATTAGGATGTGTAAATGAGAATTCTCAAGTTTTCTTTTCTGCCATTCATGTAGCATCCCAAGCTGCCATGCAGCCATAGCACAGAATTTGGCACAGGAAAGTCCATGTTGACCTCAAAGCTTTGTGAGGACAGTGCTGTGGCAGTTTCAGCTATGTTAGTGAGAAGGAGGACAGAAAGGGAGAAAATAGTGCTTCAGTGGGAACCGTTCTAGCAGTCTTATCTAACCATAGATTGTAAACTGTGCATATAATTTATTCTCTTCCTGTATCACTCATTTTTCTAACTCCTTCAATCCCTGTGCCCAATCACATTTTGAAATGAAACGAACAGTATTTTTTTGCATTTTAATTTAAGCCAAATTACAGTATTCTAATCAGCTGTTAATGAGTACAGAAGTTCAAGTCTAACTTCAGCTGTTCACCACAATTATTAGAAAACTGAGGTAGGTAATAGGTAAATATCGGGAAAATACCAATTACTCTACTACCTAGAAAGAAAAAAAAAGAAAGAAAGTCCTTTGATTTAGGGCTTTCCAAATCTAGTTCATGTAAAGCCCCCTGTACCAGGCTGGTTCAGAAGCTTAGCTCATTTATACATCTTTGATTATATCATCTGAGTTTTCAGAGTTCTTTTTTCCATTCATGTCTTTTTCTTACTTAACTACGATCTATGCATTGAAATTAACAATTTAATCTTAACATATCTAAAAGTTAAAGAAGGAACTAAATTTTCATGCTCTGAGGCTTCTCCAGTTTCAAGAATTTTTAAATGATTTCATTGAATATCCATTTATACTTAGGAGATTGTAAATACATGGCTTGATTTGAAGACAGAGGCTGCTTATAATCTGCCCATGTTAAGCCTGTGATCTCATTAGTGAGTTCATAGACATTTACAAACAGTCAAATTGCCTATCATCTCATGCAGTGTGGACATTCTGTCAGATTCTTAGCTCAAATTGGGCTTCATATTCATTTAGATGTGTTTTGATTCTGCCTTGGAAAATCTTTCAACAGGCAGACTTAGATTTGATTTATTTCAGTAAAACATCTTGTTCTTTGGCTTGTTTCATTTCTATGCCACTATAATGATATTTCCCTGAATAACATAGCAAGTGATTTAGTGGTTTTTGTAAACCTGCACTATGTAATAATGCATGACTTGGGGTACAATATGCTGGATTTTATCACTTGGCAAAAGGAGAGAAATGAGACAGAAGTCAAGAATTTCCATGCATTTCTTTCAGAATTTAAATGATAGGTTTTCCAATTAAATTTTCATGTGATATGTTCTCGCATTAGTGCTGAAATGTTAAAAAAGGAGAAGGCTCTTTGACACTGCTGAACTTGTAAAGTCATTTGAGTAGTATCTTTAAAATTTCTTTCTGGGTATCATATAGCAGAAGGAGAAAATGGCTTAAAGGATTTAGAATTGCTTAACACTGTGCTACAGGCCCTAATATAATGAAAGCACTATACCATGTAATTATGCTCGGAATCATTGACTCCAATGTATATACCGATTTAGTAAAGTGGTCTGTTTTGACCATTAAATAATAATGCAATTTAACTTCATATCATTTTCTGAAAATTAATCATGAGTTTGTAGGAGTTGGATGCTTTGATTCATTAATTTCATCTAGTCACTAATTCCCAGGGAAACAAATCTACAAGGAGAATATTGCTATTATGATTGTGTTTCTTCTAATCTGTGGATTTTTAATGGGTGAGAAAATTTTAAAACAAAATATTTATGAGCTACATTAGTAATACATTAATTATCAACCCATAATATACTCCTCAGCTATTACTAACAACCAGACACATTTTATTTAGTGCTGTGGGTTAGGACATGCTCTGTGGTTATTGGCCTTTAACATGGTGTTCTACATGAAGGTACTGGAGAAACAGAACACATTAAAATCACTTGATTTTGACACAGTAATCTTTTGAAAAATATAGTGCCATTTTTATACTCCAGGGTGTAGCCACAAAACTAAGTAAACGTCACCATTTTTATTCAGCAGGTGTAACCACAAAAACCTGCAAATGCATTAGAATGGTTCCACAGACTGAAAGGTTCCCCTCACCGTTTCTACCACCTTTGTTGGATAAAGCCAGTGCGGCTGCTTTTTAATGAATGTAATTCTCTGAGATTTTAACCTATACTGTACAGTAAGGCTGTCCCAATTAAAAAAATGCTATACTCTAGTGTAAATACATGATTTCGGTATGCCTACTCACCTGATCATATTCCAGAGATATAATAGGGCTTGAAATTTCAAGCTCTAGTACCCAGCTCAGTGACTTTAACAATTCTTTCAAGCCATCAAACTATTGAGGAAGGTAATGCATTCACCCTGGAGGCTATCTCCAGGTTCCTAAATGTACCCTGATTTCAGCATTTTGTCTGGGAACACGATCCATCCTGTCTTCAGCGCAACAGACCCATGGCTAACTAAATTTTCTCTAGTATCTTTTTCTTATTACAAGATAACTATTTAGATTCTGCTTTATCTTTAGTCCATGTTTCTTTAACCCCAAAAAGATTATTAATTTGATGTCATTAATCTCGCTAATAAATGAATACCAACCCACAAACTACTCATTCTTTTAAAAATATTTACTTTCATTGGTGCCATAACTAATACATTTTTAAGAGTACCAACTGTTCTTTAATTATTTTATGCTTTCAATCTTGAACCAGCTTTAGTTTTCCTTAGAGTGGCTTATTTATTATAGTGGCATTAGACTGATTATATTCAAACAGCAGTTTTTCTTCATGTTTCCTGTTAAAGGGATTACAAACATTAAAGAGATTTCCTCTTTCCAGATGTAAAGCTATTTGAGTCTAAGTTTTACCTTTAATATGCACTGCCATGGGCTTTCAACAAACGGTGAGATTAAATTTAGGCTGATGGTTTCATGGGGAATAGGAGAGCTGCGGTCCTTTTAGGGGTATGTTTCTGTGTCTGTAATAGGTTGTGTAGTTTTAGCATTATCTTATTAGTGAGGATTTATCATTGGAGACAATATTTATGGTGACATTTGTAATTTAATTAATTGCTACTGATGTTCTCATAATTTCATTTTCATTGTACTTCTGTGGAATCATAAACAAAAGGTTAAGTGGCACATCAGGTTAATTTACTGGTCTTTGATGTTTCCATCTGTGATCCTATGTTCTACACAAAGCATAAATAAAATGGCTCTCCTATGGTTACGATCCAGAGCATTTCTCTCTCTTAGAGGGAACTGCATTTTTAGTTTAATTTTTGTGCTTCTCAAAATCCACTGAATCCATAGAACATTACACTGACATGGATCTCCAAGTTTGTGTTTTATGAAAACAAATTAGGTCAGCCAGAGAGGGAACCTACCACTCTGAGAAGTGATCAGACAAGAATATAATTGAAAAGCAAGAGTGAAGTGTTATTTAAAATTAATGAAAAGATTTTATAAGATTTCTCATTTGTAACCACCTGCAGACTGGACTTGACGAAATAGTTCTAGTCTAGAGATAAAATTCCTAAACAGTAGTAGTGTAGTAATCATTTTCCAAAATAGTCCACACCGAACTAAGAAAAAAACATTGTTTACAACTATAGACCTATTTTCTGAATTACCTGTTGCATACCTTTTTGCAAAAGTAGCAGCTTAATATTACCCACGAAAAGCATTATACACTAGAAGGTCAGCTGTTTCACCTTGTTATTTTTCCTGATCTTCATGGAATATGTGTGCCAGAGTGATACAAAGAAAGATTTTACACCCCAAACAATGAGATAATTTTAAAAACAAAATGCACATAGAACATCTACATGGTATTGTCTGTTTGGAATCAGTATAATATACACAGGCTCAGCAGTCTAGACATCAACATTTAAACTAATTTAAATGTATTAATCCCTGCTTTTTTCCTGCGATTGCAATTTCCAGATATTTAAAGATGTGAGCGTTTTTATACATTTGCTGATAAAATTGGAATCCTTTCATAATTGATACCTCTAAAAATCATCTCTTTAGCAGGATAGTATTTTCCAGACCTAACCTTTGAGTCAGAAGAGAGCCAATTTGCAAATAAAGGGGTGTCTCATGGCTGCCTGCTGAGGGCTCTTCATAAGCCTTTTTGTCAAGGTGATTCAATAGCTCCATTCTGGTACAGTGAGTCATGCCCGTTTTAACCCTTTGCCTATAACTATCTTACTGCTCTATGAATAGTTTTTATTTATCTTAATATTATTTTCATGCATAATAACTGTAATAAACAACCCTGTCAGTGCCTCCTGGTGGCCATTTTTCCTCTTTTTGTTCTGTGTCCTGAGGGTCCCTTAAGCTACTTGTAGGAAAGGGTAGGTAACAGGAGGTTTTGTGTCCTTGGTCTCTCTTATACATTTAGGACATTTATTTTATTTTATTTTTTATTTTGTTGCCTTTCAGTTTTGAAAGAATTCTGACATTGAATTAGGTCTTTGGAATACGGCTTGAATGGTGCTTAATAGAAACCTGGGTTGTAGCTAAGAATCTCTGAACGTCTAGGGGGCGAGTTACCTAAAGCCCAATAGACCTCGCTAAGTCAAAGTTGCTGCAGGAGAGGAGGTCTCTTGATGGCAATGCCGGGGTCTCGAGCCATCACCCATGCCACGCAATAAGCAAAGTTAAAAATCCAGAAACTCACCCCCACATCGCAGGCTGCAGGCTGCAAGGCCTCGCCCCAGTGGCTGCTGATTCAGCGTGCACAGAAGGTCCCATTACACTTTTAGATAGTTACAAATATTATTTTCCTCCTCTAAGAGATCAAACAAGCTTCGGTTTTGCAATGACCTCGAATTTCTCCACAGTGGCCCCAGCAGAACACGGCAGACCCATGCGTGGCCCTTGTGGCGGCGCTGACCCGCTCAGGGGATCAAATCCTCTTGGCCGGCTGGTCCAGAGGTCGATAGACCCGGGGGCTGCGCTCGAACCAGTTGCCCCCCAGGCCACCTGCCTGAGCGTCCTCCGACTCCATAGTCAGAGTTTGGGTTCTATGTCTGGCTGCGCGCTGTGTTTCACCGCATGAACCCCCGAATCTCAACTATTCCTTTTGTTATCAGCACTCCTTGCCTCTCCCCTCCTCTATTTTTTGGCTGAAAACGAAACTGGAGTTTGCGCCTTGAAATTGATCTATGTGAGTTTCACGACCTGGGACGCCGCAAGGACTCTGCGACGGCGGGCCCCACGGTTGCTCCTCCGGCTTGGACTCACTCCTTCCGGGCCCTGGTTTCTCCCTCGGGCCTCTGTATACCACCCCGGAGTCGGTCACCCCGGCACGCCCGTTCCGGACTCTCCCAGCCCTCTCCCTTCCCCAGAAAGCCCGTAAGCGACCCCACGCTGT
This sequence comes from Callithrix jacchus, assembly GCF_049354715.1. Taxonomy (NCBI): domain Eukaryota; kingdom Metazoa; phylum Chordata; class Mammalia; order Primates; family Cebidae; genus Callithrix; species Callithrix jacchus. The sequence goes on from NC_133508.1 coordinate 17,342,685, forward strand.
GGAGGATCCCATGGCCAAGGGTCGCTTCCCGCGCCGGGACTCCCCAGTGCACGAGCTGCCCCGGGAACCCAGCCCCGGGCTTCCCGCCCCTCGAGGGTCGCTCTCGCAGGCGCGCGCACTGTTCGAGGGTCCCAGACTCCGGGACCGCCCTCTCCAGACCGCGGGGCGCCCTCCTGCGCACACGACCCCCACCTCTCCAGGGTGGGACGGGGTCCTCCCTCGCCGTCGCTCTAGGGAGCCCGGCCGCCGCGCCCTTCCTCCGCGGGCTCCCACCCCCATTTCCGGGGTCTCCTCCCTCTCACCCGCACCTTCCCGCGCTCCCTCCCCGCCCTCCCCGCCGCCCGCCCGCGCTCACCTGGTTGTTTTTGCAGAGATCAGCCCACATGCTGGTGCCGTCCCCTCCGCGCATCAGGACGTGGTAGGTAAAGAAGTAGATGCCCGGGATGGAGCAGGTGAACTTGCCGGTGGTGGGGTCGTAGTGGTTTCCGAGGTTGGTGACCACGTCGTCGAACTTGAGCACCTCGTAGCCTTCGTGCTGCCGCTTGAGGCCGGCGTAGAAGGCGATCTTGGGCACCGTGCTGTAGGTAGCGGCGCTGATGGCCCCGGCCGCGTTCAGGCCGGGCGCCCCGGGCGGGCCTGGCAGGCCTTGGCGGCCCGGCTCGCCCTTCTCGCCCGGGGGCCCCACTGGTCCCGGCGGCCCCGGCTCTCCTGGGGGCCCGCGCGGACCCGCCTTCCCGGGCCGGCCGGCCTCGCCTTTGGGGCCCTGAATAAAGGTGGGCAGGGACTGCATGAGGCCGCGGTCGGGCGTGGCGGCGGTGCTGGGAGCCTTGGTGCCCCCGTAGGGGTCGCAGACCATACGGCAGGTGCCCAGCATCTCGTAGTGCGCCGACGTGCCGGCCGAGCTCACCAGCACCGGGATGAGGATCACCAGCAGCAGCACCATCACCACCCCCAGCGCCCCGGCGGCGATCAGGCGCCTCCTGCTGCCCACCAGCCGGCTCAGCGCGGGGCGATCCTCTTGTCTGCTTTTGGACAAAATTTTGAAGGTTGGGCGGGGACCTCTTCAGAGCCGAAAACAACCCCCTGCGAACCCCAACTCCCCTGGGCGGGCGCGCGCCGGCCTCTGCTGCCGACTCCTGCTCCCCCCGCGGAGGCTGCGGCTGGGGAGGGAGCGCGGGCGCCTAGTGACTTGAGCCGAAGTCCCGAGCCCGGGGTGGGGGCCGGGGGAGGGGTGCGCCGGGCGCCCTCGCCTCCCGCGAGCTCCTTCGCACCTGTGGCTGCCGCCGGCGCCGCCGCGGCCACCGGGAGGGCAGAGCCAGCCGCCGCCTCCTGCGCTCGCCCGGGCCGCTCACACTTTTATGCCGCCGCCGCCCGCGATCGACTTTTCCGTTTTTGCAGACTGCGCCAGTTCGCACCAACTTTCCGTCTGAAGTTGCCTTTTTCTGCCTCCTCCTCCTCTTCTTTCGCTCGCTCAGTTCGCCCGTCCGCTGCCTTTTTTTTTTTTTTTCTGCCTCCTTTCTCTCTTCCTTCTTTGCCACCACCACAACTCGAATAGATGCGCACCCCAAAGCCCCGCGCGGGCCCGGGTGTCCCCGGGGTTCACCCGGAGGCGGCGGCGGCGGGCACGGGCGGCTCGGCAAGGCTCGGGGCTGGGGCGGAGGAGCGAGCGAGCAGCGGCGAGCGCCTCACGGCCGGGAGCGGAGAGAGAGAGAGACTGAAGGCAGAATTCTGCCTGGGTACCACCTGCCAGGAGAAGAGGAGGCTGACAAACGCGCGCCGGAGCAATTTATAGGCACCCAAGGCACAGAGGAAGGGGAGCCGCTTTGGCATCTCATTGCAGCATCTGCTCTGCTCATCCCACTCAGAGAGAGTTTGGCATTACTCTGACAATGTGGGATTTTTTTTTTTTTCGGCCTCTCTTTTTTTCTCTCTCTGCACATGGATGAACAGTGAGATTCTGAATACTCCCTGGCTGAACCAAGCGATGGCAGGTCCTGCTGGACCCACCTGGGGGAGGGAGACAGCTGTGCGACAGCTTTCAGGGCTCAAGGGTCACACCTAAGTCCCAGATTTCCCCACTGCCAGCAGCCCCAGTCAGAGGGTGGAGGTGAAGGTTGAAAGGAGGTAGCCGAGTTGACAATGTTTCTCTGCTGGCTCCCCCACAATCAGTGCTTCAGGTGTTTTTCAAAATGCCACTTTAACAGAGGGAGGGCCTTTTAGAATTTTCCAGATGGTAGGTGTGATTTTCTTTCAACCTGATGGTTTTCGTCCCCTGCCTTCTAAATGAATGTTACTCCCAGAACTGAGAGGAGTGTTGAAAAGCCAAAGAATATTTCTCCACTATTTTAAATGGACATGTCCACCGCATGGGGTGGGGGCAGGGGAGGAAGGGGTTGGTCTTTTTTACAAACGCTGCACCCTGGTGAGTGCATACATATGTACTCTACCTGCAGGCTTACCGTTCTAGCAAGCTTTCAGGAGAGACCGCCAATGGACCTGAAGTTGCATTTACTTATCGGCGCTAAAGGCACGAGAAATAATCACTTGTCAAAATGGCGTCAAAAGATCAAGCAAGCAGCATTTATTTTCACAAGTGCTGGGCAAGGTCTTTTTCAAGATACGCAAAGAGTTCCACAAGCTCCGTAGCAGATTTCCCAAATGGACATTGAGGGAGGGGAGAAATAGGAGAAATACAAGAAAGAAGAGCCCCATTCTCAGTGGGTGAGCTGGAGAAGGAACAGCAGTTTATCAAATTACTGGAAAGCCCCCAGGGTAGATATTAGGCAGGTGATCCCACCAACAAATACGTAAGACATATGAGAATGGCTTTAAATAAATAAGTGGAATTGATTCCTAAATCATACTTCTGCATTCAGGAGCAACAGATGTCAATCAAACGTGGGTGACATTTGCTTGTCAATACGAGGATGATGGCTGGGAAGACAGTGACTTATTACATCAGGGTGAGAATCTGAAATGAGAAGCAGGAAGAAATAAGACTATAGCAAGCAAACAATGACCTCCTGGGTGACGATCAGCAGCCTGTGATCTTGTCTTCGGGTTTCACAGCAGGGGCATCTCCCTTTCTCCCTGTGCCTCAACCTCCCCACCACCCCCCAGCCTGCTCCAGCCCACCCTACCAATTTAGTTCTTTCTTTCCTTCTTCTCTGCTTCAAAACAAAATAAGGTCAAATGAGCAGATAGAAAGAAACAAAGATTCATTGATTCTTTTAAGAGAAATGTGGTAGCTCCTTCAGGCCTTGGCTGGGAGAATCACCCTAAGAGTTGTGCTGCATGGCTCAGCGGGGTGGGGGTCTCCACCTCCTGGCTACTGATAGAGCCACATTGCTCCTGGTATTGGAAAATAGTCCTTCCCACTTCTCAAGCCTTTAACTTTTATTTTAGGGTAGTGGTTTTATAAATGAGCGCCTATTGCTTGGGCATAATTAGACACATATTTCCATAATATTTTTGTTCACATTTTTATATTTTTAAGGAGTAAACATGTAGTAAGTTCTCTCCTGGCCATAATACTTTCCTAAGACATCTTCTAGATTGCTTCTTAAAAGTCACCTTCCTTTTGGAGGACAAAATGGTGACGTTTGCTGCCAGCACCGGGGGGTAGGGTATTCATAAAACTCTGATGCACCAAATTATAAATGTCATAAGGCCTCTCTATTGCTAAGAAGAGTTCTGTAGGTGACACAAAAGGAGTTTTTTTAAAGGTAGAGATGTATAGAGAAACTCACATCAAAACCTCAAGATATGTGAAGCTTTCCCATTGATGAGTGCTTAAGATATGTTAGAGTCGAATGCTCATAAAATGCTTATCAATGCTCAGAAAATATTAGAGTTGAAATGGACCCTGCAAAGCTCATCTGTCCGCTGCTCATGCAGATGATGAGACTGAAACAGAGCTTCGGGACAGTCAGCGCCATTCAACAAGCTTGCCCCTGCCCTCTCCTCTGCACAGCATATGGATACCTCCCATCCCAGCCTGTGACTGGCCATGCTAGTTCTAGTAACGGAGGCTTTCCTACTTCTACTTTCTCTGACGCCAAAGGAAATGTGATTTTGCAAGTGAGTGCCCTTACATTTTAAAGCTCTGCTGAGATTTAGAAAGGCACTCAGCAGCCATCATTCACCATGAAGGGGATTCCCTCCCAGGCCACATGGCTGACCCCAGACTTTCTATTAACTGCACAAGCCTGGGCAACACATGGAAATGTGGATTTGTAGTGAAGCAAATTTAAATTCTCAGTCTCCTTCTTCTCCTGTAAAAGTGTCTCACTATGCACTTTGGGGAAACCTTTTTCTTCCCTCACGATTTTCAAGGATGACTTGGTAGTAGATGAACTTATGGCTGGTTACTGCCACTTTCTCCTGCTTGAATTTCCCAGAAGGTTCTCTGCAAAGTTACTCACGCTTCAGCTCTTGTTCCGACAGTTTGGATAAACCATCTGATATGGCATATTACTCATCATCTTTATATGTATATAATAATAGAAAACGTGTCAATTAAAAAAATATTTGATTTTCTTCAGTCCTCATTAGAGAACCAAGTTTTTTTTCTCAGATTTGATAAGAATCTTGGAAGCAGGCCCTGGAATCTCATTTCTGCAGCACCTGCCAACTATCTCTTAAGAAAACACCAGGCTCCATACTCCCGTTCCTCTTGAACCCGGACCTTGCAGACCCTCCAGAGGATGAAGTCCAACCCAGAAAGCCGTGGTGGTGGCTGGATCGCGATCCTGTGATTTTCATCTTCCCCACATTGTTTCTGTTGCTTTCGGAGAGGTGGGCAGATCCTAATCACCCGACTCCCACCCCGACGTGCACGGCCATCCATTAATCATTATTGAGTATCCACTGACAGCACAGCCCTATGCTGGGCTCTTACCAGGCAAACAAATATTTAGTCATGAAAATGATTTCCAAATCCAGCAGCACTTAAGCAGAAATAGCATTTCTTAGAACAGGAAAAAATAATAATAAATTAACAAACCCAACGGCTGTCTAGAGAATCAGACATAAAAAGTACAAAACATTGGGACTGGATCCGCTATTTATCTTGAATGTAGGGGGTCCCCAAATTATATTTCAGAACCTATACTTCTTTGACTGAAGAATTGTACATTTCTAACCAGAAAGAGTCTGCCTAAGTTATGTAGGGAAGCCGTATATCCTTATGGCTTTGGAATCAGATGAGTCTTACTTTGAATCCTAGCTTCCTCATTTAGGAGCTGTGAAAGTTACCTAATCTCCCAGAGGCTCAGTTTCCTCTGTGGTAATGTGGAAATAACACTAATACCTAAATCATAGGATTATTGTGAAGATTAAGTGAGTTAATGCATGAAATTACAATAGTACCCAATTTATAATAAGAGCCTGGTAACCGCCAACCGACATCTGGTATATTGTAGGACTACTGAGTAGTGTATGCCTATGAATTGAATGGAAGAATACCAGGCTTAGTAAAGGAAGCTGAAACCAAAGGGGCCAACAAGACAAATGGCATAATATGAACGGTAAATATGATAGACTTAGCCAAAACAGGGGCGGGGGAACACAAAAGTTCTCCAGGAGAGTTGCTGAGGTGTCCTCTCCTGTAATATCAAGCAAAACAAAACTCAAACCAAGGATCACGTTACCCTTTTCCAAAGTAAAAAACCAAAATTTTCTATCAAGACCATTTGAATTCATTGTAGTTTGAGAGCCCAAGACCTGGTGGGATGTATTACCACGTGCCTTTTGTCCTCTGGGAAGTTCCCAAGTCAACAAGCTACAAGTATATTTAAAAATTATTGCGATAGTTATTCAGGAGCTGTTTCTGTGAATAACAAGTCTCAAAATGGCAAACATTCCAGAGAGGGCCGCTTGGTTTTGTTGTTGCTGTGTTTTGTTTTGTTTTTTTCCACGTAAAAAATTTTTTTAAATTTTGTTATTATACTTTAAGTTCTGGGGTACATATGTAGAAGGGGTAGGTTTGTCACATAGGTATACACGTGCCTTGGTGGTTTGCTGCATCCATTACCCCATCATCTACATTAGGTATTTCTCCTAATGCTATCCCTCCCCAATCCCCCCACCTGCTGCTATCCCTCCCCTAGCCACCCATCCCCGACAGGCTGTGGTGTGTGATGTTCCCCTCCCTGTGTCCATGTGTTCTCATTGTTCAACACCCACTGATGAGTGAGAACATGTGGTGTTTGGTTTTCTGTTCTTGTGTTAGTTTGCTGAGAATGACGGTTTCCAGCTTCACCGTGTCCCTGCAAAGGATATGAACTCATCCTTTTGGGTTCCAACCCAAAAGGAGTTTTGCTCTGTCACCAGGCTGGAGTGCATTGGCGCAATCTCGGCTCACTGCAACCTCCGCCTCCTGGGTTCAAGCAATTCTCCTGCCTCAGCCTCCTGAGTAGTTGGGACTGTAGGTGCATGCCACCACGCCTGGCTAATTTTTGTACGTTTAGTAGAGATGGGGTTTCACCATGTTGGCCAGGATGATCTCGATCTCTTGACCTCGTGATCCACCTGCCTAGGCCTCCCAAAGTGCTGGGATTACAGGTGTGAGCCACTACACCCAGCCTTTTATTTATTTATGTTTTCTTGAGACAGGGTCCTACTCCATCACCCAGGCTGGAGTGCAGTGGGGTGATCTCAGCTCACTGCAACCTCTGCCTTCCAGGTTCAAGTGATTCTCATGCCTCAGTCTTCCAAATAGCTAAGGTTACAGACGTGCACCTCTGTCCCAGCTTTTATATATAAATATGTGTGTGTGTGTGTGTGTGTGTGTGTGTATTTATATACACATATATATTTTTTAAGTCGAGATGGGTTTTGCAATGTTGCCCAGTCTGGTTTTGAACACCTGACCTCAAATCATCCACCTGCCTCACCCTCCCTAAGTGTTGGGATTACAGGAGTGAGCCACTGCGCTAGGCCCCACTTTGTACATGAACCAGAAGAGCAGTCACTCTGAAAGAGACCTAAGTCATAGCTACATCTGTAGGGAATTTTCAACACAAAACTCTCCATACAAGACACATTGGAAAGCTAGCTTGGCAACTGTATTGTCAAAAATTATTGAAACGCCAAATGGAGATGGTTGCCAGCATGTTACATAAAACTCAATGTTCAATGTATGGCTTCATATTGGTCCAAAATTCTAACCACATCAGTCAATAGAAGGATGAAATCTCAAGTATGGATGTGACACTTTGTACCTGCCATGGGCAGAACGTTCAATTGGAATGACCCTACTTGATGTAGAACTAAGGAAAAGCTACTGAGAATGAAATTTGAGAGCGTAGCAAGTCCTCCTAAGCTATGACCGTGAAAACTCACCATACAAGGAAAATCAGCGAGTTCACAGAAAAGCAGCTGCCATTAGATTACAGGGAACTTTCAAACAAGACATGTCATAGGAAGTTAGGTGAGAAACCGTCAACTGGGCAGGCTGTGATGAAACTCGTCATTGTCTCACACTGTTTTGTTTTGTTTAAAAAACCTAAAGCATCATGCATTTTGAAAGGAGAGTTTGCAGAGAGCCCCTAACAAGAGGCAGAACTTATCAAGAGCGAGCGATATTTCTAGAATCTGCCCCTCAAAGTAATAAGGCTGGAGGAGACATGAACACCAAGGCAAAGTGTATTCAGCCCCACTCCTGTGTGAATGCAGCCTCAGAGCAAGTCACCTTCAACTGGGAGCAGTACGTCCTGCGAACAAATGTCGTGCCCCTAGGGAACTTATGTGCAAATAGACATATCAGCTTTTCCCTAACGCAGGCAGTCTCTTGGGGATGCTTCCATGCCTTGTAAAAATAGGTATAATTTGAAACCACAACCCTAAAAGTAAAGTGCAAAGGTATTTTAGATTTGTAATAAATTGCGAGAGAAGAGAGAAGACAAAAGTAACCTATTCCACGTAGTTGTACGGCCCATGTAAGTCGTTGCATGCCTCAGCGCTTCCCATTGAAAGGAGCTGTAACAATTCATGCTTTAATTGATTATTCAATCATTTAATCTCTGGCTCTGGAAACTGGAAAAAGTCTGTAAAACGTAGTCCTATGTAGATGGAGAGTTTGAGTTTTCGTTTTTCCTGCATTAGTCAAGTTACAAGTAGAAGTCCTTACACCTGCGATATCCACAAAGGCGTCTGTGTTTTCACGCAGGCCCCTCTAATTACACATCAGCAGTTAAGAGGTTTCTCCCATTTTGGCCGCGTGCAAGATGCTAATGATCTTGGGAATCTCAGCCTTTTGTTGCCTGCTGCTGTGGCCTTTGAACCATTCCAGTAAGCCAGCGACTTTGCAGGGACAAGGACAAAGGTACGACTTCTTTTGTCCGGTTGGTTTTGTGTTTGTTTTTCGTTTTGTTTTCAATGAGCGCCTTTGTGAAAAAAGTTAAAACTATGGATTAAATTAGGGGATTACCTGAACATGTCTATTATCCAGCGGCGACCATTATGTATTTACATTTGTGTGTGTCCCTTCCATTATACGTATGTGTACATAGTTTCCATTTACTGTGAAGAGTTTGTTTTTGTAGGTGAGCAGAAGGTCTCAGTGGCTCAGAGGGTCACATATTGATGACCCATGATGGTTTATTTTTGTCCAAAGCCCTAGTACCTAGGGACATAGGCCTGTCATGACACAGACCACTGACCGGTCCCCTGCCCATATCCCCTGGGACTGAGGGTGGCATACAGCCTCAGTGGCAGTTTTTGTCAAAGTTCTTGAATAGAAAAGAGGAAGAAAATTAGGAGCAAATTAAAAGAGATTATAGGAGAAGTGTTCTCAGCAAAAATCATGCATTGGGCCAGGCACAGTGGCTTATGCTTATAATCCTGGCACTTTGGGAGGCCAAGGCAGGAGGGTCACTTGACCCAGAAGTTTGAGACTAACCTGGGCAACATAGGGAGACTTCATCTCTATGAAAAATGAATAAAAAAAAAAATTAGCCGGGCATGGTACTGTGATAGTGTCACTGTACTCCAGCCTCAGCAACAAATTGAGACCCTCCAAGTCTCAAAAATAAAACATTTTTAAAAAATCATGCACTAAGTCTAAACTATACAATCAAGTTTCCTTCAGAAATTCTGAAAGAGCCAGAAGGCCCTAATCCAATGTTTGACTGCACTGGTTAGAATGAATTCTCTGGGTATATCCATTCTATTATCTTCTCATTAATGTGTACTATTTAGTTCAATTTCATTTAAAACATGCAGAAGAGAAGTGGACTCTGCTATTCAGTCCCTTCCTTCAGTCTTTCCCATCTCCAGACTGTCTCACACCAGGCAACAGTGGGCATCTTCCTGTATCAACTGCTCGCAGCCTGTGCCCACTTGGCTCAGGGACAGTGATGTCCATCTTGCCCATGTTGTCAGAAGGTCTAAGTCCGTGGCCAGGCTCTGCACCATTGGCACAAAGATTCTCTAACCTCCCAGGTTTCATTTTCATAACTGGCCCTCTCTTCTCCGTTGTCCAGGTATCAGGTATTTACGCCTTAAATGGCCTTGTCAGTTCTCATTTTGCCTTCCCCTTCACTCCTTCAACCCACCTCCTCCCTCTTGCTCTTTTTTTTTTTTAAGACAGCGTCTCATTTTGCTGCCCAGGCTAGAATGCAGTGGCACGATCATGGCTTACTGCAGCCTCCAGCTTCCAGGTTCAAACAATCCTCCCATCTCAGCCTACCAAATACCTGGACGCAGAGGTACTCACCACCTCACCAGGATTTTTTTTTTTTTTTTTGAGACAGAGTCTCACTCTGTCACCAGGCTGGAGTGCAATGGCACAATCTCGGCTCACTGCAACCTCTGCCTCCCAGGTTCAAGCAATTCTCCTGCCTCAACCTCCCGAGTAGCTGGGACTACAGGTACGCACTCTCATGCCCACCTAATCTTTGTATTTTTAGTAGAGAGAGGGTTTCACCATGTTGGCCAGGATGGTCTCAATCTCTTGACCTTGTGATCCGCCTGCCTGGGCCTCACAAAGTGCTGGGATTCCAGGCGTGAGCCACTGCGCCCGGCTGGCATTTTTTTTTTTTTTTTTTTTAATTTTATAGAGATGAAGTCTCACTCACTATGTTACCCAGGCTGGTCTCAAGCTCCTGGCCTCAAGTGATCCTCCCCCCTCTACCTTGCAAAGTGCTACAATTACAGCCGTCAGCTACCACACCTGGCTCTCACTCTTCCTGATCTTATCCCTCTTTCAAGACCCTGCTGCACAGCCACCTCCGTCCCCTGTCTCTCCACCCTGAGCCCCGAGCTCCCAACCACTGGACCTTTCTTCCCTGTGTTCCCAAGCACGTTGAGTGTCTCTTCCTCATTCTGCTCTGTCCTAAACTCTTGTCCTTTTACGTGTTATTCAGAGAAATACCAAGTGTCTTCATGTCTGGTCCCCCACCGTACCCTCACTCCCACACCCAGGCACTAAAGATATGTTTACTAGGGCTAAATATACGTTTGTTTATTTGAATGGCTGAATTGGGAACAAACAGCCAAATACACTATCAATTTAACACATCTAGATGTAGTGAACAAGCCTGGACTGAAAATTAGACATTTCTATGACAATCTTCCCTAAAGGACTGGACACTCTTTCAACTCTACCAGAAAGGTTAGATTAAGAATCAGCTTAACGTCAACGCTTCACAAAACAAGTAAAGAACAGAGAGATCGCTTGTACAAGAGTTGGAGTTTAAAATGTATTAGGGCCTTGGATGTCAGACCTCATAGGTGCTGGGAAGGGATGCTTGCAGATCCGCTGATACTTGGAACTGATTCTAATAGCTTAAATATGTGATTAGAGGTGTTTATTGTATTTTCAAAATGTCTCACACCATGTGTGTGGTGGAAGCAGAAATTGCACTGTGATCCCTGGAAGAGAACGTGAATTTCTCACCGATTTCTGCCCAAGATGGTGTCCGCATGAACCACCTAAATATGTACCTCATTGACTATTCTATGAGGTTCTTCACCTCATCTCTTTAAGGTTTGTGCACAAGCATTTTGTCTATACCCTAGACATATAAAATAGGGTTTTTTAAAATAAAAATAAGAGACCTATAGTTATGTGGCTGAAAGAAGGGCCATGGAGAAGAAAGACAGAATTATGCCAGAAGTGCTACGTCAAGGACGATAGCTCCTGTATAGAAAATAAAAATACTTTCTGAGTTTCCCAATAGCCAAGGCAAAAAGGGAAACACTACAAGTTACCCTTATCTTAGGATTTTTTTTAAATAAACATTCCAGTCTTTCATGAGACAGGAGATATTTTAGCTGTCACAGAATTCTGAGACTAATTTATCAAGTGAGGGATATAAAATAATATCATGGTTACTAATTAAAGGCGGCTTTATAGAAAATAAAGAAATGTGCGGCCGGGCGCGGTGGCTCAAGCCTGTAATCCCAGAACTTTGGGAGGCCGAGGCGGGTGGATCACAAGGTCAACAGATCGAGACCATCCTGGTCAACATGGTGAAACCCCGTCTCTACTAAAAATTACAAAAAATTAGCTGGGCACGGTGGCGCGTGCCTGTAATCCCAGCTACTCAGGAGGCTGAGGCAGGAGAATTGCCTGAACCCAGGGAGCGGAGGTTGTGGTGAGCCGAGATCGCACCATTGCACTCCAGCCTGGGTAACAAGAGCGAAACTCCGACTCAAAAAAAAAAAAGAAAATAAAGAAATGCTTCTCAATGGCGAACTAAAGCAGTTCAAGTCTTACCCAGTTCACCATTTCTTAGAACACACTGAAATTCATTCAAAGAAAGCTGACATGTTGAATACAAGGTAAATACTACTCCCAGAAAATGCACAATTAGCAGGAACAGAATGGATGGGATAGAGTGAAGAGCAGAGACTGAAGTTTCCACCAGAAGGAGTGACAACTCGTTTTCAAATAAAAAGCAAAGTGCAGTAAATGCTATCACTGGGGCCGTGAAACTCAGCTAGAACGAATGCAAATAAATTCCACTTTTCTGTTTCTTCTCAGTGAGTAATTTGAAAAGATCAGTCAAATGTGTGTGACTAGCTACAGGAAAAAAAAAATTAAACAATTTGGCAGATTTGTTCCCAAGTCATGCCTACAATATTTTGACCCATGAATTACTACAGATATCAAAGCGTTACTACTTGTAGTATAAAAACACAACCTTGAGCAAATTGGAAGTTAACAAAATCACACTGAAACCTCTAGTTTTGAAAATAGAAGATGATTATCTACACTATTTGATAATAATATTCATAACTGCTGGGAACTCCTCTAATAAAAAATTAATACTTGTATGCACCGCCTTTGAATTTGCAAGCACTGAGCTACTTAACGCAAATATAAAAGCCATTTTCCCCTTGACATGTAATTTGTAACTTAAAATTAGAATATTTATTTCAACCTCAGTGACTCCTGAATTTACCCTCTAGTAAGTCATTGCATAATTACTCAAAATCTCCAAAATATAGACGAGTTTATGCAAGATAAAGGCATCATGGTATTCTAGAGACAGCCAATGAGTTTTCTGAAGACTTTGGAGCATTCAGTGTAGTAAGAATTTTAATGATCTTCGGCTCCTCTTGGATCTACACACAAATATAGAAATAAGTGTTGTGTGTGCAAGTGAACTGACAGGGGGTTCAGGGGAAGACAATGTCATCCCGTGGTAGTTGCATTCATACCCAGGACCAAAAACTGCTCAAAAGGTAACACTCTTCCATCAGCAAAAGAGAACAGCAAAACCATAAACTACCTAATCCAAACAGGGAAAGTAAATGCTTTTACATAACACAAAAGAGAATGGAGCTATGGAGAGAAAAATGCGGGAATCTGCCAGGGATGGCGGCTTATACCTGTTATCCCAGCACTTTGGGAGGCCGAGGCAAGAGAATGGCATGAGTCCAGGAGTTCGAGACCAACCTGGACAATATAGTGAGACTCTCTCTACAGAACTTTTTGTTTTAATTAACCAGGCACAGTGGCATGTGACTGTAGTCCCAGCTACTTGGGAGGCTGAAGTGGAAGGTTTGCGTGAGTCTGGGAGGTTAAGGCTGCCCTGAGCCATGATTGTGCCTGTGTGACAGACCATCCTCTGTTTAAGAAAAAACAAAAAGCAAGAATAAATATGTGTAGCTTGCATTAGTAAAGGAGAATCTAAATGAGGGAGAAAAATGATTTTGCTTTATTTGAGGGCTTTTCAGACAAGCTTTCTCAGAATAACTCAAGCTTCAAAAATGGCAGCATATTTAAGTTCAATGTTTGAATCCCACCATGGTCAAGGAAAGATTTTGAAGCACTGTGAACATATCAAAGAACAGGAACCTCTTTGAAACAATGGTTCCACTACTTTTCAGTGCAATTAACAGTATTGAATAGGCAGGCCAGGTGCTGTGGCTCATGCCTCTAATCCCAGCCCTTCAGGAGATGGAGGCAGGTGGACCACCTGAGGCCAGGAGTTTGAGACCAGAATGGCCAACATGACAAAACCCTGTCTCTACTAAAAATACAAAACAGTAGCAGGGCATGGTGGCGCACGCTGTAATCCCAGCACTTTGGGAGGCTGAGGCAGGCAGATCACTTGAGCACAGGAGTTCAAGACCAGTCTGGCCAACATGCTGAAATCCCATCTGTACTAAAAATACAAATTACTTGGTTGTGGTTGTACAGGCCTGTAGTCCCAGCTACTTAGGAGGCTGATGCAGGAGAATCGCTGGAAGCCAGGAGGTGGAGGTTGCAGTGAGCTGAGATTGCGCCACTGCACTCCAGCCTGTATGACAGCAGGAGACTGTGTGGGAAAAAAAAAAAAAAGGAAGTTAGGAGGGAGGGAGGGAGGGAGGGAAGGAAGGAAGGAAGGAGAGAGAAAGAAAAGAAGGAAAGAAAGAAAAGAAAGAGAGAAAGAAGGAAAATAAATAACCAGAAGGGAAGCATGAGAAGAAACGTAAAAGTCTTCCATGCTGTCGTCTGCCACTTTCTTAGACCAATTCAAAATCTACTGTCATCTTTAATGAGCACCCTGGTGGCATGATAAACCACGGTCTTTTTACTCTTCAGAAACTTGATGAATGTGTGCTCTGAGTGGAGGGCCAGGAGCAGGCAACTCCAAATTAAAATCTCCGCTGTTTTGTCAGCCAGGAGATTCACTTTGGCTGTCATCCTGTTTATATACTCCTCCCCTTGTTTCCTGATTATTAATTTTGGAATCATTTGTGATTGAATGTTTTAACCACTAATGCAACCATTTTAATTATTCACCTGCGTGATATTTTTAAATTTAAAATAGGAGAGAGTTTAAACTGGCCTGTGGTAGATAGCCTGTTTTAAGGGGAGTTGGAGTTGTTGGGAGGAATTTTGCTGTAATCCTGGAGCCCAAGATAGTGGGATGATTGAGGCATATCTTCATGGACTTAAATGAAATGTACATGACTGAAGTTGGAACAATCTTTTTGGATAACTATTCATGAAAGTGAAAAATGATAGGATTTTTCTCAGTAACATCAAATCTGGGGCCATGGGAGGATAGGGTTACTACCATTCCTGATTCGGGCTTTAAGATCCTCATCAAGTAAATGGGATTCTTTGAAGAGAAGGCCTCAGGTTCCAGGGCTGTTTGTTTTGTTTTGTTTTTATAATGATGAAGAGAAAAATCATAAAAATATTTCTTAAGGCCGATAAGGTAAGAAGAAGCAAAGAACCCAGTGAGGCAGCCGCCTTTCAGTTCTCAAATTGTTCAGTTTTGGATAGAGCAGGTCTGTATTCAGGGGTTGGATATATTTGTAACAAAACAGATCTTCTTCCCTGTTATATGTCCCAGAGCATCTATTCCAGCACCTGTGTACCCAGTAAGGCCACAGTAATTGCTTTTTTTTCCAGATGAGTGAAAAGAAACAGCATGTTTGTGTAAAGCTAAGATCAAAGCATTTGCAGTTCTTATGGCACAATGAAGCGTTCTGGATCAGCCACTAAGGGGACACCTTCATCCAGTGCTCTGGGTCCTTGTGGAGGTGACAGCCCCACTCACAGCGACTTCTTGTTCTCCAGGATCATTGGGAAGACACTGGGATGGGCAACTGGTAGCCATGCTGTCCTCGAGGATCCAGGTGCCACATTTTCACCAGCCACATTTGACCAAGTGAACCTTCGTCTGACATGGGCCAATCAGATTCTCTTTCCTGATTTTTGAGCCTCAGAACAAAAAAACATGGGAACTTAGCCAGGTGCAGTGGCTCATGCCTGTAGTTCCAGCACTTTGGGAGGCTGAGGAGGGTGGATCATGTGAGGTCAGGAATTGTAGACCAGCCTGGCCAACATGGTGAAACCCCGTCTCTGCTAAAAATACAAAAATTAGCCAAGCGTGGTGGCGGGTGCCTGCAGTCCCAGCTACTGGGGAGGCTGAGGCAAGAAAATCACTTAAGCCTAGGGATGGAGGTTTCCGTGAGCCGAGATCACACTGCTGCACTGCAGCCTGGGCGGCAGAGTAAGTAAGACTCTGTCTCAAAACAAAGCAAACAAACACACATGGAGGAAAGGCCACAAAAGCCTGCTGCCAAAGTCATCAGAGCTGCCCTTGGTTCTTCCAGCTGCTATTTTGATCTCTTGGGATTTTTTTTTGCGATGGAGGGAGTGCAATGGTGCAATCTCGGCTCACCGCAACCTCCACCTCCTGGGTTCAGGCAATTCTCCTGCCTCAGCCTCCTGAGTAGCTGGGATTACAGGCACGCGCCACCATGCGCAGCTAATTTTTTGTGTTTTTAGTAGAGACGGGGTTTCACCATGTTGACCAGGATGGTCTGGATCTGTTGACCTCGTGATCCACCCGCCTTGGCCTCCCAAAGTGCTGGGATTACAGGCGTGAGCCACCGCGCCCGGCCCTTATGGGATATTTATATCTCCCAATAACGCCCATCACTACCTTCCTACTCCACTTTAAAAAAAAATATCTACCTTGAGCAGGTTTATGTCGCTTACAGCTGAAAGAACCTTAACAAATACAACCAGGTTGGGGTGTTAAGGGAGGGGATTTAAGCTTTCTTCTGTAGCATGTCCAAGAGAAGCTTCTGTGATAATGGAAATGTTCTAGATGTGCCATCCAATAAGTTAGCCACTAGTCAACACTTAAAATGTAGCTACTGCAATAGAGAATCTGGATTTTATATTGTATTTCATGTTAATTAGGTTGAATTTAAATAACCATAAGTGGACCAGGCGCAGTGGCTGACGCCTGTAGTCCCAGCACTTTGGGATGCCAAGTTAGGTGGATCACCTGAGGTCAGGAGTTTGAGACCAGCCTGGCCAACATGGCAAAACCTGTCTCTACTAAAAATACAAAAATTAGCCGGGCGTGGTGGCACGCACCTGTAATCCCAGCTACTCGGGAGACTGAGGCAGGAGAATCACTTGAATCCGGGAGGTGAATGTTGCGGTGGGCTGAGATCACACCACTGCACCCCAGCCTGGGCAGCCAGAGTGAAGCTCCATCTAAAATAAATAAATAACCGTAAGTGGCCAGTGGTTACATATTAGATGATGCAGCATGATGAGGATGATAGGAATTCATTTTCCCTACTGAAGGACAGAAGAAGAGAACATGTATGTAAGAGGAAGCAATAAGGCTGTGTATTGGCCATGAGCCAAATAGCAAGACAAGAAGATCAAGAAAGGTTCCCGGAAGCCCTCGTCCTGTTCAGAAGTGGCCATTGAGTAGAACGGTGTATTCTTTTGCTCGGGCTGCCTTGACAAAGTATCACAGACCGGGTGGCTTAACTCCAGAAATTACTCTTCTCGCAGTTCTGGAGACTGTAAGCCTGAGACTAAGGTGTCAGCAGGTTGGTTTGTTGTAAGGCCCGTCTTTGGGGCTTGGACATGTCCGTCTTCCCGCCCCCCGTGTCTTCCTTCACACGCTTTTCCATCTGTGCATGTCTGTGTCCCGATCTCTTCTTAGAAAAGTGCTCATATGATTTTATTTTACTTGAGTTACCTCTTTAAAGAACCTATCCCTAAATACAGTCACATTTTCAGGTACTGGGGGTTCGGCCTTCAAGATACACATTTGGGAGAGACACAATTTAGCCTATAACAAGTGGTTTAGGTGTGAATAGGCCTGACAGATAAAGGAATGATGAAAATTCCAATCACAGCATGGCCGGGAACTTGCAATCTCTTGAGACCAGAGACCTGGTCAGCATTTTCCAATCTGAGTTTGGCTGCGCCTCTTGTATTTTAATTGTGGTGTCAGATGAGCTGTAGATACGGCATAGCTCTTTTCTAGGTTACCATTTCCAGGGAGTTTAATGAGTGTGACTTAGTTCATGTAACTAAGAGATTTCAATGCCGGTTTTGACTCAGTCTATTCTTCCTTTGAAATTATCTCCAGTTTTGTATTTTTCACACTTCAGTTGCTATCTAAAGCCTTTATGACCATGTACATGGGGTCTCAGAATAGCTTCCTGCATGGTCATCTGGCCTTTCAATGTATCCCAGTTCTCATTCATTCTGTATACCGAGTTGAGATTCTTCTTCCCATGAGACCATGTTCGTGATTCCTCCCATTTCCCTGAAATTTCAGAAAACTGTCTCAACCCAGTTGCCTTAAGATAAATTCCAGATCTCTAATTTTTCACTAGTTGTACTTTGTCACCTAACGATGCCTTTATTTAGTCTTTGACTTATGACTCTAATTTCTATTGCTATGACTTTAGAATATGACCCTGCATATGACATTAATTTCTATTGCTTCAGAAAAAAACAGAAACAAAACAAAACTCTTCTATGACCCCCAGCTCTATTTCCTTACTTTCCACAGATATTTCTCACACATGTCAAGGCCCAGGTTCTTGTTTATGCTACTCATCTAGAATGCCTCCAAGAGCTCCAGGTCTCAAGGCACTTAGTCATCACAAGAAAATTTTTTCATTCATTCATTCATTCATTCATTCATTCATTTGTTTGTAGAGCCAAGGTCTTGCTAGGTTGCCCAGACTGGTCTCGAACTACTAGTCTCAAGCAATCCCCCCACCTCAGCCTCTGAAAGTGTTGGGGTTACAGGCACAAGCCACTACACTTGGCCAAAAAGAAAACTTGTATTCAAATGTTACTTTCTCAGAAATGTCTTCCCTGGTCATTCTGTGTAAAATAGTGCTCCATCATCCAAAATACTATAACACTGCTTTCCTTTATCTTTATGATATTATGGACTGAATTGTACCTCCTCACCCCAGATTTGTATATTGAGCTCTAGTTGGCTCAGAACGTGACTGTATGTGAAGAAAGGGTCTTTAGAGAGGTAATAAGGCCAAATATGGTCATATGATGCCCTCCTAGGAAGAGATCAGGACACAGACATGTGCAGAGAGAAAACCGTAGGAAGACAGAAGGAGAAGGTGGCCATCTGCAAGCCAGGGACAGGGACTTTACAAGACACCAACCTGCAGATGCCTCGATCTCAGACTCAGAAGGGAGGTGATTTGGTGATAGGGTCTTTTCTTATGCATTTTTTATTTTATTTATTATTATTTTTCTAGAGCCCCATCTTGGAAGGAAAGGAGAGGGTCTTTAGACTGTATTTGGCACACCATTCTATGTGCCTGGTCCTACCCATCCCTGCCTCATTCTAGGGTTTAGCAAAAGAAGCCCATCAGCGCGGTGGCTCAAGCCTGTAATCCCAGCACTTTGGGAGACCAAGGTGGGTGGATCACAAGATCAACAGATCGAGACCATCCTGGTCAACATGGTGAAACCCCGTCTCTACTAAAAATACAAAAAATTGGCTGGGCACGGTGGTGCGTGCCTGTAATCCCAGCTACTCAGGAGGCTGAGGCAGGAGAATTGCCTGAACCCAGGAGGCGGAGGTTGCGGTGAGCCGAGGTCGCGCCATTGCACTCCAGCCTGGGTAACAAGAGCGAAACTCCATCTCAAAAAAAGAACAAAAGAAGCCCATCTGCCTGCAGCTAAAATCTACATCCTCCAACCTAGGCTTTGTTAATCACAGGGGCTTTAGAGAGGTTATCTTTACAATGAGGTCATTCATGTGGGCCCTGGTCTGGTATGACTGGTGTCCATATAAGAAAGAGGCGATTACAACACACACACATGCACGGAGGGAAGGCCGTGTAAAGACACAATGAGAAGACCATCTGCATGCCTGGAAGAGAACCCTGGAAAAGATCCTTCCCTCGGGACTCTCAGAAGAACCCAACCCTGCCAATACCTTGATCTCAGACTTTCAGCCTCCAGAACTGAGAGAAAATTTCCTTCTTTCTTCATCCCTCCCTCCTTTCCTTCCTTCCTTCATTCCTTCTTTCCTTTTCTTTTTTGAGACAGAGTCACACCCAGGCTAGAGTGCAGTGGTGCAATCTTGGCTCACTGCAACCCCCATCTCCCAAGTTCAGGTAATTCTTGTGCCTCAGCCTCGCCAAGTAGCTGGGATTACAGGCGCATACCACCATGCCCGGCTAATTTTTATATTTTTAGTAGAGATGAGGTTTCACCATGTTGGCCACGATGGTGTTGAACTCCTGGCCTCGAGGGATCCACCCATCTTGGCCTCCCAAAGTGCTAGGATTAGAGGCGTGAGCCACTGCACCCAGCTGAGAAAATTAATGTCTGTTGTTTAAGTTGCCCGGTCCATGCTACTTTGCTATGGCAGCCTGAGTATGTCACTGTGTTACCTGAAGTAACACAGCTGTGTATATCACTATCTAACTTATTTTTTTGGGGGGGTTCTATATTCCCTTACTAGAAATAAAGTTCACAAGGGCAGAAACATAGTTTTGTTCACTGCAGTGTGTTTATATCTAGAGCAGTGCTTGGCATGTAGGAGGTGCTTAGTGAATGGAGTTTGGAAGATCATTCTGTGTACCCAGCTCTGCCTGTCCGTATGTGCCCAGCTCTGCTTATCCCTGCCTCATTCTGGGGTTAAGAACAGGAAGCCCATCTGTCTGCTGCTATTAACTACATCCTCCAGCCTAAACTTTGTTGGTCACAGAGGTAGTGCTTTGGTCTCTGTTGGCTTTATCTCATTTCTCAATTGTCTTAGAACTTGGGCAAGGAGGAGGGGTGCTAGTTCTTGGTTCTCTTGCTCCCTAACTCCCTGCAGTATCTTGTTTCCTAAATAAGGTCCTATTTACATGTTTATGTTTCCTGACTATTTCATGCATGCATGTTTTGATTCCCAGCTAGCACCCCAGCTTCTAAAGGAGAGGGTTGTCCCTAAGGCCTGAAATTCTGCTGTCTTGTAATAGTGGCTCAGTAGATCTTTAATGAATGAATGACACATCTACCCATTCCGTGGGACCCTTGGGGAATACGAGTTGAGCTTCCAACAGCTGCCTTCTCTGAGGATCATCTCACTTCCCTGTCTTTCCATTTCTCCTCCACAGTGTGCAAAGCACGGAGGGAAAGTAGGAGTGCTTGCACCATGAGTCCCTTCCCAGCCCTCATCTTGGCCGCCGTACACTGGACCACAGATGGACACTGTACCATGCAGATTGCTTCTTCCAGGAACTTGAACTGAGACCAAGAGTCTCACATCATCCTCTTCTGGCTGCAAGGCTCCTATTTTTATATGTAGGCAATAGAAGAGGGGCGGCAGATGTCTACCTCGTGAAACAGAGAAAGGAAGACAGTTCACAGAGAAAGATGACTAGACAGTCGGGCAGAGGGAGCGGGCATGGGAGCTTCCTGAGGCCAGTGTCTATCCCTGCTCTTCCTTTCCACTCAATGCTCTTGGGTCCCTGTTGTCAACCGCCGCTTCTTTGCTTAAACTGGTTTGAGTTTGTTTGAAAAAAAAACAAAAAACAAAGAAATCAAACATAAAACAAAACCATTAGCTCACTCATCCCCGTGATCGTGCTTTGAGAAATAAGGGTGGTTTCCTTTAGAAAACAAAGCGTAAAAACGCCGTCCTCCTCCTCTATGTCTCCAATCGCCTATTAAAGCCCATTGACTCCACAGTAATGTAGGAGCTGTTCCCATACATCAGCTCATGTACAGTGTTGGACAGCATTTCTTTGCAATTCTTTCCAAATCAAAGATAGTACACCTGTGCTCCCAAATCTACCAGGAACACTCAGTGTTTTAAAATCCATTTCTTTCTAAATTACCTCATAAATTCTTGCTGTTCTCAGGATCACCTTTCTCAACTCTACCAGCTGAGATCAAGTCAGGTGGTTACCCTAACAGTTTCAAGATGTTCAATCAGAAATGCTAAACAAAGATCTTTCTGGGAAGACGGGTGTTCAGAGAGAGAGTGTGTGTGTGTGCATGTGTGTGTGTGTGTTTACAGCAAGATTGTTCAAGAGGAAAAGGAAAAAAAATCTTTGTGCATTAAATTAAATTCAGGTTGCAGTGAAAAAACAAAATTGTTGGACCAATCTGGAAGGACTTCCCCCTGTTTTCATTAATCTCTTATTGATAACCAGTGAGATGCAGTTGCCGTGGATCAAGTTAGATGGTAGCTTAAACCAGGAGGTCTTGGTGGAGACAGAGGGGGCCCAGTGAGCGCAAGAATCAGACAGAAAAGGAAGGAACAGGTAATAGACGAGGGAATCAAACCTAGCAATGATAAATTCTGTGAGGAAAATGAGAGCTGGGGTATTGCCCTCTCTAAAGACTGATAGGTAAACCAAGACCTGGAGAATCTGGGGAGAGAAAATGATTCCAGAAAGAGGGAACAACTTTGTGTAAGGCCCTTGGTTTTAAACAAGACTGTCAGGCTGTAGAAACAGAAGGAAGGTCAGTATGGCTGGCATGGAGTGATGTGAAAGGGAGGAGAGGTCACAGAGGGAAGGGAGCAACTCTCCAAGGTCCCTGGAGGCTGTTATTGTAGCCAAAGATACATTTTTTCCTGTTTACATAGAATTTTTCCTTTAAAAAAATGGGCTGGGTATGGTGGTTCATGCCTGTAATCCCTGCACTTTGGGAGACTAAGGCGGGTGAACTGTCTGAGGTCAGGAGTTCAAGACCAGCCTGGCCAACATGGTGAAACCCCATCTCTACTAAAAACACAAAAATTAGCTAGGCTTTCTGTTGTGCACCTGTAATCCCAGCAACTCAGGAGGCTGAGGCAGGAGAATCGCTTCAACCCAAGAAGCAGAGGTTGCAATGAGCCAAGATCGTGCCACTGCACTCCAGCCTGGGTGACACAGGGAGACCCCATCTCAAAAAAAACTTAATAGACTATTATTAAGAGCAGTTAGAGATTTCCAGAAAAATAGAGAGTACAGAGTTCCCATGTATCTTCTCTCCTCATCCTCTGCCTCAGTTTCCCCTGTTATTAAACATGTTAACCTTTGCCATTAGTGGGCACATTTATTACAATTGGGGAATCAGTGCTGACACATTATTATAAAATCTGTAATTTACATTAGGATTCAAGCTTTCATTGAAGGGATCTTAGTGTAGGTGGGGGATGGGACTGACTTGGTCTGATGTACAATTTTGAAAGACCCAAGTTCACAAAAGTTGTTACGGGCTGAATTATATTACCCACCCACCCCCCCAAAAATCCTATACTGAAGTCTTAACCTGCAGTATCTCAGAATATGTGAGCCTTTTTGGAAATAGGGTCGCTGCAGATGCAGTTAAGATGAGATCACACTGGGGTAGGGTGCGCCATAATCTGACATGACTGGTGTCTTTATAAAAGGGAGAAATAGGAACATAGGCACATACAGGGAAGATGCTGAATAAACCCGAAGATGGACGTGCACAAGCCCAGCAGAGAGGCCCCGATCAGGTCTTTCCCTCACTGCCCTTGGAAGAAACCAGCCTTTCCAATATCTCGAATTCTGAGTTTCCAGCCTCCAGAACCAAGAAACAACACATTTTTGTTGCTTAAACCCCCCAGGCTGTGGTACTTTGTTATGGCAGCCCTAGTAAACTCCTGACAGCTGTGAAGACCTGTAGGAAAACCTACCGAAGCCCCGGCGTACTGGCTCACACCTGCAATCCCAGCATTTCGAGGGGCCAAAGTGGGAGGATCGCTTGAGGACAGGAGTTCAAGGCAGGGCCTCACTCTGTCACCCAGGCTGGTGTGCGGTGGTACAGTCACAGCTCACTGCAGCCTTGGCCTCCTGGGCTCAAGTGATCCCCGTGTTTCAGCCTACTGAATGCTGGGATCACAGTATGTGCCACCATGCCCAGCTAATTTTTTAAAAAGAATTTTTAGGCTGGGCGCAGTGGTTCATACCTATAATCTCAGCACTCTGGGAGGCCGAGGCCGAGGCAGGCGGATCACCTAAGGTTAAATGTTGAAGACCAGCCTAACCAACATGGAGAAACCCCATCTCTATTAAAAGTACAAAAATTAGCCAGGCATGGTGGTGCATGACTGTAATCCCAGCTACTTGGGAGGCTGAGGCAGGAGAATTGCTTGAACCCAGGAGGCGGAGGTTGCAGTGAGCCGAGATCACCCCATTGCCCTTTGGCCTGGGCAACAAGAGGGAAACTCTGTCTCAAAAAAAAAAAAAAAAAAAAGAATTTGGAGTAGAGACAAGGTCTTGGTATGTTTACCAGGCTTGTCTTGAACCCATGGTCTCAACAGATCCTCCCAGCCATCCTCCCAAAGTGATGAAATTATAGGCATTAGCCACTGCACCTGACTTCCAAATTTATTTTTGAAATCACCTAAATAAAAAGAATAGCTACAAGCAAACAGATATCATGTTTTTTTCTCCCATTCTCACTAGAGAAGTCTCTAGGGACACCTGGTTCTCTAGTGGGTATGCAGCAGGTAACTGTATGCTCCAGAGCAGCGCTGATATAGCAAAAAATACCCTATTACCAGAACTTGAGTTTACAGAGTACTAAGAGAAAATGAAAGGCGTCATCTTTGTTCTGTACAGGTGATATGATTTGGCTTGTGTCCCCACCTAAATCTCATCTCCAATTGTAATCCCCAGGTATTGAGGTGATTGGAGCCTGGGAGTGGTTTCACCCATGCTGTTCTCATTATAGTGAGGGAGTTCTCACGTGATCTGACGGGGTTTGATGGTTTTACAAATGGCAGTTTCCCTGGGCTTCTTTATTACTCCTGCCGCCTCGTGAAGAAGGTGTTTGCTTCCCCGTCCACCGTGATTGTAAGCGTCCTGTGGCCTCCCCAGCCGTGTGGAACTGTGAGTCAATTTCCTTTATAAATTACCCAGCCTCCAGTAATATGTGTATCACAGTGTGAAAATGGACAAATACGACAGGTTTCAAAGCCTGTTTATGAGATGTTTAAGAATAACAACACTCTCTGTTCCAGGGAGCAAATAGAGCTCTCTACCGCAGCCCTCACCTGTGGTGCTAGGCTTACCTGGAAAGAAGAAAGCCTCTCTTGAGCAACTTAGGCAAAGTGGCATAGAGCATAAGAGCACATGTGGACTACAGCAAAAACCATTAGGAAGAGAGGCGTGTTCAGAGACAGACGTTCTGCTGGCTTTATTATCTGGTCGGGGTATGTTCTCTCTTAAGTATCGCTTCTTGTTTCCCGTTTTTTTCATTCGCCTGTAGGTCCTAACTGACCCTGCCTTTATGTATTCTTCGATTCTGGAGACATTTCGTCTTCTTTGCTTAGTCCATTAGTAAGCGACTTTGGGAAGAGTCCTTTGTATAAGGTTTTGTCAGGTCATTGGACATGCTTATGGCCAGGCTGTCTAGGGCACTTTGTGGGGCTCCATGGGTTGTGCCCAGTGGCACTGGGGCAGTCTGTGGGCCTCTGACAAGCTACTGGTCTGGTCAGTGGCCGCCGTAGCAGAAGGAACGGTCGAGTTGTCTGTGACCATGCTGTGCATCTGGGGTGCCTTGCTTCCATACTCTGTTCACTTGACTCTCTTATCACCTGAGTTCTTTAAAGCTCATCAGTCTATAATGGCGTAAGGGTGTGACGAAAACAAAAGCAGGGAGCCGGAGCGTTGCTGGAACCGCAGTGATGGTCTCTTTATTGCTTATTTTCGTATCTATTAACTTTATTTCGTCTACTTCGCAAGTTACATTTCACTTGCACATTGGATATGTGCAATCTTGTTTGAAAACTTCAAGTATTCAGTAACTTAAAGTTTGAAAGCTTCAGATACTGAACTTAAATGTAATATATTGGTAGTAATTTTTGTTCTTGTTGTTGGAGACAGAGTCTCACTCTGTCCCTCAGGCTGGAGTACAGTGGTGTGATCTCAGCTCACTGCAACCTCCACCGCCCGCCTCAGCCTCCCGAGTAGCTGGGATTACAGGCACCCGCTGCTACACCCAGCAGATTTTTTATTATTATTTTGTATTTTTAGTAGAGAGGGGTTTTCACCGTGTTGGCCAGGCTGGTCTCAACCTCCTGACCTCAAGCAATCTGCCTGCTTCTGCCTCCCAAGGTGCTGGGATTACCTGCGTGAGCCACTGCACTTTGTCCTGGTAGTAATTTTTAAATATCTATCTTGTCAACAGATGCTTGATAACAAATGTAAAGTGTAACAGTGGACATGCTGTTCAAACATTGTGAATAAAACCATCTTTTTAAGAAACCAACAATGAAACTGACATTTCTAGTTCCCTTACCATGTAAATAAGAGCCCCTAGGACTGAATTATCTTTTGGGGGGAAATAAAAGGAAAGAAAAAGTCTAAAAAGAAAATGAGAGCCCTGCATTGGCTCACAACTGGAGGAAAATGGAAAGTTTTCAGGCACAATCGGCATAACTCTCTGCCCCACCCCTGTCCTTCCCACTGAAAAAGGACGCGATGTCATTTCGCCTCAGACAAACCCTGTTTCCCCAGTCCCTTGGCCTCGTTGAAAGGTAGGCAAGGAGGGAGCAGCGTGTCTCCTGATAACCAAATGCAGAGGGTTCCAAATATCATCTTGAAGAGCCTAATTTATTTTCCAGCAACTTCTCACAAACCCGAGGGCTACATGGCTCACAGTAAAAAAAAAAAAAAAAAAAAAAGATAGTGTACAAACCAAAAGCACTGAGATTTTAAGAATTATAAAAACATTTAGTCATTAAAAAGCATAGAGACAGTACTTGATAGATACATAAATATTTTATACATAAAATCTTCTTGGTTATTGGAAAGGAAAAAGGTGCCAAACATGGAAAATGGCAGCTTTTACCAAATGTGTGAACTAAGAGAAAAGCTGGTTTGCTTCTCAGTGCCTTTGTGAATCTTGTTTTCGTGGGGGAAAGCCTGCCCTGTTTCTCTTTCAGTATACACGCAGCAGCCCTGCAGCCAGATTTCTTTGAGAGGAATGAGGGAGATTGGTGAGAAGCAAAGTATGAGTTTTGCAGCCATTTGGCTGGCACTGTGTTTTTTAAAATGGGCTATACCGCTTCATGTTTCCCAAGAACCCCAGTTCATCCATGTAAAAAGAAAGATGAAGACAGAAGTCAAGGGTTTCATGGCTTTGTTGAAAAAAGAATAAAAATAGAAGGTAGATTTTTAACTTGATCTTTGATAGTTGGACTTTGATCTTAGATGTCCGTTATCTTGTTTGAAAACTCACCCGATAGAAACTAGGAGTCGTGATTTTGTCTCCTTTCCTTCCTGTTTAGCTTGGATCTCTTTGGCAAGAACTTTTCTATTTGCCTTAGCTCCTGCAACAACATACGCCAGTTATGGTGTTTTCTCTAGATTTCCTGGTTGTCAGAAGCGACGTTGGTAGACTGTATCTTCAAGCGCCAGTGTTGTGTTAAGGGAAAGGGTTGTAGACAGCAAAAAGTAAGCTCCCTCTGCCGGTTGAGCGCTCCCTCTGCAGAAACGAGTGTCTGAATACCCATTTAGAGACTGTGTTGTTTCTTCTTCCTACCCAGACACAAAAGCCTTTCTCATATTGGAGGTGAACCTGAGACCTGGAAAAGCCCATCAGGACATGCTGGAGTGGATTTCTCTGAGGAGACTCCCCGAGGTTTTACATGCAAACCTTGGGGCTCTGGACAGTGTTAAATGATAAGGCTTGTCACTCTGAAAGGGACAGATGGCAGACCTTCCTTGAAATAGCTTTTCTGGAAGAGAAACACATGGTAAATTGCATTAATTGCAATAATTGCTTTTTATGCCTTGATGAAAACTGCCAAAGACCTTCAAAGATCTTCTAATCATGGCAAATTAGCATCGTTCCCCTTAGAGTGACAGAGGTATAGTGCTGCGGCTTGGGGTAATACCTAGAGAGGCTGCAGAATTAAGAGCATAGGAACCCACAGGCTTAGGAAAGAGATGGGCAGGTGAGGCCCTGGGTATATCACAAGCTGGAGGAATATCTAGTCCTATTTGGGGGCCAAGTTGTGGGTAAAATACCCACAACTTGGGTATTTTACATGTTTGGGTCATGGGGATGCATTTTTCATGAATGGCTTGATGCCCTCCTCATGGTAATGAGCAAGTTCTCACTCTGTTCATTCATGCAATAATTGGCACTTTAAAAGAGCCTGACATCTCTCTTGCTTCCATTCTTGCCATGTGACATGCCTTGCTCCCCCTTCATCTCTACTTGTATAACACATGTATGGTTAATTCAATAGTCATGGTACATAAGGGTTTAGGGAGGCGCCCCACTTGGCATGAACTGCAGGTGAGGATCACGTTGGTGTCTCGTCTTCCTTCTTTCAAACTCAACAGAAGAGCAGAGGCGGGTAGAGGGTCGACTTTCCTCCTACATTTCTACAGTTTCCCTCTGACATCGAACTAGCCATGTAACTCCAGGAGAATTTCTATTCTTTAACAGAGCTTTCCAGTTTTTCTCCTTTGATACAATTTGGTTATGTGTTCCCTACAAAGCTCATGTTGAAATGTGACTGCCAGTGTTGGAGGTGGGCTTAGTGGGAGGTGTTTGGGTCATGGGGGTGGATTTTTCATGAATGGCTTGATGCCCTCGTGGTAATGAGGGAGTTTTTACTCTGTTAGTTCATACAATAACTGGTGCTTTAAAAGAGCTTGTCTTCGCTCTTGCTCCCACTCTTGCCATGTGACATGCCTGCTCCCCCTTCATCTACCACTAAGCTTCCTGAAGCCTCACCAGAAGCCAAGCAGATGCTGGCACCGTGCTAGCACAGCTTGAAGAACCATGAGCCAAATAAACCTCTTTTTAAAATATATATATATACATTACCCCGCCCTAGGTATTTCTTTATAGCAATGCAAATGGACTGATACATCCTTCTATGAAGGTTTTTCTGTCTTGGCTTTATTGTACCTCCCTTCAGTATGTTGAGTCAGGCCTCTGCTTTGTGCAGGGAACCAGTCTATGACTTTGGATATTTTCCATTTTAATCTTCCAGGAATATTTATATCGTTTTTCATTCACTCTGCCAACAAATGCAAGAAACTTGATGGAGAAGGCAGTAGATTGCAGGCGCTCTACTAGTGTGGGCTGCTCCCATGGTATGTGGGATAAAAGGATTACTTCCACTAACATTTCTTTGCTGTTGGTCCAGACAGTATTGGAAGCACTTTTGGTCTATCTCATTTAATCCTCACAGCAAACCTTTGCGGTTATTATTATCCCGATTTTGCAAATGAGAAAACCAGCAGCCCAGACAGATTATAGAGTTGTTTTCAAGGCAGCACAACTCATCAGTGGCAGAGCTAAAACTTGAAAACTTCAGACACCTTGTTCTTTATGGTCTGTCCATTGAAGGACTGACTATCACTGTGTGGGTAGGTGAACTTGGAAGTTAGCAGACAATTTCCATCCAGGATGGCAAGAGTCCTATTGTACATATGCAATGTGTTAGGGCAGATAATAACATTTGGGGGTGTGTCCCTGGCCAGATCGCCTATTGAAACCTTGTCCCCAGTGTTGGAGGTAGGGCCTGGTGGGGGTTGATTGGATTTCTCATCAATGGTTTAGCACCATCCTTCTGCTGCTGTCCTTGTGATAGTGAGCAAATTCTCTTGAGATGTAGTCATTTAAAAGTGTGTGGTTAAACCTCCCTTCTACCTCCATTGTTCCTGCTCTGGCCACGTGACCTGTCTGCTCCCTCTTTGCCTTCCATCATGATTAAGTTTCCTGAGGCCTCCCCAGAAGCCAAGCAGATGCCAGCATCATGCTTCCTGTACAGCCTACAGAACCATGAGCCAATTAAACCTCTTTTATTATTTTATATTACATTCTGGGATACAAGTGCTGAACGTGCAGGTTTGTTACATAGGTATACATGTGCCAGGGTGGTTTACTGCATGTATCAACCCGTCATCTAGGTTTTAAGCCCTGCATGCATTAGGTATTTGTGTTAATGCTCTCCCTACCCTTTCCCCCTCAATAGGACCCAGATATTCAGGGTGCTAATTTAGGCCAGTGTGATGTTCCCCTCCCTGTGTCCATGTGTTCGCATCGTTCAACTCGCACTTATAAATGAGAACATACAGTGTTTTGTTTTCTGTTCCTGTGTTAGCTTGCTGAGGATGATGGTTTCCAGCTTCGTCCATGTCCCTGCTAAACCTCTTTTCTTTATAAATGATTCAGTCTAGGTATTTCTTTATAGGAATATGAGAATGGACTAATAGGTGTTAGCAATTTCCTTCTGTTTAAGGGCCAGAAAATTAATATTTTGGCTTTGTGGGCTAAACAGTCCCTGATGCAACCACTCTGTATACTAGCGAGAAAGCAGCCACAAGCAGTATGTAAGTGAATGAGGTGGCTGTATTCCAATAAAACTTTATTTGTAAAAACAGATGGTGGGCTGGATTTGATCCACAGCACTGTCGTTTATAAACCTCTGTTTTAGGGAATTACAAGGAATAGAAAACCAATTCTGCCTACATATGAGAAAGAGACATTTGAATTAATTGCTGGATGTCAGGCCACAAAGAAGGAAGCCATTCCAAGCAGAGAGAAATGTGTTTATAATTAGGGACCTCTGATTGAAAATGGATATTTGGGAAAAGATGCATGGCAGGATCCCGGTTTGGAAAGGGGTATTTGTGCCTAGGTTCACAAATCACTTACTGTATGATAACCACTTTGGAAGTGCAGTTTGTTTATATAGGCTTTTTGTTGTCTTCTATGAACAACTTGTTTCTCCTCTCCTGATAAAACTTTGAAATTTTCCTCTTAATTTGTAACATAGAAAATACCTTCATTTGAAATTTTATCAGCAAGACAAGAGGAAAAAAAAACCTTCATATGGAATTTTATCAGCAAGACAAGGGAAACTGTAAGGGGTCTGTCAGCTACATATAGATAAATATAGTTGATGAAACATGGTATTTCAAAGATACTGGACTCAAATGTTCTAGGAGATACTCTGATGGAAAATGAGGACAAATTTTTGTCTTTTGTAAAACCCTGTGGGTATAATTTTGCCATGAGTCAAGATGGGTGTTTCAGCATTAAGACATGAGAAATCTTTGCAACACCAAGGCATAACATGAGTGCTGGAGGGAAGATGAAGCTGATTTTTTTGTGAGCTGTAAGTCAACTAAAGCTGCTTATTTATGATAGTTTGCTGATTTGTAATGCTCACAGACACTGTCCAAGTTACTACTAAGTTTATTAGAATTCCTGCATAGGTGGGAACGTTGTTGAGGGTGGTGTTGGATTCTATAGTCTCTAAAGTCAAGTGGTATCTCCAGGGCTGTATCTGGGACAGCTCCACAATGGGAGAAAAAAGTAGAGGCTGGAAGATCTATCAGTTTCCCTCAAGATTCGGGTATGTTCTTTTTATGCAGTCAGGAGATTCCCTTCGTTCTAAGATTCGCCATCTGGAGAAAATACATTTCAACTGATGCATTGAGATAAAATAGATGATATTCCTCAGTTGAGTGCCAAGCAAGCTGCAAGTTTTTAAAAGAGAAAACCAAAGAGGATTATAGGATTCATGCCTGGTAATATTAGTGCTTTGGGAGGCCAAGGTGGGAGGATTGCTTGAGGCCAGGAGTTCAAGACCAGCCTGGGCAACATAGTGAGACCCCTGTCTGTCTGGGCCTGTTGGCACATGCCTGCAGCCCCAACTTCTTAGAAGGCTGAGGTGGGAGGATTACTTGGGCCAGGAGTCTGAGGCTTCAGTGAGCCATAATCATTCCGCTGCACTCCAGCATGGGCAACAGAGCAAGACCCCATTTCTCAAAACTAAATAAGAAGAAAAACATGAACACAAAGAGGTTGGTTCTGGGAGGCTGCTTCCCAGGTTCCCATGTCTGGGGGCCTCTTTGAAGGAGACTGAGGGGAAGAATACAGGAGGGCATGTCCCCCCAACCCTCTGCTGTGGATGGCTGCTGAGACAGTCACTGGGGTTTCCCGATGGTTCTGGCTTCTATCCAGTGACCAATCAGGTCACAACTGTCTCTCCCAACCTTCTTCTCCCTTCTCAATATGTCAGGGTTTGAAATACTGAAAGATACCTTCAGGAAGAGAGGTGGAGGAGGAGGAATGGAGGAGAAGCTCATCACATCTTTTTTCTGACTCCTGTTTCCAGTAATAATCCCAGCTCCATCCCTCTGTCCCACTTGTTCACTGAGGTTGCCCATTTCCGGCTCACCTCACCACCCTCTGTTTACTTCCTCAGTAGTCTGTACTTGGGTAATTCACTTTCTGCACTAAACCCCCTCTTTTTAAAAAACTCAAATGGTCTCTGATTCCTGGTTAGATCCCAACCATAAGAGCATCCCGTGAGTCATGCATCTCTATTTGCATGCATGTAAATATATATGATACTTTTAATACATGTCTGCATGAATAAATCTATATATATATATAGAACTCTATTTTAGTTAAACAGTGACCCAAAGCACATTCAATGGACTGCCACCTCTTTGAAAATGCTTTCAGATCATTTGTAAATTGCTAAAGGAAAATGCTTGCTTACATTTAGTAAAACATGCTAAAGGTTTTACTAGACCTATCATTGACCTAATTGAGAATCCCAAATCCAGCTTTGTCGTCTAATCCATGCTGCCACAAATCTTTATGTCCTTGGTTTTCTGGTCCAGGAGCTGATCCAATTCTATGGACTCTACAGAACTCTACTTCCCCAGCACTTTGAGATGCCAGGGTGGGCAGATGACCTGAGGTTAGACCACCCTGGCCAACATGGCAAAACCCGGTTTCAACTAAAAATAAAGTAGCTGGGCATGGTGGCAGGTGCCTCTAATCCCAGCTACTTGGGAGGCTGAGGCAGGAGACTTGCTTCAACCTGGGAGATGGAGGTTGCAGTGAGCCGAGGTAGTGCCATTGCATGCCAGCCTGGGGAACGATAGCGAGGCTTTGCCTCAAAAAAAAAAAAAAAACCTCCCTCCTCCTCCTCTACCATTCTCTCATGCATTCAGTAGGTACTTGGCATCACTTGCCTAAATCTACAAGGCCCAGAATTAGCAAGCACTGAAAACAAGTATATACAGAGTGTCCTGGTCATTCAAAAACATATTTCATACATA